>NW_026087853.1:44368660-45611160 GCF_022539395.1 Myiozetetes cayanensis | reverse complement strand
TGGTGACTACTGTTCACTCCATGAACACTCTGACTACTGTCTGAAAACTATCAGAGAAGGGAGCACACTACAGAAATAACCAGCAAAATCCTGGCTTCAAGCAGTTGTCTGTTTCCTTTCAGCTTCATAACAGCATAAGTAGTCTTAGATGCTTATTACTGTTCTCTCTCTCTCCTCTCTTCCGTGTCTTTTTGTTACGTTTTATCTTTAGGAATTCTCTCGTTTCACGTTTGTACTGCAAAGCAGAGAGTAATTCTGTGCTCTTCTACTACAAGCACCACCACGGCTTAATAAAAAAATGGATAAATAATAACAGGAAAATTCGCAGAGACGTAAACATAATTAAAGTCTAATCTAGTTTGGCAAAGCATGCATGAGCGTATTTCAAAGAAGGGATTCAGACCATAGGATATTATGGTGCCTAGCACAGGAAAATCCTGGTTCATGTGAGTGGAGTTCTTGGCTGTTGGGGTAAAACTAATGCCAATGCATGCACTTAGTTTGTTCTGAAATGCCTATGCTATTAAACTACATTTCTGAACAAGCATGTGGAATGGAATTGGGTATTAAGTGGAATCTGACTTTACAGATATCAGTAATCCCAGTTGTTCCAGAGCAGCTATTCATCACTTTAGAATTTCATAAATTCTTAAGAATGTTGCTGAGTTGACAGCTAAGCAGTACCCCACAGCCCTGAAATGGAAATGTTCTTAATGAAATGCAATCAGAAAACTATAAAAAAAACCCAAAAGTAAATGGAGGGGAGTAAAAGAGAAAAAAGAGGGAGAGAGAGTAGGCAGAGTAGAATTGCCCTTCCCTTGTTACTCATTCCTTCCTCTAAAGGAATGTTACCCACGCTGCTGTATGATTTTTGCAGAAATATTTCAACTTAAAGTCCCAATCTGTGTTTCTGCAGCCTTCACGTGGCTTCTAAACAGACTGACTTGATTACTTGTATTGACCTTTTCATCAAGTAGTACATTTTTGATGAGGACTTATTTTATATATCAGTAATTATTTTACAAGGCTCTGATTTGTCAGCATGTGCACTGTGTTGGAGTAGAGCCAAGACCGTGCCTCAAGGACATTTTTAGGCACCAGGCTGTAGGTAATACAACTCATCCACAATGGCAGTCTCTGACTGTTTGCTCTGTACAGATTCAATTTGTGTGACGCTGTTAAATATCTAAGCCTTTGTCAAAGTGAATAGGAGATTTATTATCAGAGATAACATGACAACTACCCTCAACCTTTGCAGATGTCAAGGGCGAAGCAGTTTTTCCAGTTAGAAGGAGGACTTTGTCCGCTACCAGCAACTAATGGCGTCACACCCGTGGATAAAAGTGGAGGACCCTGAAAAATCCTACGGTGAAAACTGATTCAGTAAAACAAACAACCATCACAGCCCCGAACACGCCATTGTTAATTCCAGAGGGACCAATCTTTTCTACTGGGAACAAACCCTCAAGACCCAAGACCCCTGTTGTTTACAGGTAAAATACTGACTGCTTGTTTAGAATTTGATATGCTTGTTGCATGTGCATGTGTCTTATATACAGCGAAATGTGAATGTAACACTCCAATAAGTAAAGAAACACTGTTGCACCAGTACAATGAGCCCCTTTTACATATAACTATACATATAATTCCCAGTAGCACTACTCAGTGTTTAGGGTGTTCATAGTTTAACAGAAATCCACGGAGAAAGCAAGATTTTGAAAATAATTCTAAAATATCTCGGGAATTTTCTTCAAGTGTTGATGATGCTAATGCTTTCCTGAAGCTGACTGTGGGCCAAATTTTGTCCTGACTGAGGAAATCCAGTCTCCTGGCTTCAGCTGAATGGGCTACAAGAGTAGAATTTGGCTGGATTTCACCACTTCCTTAGGCAGATGTATCTAAGAAAAAACTCTCTGATGACAAAGTATTTAGTCACCTTTTTTTGAAGCTCATTGGAGGGCTGTTGAGCTAAAAAGCTCACTTAATTTTTTGAACTGTGCCAGCAGAGCCAATAAAACATCATCTCTACCTACAAACATTATATCATCTGTGACATTCATTTGAGAAAGAAGGCTGGGTAGACTTCAGAGAAGAAGTGGTACAAGTATCTCCAGTTTGATTACTGATAATAAGAGAAAAAAAGTCGTTTGAAACAGCGAAGAACAATAGACAAAAAAATTTGCACTTTCCCTGTAGATCAGTTCCCTTTTGGGATCCTTGGGCACTAACTGCAGAAGGTACTCTTAATGTAAGAGTTCATATACATATCAATGCAGATTGCCTAACAAAGCTGAAGTATCTGAGTCACATCCTAGATGACACATAGCCTTTTGGGAAAACAAAAGGAACAAAATAACCTGTTGCCTTAGGCAAAACACTGTTTGCTATTGCATTGTATAGCAGTTTAAGGTTAACAAGATAGACCATTGATCTTCTGTGCAACTGCTGATAGGTGAATAAATCAATTGCACAGCTGTGAAACTTCCTATGTGCTTCTGAAAGCAGCTCCCGGTGTTTCCTGGAGACTAGTAACAAAGTTTCTTCCGAAAAGTGAGAGCTTTTGAATTTAACTAAAAATATAAACCCACATTGTAAATTTAAAAAGTAATATGTTTAAAATAGGTATTTCTAAACTTTAAGAAGTTGTATGTCAGTAGTCAGAATGAAAATCAGTAGGCTATATCATGTAACAGAAGAAAGGCAATATAATCATAAGTGCAAATACGCATTAAGATACATGATACAATGGATATTAAGGATGAAACAAGACAATGAAACAAAGAATAAATAACAAGACAGACATAGCCTCAAGAAATATAAGCTGAGATAGAATTGCTCTTTCAATAAGGTGGAAAACAGGCTGTCCTTGCATACATGCTTTTGTTTCCTGGTAAGCAACGTATTTGATCTTGGCAGTGAGGATACCTGAGTTCATTGCTTTGACACATCAGGTTCTCAGTAGCACCAGAACACAGGTATGGCACACTTTATGGAGAGGACTATGTACAGCTTTGAGCCTTTCCTGTATTGATTGTCCTGATTCAGCCCAGTGTCCAAACTAACAGAACCGTCAGGTTTGTCTGAAGATCCTGAGAACAGAGCAGAGACATGCTCCCAGCAGAGACCAGGGGAGCATCTGCTAAGGCACAGGTGGCTGTAAAATGCAACCAGGCAACCAGGGTCAGCCAGAAAAAACTGGCTGATATAAACAAAGAGGTTAGATAAAGGACATACCTTCAAAAACCATCTGGATGAATTTTTCTCTTTCTTCTCTTTTAACCTCTTAAGAAGATAAAACTGTACCAAATCCAGTGACGTTAGAAACTGGACTTTATGGAGAATGGACTATGTTCACCTGTGCATAAATACTATGTATATACCACCTGTATAAAAACTGCATGGTGTGTGCTTTGCCACAGACGATATAAGATGGAAGACCACTGCGTGCTCTGTCTGCAGGGGCTGAGCCAGGGCACCACTGCTGGGATTGAGGGGTGTTGGGAAGCAGTTTGCCAGCAGCACTTTTCAACCCTTTACATGTAATCTTGGGCAAGAGTTAACAGGTCACCTTGCTGAGGTGGATTAACTTGTGCTCCACTAAGTTGTTTTGGGGTGGTTGTTCTCTTTCCTCCCTCCCAAAATGCTCTTACAACATGGCTGTGATACATTCAGATAAATTTGTTTCATCTCCTGCTGTTTACTCTGAGCCCTTGTAAAAGGAGTTTTCAAAGAACTGTGTGGGACAGGATGTGATTAGATTCTTTATTATTTAATGGCATTTGTGACTGAATCGTGCATGAGAAATTATTTGTAATGTCTTACATTTATTATATCTTTGATATAAGCTTTTAAAAACCACAGTTGCCAGAATTGAAACAATTTGCTGCTGGGCAACTTTATACAGGTATATTATTTCTGAATGCTTAGCTTGGACACATCACTAGATTAGACTAATCTTAACTAGCTTAAAGTGAATTGACAATTGAAAAAATAAACCTGACTTTAGAAAAATGGCCCCCTCTTCACTCTCACAAATGCAAGAAAGATTGTTATCCTTATGGTCTGCTTTGTGTTTAAATTCCAGCATATGAAGGCCTGATGAATATGTGCTCAAAAAATCATGCAATAGCACCAGTGTGACCACACCAGAATGAGTGAACCAAGGTAGGATAAAGTCTCTGTCTCTCTGGTAACTTTTGCCTACTCACTTATTTCTAACCCTTGTATGTTCCTCAATTGGGTAAGTGAGGTGTGCTTACTGAGGCATTTTGAATTTCAGTGATTTTGTTCAGTTGGGTAGATGAACTGTAAAAAAGAGTCTCTAAGCCATTTTTGTAGTTTCCTGAACGTCTCAGAGATTAGTCACAGTATTTTGTGACTAATTATTTGTATTTTCCTCTGAGGCAAATTGAGATCCTGCTAGTATCATGTCCAGTGTAGTTACATCAGCGTAATGCTGATAAATTTTTTTGTGTGTCTTGGAGTACAGGCTTGCTTTGATGGCCCTGTGGCTTAGTATCACTGTTCTGTGTGAAATTCTACTTCAGAAGTGCAATGATATCTTCTTTAGTACTCAGACTGAAGAGCTCCTAGTTTTGTGAGGTTTTCAGGAGTTGAGCAGACTTGAACTATTCTTTGCCCTGTCTCTGTGGTGTACTCTGAGCCTGGAGAGTTGAGAAGGGGCAGAGGGGAGTAGATCATATAGTCTTTTAATCAGCTGAAGTCCTCCTTGTGCTAAATAAGTGACCAATGATTTAAATGTATTTTACAGTGCAGTTGTGTTACAGGACAACATAGCCCATTCTGGCATTTTTGAGGAAAATTAACTCTCTCCCAGCCCAAACCAGCATACAGTGACTAATAAAGCCCAGATAATATTGGAAATCTTAAAATTGTTTAGGTTGAAAATTTACTTATGTTGAAATCTCAGCTGGGATTGAAATACTGTTTATTGAAATGTTGGTCAGTAAAATCCTGTATAGTATTACTGAGGGATGGATAATATTGATCCCATGGTTTTCTTGCTAAGTGTAAAGGTTTGATCGAGTGCAACATGACAATTTCTTTATTATGAATGTTGTAAAACTACTCCTTGTTATGAGGTATGTGATTCAGTATTGTTTTGTATTATCTTCAGTCGACCAAATTTGGTTCAATTACAATGATCATTTCCTGTAAAATAGCAGATATCTGAATAATGGACCTGAATTCCCATTAGGATAAAGTCATAAAGCACAAAAGCATTCATAGTAGAGCAAATGATAAAACTACATCAGGTAGAATAATCTCATTCTCCAGAATACAGAGCAACCACCAACTAATGTGAATAAGAAATTTAGTTCTGTTGTGACAAGAGCTCATTCTCTGATGACGTTTATTATGCCTTTTCTGCAGATTCTTATGTTGTGCCTGTGTTGCAGTTGGCAGACGTGCTTCAGTAGGTGTCACACTGAGTATCAAGATAAAGCCCAGTTTTGGCCCCAAACTTCTCTAGAGATCAGCTAAATTGCAAGGAGAGTTTTTGAGTGGCTCCTTGCTGAGTGAGAGAACAGATGCAGAGCTGTTCAGAGGTGTATCACATCTGGTATTCTCCAAAACTCAGGCCAGTTTCAAATTTGCCTTGGAATCACACCCCTTTCAAACATTTCTGGTTTGGGTTTTTTTAATGCCAGTGAATCTCAGTAACAGCCACAGGCATATCCTTGTAGGCAGACTAGTGCAAGTACAGAAGCAATGATTTAGTTTCAGGATTGGCCACAAGACTCATGCGATTGTCTACAGTGTTTTGTGAGACTTAGTCCATGAGATATTCATAATTGCTCCTATTTAATAGCTCCATTTTTGACTGCCTGGACAGTCTTTGCTTTCTTAAAACGGAGGGAAGCAGAAATGGGATGATTGTAACAGCAGAAGTTGGAGATAGACAAGGTAAGTTTCTGTCTATTTTAAAAAGAAAAAAAAAAAAAGTGAATAATTGCTAGTAACAAGAATTATTTTAATAGTGTAAACATATGTTTACACTATTAATTACCAAATTAATATTTGGTTACTCATAACCAAACTGTAGTTATAAATAAGAGTTATAGTGAATGCCAAAAGAAATCTAAGACTCAAGAAGGAAGATAATTTTTGAAACAGTAAGGTGGAAAGAAAAAATATGATACTCACAAGCACTGCATCATTTGCAAAAATGTACTTTCTGTGAATTTATTTTTGTTTTATTATTACATTGATAATGTTTGAATAGAAGTAGTCTTTGCTATTTTAAAACTCTGTCTTAATCTGCCTGGTTGCAATAGAGCTGCTCATTTTTGCAATAGTAGAACAAAACCTATTGAAGAGGAAGAAAGTTTCCTTCTTTGAGTTGGGTTTTACTATTGTAAAATTTGCTTTCCATTTGTGAGTTGTCTTTTATCAGCCCAGCTCCTGAGTTGTGCCACAAACAATCCCAAGTAGCTGTTTTCAGAACATGATGTGGTTTAAGCTCTCTTTGACCTGCTTTTAGAGGCAAATGAATTACTTGAAGTGGATTGCTAGCCCGAATCTAAATAGTCATATAATTTAAGGTTATAGTTTATACGTTGCTGATAATCACAAAGCATAATTGGAAAGTGATTATTAGTAATTTGTTATTTACACTGCAGAGTTTTAATATGTTGTTTAAAAAAGAGGAAAAAATAAGCTGGTGATGCAATAGTTGGACTATATAACAAGAGTCCTGAGGGGGGAGCAAATATGCCCAAGGAAGAGTTACTGACTGCCAATACTGAAATTAGACCCAAAACCTTTGAATGTTGGTATTTTCTTCAGTTGGCATAACTTCTTTCCTAAGTGAATGATTTCTGTGTTGCAACTTATTTGTGTTTCAAAGATGATTAGATAAGAAAAGACAAAAAATTATGTGATGTATAAACAAGTCTTGTTATGTGTAATGGATGCTTGTAGATTCAAGGCTTAGTTAAGGGCATGATTTATCTTCTTGTTCTGAAAGTAAGGAAGAGTTATGTTACTCACTTCAAAGTGCCTTGAAAGAAACCCTTTTGACAGCAAATCTGTTCTCCCAGGCCTGTAAACTGTGAGCCTGGAGCCCTCTGGTGTTACTGTCCGTGTAACATACATTAACCATCTACACCAGCACAATTCAGGGTGACCTGTGTCAATAAAGAGCTACCAAGCCAATTACTTTCTCCCACCTAATCATTTATTGACTCTATTATTTATCTATGGTTTAAAAAAAACCCCAGTAATTTAGTTTTGAGAAAGATAACTGATCTCATCCAGTTTTTAGAAAGGTTTACTTCGGAGTTATTACCCAGTCTGTGTCAGAAACAGCTCAGAGCAAAGATAGGTCCTGTATAAAGGAAAATTTAGGAAGCCTGTAAGGCTGCTCTACTAAATCTACTAAATCTATTGCAGCAGTTTTCATTTACTCCATGTCTTGTTTCAAGGAGTCCCTGCAAAATCTTTCATCTGTTGTTCCCTGTCCTTCTCTAGAATTGAGGGTTCCCATTCACTCTTTCCTAGCACTGGGACTGCATCTGTGACAGAGATCCTTCCTTCTCCAAGGCAGGGTCTCCAGTACTTTCTGCCTTAATTATTTGCCTTGGCTTATGTGTCCCTTGCTTCCTGTCTCCCCATGCCAGGACTAAAGCCTATCTGTTCTTTTGCTTCTCTTTCTGATTTTTTTTTTTTTTTTTAATCATGCCACCAAACTCTGGGCTGGTTTTGGCCTCTACTGTCCCTGTCATTATCACCTCTCGGTCTTCCCATGTGCCACATCTCCCACTCTCTTCCTTCTCACTGTATTGGTTTTTGCTCTTTCAGTGAGTTGTATGAAGTGTGTGGTGGAACAGACTTACTACACACAGACATTTCCAGGGAAGAGGATAGCTTCTGAGATGCTGAGATACAGGCTTTGCATGGAAAAACAACTAATGATCTTGAAGCAATATGCAGGAAATCTGTTATTTCAGTAGGTTAGCTGTGGACAAGGAGCTGTTGTGGACCATCGAAGTGCATAATAATTGATTTTATTTAACAGGCAATCTCTTTCCCCTTCTGTAGAAGGAGCAGGAGAATAATAATTTCCTAGCTTGCCTGGTAAGGTCAGAGAATCTGTCACGTGTTGAACCGGTCACGAATGCAGTAGTTGTGCTGCATTGGGAAGTCTGGTGGGTTAGGTGGAAAGGAGGGAACAGAGTAGGGCGCCACCTGGAGCGTCACTGGGAAGCAAAAAAGCCCAAGGACTAAAAAACAGACATCGAAGTAACAGTTTGCCAACAGGAAGCTGGGAGGGAGGTAGGGATTTCTGCCAGCAGGAAGTAGGATGTTACTAGCAATTCTCACGGAAAACTCAGTGCTCACCTCTCAGTGGGGAAATACATGGGTGGTGGTTGTTCTGTGAAAGAAAAACAGGTGTGAACGCAGCCTAAGCTGCTGCAGGGCACCAGCAGAAAGCCTATGTTGTTACCCTGCTACTCCCTCTACTGAGCTGTCCCAATTCTAAGGTAGGAGAAAGGTTATCACCTTTAGTTTTTTGCTGTTTCCCTTAGCAATCCTAGAACACTTATTCATAAGCTGTCTAAAAGACGTTGCTTGGTAGTACACAATCTGCAGTCAGATCTGTGGTGGCTGGTTCAAAGTATACTGTAACTAAAGCTGCAAACGTGTAGATTGACAGCAGCACAATTTCAGGTTTGAGATTTCCATATTTTGCAGCGGGCTCTAAAATATGGGACTAACTGGTTGGAAACACTTTGGATAGTTTCTGTCAGTCAGGTAAAGAACATTTGGAGCCACAAAATACGTACAGACTCAGAGATGTGATTGCTTACTGAAAGTTCACTAATTCATAGCATCTGAAGCGAAGTGCTTAGAATACTGAGTATTTGCCCCATCTATAGGGGATTCGGTACCACAGCCTAGATTGACTTTTGACCTGCAGCTATGCTTTAGGGGGCCAGCAACTCTCATGTGAGGGATTCAGTGAAGAGTCAAAGCAGATGTGCTGTAAAATGCTCAAAATTTATTAATAATCATTGCTTTCCCCCCCATAAGGAACAAAAATAAAACAATATTCAAAAACAAAATAAAAGAAGAAAAATATACCATACCCAGACAACATGACTGAGACAAAGAAATGGGATAACGTTATTTCTGAAAGAAATGACCCAATAAATCAATTTTTAAAAAAATAATAAATAGCAATAGTTCAACTTTTACAAGCTTCCTAAGAATTTACAATTATTATTATTATTATTATTATTATTAAACTTCTGTTTTAAAAAAAATCCTTCATATGCCCCTGTTGGCAAATATATATATATATATATACTTCTTCTGTAAACAGTTAACCACAAACAAAACAAAAAACCCCATATTTTCATGCAGTTACTATGCTGTTGGTGTTATGTAAACAAAAAGTAGTGTGCAGCAGCTTCTCATATTAGGATTTTTTCCTTTTTCTCACAAAAAATATATAGGGAAATATGTCCATCATAAATTGTCCAAAATATTGACGTTTACAGTTTTGAAAAAAGTATGGCTTTCTGCAGTCTAAGTTCTTCCTCAATGCAAAAAGAAACATATAGTAGTAGAGAGGTACAGTTTTCCTTGGTTTTTGTTTGTTTTCTGGATTTATCTTTTGATTTGTCTCAATGAACTGGAATGAAAATGTTATTAAAAATCCATCTCTCAATCTTATGTTACAGCACTTCTCAGAAGACAAATAAACAGAAAATGACAAGATGACCTTATGCTGTACTTCTCAAGGAGGTAAGAGACATGAAAGCAAAAATGGGAGATATATTGATAATGGAAACCGAAATTATGTAGACGAAACATATTGGGCTTTATGCAGAAAATATAATCTGTTCCTCCAAAATTTTAGCTGCTCTTGACACTTTCATATTTTTTCAAAGTTTTTTTATTTTAGTCTTATGTCCAGCCCTTGTTTGGCAACTTCTCTGCAGTTCTAATTTTTGACGTTTGCCTGTTCCTGAGAGGTCTTTATCTGGTTTGTCTGCTGTTGGCTGCCGTCTTGGGGAATGCACTGAGCAGTCACACAGCTGCATTTCTCCACATAGGTGTATGAGTGATCCAGGTAGGTTCCGTCACTGCATGTCAGAGTCACCTTTCTTTGGCTGGTCTTGATTTCCTGACAACACGAGCATTTGTGTTCCATTGTGTTTGTCTTTTGAGAATATCTGATTGAAAAAAACAACCAAAGAGAGAGATTCAGAATTTGTGTGAGAAATACCACTGCCCCTCCCACCCGTTACAAAACATAACCAAAAGTTGTTTACTTGCATGTGGGACTATTGCTCAATATTACCATTCTTACAGTATTGTAGTGAAATATAGCTAAGTTGTTCCTAATTGTAAAAATTGATGGATCTAACTCTTCATTAAGGCACGGAAAAAAATAAAGGAGTTAATCCAGATCACATAGTGAGCCAGTTCAGTGAGAGAAAAACGAGAAACAAATAACCTTGCTTTTACATGGGCAAAATCTAAACTGACACTGAACAGGCTGATAAACATTGGGAATCTTGAGGTAATTTAATACAACACCATGTATATTAAAAATTCTGGTTAATTATCACAATGCAAACAGTTGATGACTGGATGGATGCTGGACACATCAGAAAATCATTTGCAATTCGCTTTATGTAAATGATGTAAAGAGTAGAAGACAAGAGACCACAATTATCTTTTAAACCACTCACCGTGAGTAAGCATCACAGCTGCCTTCACAGTATGTCATCTCAACAGGTGCAGGAGATACACATCCATTATATTTGATGACAGCCGTAGTATTGTGCTTCATACAAACTGAAGTCATCACAAACCAAAAGAAAATAGGTTAAGATATATGTGCATATAAATAGATATCTGTGTATGATAGACAGTGGGTAATCAAAAACTAAGATGGATGGAGCTGAAATGGGAAATTAAGTCACAGTACACTTTTTTTAATAATTGCTTAGGGGCCAAATGAAGACTGTTTGTGTTATCACATGGATGAATTTTTCCCTTTTTCTTATGCAACTTTGGTGAAGAATGCAGAAATAAAGAGCAGTACAATGGCAACTGTTCAATGCACACCCACCTCCCAAGATTGGCTTCCCTTTCTTCCTTAAAGAGGATGTATCTGTGGAAATTGGGGAGTATTCATAGTCCTCACCCTCTCACAAAAAAAGCTAACATTTAACAGTACAGGATGGGAAAGTTCACCACATCTTTGTTTCCCAAGGCCCTAAAATGCATGCTGGAGATGTTCTGTTCCTTTCTTTTTCCACCTGTTTCCTTTCCCACCCCACTGTGAAGCAGTGATCCCAAACTTGGTCTATACGAGATGGGCTAATATACCTAATAAGGCAGACATTATTATTACTTATTCTTAACAAAATTATCATTACTTACGTTTCGGTATTCTTCGGCACTCTACACAGCAACCATCGTCAGATAACTTGATGTCATTCTTTAGTGGGAAAACATATAAAGATAACTCAGGTTTCGTATCTGTATACTGAAGCAGACTCTCCCAGCTTCCTAAGTTTCTCTGGCACCAGAGGGTTTTTTATTTTTATATTGACATGGAATCTAATTTCAAGCAAGGCTAAATATTAAGGGCACATTACTAAAATATTATTAAGAGTTCTTTGAAAGCTGAAACGGAGGAGGACCAGAAATGCTTTGTTGTCATCCAAGTTCAGTAGTAAAATTTTAGCTTATAGCAAATGTAGGTCAAAATATTGAGTGACCAAAGCCAGTACAGGTGAAGGATTATGTCAGACAGGGTAACACAATGAATGAAATAACTGACTTGCCAGAAGTGTGGGGCTGGTTCTAATCTACCCTGAGTATTAATTTGAATGAACTAGCTTATTTTTCTTTCACCTTTCCTTTCAATTAGTGAATTCTAAAAAAAAAAAAAAAAGCAACCAAATAACTTATAATCTTAAAAATAATTTAGGAATAAACCTGCAAGTATGTTTAAAAAAATCAATATGATTTTTTTTAACCTGACACTTATAGGAATCCAAACCATAATGCTGTACCCTTTTCTCTACTGCCCAATGCTCAGTGAGGATTGATATATCACCATTTTAACTTTGAGTTGGTTTTCTGAAATAAAATTTCGTGGGGTTCAGATTCAGAGATGACAAAAAGAGAGCTACTTCCTGTATGATGCTTCTGCTAGGTATTTTCCTTGGAGACCATAATTCTTTTATCAGTGGCATTAGCCACTGCAATCTTTTTAAATATGAGAACTGGTAGAACAGTGCTTACCGGATCACACTCATCAGGGTTAAAGGCGGGGCAGCTTGTCTGTCTGATGACTTGAATGAACTGGTCAGCATGTTTTTCACATGTGTAAACTGTACAGTTATCACCAGGTGGGTTCCAGTATTCTCCTTCCTGAAAGGAGTCAAAATTAAAGTCAATAAAAATCTTCATAAAAAAAATTGAAAAAACCCCACCCAAACCCCAGTGTCTTATCATCGCTGTGTACAGCAGTTTGATTATTCTAAACAATTTCCTTGAATTTCAGCTCATAGTTATTTGTCATATTATCGTACTGCACAAATGTTTTTCATTAACCAAGTGAAGAGGATCTATTTTTATCTTGATATAGATGAACTTCTTGTGTGAATAGGATAAGTATGTGGACTCATTTGGAAGGAGTAATTTGTGTTTCAAGGGTTTTGTCATCAGAATTTATGGGTATGTCCATTCAGATACATGGAGGAATTTCTGATGGCTTCCCTGACTCATCCTGTCATAAAACTCTCAGCTAATTTAAGACAGGCTGTTTGGAGATGAAAACCGCCTCCACAGATAAAATTATTTTCTGAGCAAAATGGGTGCTACATTTTCAGAGCTGAAGGCACATAATGGCCCATTGCTTTCACCCGTGTAGTTTTCTATGTTGATTTCTGAAAGCCATTGTTCAGTATCAAAGTTGCTTCCAGAAGTCTTAGAACTTGGAGTTTCACTGCATAGAGGACTGTTTAAACTGTGTGGAGGCAGTCCACTCCCTGCCTGAATAAGCATGTGTCTAACATGAGAAGAGATGCAGGAAATAAGTTGGACAAATACAAGGAGCGGAAAGAATGAAGAGACTAGCAGAGTTCCCCAAAAGTGAATTAAACCAGTGATAATTACATAGACCACGTGTGTAATGTTGTCTCCCACAGTCACCACACAAGCCTCTGCCTTGCACGTGCCACAGCACTGTCCCGGTTCCTCTGTATACTTATAACCCTGTTTTGAAAGAAACGGAAAAGGAATGACATTGAGTCAGGTCACTGACCTTAACTAGTGGTCATTAGAGCTGAGTGGGGAAGGAATTTCTAGTGGCAAAATAGCACTCACCAGTGGGCAGTATGTGTCACAGATAACAGGCTCACACTTGATGGTAGCACGGTGAGGCCTTAAGTAAGAGGATTCAGAGCAGGTGCATTCTTCACAGGGGCCTGATGGAATGACAGCTCCAGGCTAGGGAGAGTCGGGAAAAAAGTCATGATTAGTTAGTAAACGCAAATTGCTCTTTGCATGTAAGTCACAGACAATACAAAAGATGCATAGACTAAGCTATCCATAACGACAATTCTGGTTGTTTTATTTAAGAAGAGTTTCTGGTTTGGTAATAATGACTTTGGAATTAAATTCTGCTTTTGCAGAAAGGAGAGCAGAAAATGCTTTTGCTTTTATAGAGGGTGTTGATATGCTAATCTTGATTAAATAATTAGTAATATTATATAATTATATCTCAGGCCTTTCTGCAAAATATGGACCATGATAGGGATCTCAAAACCATTGCATTGTGAGCAATGTGAAGGTGTATTTTTATGGTAATTTACTCTGTGTACTTACCGCATAGTAAGTTTCATTGACTACACAGCCATGTCCTGTAAAGAAGGAAGAAAGATGGTGTCTCAGAAGTGCAAGTTTTAAGAGGCAGAAGTGTGTGAAAAGACTCCTGCTTTGTAGGCCTGTGGGGGCAACCTTAAAACACTCATTCGCAACAAGGCCCAGTATGATAACACAGATAATAAGGTTTTTGTATTCACAAACTTAGAAAGATATAATAGTTAATAACACAAGAAGGTGTACAGTACTTACTGCATTCAAAGGTAGGACAGCATTTTCCAGGCTGCATTATTGTGATTATTTCTTGTCCCTCTAAGCACTGGGGTGTGACCTCAGGGCAGAGGCTGGTGTTGCAGTCTGTTTCATGGAAGAAAATATAGAAAATAATGAACTCAGAATTTTTAAAGGAAAGCAGTTTTGCTTGACATGAACTTCAGAAGTTTTCCAGTGGGGAAAATATGATGTTGTTTTCATAAGACAGTTTAATGACTATTTCAGTCTACATGCCTAGGTGTTTTCAGAGTCAATGGACTTTTCCATAACACTTGTAAAATACAACATTGTCTGAGAACAACAGAGTGGTGACTGCTGGAAAGAGGTAATTCCAAAAAGAAATTTGTACCAGTTGGGAAATCTTGTTACTGTCAGTGGTTCAGGAACTTTCTTGAGCAATTTTTAAATGTTCAAGACTATGGTTCTTTAAAAGTTAAGATAACTTTCTAATACTGGTCTTTGAAACAGAAAATGTTTTGAATAGTTTTTGAATATTGTTTCGGATGATAACAGCATTAAAGTTTTTCAATGTTAAATTATAGAAATTTTCAGTTACTTCTGTGTCTAACTATATAAAATCTTTTAATCTTTAAATTTGGTATCTTCAGGCATTTAGTATATGCTCTGCAAGAAGGCCCTAAAAAGTGAGTTGAGGGAGAAAAGCATTATTACATTCATGCAAAGTATTAAAAAAGTGAGAAATGGTTGCTGTAGTTTCCCAAAATGAATATAGTCTATTCCCCATGATAAAGAATTAAGACTACTTACAGCACTCAGTCCTAGTACAGCATGGATCTTCTGGTATCTGTATCTGAACAGGCATGTAACCTGGCTCATCACAAAAGACTTGCTGTGTCAGGGAACATTTGTGTTTTGTACAGTGCACCTTAAGAGTATTTTTGTCACAGATACATTCCTGGCAATCTTTTGTCCATTTTTCTCCTGGCTATATAAAAATGAAAAATACACAAAAAAAGAAGAAAAAATTAAGTAAATTCAAACCAAAACAATTCTGTTTGCTCCTAATTGACGTATTAATGGATACAGTGATACCTGATTACATCAGCCTTTACATATTCTTAGATTTTATAGGAGACCCTCAAATTGAAGCTTCTTAGGGGAAGATACTGGAGGCCACACAAGGTTCTGAGTGTGTTTGAAAAGCTATGACTTTCTATTTGTTAGTGGTGTCAGCACGAGTGATACAGGGTTTCTAAAGAAGTGATTGAGCTTTGCATGCACTTTTGAATATAAAATGATCCTATGACAAACTCGTTTCCACATTAGGTTGCAGATGTGTGTGCAACTGAGGAACTAAGAATGCAGACTGTGAACATTATCAGCAACAGGTAAAACTTGTTATCCATCTCTCCCTTCATTTCTAGTAACTTTAGCAAGACAAATTTCTGTAAATAAAAGAAACTGCATGTGAGGTTATTGAAAGAATACTTCATCGCTTACTGTTACATTTCTGAGGGCTGCTCTAGCACTGATTATTTTTAAGACTAAAACGGAACAAACATTTGAAAAGACAAAGTCTTTGCCAACCTAAGCAAAGCTTTGTTTTAGTGCAACACTAAATATCATCTTGTTTCACTTGTCTGTGCACTTTAAGCCACATTGATTGTGATACTCACCCATCTGGGTACTCCATTTGGTTCCCTGCAAGCTGGAAAGAAAAAGAAAAAAACCCAGATAATGAAATGAATTGAGATTCACACCACTGAAAATTGACATAAAGGAGTACATATATGCAGTTGCAAATATAAATACTGTGAAGATAAAGCTAACAAGAAAAAGAATATGCAGACTAGTTCTTCTGAAATGTAGAGTTCTAGCATCTTCGTATGTCTCATATAAGGAAGGATGATGAGAAAAAGATAATATTATTATTCAGTTTTTAGATGGGGGGGACTAAAGGACCTTAAAGAGGCTGATTTGCTGATGATCTGACCATGTAGAAGACAGCAGTAATACTCAGGTCTCATGACTAACAAGCCCCATCTCTATTTATTCCCCAAACTAGTTACAGGTTACTTACAACATTCAGGGACACAGATGTTGCTTTCTGTACGCAGTAGTGTCGTTCCTTCAGGACAGAAGCAGCCTTCAGTTATTCCATAGCCAGGATGCTCAACAGAGCTAGAACGAGAGGAATATATGTATTTGAATACAACATCTTTGCGGTGAAGCAGGAGACAGAACAGCATATACAGAAGGTTGTCATGTCAGATATAAGAGAGACAAAAAATTATGACTTTCTGACGTGCAACAAGGAGCACGTTTTGATAAGGCTGATTAATATTTATAAATCTTGAATAAATTATTTGAAATTGCAACACATTTTGTTATGAAATAACTTAAATTTCTAAGGAAAGTAGATAGGTAGTAATAGGAAAAAAGAGAAAAATATAAGCAGTTGTTTAAGGATGAGATTTTTTTGTCTTTCCATACCTTTGATCGCAGGTATCAGGATTAATGGGCCCACATGGCTTGTATACCAAGCTTGCTGGACAGTTGAATGCTGTATGGGAAAAGACAAAAAAAAGATTAAAAATTGACAGTAGATGTATTTTTGCCACAAAAATGACTACAGCTTTGCCTTCGTCTGCAGCTTCTGTGAGAAAGGACCCCACTGGATTTTTGTCAACAGTAGCCAAGTGTTAGATAGAAGACATGTTTACTGAATAAAAAACTAACTTCTACCATTCATCACACCCATTTTGAGTTCTGCAATACTTACAGCATGTATTGTTGGTCTTTCCTCTCCAGTCAATGCAGACACCTCTAGATGCACACTCTGTAGCATATATCTCCAGACTGGAACACTGCATGGATTCATCATCTATGCGGCATCCATCGAAAACACAGCCTTTGAAAAATGGTTCTGGTGGTATCACAGTATGACATTCTGCAAAAATCCTGCAGACAGTAAAGAAAGCCCCTTCTAGGTTAGTGAGCCATTATATAAAGTGTTCCTGTGAGACAACACTTTCCAGTTAATAGCATATGACTTTCTGCTTCAGAAAGGAAGGTGTGAAGAAACAAAGCCTTGGAATGGCCAATAAGCTGGAAGATAGGTTCAGGAAAGATTCGGAAATCTGAAGCTCCTTTTATTTTCTGAAGAGGTTAATGGTCATAGTGTTTCTGTATGTGTACACAGCTTTTCATCAGTCTGAGACCACAAATTTAGTGTAAAAGGCAACTGCACCAGGTCGAGAAAGAAGAGATGACAAAGGTAGCCTAGAGATAATAAAATTGCACAGAAAATAGCTCAGAACTTACAAGACACTACAGAAAGCACATGTAAGAGGGCCTTTATAAATGACTCAGCTGAAAAAAAAACCCCTGTTTTCAGCATACACAAATACAGAAAATACTTCAGGAAACAAGCATTTGTGTTTTGGGAGCTCCATGTTTTACATAAAATATATAAAGAATGAAGAATGCTTCTTGGCTGTTTATGTTTGCTTTCTTAACCTGTTTGATAACCAGGTTCTTTATGATTTGTACTGAAGACCCACTTCAAATGTAGAGTTAAGCCTTTGCTTAATACTGTAACTAAGAGTTATTAAGCATCCCCTGGTTGTATTGCAACCAGGGAATATGGATTTTAGTGCTTGCTGCATCCCTTATATTCTGACTTCACCTCTCCTTGCTCAGTTATCTTTGGCTTGCAAATCATTTAGGCAGAGCTGTTTCTTTTCAAAGGCTTTTTACTATATCTACATACATATATGTATATATTCTATCATTAGGCAAACATTTTCAGCTGTTATCACATGCTAGGGCTATAGTTTTTATTCTTCTTCTGAGATATTGGACGTTTTGTCTAGAAAGAAACAGTTTGTTCAGGTTTTTTTCTTACTCGCTCAGGATAAGCTTGCAGAGATGAGGTGTTTCACACTGAGGCTTTGGTGAAGGTGTGGTTATAATTGGTGGTACTGGTACTCCATGACACGTCTTGTTGTCGTCAACAATCCAGTGATGAGCCATTTGGGGACAGGAAGAAATGATCTTACCACTTGGTAAGCGGCATTCATCTGCTTTGTTATTTGTACACGTTCCTGGAAGAGACAAGCTGAGTAAGTCTCATAAGCCATGTCAGAAATGCCCAATACATTTCTGTGCTGATATGTCTAGATATGCTTGTGAAATGCATATGGTGCCTTGCTTCATAGGTAGTGATTTCTTTACAGTTATATGAACTTTAATTTAGGTTACAGAAAAACAAACGAGTCTAAAGCCCCAGCCCCCCCCAAAAAACCCTGATTGCCAAAATATCGAACTTTTGATATCCTATAGAAGTTGAAGAGCAGAACTGTTTTAATTTTCATTTTACTGCTCTTAAAAAAATTTCTGTCAGTCATGAGACTGCATAGCCAGAGTGGGTGAGAACTACCACAGTAGGGTGGGGAAAATGCACTCACTGGAGATGGTGCTCTTATCTTACCACACTGTCCTTCGGTGTTGTTGCCAAATTTGCTATATGGGAGTTTCACAGAGAAGATTAGACCACTAAAGGTGATAGTTGCACCAATCTCTTTTATTTCAACAATCATATTGATGCCAAGAGTGGAGAAAGAAATGCCATCTTTCTCGAAGCCTGGTTTGACGATCTTCTGGTTGAAGTACATCTGAATGCAGGGTTAAAAAAAGAAAAAACAACAAAACACAACTTCAGAATAAGCACTGCTTCTGCCTGATTGTTTTAAATCATATTTAAATTCTCCAATCTTCATAATTATTGCATAACTCCATGTAGTTTTGCATCACATCCAATACTCACAGGCATCTCTGTAATAGCATATATTTGCATTGATGTCTCAGCTTGAACTGCTATATTGGTAAAATGTGATAATAAACTAAGTGGCCTTTACGTACTCTGTTTGTACAGATTGTGTGCTAATGCACAGTATTCTATATTCAAGTATTTTCTTTTTATCCTCCTAAT
The DNA here is from genome assembly GCF_022539395.1 of Myiozetetes cayanensis. NCBI lineage: Eukaryota > Metazoa > Chordata > Aves > Passeriformes > Tyrannidae > Myiozetetes > Myiozetetes cayanensis. The sequence continues at coordinate 45,592,055 of NW_026087853.1, read as the reverse complement.
TTTGTGTATTGCAAATATTTTTCCTATAAAAGTGAGTAGTAGTTTTCTTTAGCTACAGAAATATTTCTACCATTATGTAATAACTTTGCTGGATAATGACACTGTCCCTATACAACACATTATTGGCATTGGAGGAGTTATCTGAGTTCAAAATGAAGTCAGGTGTTCCTAGTGCCAGTTTTATGTTGCAGTCATATTTATTTGTTAGCCTAAGCTTTTTAGTTTGCAGCCAGTATCTTATATGAGCTAATGAAGGTGAACATATTTGCCTAATAGCTTTTTTTAGAAGTTGTTCTGCAACTCTCTGCTCAGTGCACTGGAATAAAGTTAGAGTTAAAACTGTCAGTTACTTTTTTCTTTCACAGGGAATCACTAGAACCAGCATGCCTTTCTGACTGAGAATTTGGCATGGCTTTGTAAGGGGAGAGTACCTGTTAAGACAAACTTTTCCTCCCCGTCTTTGCATTCTCTATCTAATAAATTCCTCAGTGTAAGAGTGGGATTGACTTTTCATTTTCACTGGCTTGCCAGCACTAGTTCAGGATCACGAAGGTGACACTCCAAGTCACCCCCTTTCTTCAGCTATACCTCTCTTCCCAGTAGGATATGGGAGGGGGAGTTGTTTGGCATGGAGGGCTCTGTTTGGCACCTGAAGTTTCCTATACAGAGAAAGCAGTTGCTTGTCATCCAGCTGACAAGTGATACATACCCATATTCCCTCTAAGAGAAGAATCACACTTGTGACTTGCATTTGTGATTGTTCATCATCTGTTTGTTTACATAAGTGAATGGCACAATGCACCAATTTTCACAAAATATGAATCAAGCACCAGTGTGAGCATTCTTTGTGCCTTCTCTATCAGCTCTGTTAGTCTGTTTCCTAGTGTTATTTGCATGCTAAGCTGTTTATGACCTTAGAATCCAGTGCAATCTTATGTTTTACCCCCGTAACAATACCCTCTGCCCTCATCACCTCTACAACATGGTATTCTCATAGACTGTATCTCAAATGAGCATCAGTAAGGCTTTTGGACCTTATTTCTTTTTTGTAAAAATAGAGAAAAAAATGTATTTTACCACATTGGTCATCACACCATTCATGAGTTTCCGAGTCAACACCACTTCTGCAGATTTGTAGAAGATAATAATGGATTTAGGGCAGGAGAGTCCATCTTTTGCATCGCAGTAATAATTGTCAATGTAAACACGGAAGTTGTCGTATTTAGGGACAATCTGTTTCACCAGGACATAAGTGCAGTTTTCAAGGAAAGTATAATAGATTCCATCGAATGTGATGTAATGAGGATCACCCCATCCACTACACACACCTGGTATGGAGGAAATATTTGGAAGATTAAGATGAGAACTAACAAAGAAGAAAGATTGAGAAATTCAAGTGAATATACTGTAATTTAAAGAGCAACCCTAAGAAAAGAAAATGCCCATGTAGTCCTTGCAAACCTTTGCTTTTTTTCAAAAAAGCTTATTCCTTTATCTACTGGTGCTTACATTGACACTCGTATCGGTAACAGCAGCCATTTTCATCGGGTACTAGGACTGCAGGATATTTGTTTGCACAGGTAATTTCCTTGACAGGTGGGCAATATGTTGGTACTACGTCTATATCATTGTCTCCTTTACAGATGACTTCTGTACAGTTGGATAATTTGAAACTTTCTCCAGGCTGCAAAAGGAACAAAAAATTCTTGTCACAGAAGATAGCAAATAGGTATAATCATTACTAAATCTGAAGCAATGACAAAAATGAAAATCTTCACTGATAGTAAAAGATTGCCAATATTCTACGTGATAAATGTCTTTAATTCTAAAAGAAGGTGGGAGCCTTAATTAGAGCCATTTCTTCTGAATGAGGAGCTCTTCTGGGGTTTAGGGAGGTAAGTCTTATGTTAAAGGAACTGATGTCCTTTATACTATGTATAGTGCACTTCACTATCAGCACAGACCACCATGAAAGAAAAAAAAAGGGTATAGAAGTAAAAGAATAGGAGAAGACCAGCAGATACAAGCCTCCAGAGTAGCTTCAATATTTCTATTTAGTGAAACAAGATGATCCACAAGAAAACTCATTCTATTATGGCGGAGAGGTTTTATTACTGATGCAATGCATAAGTGTTTTACTAGCACTAAAGTAAATAGAAAAGAATAATGTAATGTGCTTTGTCAGTATAAAACCCTGAAATTAAAAAAAAAAAATCAAATTTTAAGTCATATTTAGCCCATCACTGGTAAAACAATTACAACAACCTGTACATGTAAGCTTTATGGATTAAAAGCTCTTAACTCTTGTCACCTAAAAAGCTATAATATTTCAAATATCGTAAGTCAGAAATTACATACCTTTAAGGGAGGGTATGTAGTCGAAACACAGCCGTGAAAATGGGAAGTTTTTGTAGTGGTTGGTAGAGGAACTGATGATGTTGTGGTAGACCACTCAGAGGAAGTAGTGGGTAAAGGAGTCGTGACATGACAAGGGACAGTGTGTCGCTCAATATTACATGTTGGGCTACAGATGGCATAAAATCTACATCCATCACTATCCATTCTGTCGTAAATCAAATCACCTGTACAAACCGAAAAAAAAATAGAAATCAAAAAATAGGAAAAAAAAAAAGTACAAAAACTAACAATGAAAAACACTTATAAATAAAATATAATAAAAGTAAAAAAAAAAATTAAGGTAATCAAAAATTAAATAAAGAAGACATTTCGAATTATATTCCTCCAAAAAAATGGAAAACTAACCAGGTGAAAAAATAGCATCGCCAATCTTGCAGAAACATGGAGTTGTTGAGACTGGAGATGGAGAGCTGGTAGAGAAAGCTTGACTTCTGGTAATAGTGGTGGTAGGGCTGGTGGAGGGGCTTACGCAGTTGGAGTTAGGGGTGCAGCAGAGGACGCGTATCCTGTAGTTGAGACACATCTTGAATTTTCCAGTCTGGTCCTCGTTCTTGCACACCAGTCCATAGTGGACGTCGCACTGCACGACCTGCCCGACCTGTTGGATGGCAAGGTCGGGGTAGTCCTCCGCCCGGCACTCGATCTCCTTTGGACGCCGGCAGATGCGCTTCCCGGCGGCCTGGATGTGCTGGTAGGTTTCAAAGTCTCCCTGGTTGGGCCCGGCGGAGGGGAAGTCGACGTCGAACCATTCGCTCCAGGTGCACACTTCGGGTTCACAGGGGGTGGTGGCCGTGGTGGAGCTGAGGGTGGCAGTGGATGGGTGAGTCGTCGGCGTGGAGCTGGTGGTGGTGGAGAGGATGATTTCTGCGGAGGTGGGCCTGGTGGTGGAAGAGTGGAAGGTGGAGGTGGAGGTGGTGACAGGGACCGTGCTGGTTGTTGTGGGCCTGGTGGTGGTGGTGGTGGTGGGGCTGGGGGTGGGGCTGGTGGTGGTGGAGGGGCTTACGCAGTTGTAGTTGGGGGTGCAGCAGAGGACGCGTATCCTGTAGTTGAGGCACATCTTGAATTTTCCAGTCTGGTCCTCGTTCTTGCACACCAGTCCATAGTGGACGTCGCACTGCACGACCTGCCCGACCTGTTGGATGGCAAGGTCGGGGTAGTCCTCCGCCCGGCACTCGATCTCCTTTGGATGCCGGCAGATGCGCTTCCCGGCGGCCTGGATGTGCTGGTAGGTTTCAAAGTCTCCTGGTTGGGCCCGGCGGAGGGGAAGTCGACGTCGAACCATTCGCTCCAGGTGCACACTTCGGGTTCACAGGGGGTGGTGGCCGTGGTGGAGCTGAGGGTGACAGTGGATGGGTGAGTCGTCGGCGTGGAGCTGGTGGTGGTGGAGAGGATGATTTCTGCGGAGGTGGGCCTGGTGGTGGAAGAGTGGAAGGTGGAGGTGGAGGTGGTGACAGGGACCGTGCTGGTTGTTGTGGGCCTGGTGGTGGTGGTGGTGGGGCTGGGGGTGGGGCTGGTGGTGGTGGAGGGGCTTACGCAGTTGTAGTTGGGGGTGCAGCAGAGGGACGCGTATCCTGTAGTTGAGGCACATCTTGAATTTTCCAGTCTGGTCCTCGTTCTTGCACACCAGTCCATAGTGGACGTCGCACTGCACGACCTGCCCGACCTGTTGGATGGCAAGGTCGGGGTAGTCCTCCGCCCGGCACTCGATCTCCTTTGGACGCCGGCAGATGCGCTTCCCAGCGGCCTGGATGTGCTGGTAGGTTTCAAAGTCTCCCTGGTTGGGCCCGGCGGAGGGGAAGTCGACGTCGAACCATTCGCTCCAGGTGCACACTTCGGGTTCACAGGGGGTGGTGGCCGTGGTGGAGCTGAGGGTGACAGTGGATGGGTGAGTCGTCGGCGTGGAGCTGGTGGTGGTGGAGAGGATGATTTCTGCGGAGGTGGGCCTGGTGGTGGAAGAGTGGAAGGTGGAGGTGGAGGTGGTGACAGGGACCGTGCTGGTTGTTGTGGGCCTGGTGGTGGTGGTGGTGGTGGTGGGGCTGGGGGTGGGGCTGGTGGTGGTGGAGGGCTTACGCAGTTGTAGTTGGGGGTGCAGCAGAGGACGCGTATCCTGTAGTTGAGGCACATCTTGAATTTTCCAGTCTGGTCCTCGTTCTTGCACACCAGTCCATAGTGGACGTCGCACTGCACGACCTGCCCGACCTGTTGGATGGCAAGGTCGGGGTAGTCCTCCGCCCGGCACTCGATCTCCTTTGGATGCCGGCAGATGCGCTTCCCGGCGGCCTGGATGTGCTGGTAGGTTTCAAAGTCTCCCTGGTTGGGCCCGGCGGAGGGAAGTCGACGTCGAACCATTCGCTCCAGGTGCACACTTCGGGTTCACAGGGGGTGGTGGCCGTGGTGGAGCTGAGGGTGGCAGTGGATGGGTGAGTCGTCGGCGTGGAGCTGGTGGTGGTGGAGAGGATGATTTCTGCGGAGGTGGGCCTGGTGGTGGAAGAGTGGAAGGTGGAGGTGGAGGTGGTGACAGGGACCGTGCTGGTTGTTGTGGGCCTGGTGGTGGTGGTGGTGGTGGGGCTGGGGGTGGGGCTGGTGGTGGTGGAGGGGCTTACGCAGTTGTAGTTGGGGGTGCAGCAGAGGACGCGTATCCTGTAGTTGAGGCACATCTTGAATTTTCCAGTCTGGTCCTCGTTCTTGCACACCAGTCCATAGTGGGCGTCGCACTGCACGACCTGCCCGACCTGTTGGATGGCAAGGTCGGGGTAGTCCTCCGCCCGGCACTCGATCTCCTTTGGACGCCGGCAGATGCGCTTCCAGCGGCCTGGATGTGCTGGTAGGTTTCAAAGTCTCCCTGGTTGGGCCCGGCGGAGGGGAAGTCGACGTCGAACCATTCGCTCCAGGTGCACACTTCGGGTTCACAGGGGGTGGTGGCCGTGGTGGAGCTGAGGGTGACAGTGGATGGGTGAGTCGTCGGCGTGGAGCTGGTGGTGGTGGAGAGGATGATTTCTGCGGAGGTGGGCCTGGTGGTGGAAGAGTGGAAGGTGGAGGTGGAGGTGGTGACAGGGACCGTGCTGGTTGTTGTGGGCCTGGTGGTGGTGGTGGTGGTGGTGGGGCTGGGGGTGGGGCTGGTGGTGGTGGAGGGGCTTACGCAGTTGTAGTTGGGGGTGCAGCAGAGGACGCGTATCCTGTAGTTGAGGCACATCTTGAATTTTCCAGTCTGGTCCTCGTTCTTGCACACCAGTCCATAGTGGACGTCGCACTGCACGACCTGCCCGACCTGTTGGATGGCAAGGTCGGGGTAGTCCTCCGCCCGGCACTCAATCTCCTTTGGACGCCGGCAGATGCGCTTCCCGGCGGCCTGGATGTGCTGGTAGGTTTCAAAGTCTCCCTGGTTGGGCCCGGCGGAGGGGAAGTCGACGTCGAACCATTCGCTCCAGGTGCACACTTCGGGTTCACAGGGGGTTGTTGTAGTTGTCATCATGTTGGTTGTTGTGGGACCTCTAGTAGTTGTTGCTTTTTGTGTTTGTGTTGTTGGTTTTGTTGTAGTTCTTGTATGAATATAATCTGTTTGTGGTGGAGTTGTCTCTTGCATTGTAGTCTTGTGTTTTGTTATTAAGTGCGGTGTTGTTGATGTTTCTTCGGTTGTTGTACTGAACTGTGGTGACCAAAATGTAGTTGGTGTTATTGTTTTTGTAGTAGTAATACCTTTAGTTGTTGTTGTGCATGGTACTGTTATATTTTCACAGCATTTAAATCTTAGTTCATAATTGTAGCAAATGGGTGGCAATTGGTCTTTATTGTAACATTTTAAGCCTTCTTCTGTATTGCACAAGATCTTTTGCTCCAGGAGAGGATATGGTGTGTCAGGGAACCTCACTGCTCTGCATTCCACTTCCCTTCTGTTTTCACAGACTTTGTATCCCTTTTTTTTTATGTTCTGAATGGTGTCAAAGTCACCATCATCATAACCAGACCCTGGATAACTGACATCATACCATCTGGACCAATAACATTCTTCTTTAAAGCAAAGAGGAGGTGTTGAAGGAAAGGTGGTGGCAGGTGGTGTCATTATGGTTTTTGTTGTTGTTTCTTCCGATGTTGAATGTATAGATGTTGTACTTTCAGAAGTTGTAGAAATTGGATATGTTGAAGTAGAGCATGGTACAAAAACACAGCATAGGACTCTGATCTCATAATTGTTGCACATTGTTGAAATTTGGTCTTTGTTGTAACATATAAGCCCAGCTGTTGTACTGCATTCTACTTTTTGGCCAAGGTCTTTCAGTGGTATATCAGGGAATTTTTCTGCTCTGCATTGAACATCCCGTGGAGCTTCACAGACTTCATAGCCTTTAGCTCTTAAGTTATTGAAGGTCTCAAAATCTCCACCATCATAGCCAGGGGTTTGCAGACTGCCATCATACCATTCTGACCACTCACAGACCTCATGAACACATACTGATGTAGTTGGTGACACTGCAAAGGAGAAAAGGAAGAGACCATGAAACTTAAAATCAGTTCCTGTAGATAGAATTTTTTTTTGTTATTTTGAATGGGCAGACATTTTTCCTAGTGTAATTTTTCTTGTATTGTGATCCTGTAGGGTTGAGTATACTTTTAAAATGATCAATCTTAATTTAATAGGTTGTAATTTAATATGGTGTTTCAGAAGCGGATTTGTTTTCTATGTTTATTTCCTTGTTACTGCTCTAATTTATTGTGAGGTTGTATTAATTCATTCATGCTGTGAGTGTGGACATGGTTTTGTAGCTAAATTTTACTCACTAATAAACAGAACACACTTATGGGCTATGAAGGATTTACCTGTAGAAGTACTGGCAGGTGGTGTAGTGCTGAAATGAAATGTTGTTGCTGTTGTGGGTGATGTTGTGATTGGACATTCATAGATAATCCTTTCAAGTGTTCCATTGGGACCACAGATTGCAACAATACACCCTCCTGTTCCATCTGTAGTGTTGTAAACCACATCTTTGTAGTTATACTTCTGTCCCTCATAGAAGCAGACACATTCTGTAAATTAAGATAGGATGTTATTCCTTGCTGTCTGAAACACAGAATACCTTAAATGCGTCCTAATCATATAAAAACAGCTTTGTTAACATACCATGTTCATTATATCTGCATTCTTTGCCATGAATTGTGCATTCACTGGAAGAAAGAAAAAATGAGATTATGAATGGGAATATATCAGTTCATGACATTATTTTTTTGTTTCACATTTTTTTTTCTATCAATCTATTCTTTGTCTGTTTAAATGTAGAATGCCCCTACCTTCTCTGAGTTATTCAGTTCTGCTGTACAAATTCAGGCTAGGTGTCTTCATGCAGTTCTCTGGCAAGAAGAATAACTCTTCTGTGCCAGCCCATGAAACATGCAGCAGCCTTATCAGTGCTTTTGGGAGCTGGGCAAAGGTGTGAACAAGGGTTCTCTGAAATGTTCTCATCACCTTGATAGGTCCACTTATTTTTTGGAAGGGAAAATGCAGTAAATCTATCATTTACATTTGTAAGGATATATACAAAGGATCACTGTATCATGGATGTTGAAGTAATCTACACAGCAAATTTCCATCAGACTTCCAAAAGATGCAAGAATGCATTCTGGTTTTAAATGGAATTTATCTATTGTTTTTTAAGAACTGAATCTTGATGTACTTATTTACAATGACTGAGGGCATCCATACACTGAATAAACTTAAATAAATATAAATATTTACTTATTGCTTTAGGTTTAGGGCTGTTGATGGCCTAGATAATGTAGACAAAGCTGTCTATGAACTGCAAAACATGCCAAGAATTTGGGTTAGATCAAATGGGTTTTGTGTTTAAGATTTTTTGCCATTTGCTTTGCACTACTTACCATAGTCAAGCATAGCAACTTTAAAGATGTCTTAAGACAGTTGTTAACTGCTTAACAACCAATTCCACTAACTTTATACTGTTTTAGAGAAGGCTTAGCAGCACTTGTCCCAACTTGTCAAGAGTAAAGTGTGGGAATACTTGCTGACAGTTGGAACTATGCAAGTACCAGTGAAATAGCAGAAACAAGCTCAAAACCATGGAGATGAGTTGGCTGCTAACTTCTAAAGAATTTCATATGATGAGTTTAGGGATATCTTAATACAAATTCTAGGACTATTCCCTAACTATTGTTATTTTATTTTCTTTTTATATGATTTAATAATGTTCATAGTAATTTAAAAGCACTCAAATATGCAGACTAAGTAGTAAATTAATCTCTCAATGGTAAAATGTTTCACCGTGTTATCATTTAAGTTCCTGGGAAGGGAAGAAAATTAGATATTATTCATCAGCCTCTGACTAGGCTGCTTCTTGTTGCTAAACAACAAATTTAATGTGTGATGAATTGTGTTCCACAACTTTAAACTCGATTTTAAAAAATCTTTACTAATCTTACCATGATTCACAATTCTGCTTTGGAGGCATCTCCATTCCTGGTTTGTAATTTTTCCCATTTTCATAACAACCACAATTAGAAACACAGGTCATGGTTTCTTCATCAAAATAAGGCTTATTTTTTGGACAGTGTGGATAGCAGCCTGCGATAAGAAGAGTCAAGTTGAAACTAGGCCTTTCACAAGTAGAAGTAACTCTACACTCATATCTGCTTTCTCCAAATTGTTCCATGTGCTAAGTGGAATTTCAGATCCTCTTACTACTATTTTGATTGCACATTTGGAGCATTTTGTTCTCATCTTCACTCCAAACAAGTGCACGCTCCATTAGGTAGTAAGATACTAAATTAAAAAGTCTTTTCTTACCATTTTTGCTACAAGCATGTCATACACTGAGTAATCTAAATTTTGTTAATCGTTCTGCATTTTAACCTTTTATAACTGGAATGAGATATGCATTATTATGTTTACCTTCTAAACCTCTCATCTCATGAAGGCAGTTCCCACTCGGATTATTGCATGTCTTCATACAAGGGGCTCCACATGGTTTGTAGTGCCATTCACACTCCCCTTGTGGATTGTAGTAATCACAGAACAGAGCTAGAAGAAAGGGAAATGTCAGCAAAATAACCTTTGATCTTTCAGCTCACTAGTCTCTCAGTTTTGCTCAGTAAAAATCCCATGGGATCAGCATAATCACATAGGTGGCAAAAAGTATATTGTCTTTTTGCTAGTTTAATAAAATTGTTACATTTTTACCACCTTTTGAAATAAAGAAATTTATAAAGCATACAATAGAATTACACATTAAACAAGAAAAATCAGTTGATTGAATCACTGATTTTAGTTAGTATGCACTAGTGTTTATTTACATGATTGAAAAGTTAATCAGACATTAATCACACCACTTGTAAAGTTACTATCCATGGTTTCATTTTAGTAAGAGAGATTGTCTTCCAGTTATTTACTCAAATTTCTTTGTTGGAGTTTTTTGGGTGGTTGGTTGTCTTTTTTGTTCGGTTGTTTTTTCCCCCCCCTTTTTTTTTGTGGTTTTTTTTGTTTGTTTGCTTGTTTTCTTTTTTTTAAAGAATACAACAGTACCTTTTACAAATACAATTTTATCTTCTTTTTTTCCTAGTTTTTTTCCTTTTTTTTTTTTTTTGTTTTCTCTCCCTCTGGACCCCTCCCAAAGGTAGTAGATTGAAACTTACGACATATGGATGGGGTTCTCCATGAAATGCAGATGTCCAGCTCATTGCATGCTTGAGCATAGGCAGCTACTGCTGTACAGAAACATTCACAGTCTCCTCCAGTGTCGCAGGCACAAGCATCATCCACACATGCTTGATAATATTCATTTGGTTCAACCTGATGGAGAAAACATTGAAGTTTTCATTCCCTTTTCCTCTTTGAACTGTCCTAAAATAGCTAAATAAAATACCTGAAACTGACAGTTTTCTCTGTGAGAAAGCAAAGGAAAGGAAGAAACCATGAGAAGGCTTTGAAAAAAAAAAAAAATCAGGAGGAAAATGTAGACTAAAGCTATTGCTACTAAGCTGTAATACTAAGAACTGCACGATATTGAAGATACAACTGCAGAATACTGTTAGTTACTACGAGCTAGCACACAGTCATACATATCAGGTGGCTGATATTTATATTAGTAGAAAATGATGCCATTAGAAAATAAGCCTATCCTGAGATTTATCTATGGTTTTTCCTTCTATTAAAAGCAAACAAACAAAAACAACCAATCCATATTATCAGTTTCTTTAGTGTACTTGTTCAAGGGTAAAGCTGAGAAAATGCAAGTGAAAATACTTTCGTGAAAATTCTTTCCATGCAGTCTCCATGGAACTTGGTCTGAGTTCACTTTGTAAAGCATGACAAAGTGTATTTAGGTATTTGTGTTTTGTGGGTTGTGTGGTGTTTTTGTGTGTGGTTTTTTTTTTTTTTCATCTCACATAAGAATTGATGTAATCTTTGTCTCAAGAGAATTTAAAACTAAAGTTTTTGTCATACCTGGGAGTGACACTTTGCAAACACTTCACTGGTAATAATGCTGCATTGCTTCTGTGCCCAGGCTTTCCTGTATGGGTTTGCAGTGCATGGATCCTTCGTACGATTGGCATTTGGGCAACTAGAAGACACCTTCCAGCTATTGGCAAACTCCAGCACATTTCCTACCACAGACTGACTGCGAGTAGTGAAGTCATTATTTCCATTGCCATCATAGTTTCCACAAAGTCCACAAACATGTCCCTGCATCAGGATAAATACACAAAAATCACAAAAATAATTAAGGTCAGTTTCCCATATCTGTGAGTAACAGATGTCAGAATTCATCTTATTTAAGATTATCTGTGCCTCTTAAGTAACGATGTTGGACATTTTCATAAATTGCCTTTCATAAAGAGCTGTCTCTAACTTGTTAGGAAGGATAAGCAAAGATAGGAAGAAGAGTAGACTCAAGGGTTTTGTTCTGAAGTACTGAGCTATTTAGTTTCAGCTGATCCTGAACATGTCTCTTCTGTGAGGTCTTTTCATGAGGAAAGGTACTGATCTAGTTGCTGTTATGCCATTGCTGAATAATGTAATTTAAGGAAATGCATAGTACACAATCTGAGTCAACACAGCAAGGATAATAATATGCAATTGCTGCTCTTTCATGTACAGCCTAAATTTCCACACTTTTTCTTTGAGAAATAGTGTGGATATGTTTCAGAATTATTTTTATTCAAGTTTTTGATTTTAAGTTGTACCTGAAAGCTGGGACTAAGTTTGATGAATATACTGGTCTTCTTGTCCCACATGAGTATCAGACCAGCAGTAGTGTCAACTACCAGGTAGATACCCATGGAACGTATTTGGAATGGCATTTTTCCTCCAGGTGTCCTCTGGATGACATCAGAGTGTCCATCACTGAGTACCAGCTCATAGTTCTAAGACAGGAAAAGAAAAAGTTAGGGCCAGTTAATAAAGTATCTATTTTGGTTCAGGTTTATCTGTTGCCAGTAACTTATTGAAATAACAACTATTATCATCAAAAGGATTCTATTCAACAACCTCACGTTAAGAAATTTTGGAGTTCCCTCCTTTGCTTTCTCTAGCAGAGAGCAGAATCTTTAGCAGTGAGCAAAGAAGTCTAGTAACATTTTCACTATCTTGGAGGACACTTGTGCAACGCAGTCTATCTAGGACAGCTTGTTCCATCCCTCTAGCACAATTTAAAGAAAATACTCACCCCCAAGAAAACTTTAATAGACTTAGAGCAAGTGGTTCCTGTAGTGCCACATGGAATGTTCTCAGTGATGACTCTGAAGGTTCCCTGATTCATAGCTTGTTGACCACAATAGTTCTGAAACAAGGGAATGGTATTCAATGTTAACTATGCTACATGGTCAGAGGTAAAATGCAAGGTACTTTGTGCAAAAATCTGGGAAAGACTCTGTTACCTGGACCAGAACATATTCACAGTCTCCTTCGAAATCAAAGCGTTTGCCATCAAAGGTGGTATAATGCCCATCTCCATAAACAGAACACGTTTCCAGGCAGGGTTCCTCAGAGCAATGCCATTTTCTGTTTCTACATGTGCTATGTAAGAAAAAAAGCACTCCAAATGTAAAAGCTATACATACACCCAATATAGGTACATTCCTGCATTTTATATTGTGTTAAGACTCTAATGAAAAAAATAAAGTTTGCTTATTCTCAGAAATGCAGCACAGCTCAAGAACTTTTGGGATTTAGCCAATGACTGTTACTTAATGATGTAGTGAATGATTTGGATTAGAAAACATTAACTCTTTGACATTTCTAAATTTTGCTGGATGTATTGAAATGTAAGGATGTCCTGGGAAGAAAAAAAAGATTTCTTGAATGAATATGACAGCCTCCAAACCATGGTGTTCTTCTGACCACTTGCAATTTCTAGGCTGTATACCATCAAGAAAAACAGAGCTTGCTTTTTAGGTACTAAGTGGATCATTTTATGTAGGATTCCTTTTTATAAATCTTGATGCTGTTAGAGTGAAATGCTGTTCACTCATATGTTATTTCCCTAGAGCTTGAAGGAAATGTTATTTTTCAATATGCTCTTACCAGTTGTTACAGCCAACTCTGATTGATTCTCCTGGACTGTAGAAATTCCCATTGTGAACACATGGACAGTCTTCTGGAGCTATACAGCCTCCTTTGCCATCTGACACTTGATCATGAGGACATACACAGCCAGAGACACAGTGAGTTCTGTACTGTAAGGACCATAGAGAAAACAAGTCTTGAAACACTTCCCTCCTGGAAGAGTGCAGTGGCAGCTGGTTATTGTAAAAGAGATCTAGTTTAATGTGCTTTCAACTAGTTATAAAGACTCTATACTTACACATTCCATATCTAGAGTCTGGCAGCTCTTCTGGCATCCTGCTCCTACCACATCTGCAGTGGCATTACCACAGTCAATGTAAACCATGGGAGATACACAGACTGAAAGAGAGAAAAGCCATAAGAAATATGACAGCAGCCATGCATTTGTATCTTTGTGTTTCCTTAACACAGACTGAAGAAAAATGGGAAAAACTCCTTTGTGACATGTGTACCTTAAAATGATACGTTTGACCAGAAAGAGAAACTGATTGTTTTGAAATCATATTTATCTGCTTTTGTGCTTATGCTTGGAATACTGCATGAAATTAATGTTTAATTAGCTTCATGAAACATCTTTCAGAAAAACCAACCAAGAAAACAAAGATCCTGGATTACTTTGTGTTTTATTTTTTGCTTTTACTACTTTCAATTAAAATTTGGATGGTTTTCCCCTCACTTTCAGTGAGGCGACCTGGTACTCTTTTCTACTGGGTAACCCATGGGGTTTATAACTTATTTCAACCATCTGAAAGGTAAGACAGTATTTCTTTATATTTTGTGATCATCCTCTACATTACAGAAGTCCTCAGTTAATTTTCTTGATTGATTTCCCACTTTTACAATTTGCATCATTATGACAAAAGGGAGAACTGAAAAGGATGAAGACAGAAAGGGAGAATTAAAGAAAATCTTAAGGGATAAAGTGATATGTTACCTGGTTCAGGTTTCTCTCCAATGCAGCTCAGCTTTCCATAGGTGCAAGTGCTATTAAAAAAAGAAAAAAAGGTAATGGATGTGTTTTAACTTTTTTTTGGTTAATTTTCAGCCTGTTTCCTAGTGAATTTGAAATAATGAAAAATTACTGTGTGATAAAACAAATAATACATGTATTTTACCAAAATATTTTTTTTGTTCAGAAATATTTTATATTAGAGCAGAACAAAATACAAGTATGTTCTATATATTAAGTGTTTACTCTCTGTTTGTCTGTTCTTCAGAATAATTCAGATTCCATTCATCATGGGAATAATCTGTAACATTATTATCTTTCACCATAGAACAAGCCTTTTACAGTCAGAGATAAGAAAAGTATGTGTTGAGGGAAACAAGACAGGAAGGGAGGGAGAGAGAGAGGGACTGGGTAGGAGTTTGGCTAACCTACCCTAATATGTTGTGTTCAATTCCTCTACAATCTTGCAAACACAGGTAGCCCTAACAATTTTCAAGAACGTGATTTTTTCGATTGAAATTCTTAGGGAAAGAAATGCATTTGGTTTGATTTCATGGTGTATATATGGTTTCATGATTGGATGTAAGCAATCTCATTTTTTTGTTTAGAAATCTCTTACCAGACAACACCATTATCATGAATAACTTCTCCAGAAGACAGAGGCATTCCTTTGTAGTAACAAGGACAGCTAGAAGCAGGCACGCATTTGCCAGTTTCATCCATGTATGTTCCATTTATGCAGGTGCAGCCGTCAACTGGGACAAACTTGATGCTGCATGTGACATCAGGCTCACTCAGAGACCGGCAGGTGGGTTGACAGGCATCGACATTGTAAGTGTACTTCAAAGATTTCGGACACAAGGTGGTGTATTTTGCTTGAAAGTAAAAAAAGGTGAGTTACATTTGTAGCTCATTTAAGAATCAATGTAGGTATAAATGAAGTATTTGAGGTAAAATATATATGATAAACATGGCAATGTACATACAAATGCTTTACTGATATCCTCAGTAGTGTAAATTGGATTTTTTTACTGCTAGGGCAGAATTTTCCCCTACAAATGTGTCACAAATACAAATGTTTTGTCCAAATTAGAAAAGGGACAAAGTTTAACTATATTAATGCATAGTATGTTTCTTCCTCATTGCCTTTTTTTTTTTTGCGAAAGTAAATCGAGAAACACCTTATTTATTTTATTCCTATTGCAAAGGTATGGCTCTCCATGTTACTTCTGCTGGTTCTGAACAAGTAATCTAACAAAGCCTCTTTTTTCTGACTGTTTATCACTCGTCTTTTATGGTATTCCTTTCCTCCTCAACTTCTTGAAAGTCAATACATTTAAACCCCAATTTAACACAATTTACTGTGGCAATAATGAGAGCTGCTCTGTGAGAGCTTCTGGGTGATCATTTTCAAAAGGCAAAGGAATGTAAAACTTACTGCAGGCTTTGCTTCTCCATCCAGGGAGCAGAACTCCTTTAGCAGCACAGGCTCTGACATAGCTGGAAAGGGCAGCACACATGCAGTCCTCACTCTTCTCACAGTTACATGTGTCAAACATGCAGTTCTAGGAACAGGGGATGACATATGATCATCAGATTGTCATGTCAAAGCCATGGTGCTCTATAGTTTTTAGAGTGTTACATTCATTAGAGGTTAAAGTGAGTGTAATCCACAAGTGTAAGTAAACATACACCTGTTTTTCATTGAGCACTTTCAAAAAAAGATTCTTTGCCTGAAGAAATAATAATTAGCAGTCCACAACTTTGAACTTTTTTTTTTCTTTTTCAGGTGTTGGTAGGTTTTTCGACTACATCGTTTTTCCCCCACTGTGTCATGTAAATTTAGAATAAATAGAGGGTATTTGATGCCACCCAGCTTTTGGAGCTTAGGCTTAAGAGCCTGGGCTCTCTGCACAAGAGGGGCAAAGAAAACAAGTTATTTAATGTGTTTCTGTGCAAGGCAGGGATACTATAATATTGTAATTCCAGAAAATGTTTGCTAAACATAATCTTATAAATTTGCAATAACAGAGAGATTTTGTAATGTACCCAGGGTCTGTTACAGAGCTTCACCTTGAATTCCTGGCATGTTTTTGTTCATATATTATCTAAATCTCATTGCTGCTTCTTACACACATTGCTTGCCTTGTCCTTTAGATATATGCAAAAGCCATCTGAGAGCAGTTCAGAGAAACTAAAGTGCCAATAAAGATTCTGACTAAAGCTTTCCTTCTACCTCAGGAAGAATTCCCTTGACCTCATAAGGAGTCCAGGGAGTCCAAGCTCCTAGCTTGGTCTTTAAGTTTGCATCTAAAAATGCAGGAGGAATTGATCCTCCTTGGATAATTTATCCTCCTGGGAATGGAAAGATACCTTTACAAATGAGCAAATTTTATGTTGTGTAGATAAGAGTGAACCCTTGGCTTGAAAAGAACTATCGCGAATGCGTCTCCTCTCAATTGGCACATTACTCTCTCAGGTGTTAGTATCAGAAATCTGAGTCTTTTTCTCTTAAATGGGCTAAAGTTAAGAGCCAAATACCTTCTGGTAAACTTCTGGATTCACTGTTGAGTGACATTCAGCAAAAGGTCCCATAGGATCAGAGAGGAGTCCACACCAGTGCTGAGCATACTGGTCTGTGAATTGAAAAAACAGTAAGAGTTTCTATTGTACTTCATTTTCAAAATTCTTGTCTCACTTTTACTATACTTCCTGCAGGGAAATTGCAGAAGCTTAACTTTACAATGTAATTTAGCCCCACATTTGCTGAACAGTCTTTCCTGTAAAGAGAAATATGAACTCCTCATAAACTGAATGCTCTAATTCATGGTAATTGTCATGGAATAAACTAAGACATCCATAACTGAATTTTGAAAAGGAAGGTTCACATTGTAAATTAAAAATATGCTAATTTTGTCTGAGAAAACAAGAGTAAGCTTGTGAATACTCAAAATTATGTATTTTATTGGCTGAAATGGAGCTTGAAAACTTTGAAATTCTGAATTTTAAGTCTGGTTCTCAGTTTAACAATGGAAGGACCCACACTGAGTCCAACATTCAGTGGGGCTATGCACAGTTTTTTTCCTATATGCCAATCATCCCTTTCCAGGAATGGATCCTTAATATGCTGTAGAGTTGCTGTCTTGATCCAAAGGTATATTTTTAAAGATCCAAAATATTTTCCTAGCTATTGTTTATTAATTGAAGACTTGTAGTGTCAGCTGAGGGAAATAGTATATGTGCAAACAGTTCTGTTATTTTGTCTAAATGCTTGGTGATTGATCATCTTATACTGTCTTTGCATCTTAAAAAGAGAATAGAAAAAGTTACTATATGTTGAGCTTACCATTTTGTATGCTGACAGTACAGGGGTTCTCAAAGGTATTTTTGGCATCAGGACAATCAGCCCGAGTTTTCCAAGTATTTCCAAAGGCGGCTGAAGTACCCTCTATTACACCACTGGTGGTTTTGAAATCATCTGTCTGCATGTCATTGAAGTTTCCACAGAGACCTAAGAGGAAGAAGATGGTCTGTGAAAGTGCCCTGCAGAATGACACATACTGGTGAAGGCACTTGTTATGATAAGGTCACTTACCACAGGTCTGCCCCTTATGTGATGGGTCTAAGTCTATAAAAAGTTGCATGAAAGGCACAAGTTGAACCTGTAGCTGAAGACCAAAGGTTGTTTGCAGAATGATGAAGAAAGATGAAGGTCTGAAGATGGTGACATTTGCTAGGGATATAAGAACAAAAGAGTTATAATTTCATATGAGATGAGCATTTGAAATAATTGTTCATTATGCAGAGGAATTCTACAGCTGTGTTTGATATGAACCTAATTTCTGAAGAACTGGGGGGGGGAAATGATCCATACAGGATTTCAAATCCAACACCTAAACAGGCTAATCTAAACACCTAAACAACAGATGTATACAAACCCTGCACTTTTTAATCAGGTGTTTTAAAATAAGGGGAAGAACACACACATTTATTGCTATTTAGAAGATCGCCTTTCCTTGATGAAAATGATATAGCACTATTTAATGGAAGACTCCAGCCTGGTCCTATTCAGTCCTTTCATGGTTTGCTTTGTGTTCAGGTGCAGTAGTATCTGAGAAGAACTGTCATGAGAGAAACTCCAGAGATGAATGTGCTCCAGAGAAAACATAGGGAATTAAATGACTTGAGATACTGGAGTCCTGTTACATGTCAGATTTTTTCTTTCCTCTCTTATGTCAATGTTTGGATATGGAAGTGTGCAATGACACTATTTCCTTGAACTGAATCTCCATTTCATTAGATATTAAGACCTTAATTTTACCAAAATTTTAAGTGTTGAATAGGCAAACCCTATTACATTAGAAGTGGGAGACTATGCTATACTGCAGTACTTTGGGTTTGCTGAAGTGTAATCAAAGGTAGAATTTGGCTTTATATTATTAAAGTAATAACATTTTTAAGTAAAAAATGAGAAATATTACAGAAGTGTTCCAAAGGAACTTACCTGCTGAGAATGGCAGCTGTGTGTAGATCATATTCACAAATACACTTCCAGAAGGTTGAATCACAATGTTCTGTCCACAAGAAAAGGCAATGATTATCAAGCATGTTTAGGAAAAGTAAAGTACTTTCAAGGTATTTTCTAATACTGTTCAAGATGGAGGGGGGAAAAACAGTGGAGGGAGACTATGATGATGTTCTGATTCCTATATTATTTCTTTAATCTTATCTATCCACTGACTGTCCAAAAAAGAAAAAGCCCGAAGTTACCTAAATAAGAGAAAACTACTAGGATCTTGTCTTCTAAAGTACTTACTTTATTCTTGATTTTACTTTGAATAATGTTCAAATTACACAGAAAGTGCATATTTCCTGTCTGTGCTGTTATATGTCATTTGCAAACTACTTGTCTGTTAAGCTTTGAGAACATCCCTGCAGAATGTTAGGAGTCTACATTTGCTACTCACAGTTTGTCCTCCACTCAGGCTGATGGCTATACCCTTGAGGCACGTCTCAGTGTCAGTCAGGCCACACTTGTGGATGTCTCCCAGAACTGTAAATTCATTGCTGTCACAGAGCTAGAAGAAGAAAACAAAAGATACCGATAAAAGGATTTGTTGTATTAAAATATTGTTATCTTTAAAAGGTTCACACTTCAGTGGAATTCTTAGTAAGTGAGTCTTTCAAAATATTGTTTATTTAATTTCTCCTTGCTTATATGGTCCTACATGTATGTATACAGACACCAAGTCAGCTGGCATTCCTGAAGTCTGCACACTGGAAGCTATCCATTGTTCCTGACATTCAAGGGTGAGTAAGCTGAACATTAAACTCCCTAATGCTTAGGTAATAATAGCTCCTAATGTTAAGGTAATACTTAGTTTAATATGCTAGAGAAGAAGGACACATGCCTTTCTTGCCCAGTGGTTATGAAGTTTACCAGAGAGAGGAAAGAAATTGTTTCCAGTCTTCTGCACTGAATAGATTAATCAAGGACCCTGGTGATTTGAACATTCTTCAAACCGGTAAGAAATAACGCATTTAAATATTCTCTAACAGGAGACAATTAAGCTAAAATCCTTATTCACTAAATTACTGAATAAAGGCAAAATTCAGTTTTTGTCTTGGTTCTAATTTTCACTGAACTGTGTTCTGTTAGCCACCTTCAAAGGGTGACTAACGGCAAAGATTTAACAGGGCAACACTCAAAGAAGGCTGTGATTCTGAAGGTGTCTTATCACTTTTTGGCATAATGAAGACTAAATTGAGGATAGCTGATACGCAGAATTACAGCCATCTGGAAATTCAGTATTCAATTTATGGGCTTTTTGAACTTTTGATTACAAATTTAGTGATTTTTCTCTACCTCCAGAGACCCTGAGAATCTAATTTTATATGTTGGTGACAAAAGAAGTTTAAAGTATAAGTCTGATCTGTGCTTCCATTGTGGATCAAGAAGAGTGCTTGTGAATTTCATTCAAAAGTTTCATCAATTTAGTCTAATCCATTTCTAAATTACTCTATCTCTTCCTTAAGTTTTTATCATTCTCTTACTTGGTAACATTCAGACTGATGTTGTTGATAACAGATTTGATTCAACATGAAGTCCTTATGAAAATAGTTTACATTACTCTCCCAATACAAATAAACTATAAAAATAGCTAAGGTTATGAAATCTAGGTATTTAGTATATCTACTAAAAATCTAGGTATTTAGTTTATCTATTAAAAACTCAGTGCAATTCTTAAACAATGATCAAAGAACACAAAATCACTACAGTATTATTTAGTATAACCCTAACAGACAGGCTCCAAGTTGATCCTCTAAATTTCATGAAGTTGATGTGATTGCCAGTAGTTTTCATCAAACAACATTATATATAATAACAACACTTTCCTTTAGCAAGAATGACTCATTTTTACCTTGGTTAGGACATAGCTACAGTCTCCAAAGAAAGAGTAGTATTTCTCATCAAATGTTGAAATGTGGGAGCCTCCTTCAATACTGCAAGTCCCAGGGCACGACTGAGTGACACAAGACCATTCACCTCCAACACAGGTACTGAAATGAAGAAGGCATTCAGTAACCTTGGGTTATGCAAATGTAAATGAAATAAAAACCAATAAGGGCAGATGATGCCTCAGTTTTCCTCTTGAAACACTGATCATACTGTCAGAGAAACCAGTGTTGCTATAAAATATCCGAATAAGTATTCACATAATGCACCTAAAAGAAAAGAAGCGTGTGAAAGTGTCTTACCATGATCTGCATTTGGATGAGAAGGAGGCACCAGGAGCATAAGTTTCCCCTTCATAGGTACAGTGGCATTCTCTTCGGGGAATGCAGCCAGCACCATTAACGTCGTCAAATACCATTCCTAGGAAACGAAATGGTCTATTACTCATTCTGTGCACTGCACAACCTGCCTTTGAATACACATCTAGCAGATGCTTGAGAATGTGTCCTATTTCTTCTGTATTATACAGTACTTTAAAATAACAGGATGCAAGCTATGTAGAGGTTGAAAGGCTATATGCCATTGAAACCTACTTAAAATCCTAGGGTGATCAAAAGAGACCTCTAGGGAAATACGTTTCTGCTATGGACTTCATTAGGATGGAATTAGGATTAAAATTTCTAGATAAGGAGGTGGAATAGATGAACCATTTGTAGGACTGCCCAGAGATGTATTTGTGCAGTAAATATTTTTGTGCCCAGAGGCAGAGGGTTGTTTAATAGAAGTCAATACCATTACACAAACAAATGATGATGAATTCTTGACACATCATGAGAATGGGCAGAAGAGCTGCAAGGGGTAAAGATCTCCCATACAGTCACAACAGCAACAAAAATTTTCAGTCCCAGAAGTGTGCACAAAGATGATGCATTTGCATTGTTTGTCTTGTACTGATACTCAGGTCTAATGGATAATTCTCTGAAGCACCAAATTGTATGCACTGTCTGGTGCTCTCTCAGCTCCTTGTTGTTTAGACACTCAGCACTTGACAAGGAGGAGTTGGTAATTTGGTGAACCAGATGCAGCTTTGCTAAAAGTAGGAGTTATCATTGTGTGCAAAATCTGATTAAAGACTTCATACTTTCTGGGAACTGAATCTGAATGCCATTGTTGTTAGGAACAAATTATCTTATTCTTAGTTCAGTCATTATATACATGTCTGCAGCACCTTTGTTGTTTAAAAGGGTATATTTAATAATCTGAATAGAAATAGAGCACGTGTATGAAGGAAGAAATGTAGCTTTTCTTTTGATGGCAATAACACTGGTGTCATGATGAGAATGATACAAAGTGTGAAAGTTGTTGAATGTGTACAGGTAAGTATGCTAGTGGGTTTGGCTGGGAGAAGAGGGCAGGAAATAAGCTTGCCTGGAGGACAGACGCAGCCATCAGTACAATGGTCTTCACAAAGTGCAGATCGTTCCGGGTTGCTGCACGTGTCAGAGCAGGGAGAGCCACACTCGTGGTATTGCATGTTGAATGGACATGATTTGGCTAAAAGTAGAAAGAGTATTATATAGCTGACTTTTCCCTTGAAAGGCTGAGAAAACAGTATTTGCAATTTAGGATGTTTTCTGTCAAAATATGATGGGGAATCCTGATCCAAGTAGAGGCTAAAACATTTTAGGTTTTCTGATATATATTAAAAACTGTTAGTAAGGAAAATCCCCTAAACGTCCATATTCCCAAAGTCTTGAGTATGATCAGGTTGAAAGAGATTTCATGATAATTGTATGCACCTTTAAGCAACTGTCTTTTTGAGGAAAAACCTCATGTATTTGAAGTTTAATAGATGTGGGTAATAAGCACAGGTGGAAGTGCCTTCCTGAGATACTTACGGCACAGTTCTGAGGTTCTCCAGTTCAGAGGCTGTCCTCCTGCATGAGCACACTGACGGGAGTATTCGGCAAAAGTGTTACACATGCAGAAGTCAGCCATAGAACTATCACAGTGGCATAGATCCTGTATGCAAGTTTCGATGTAGTCCTGAACATTGACAAGCAGGTTGCAACTCGTAAATGCTTTACTGGTTAATACTGTCTCACAGATAGAAGCCTGGGAAGGAAAACAGAACATTTAGAAAATATGAAACTAGTCATTTAAGGCACGTAGCGCAACAAATCAAAGATCCATCTAGTCAATAAAACTTGTGGAACAGTAGCCATAAGCAGATATTTAGGGAAAAGTATATCAATAGGGCAAGAACATAAAGGAACTCCTTTGGTTAATTCTCGTGTCTTCCATATCTTGAGTTACTTTCACCTCAGGTGACTTCCCAAGCATTATACATTTTCTTTATATTAAGACATCCTCAGTGACTTTCTCTTTCGGGAAAATATACAGTGTTCTCTTAGATGGGGAACTCTTTAGTGTTCACTTTGGCATATTTTTTTTCCTTCTAACTAATTTTCTCCAAAGATAGGGAGAATATATTTCACACTGAGAAAACAAATTTTGAGAGAGAGGTTCTTACAAATTCTGCTGAGCAGTTCATCTGAACAGTAGAAGGAATAGGATCCTCACACTGCTCTGTGGGTCCATCCATCTTCTGCCTATTGCCAAACTGTATGGGAGTTAGTTTGGTCTCTGTAAAAAACAGTTCAAATGTTAGAACAATGTTTACTGGGTTTTTTTGCATGGAGCTATTTTCTTTTGTGATACTACCTGCTATCACATGAACATTGATTACCAAATAATATCACTATAATATGAAAGGTAAAAGAAGAACAAAGAACTCGACCCTAAGTATTGCAAACAAGTAGGAAGTTTTATGTGGCAGGTCTTAAAATATCTAACAGTGATGGAAGCAGTCTAATACATCTCAAAGCCCTGACTGTATGTGTAACTGATATCATAGAAACACATAAAGTATCACTAGTTTTGCAGTTAATACAACCCACAAGCTATGTTACAGTATAATGTAAAAGAAAATCAAGCACCAATACTTAATATTGCTTTTTATTACTTACTCCCTGAAATAAATTCATCATTAACTGGAATTCCATTGAAGTCCCCACAAAGTCCACAAGTCTGATTGGCATATTTCTTATCTAGTTCCACCTAAAAGAAATAAGGAAAGAGGTTCATAGAAATGTCAGTCTGGATGGTTAGGAGCACAGCCTACATCAATATTGCTTGTTTACTCAAAATTTGACACATGTTTGCTGTACAGACTGTGTTGATAACAAGGTAGGCACCATTGGAAAGGTCAGTGACAACCAAGAAGAACTTACTCTTTTTCTAGCCCTGGGTTGTGAATATCAGTACATTGCCAGGTCTGAGGATTACTTCACTGTGAGGTGAGAATATTATAATTGGGGGTCTATTGACTCTGAGCTGAGGTTGGTGGGGGAAAAAAAGGGAAATTGGGAGAAGACTGGAAAACAGAACAATACACTAGAAATGGATACAAATCCAAAAGCAACTAATGTCTGCATGACTGATTACTATTGCAAAGATGTAAACAAACTATTTTCAAAATACAGGCTTTCTGCCATGTTTTGGATGTTTTCTTACCAGGAGGGCATCCTGTTCATTCCAAAGGAAGGTCAGTCCTAACTTAGCAGAAACTTTCAAATAGTTGTTACTTCTCTCTATCAAGACTCCCATATGGCTGTAAGGCATCTGAACCCTGGGGAAAGATCACCAGAAGTCAACACGGGTAGGGACAGAGGATGCATTGAATATCCGGACTGCCATTCTTTCTCCTTCTCTTTGAGAATTTCCAACATGCACTCAGTGAGGAAATCAGAGCAGTAACCAAATACAGACAACACAGGTTTGTAACATCTAGTCCATTTCCTATGCAGTTGCTTCTCGTGCATATAGATCAGCCCTGTTGTTCCTTTTGGCTTTCTCCCAAGGGTGTTTTTCTAGGTAAAATGTTGGCTTATGTTTTTGGTTGTATGGTTTAAAAAAGTGCTGGGAGACTCTGTTTTGCAAGCAGTATGCTTCAGGCCTTAAGCATCTGAGGATTAAGAGTTGGACTCCAGGCTTTCTGTGGCATGAGTGACATTCAGAAAGCTGTACCCAAGATAAGCTTTACACTAGCTCACTGTACAAAGCTGCTATAACAGACAACTCACAGTGGGATAACTGCCCAAATATTTACCTGTCCTTTTCGTCAGGTTTCACACCCTATGCCAAAGTCAGTGCTACAATTGCTACATAGATTCCAAGTTTCCAGAAGAGATAATTTTAAGTTAACTCAGATATGAGCTGCAGTCACTGCTTTACTGCACACTGTTTGGTGCAAAGACAAGAGCTGTCAAAAACTCCTCTCAAGAATTCTGTTCTAGTAACATTAATGGAAGGTAGGTTTTGCACCCTTTAAGTTTCTAACACTTTGACTGAATCCAGCTTATGCACTCAGTTGTGTATATACATACACAATTGCAGAAGTGGAGCACCATATGTGATATAGTTCATCCGCATAAAATGGACACAGGACAATGTGCAGAAGTGGCACTTAGCTCACTGTCAAGCCCTCACTTTTGTTAATACTTCAGGAAAGACCTGGGCCTTTCAGCTGCTTGGGAGCAATGTGGGATCAGACAAAGGAAAGGAATGCTTGCTTAAAGAGCTCACTGGGATCAACAGCAGTGATGGCAGTTGCAAGTTATGAACATACAATTTGTTGTCTAGCTTGACGGAGCCACGGGTCAGTTCAATCACTGTTCCTTCCAGCTTCATGATGACGTGAGTGATCATGGTAGCATTTTCCTCCATTGTACGCCTAATCTGGATGTTGAAGTCCTCATAGGAAGACTTGCAGTTGGATGCAAAGATGTAATTGCAAGCTCCAGGGAAGTAAAAGATGTCCCCATCAAAGGTTTTGAAGTGGAAGTTACCCCAGGTGCTGCACACATGGCCATTGTGAAAGGGGTTGCCAGCTGTGGAGTCAAAACAAGCAGTATGAATTTTCTGTAATTTGCTGTGATACCCTCCCTTTAGTTGCCTTTCCTCTCCCAGTTCTTTCAGTAGCCTTTGTCCAAAATGGCCATCTTTTCCTCCTTCTCATGCTATTTGCTTATCATAATTTTTTTTAATTTTGTTCAGTTATTTTGTGTTTAATCTGTTTTGCATAGGGAAGGAGACCTCATGGTTCACTAGATACAATGCTCTGGTTCTGTCAACATCCATATCCTGTAAATCCTTTCATAAATGCATCAAGTTCTGAAGTTTCACCATAAAACCAGTTTAAAGTTAGTTTAAAACTACCTGATACTCCTACTAGGGAAGGCCACTCATATCTGCAACGTTTGAATGGCTAGAAGACTTTTGCCAGCATCTTCCAAAGCATATTCCTGTCTCATGTATGCCTGCTTGTTCTTGTGCCAAAATTACACTTCACCTTGAAGGGGTTCCACCTCCCTACTACTCCCTCCACCAATTATAGAAATCTCTTATCTCTTTTCAGACTTCATTTCCTTACAAGCAGGCTCTCCTATCTCCCTGATTATCTTCACAGTCCCTTCCTGCATTTCTTCCACATTTACACTCACCCTGCTTGAATTGTACCCTATACCCTAGATAAGATGTCCCCACAGTGTTTTCAGCATGTTGGTATTTTTCTCTCTTTACTGCAAATATTGTGCATGATTTTTCCCATTATTACATATATAAATATATTTTAAATTTTTTTCTTTACAGCTGCATCATATAAACGCAATGCAGGTCAAGCACTGGATTCACAGTTAGATTATCTGTGTTACCTGATGAACTGACTGCTTTTTTGTTAATTTTTTTGTTTTACAATGCTAAAGGATCTTACACAATCTATTGATCTCTTCAGTCACTCCATGCTCTACCTGTGTGATCAACAAGAACACAGATATTTGTGCCATGACATTTGCTTAACTTACCCTTTACTTTCAGTGTGTTTTTAAAAGGTGGAATGATTGTCACTTCTTGGGATTTGAAAGCTGGTAGAAAAGCAAAAGGAGAAAAATTATCAGGTTTAGTCATATTAGAATCCTACAAAATGGATAGAGATATCATAGCCCTTTTAGTAATGAATATTTCCTACTACTATTTTCACTCTATAGGGAAGTTTCCACTAGGTTTTATTGGTGCTTTTTACACAATGCTTTGTGATCTGTCTTTCTATAAATTTCACTAACAACTGAATTCCAAAGACTATGCCCTTTGGCTGTAGTGCTTTCTTTTCATTATTTGTTCAAGACTCCCATCTGATCCTGGCCCTGGTTCTGAACTCAAAAGCAACCATATAATCCTCAGCTATTGTTAAATAATTTGTGGTACACTTCTTGCAGGACAGACAGTGATCAGCTGTTTCAGCCTATCATCACTAATATACCAGTCAGCCTTGTATCCTTCCACCCTTATTTTGCTCTATACAGTTATGTGTCATGCATGATCTTGCAGTGCTTAATTATGCTAATATTTAGCATAATATATTAGATAGATACAGTTTCTTTATTCTCTGGTGAGTAATGCAGTCTTCTTAACACAGTGTAAAAAAAATAAAAACGTGTCTTTTATTACCTGCTATCAAGTACCCTGGTGATACGTATGTAAACACACACCTCTTCTGAAAATACACTTTTAGATAGAAGGTATGTACCTTTCCTGAAGTTAAAGATTAGATAACTCTATCATATCAATAGAGCAGATCCACTGGACCAGATCTCAGAGGAAGTTCTCAAGTTTAGAGCAGTCAGAGATTGGGTATATTCTACAGAGGACTTCTCTTTTCATGTGTGTGGTGTATTCTAGCTAGGAATAAAACCATTCTAGTAATCTTATTATTTATCAACTTGATTTGGAACAAAATCTTAGAAATAGATCAGCGTAGAAATACTTACAGTTTTGTCGCTGCAGGATAGATGGAGAAATATACTTTGACTTTGTTTGTTGTTCACCATCTTGGGCTTGAACTGCATCAAGAATGGTAGAAATGTTAATGTCTAATTTTCCTGAGCTCCCTCAATTTCTCAATTACATCTGTTTAAACATGCAACAGTCAGTATATCAAAAAAATTACCAAAGATACGCTCATGTACAGGTCAAATTTGAATCAGGATCTGGGCTGCATGCAACCATGATGGCCAAACACACTCCTTCAGCTTTTCCCTTTTTTTGGTATGTTATTATTCTTTGACTAATAAATTATTGCAGGGAAGCCATCAAAAACACGCCTGCAGTAATTTGAGCAGATTCTTATTCTGCTGTTGTCACAATGTACCCATGGAATTCCTTATAAGCATTTCAGATAAAGAACTTAATTTTCTTAGGTTTTATGGTCATTCTGTGCTTTAAGCATCAGTAAAACCTTTTTTCTAGCCAGAGTGCTTTAAAGTTTCCTTTTGTACAGGGAGAATTCATTTTAGGATTAGAGGGCTGATCTCTGCCCTCTCTTACTCAGTTACTCTGTGTTTTACAGTTTCAGGCATTCTTGGTGAAAAGCAGCAGAAGGAAAATAAACACAGACGCCACACACAAAGAAATAGGTCTTTCCAATACATACATTTGTGCCTGTTGATTTTGCCCCAAAGCAAAAATTTTTTTCCAGCAAAGAAGTAATTTTTCATTCTATTCTACTGCAGCATCACAACAGGAATACATACATTATCTGCAAGGACCAGAGGGGCTTTTAATACACCACTTAGTGAGAGTTCATCACAGGGCATGTTGCAGTGGAGACTACTGCTGGCCAGAGAAAACCAAAAAGGCAGGCTCACCTCCTGCTGCACCCTGCAAGGGCAGTCTGTGGGCAGCACCACTAGAGGGGCTTAAGCTGAATCTAGAGTTGTAGGGAGCTCTGCAAATCCCTTTTAGCACTACTCAGGGGTCTGCAGCTGGTGTTAGAAGGACATGCTATGCCTCTTTTTAAGGTAGGAACCATTCAGTGCTTCTGGGCTCCTTCGCTGCCCAGCCTGAGAGCTTTTTGCTTCTCTCTCCATGCACTCTATGGCCCCACTCTGCCATATGCATTGTAGATCCCTGCTTCCATTGCATGGTGTGGTAATGCCACAGCTAGTCATTTGATGGGCTATTCCTGGACACTACCACTTTTTAACATAAGTTAGTGTGGGAGCAGAAAAAAATATAAAATCATACAGTAGAATCTGCAACTGAGATCAAACTAGAAAATTAACATTGTTGTTACCTTGAACTTTAAGGGAAATTATCTGATGAAAAAATAATTGAAAAAATGTAAAAAGAGATTTCAATCCATCTGTGACTATTAATGCCCTTTAAGAATATTTAAAGTAGTTTCATTTGCTTTCAGCCCATTGCAAACCAGTGTGTTCTAAGCTTTTATGCAACCTCATGGGCAAGAGTAAAAGAACCTTTAAAACCTATTGTCCAATGATTTTCAAGCAAAACCCTCCCTTTTTTCAATACTGTGTCATCAGCTGATAAACAAAATCCTTAATAATGCATGCAGACACTCTCATCCACTGACTTGTTCCTTTCTAGAGGTACTTTTGCACCTTTTGGTTTGTGCATTTAGAAATGCTGTACCATGAAATAAACATCAAAAGCTAAATCTTGAAGCATGTAAGTTCTGAGTGAGTTCCACTGATGCAGTGGAGCTGTTCCAGATTTCAACTGGAGAAAACAAGATAGCAGTTTGAAGAGAGGTAATTTCCTCTTTTTAGGAAGCAAAGTATTTTTAACAGAAAAGAAAATCTTGCATGAATGTAACAGGTTCATTAACCTCACAAAGCCAAGGAAAAAAAATATTTCAAACTCCAAAGTAAGCTATAAATTCTTTAAAACAGTAAAAATGCCAAGAAAGTGAATCTTCCTACCTTTGATCTGTATGAAGACAAGTGCTAGTATTGATATCCATAGTGGTATTCGAGTCCCACCACCTCTGCCCATCTTCTGGAAGTCCGGTAGAAGCTACCGAACAACCTGCCTCTGAGGAAATACCTCTCTGTTCCCGAGCCTTATATACCGAGAGAGTAGGTTTTGGCTCAGTTCCCAGATTGTTTCACAAGGTTCTTAAAAGGTGGGGCTTCAGACATTTTAGTTTTCCTTTGCAGGTGCACAGGTAAATAGAGGATGCTCTGACTTTCCCTCAGGTATTTACACTCTAGGAGGAGTCTTCTTTCTACAGGTCTTTCTGACAAAATGTCAAGAAGCGAGCAGGAAGAATTTTTGCTTAGGCTTAGCCTTTCCAAATTGTTGTATATTATGGGATAAACACAATTTAAGGAACTTTTAAGTGACTTTTGAGCAGGAACTTGGAGTGAATTACTTCACTTTTTTTTTTTTTTTTTAAATTTTCCTCATGGTAAATAATGGTAATTAACTTCTCAAAAAAACCAAAGAAGTTTCAGCTGGTACAAATTGGTTTTAATTAGTTTGCACCTGCCTACGTAGCTAGTTTGCTTGTGAAAATGGAGAAATTAGGTGCCATCTAAGGTCTGCATTTATCCCACGGCCCACGCACAACACAGGTCTACACAATGAAGATCCTTCAGCATTGGAGGGTCAGTCATATGGATCTCTCTGTAAGAGACTTCTCTTCTCACATGGGCAGTTTTAGTGCTGTTTCAGCTGTTTTGCTTCTGAGTAAACATGATTTCACGATTAAAAATTAGATTGATTCTACCTAAAAGAAAAAAACCAAAAAAAACCCCAAAAGAAAACAAAAAACCTGTGGTGATTGCTAACCCTAGAGGTACAAAAATAGAGATGCAAAAAGACAGATTTGAAAGAATATTCCTTATCTTAGGAACAATGAGAGAGTGAACAATGTTTTGTGAGTGTGTTAAAATAGTTATTTACAGCTATATTACTCTGATAAATTAATAGTGTTTTACCCTGGAGTTCAGAGAAACACAATCTCTCAGTAGGAGAACAGGTCCCATAATCCCACATGGGTTCAAATATTTCTGGCTAGGAACAGGTTACTGGAATTGTTTCCATATTCCATGATTTTTTATTATTTTTTTCTGAAAAATAATCATGGAATCACAGAATCATGGAGCTGTTTGGGTTGAAGGGACCTTAAAAATCATCTAGTTCCAATCCCCCTGCCATGGGCAGAGACAACTTCCTCTAGGCCAGGTTGCTCAAAGCAGCCCATCCAGCCCAGTCTTGAATACTTCCAGGGATGGAGCATCCACAGCTCCTCTGGGCTATCTGTTCCTGTGTCTTACCACTCTCACAAAAAGGAATTTCTTCCTAATATCTAATTGAAATCTACCCTCTGTTGGAACACTTAGATTTGAGGAAGTAACTTCAAGACTAAGAAAGAAATAAAAGGCATGATTTTTCCCAGAGTAGCAAACAGAAGCAAGAAAATATGCTAGTTGTCCTGAACATTTTAAGAGTGCAACTGGTTATTAATATTTAAATAAAGGTGACATAACAAAATGCAGTTGGAACTGTTGAGGAAAAGAATTGTTCAGTTTCAGTCATGAGTTATACCTCTGGAAATTTCATTGACGTATAAGTCTGTAGAATTTACATTAGCATTATTTAACAAGGAAAAGAAGACATCTACAGGTTACTTGTGTATATGGAAATACATGCAGTGAAAATTTAAGGAAATATCATTGTCATTAACAGTTATTATCCAAGTTCCAGGATGATGATCTAGGAAAAAAAAAAAATTAACGGATATAAATGGTGCGTAATTAAAGTAATTATAAAACAGTATGGTAAACTCAGGTGGGTAACACACATAAGCTTATTAAGAGATTATGTTGGTGAGAAGAAAAATATGCTTTATGAATCATTACATTGCTTAGCACTGAAAAATCAATTCATATCAACTGTTGCTATGCTGTGGTTTTGTATACATTTCCTGTATGTTTAGGGAAGCACTGTGATCTCTGAGAGATCCCAGTTTGGTCATCACAAATTAGGCTGAAACTGGTTTACAATTAAATTTACCCTCTTTAACTGAGGTTTAAGATATCATCAAAAGTTGTTTCCCTATATCTGTGGGTTTTACTTCTGAAATCTCATATATGTCATGAACCATGTTATCCTTTCACTCCTAAGTGGTTAATTAATTTATTAACTCTCTTGCCATAATTGAAGATAACTTCCTTATCTTGTGCTATTTCTTCTAAGAAATTATTATAAAATCTGTCAAAATATACTAGTCTTGCAAAAATAATCTCCAAATATTTATGATAAATTAATTTAGTAGTATTACTATTTATTCAAAGATATAATTCCTATTCAAATTGTATTTCACCTCCATTCACTCAATAGACATACACCAGTGACATGGGAGAGTATTTTTCTAAGATTGGTGTGGATGTAACATGTCCAATTTATGTAACTGTTTATGATCAAATCTGTATAATTGACTGCATAAACAGAAATATTAATATATTAGAAAAATTTACTGATGTATCTATATTTAAATTTTTTTAACAGAAAAGATAAAATATTTTGAAATCGCATTTGATCTTAAAACCCTGACTATTCTTTCTGTATCTTCTCTGCCTTTTTCATGGGATCATATTCCTAATCTCTGCATCTGCAATATTAAATTGAATTAAAAATTTCAGTAGAAGAGTTGCTGGCATTTTGAGAACAATTCTTTTTAGTCCTACATGATCAAATGCTACATGGTGATGATATTAGTTCCACATCTTACTCATGATTTCTGAATCTCATTCTTCATAAGAAAAAAATGAGACTATCAAATCTTATTTTCATACATTCTCACTGTAGAATGTAAATAAAATGTCATGGTAAATTTGGAAAAACTTTCAGGTGCAATAATGATTGAAATTGATGTCTCTATTTGTAGTTAAAAAAGACAGAATGATGGACTCAGAGCCATGCAAAAGGTGTCCTCTTGGAGCAGGGACTATTCATTTCAAGGGAAGGATGAAAATACCTGTAATTATAGGAATTACTCTGTGCTAAGGCTAAAATGCAAGTTAACAAGGAGTTGTCTGCTTGGTTTTTCTCTGGTCATTTGGCCACTTCCGAAGCTGCGTTTAAGCTCTGAATAGTGCTGGGACATTTGGCATTCCATTCACCTAAAGTACCATTCTGATTGTCCCTAAATTTTGATCTGTGCAAATTCAAACTCATGATTTTTATCCGAAAGTTTCTTTGGAATGGGAGGCAACTGATCGGTTTCTACCTAAAGGAAAACATTGTCCATTAACATTATAGGTGTTCTCATAATTATTGGAAGACAAATTACATTTTAAACGGTTGCAGTAGGTATTTGGTAGTATGATAGGATACAGTCTATCTAAAGTAAAGCTATAGTTAAAGACTAAAATGGGGATACAACTCCTTTTATTTTCTTTACTAGATCTTAGTCAAACATAGTGCCATTGATCCATTCCTTTGCTTCCAAATGCTTACATAAAACTCATTGATTGAAAATAAAATCACATTAATACTGAATTTGAAGCCTTTTCATTAATATGAGTAGTCTTTTAGTGTATACACTGTAGAGAACCAATATATAATGGATTGACCTCCACTGCAGTCTCTATTTTTCACTGTAAAACAAGCAACATGTAATATGATTTGGATCTATTTCTTGTTTTATTTCTATTATCTATTCATTTTAAAGGTTGATGTGTCATTCAGAAGAACCCAAACAAAGCATAACATTTTAAATTAGGCATTGGAGACTGTGTAGCTGCAACATGAGAGGCTAGTTAACACCAATATGACTAGGAAGTAAAAGATATTGAGCATAATACCTCTCATTTTATTTGACATTTATCCTTTGGGAATCAAATCAGTCAGAGAACATTTTAGAGTACTGTATTAAGACATTCCACCTATGCAAAGATACTGTGCAGTTAATAAAGGAAAAAACCAATATGCATCCTCTACCATGAGAAGTATGAACATGGGGGCCAGAGTAAGGTTTCCATGTTGTCTGAACACATCCAGGATATCTCTGTGTATAAAGGGGATAAACACTTAAGCCTCTTTACAGTTTGTAAACACAGACACCACAACCGTGCATGCTAATATTTGCAATTGGTATTATAGACTAAAAAATTGATGTACACACACATACTTGAAGGCATATTTACATTGTGCAGTGGTGCGTGTTGCAGAGATCCCTCTGCTAGCAACAGCCAAGGTAAATTTATAATAGGAAATAGTGTCACTACATTGATATGAAGTTGCAGCTAAGAGAATTTGCGTTTCTCTGGGTCACTGACACTGCAATGCTGTGTTTGGGATTTGAGCTCTGCCTACAGCTATACAATGCCATAGGGTCGTAGTAGTGCTGTGTAATGCCAGCTGAAAGCCAGGCTCTGTTACGTAGTACCATAGTGCCCCAAATATAAAATCAGTCTTTAGAAGCAATTGGTATTTGCAGGCTCAGAAAAATAAATGGTACAACTAGTAAAAAAGGGGGTGAAATGGAATGCTAAGCTGTGCAGTGCATATAAGCCCTCAAAGGAATCTCCTAATGATGCACACCCTCAAACAAATCTACATGTTAATATACTATGATGGACATAATTCTGCTGGATGACACTTTTTTTATTTGTAAGAACGTAAACTACACTGTATAGAAGTGGAGATATATAGATATAGATATAGATATACTATTACCACTAGGAAGTTTTGTTAGAAGTCCTATTATGAAGGAATGCTGTACAGTTCTTTCTCTAGTGGATCCTTGAATACATACCCTTAACTTAAATCTGTAGCAGACTTTCTTTATCTAAAAAGGGCATGGAAAATATCATAAAATGCATACAAATAAGGACAAACATGGAGAACAAAACAAAATCCTTTAGTCCATGCGTGATTAAAGACTCAGAGAAATTAATAAAATTTATACCTGTGATATAAAAGTTAGCAGACACTTCTTTAGTATTTCAGTTCAAATGTTGCCATTCTTTTTAATAATTAAAGTTTCTGTTATGTCATACTCCTTGAAGGGAGAACATATTGCATGTGGGTATCTGTGTATATGCATTCAATCTCTATTGTAAAATAACTTTTAAAAGTTCCTTTTCTGAATTTTGCATTTCAGTTTACAAACTTGGATAATGGTACAGCAGAAAAACTTAAACTAATGGAAGATGTGGAACAAAATACAGGAAGCTACAAATTTGCCACATATTAATTTCACTTGGAACTTTGAATATGGTTTGTAAGCATCAAAAGACTCCTATAGTTCTTCAAGACCTTATTGCAGTAGAAGGGATCAGGGCCATAAGCACTGTGAAGACAAACCTGATAATGACTCATGTGATTATTAGTATGAGGCTTTATTGTCTTCATTGTTTAATTTTTATGCAAAGCTTATATTTACTGTCATAAAATTCTATTAAGTTTGCAAAGTCAAAACACCTGGAGTTATTGGTGTTAAGACCATAAGTGCAGTTCCATGAGATAGTTTTGAATTACATGAGTGAAATACTATGTTTCTTAGAGGGTTCTTGCTTTTTTCAGACAGAGCTTAGGTTATGACTATCTCTTCAGTCATTTGTTCCATTATTTTCACTTGTGCCCTAACTTTGTTACTGTGCATCATTCAGTATCTTCACTCTGAATATAGACTCATCAATTTCCTTAGTTATTTTTCTGTGTTGTCTGTCACTGGAGTACCTGAGAAGTTCATTGATAGTAATAATGTATTGCTTTTGAAAATATGTTTTTCAATAGTAGGGGTATATTATCTTTTGTTTTACATATTGCTAGAGGAGGCATAGATTTTTTGGAGGGGTAAACTGTCTAACACTCTTAGGATTGATTTTTTTCATCACTGAGTTTTATTTTGATAGTGTGCATGTTTAGAATGCAGTCTTCAGGTAGAACTGTGAAGGTGTCACAGTTCTGCAGCTGACATGTTGAAGTGTCCAGCACAGTATCTGGAAGAAGAAACAATCACCAAGTGTGAAAATTCTACTTTAAACAGATATGCACAGCATAAAAAAATAAAGGAGAATTTGAATCCATTTCTATATGGTGGCATCTGTGTGCCATTTTCACTCTGTAGCAACCAAATTACCCAGGCAGTGAGAGAGAGGACTGCGGACATCACGCTTACAACATGCTCTCATTCAACCCTGAATCCGGGTTCACTCTCCCTACAGCAGGTGCTTGATGTGCACACAGTCCAGTGGAGAACAGCAGGATCCAATCATACACTTAGATATTGTGTAATACTGCATACGCACAAAGATGGCACATTACGACTTCTGATAGCCTGAACTCTGCTCACGTAAGTAATCCTTCCTCTTTGGGTCTGAGTAGGCAGAGAACTACTCATAAGAAATTCTCATTTCTCTGGGCCTTCTAGTGTGAGCTATCATAGACCATGGGTTTTAGATATATTCTCTAAATATGCATCATGGAGGTGACTAATGGAGCTTTCACGGTTTGCTAAGCTGAGCTGTCAGCCTTCTTATCATTTTGCAATGGCAAAAGTATGATATAAAACAAGAATGCTGTCAAACTTGAGCAGCTAGTCCTGTACTGTATTAAACATTCAATACGTCAGTGGATGACTTGTCTGTTGACCTCTTTTAGAGTCAGTTTTTGGTTTTATTGATGTGAAAACTACGAAAATCCTTATCTGCTTTGGTCTGTTGCTGCAAATGGCTGAAAACTGGTGTTGCATGTTCATGCTTTGTGCTTAAGAACTGTATTGACTGAAATTTCCTGCCTTGGCCTGAAATGACTGACAGAGTTATGAATGAGGAGAAGGTTATTCTACTCTTCTCTATTGTCATCATCAGGCAAACTTCATCCATGGCAATTTGACTGTCAGTCAGTCTTCAGTAGGAGTATGATGATATAAGCTGGTGGTGATTGTTGTAAGAATTCTCTAATTTTGAGAGTACATCTTCTAACTCTTCAACTCCTTCAAGTGCTAACAATAAATGAGGGAATGAAGGTAAAGTTTGAATTATTAGTAGTAATAAATTGAATACATTAAATAAATTAAATTGAATAAATTAAATAAATTGAAAAGAGAGAATTGCATGTAGATTTTAGACCTGAAACAGATCTTGCTAATTAGGAAAGTAGCACTGTTTATATTCATCCTAGACATCAAAATAATGATATTTCTAGATTACAGGTACAGTGTGAAATTCACTTGGTTTTTGTAAAACAAAAAAGGTAATCAAACAGTATTCAAACTTCATTTCTAGGGGATAGATTTACCTTTTGTAAGTTTTCACACACTTGATTTTATTCTGTATCTCATCTACCTCTTGAGACAATGACCATTATGGTAAGATGGAATACATGGATTTCTTTGACAAATCTTCCTGATACTTTCGTCCATCATTATGTTATCTTAAGGCTTATTCTGTGTGTGGTTAGTTCTAATACCTGCTTATGTAACTTAAAGAGTAGAATAGAAGAAGAGCTATGATTACTTTTGTGTGACAAAAAGGACTGACTTTTTTTTGAAATTGAAAGTGAAATAGTCTTTCTTATTGCAATTTATCTCAGATTAATATTGACACAAAGGGCTGTTTTCTGTTATTAGCCTTATCAATGCAATAACGTTTTTGATAGAGAAAATATTGTCATTAAATGAGGAGCTATTTTTTCTGTCTTCACAAGAATGAATAAATAAATTAGTCTACCACAAACCTTAGAAAGGAATAGAAAAATTTGACATATGTTTCACAGCAGGTAGTGTGAGCTCTTAAGCATTCTGAAACAAGCAGAATCCAGAAGGTTGTTCATCTCCATTTTGTGTTTTTGTCCAACAAGAAGAGAAACAGGAAAAGTAAGTTTGCTTTTATGGTGTGGATCCTGCAGTTTTGGAACTCCTTTGTATGCTCATTTGTTCTCTCTGAATCATTCTCGCAAACAGGTGGGGAGCGCTTTCTTTTCTTACAGGTTTTGGATTGAATTCAAGACTCCAGGAAACTGAAGTCTCTTATGCTGGTCTACGTTCAAAGTACTTAATTGAGCTGCACAGAAGTAAACCTTCATGCGAGTTCCATGCTTTTCAGTGACATTCCAAACACCGCATTTCTTGACTCAAAAATTTAAAGCCATCAGAGGGCATTGTGATCATTTTTGTTGAATCACACCTCCTCTATAATCCAGACTACACTCTCATACACTTTTTATCCTGTACTTCTTTTCATGTAATTTACAAATTTAATTTTCATTTAGGGCAAATCATTTTGACAAACATCCCTTCTTGGCTCAGAAAATCCCAAAGACAAAGCATTGCCTGCATCTGTTGGTAATCTGTTTGAATTGTTATATATTTAACATTGCTAAAGGACAGTCTTATTTTTCTAAGGGAAGAGTCAAGGGGGAACAGCATACATATATCAGCAGCTGAAGAATTGCCCATCTGAGCACGAAGTCAGTTGCCTGAAAGATTAATGTCAAAATTTGGTTAAAACTAGTTTTGCATTGTTTCTCATGGACAATTTCAGCTCCCAGGAACTCAGTCCAATTTTATCCCACACCAAGTGAAGGTGGATCAGATCAAGACACAATATTGACTGCAGGTGAAAAAAAGGGAGAGAAGCCTTTCACTGTATTAGGAATTGTTTGGGTTGCATGTAACCAGAGGTTTTGACCACATTGGAGCTGTACAACAGTCACTTCAGCACAGTCTCTAGGCTTTGTGGTGTATTTCAACTTTACTGTAATTGCTGCATATTAATCAGTTTAAATGATCTTGTGTTTTCTCTTATGATTTATATATCACTTACTAATTATTGACCTCTTTATGCACATTATGGCTTGATGCTCCATCAAGCCAGACCCTTGTTTGAGACAGCTCACATTAATTCATTGTATTAACACTGATTGTGGTAGCTGAGGAAATACAAGATGTTTCCTTAGTGCAGTCACTTTCCCATCTAGTGTTTCCAAGCTGAATTGATAAGTATTACTAAGACTTCATAATACAAATTTTGTACATTTTCTCTCATGTAACAATAAATTATCCTAGATTCATAAGTAGTAGAAAGAGGTTTCAGTGTATCTGACACATAAAATATTGATATTCAATTCAACTTTGTCCACCGAAGGTTTCCTTTGCAGATATTCACAAAACTTACTACGCTGTTTTCAAAGCGAACCCTTTGTTCAGCTTCTCCTCTACTCTAAAGGAAGTAATGATTACTGCTGTGTTGTGCAATCCACTAAATTCAGTGGTCCTGGGAGATGATCCACCTTGATAAGCAATCTATTTTGACAATCTACTTTTACACTAGAGAAATTAGGGGGAAATTCCATGGGCTTAGAATATGCAGCTTTTTAACTTCTAAACTGCAAAAGGTAGGGTTTGATTTCTTCTTCTTCTTTTTTTTTTTTTTTTTTTTTTTAATGAGTGTTTAAAGTGAAAATGGGTATGCACAGCTGACTCCTAGCTTAGAAGTTTAAAAATCAGAGAAATTGAAGGAATGATGATTTGTGCTGGTTCCTACCCTGGAAAATAAAGCAATAGGGTAAAAACACCTGAGAAACCTGGTCAGAGCCAGAATTGCAAATGAACAGGTAAATAAATGGGTCTAAGGACACTTTCCCTGTATAAAGAGCAATGACTCTTTTACACTGTGCAGTTGCAACATATAAGATTAGCCACACAAATCCCATTAAAATCTTAAATACACAACAAACCTAGCCACCGTCTAGGGCAGTGTAGAACAAAGCTCAGCATTTAATAACACAGGATGTCAGGTTAAGTGGTAAGAAAGGGTGGAGGCCAGAGCCATGGCATTGGTGATGATTTTAAGTGCCCACACTCTGAGTGCACAAGTTCAGTCACTCTTGCCTTTGCCATTCCCTGAAAACAAGGCATTTAAAACTCAGAGCCGCATTTCAAACTGTGAGAACAGTATTTATTGAAACACCGAAAGTCAGAAACAATGCTTTTGTTGGCAGCCTTCTTGATGTGTGCCTATTCAAAACAGGGAAGAAATGTTGTGATACACAGTATTGGAGAAACAGCTCCAGTTAAGGATCTCCTCAGCATTACTTTTTCACTTCATTCCAATAATAGTAATGCTAGTAATAGTAAAACTACCCTTGGTGGAAGTGCCACCACAGAGTGTGTCCTGGCAGGTGTGCAGAAAATATTCTTGTTCCCCTCTCATGGGAATGTTGGGAGATAAAGGAGGAAAGTGGAAGAAATTATAATTCTTGGAAGTATCCTGTGCAATGGTAATGTTGCATCTGAAACTGACCGCAATGATGACACGGATTTGCTTACATCACACTGTTTCTTGAAGGTATTGCAGCACTGGTTAAGGTGAGCTAAAAGAGTACCTTCAGGAACAAATGCTACAGACAGACTGCTTCCTTCATGTGTCACTACCATAATCTACAAGTAAGATGATTGAGCTTAAAGAGAAGGTTTACCCTTACAAGTAATAATACATTTAGAGAGTTAATGCAGCTCTCTAGCTTACTGGCAATTTCTCCTTATGTCCCCAACACTTGGAGTCTTACTAGTATATCCTTGACTGCCTTATTTGAGGGTAGTCTTTAAGTCTTTTCCTATTGCTAGCAGGAAATGTAATCATTGTAAAAACCACTGGTAGTTACAAATTGGAGTTTGATTTGAGAATCTCTCTCATAAGGGTGAAGCTGCAGTAAAAATTCCTGGCAGCTTGCATACATAGGACTGTGCAGCAATGCTCTGGAAGCCTAGGACTTGCAAGCCTACCTAATGTTAAACAGGAAGTAAAATGATGCAATTTTACTAACATGCTAACTGGAAATTATTGCAAACTGTATGCCATTTGCCTGGCTGGCTTTGGGCATCTAATTCCCTCTGCAATTTCTGAATTCCTTTTGCCAACCCAAAATCAACTACTGAAATAGTGTTTATGTTCTGGTTTTAATTTTAGATATTTTTCCAGTTTATCTGGATGATTTTGATGC
The DNA here is from genome assembly GCF_022539395.1 of Myiozetetes cayanensis. Lineage (NCBI taxonomy): Eukaryota > Metazoa > Chordata > Aves > Passeriformes > Tyrannidae > Myiozetetes > Myiozetetes cayanensis. The sequence goes on along the minus strand of NW_026087853.1, from coordinate 45,551,783 downwards.
CAATTCTTTTTTTCCAGAGTACTTATTGTCCATGCAAGGTTGGTATCATCAAGAAATGCTACTACCCAGATCATGAAAGAATCACTGAATAGAATTATGTCCAGAACAATGCCAATTTACATATTCATGTAAAGAACTAGAATGATTTGTGATAGTAGTATAATATAAAGTAATAATTTTCTGTTTTGGTTTAATAAACTATTAATTTATAGAATTTCTGTCTTAGCAATTTCTCAGTCTGCTAGATATTAGTGCAAAATCTGTGCTGTTTAAAAATGTCAGTATTATCTGTTGTAGAGAAGAACAGATTTTTATCATGACAGTAATTTTAAGCAAAATATCTAGCAAGTATGCAGCAATAGTGAATGGACAACATTGCCAAAAAAGTTGTTTTCTCTGGTGCCAAAACACTAAATCAACAACTGTAAACCAAGCATCTGTGAAAACAAAGACTATCCTGTTTAAACCATTATCTAGCAGAACAAGAACAATAGCAAAGAATACCATTTGTTATTTGGTTTTCACCCAGAAATATATGCTTAATGCTGAGCTGTGCTCTGCAGGTAGGTACGTGAAAGGAAATTTGCATGCTCAGTAAGAACAAAGTATAGAACTCCCACTTCATTTTATCTAACATAAATACCAAGCTTTCTCTTGATAGTAACCATACAGCCCATAACCATACAGGTCCCAAATCTGGAATTCTTGTTCAGCCAAAATGTCACATATCAAGAACTACAAGGTTAAATCTGTTTGTTTCTGCAATGACTGCAAAAAACAAAATTGCGGTTTCACCCGAAGGGGTCTCCTGGCTCATCTAGATGAAGTAGAAGAATCATTTATTCCTGGTGGGAGTTGTGGAGAGCTAAGGAGTTTAAATATACTGAGCTGAGTACCAGCCTGTGTGCTGAGCATTCCATGGCTTCTGGGGATGTCAGATGACATCTTTTACACCACAGAAGGGACAAATACTACAGGTCCTTGGAAACAACCCCAAACATCAGCATGAGCTTCATTCTTGGCTGACTAAACAGGGAGCAACACACCTGAAAGGGCATCTTCTGATTGATAGCTATGGTGCAGCAACAGTAGGGGATAAGCAGAGTCCGCAGAAATCTGTCTTGCCACTGTGTGTGCCCCAGATTCTTTCTGTGGTTGCATTCACTCAGATTGACACATTTCAGTCAGGAAATTTAGCTCTATTTTGAACCACAACACTGTGATCAGGTTAAAACCCGGATGTGCATTGTCTTTATCTTTAGTAGAATCTTTGATTGAAGTAATGAAATATATTGACCCTGTAATCCTTGTAATTAATTATATCAAACATCTGCGCAATTATCCTGTGACTTATGATTGTTTGCTTGGCTGTTTGAGAACATGAATACCTGCAGTGTGTGACATCCTTCTGATGAGATCGTGCATTTTCATTTCTTGGAAAAGTAGTACTTTAAATTCTGAAAATACTCTGGTGCTGTCCTATGAAATTCGGTCCAAATCAGCCCTCATTCCAGTCACGTTTCCCACTTGTTTGGCAGAGGTTTGGCTGATGAATCCTGACTAGTCTCTTAGCAGGGCTACAGGGAGGCAACAAGACTCTGCAAGTGGGAAAAGGCAGAGCCCCTCTTGAGCTCCTTTTCTGTACTGGCAAGTAATGAAGTAGGGATTCCAGGAACATGAGAGAATGCAGCAATCATAGAATCATAGAATCGACCAGGTTGGAAAAGACCTCCGTGATCATCAAGTCCAACCCTTGATCCAAAACCGCCATGGTTGCTAGACTAAGTGCCACATCCAGTCTCATCTTGAAAACCTCCAGGGATGGGGAATCCACCACCTCCCTGGGAAGCCCATTCCAATATCTGTGTTCCCTGGCAGAGTTTAAGACTGTGCCCTCTTGTGCTACAGCTGGTTGCCTGGGAGAAGAGACGGATGCCCATCTGACTATAACCTCCTTTCAGATAATTGTAGAGAGTGATGAGGTCTCCTGAGTCTCCTCTTCTCCAGGCTAAACAACCCCAGCTCCCTCAGCCTCTCCTCACAGGACTTGTGCTTGAATCTCTTCAGCAACATCGTTGCTCTTCTCTGGGCCTGCTCCAGCACCTCAATGTCTTTCCTGAACTGAGGGGCCCAGAACTGAACACAATACTCAAGGTGTGGCCTCACCGGTGCTGAGTACAGGGGAAGGATCACTGCCCTGCTCCTGCTGGCCACACTGTTCCTGATGCAGGCCAGGATGCCATTGGCCTTCTTGGCCACCTGGGCACACTGCTGGCTCATGTTCAGCTTCCTGTCGATCAGCACCCCCGGGTCCCTTTCCACCTGGCTGCTCTCCAACCACTCTGTCCCCAGCCTGTAGCGCTGCAGGGGTTGTTGTGGCCAAAGTGCAGGACCCGGCACTTGGCCTTATTGAACTTCATCCCATTGGAATCGGCCCAACTCTCCAGCCTATCCGGGTCCCTCTGCAGAGCCCTCCTGCCTTCCAGCAGGTCGACACTCCCTCCCAACTTGGTGTCATCTGTAAATTTGCTAATGATGGACTCAATCCCCTCATCCAAATCATCGATAAAGATGATAAACAGGACTGGGCCCAGCACTGATCCCTGGGGGACACCACTGGTGACCGGCTGCCAGCTGGATGCAGCCCCGTTCACCAGCACTCTCTGGGCCCGGCCCTCCAGCCAGTTCTTAACCCAGCACAGAGTGCCCCTGTCCAAGCCATGGGCTGCCAGCTTTTCCAGGAGTATATTATGGGAGACAGTGTCAAAGGCTTTGCTGAAGTCCAGATAGACACATCCACAGCCTTCCCCTCATCCACCAGGTGGGTCACCTGATCGTAAAAGGAGATCAGGTTGGTCAGACAGGATCTGCCCCTCCTAAACCCGTGCTGGCTGGGTCTGATCCCTTGTCCATCCTGTAGGTGCTGTGTGATTGCACTTGGGAAGATTTGCTCCATAACCTTGCCAGGCACTGAGGTCAGGCTGACAGGCCTGGAGTTTCCCAGGTCTTCCTTGCAGCCCTTTTTGTGGATCAGTGTGACATTCACCAACTTCCAGTCATCTGGGACCTCCCCAGAGAGCCAGGACTATTGGTAAATGTGATGATGCTGAGGGAGTTAGAATTGGGAAGTTTGGATGAAACTGACTTCTTTTTGGAGCTCAAATGGGGAAAAGGACATTTTTCTAGTTATCTGAGTCAGAAAATGAGGCAGGAAGATTTTGACTCTTTTCATCATAATTAATTTCCTTTGCAAATGCCAGTTAAAGAGGAAATTCTGTATTTGCATGAACTTATTGATCAATGGTTGTGGTTAGATGTACTTTTCTGACAATTATTTTTTTCAGTAAACAACCTCCAGATGATTTGTTTGTATCTGCCATATTTGGGAGTTATAGAATATTTGTCCACTTTTATTTCACATAATCACAGAATCAATTAGGTTAGAAAAGACCTCTGAGATCATTGAGTCCAATCTATTTGTTTGGTTTTCCATATTTGTTCAAGGTGCCAGCTGGGAAGTGGCTTTTGGCACTTACCCTGTAATGAAAACAATTTTAGATTACGTTTCTAACATGGTTCTTATATTTGGAAAATGGGTGAAATTGGTGGTTTTCACACTATGATACCATTTTGGGAATTTAATGGATAACCATGTTTAATGCTGTTTGAGAGGAAATCAGGATTCACCAGTTCAAGATCCAGCCAAATAAGCAAAGGAGTTCAGCAGAGATTTCCAAGTCAAAAGGTGAATTGCCTGAAAGTGCTACATCTCTCCGCTGGATTAAGGACATGAATACTGGAGTACTTAGTGTTTGTGGTGATTAATCTCTGTCTCTTGCTTTGTGTAGCAACAAATAATGCAAAAGATCAGAAGGAGAGCTCTAATCACCCAAAGGGAGGCAACAAGACTGCTTGAAGGTACATCAGCCATGCAGCCTCCTCTTACTGGAGGAGGAAAAAAAATACCTTGCTCTCAAATAAGGTGAAGGGAACACACAAAACTTAGATAAATGCTGTTTTCATATTAAAGCATAGAAACACATGGCATAGAAATGCAATTTTTCAAATGAATGGTGGTATGGAAGTAGATTTTTTCAGAACTCTTAAGGTTTCTGATTTCACCTGTTGTTTGATTATTGACCCTTAACTAGCTAAGCAAGGAAGGCAGTGTCCTGAACCAGCTAATACTGGCTTTTTCTGCCAGCTCAGACCCTCTGGCTCCTTTGTGAAATTGTTTCCTGGGACATTTGCTGATCTCATTTAATATTCCTTTTGATAACCAGACTTCCAGAGATGTCTGACCTCTGCACTAATTCTGCAGCCAATAAGACAACAGACAGTAACCTTTGCAAACCTGTTGCCTCTAAAATCGTTGTTGAATTTTTACAGAGAGTAACTTAGAGGACATCTTATTGCCAATATTTAATATTTTTTTTAGTTGTGTAATATTGTAAAATTTAAAAATAAAGGTATTTATAACTTAGATGAGTCCTTTGGGAAGTCTGAAAAAGTCTCTTTTAAAGGAAAATAAGTCAAACTAAGATTTGAGGTAAAGTTTGGTTAAACTTTTGAGTTAGACCTGGTGGAGTAGCTATTAGCCAGGTTAATTTGTTTTTTTATAAATGGGTATAAATCTACTGACTTTGATTTATGAGCACAGAGCATTAGGTTTGCATTCGGCCTACTCTGTAGAGGGTAATGTTAATTATATGAGTGTATAGACAATTTTAAAACACAGATATAATGCTTTAGGATGGATAGAATTTTTTTTTCCTCAAATTCAGTGTCTGTGAACATCTAGCTATAAACGATCTGTGCTTCTAGTATGTGATGTCCCTCAACAGGGCATCACATTGGTCCCTTAAATGAGGTTTCAGAGCAAAGGTTGTGCTATGCTTCAGTCTCACAGTTAAGCTCTCTAAATTCTTAAGTTAAAGAAGGAATTCTAGCACAGTATATATTCTAGCAGAGTATATATTCTTTGCTTTTTGTTACCAATTTTCCCTAAAACCTTGAACATTTGAATAAATATTAATTTCAATAAATATTTACATCAAATATCATAGAAAGACATTGTTCGGATGCACCTGATTGGAAAATTTCTATTCTGTTACCAAAAATTAATTGAGGTGAATTCTTGGGTACTGTAAAACAACACTCTCCTACTTACTTAAATATAACTCTCTTGATTTAATGATGAGTCTTGTCCATGATGTACTGTAAGAGAGGAGCACACAGCCGTTGAGCTAATCTTGAAAAGCGATGCTAAAATAGGACTCTCTGCCCTGCACTGTGGCGATTCAGACGTACACCTGAACACTACCACTGAAACCATAGGTAACATCTTCCAAAAGCCTGAGAAAGTTTGGTCCCAGATCACACTCTTTTCTCTTACCTCTGGTCACAAACTGGGCTTTACATGTGCCACATGTGTGGCGGGCAAGGGTCTGTTATTTTATAATACATGGCTCAGATCATAGGTCTAGTAAAAACAAAGTGCTGGGAACTGAGGGAAGATGGCCCTGGAACGATGTCCTAAGAAAATGAAGGGTTGGGTGACCTAAGGCCAATCTTGAGAATATTGCTGTGAAAGGTGGTATGAAGTCATGGATATATAAAAAGAAGATGAACAGTTGTCCTCCTTATCTATATTTATATATTCATATATCTCAGTTTCAGGCCAAACCTCTGCTCTGCTAGGTTTGTAATTAAAGGGCAAAATATTTTTCTCTACCATAGTGGTCTTGCAACCAAAGAACAAAACAGCAGACAGCAAAACAGGCTGTATGTGGATGGCACACAAGTAATAGTGTACAGGAAAAACGAACAGAAAGTGTGGAAGCAGGATATAGTGCAACATGCAGAGAGTACAACTCTTTGAGTAAATATTAGCAAAGAATTATTACAGATAATTACCCAGTTTCAAGGAAAGTGGACTTGTGTGGGAAATCAGCTGATCTGTTCTGCCACTACCCACCTGTTCTGTTGGAGGCATGCCTTCAATTGGAAGGACCAAGTGCAAGACTCAAATGCCAAAACACCCTGCCACAGCCCATTCTGCTGGGCTCACAGCATTGCATAAGACGATCATAAAAGGAGAAATGCGTGAAACTGTGTCCAAAATGAAAATACCCTGCAGGAAAATTATCGGCCCCCTATGAACATTTACCTTCAAGATGTCACAGTTAAGGCTTGGACTAGGTCAAGGAGAGAAATGAGGTGCATTTTAAATCTCTTTACCCTCCAGTTATTTGTGTTCAGTCAGTCACCCACAGCTAATGTTTCTCCTTTTTTGGATATCTCTGTTATGACAGAACTGAGCTGCACAAGATGTACCATTTGGAGAAACGGGTCTTCAGGGCATGAGGAGGTCTATGAGGACCTCCATCAAGACATATTCACTGTATCATGGTGATGATGGCAGAGACTCTCAATCATTGCTTACTCCAACAGACACCATATATGGCTACGTCAACAGCCATGTCAACAGAAAGCAATGTTTAGAGAGCAGAATAGTTTTGATAACAACTTTTATCCAATTTTTTTTTTCAATAATGCTCTTAAAATCAGGTTTGGCAGTGCCACACAGATCACCATTTCCCAACAAGCTTGCTGTACCGATAGGGAAGAAGAGATTTGGAGCAGAGAACATTCACATAATAAACAGCATTTATCTTCTCAGTGTAGTCTGGAAAGTTGACCCCAGGCATTTAACTGTGGTGAGTTTGTGAATGTCAAAGGAGCAGGAAGAGTGTTGAGCTGAGGGGAAGATAGCCAGGAGGTGAGAAGGAGGAAGTAAGAAGTGACTGGGTTGGAAGGAGTAAGAAGAAAAATAAGAATATGGCAGCAGTGAAAAGGGCTGGAAAATAGCTGCTTTAATTGAGGTGGGAAAGCTGATGTGATATAAGCAAGATAACAGAAAAGATGCTAGGGTTTTTTAAGTGCAGTGTGACTGATTGACTTATATGTGCTGAAACATTTTGTTAGGATGTCAGATATAAAATAGGATTCAAAAACTACAATGAAAATGAAATTGCCAACTTTCCATGTAGGGTTGTTTGAAGAGCTGTGAACATGTGTTTTATCAGTGTGATGCTTTTGATTTGTCACAAACAGGTGAAAATGTTTTGGAGAAGCTCTGAATAAATTGATGAAAAACTCTTGGGTCTTGCTGAGTGGCAATCCAAAACAGCAACTGGAATAGAACAGAGTTCAATTCAATTGAAAAAGAATAATGGAATATGATTATTTTGTTATCATTTTGAAAACCTGCAGGTTGAAACCACATAATGCTGAGCACCACACACATGTAGAGTGAAATTTAGTCCCTCTCTAGTCAAACCCACACTCTGAATAGATGAGAACACTGAAAAAGAGTTATCATGTAGCTTGTTCTTTGCCCTCATATAAACCTGTGGTGGAATTCAGAAGGGACTACAGATCTCTTAGTGTGGTTACAGCCTCTAGTTTGCATAATTTCCCAAATTTCCTCTCCTTATTGCTATTCTTCTCCATCCTTTTCATGCTAAAAAAAAGGAAAGACCAGAAAGAGATATGAAGCCGTAGCAACACAGGCACTTCACAGGTAATTGTAATAGGATATGATATAGAGGAAGAAACTGTCAACTATTTTTCAGAAACTGGTAAACCATTTTTAACATCTAATAAAACAAAAGCAAACTCATTTACTCTTCCCTTTGGCACGCTAATGTGTTCCAGTAGAGCTCATATTCTCTATCTAGCCAATAAAAATATTATCAGTGCGTGGAGAAGTACTTTCCTTTAAAAAGAACACAAAAATTATATAAAGAAAGTAGAGTACACTGATATGAAATCCATAAATGTTATAATAAAGAGCTTGAGATAGGTATGTGTATATCAGAAGAAATCAAGCAAGAAGCTCTTAAAAAGAAGAAGAGACTTACAAGAAAGAGGGGAAAAATAGTTGGCATTAGCTGAGAAAATGCCAAGCAGAACATTACCTGTTTAAAAATAAATTAGAAAGTGAAATTAATAATTTTTAGAGGTAAAATACAGACAGAGGAAAGAAAAAGAGTAAAAGAAGAATTAATGTATTTTCATTTGAAATAAATTCCTTTGGGAACAACACTAATGGAAGTGGCTTGTGAAAGACATTATTTTAATATTAATGGGAAACAGAAAAATGCTAAAAGCAAATATATAAAAATAGTGTGCAGGAGTAAAGAAAATAGTTACAATTATGATTATTTTTCTTTTATAGGCTTTCAAAATCCCTTATTCCTCCAAACCTTAGACCTAATTGTTTTTGAAGTTGTTTGAGGATGTTTTTTGGTTTTCTTATATTCAACGCTATCATAATTTAGTGCAACTACATGAAAATGTTTCTGTTAATGCCCATTGCTGGTAGCTCTAACTGTAGTACTATGTAGCACTAAAAATGGACTTCATCATCCACTTGGAACTTAAGTGTCTCAACCTGCTGTTCATTTCATGTGACTTGTAATAGTCAAATTCTTTGGCTTACTTCTGAGTTAGAGCGTATGTTGCTCAAAGAAGAATTTAGACTGAGAGCGTCTCTGAAAGTCCCCTTTATAGGTTCAAAAGAATAAATATTCACAACCAAGTACAACTAGAGTTTCCCTCCTACTCAGTGGGATATACTATTCCTGCACTAATATATGAATGCAAAAACTTTTGAAGTCAGGAAACCTCACCGTTTTCTGTCTGAGGTGAATGCTGAACCAGGAACTCGAACATCCCAATTTAATGATTCAACACAGTCTTAGCTTCCATGGCAGCTTAATAAGGAAGGTGCTATAGGTTATTTTTCAGGTCTGATAGAAAATGTGTCATCCTTTTTTCACCTCTAAGACACTTTCCCCTTTCTTCCCTTTAAGGAGCCGCTGCTGTAAGAAAATTCTACAGTGAGTGGAAAATCACCTCTCCACCAGATATGTAGCAGATATGTAAGGGGTGTCAAATTAAAATCTTCAGTACATTGTTTTCGCTGACCATTTAGATGTTTATTAAAATCAGAGCGGGAAAAAAAGAAGTAATTTCTCTTGAGTTTTTGCTTTTAATTTCCTTTGGAGTTCTGTTTTTTTAAAGTGCTTTCTCATTTTCTAAAAAAGCCATTTTTATCTTTAAAGTTGATTCAGATGAGAAATCTTTTGACTATGTTATTGCATATTAAAACTAGAAAATGAGAGAAGTAGAATTTTTGCCTGGTCTAAAATTATTTTAAATCTCTCGATTTTGTCTCTGACCTGTGATGCTATTACTATGAAGCCTGTGGTAAAACGCAGGGGAGAAGGAAGCTTTGAAATTATTGTGGTCAGATTTGTGTTACACCCTCTGTGATCTGATAGCAGCAAATTTAACAGGTAAATCATTGCAGAGACATACACATTCAGGTAATCCACTTGTTTGCAGACTTGAACAAATATTGACAGAAGCAACATCGTACCCGTGGGTAATGACCCACCACAGTAATGACAGATCACAGCCCTAACTGGAGCTTGTGCATGAAAATCCTGGATGTACAGATCGTATCTCCATTTCTCCAGCAGTATAATGTGATTTTTTCTCTTGTTTTAAAATCAGTCAAGTCAAAGGAATGACACTGATCTCTGTGGATCAGATGTCAGAAGCTACTTCTGAATGCTGCTTTAGTGGTGTTTGCTACACAACGATGTAGCTTCAGCTTAATGTTGTCCTGGGAGTGCCTCTCTCCACTGTTTAAGTAGAGTAGGACCAAGAAACTTAGTGCTGAATTTCATACACCCAGTTAAGTGCATTTCACACTCGTTTTTCACCTCCTCGGATTCTGTTTTTGCTAGGATGCTGTGGGCTAGGTGTGAGAGGTTTTGTTAGATCAGTGTAAACCAGAATGCATGTGAAAACCTATCTGTAAACTGCTTTTTGGAGAATAACCCATCCAGTTTTATAGATGCTAGAGGTTTTGATGTGATGCATATAGTAGAAATATACTATTTTTGAATTACTGTTATTGTATTTTTGTTATTTAGTGAAGTTCCAAAATGTGTCAGTAATATTTTTGTAATGGTAATGGTCTAAAGATATTTTAAAGTAAGTTTTTTGGGTAAAGATCTTAAATACAGGCATAAGTATAAAAATTCTTAGGTTTAGTTGCTTTCTCTTCAGTAGCTTATAGTATCATCCAGTTTCCAATCTGCCTTTTCATTCTGGAGCTCCATCCCCAAAAAAGATGTTGAGTCTGAGATGACCAATATCATTGTAGTTCAACAGTGGGAAAAAAAGGGAAACTCTTCTGTTATTTTTAGAAGAAAAACCACCCTCCTACATGTTCACCAAGTACTCCTTCCTCAGTTCAACTTGTATACCTGCTTGATGAGGAACCACAGGCTTTAGTGTATCTGCTTCTTCAAGGAGTATATTTTGTAGGTGTGATGCCAATGTGCCTCTATGCAGTCAGCACACTACACCTCATAGCATGGGCCTTGATGGTAGATTCCTATCAATACAAGGGTTCTATTACAAGAACTGTTCAGAAACATTATGCCAAAATAATTATGCTGAAAAGGTCTTTCTAGCAACCAGTCAGCTCCAAAAAAGAAATATCTCTCCAATTCTATCCCTTCCTCCCAGCCAACAGATTAAACTTTCCATCTGCTTGCTTGAAAGTCTCACTTTTGGCTTGCAAAGGACCTTAATTTCAAAACCAGAAAGCAAAGACACTGCAGGTTGATTTCCTCTCCTGTTTTCCTACCCTTTTCTTTTCATCCCAATTTTGGGTGAACATTTCCTTCAAACACATTATAGCTTTTTCTTTTCCTTTTTAAAATAGGGGAGGTATGTTCAATTTTAATACTACTCTAATTATATTTCACAGCTTGCTGAAGCAAAGGTAAAACTATAACTTTCCTGATTACAGTGAACCAACTTTTCTGCTTGTTGGAGTGGATATGAAGGCAAGTGTCCTGCTGGTGCCATTGACTAAGGACTCCTAAAGGAAGTCCTGTGAAGGAAAGTCTTCTCTTATTGCTTGGCATTTCTGGCTTGCTAATCTGATTCCAAAGAAAAATTGTTTATAGGAGTTCCTGGTTCAGATCCTTCTTGCTAAAGTTTATGTCAAAGCATGTGCAATGGTAACTGGATGAGCAAGTCAGGCTTGCTGAGTTCAGATACAGATATGCTAACAATTTACTGATCTAGCAGCTCTCAGTTAATAACCAGAGAAATAGGAACCCATTCAAAGTTACTGGATCAGACAATCTGGCTTCTTCCTGTACTGGTGCTAAAATCCAAGTCTAGGTGTTGTCCCAGCTCAAAAATCTCTGGGTTAATTATTATATTTATTGATGTTCCTAGCTACATTAACTGATTAAAAAAAAACAGCCTGTGTTTTCTCCTCATTCAAACCCTCTCTTTACTTCCCACTGCTACTTACATGATTTCATTACCCACACGATCTGTCTCTTGCAGCATAGTCTCACCAAGCAAGCGATATAGTGAATGAAGAATGCAACTGAGACTACTTTTTGTGTGCCCATTCAGCCTCTTCCTGATAGGTTGTAGGGGAATATCAGCAGTAACAGTCTATACTCAGACACATCATCCTTGCTTGAGGAAATCATGGGAGTGGGAACAAGTTATATGGTACCTTTCACAGGATCAAATGATACAGAAGGAATTGAACCCACCAGATGCTGAACAGGACTATTAGCATTTTCCAGATGTTTTCCTTGTGCCCTAAATCAAGTTTCCAGTTCAGGTTTTAAAAGTTTGTATTTCTGACAACATAAAAAATGTGTTACAGGAACTAGACATCAGTGGTCACAAAAAGAAGACAAAAGTTGTCGTGAGTTTTCTTTTTCATATATATGTTTTTTTAACCATAAAATCATTTCTCTAAAGTATTGTCTCAACTTGATCAAGTATTGACTTCGTAAAATCAATAACAAGTTTCTTACTTATTCTTATTTAGTCCTAACTAGCAAGGGATTCACCTTCAGGATGCCTTTAGGGACTCTATCCAAGCAGTCAGTAAGAATCTTTACGGTGATAGGCTCGATCATGCCCACCAACAGAAAGCCCCATCACTCAGGTTTAACAGGAAGGTGGAAACCTTGTGGGAGACTACAAGACTCAACTCTGCATGGCCATTGTCAGCACTCAGAGCCCATGGGGTTGGTCGGTCGGCTTGTCTGCACTTGTGGCCAGTGACAAACCATTACTTCTCTATGGTAACACTGACTATACATCAGTTCTCTGCAGAAAAAAGAAATAAAATAATGTCCACAGAGGTAGGCCACTTGCATCCTGTTGGCACGGTCCACATTGATAGTTGTTCCTATTTGGCTCCATTCCCTTGAAGAGACGAGGAGCAGCTGTGCAGGAAATAAGCGATAGCCACACCACCCAATGCTAAATGTACAAACAAGTGGTGAGCTACACAGCCTCGATAAAGGCGTGCATGGTAGTGCCGGAGTCAATTCACCTCATCTGCATGAGCACACAACCCAAAAGAGGGCTGCCACAACTGGTGGGCACACTGGAGATGTCCCATAGCTGGGATCTGACCTCCACAGCTGCCAATATTGCAGAGACTTGTGAATGACGACTCAAAACAGTCACCTCTTAGGCAGTAGCCCTACAGATTAAAAAATAGAAGGGGGTTGTTCTGAAAACAGAGGTATTCCAGTTTTCTACTAAAATATTAAAATATTTCAGTTACCTTAATTCCATTATTAAAACTTTTAATCCCTTTTCCACCGATTTATTTTAAAACTAATTATATGTGGGGCTGTTTCTTTATTGCTTTTTCCATTTGCCACTTATCAAAGAATGGAACACTGACTTTTATTAATTTATTGGTATAAGACAAGGCAAAAGGTATTGCTTGTCAGCTTTCTTTTCATGAATGATTGATTATAATTTCATTTTGCAAGCTCTGTTGATGTAGATACAATTTATTTACATTTTCATGGGATAATTATAATAGAGCATAGATACTACTGCAGTTCTGGCAGAGGTTACAGAAGGAGTTTTCCCAGGCTGTACAAGGAGTGGGCTTGTACTTATGTTGAGAACTGAAGTTCAGCAAGTGAGCCATTGGCATGCCTGCCCAAGTCAAAGGGCATTTCAAAGCCTGTGGAAACTCACTGTTTCATGAACAGATGTCTCACTCATGAGACATGAGTGACTCTCATCTCAGACCCACTGTCACAAACTCACTCATGAACAGATGTTCCTTAGCACTTTGTTATCTTCTTCCATTTGAAAGCACTGGGGACTCCCAGGCACAGCCTGATTTTGGACATTTTTCTTTAGACCCCAGAAGTAGGATTTAGTTGCCTGAACGTAGAACCAGTGAAAAAGCCTTGTGCCCCTTTAAGTTCCCCAAGATACCCTAGAGTCATGAAAAGAGAATTTGTGCCCTTCTACCTCTGCAACTGGAGATAAGGCCAGATATTTGTGATGGACATGGCATGCCTGTGTTCTTGTAGCTTATCCCACCTCCTCCACTGCTAGGGGAGAATAGCAGGATGCCAGGTTTGATGCTGTAAATATTCCCCAGGAAGAACTTGATTCCCTCCATTGACTTCAAAGGGAATATGGTCTTCCACCTCAGGTGCCTGTGTTGCAACCCTGAAACTGAGTGTTGTGACTATTTACTGCTGCAGCAAAGTGGACCAGCTGGGAGAAGGCAGCAAACCTAGAACCTGATGATGGCTATAGCTGTGCATCTGAGCCAGCCACATCACTGCTGAGGCCTTCAGCAACAGCTTCCTTTGTCCCACTGATGGCTGAAGAAGGATTCAAGCCTGTGGAATAAGGAGGTGAAACAGAGATTGAAAGGGTTGTTTGCTCTTGTCTTACCTTGGTATCTAACCTGTGTTATTTGCAGCTGCAAGGGTTATTATCACAGGCTTCCAGACAGCTCAAAATCTGCCTGAAATTCTCCAAAAACAGACCCAGTGCTTTTCGGCTGGCATAAAGATGCTGGCACAAAAATCTATGGGTTGAGTACCTCTCTCAGTGTAATCTTCTGCATAGAGCTTGAGCAGTTTACCTAAAAAGCCTAGCTGCATTTACCTCCTTGGAAACTTAGCAATTAGGTCATTCTACGTGACTCTATAAAGAGCTGCCTGTCTGGAAAGCTGTTAGCAATGTTGTTTTTTGATGGCAGCTCTCCTGATAAGAACCCACTGAACTACAGCATAGGTTGAATGGTACTACATAAAAGTTAGGAGATGATGAATTTCAGTCAATGGAGCTAAGGCTCAGAATTGTCTCATATTGGTAGACGTAAGACTTTACCTTTCAGTATTAATTTCTCTAAGCTATTCAGTATCTGCCCTTCATTACCAGGATAGACCTGTGTAACCAGAGATTATTCAAGTCTCATTTGGAAAACATACCCTGTATTTTTTATCTCATATACCCCAACTAAGTAAACTAATCTTCTTTAAAATTTATTACTGAACTAGTCTTTAGTGTAAAGTACTTACTCTGATACAAAGAACTGTGTATATGCATACATCATGAAACACAGAATTGATTTCCAGCTTTGCTGAAGTGCCTTTGTTAGGATAGTGGAGCTTTCAAACTTAGGAAGCAACATTCAAATTAAACTTTCCGTTTCTTAGCTGACTGATCTCCTTTTCTTATTGCACACAATCTTTTCCATCAATAATGTCAATGCTCATTTCTCATTTAAGCAGTGCTCTACCACCTGATCTCTTAAGGACACCATGGGCTGGAGGGGTCTAACAATGGTAAGGTGATAGGATTTTTTTTCTGTCTAGAAGGGTAGAAATTTGTTCAGCATAACCTTAAGCTGTTCAAAGTCAGTGTCAGGAAGTTCTTTGCTTAGGGTTTTTCTTTCCCCTAAGAGGATTCAGATTCTCTGATAATACAATTATAGATCTGAGGCACCTATGTTAACTGTGAATGCTTCCTTTGAAGAGTGTTGGCTTCAGCAGAGTGTGGCATGGTCTTTTTGCATTTTTTCATCTTATTTGAAGCTAAAGCTTCACACAGTTTTGTAGGGTACACTGGAAGGAATTTTTTCCTTGCAAATTTATAATGGATGTAATTTGTTTGATCCTTAAGCCTTATTAATTTCCCACATCAGCTGATACCTTCTGTTCTTCTGGTCATTCTTGCTGCAATACTGCTCAAAACCACTTCCCTGCTACTGTCGCTCCTTTGTTGCTCCAAACAGAATGAAGTCATTTATCCATCGGACATGATGTTTAACACCATTTCTGACATGAGACTAAACATTGCACTTGATGAGGCTGACCAGACTATTGTGCTAAGTAACTAAGCGGGAAGAAAAGTGGGAGGAGTCATAGCCTCAGTGTGCCTGGTAAACCAGCTGCTGATGGTGTTTGTAACAGGACAGTGAAGCTGAGTCGCTTTGTGCTCTGTGTGCTAGGGATGCTGTACAATGAAACCTAGCACACCACCACAACAAGTTGGGCACTTCTGCCCTGCAGGTTGAAATTCATTCCTGGAAGATGAACATCTAACTACCAGTGCCACCAGTGCATTAGACACCAATGAGTTGGACTTGATGATTCTTATGGGCCCCTTCCAAATCTAGATATTCTTTCTATAAGAAAAATACCCTTTCTGCCTTCTATGTTTAAAAGTGTTATTAAGGACTTGAAAATGAAACAAAATATTTCTAACATATGCACAAGATGCTTTAATCAACTTAAAAATTTTTGGTTTGGTTTAAAAAGTAATTTCAGAAAGAAAATTATTTCCACGCTGATCTTATGACTGGCTCTTTTGACACAGTGCATTGCTTTCTCTGACATAAAGCATTAGCAACAAGATGATGGCACTAATATGGAAGTATTTTTTATGAATGGACTTCTTCTGAGAGTTCACTGAATGCCTTGGTTTTGTTCATGGACTCGTTTTCTCTTAATTTATAGGAAAAGAAAAAAAAAAGTTAAGGCACTGTTTCTCCTGCAAGAGTACAACATTAATGCATCTAACTGTGGAAGAAAATCAAAGCCAAAGGCTTACCAAAAGTCATACAAGAACTCAGGTATGAAACCTGGAGCCATCACAGGGATCTGCAAGATAAGAAATACAGTTCTGACTGGCAGCTATTCTTAAGGTAAAATTTTAGTAAAACTGCAAAATACTTAATTTAAAATGTTCATTCTTCTTTACTTAATATGAGTTTGTTGCCAGTTTAACCACACAAAGCTCAGTCTCCAGAGAATTCATTTTGCTTAGCTAAATCAAAATCTCAGCTATGTGGCAATTGAAAATGAGAAATTAGGCCCTGGGTTCAAAATGTCACACAGCATTGCCAAGGCAACAATATCAAATCATGATAAGCAGAATTATGCTTAACAATAGACATAGCTTAAAATGAGCTTAAAACAGCTTTTTCTGGAAGTTGAAGAGCCACAACACTCACCAGTTGCCTGTAGGTAAACAGCACCTACAATACCTGCAATATCTTTAGCCTCTATAGTGCATAGCATCACCTTTGTGCTAGATATCCTATTGACTCTATGTGACTCATATTTTATGACCTCACCAAGGAGATAACACCCTCATTCGATAAAAGACTATATCAATTAAGAAAAGCCCTGATAACCTGCTGCCTGATAACCTGATTAACAGCTGAGTACTCAGGGTGGTGGTGTGAGACCTTTCTTTCCTAATCAAGTCTGCCTTCTTGTTGAGCAGCTTTATGGAATTCTCCAGCCTTTGGCAAACTTGTGTATGATGCTTATTGCATCTAAAGATAAATTACCCTTTATTTGTTCAATTTTTTCAATTTTATTGCTGCAAGGTGGGGCCCATCTGCTTGTAGGGATCCATTCTCTAAAGACTTGGTATAAGAAGGGTCATTTTCCGTATGAGTGTCCTTGGGGCTTTTGTATTTTGCCATTTTTAGAAGTCAAAAAATGAAAAAGAAAAAAAAAATCGATTTAGAAATTTCAGTTTTAAGGTCAGAGATGTACATGCCCATTTGTAAGTTCTCTGACCAGAAACAGGAGTGATTTATATTGAATTTGAGAAAAATCCCCAAATCCAAAACTGGAGGAAAGGTTTTCCTTGTCTGTATAGTCCAGCAACCGTAGATCATAAAATACATTCAATATTACCACAACGTGGCCAAACCCTTCCCTCTGTGAAACTGTTGTCACACATCGCTATCACAAGGTAATGGAAAATTTGATACATACTGTGAGACATACTATTAGGGCTTATGTTCCCTTTTCCAAGGGTGGAAACACCTATGGGAAAGTGCCATATAGTTTACTTCAAAGTTTGGTTGTCCTTTTGCTGCTCCCTTTTGGCCTCTAATCTTTTACTAACATGGCTGTTAACAAAGTGCTTGTGTAGGAAGGAGATGTGTCCCTTTTTTCTGTTTCAGTTTAAACAAGAAAAACTTCTGATAGCACTGATGTAGATAGAGTGAGGTTTTGCTACTTGGTAACCAACAATATTTTCTGGTGGCAGTAGAAGCTCCAGGCGGTGCTGGAAGCCATTGGTGGAGCACCAGGGCTCAGGATAAGCCTTCCTCCACCCTGTCTAACATGCCTCCAAACCAGAAAGCACCATACTACTCTCTTTCATTTGTTTGTTTCGGTGGGTTATTTTTTGAAGATTCAAGCCCATCGGTTTAAAAACCTGTTACTCAGCTGTTACTCAGCTGACTTTTGCCAGTAGTATGACCACAGTTTTACTTTGTGAGCTGAGATCCTGTACAGAGACTGTTTTCTCTAGTAGCAACCTTTCACAACTAATTCAGAAGCTAGGTGATTCATCCCCTCTACTCTGCCCATGTGAGACCCTACCTGGATTGTTCTGTCCAGGTCTGGGTTCCTCAACACAGGAAAGACATGGACCTGCTGGAACGAGTCCAGAGCAGAACTGTTAAGTTGATCAGAGGCCTGAACACCTCTCCTATGCAGACAGGTTGAGAGAGATGGGGCTGTTCAGCCTGGAGAAGAGAACACTTCAGGGAGACCTTAGGGCAGTCTTCTAGTACCTAAAGGGGGTTTACAAGAAAGTTGGAGAGGCACCTTTTATACAAGCAGATATTGGTAGGATGAGGAGCAATGGTTTTAAATGAAAAGAAGGCAGGTTTAGATTACATGTTAGGAAGAAAATTCTTTACCCAGGAGATGATGAGGCGCTGTTACAGGCTGCCCAGGGAAGTTGTGGATGCCCCATCCCTGGAAGTGTTCAAGGCCAGGTTGAACGGGACCCTGAGCAACCTGATCTAGTGAGTGGCATCCCCCAGTCCATGGCTGGAAGTTGGAACTAGATGATCGTCAGGGTCCCTTCCAATCCAAACTATTTTATGATTCTTTGATATATTATTCTTCTGCGATATCTCAGCCATGCCTTATAATCAGCATCTTAGAAACTTTCTGGAATATGAAAAACAGCAAGAAAATAAATCATCAGATATTTATGCACAAAAATATGCATAAGACTGAGGGCAAGAATACCATTATGATGTGGCCTGCCCAGGACTGTATCAGGATGCAAGGACATATGGCAAGGGGACAGTCTCGTGAAGTTAGGACCAGGCACCCTTGAGATTATACTAATCATGTCACATTATACCATATTATATCTTATAGATACATGTAATTATATACACGTATATGTACAAGCAAAGGCATGGAGGAATGTTCTGGCAACTCTATAAAGAGGAAGACTTCTCCAGTTAGCATGGTCACACTGGTGAATTTATAGTCTGGTAGTAGTGGGAAATCCTTCAGGTATATCACAAGCCTGCATGAATCACAAACTGCTTAATAGTGCATTGAAAAGCAGTCATTAGCCGTGACTGGTAGAAGATGCACTATCTGATTTATCCTGGGCAAAATGTCCAGAGGGGGTGGTTGCACATTAAGTTAGATGAGCCATCCATGGCATACCTTTCACTTGTTATCAGCTATGGGTGATAAACTGACCCCAGAGACATTCCAGTGTGAACTGAACTAGAATTATTTCAGACATAAAGACTTCCTATCTGCAAGAAGTAAATTTCAGGGAAGAGTCTGTTAGGAACCTGTTAGCAAGCAGTGAAGGTCAATTTACATTTATAGTGAAAGCAGCAAATAGAAATCAGAGAGAACGGAGACTATTTTATTGGCTCTAGAATTAAGCGGTAAGGAAATGCTAATTAAAACTTAGAGGGCTGGAGTCCAGAAGTTGTGGAGATCACTACAAATTTATACACACTCCATTCTTATCCTGCAGTTTTGTTTTTCCTCCAAATGCTTTCACTTTTTTTTTTTTTTGCTCCCTCTGAAGTAATATGCCAGCTATGCAAATGTTTGACCCCGTGAACATTCAAAAATTGATTGTGTTTTCTGGTCTTGCTGAATACAAGCCAACCCATGTCTGCAGAAAGGGTTTCCCAGAAGTAGCAGTGAGTACACACAGACATGTGTTCTGTACTAAGGGCACTTGCCAAAGCCTTGTGAATGTGTCCAGGAAAGAAATACTCCTGGTCAGTCAAATCATTAAAACCTTTACCATCAGGAGTTAGTAGAAAAGATCCTTTCTTTAAATAATTACTTTTTATTTATGCAAGATGTGTTACACAATAATAATATGTTCCCTAGTGTAAACATCTATCTGTTCCCCAGAACATTTTCGGGATCTTTGGCCAACTTCAGTCAAAATTGGCAGATGGCTAGATGTCTCAAATTAAGTTTCCATAAAGCTAAAGAAATTATTTAGCCAGGTAAAAGAAAGAAACTTTATTGGGATAACTCTGCTAAAGACCTTCCATTTCAGGAAAAGCTTCAATATTAATTAGTGTAATTCAGTTAAAGTTTCAGTGGACCAAGAAGCAGAGAACCTTCTAGGAAATGAGATTTTAATAGGTCCAATGCCTGTGAAACTACAGTTCAAGAGGTGTTTTGCCCTGGAACTGAATGAATCCACTATGATCATCCCTCATAGTATATTACCAATCTGAGAAGGATGAATGACTCCCCTTTCATCTGTAAAAATAGATCTATTTTTTAGAGAATCATAGACTTTTTAAGGTTGGAAAAAACCTCTAACATCAGCAAGTCCGACTGTCAACCCAGCACCACCATCATGTTCACCAGTAAACCATGTCCTCAAGTGCCGCATCCAAAAGTTTTTTGAACACTTCACAGAGTTGGTGACTCTACCATGTCCCTTGGCAGCCTGTTCCTATGCTTGACAACCCTTGCCATGAAGAAACTTTTCCTAATATCTAATCTAATCATCCCCTGGCACAACCTGAGGCCATTTCCTCTCCTCCTTTTATGTAATCATGTACTTTCCAGTCGGTGTGAGTCACAAAAGCATTTTCAGCTCTACTGCCCTTTCTTCCCTGTTCTTTGTTACCTCTGAGCCTGAGAGCATCCTGGTTGTCTGAACTGGCTCTTTTGCTCTGTTTTGCCATCTGTGCACACCAGGATAATGCTTTTGCTTGTCGAACTTTGAGAGCTTCCTACTTTCAGGCCTTTCATTGAACTGCTATTCTTCCTTTGCAAATTCAGTCTGAACTTCAAATTTTTCTCTTGTTTGCCAAACTGCTGTTAATTCTTAATTTCAAAATTTTTTCATTATTATTCAGTAAGTTCTTCTGCAGTTTTCTCTTTGTGTCATGAGGTTATTTTGAGAAATACAAAACCTGAGGAGCAAAAAAAAAAAAAAAGGTAATACCATTTTAGAACCAGCTTCCTCCACCTGCATTCAAGAACAGGATTATAACCCACACAGTGCATCAGAACTTGACACTATCAGATATAAGCCTGCTTTCTCATTTTCTTGCTTTCCACTGTCAATCATATGTTGTAGCTATGGAGAGAAATGCTACTGAAATCTCTTTATTCTTTCTGGACAGTCTTACCATTCCATTTCCCCAGTGGGGTCATTTCTTTTGTTTTTATTTAATTTTCATTATGCATCTTATTTGGGAAACTGTTCAAACCCAAATACAGACAAATTCAGCATGGCTCTTGACATCTGAATAAAGGTATCTCCCATTTCTCTTCTCAGCTTTTTTGTTTCTTAAGCCACGTGTTGAAGGGTTGCATTTCTCAAAAATACCATAGAAGATTCTCTTCATAACAAATAAGCAATTATTTGCTCAAAATCACAAGATTGGGTTTTGAAGGGATATACTGAGGATCAAAATCCAGGGCATTACCGTGAGGATGAAAACTGTAGTAAGAAAAATAATGATGGACCTAATTCAGGCATGAGGATGCTCCCTCAGGCCTGTCTTTGGGAGACAATGAGCTCTACTTCCTCTCACAGACGTGTATTGAGACAGAGCACTCACCACAGCTGCTCTCTCACACAAGGTAAGTTCATAGCAAACCTGGTCCAAAGCCTCTTTTCATGTACTTGGGACCTTTGTACATAAGCTT
Organism: Myiozetetes cayanensis; assembly: GCF_022539395.1. Lineage (NCBI taxonomy): Eukaryota > Metazoa > Chordata > Aves > Passeriformes > Tyrannidae > Myiozetetes > Myiozetetes cayanensis. The sequence goes on along the minus strand of NW_026087853.1, from coordinate 45,530,397 downwards.
GGTGTTTATTTGGTCATGTTTTGATTCTTGTGGTAGAGGGTGAACTGAGGGAACAGCATAGAGGTTCTTGCAGCCTCTGCCAATCTCCCAGGCAGCTTTTCCCAGGTAAATCCATGAACTTACCTACCGTGACATTCATCCAAACAAAAACCTGCGCAACACAGTGCTGTAAAGAAAGGTTCTTCATAAGCCCTTCTTGTTTCCCTGCGAACTGGGGTCTCCATTCCTTGATGGAGTTGGCCACAGACGTATTCCAGACAGTATTTTCTCTTTGTCACATGCTCAAGGCCCAATCCCATACATCATCTCCTGTAAGTCTTTAGCCTTGTACAAGAAAGCCCCCTTCAACATGTTACTACCTGAAAGTTAAGTCATATTGACCAACATTTTCAGGAAACAGGAACTGCTCTGTCTTCCCCATAGCGTACAAGAAATTACATTACTCTCTGTCTGGAATTTAGGCTTGAATGCCTGTAGGCAAAGAGGATCTATTTCCTCAGTCAAATTCTTGATGGAGAGTGGGCAGGATGCAAGTATTTCTGTCCACATGTCAGATGGAATAGCCAGCAAACATACACACCTTCTCAAATGCACACATAGCTCCTGGATAAATTGGGAAAGCAGGCTGGGGAATTTTAGCTCTTCGTGCGACAGTATTTTCATTTGTCCTGTTCCTGGTATGACATCTACATTTTCCATTTTACTCTCTTTAATCCTCATGCAAAGGTGAAAGAAAATCTGTTCATGAATGATTTATCCAAGTGCTACGTGAGGGTCAGTCCTTCTGGTGCATTTGTCAAGCAATGTGACATGTTGTATTACACCACATGAGTTATTGGCCTTTGTCATGCTCCTGGGGGTGGTAGGGAGGGGTGTTGAGTTGTGCTACCAGCAGTGTAAATTTTACTGTACAGTGTGTGTGACATGGGCATTCAGAATTTCTTCCTGGTTCTGCAAAGTTATGCATCTGTAAGGGCACCTCACTACGTTCTTCAGCAGCCAAGAAGGAAGCCTCTAGTTGTGTTACATTCAAAACAAAAAGGGAAAATACAATGCTGGAAATAATACAATTGACTTGTTTTCATTTACCTTGGGGGCTATTTTAACTCTACAGCTTCCACATGGGTGATATTCAGCTCTATCTCCTTCAGTTCTCAGTCTCCAATAAACTTACTAACGTTTCAGGAGATATTTCCAGATCTGATGTCCTGATTTTCTTTTAAAAGCAGTAGTGGAGTGTATGGTCTGACAGACTGTGGCATTATGACGTGGGAAAGGGCAAAGGGGAATGAACAAAGGTTTTTGTTCTTCCTGATTTAGGGGAATACAGGCAAGGAGCAAAGCGTGTTGGGAACCAGAAAACTGAGGACAAATGGGAAAAATTCAGAGGCATTTAAAAAAATTAAGAAATCTCTTTCAAAACTGATTTGAATAATAAGAAGAGACTAAAACCTGTACTAAACAGATTGTGTATTTCCCTTCCCAGACCAGCTTCAAAGAATGAGTCACAGGTCACTCTATATACTTGACTTATAAAAATCGATCATGTTTCTTTCCATTTTCCATATTTTAGAATTTTTAAAAAGCTATGGCCTTTGTGAGGAAGGTTTTTTTCCAAAAACAGGATTGAGAAAGGTAATTGAAAGACTTAGTCTGGTTTTCCAAAAAAAGACCTTCTGCTTATCAAAAAAATAGGCAAGCTAATAGTGAAAAGAGTTTTACTTTGATATGAAATAACGTCTTTCTGTTTCTGGTAGGAGGGAGGTGACTAATGCTATTTTTCTTTTTAGTGTAGTGAAGCCCAAGCTGGTATTTGCCTTGCTCACTTAGACATAGCTGATGCCTCCCTGTTTCTATATTGCATATAACTGTGACTCACTTATTAAATAATAATAACCTTATTTGTATTATTCCTCTCAACCTTTTCTTTATCTGGAAGTTCAGCTAAGTGGGCAACTCATGCAAGTTACTAAGCAGAAAATGAAGATTGCAAAAATTACATGACAGAAGCAAACACAAAAAACAAAGATATATTAAAGAGGGGTTAATGTCCAGCACACCTACATGGATGCAACGCAACAACCTTTATCCAGTTGTCCTCTGACTTTTTTTTTTTTTTTTTTTCCCCCACAATGAAATAAAGTCATCTGGTACATAGGAATCCTTGAGGTCCCTCCTGGCTTACATGGCCTCCCTGCCTCATTTCTGTCTAAAAGTTTAAATGGAAATGGGCATGCCTTGAAGAAGGCACCTGAACAGGATGTATCTGCAATAGTCAGCAACCTCTGCTCCTTCATTTTCACTAAGCCAACCTTGATATTGAGCTAATGGAGGATATGGCCTATTAGCTCTCTAACTTTAAATGTTTCATGGAGATATGCTCCATGTCAAAGTTTAACTCCCCACTGAGAGGTTTTGTCAGGTTTTGCTACTGCTGGGGAAGCTGTGCAACAGAAAAGCACAACTTCTTTCCTGGTTCTACTTTCACATTTTTGTGACTGTTAAGTCTTAACTATGGCTGTAGGAGGAAGTTATGTACAGTGTCTAGCAAACATTAGATGTGTCAGAAATTGTACTGAATAAGGAGGAAGTCTGCAACACTGAGACAAATAGGGGAGTAAAACTCTGTCATCTACCTCTGTGGTCAAATTTCAGTGCTGATAAACTGAAAAGCATGTTAAAATACTACTTCACTTTGTCTAGATGGGCAGAAAAAGATCAATTATTTATATTTGAACTTGGGAATATAAACATCCCTGAAAAAACGGTAGGGAGGTGGGGATTAAGGTAAATATAGGGGAAACAAGAGAAATCTAAATAAGCTAATCTAAAATGTGAAGATTTCAATAGATTGGAATTTGTTTGCTGGATTAATTTTCTCTTTTTTTTTTTTTAATCTCAGTGTCTTGATAGATGTGGATCTGTGTAATGAATTGTATGCACAGTAAAAGCTTCTATGTGTCAGTTTGCATACCACATTAATTTCAGTCTATATGCCTTTTATCTGTATATTTTTAAGGCAATAGCTTATGAAAGGGAATATTTTTTATCCTTTAGCTCTCTAAATTAGACATTGTTCAGATTTAAAGAAAACTGCTAGTGTCTCAGGGAGAAAGGAACCCTAATCTGAACCCAAAGTCAATTTCAGAGCTCGAAGAGCAAGATGTTCTTCTTCAAAGCGATTCAGTCTTCCACAGACTGGAAGTGCCTGTCTCTCCTACCAACACTCTCACCTCCCAGGACCTTCTGCCCTCTCAACACAGTTGTGTCTCTGGCCTTTCTTTCTTGGAGTAAGAGGAATTGGTGCTGGCAGACTCCATGGATAGTTTTCTCAAGTACTGGCAATCCAGGAAACCCTTCTGTGATTTTTTGGGAATCATTGTGAAGCAGTTATGGTAGGAAAACACTAAGAACATATTTACAAAGAGATGCATTAATTCTGGCAGCCAAGCTTTTAGCAACAACTGGTGAAGTAGTGCCTTCCAAGGAAAATGCAAGAAACCTCACAACAAGCAGCAAAAGGAATATCTCACCATAATGAAGAGGTAACTTGCACATAGCTGATCTATGTAAAGGAACCTCAGTGATTTTCCAAAGAAAGGAAAATACATGGATTTGAAGGAAATCCAAATGAACAGTAGAGACACAGGGGTGACGAGCTTGCAGCAGGGGTTGGTAATTCTGGTGAAGGTCAGAATGATGAGTAAGGAAGGATGAAGCTGCAGCATCCTCTGTGTAAATTTCTGTACCTCAGATGAATCAAAGGAATCCCTGATATTTTACCCTGGGGCTAGAATGAGCTAGCTTTGTCAGTCTCAGAAATAATTCTCTGCTGTAGTGAACAAAACCTCTAGACTGAGGCTAATACTCCAGCTGTGAGTAAACATGTTGGGTCAAAAGCATAGATGTGCTACTGTTCATGTCAATGATGTTTTATCAGCTTGCTTAAGTGCTGACTCTTAGCTTATAAAACACTTGAATTTACTGTATAATACGGTCAACTTTGAGAAACAACTTGTAAATAAATGTTTCTGATGAAGACTGATAAGTCACAGAACCACAAAACCATTTTTGTTTGCCAGTTAAGGTTCAGTGGCCTGAAGAAAAAGTAGATAAGGAAAGGTATTTGTTCTCTACAAATAGCTTCTTTTTACTTTTGGTAGTTCACACATGTTTGAGATAAATGCCAGATAAACAGGGGTAGTTTCTATTTCTTTCTGCATAGTGCCCATGGAAGAGAAACAATGCCTTCAAGATTTTGTGCTGCCTTTTGAACTACACTACTTTTTAAGAGAATATTAGTGATGTGCAAAAACCAGATTTATCTTTTTTTAAAATGCAAGTTCTGAGAATTTCAGAAAGAACCTTGAACATGATGATTTTCATAACGTAGTATCTGATTTGTTCATGGCCTTATTTTCAGTTGCTCTTATTACTTTGAAAGAACATTATAAATGAGAAAACAAGTAGTACACTGAAGCAGTACTGAACAGTGTACGCCCAGCAGTACCCAACCTACAATCAGCACGTTCATTGTCAAGGCTTCAGGGCTCTAAATGCCTTGCATGAATCACCGGATAAACTGACATCCGGTTCCCTAAAGGCATGTCTACCCTGCCGTCACTCCAGCAGCAGCAAAGTGCAGACATACCACAAACCCTATGTAAAATGGATCTACAACAGCCTGTGATGCAGCAGCTGATTTACGAAAGTATCTGTATTATTTTTTACATAAGCTAAAATCTCCAAGGATACATGCTGTTGTGTTTAGGAAGACTCCTTTCTCTTAACCTGAGCCATCTGCAGACAGCTCTCTGGTCTTATGGGTTCATACAGATCTCCATTAGTCCAGAGAGAGAGAGATGGCCTCTCCTTGAAAATGATTCCTCTCTCTTGGGGTGAGTAGACCAGAGAAAGTGATGTATTTGTATAGTCTTATGTGCCCAAACTTCAGATCCCCAAAGTTAGGTGAAAAGAGCCTTCTGCAATGTGGGTGCTCTGTGTTTCTATCCAGTTACTGTGCACTCACATATCCCTCCAAATCAGGACTCAATCACTTTTTCATGTTACCTGACCCCTCAATAAGGCCCCCTTTGGTGTCCTCACTGAAGATCCTAACACAGTTCTGGGAACAATAAATTCTGATGCAATGTTGAAGACACGCACATACAAAATGAGAGCCGTGTCAAGCTCTAATACATAAGTACATGAATGTAGAAGGCAGTCAGCCAGTCACAGAGAGGTATTTATTCACCATATTAAACTTCTAACTCTAATGACCATAGAGCTGTGCAAACAGAAACCAGTAAGTGTTTGAGAGGCCTTTCTAAAAGCAGGACAATTGCTCTAATAGACAAAAGAAGGTGTGAGCATTGAACGTGAGAATAAAATAAGTATATTGTGGTTTAACTTAATATCAGAACAGTCACATGGCCACCTTTCAAGGAATAATACAAGAAATTAATCTTGCGGTACATTCATGTGGTAAGATTGAAATCTTTATAAATTGCACAACAAAGAAATTTTAGGATCAAATATCCTTTTAAGGCCAGCAGTATTTTTCAAAACATTCACAAAGTTAACATTTGACCTTGTTTCCAGTTGTATTAGTAATATAAGAGTGAGGTAACTATAATGTCATCCAATAAAATAAGGGGTATAAAATACAGAACCAATGCAAACCCCAACAAAACAACTAATCAAATAACTCTTCCTTTCCAGTACCTGCTATTCTTGCTTCTCTTAAGCAGAAAAATTTGTGAGTATGAGAAGAAAAACGATTGTGATATAAGCTTACTACTTAAAACTTTTAGAGTATTAGAACTGCTTAAGATAGTTCCTATTACACTGTAACAAATATTGTGATTCTATTGAAACATGATACTGATTTTTAAATTGCTCTTTAACTAACCTGTTATTATTTAACATTTTATGCATGCATTTATATGTCATTGATTTAAAATACTTTGAATAGTTTGAAGGCCTTATTTAAATGTGTAGCTTTTACTCCACATTTTCCATGTTGATAATCTCGGATTTTTGTCAAGCATTCCTGATATCCTTAATATTCAATATGTATTGACACTGTGATCTTTAGTATTCACTTTAACATATGCTTTTGTGGGCTTTCATAACTATTGTTGTTGTACATATGCAGGTAAAATATTTAACTTGGAAAGTTTACCACATTCAACTTAAGTCTGTTTTTTAAAAAGCTCACGATCAAGAACTTCAATCCAGAAACACACTGTGAACTACTTTAAACCAAACAGTGTTGTATATTGTTTTCATGTAAACCTGAAACCCTTTGGAAAGATCCACCAGTGGTAGGGTAGTGGCTAGGGGAATCCTACTCCAGGTTTATAAGCCCAAAAGTTACTAAGGGAAAATGGCACTCCTGGATGTCATTTTTAGTAACTGTGGCATCCCAGAAGAAGGCTAGTGTTTTTAAAACATCATGTGGTAGCTCATGAACTAAAGTTTTCTTTCCATTTCTAACTTTTTTCTTTTGATCAGTTTGGTCAAAAACTTTCCTTTTGTTCTTTATCAACATTAGCAGCTGCACTGCAGTCACTGGATTGATGATGAATTGTATTTTTTCAGTATTTGGAGGTCTTAAATCTGTAACTAGATATATACAGTACATACCAATTTGAAGTATTTGTGGTCTGGTGACAGACGAAGGCAAATATTCCTAGTTTAGTTATATTTGCTGAAAAGCAGATAGCAAAGTAGTAAAGCTGTGAACAATATTATTGTAAGTTGTTATGTAGAGTACCTACACTTTAAAGAAAGTATAGAACTGGTACAGTCATGTTCAATCAGTCTATATACTGATCTTTTCTCTGCAGTCCTACTTTTTGATATAATTTTTTACTTGGTTCATATAAGAAATAAACCCATGCTGTCCATGTCGCCATTTCCTTCCTTTTTTTTTGTCACTGGATGGAAGTCCCAGCAAAACTTCTTTTGCTGTTTCAGTAGTGACCATCAGTTCCCAGTGAGATGTCTTCTTAATGTCAGCAAGGTGGCCACTTGTAATGTTCAAAATGTTTTAACAGAAATAGGGAAAAAAAGGTCATTTGTCAATTGCACAAGGATTTTTTCATATCTTAGTAGAAAGCTTGCTATGTATTGACCAGAAAAACTCATTCCTTCCTTTCTATTAATTGTAAACTAACATCCCAGCAATAAACACAGCCTTAGTCAATAGGTTCGGCACCTCTGCAGCACTTCATCCTTGAGACCTGCTCCAATTCTTCTACATCAAAATCCCAAATCAAGGTAATGTTAACAGACTCTTAAAATAGTATTTCCATCTCCACCCCTTCTGTGCTAAACTGGTCATTGACAGTCCTCAAATCCAATTGTAGCAGTTGCAGACCATTCTTCAGTAAGGTGCAAGATACTGAGGCAATCATTCAACAACAGAGCGTTGTGAGATGGTAAGACCTAGTCAAGATCTTATGGGTTTATATCCCTTTTGGATTTGAAAGGGCTCTTTCAGCAAAGCCAACTTCAAGTTAGCTTGTATTCTGTGTCCCTTCTTAAAGCATCTGGACAGCTACTGAGAGTTTTTGCTCTAGAACTGACATCAGGTACATAGTGTTACTTGCTACTTCTGTACCCTAGAGATATGAAGCATTGGCAGGCTGAAGTTGTAACTTTTATTTAAACAACCTAAATATGTCTAATTGATTTGCAATTGAAACAGTCCCAGATGGCAGAACACAAAATGGCATCATCTTGCAGCTCCCACATGGAAGATGGTATGCCTTCTACAGCTTGGAAACAAATCAGGAACTGAAGGTATTTGTTGAGGAAGGGCTGAAAAGAGAGACCCTCATTGCATTGTGTTTGTGTCACACAAGGTTGAAGCAGATGCTGGGAGGGAAATGTCTTATTACAGACAACATATACCAGTTAATCATTGTCACTGTGGGTCAAGGTACTGTCTGAAAATGAGGAGAGTTTGGAAGAGATGGACCCACCAGGTGTGCAAAGCACATGGCACTAGAACTGACTGTGGTCATCCTTTGCTGAGGAATCTCTGTTAAAGGTTTCCTTCCTTCTTCAGGAAGGGTTTTTGCACCATTCCTTTGTGCTACAAGGCAGCTGGTCCTGAGGGGATAGGAAGCTCACTGAGTAATTTTCCAGGTAAAAGGACTCTTTGTATAGGTCAGTGAAATTCATTGCCTAGGAGTGTACAATGAGCTGGTGTGGGAGGAAAGCTTGGGGTCCCATCTTACACAGGAAAAGCAACAAACCTTTCATTGCTATCTTGCTTCACTGCTCCTCAAATAACTCCAGGCTCTTCACCCCTGCTGCTCTGTAAGACAGCCTTAGGCTTGCTGAGAAAGCTGTTTATCAGCATCACACCTCACTGCTCAGCAGTGGTCACCCCTTCCTTGCTTCTATTGCAGAATCTGTCAGAAAACATGGATTGCTGAAAGTCACAGAGCCTTTCTGGAGATCCAGCTGTACTAAGAGCATGTTTGCTTCTTTAACTTAAGGCTATTTTCTTACCCCAGGCTGGGCTTGATAACAGAAGGAGGGGTAGAAAAACAAAATATTGAACAAATGTACATTTAAGTGAGTAAAACCCCACTGCTCCATTTGTCTGCTGTATTGAATAAGTCCTTTTTTTCTTATTGCTTCAGGTTTTTATGTGTCAGTTAAGGTCATTCAGTATGCAGCTTGGGTCTGTCCACCTATTCACCTGCTGTTCCCAGACAACACCTGGAGTCAGTGGATGATTTCAGTGGAACCTGATGGAGGTATGTGATCCCAGAGGCCCTAGATTCTTGCAAACTCCATGAAAATAGGGTGTAAAGCAAAACTCTTGCTATTAAAAGAAAGCTATAAGCTTAACCCTTGTTATCTATCAGAGAAGCCATGAATTATCAATAATGTAGATGTGCATGAAACTATGTTGCTCATGCAACATGTTGTTTTTTCTCTCTAACCTTGCTTATTTTGCTAAATTTTAAATGTATGCATTTTACATGGATTTGATTGGTTGTTTTTGCTTCAGGTTTGCTGTGTCTATACACAGAAGTCACACACTTTTACCCAAACAGAAAATGTAGCATGGCTACAATTTGAGTGAAATATATGAGGTGTGTTCATGGTGTTTATTTCTGCACTAAGAGGAACCACTTACAACAGAGTGTAATACCACTATACCCCTACAATCATGGTCACACTATGGACTGTACTAGTGTAGGAAAGACAAACCATGCCAGAGGACAATATGGCCCATTAGTGTTCTTAACTGAAGTGATGGGTATTTTTCACCATGAACTTGCCCACAAGCCAGATGAACTGATTGTTTATAAAAAAGGCAAATTATTCCACATCGTTACGAGTAATGAATTTTCACTTATCTAGAGGTTGCAGAGTTTCACTTGGACAGTTACCCATCTGAGGTATCTTTACTCCTTACTGTACAGACCTTGAGCTGGGCACTGGATTTTTATCTTTACTGTATCCCTATTATTTGCTTTTTAGTGAATGAATGTATTTCACATAATCCAAGAAAATCCTGAAAATTTGTTCTGTACCACACCACAATGTAACCCATGTTTCAGCTTCTATGAGATGAAGCAATGTGCAAATCACAGGCTTTCAGGTCTTCATCAAAAATTCTTCCTAGTGAAGTGATTTAATATGGGGCTTTACAAATTACTCTGTGCTCTTAGAAACCAGATCAGCCATATTCAGACATGCGGTGATCCATTGAGCTCACAGTGTAGATGGGAAATAGAGCTTCTCCTTTGCTTTTCTGGCTGTGCATGACATTTAAAGATAGTCATGTATAATGACCATTTTCCCTTTGGCGTAGTGTTTACCCCATTGACTCACTAGTACCAAGAGGCACTGTACCCATGCGTGAAGGAACAACACCATGAGACTAAAGTTGCCTTAAAAAGGCAGGGGGTGAATGTGTAGATTTTTATCTCTAGTAACCATAACAAACCTCACTACATTGTATTGCATATTTTTACGTTAACAATATTGAATGAAAGGGTATGACGTAAAGGAGAACCTCCCAAAAGATCTGTAACAACGATAACAATTTATGGATATGGCTACTATTTCTAGAATGTAATTAATGAGACAAAAGAAAAATGGTGGACTTCATCTTATGCCCTGTTGGATATCTGCAGAGTTTGTATCAGATACTTATGCCTCTGCTTGCAATGCCAGGTCAGAAACAGGCTCTTTTAAAGTATTATTCACAAAACATAGGACTGAAAGTAAGCTGGATGAACTTTATCAAAGATGTTCTCAGGGCTCATGGAAAAAAGGTTGTGTGAGGAGTGTAGTACTACTAAACCCTCTCAGAGATTATACAGTCTTGTTAGACTTTTTTCCTGTTTCCATATAATCCAGGAAACTGGAATTAGCTGAAAATGCTTTTAAAGAAAAAAACTGATATAATTTCTACGCAATTATCTAGTTTGTTCTGAGGATTATTTCTTCCTCTTCTTGGATGACTAACAATTTACAGGAAAAATATTTTTTTTTACAAATGGTAGACTCAGACTTCCTCAGTGTTTGTGAACATACTCATACCTGCTTATATCTTTGACTAATTGCATAAAATGTTTATCATATTTTTGAGATTATCTGCAAATGGGTTAAACTGCTACTTCCTCAGATAAAACTATCAGCAATTAACCTGAAAATTCATTGTGAAAATAGATCAACATAGTTGCAAAGGAGGTTGCATCCAGTTAATTCTCTGACAGGTTACTTTTGTTTGAGAAATAAAAACAAACAAACAAGCAACCCCCCCCAACCAATAAAGGATCAATAAAGAATCTTCCAAGTTGTTCAAAACACTATGTGCTGCATGTGATAGATCAGATAGATAGATAGATAGATAAAATAATTATAGGAGCAATTTGCTGAGGCAAAGTAGAAACTGGTTGTGGTAAGAAGTTTCCAAACCAATAAAAGATTGCCTTCTGAATGTAAATCTGATGGGATGTCCCCGTAAAACACTTACAAGTGTACTAGGCACGTATCAAAACCTGTTGAGCCACTACAGTACAGTCACGTAAAGCTCGTTTACAGTATCTTTATCTTGTCTGTGATTAGATTATGATACGTGAATGTTTCCATGAATCTTGTTGTCTAGGTAAGAACAGTGAACCAGCAGCAAGGCCTAAGTAAATATTCATAGAGATTATATGGCAGTGTGTGCTGGTCAAAATGAATGCCAGTAGTAGAGATTAGGAAAAGGTCTTTAGAAGGAAGCTTTGACCACAATGCTCTTTCTTCTTCCGGGACCTCCAGGTTTAATCACTCCATATAGTGGGGTACACCTGTTATCTTCAAGATTATCTTTACATTCCTAGGTATACCTTTGCTATGACAATTGTACTTAAAAAATTTGAAATAGTACTCCCAACTCTAGAGCAATTTGCCACATAGGTGTGGGTGCTTTCTTTGTCTAGTAAAGCAGCAGCTAAAAATACCAGGAATTTTGATATTTAAACTGTCAAAAATTGAACAAGAAGGGCAGAAGTGGTCATTGGCTCATATCCATCGAAAAATTCAGTAATGTAAGTACAAAATCACATACTTTCTCAATTGTTCCAATGGAAAATACAGCAAAATCTTAGGCATGCTGATCTTGATAAAAATGTAAACAAAATCAGTGGAAATACTCCACTTCACTTCTCTGTGTTTCAAACCAGAGTCACAATGCTAACCTTAGAACCGCAAGGTTTTTCAAGGAACTCTACAAGAAGAGAGACCTGAGAAATATGTTCAGATATTGATTATTAAGACCAACCTGTAAGAGCTTTGTTTTGGATATATTTTTGTCCATATTTGTATTTATGAGTTTCTCAGTGTCATGAAGGACATGAAGTTTTAATAAACACATTACTAAAGGAGAAGTAATTATATGTTCAGGAAAGTAACTGCCAGAGAACATATCTGAATTCAGCAAAGATTTCTGATATTTCCCTTCTTTAGTTTTCAGTGACAGTAAGCGAGTATGACATGTGTGATTCTTGTAATTACTTTTGCTGGATACAGTCCAATAGCCCAGTCTCAGCCATTTTGCATTTGAATGGCACCGTTCAGAGACCCTTAACGTGTGACATAAACAATTCAGTAGGTGATTCATTCACCTTTTATCCCAGCATTAGACATTTTTTTCCCATCCATCACCCATACAACTAGAAGATATTTTTCTGAAAGAACAATTGTACAGATTGAAAATTGATGATCAGAGGTAAATTCAGTAATGGAGAAGATACTAGTCCTATAGCGGTCTGATTCCAGTTTGGAGGAATTTTCATGGCTACAAATCTTGCCTTATATTTTCAACTAAGCATAATAGAATTACTGTCCTTTGTTCTGCAGTGTTTCTCTGTGCTCTGCATAGCCTATAAAAGGAAATCACCTATCCACACTGTGTTCTTGAAACAGCCTGTGAAGCCATAGCACATGAAAGGACCTGAATTAATGTGAGATAGTGTTATTACTGGGGGTGTGTCTGTGCTGGAAGTGCAGAGAATGATGCAGGTTAAACAGCACATACTTTTATTTCAGTAGTTTTCATTCTCATTCTGGGTCATTTTTGTCCTAACTGTCTAGCATTACAAACTAACAGGATTAAGGGTAGTGAAAAAACAGCATTTTTTTTCTCCACTGACATCAACAGTATAGGTTATTACCTACAAAAACTTTTCTGGAGGAAGTCAACACCTTGCTGCTTTGCCTAAAGCTTAACCACTGCAAATAGCAGGGTGACCCAATGAAAGCATTCAGTGAAGAATCTGTGTACGTGTCTTCTTACAGTTTTGCATAATTCTGCTATACTGGTAAAGTTGTAGCTGTAATCAAAATTACATAGTCCTTAATGTTGGCCTTGGGCCCCTATCTGCCTTCATCTCAACCCTAGTTTTTTTTTACTCGACCCCAAACAGCAGTGCAGCCTGATCGTGATGGGAGATCTGGTCACCTCTGGGCAGCAGACTGACCTGTCTGCTGCTGACCTTCCAGCCAGTGTCTGTGTAGTTGGAGTCAGCCCATGTGCATGTCTTAACACAGAAAGCCCATGGACAGGAATTGCACAATTCCTTGTTTGTGGTTTCTGACCTGTCAGCATACTGTGCCTCACATTTGCATATGGAGCAGAGAGATGTATGGAGGAGAAGTGTCTGCAGAGATGTTCCTCACAGGAATGGATATGGCATTTCAAAGTGATGCTCCTTTAGCATCAGCTAGGCCTTGGCAGGAATCTTTAGTGCTGACTTAAGAAATGCACATGGTATGTGCATTTCAGTACAGGATACAGAATACAGGATATGGGACCTTATGTAAATGCAGAAGGGTGCCTAGTAGAGGGCAAAACAAACCAACTCTGAACATCAGCAGAGATAACTTATAAGTGATCTTTATTCTTCTGCAACTGCAAAAAGGATGGGCATTGAAGTCAGGTTCTAATTTACTTCCAAAATGAGACCGACTGTTTCAGGCACACAGATTGCTTGAAGTCTTCAGTTTATAAGTCAATGTACGCATCCTTAAAAAAACACAGTAAAAATGACTCAACCCTTACGCACTTTTTAAAACATGCAGCAGGTCTTTTTAAACACGTAGCAGATGCAGCAGCATGCTGTTCTCGGTGGGGCAAAATGAGTGAATTTGGTGAGCAGCAGTTCCTAGGGTTGATGAAAATGGGAACTGCTGGAAGGCATGTTACCGAGAAAGCTGTGGAGTATCTGGAAAATTTAAAACTGTAAACAAAACTGGTGAAGGTAATCTTGGGGATGTGATAGGCTTTAAATGAAGCCAACAATCAGTTTCTTTCATGATGCCTCTTTTTTTTTTTTTTTCCAAAAAAGAGAAGGAAGCAGGTGGGGACACTCACAGACCTTGCCTGTGTTTTACAGTATTCCTTGGTTTTAACTCCTGGCTTCCCTGTATTCTTATCGTTCCAGACTCAAACTATGCAGGCAACAGCACTAGCTTTTGCTCTCCTGAATTTCAAAAATAATTAGCCAGGCTTTTCAAACATCTGTTCATGTAATTCCTAGCCCAAAGTTAGAAGTGATACTGCTAAAAGTTAAAATTTACATTTGGATAATACCTTTCATCCAAAAGGATTCCTAAGTGAATTCACCAGTAGATATATGCCAGAAACATCCTCATTCAAACAGCAACATGAGGCCAGAGACAGACATCAGATAATTTCTCATTCCTTGGGCAGAAATATGCAGAGATTTAAATCGCGTGCCACAGACCTCCCAGGAATTCACATCTATCTAAAATTTCATAGCAGGGGAGATATCATAGCCAAAATTATATGTAGAGGGAAGTAAAAGCTTAAAGGACATATTGATGGCTCATGTCTTCATCGAGATTAACCATCTGTATTAAGCCACTGTTACTGCTGCAAATAAGTTTGTGCCTTATCAGCTTGACCGCAAAGGTTAATTAAACTTCTTTCTGGACTTGATATCTTTCCAAGAACATGTAGAAAATGATTTGTAGAGGCTAACCGGTTTGCTACAGGTAATGCTAATATACATAAAAGAAAGAAAAATCAATCAGAACACAATGTACCTATTAGAAATATATGTAGAAAACAGGGACTATGTTCCACTTGCATAAAATTTCCTCACGTCAAAGAGACTATATGCTTAAAGTCAGGCTTGACATCACTCACTACATCATGACAAGCCTCACAGTCCTCTGGTGCCTGTCTTAAAGTAACCATAGATGATGATGAAAGATCACATGAAAATCCCAACTTTCCATTCAAGGCAGTGATAACGGGATAAAGCTCCAAAGTCAGCATGGAGCTGTCAATAAAATAAACAGTCCTATGTAGGCAGAAGACCTTGTGGAAATGTTGGAGCAGATGTCTGCTTGTCACTACTGCTGCATAAATTTCAAATGTCACTGTGCCCTACTTTATTTTATTTCTTAAAAACATTTGCCTTGCCTCTTGGAGAGATATCACGTTAAAGACACGAATTTGAAATACTGCTTTCCCAGAGGAAACTCACCTGCAGGTCATAAATCAGGAAAGCATAAACAAAACAGCCTAAACAAAACCTATCTCTTTAAAGACATCTTATAATGAGGAACAGAGCAAAGAATACAGAAAATAATTGGTTTTAAGTTTTGCTATGTACACTGACTTTGCTGAATCACACCCATAGCCGAGAAATAAGAAGTAACACCCCCAACCCAGCAATCCCTTCCAGTATACTTCAGAGGGAAGAAAAATTCTCTCTGCTCAAGATCTGGTTTGACAATCTGTGTGCAAACAGATTACAGCAGTTGGGTACCTTGGGAGGGGAATGCTGCATAAGCTTTGCTGCACCCTCTGAGTTCTGTCCAATTTCCAGGGCAGTGGAGTCTAAGAATCACACCTGAAAGCCAAATCGTGTATCAATAGGCACAGGGGAAATGACTGTTTCCTACTCTTTCCTTCAACACTCTCGCAGTCCCTGGAGCTTTTGAGAGGTTAGGGAAATGGCAAGATACCACAACTTTAAAGTATATTTCCAGGATTTCTCCTCCAAATTTACCTCAATCCTTCCATAGGTATTGAGCTCTATCTTCAAGTTATTTTATTTTCTGATGGCCTTTTGGAAGACCTGTGCCAAATCTGGTATGCTTTAAAGGTCATGACCAGTTTATCATAAATTTTATGATATTTTAAACTATTATGATATTTAGGCTACTTCAGTTTCCAGTTTGCATCAGTCTCTTTTCATCATTCTTCTCCCCACTTCAGATTCTGCATATACAAAGAAATGTTATAACACCCTCCAAATCTTTGGTTAAATAGATTATCCTCTTTTAACTTGAATAAACTATTTCATAGCTCTTACTCCTTTTAGTAAGAGAGACTCAAGAAAAAAGAGATCAGGTGCTAAAATACATGCATTTTACAGGAAAAGAGAAAGATCGAGCAGATCAGACAAGTCAAAGACTAGGGAAAAGACATGAAGCCATCTGTATTTATATTCATGTATTTATATGTACAAGTGCATTTATGTACAAATTTGGTTTTCTTTTTATATAAACAGATATTTTACACAATTAACTTTCTCAGTCTCTTATACAGAAAAGCTATGAACATGATGTTTTAGTACAAGAAGAAGTTATGTAAATTTAAAATGTTAGAAGATAATCAAATTCACTGCCTATTTCTTCATTACCCTTCAGTAATTTTTGTCCAGACAAGAGTCAGCAAGACAAGAAATTTCTGATTTCGTTTGCAGTTAGAAAACACCTACACTGAGGCAAACCAAATTTTTTTTGTTTCCGGATACTGAAAATCAGAAATTTTGCTGGCCGTCTTCACAGGAATGGCATTAGTTGAGAAGCAGTTGAGAGCAGTTGGGAATTTCTTTTGCATGGGTTTTTGTTGGTTGTTTGTTTCTGTCTTAACCTACCTCACAGCCAGGAGTGTTTAAATCTGGCTTTTGGCTCTGGGTAGTTTTCGTGTGTTTATTTGTTTTATTCGTGGACCCCATCAGTGCAATAAGCCAAACGAAACTAAACTTCCCCTTCCAAAGTGATTGAAATCCAGATCTGATTTCTCTTATGACTTGAGTTCTTCCTTATCCTCTTGCAGCCAGTAGCTGGAGAGTTAGCTCTCTGATGAGACACTGCAGTGAACATTCAGTGTTTGATTTGGATCCTCTGACTTATCCTCTGGTTTCCATGGAAATCTATATAGTCACTATAGTGACTGCTCAGTGCTTATACGGTGATCTATATAAGCTATCAAGTCATCATTTTCTGTAGGATAAAGCTACAAGTTAACACATAAAAGTTTTATCTATTCAATTGCATACATATTAGGGAGAATTAAACAAATCAAGACACAATACCAATATTAACTTAAAAGATTTGTACTTTTTGAGTGATGATGTCCACACAGGTGGCTTCCTCTTAATAAAGGGACAGCAAGGACAGAATACCACAAAGCTTTATTACTCACTCTGATATGCCTGATATGCCTATCAGATGATTTACCCATTTATCCAACATGAAAAGTTAATATGTTCTCTTATTAAGTTAAAAGAATGCGTTTTTAAGACAAAAGCTATCTATTTTTCACGCTGGGAATCATAATCTATTCTGGTTTTCACCAGTTCCTTTTTCAGAAGATCCCATAGAAGTTCAGAGCAAATGTGTTATTTAGCAGTAGAATGCAATAATTTTAACCCAAACTGAGTAAATAAAGAATACTAAAGGCATAATCACTCAAAGGTAATAAACTGAGCTAATCTGAAAAACAATAATGAAAATACCATTGAAGCACTTTGGTCCTGAAACGAAAGAAAAAGGGAAATACATTGCAAGACCATGTTAAAGAAAATGACATTTTGAATCAAGAAAAAGATGTCTCAGCAAGGTTTAAAACCTTGCCAAAACATTTTTAATTATTATATTTCTATTTTAATTATTACAATTAATGTAAGTATAATAGCACTCTGTGGCTCTATCATGCATTAATTTTTTGTTATGTTTTATGTTAATGGGAAAATATTTATACAAAATACTATATTTAATACTAAGAGAAATGTGTATATAGCTTTGTATGCTTGCATTTGAGGACATTTAAATAAATTGAGACTATAATACTGTAACACATAAACTGAAAACTGAACCAAAAAAAATATACTTTTCTCCTTTTTACCACATCAAAGAACTTACTTTAAACCAACCTGAATGTTGGGTATCTTATCTGGTTTAGTTTGGTTTGTTTTTTTTTTTTTTTAATTGAAGTCCCAGCAGCTACACTTTTCATCTGTGTTGCTTATAAACTTTCATTGTTTAGAAGGTGTTGACAAAAGACAAATTGCTAAAGTGTGGCTCTGTCCATATGTCAAGGAAAACTGAGGGATGAAGATACAGTCCTCTTTATCTGAAACCATGTGGATAATATTCTGCACAGACAGCTGTGTTAGTGATTTGATTTTATGGTAAGCAAACAGTGCTTACTTAAATGGGATTTATTAGAATAAATAAGACAGCCTACCTTCTGCTTCTCTGGAAGTGTCAATATTGATAAAGACTAATATTCTATAGACTTTATTGCACTCTTAACTCGCAATTTTCCGATCTTTGGTATTCACATAACCTGATAAGGCACCACTGAGGCATGTAACTTGCTATAAATGCTTCATGTTTTTTCTCTTGTAATCTGGTTATGCTTGAGATAGATAGATTTTTTTGCTAGCTCTTTACACATCAATTTAATGCTTAGGTTTTGTCTGTTCCTTTCCCCCCCACTTCAAAGTGCAGACACACACAGATGCACACACATAGACTGGCCTAACTACTCAGGGAAACTACACTGCCCTTCAGCCAAATTAACATCCCCTTCATATTTCTGAATTAAATCTGCAAAATGCAATATCATACTGAAATTTAACCTTTTAGAATTTTGTGCAATTCTATGCACTCCTTAGCACCTGTAGAACTTGAACTTTTAACCCATTCATTTCAACCCATTCATTAATCCATTCACTTCTCATAGCCTTGGGGTAACAGCTGTTCCAACAGTTCTTAGGGTACTTTTTCTTCTGGACTGCTACCTTCTGTTAATTTAATACAAAAAAGGATTGTGCCTCTCAGATAAAGAAAAAGAGAGATACTTTGGGTAAAAGTTTCAGCTGCTCTGTAATCAGGGTTTTACTGTTCTGCCTTCCCCATCTTTGTGGACTTGCCAGTCCTGCTCTGTAGTGGTGCTATGACAGCTCCAGCACAAACTGAGACTGGTTTGAGGTAAGATGCAATTTAGCCTTTAGGTTAATGGTTTTATACAAATATTGGGAAAAATAATTTGGAATGAAATGGTTATTATTATCATGAGGAATGAGGACCTCAGTTCTCTTTAGCTAGCTCATCTGTCCCTGTTAAGCCACTGAACTGGCTTTCATCGTTTGAAATTGCTCCCATGACAACTCGCATTTATCTGTAAATTGCATTGCTTTGACTCTGAGGAAGAGAAGCTGTAAACATACAAAATCAATGACTCCTGGCCATTCCAGTGGTGTAACATTTTTGTCAGGAGCCTGTTTGTATCAGATTTTTAAGCATTCTGACAAAAAAAAAAGTGTGATTTATGGTGCTTTAACCCTGAGAGCTGTCACGTAAGTAGTGACTATGAAGCAAACAATACGTTTTGCATTTTAACTGCTTGGGTTTTGGGGAATGGTTTCCTCAGGCAAAAAGCAGCCTCCTCAACCCCCAGTAGATCACGTTTTCTTCACTCCAGTTTTTCTTGAACACGTCTGATGGATTTTGGCATAACAGCTGACCATTGCCTCTATTCTTATTCATCTCCAACCCTTCCTACTCCGAAGTCATTCCTGCAGTAGAAGACAAGGATTTCTTCCTGGCAGAACTGTTCTACAGTGAACTCCATATTCCTCTTTGCTGATCCTACTAAAGCCTTTGCAATCTGTTCTGTATCAGTAGACCCACTGCTGCCAGGGTCCTGGTATTAAACGTCCCTCCAGTGAATGTTGCTGTGCTCTCTACTGGCAGCACAAATGTGATCTTAAAAATTAAGAAGACCTGTTAGGAAAAAAATGCTGAATAGAGACATTCACTGCTAAGAGAAACTTGGTGCTTACAACTCAGCAACTTCTCTCTTTCATTCCTCATCAATCCTTATGCAAAAGCAGCATGGGGGATAGGAGGGGTGTATCTTCATGATGATTAAGGAAGGTAGTATAGGGAAGAGACTCAAAGTGGTAGAACAGACCTTATTAAACATCTACCTCCCTAGCCAGTTATAAGAACTGATGAGGTCTAAACTGAGTAACCTAGATCATCCCTTTAGGATTACCTCTGGATTTGCTTCATCCAGTTATTCAGAGCAAACTGTTTAGCCTAGACTTAAACAAGTTTATCTTTAAATAGGTAGCAGTGCCTCAACAAAAGAAATCTTCTTGTGTGAGTGCAGCTATGTAAACATACAACCATTGTTCAGCACTGTGGAAATGTTATCTAACTATTCCCTTTTATTTAGCTATTACTTCATCTCACCCCAAAAGAAATTTATTTTTATTCACCAATGCACATTTAATTTTGTATAACAATTTGGCGATTATATAAAGCTATGGTAGCATTTTCCTAAGTTCTACTTAATCAGGCTGGTTTTCATCTAAAAAACAAACAAAGTCAAGGAAAGAAGGGCTCTTCTGAAATGGTGTCTGAAAAAAACCCCAGCAAAATCATAACATGTAAAAATCGTGGGTTATAATAGTGTTTTAGAAGTCAACAATTAAACAGTACGTTATACTAGTATTTCCCAGAGTTGATAACAACTCTAATCCATAAAGAATGGTTTCATTTTCCTGGGTCTTGAAATACTTAAAGGCTTTGTGAAAGGTTGGTAAACAGGTAGATGATAAAAAAAGTAGGATAAAAGTCCAGCAGCTGAATTTAGTGAGTGGGTCATATATTTTAGAAAAGGATTGGCCTTCATTAAGTGACACTTCATAGAGTAGCATGAAATACAGTGTGATGATACTCAGTGTCCTGGTAACACCAACAAACTAACCTAGGAACTGTAAGCTTTCAGTGATGGATGGGATGAAGAAAAAGAGCTGAGAGGGAAATTCACAGTTCTAAGTTCTTCATGGGATATAAGGATGCTGGGTGAACTGATGACAATAAAGATAAAGACCCCTAACATTTTGCGAAAAATCAATAATCAGTCATATTATGGGAAGTGCCTACTTGTTTACAACCACTTTCACTGTTTGCCAGCTATGGACATTAAGTGCAGACATGGAGGCATTTGACCTTTATCATACTGACTGATGGGTGACTCTCTGCTGCTGAGTTATTCCTACAGTTCTGCTGAAGAAGGTCCTTTGATTTCCTATTGTCCCTGAACAGGGCTTCTCTCCTGGCACCCTGTATTACATGTAGCTACAACACTATTTTGGAGTCACCTGATACACAAAACCATCAAAAGCAGTGAAATCGAGATGACAGATGGCATCCAAAGCCAGCTGTATTCAGTAAGGATCTTCCCCTTGACTTCTCTGCCCTTGAAATCTGATGCTTTGCATGAAATGGACTGTTTCACTGAGGATGCTGAAACCATCCTCAGATAATGAAATATGGTCCTTCCTGGAAGCTCACATGTCTGCTGGTTTGAGCTGTCTTCCATGAAATGCCACTGATCCCAAGAGCACACATGACAAGGATGATGTTAACACTGGGCAGCTTTGCAGGCCTAACAGATGGAATCAATTACTGCCTTCAGAAATCCAAGTAATATTTAACCTGACATTTGATGATAGCACAACTGAACTCTGCTTCCCCAAGGTTATGGAAAGTTTTCTTGGGCATGAAGTTACTGCCATTTCTATGCTGTCATTCCAGTCATCACTGAGAGTCTGTCATCTCCAAGCAGACCAATCGCAGGATTTGTCATGCATTTGCAGGTTGTAATTGCAGAATGTAATTGCAGGTTAGACTGTGAGTTCTGTGGACAAGAGGGTTTACAAAGCATTCAGATCGTCCAAAGAGCACACAGAAGGACTTGCAAAATATCTGGATAATAAATTGCAGGATAAAGACTGTTCAAATCTGGACCATATTCCTGATGGGATCTCTCTTCATATCAGACCATAAGTCTGATGGATTACAGGCAGGAATGCTGAGAAACACTTTGTGCTCAATAAGTCAAGGAGCCTTGATAGGTTTCTTTAAACTGGTATTCACAGCAGATTCTTGTTTTAATGGATGTCAAAAGATAACTTCCCTATAAAATATGAGGGCCCTAAATACACTCAATCTGATGTGGTCACCCAGGTGAGATATTTAAATTAGGACCCAAGTCAGTGGAGAATAACGCAAGGAGATTTGTATTTCTAACTGGCTGAACTGCTTTGGTGGGGTATTGACTTGGTGGGCAATTCCTTAGCTCACTAATGCACTTAAATGGATGAAATCAGATAGTATAAGCTCAAGGTGGCATTTGGGGTATTCAGAGTCTGACCTCATCTATACAGACTAAGACTTTAAGAGGATCTTGGGAAGCAAAATCTAATTTGATTACTTCCTGACACTCCATCATAATACAATACATTATACTGCTTCACCAAGCAAGCTCCTGCCCCAGCTCTTCCTCTCAGGCACCTGTAAACATAGGAAGAAATGGAGCAAGGATCTACATGTTACTGCACACCTGGCTCCACAAAATTTGTGACCAATGTTTATATTATGTCAACCTACAATATGCAAGGTAGATCAAGCAGCAGGTTGTATTTTCTTACTAAATGAACTTAAAACAGTGTTCCTATGGAACTGAACTGCTGAGCACCTTCATGAAAAATGCAAATACTTAGAAATCATCTTAGTTACCTTCTGGAAGAAGCACTCATCTAGGAAAAGACAAGGCTTGATGTGGGGAAAAAAAGAGACTGAAAATGAGATCTACTAGTCCACAAGTAAGTGAAGACACTATCATGAATTGTTTCATATTGGGAATCTGTGTAACACTTTCACTTTTCACTTCTTTAGCACTCATTTCTTCTTCTAGAGATTAAGTTCTTTCTACAGATAATTCTGCATAGCAGCTAATGTTATATTCACCAACTGGATAAGATCTTTGTTAGAAGAGGGATTTAAGATACAGTGAATAGCCATTTTTAGTGACTCACTCTTAAGACTGTTTTTCCTATGTGTTCCTCAAGGTGCTTTGTTACCTCTCCTAACACTCACCCCTTCCATCTTTGATCAGTCACTGC
Source organism: Myiozetetes cayanensis (assembly GCF_022539395.1). NCBI lineage: Eukaryota > Metazoa > Chordata > Aves > Passeriformes > Tyrannidae > Myiozetetes > Myiozetetes cayanensis. The sequence goes on along the minus strand of NW_026087853.1, from coordinate 45,507,625 downwards.
CTACTGTCCTCCACAGTGAGCCGAGCAGGAAGATTCAGGCTTACATATATCCATCCAGCACACTTCTCCCTTCCCATTGCTACAACTCCAATCTCAGGTGCTAAACACTACAACTCTGATCACAAGTGTTAAGTCTTCACTGAATGATACGTCAGGAGGAAGACTAAGTAACCTGGAAAGTTTCAGTTTACTTGGAATTGTTTGGAGTAAATTGCTAAGATTCTTTTTTCTAAAGGTGTGACCAGCTTCTACCAATCCCAACTGCCTATAACAGGAAAAGTTTTGACTTTCCCTTCTATGTACGAACCATTAATCCAGAAAACAATACCTCAATTCTTAACATCTCTCCCTCCTCTCAAGTTGCCTGTTGCCGTTTACTCTTCATTAACTCTTCCAGCTCTACAAATGCCATAATCTTGGGGCTATAACATTTCTGCTGTAAGCGTGGACTGTGAGGCCACGTGCTGTTCCTGCAATTGCATCACAAGCACATGATATAGGAAAGAATGAGTAGAGGAATGAAGATAAGCAGTGGGAGAGGCAATTCAAAAGGAGTTTAGCTTCTGCAATGCAAATGCATCACATCCTTCTATTTTCTCTTTTAGAGTTGTGAAATAGGGAAGGGTTCCATATAGAAAATCAGAATGCAGAATCTGAACATTACCTAAAGTTTGGCTGGTTTCAGTTCCAGCATCTGGTTTGAAAAACACCTGAAGTCCTTCTGGTTTGCTTGGGAGAACAAGCTCTGGCCTTAGGCATAAAAGAACAGTGTATGTACACATAGGGCCTCTGTTTATTCAGTAACTGAAGATGCTGTGTAGTGAAAGCTGTGCTAATTACTCTCACTTTGAACTTCATGAGTTCTAAATCTTCTTCTTCAGCTTCCCTGGAGATAAATCTCATATGATACAAAGGAACAATATTTGTCTCATTCCAGCCTCCTTATTCTTCTGCGAAGCTGGAAGTGACCAAAACAACAACAGGAATAGCCATTGGAGAATAGTAATCTTGGGGGCATGGGTGTGTCTTATAAGGGTAACAACCATGCATGAAGTTGGTTGGGAAGGGCACTGGACCCTGACGAGCCTTTCATTTACAACATAGTTCTGAACATCCTTGAATGGGCCTAATTACACCAAAGGCAGCAGGTCCCAACCAGGGCAGGGTCTTTATTCAAGAAGCAAATTTTAGCATCTGTTTCAATTTAGGCCTAAATTCCACTAACATCGCATAAAGTCTCATTCAACTGAGGACCAGAAAAGTGGGGGTTTACACTTCTTGTTTTCTCCATTTATATTATATTTCAGTGGCTCTGTTCTTTTTGCTCTGGTTTTCCTTTTAAAAGAATGTTACAGACCAGTGGTAACTCTGATTATCAGCCCTGCTGATGCTGTTCTTGGCAATGAACACAAGGAGACTGGAAAACGATTTTGTTGATGGAATTTCCTTAATACCTTTGGCATTAGACACAATGGAGTGAACATGACTTTGACGTAGTAAAGTCATTGGGATATTTGTTTAAGACCAACCCTCTATGACTCTTGAAAAAACCTCAATCAAGAGGGGATGGACTAGAAGCTCAGTAATCAACTTTTTAGAGGAGAATTTTTTTTTTGTTTTCTGAAATTTACTTGGCTTTAAGATCTATAAAGGCAGTAAGTCGACAAACTAGGGATTTTTCATTATTAGGACAGACATGGTCCATCCAACACTCAATACTTGTGATATGGTAACTGCAAAAATTTAATTAATTTCCTGGTACTGAGTATGTTTTGAAGTCACAGAACTGCATGCTGTGAACCTTTAAGAAACAGAGAAATTCCTCTGTAAAAGCAACATGAGGGTTTGGGGTTTTTTACTTAAAACTGCCTCTACCTCCTCTTACCTCCTGCTACTTGCACTAAGCAGCAAAGGAGTGTCAGCTACAACTCCGGTTTCAAAAGAGACCAGCATAAAGAACTATCAATTAGCAATTGGTCCAAGATCAGAACAAACAGTGACTAAAATTTAACAGTGATTAGTTTTCACTTACTTGCCTTTTCCTGAAAATGGCTAGGGTTTGGAGCAGTGGAATTTTCCGAAAGCAGAACAAAAATTTCCAGATGTGTGTGAGAGGTCTTATAATACTGAATGTCTGAGAACAGCAAGAGGAGAAAGAGCAAATAAATTTTGGTCATGCAGAAGCCTGTTTCTGACTACAAACTCAATTAAGGTCAAATAAGATTTATTTGTGGGGCAGTGTGACAATGATTAAAAGATCAGCTGCAGGTAAAGATCCTGTATATGCTATGGTGAAGAGGCACAACCTAAAGTTCTACATGAAGCTGTCCAGGGTCACACAGGGCCCACAGTGTCCCACCACACAGGCGCCTTCTCAAACTGAACTTCCATCTCCCTGCATCTCCATTCTTCCTACTCCTCCCTCCTCATGTTGTCTGACCCACACCTCTCTAGGGAAGAAGACACCAGTTTAGAAAGGAGAAGTTTCCCCAGTGGACACAAGTCCCACAATATGTGAGTCAGTGTACAGGCAGAAGGTTTGTATCTGTAGCTTCAGCTGTTCCACAGCAATTTCTGTCTGCAGACACCCAGGATGGGGGCCATACAAAGTACCAAAAGAAAGGGGGGAGAGGAGTCTCTATGCATGTGGTGAAGTTGGTAGCCAGATGTAATTTGGACAGGGATAGAGATACTCTATAGGACTTCCGGAAGGTCAGCACTCCAGGTAGTGGCTTGTATTGCTTATACCTGGAGTTGCCAGAAATTAATCCACAATGTGGGAGAAGGTCCTTGGAAAATATTTAACAGTTTGTAGCTGCCACTTCCTTCCCTCCCTCTCTCACCCCACTAAACACTCCTACCACAAACAAGGCAGCTGGGATGCAGGAATCATTCTCAGAGTGCTCCCAACTGGTGAGGGGAAGGAGAATAGGCAATTCATGCAAGCTTTTGCAAAATCAGCCAAGATGAACTCCCCTCTCCTTCCCCCCACTGTGTAGATTTTTGTGCTATTTAAAAGGAAATGTGTTGACAAGTCTTAGCAAAATCTAACTGGGATTGCTGTAAATCCAGAGCACCCATTGGGCTGGAGATTGTGCAGAACAGATGGTGATGCTGGGGGTGGTGATGAAAAAGCAGTGGTGGAGTTCTTTCATTCCTTCTGGAAGAGAAACCATGCCAAGAATATGTAATTGAGGGATAAAGGACAAAACTATGACTAATATTGCCATCTACCTGGAAAGTTTAGAGGCAAATGGGCTCAGTGTAGGGCCCAAATGCATCGGACTGGGCACCATCTACTTCTGTGACATGTGCTCTCATTGAAAACACTGGGCTGCTTTTTTCTTTTCACTTGCAGGGAGTTAAAAAATTAACCACATGCAGTAGAAAAAAAAATGCTTTAAAAGGCTGTACAACATGGAATAAAGGGGGTTTCCCCTTGGCTCACATGTGTTAGGAGCATTAAGTAACCTTGTTTTGTAAGAAGAATGCTGATCTCCTGGTACTGAAAAAAACCCAACATATGTTGACTGCAAAAATGGGAGAGCCAGGAATGTATTATACAGGAACGGGTCTTGCCAAGGTAAGCAAAGTGCAAACATCCCACACTTCCCAAATTATCTTTCTTTCCTGCTTAATGCACGGTAAATGAAATTCAGTTGGACTTTGACATTATTGTCGACTGGATTCAATCCCATTTCTCTTGTACATAGATAGGAACTGATGATAAAATGATATTGTTTGAACAAATAGCTCACTTCCTTGAAATAATTCTTACAATTGTTGACATATTAATAATTATAATAATGTGTTGCTTTTATAATAGAGCCTTTCTTCACCAAGAATCCTAATGTTCTTATGAAATAAAGTGATTGTACTGTGTGTATGATATCTTACCTGAAAACATACCCGACATCACAGCTCTGCTGTAAATCATGCTTTAAAACATTAGGAGATTAATTTTCCTACCAGTCAATTGCATTTTCAATGCCTTTTTATTTTTAAATATGGCTCTGCTAGTTCCTCCACAGACCTTATAAAATGCTCTCCACCAAAATGAATCTGTGATAAATCTACAGCATTAGGCAACCTTCCTAGGGGAACTCTGTGTTTGTTTTCAACGTTGCAGGTATTCTGCTTAAGTTTGATTTCCCTTGATTTTCAAAATAACAAGTAAAAAACCAGTGGCGGAAGAGAGACTAATTAATAAACAAAATTGGTATTTCAATGGTTCCATTCAGCCATTATTGTTGACACTCTGGGTGTGCAGAAAATATGAGGTAAGGCCTCACTGCCCAGTCTTGAGTGAAGCAGGAAGGTGCATGCTGGTTTTAGTCAAGAAAGGTATGTGAAGTCAACCCTGGGAAAAACACTCTTAAAAGTAGCTCCTGCTGCTTAATATCATTAGACTATACATCCTAGAAATTTAGGCCACCTATCTTAATTAAAAATAAACATAGGTAATTATGTATTCATGTAGATGAACTCCTAATTCTCAATAAACTCAGACAGGCTTGCAAGGCTCTTGTCATTTTATTTAGGTCCATGGGGACATTCACATCAGAAACTGACACATGGAGAAGTATTTAAGGGAACTGGATATTTCTTTAAATCCAAAAATAAAAGCCTTCCAATAAAAACTTAATTTGAATGATTCCTCTTTCTCTTACTGCTGAAGTGTCAAACATAGGTGCTTTGGAGGAATTTCTGGGGTACTGGGCAGTAAAATGCTTTCCATCACATATGGTATGTAGCCACTGTAAATGGAGTGTGTCCCTTCACTGCCTTCATTGTTTCAGCATTTCTGAGCAATGGGGCTAAGAATAGAGAATCTGTACTATCCTGAGAATGCTGAGAAATCATTAATTTTTTTCCCTCTTAGGAGCTGTGAGTCTATTATTATTATGTTTAGCCAATGTACACAGTAAAAGTAGTCAATATTGGCACTGCTCACAAGCCCAGTGTCAAGATTAAATCAATTTCTATTCTTATTAGTATAGATTTTTATTTCTGATCTAAGAGTTAGTATGCTGGTTGTACTTATTGGCCCTTTTAATCATATGTAAAAATCAGAAAATGGGAAAAAAAAAATGTCAGTGACTCATAACAAAAGAAAAGGAGTCAGATGAAGCAGTCAAACTACATTTCTTAAAAAAAAAAAAAAATCGGGAAACTGTTTTTCCAGTAAAAATAGAACAAACAAAACCAACCCCAAATCTCTTGTTGGCCAAGAATGGAAAATGACCATTCCTTAGGTAAATGTTTAAATAGTTAAAAGAATGAGGGAAAGATGGTGACAGCTTAAATGTTTTGTTCATGTGTGATATAACAAGCTTTCTTTACAAGACAGGTGTAATAACAATGCAAGCCATAGGAACGCCCTGCCCTGTGAGTCAACAGACTGACAACATGGCAATTATTTGCCTGTTTAGAACAAGCAGCAAATGGTTTGGCTACAGGAGATGGAACTACAGGGCTAACATGGGTAAACAAACTGGAAGTATGCATGCTGGAATATATCCAGGACGCCAGGTTGTTAGCACTTCTAGCTCTATGAAAAATGCTATAAATACTGTATTGGCCACAAATAAAGTAGAATTTTATATGTTGTCCAAGATTCCAAATTAATCACAGAAGGCATTATAGAGACCTAATAGCAGTAAATACTGTTTCACCTGTCATCAGCTCTTGTGGATTATGGGAAAGGTGGTGGGTTTGTGACTGATGCTCTACAGAGCCAACAGCACATCCCTAGCCTTGCAACCCTTCCTGCCTCTTTTGAATGTCTCATTCTAGCACTTACTCCCTGTCTGACCCTGTTATCCCAGTACTTTGTAGATGAAGGCAATTGAAAAAAAAAATAAAAATCTTTCTGAAGCTGGAAAGAGTGTCTTACTCTGCACTGGCTTTGTGCAAAGACCACTCTTACTTCCCAGATAAGAGCAATTACCCAGAAAGCCAATCAATGACAAGCAGCACAGTTTAAATTCATACACACACCCTTAATCCAAATTCACTTCCATAAGGAGATAAGCTTTCAGTGAGTTCACTTATCAACCAGTATAAATGGAGAAAGCAGAATGAGAGGTGTAGTTTCACTACGTAGTTTATTTTCCAGGATTTGCATTTAATTTAAATCAAAGGTAAAACAAGAGAAGTCCTCCCATGCTAATTTACATCAGAAACATTTCTTTTTTAACAGACCAGCATTTGCGGATAAGCTCAGTCAAAAAAAAAAACAAAAAACCCAAAAAAAAAAAAAAAAAAAAAAAAAAAAAAAAAAAAAAAAAAAAAAAAAAACAAAAAAACCACCACAAACAAACAAACAAAAAACCCACAAACAAACAAACAAACAAAAACCCAAAACAACTAAGAACCAAGACATAAAACGGCTGAAGAATTATGATATACTTGAACCACACAGGACATTGGGTGATTTGCAATACATTTGATATGCTTCAACCAAAACCTTGCAGCAACTATGCCAAACACCTGCCTCTGCAGAGACTCACACTTGGAGAGTTTTCCTACTGATGGTACTAAAGGTCCCTTATTTTTTCAGAAGAAAACCTGAATGCTGCTAGTTTTAAACTATTTCTTAGGAAGTTTGTTGCACAGGAGCACTTCTGGATTCTGAACCTGAGTTACAGTTTAAGAGGGAGGAGATGGGTCCATTGTCTCTGCAACAAACTTGCTTCTTCAAGTCTGGGTCATTTTTACAGGAGAACAGTCCTTGTACAGTAGGCCTGTTTTTGTATCATTACTGTTTTATCACTTCCAGTGAACACACTGAAAGCCTTTTGCGTCAATACCTTTTTGCAGTGTTGGCCCTTATGATCTTCCACTGTAAGTGTTTTGAGCAACAGGCTGCAGGGTTTCTCCAGATCCCATGTAGATCATCTGCTTCTCCTGAGGTCACTCCTGTCACTTACACTGACACGGCAAACTTACCAAATGCATACATTTTTTCACATTTGACGTGAAGCTCACTGGTATGTGATGAAGAAGACTCAGGGCTGGACATGTATAGGAAGAATGAGGACTCTAGCGCCTTAAAAGCTGTTCAAAAGCTCTTGATCAGTTACAGAACATGTAAGTTTTGTCTGGTAGTGCTTTGTCCTGTTTTCAGAAATGCAGTGACTTTAATTTGTAGCTGCTTCCTTGTAATTAACTAAGCACAAAAGCTGGACCCATGGAAATTGTACAGTAAACACTGCTGCTTACTGGTATACGGGAAAGAACAATGAGAGCACAGACTCCCATGCTAAAACCTAAGAGCAGTACGATATATTGTATTTTGGGGTGATTCCATTGTGCTGGCATTTGATTTAGAGAGAAATAGTTGCTTTTGCCAATACAGAAACAAATTTTCTCCTGCCATTATGTTTGGGCCCCTTTTCACCCCTCCTGTGTAGAGTGTTTGCTGAAGTCTGTCTGGCCAGTTAAGCAGGAGGTTAGCTGTGCTGCAGCAGAAATGTGGAAAGCAATTTAATGATTTATTACCTCTATTGAACATGGGTTTTGAAAAGCAAACATTGTCCAGTGCAATATCACCACTAGTGACACACAGCAGTTTGCTTCTCTAGTGTTTTCCTTTAGGACCTCATGAAACATGGCAGAATACCAATGGAGTAACACTTGGTCCCACAGGACATGTAATCCTGAAAACAAAATATGGCTAAGATAGGATGAAGAAGATGGGGTCAAGGTTTCTGCAGTATGAGCACTGAAGGGAGTCTGAATTTCTGACAGTGAATTTCAAACAACACGTGATTTCATGAAACAGGGAGAGTCTTACAAGCCTCCACAGTTCCCTGCCAGGCACAGCAAAAAAAGCCAGATTACCTGATTTAATTTCAGGCTTTGAGATTGGCACATTCATGGTAAAGAAAGAGTCACACATAAGTTAAGGGGGCACTCAGTGTCATTACTGTAATTATAATAGAAATTATAAAGCTAGTGCTAAAAATCCAGTGTGGGAGCTGGGTAAGGAACACTAGTTCAGGATAAAAGCTACATTAAACGCTCAATCTGGCAAAGGTCCTGAACATGCCATTGTAGTCATGATTTATGTCAAATCAGGTACTGAAAGCAAGAGGATGAAGTTTAATTTGGCTCTCTGGACAGAAACACACCAACAGTCCAGAACATGTCGTTCAAACAGGCAACATGGACTTTAATGTGCACTGAAAGTATCAACATGTCTCTCTTGACTTGTGCCACTAAAACTCATGCACTTGGTTTACCCAAGAAATTTACTGTGAACCTCAAAGTGGAAGAGAGTTCTGAGGTCAGCAGATTCCCTTCTTGTATCTAGAAAGAATTATATCAGGTAATCTCTCATAAGTGTATCTCTACCTTAAACCAAATAGGTTTTTTGGTGTTCCCTAAGAAATATTATTACAGGGCCTTACATGTTTGATGGCTTACAAAATATATCTTATTTCAAATTAAGGAAGAAAAAACAAATACCTCTGTAAAACCCGTTGATTGTTCCACCCTTCTTTGTATTGACTTTCTGGATACAGATGGTGTGTGCATCAAAATATGCAAATGGACTCTTTATCTTTCATCTGAGAAAGCTGTCAGCATCAGATCTATTTGGTTCTCTACAAACATTCATATTTACAGACATTTTACAGAAGGACCATGGTTGTATGCAAGAATTAGGAGAAATATAATGCAGAACACATAAAATAACAGGATTGTTATACAGTCAAATGGATGTAGAACTAATAAATCTAATGTTTCACTATAAACAAAAGAATAGCTCTCTCTTCCCACCATTTCTTTATTGTCTGAGTTCTGTTGACTTCAGTGAATTTTGTTCTGGTTTATATTGGCCTAAGTAAAAGCAGCAACACCCACAATAACTACACAGGATGGTTTCAAATAGACTTAAAGGGTAACACAATCAGCAGTACTTAATATTTTATCACTATATGTATATGTTATGTTAAAAGTGATGCAAAGTTGTCCACATTAAGATGTTCAAAAACTGATGATGTAAATGTATTGAGAGAATACCATTAGTAAAATCAGGGTACTAGACTCTGATGCAAGCAAAAGGAAAAAAATATTATCAAAATACATTTAGGAAATCATAAATTATATCTACAAAAATAATAGCCCATTTTAGAATAGTTAAGTCTACCCATAAGAATTATAAATAAAATTCTCATCATGCTAAATATTCTGCTATTTTTTGAAATGGAAGACCATCAAGTGGTTTACCTTCAAAACTGGCTTAAAAAATATTTTTTTCTCCACATTTCTCTTAAATCCCAATGCTTCAAACCTATGTTCAAAGAAAAGCAGGATTTGTGTAAACAAATAGGATGACATTCTGAGCGTTTGTGAGTGAGCCCAGGAGTAACAATGTCACTGAAGGGGAAAGGCAGATTTGCAAGAGGTTTCTGTTCCAGTGATGTAATTATGAACGAATTGCTGTAACTTGCAGTTACTTGGCTAATATTTTGTGGCACAAAAGCCTGGAGTATGGCTTTTCAAAATGATAGAGACCAGCTGCAAGTTAATCAAATACAAAGCCAATCAGTATGCCTTGCCAGGTTAGACACAGAGGCCCAGAAAACAAGCAAGGAGGGATTTTTGATAATGGCCCTGGAGGTACTGGAGTAGCTTTCTTTTCCTAAAAGGCATGAAGAACACTGCCATGTTTTTCACTTTTATTAAACATAAAAGGCCCCAAAGTAACTATTAGTGATTTTTAGTTTGGTGAAAGTAATTGCTGTTTGTTGCATGTTCTGATAAAGAGCGTGTCTCTGTAGAAAAGAACAACACATAGAGTCACAGATTCAGGGAGTGTTTGGGGTTGGAAGGGACCTTCAAAGATTATCTAGTCCAATACCCCTGCAGGGGCATCTTTTGCTACACCAAGTTGCTCAAAGTGCCATCTAACCTGACTTTGAACACTGCCAGTGATGGGGCATCCACAACTTCCATGGGCAAACTCTTCCAGTGTCTCACCACTGCTATTATAAAACACGTCCTTCCTTATCTCCAATTTAAACCTAACCTAACCTCTTTTAGTTTAAAACTGCTGTCCCTTGCCATGTCACTACAGGTCCCGGTAAAAAGTCTTTCTGTATCTTTCTTATCAGCCCCCTTAATATATTGAAATGTTGCTTTCTCTTCCTTAGGCTTAACAAACCCAGCTGTCAGCCTCTCTTCATAGGAGAGGTGCTCCAGAACTCTGACCATCTTTATGGCTCTCTGGAACTAAGAGGTCCATGTCTTTCTTGTGCTCAGGACTCCTGTGCTCAGGATGTAGCACTCCAGGTAGGGTCTCACCAGAGCAGAGTAGAGGGGGAGAACCACCTCCCTCAACATGCTGGTCACACCTCTTTGGAGGCAGCCCAGAACGCTGTGGCTGTCTGGGCTGCAAGTGCACATTGCTGGCTCATTTCCAGTTTTACATCCTCCAGTAGCCTTAAGTCCTTCTCTGCAGGGCTACTCGCCATTAATCAATCACCCAGTCTGCACTGATACCAGGAATTACCCAATACATCTTGCAGCCTGGAGTACAACTCTCAAGGAAGCAGGAATGGCTCTTTTCCTGAGAGTAACTGCACAGGTTGGAGAAGGTTTGGGAGGGCAAACGGATCCGGAGAGGGTATGAAAGATAGGGGTTGAGCCTGCAACAAGAATGCAGGGAGGGAGAGAAGGAGCAGGGGCTTCCTGCAGCCAAGAGCAGACCTAAAGCTAAATCTGAGAGGTGAGGGAGAGAATTAGGCTTCCCAGGAACCCTGAAGAGACCTGGCAACTCAGAGGTGCTGACAGGGGCTGGACTGGGAGGAAGCACTTGCTCTTCATGAACACAGCTGACAGGGGACCTATTTACTTGAACCTTTTAAAATCAGATTTGCCCAACAGCTCTGCAGTCCCTCTCAGGGTCATCCTACTGCAGATGATTATTTTGTACTCTAGTAAAATCCAGCTATAAGTATCTGGTGGGTTTTGTTGGGGTTTTTTATGGTTTTGTGGTTGTGTTTTTGGTTTTGGTTGGTTTTGTTTGGTTTTTTTCCCCAAGGGAGAGCCCTTTCTACTTTAAAAACATTTCACTTCAGTGAGCTGGCTGCCTAGGGATCCTGTCACACCACGTTACTGCCACATCATAACACCACTTTCAATGTCTGTTTGTATCAAATGACAGGTTGGGGTTTTCAGAGAAAACAAAGGCTTTTCTCACTTTCAGATTCTGCTGGTGTAAGCATAGATTTCACTCTAAAGGACAGTACTGACCCATCTCATGTCTCCAGCTGTAGTGCAGACTGAATACATAATTAATTTGGTTTTCCCTCAAAGAAAATCGTGCAGACAAAGCAGGACCTGCCAGTCCAGTCAGAATCCATTAGCAACAAAGATTACATATTTCAATGTTTGCTCTGTTGTTTTGACTGCGGGAACAAGGAGAAACAGTTCTTAATTACTAATAATCCCTTGAATGCATTATTAACAGACTATTTTGTTCAAATAGTTGGAGCCTGCAGTGTTTTACAAGCTCCATGTACAAAGTAATTTATCTTTGCTGATGATAATGAAAAATTTGCTACTTATTAGTTTGTTGGGAGAATCTTTCTCAGGCAAGGCAGCCCACCTTATGACGGAAATAAAAACTAAAAGTATAGTTCAGTTTTAAAGTTGCAATCAAAAGGTTGCTTAAAAAAAAAAAGATTCCTGAATTATCACAGAATATGCTGAGTTGGAAGGTACCCACAAAGATCATCGAGTCCAACTCTTAGCTCTGCACAGGACTGTCCCCAAGAGTCAGATATGTATAAAAAAAGTAGAAGAGAATCAGGCCCAAAGCTATTAGAAACCAGGGAATTCAAAGTGGTACAGTACCCTTGAAATGGAACTATATTATGGAATCCCCCAGTATCCATGAACAAGGGTGATACTACACAGTGAAGTAGAACTGTTCATCAAATAAAATAACTACTCATTTTTATAGAACAGACAATTTTGTTACCAGAAGTGCCATGCTATTCTAGGACAAATACCAGTCAGGTAGCCCCAAGACAGAGTGGTAACCCTCATGTCCAGGATGAAAAGAAACTCCTTTCACCAAGTCATATTCTGAAGTGAAAAATCAACATTAAAAGTAAGCAGCTTAATTCATTAGTTATAAATAAAAACACATCAGTGAAGTCGAGCACACTCATAAGCATTGCTGTGAAAACAAAATATGAGACTGCTGGGAAACCTTTGGGTTTTTTTAACTTGGTTGTTGTTTGGTTTTTTTCTGATGTTTTTCAAGTCACTGAGTTTGAGGGAAAAGTAAATTAATAGGAATGGCTTCTGTTTCTGCCAGAAATCTTTGCATGGCTAGTAACTGAATACCTAATTATTCCATTATGAAAGTATGGTTGCAGGATGAGAATGTACTTGAAACTGCTTTGCCTTTTACAAAGGCTCTGAGGGTCATTATTATCATCTAGTATGAACAGCACAACATAGGACACAAAAATGTCACCCAGTTAACTACTTGCTCCTGGAAAGGCACAGGTGTCTCTAGGAAGGTGTCCAGTGCAATTGATTTGGTGATGGACAAGAAAAAACTTTCCCACTGGTGCTACAAGGGCTGTTCTGGTTCTCAGGCAACAGACTCCAGACAGACATTTCCCCATAGAGAGCAGCATTGCAGGCTATAAAAATGCTTTGAAGGATTTTCTAAAGTAATTATTTAGGAAGAGTGTGATGAATTGTAACACTTCCTGAAAATTTTCCTGGGGTAACAGTGAAGAAAGATGGATTTATAGCATAGTTCACATACCCAGGAAATCTTTTCCATGCCTAACCTGAAATTTGAAAACAACAGAGAACATCATCAATAGCAAGCAGAAAGTTTAAGCTACAAGCTAGAACTAAGTCAGGGTGCTTGGGGATGTTAAGGTGTGTGCACTGGTCCTTGAGAGAAATAGCTATTGGAGAAAAGTTAATTCCAGGCCATAAAGTAGCAGCTGGTATGGCTACATTGCACTTTAGTAGCCTTTTGTTTATAGAACAATGCTCACTGCAGGTCAGATTAAACTCTGGATTTAAGCCAATTTTTTATAGCATTACAGGAAATAGATCAGTCAATATAGAATAATGTCTGGATATGTAAAGAAGTGAAGTCAAGATGCTGTAAAGGAGTGGTAATGGACTTGCCTCATGATTCTCTTTGAACAGCAATGTAGGGAGAGATTGTGACATAAAACGTTTCAGAGCTGGAACATGAAAGTGTTTATGCAGTTCTTCAGTGGCCTTCAGATATTGAAGCTGACTATAACTTACTTAAAAACACATAGGAAGGACACTAAACTCAGTGCTAATTTAGCCCAGTTTTAAGCTCTCTTTGATTTGCTGGTGTCATGCTAAAGGACATTGATGTAGGTCAAGATATGACTCATCCTGTGTCAGGGTTTAGAATGAGATCAGTTACTAAGGACTACACGTAAAACACCAAAAAAAGAGTACAGGGAAAATTCAGAAGACAACTACAAATGTTACAAACAAGATGAAGCCCTCTACAAAGAACATAAAAATTAATTAAACTGTTCTTAGCATTACTCTTACTAAAAATCAGGGTGAAAGGGTCTTTCACTGAAAATGATGATGGTTGAGATATTCAAGGTAGGATATAGGATTGACAGAATCTGCAGTAAATATGTGGTGCTTCCTATTACTAATATATAACACAGCATTTGGGATCAACTTCTTACATTGCTTTAAAAGATTTCTGTCAAGGAGGGCTGTACTCAGACTGCCTAGAAAGTCAAAAGAAGGAGAGATGGAGGCATTTCCAGATGATAGTTGAGCTGAGGTGAGGTGCATAGCAATTTTCAGTAACTACACAGAGAGATTACAGTGCCTCAAGTCCTGATTTACATATACCTTTTTTTTTTTTTTTTTTTTTTTAAGGTAAATGGGATGAACCAGAGCCTTCCTACTCAGTCTTCCTTGATTCCTTCATTCATATCATTGGGAGACCCCACTGGACCAGATCCTCTGGAGAATCAGTAGTTAAATAATTTAATTTTTTTTTGGAACAAGGATAGTTTAGAAACAGGCCTTCACAGAAATCAAGCTCAAGTGAAACGGGGATATCTATGACCAGAAGTGTCAGCTCACAGTTACATAAATCCACTGTACAGATTCCCTTTGAATTAAAATATGTATATATCAAAACCAGTAAGTATCAATTAAACAGCTTTACAGACTACTGATGAAACCTGGACACACCTTTTAGAGAAAAGTTAAGTGTATAAGAAATTACAACCTTTCTGTAGTTCCATGATGAAACTCTGGTCTACTCCTGACAACAAGCCAATTACCTGGGCACATCTCTGATGGGGTTACTTTCCTAAGAGAGGGATTTCGATTGTCAAAGGTTTAAATGGATGTGAGAATGGCCTTGTACACGGCAAACTGAGACTCTATTGTGGCCCTAAAGATACTGAATAATCAGATCCTTTGAAGTGTAAAAACAAGAAAGATTTTCACAACTGATACCTTTGTCTCGGTGTCTTTGGAAAATTGTCACAGTTCTTTCTGCTAAAATATGTTTGGGATGCCAGACAAAAGTGTGTAGCCTTGGGATTGCAAACACCATGTTGTACATCCCTGCAATAAGGCTTTATGAATTTAAATGTTGCACTCACATGCAAGAAACAAAGGCCTACCCTTATCCTTATATTAGATAGGAAGAAAATATAACCAAGACCAAGAACATGCCTTTAAACACACCTGTAGAAGCATCAGGCAGGACTCTCTCAGTCCTTAGTCTCCCCTTAGGCAGACCACTCAGTGCTTAGTCTCATCCCTTACCTGAGAATCCGTCGAATTTGCCAGATTACTTTCTTTTCAGGTTCCTTACTAATCAGACAACTTTCCTGAGTGATATTTAGACAAATTTATTCATGTTTACCTTGCAACTTTCTAATTGTTAAGCTAGTACGCTGAAACAAAATAGGTGCAGCATTCTTTTAAACAATCCCTTCTGTATTAGAGGGCATTTACAGTTCACAGTCTTTGTTTTCAGCTCGAGATTCTAGATATCAGAATAGATTGTTATCGATACAGCACGCTGTAGATAACACTACAGGTCCTATTCCACAGCCAGGGGATCTGCTCAGTGAAAAACTAGGTCAAAGAACAGTGCCTCTCCCCAAATAAAAATCCAGAGCACACCTTGAATTTTCTTGTTCTCCTGGCAAACATTAAAAATTGGTAACAAAAGCCAAACCAAAATTTACCTAAACTGCATTAAAGTGGTGTTGTGAACTGACCTTTCCAAACCTCAAATCAATAGGTAAGTCAGAGTTCATGTCATCATGGCAACCCAGACTCAGAGCACACCAGTAAAATGATAGTGTCTTAGGACTTTTCACATGACATGAAGCAGTATCTCCAACAAATATTTATTTTAGCAATATGGAACAGTACTTCCTGGTGTGTTGCTTCAGAACTGCTCAGTGACTTGGGAGTACCATCCTTGCATGATAAGAAAAGAATGGCTACAGGCTGAAACCAGCTGAGCCCCGGCCCAACTGGCTCAGCTGAGCACTGGTTCTCGTGGGGTTACCCTATTGAAGTTTACGCTCGCGTAAAGAATTCACGCAAAAGGAAGAAACAGTACTTGGAGCAATGCCACTGATTTTTCTTGAGTTACAACAGGGAAATATTTGACTTGCAGAGACCAGTCAGTAACAGGAAGAGATGGCTTTGGGCTACAGATGCAGGCTTGACTGTGCACACGTGAGAAGCAGCCACACAGCAACAGCAGCTGCCTCATGGTCAAATCAAGCTCTTACACGCAAGTTCTCCTGGAAGAGCCACCTGTGTTTAACTTTGCCCATTCTGGTGGGGAGCTTGTGGCAACAACCTAAAGAGGGACACACTGAATTTAGTTACAGTCCAGCTTGGTCTGTGCAAACAGCAGTGACGCTGTTGCATGCAGAGGCAGTCACTGTGCAAGAAAGGCCAACTTGTCAGTGGGGTTGGTCAAACGGCCTTCAGGCTGATTTGTTTCTCTGCATTTGGGGTGTGGCAGGTGGGAAGTGGAGGGTGGGGAAAGGTTTGACCCGTTGACTGTCTCTCAGGTGAAGAAGCTGGAAGTTCTCATTAAATAGACTTTACCTTGCTTGTAGCTAAGTAGGACTCTACACCTGCAAAGAGAGGACCAGCGAGTTCTCTCTAATACCCAGCCATCAGAGCTTTAGGTAGTATTGCACAGGCCAATTAGATGCTGGACTGAGTGAGTAGACGAAGTGCCAGGTGTAAGTGGAAATGAAGAAGTAGCATATGAAATTTCATATGATCAAAAGCACCTTTGCTTCCAGCATTTCACTTGCCTGAAAAGCAAAAAACCTGCCGAAAATGAACACGAAAGTGTGCCTCTAAATCAATGCCATTCTCAGCTTCTGTGTAAAATCTCATCATCACTAAAACAGATAGGAGAATAGAAATCTATTTTGATAAGATGAGGTTGTGGTTTATTCCCTCCTCCCACCTGAAAATAAGGGAGAGATGCGAAAGGTTCGTGATCATGTTCTTGCTAAGTCATCTTGCTGAGAATGATTGATTTGTGGGGTTGGTTTGCAGGTCGATTTGCATGAGTGTGTATATGACTACTTACAGAGTCTGTTTCCTATTCTGATGACAAAATGACTCAAGAGTGACCTCTTCCCCCTTAGGGAAAGGCAAGGAGGAAAGAAGGAATGCCTTTTTTTTGTTGTTTTGCTGCTATTCTTTGCATTGTAATAACATGCATGCACTTGATTTGTATCAATAAAAACAGTTTTCTGGACTAATGTGAAATTTATGCATGAGCCTCAGTGTCAAGAAATTGTAACATGTGCCTTCCAAGGGAGTTGCATTGCACTGACAGTAAACCAAATTATTTGGAGATTCCTGTAATTTATAATCAAGCAAACTGGTTCACTGACCAATGCAGGGGCTGGGAATGGGAGAATTAGGTTCAAGTTGGTGATCTGTATGGGTCCCTTACTACTTCAGATATTTTATGATTCTATAATTCAAACTTTATCACAAACGTCTGTTTTTCAGATTTTGTTGTCCATCCCTCCCAAAGATACCTGCGGTGCACCTATTTCCACTGTAATCGTTAGGTACACACAGCCTCTCTTCTATTGTTTATAAGGAAACAGCATAAAAGCAAAGGGTGAAATTCACCTCCTCTGACTTCAGCTGTCTAACCTGGCTACCCTGGCTCTCAGAACCTCTAGTGCTGAGAAACTGATAACTTTCCAAGGGCTCTTACATCAGTGTTAGACTGAGATAAACCATTCCAGAAAGGGGCTGGTCTCCTATGCCTGTTTAAAGTTAAGGATTCCCACAATTTTAAGATCAGTAACACCATAATGAAACAGTACACCTCAAAGTAACCTGACATCAGCTGAAATAATTTATTATGAAAAAGAAGCAAATTAAATATTGATTTGGGCTCAAGTGCTGCAACATTTTAAAAGAGAAGCTAAAGTTTAATGTATATCATATCTACTTGGTCAGTTCAAATGCATTCGCTTCAAAACAATTCTGAAGACCCCTGCACAGGAGGTTCCAGGACACTGTCTAAGAAAGTCACAGTCTTCAATTCTCTTTCAGGTCACAGAAGACCAAATTACTCAAGTAACAGAAGCATCTGCCTTCCTTGAGTACTCTGAAGGTATCGTTGGAACATTCTGGTCACTGTCCACATCAGATACTGTCACCAGTGGCATTGGACATGCCAGCTGGGAGTCAATTATTTATAATGCAAATCACAGTCATGTAACCAGTAGTGAGACTGAAGTAACAGCTCAGAGTTTGATGCTGGCAAATAATAAAAAACCTAGTGAGATAAGGACTCCCAATTAGGATGCATATATTTGTTTTGCAGTGTGTATGCAAAAAACATGGTTTTACACTTCTGATACAGTGCTCACTGTGCTGAAGGAAAACAAAAAGCACCTTGATTTCCTCCCATGAGCCAGTCATAGCCAAAGTAGGTTCAGGACCACTGGGGGAGAACACAAACGTGGCCCTGAGCCGAGTCCTGCCTCTGTCTGAACTGCAGCTGTGGAAGTGATTGCTGTTTCTCTTCTAGGGGAAATGAAGTGATAAATGTGGTTATGGTATTACAATGTGCACTTTCTTCAGGCAGGCCTTTCGAAAGGCATCACTGTCTTGAGAGTGTCTGGCAATAACCTTAGTTTATACACCAGTGTGGGATTAAAGATATTAGCCACTTTGCCCCATTAGCAGCATCACTGAAACAGGAGAACAAGTCCTCTTTGAAATGCAGTTTATTCTACAAACATTTAGAGTAAAATCTTAGCTAATTTTCATAACTGCATATAATACCAGAAAGGAAAAGCTCTAGTATGGTCATTTGAAGGTTACTCACAGCAGTTTTCTAAACTACTCACTCGCTAGGGAAGGAGTAAATGAGAGACGAAATGTTTCCTTTCGTTTACACTCATGTTATCCTCTTTGGGCATTTTGTTTCCACACATCCGCATTCATCTACATACACATATGTGAACTGGACCGTCTTATGCTTAGAGCAAACCAGTTCCACCTTCACTTTGTGACTTCTTTTTTCATGGCAGCAAATGCATTTGTGTTCCATTTCATTGGTCTCCAAGGAATACCTACAGAAATTAGGTTTTTCACATCAGTATGTTGCCTGTTATCTTCCCAAAGTGATCCATATTTGCTGCTCCAAATAGAAGCACTTCTAAGGAGCAGAGGAACAAACTTTCCCATCTATTTTTCTGCTTATTCATAACAGCCTTTCCTCAGGATGCCACTGGCTATGCAGGGCCAGATCCTCTGACACCAATGGGGAAAATCCCAGTAACTTTAGTGGATTTGGGATTAGGCTTATTTTGGCAAGACAGAAGAGAACAACTCATGCAGAGAACACAGGGCAGGAAAAAACTTCACTAAACACCACAGCTGTTCAAAAACCACACAAGGACATATTTAAGAGCATGTTTAATAAATTTAGCTGATGTCTTTCCAGAAGGACCTGTTTTCCTAGCTAAGATAAGGCCCTCCTATCACACTAAAGACATTGCTAATGGCTGCTGTTCTGCACTCTCAGTTTCCCAACCAGGTCCTTTTAAAAAGCAGGAAGTTGCAGCCCACTGGTGACAAGAACCCAGGAAGACCAGCCATGGGAGAGGATACAGAAAGGTTTCCTACTTACACAGAATAGGTACTGCACATCCCTTCACAAAAGGGCACTGGGACTGGAGCAGCTGATTTACAGTTGTCATGCACGATGTACTGCTCTTTCACGTTGCGTTTGCATTTGTGCGGCAGGTCGGTACCTGAGCAGAAGAACACTTCTGTTAGACCTTCTCAGACTGGGGAATAAATGTTTTGAAAGGTATCTGCTAGTAAACCAGGGGTAAATCATCCTAGTAAAACTTTTTACAGTTCAAATGCATAACTGAAACCACAACTGAGAGTGCAAAGAGGCAGGAATTGAGTAAAACAACTTCCCGCTGGTCCAGGTACTTTTCCAGTTATGGACTAGCTTTATCATGCAAAGATACTGTTGAACCAAGATCTAAAGGAGACATGAAGGGTTCAGGTTTTACTAAAATTGCTATAAATTACATTTGTGACTCTATTGCAACCTAAGATTTCTGAATGGATGCTACAGAAAAAAAAAACCTTCCTTTCTATGCAATTTTCCAATGGAATAACACAAAAAATATTTTCTACAAATTTTTGTATCAAGAGTATTTTTCAAAGGAGATTAAAAAAAATGAATGTCCCCACTGAAAGAATGTGGCACATTTTTAGTCATCTGTGAGGTAAAAACCAGTTCTGCTGCTGTAAAACTATCTTCTAGTCTGTGGAAACTGCAGGCTCTCAGAGCATGCAGAAACAGGACTACAAGCAGAAAGAACCAAACAGTATTGGAATAGAGAATCAGTGATTTAATGCACTCACACGTCTTACAACAGCCATCTGAAGTCACATCAACTGTCCCCTGTATTGAAAGTAACCAGAACAGTTAGGTAAGATGCAGGTATTGTTAAGGAGAGAGTAGCAATTATGAGAGTTCCATTATATTCCCTTATCTCTAATCAATGCAGATCTCTCATCAGACCTATTTGTGTACCAATTACATATAAAACTGCTTAAAAAATCCTAAACCAAACCAAAACAAACCATCCAGCAAGGAAGGTTTTCTTAAATTTTCTTAAAACTATATACCCTCCTATAAGCCAGGTTAGATGTCCTGGCCTGACCTTATGCAGGTCTTATTGAAGGCAGCTTAAGAACCCCAGCCCCAGAGAATAACAGCTGCTCCTGGAATTGAACAGCCTGGCCTACACAGATCCTACACCAAAGCTAATTCAAGTACATGGCTGTTTTTGTCCATGCTTTGATTTTCAGATCTGCTGTGAAGTCCAAAAATGCTTCTGAAAGTTACTGAAAACCACTAATAGATGAAAACCAGGCTGTGAATGATACCCCTTGCTCATTCACGTTCCACTTCTTAGCTTAATGATACACTACATATCAGAAGACACTCGTGTTCATCAGACCCCCAAGGATCTATGGTGAGTTACCATTTGTTCAATTGCATTTTGTAACACTGATGTTTCTCAAGTGATGAAAAATGCCACCTTGCTATTGCCCTAATAGCCTTCTCTTTCAAGTTCCAGTGCTTATCCCACAGCAATGTGAACTGTGTGGGTTTGTTTGTTTCACTGCCATGGCACACTTCATTCAGGCTGAAAAAGCACATTTCCTTCAAACAAGGATGATCAGCTCAGAAAGATCAAGAAATACTAAAGCAACTCATTCAAAACAGTAAAGATAACTCCCAGGCCAGCAGCATTATGGCTCACACCTGAAGTCTTTTTCTGGCTGTAAAATACTTACTGGCACACAGTTTGCTTCTTCAAATGGTAGGCAGACTTTTACTGTACTAGTCAAGGAAAACTGGCCCGCTGATTCAGTGCACGTGTACTGAGTACAGTTATCATATGGATCTTTATAACTCTTTCCAACCTGATAAAACAGGAAAAAAACCACACATGCCAATGTAATAAAGCGATAGAAATAGAATACTGCGACAGTAACACAACCAATGAACTGGCAGAGGGACTGGGTTGTTCATATTCCTCTGAAAGGGCTGAGATATCTGCAGCTCACATCTTTAAATTCCGTACCAAGCTCTCCCTCCCCCCAGCCTCTGCAAAATCCCTTCTGTGGCCACCCAGGAGGAAAGAATGAGAAGCTGGTAGCAGAATGAGCATAGAGGTATAAGCAGAAATGCCAGAAGGTATGTGTCTTAATGTCTGTGGGTTAAAATATACACAAAAATAAAACCAACCCTTTTAAAAGGTTTGAATAGTTTCCTCTTTTAGTAGATGGAAGAAAACAAAAAAGTGTGAAAAAGGACATAAGTCTTTGCAACAGAGGTTAATGGGTAACAGCAAAGCCTCTTTATGGAAAGATAAAAATTGTATATTGGAGCAGGAGAATCTAGTTTGCAAGATTAATTATCAAACAATAAAACGCTGAAATAGAAAATATGCAGAAGAGCTACCAGAGAAAGCAATAGCATGCAAGACAATAGTCACTGGTTGAACCAACATCATTAACCATTCACAGGAGTAGCAGACTGTAATAAAACCAAAGAGCTGGAACCATGGAATCATAGAATCATTAAAGGTGGAAAAGACCTCCAGGATCAGCAAGTCCATCCTTTAAAGGCTTGGTTCATGACTACACAACTCTACACTCACAAGACATGGTGTATTACCTCAGGGTGATACCAAGTCACACTACACTGCAGCAGCTATGTCACTTAATTTCTGCCTCAGCAAATTCAGAACTAGTGGTAGTTCAGCCATATGAGCTTGCTCACACTATTTACCCCTGTATGTTCAGGGAAGGAAAATAAAACTCTTTCCAGATTAGAGCACTATCATTTGAAGCCTGCTCATGTATCTCTGCAAGAGCACTATTACACGATGTCATCATTCCTTCCAAATTCTTTCTTGCTATTCCATGTCAGGATAAAGGAGGTGGGGAGGGAAGGAACATGATTTCCATTCCTACCCAAGATATATAATTTTCAACACACTAATGCCTGTGAGATGCACACAGCAGAGAGCAGCTACATAAACATCTACCTTTACTTTGGAAACACAGATATTTTTACATCTCCTAGAGATCCTCCCAGCCTTAAATGCATGACACTGGGTGAAAAAGTGCTGAGGTCTTTTTGGTAGTTCAGTCTTGTGTGCAGAGCAAGGGAGTGCTTACCTCAATGGTCACATTGCCAAATGGAAAATTTGCCACACATGCCACTTGCTGGCACTGGCTGCAGCACTGACCCTTCTCTTCCACATAGCGAAAGCCCTGTGGAAATAAAGTTTCCATTTAAACTATGTTAACTGATGTCATAGTCATGAAGCATCTTTGGATCAGAGCTACACTGAAGATGGCAGAGGAAATGAGCCAATCTCCTGGTTTCATCTTTGTTGTCTTTAGAAAACTGTTGGAACCACTTTAAGCCTGACAAGCAAAGCTGGTAATTTTTCTCCCCTATTGAGCAGTGACTACTGGACACTTCAGTTACCATGAAGACTCTCTCATTGGCTATGCTTCTTCTGGCTAACACAAAAGGTGAGATATATTAATTCAGCATATGATTACTTAAACATTAATTCAGTGTATGATTACTCTGCCACCAGTGCTTGGTCTGATATCATTATCCACAAGAACTATTGCTGTCAGACATGTTAAGATTCCCTCCCCTGTGTTTTAGGTATCCATTGGTCTCTCAGTGGGTGTGGGTGTGGGTGTGGGTGTGGCTGGCTTCAGGGTAAAGGACAAAGAAAGGTTTTGTCCATTTGTAACACTGGTCGTGGGTCTGGTCTTATCTGGACATGAATGAAAAAGCAACCACTGTTTATATTCAGTAATAGACTGAGCTGGTTTTGTGCTGATTCTCACAAATACTGAGAAGTGGCAGAGTACTCTCAGCTCACAAGTACTAAGAACTGTCTGGAAAAATACAAAATACAAAAAAAATTTTAAAAAAATAAAATAAAAATAAAATAATAAAGAGTCTATCTTGCAGTGAGAAAGCAGCTACACTATGCTGGTTTCAGAGTATATCCCCTCTATAGCCATTGTTTTTGGTCAAGGAGGTGCTGACCTGCTGGCAGGTGGTTTGGCATTTCACAGGAAGACACTGGATGAGGTTGGTCTGTGTCACGAGATCCTGCTCATCTGTGCACACACAGTTCTCACAAGAGTTTTTAGGCACTATTGCTCCTGGCTGGAAATATAGGGCGAGAGAGAAGGCAGGCCATGAAAAGAATTCAGAGGGTTCTAGAATAAACATTCCCTTGGACTATCAAAAAATTAATGCTTATGAGGTTTATTTTTGGAAGAACTTCCTGAAATGAATATTTCCAGATCTCTAAAAACTCACAATCGATATCACAAAATGAAGACAAGGCTGACACCTCCAAGTGCATCAATGACGTCAAATGAGTTATTTCATAAATTCCGTGCATCTACTTTTGCTCAGTTTGACATAGAAATTAATCTTTCAACATTCAATGAAGTTTAAAATTTGTATTCAATCATAATTCTGACCTATTGACTCTAAAACATAGGTAAGATCTCATTTAGTAAGCAAGTTACTGGTCTCTAGCATTACCTATTCAGTAACCTATCACAGAATCACAGATGGCTTGGGGTTGGAAAGGACTTCTGCAGGTTATCTGGTCCAATGCCCATTTCCAATAGTACATAAGACTATTGGCAGGGAAAAATGCCAGGCCATAATCCTGCTTTTTGTATAAGTATTGGCAATAGCAACTTCAGAAAATTCTGACCCAGGCAGCATTAACTTGTGAAAAGAGGCATCTGGAAGAAGACCTACCTTAAATTCAACTCCTTCAGAAACACATACACCTTTTGGTACTGTAAGAACAAACAAAATGAAAAGGATGTGCTAGAAACGATGCAAATAGTTACTATAGTCATCTCTGAATTGCAAGTGATTCAGAGAAGTCAAAGAGCAGAACTCAATAGCCCACACAAAGGGGAAAAAAGTATATAGTACATGGTGCTAATTGTTATTCAGAAGCCCACATATTATTCAGAAGTCCACATCTGCTTAGATGTTATGCATGAAGTGGAAGGTAATTCTATATCCTGGAATTTTCCATAAGGTAAAATCTATTTACCTCATGGGTTTTTTACCCACACTTGAAATTACTTGACCTTTTCTTCATTGTTAACCACCTTCCTGGTAACAAAGCCAGTGGGAA
This sequence comes from Myiozetetes cayanensis, assembly GCF_022539395.1. Classification (NCBI taxonomy): domain Eukaryota; kingdom Metazoa; phylum Chordata; class Aves; order Passeriformes; family Tyrannidae; genus Myiozetetes; species Myiozetetes cayanensis. Next base: position 45,483,293 of record NW_026087853.1, on the reverse strand, counting down.
ACTGGCTCATATGTGAATCTAGAAATATAACTTAGAGCAGAGCTTCTGGATGGGTTCAATTTAGCCATCATTCATTATCTGATCAATAGCTTACACTCACTGAATACTGGCTACGGAGAACCTACACCAGTTACTCCAACTCCAAAAGAAAAAGGAAAAAAAAAAATCACCACTTGTAAAGGCTGATAGGGAAGGGAAGAGGCTATCGCTTATGATTTTACCTCATTCAGCAAAAAATGAAATAATTCAAGGAATAAATAAAACACCTTCAAGAAACAAGCTACTTACTACAGGAGAAGATAGGACAACAACCATCCTCAGATATAGCAACCACTGGTTGGAAACCTAAGTCACATCCTGTTTTGTTGATAATGCAGGTTTTTATATCACATTCTGCAATAGATAACAGATAAACTAAGCCAAAGCATCCCATCCAGCAGCATTATTTGCAGACAAAGCTTGAACATCCAAGAAATTGTGTAGAAATAGATGGATGATTCTTGTATCACACATTTTTGGAGTTTGAGACATGTTCAGGTGAAGTATCTCTAATTTTTCTCCACTGTAAAGCTCTTCCTGGGATATGTATTTATGGCCCTTGTTCCTGCTTCTCTTCCCCCACTGAATGTCATCTCTAAAAAAACTAAACACACTTAGACAAGTGACAGGGAAACAACTTGGAGTAAAGATAAATGAGTCTGAGAGTGAAAAAATAAAGAGGCAGTGGATGAGAGCCAAAGATGCAAAGGTTGGGACATGCAAGGCAAAGGACCTTGACAATGTCCACTGCTCCCTTAAGGCATCCAAGGAGCCTAATGGACCTCTTCCTGGTAGGCTGAAGGGATGAGGAACAGAAAAAACATCCCACTACCATTGCCAGGATCCCTTGTCCTGCATCTTGGTATAGCTGCTGGGAATGGTCAGCATTAGGAGCAGACTAGTCCTGTGTTGTGGTGGGCATTTGGGACTGGGAGGATGAAAATGCAAAGGTGAGGGCAAACATATATCAGGAATGTCCACAGGAAGCCTTAGTGGAGTCTGAAAGATGAACCTATCCTCCCTTACTGGAGTGGTCTCTGTGAAAGGATCACCCTCTCATCTCAGAAGGACAAGAGCCAGAGGATCCTGTGAAGCAGGTGGTCCAAATGATCCAGGGGGATATTCCAATGTAAGTATCTGTCAGGTCATGGCACTAATTTAGAGTACAAGTTGGACCAGAGGAGTTCTGTTCTGATAGCAAGAGCTCCTGGCACGTAGATAGAAGAAATGACCACTTCAGTGTGTTTATTTGAATCTGGTATCCTTGGGATACCAGATCTCAGTCAAGGACAACTGCTGAAGGCATGATGCCACATTTTGACATATGAATTATCTACTCACCACAGACAGTCTCCATGCAGCATGGGTCATCCAGACGTGGTTTTATTTTGCGTACAAAGCCCTCTTTTGTGCAGTTGATGGGTGGAGATTTAGCACAAGGGCGGGGGAAGCAAGAGATATTCAAGGTGGCTTCATCACAAGTACAGTATTGACAGTCATGCTCCCAAGCCTCTCTAGGCTATGAAAACAATAAGGATTGCAGTTCAGAGAGCAAAAACTGGAAATATTATATCAATGAATGCCTGCTGCAAGACAGTGTAGGGCTGAGTTCAAATTCCAGAGGGAGGAGAAAGGAACAGTAAGAAAAAATGCTATTACTTGCCACCTTCCTTTGCTAGTTTATGTGTTTCCAGAAGAGAAGCCTGGTAGTTCTACCAAGAAACCAATTCCCACAAACTGCTATTTCTGCTTCTGTGCCTCAAATGATTAAAAAACTTCTACAGTTAATAAAATCTGCTGGTTTTGTTCCTAGTGTCTTTGCAGTTCACTGTTTTTTAAGCTTAGAATTAAAAGAAACAACTCATGCAGCCATTTTTACAGGAGGTCACAGAACCCAGATATAGTATAAAGACAGTATTTTCCTTTCTCTTACCTGTTTCACTGACCCATCTTGTGCAGTGCAGCCTATAAAATGAATTACATGTTACTTTAATGGCAACTGAACTGGGGAAAACAAGAGAAGCAGGAAGAAGGAATAGAAGGAAAGTCTTGAAATCTGAGAAACAACCACAAAGAGGAATCCAGAGTGGAAAGTCACAGGCTGTATACCCAAAAAAATCTTCCCAAAAAACCATTCTCCCCTTTGTTCTTTTGAAAGTTGCACATTCTGCATAAGAACATGACAGAAACTATCAATCTGAAATGCTTCCAGCCTAACTAGAAAGAGTCAGTATCAAGGTCTCCCCCATTTCCTCTGTACCCAAAATATCCCCCTTAATGTGCACTTCTAGTCAGGCTCTTACCCAGCCCCCAACCCCTCCTCTGCCTTCCCATCACACCATTTAAATTATTGCTTACCACAAACAGAAGCACAAATGCCATCATGATCATTCAGCAGAGTTTTCCCATCAGGACAGTAGCATCCCTCAACAAACACTGATGTGTTTTTTGGGGAGGGAAGGGTGTCCCTAACGACTTCTCTGCACAATTAGAATATAAACAGGAATGAATGAGAGGCAGAAATGTAGCCCAGGGCAATCAGACACCTAAATCCCATGGGAATGTGAACTTCAAATTTCCCCGGCAATTTTCACATCATGGACTTGAAAAATGCCTTAGGAAATGACCCACCTGCTGAAGCAAGTTTTTCTTCTTGCTTCACCGCATGGCTTGTACACCTGATCCCGAGGACAGATGGCCTCTGTGGAGCATTGCAACACATAGGTTAAGAAGTCCAGACCCACGTGTACCCTCCAATGCACAGCGGGCAAAGCACCCGCGCTATCACAGCCCACATCTCGTGGGTCCTCACAGCCCAGGCTCCTGCCCGGGAGGGAGTCCCTGCAGCTTCGGCAAGAGTGGCCAATGGATTCAGCAAGCTCTAGCTATAGTAGTACTAACAGTGCTCACCCCCGAATCGCGGGGTCCCCTGAGCAGGGCAAAGCACGCAGACAGAAGCGGTGTGTTGCCATCTAGTGCCGAAGCTTTAGGAAACACACCGCACCCGGCTGAGCTACTCAGGAGAGAACACGGGCTTGTTTCCCCATTGTTTTGCATCAGTTCTGGACTGGAACAACCTTTTTAATTGTTCCTGCTTTTTTCCCAGGTCCAGAGCAGCTCAGAAAAGATTGAAGCCCGATGATGTGGAGGAATATAAACAAGCACGTAGGTGAGAAACAGACCAGACTTGCTTCACCATCCGGCCTTACCACACTGGCCATTCGCCTGCCTCCTCCAGTCCACGCAGACCCCGTGGAGCCCGCACAAGGCTGCGTACGTCTGCATGCTCTGGCACTCGGTGCTGGGCTGCTCTTCTGAGCACCCACTGGCCACACACGCCTCATAGTAGGGCTGGGGGGGGACCACGCCGTGGCACTCAGTCAGGGTCCTTCACAAAGCAAGGAGACAGACCTTGGGTGGCTTTCAAGAAAGAATTCAAGAACCAAACCCTCCACACCCAGGCAAAGCCTCAAGGTAAAGATACAACTACAAATGGCTCTCGTAGGCAATATGCCCACACAGCTTAAATAAGAATGAGCTTTACCTCCCATTCTTTACAATGCTTTGAAAGCAAGCACTTCTATGTTAGACTGCAACCTGCAAAGGCTCCTGCACAGCTCATAGCTATAAATCTGTATGCTGACATTTTCATATTAGCATGTTTATACATCCTGTTTTAAAGCAGAAAATTATTTTACAAACAGACACACATGCTCACTATATTTTGACTCTGTTCTGTAACATTCAGAGCTTTCAGATAGTGAATCATAGCTAGCTCCTTGCTGGCTTGTCCAGAACTGACAGGCAGAGGGAGTGCCAAGTGGCAGACACTATTAAGGGAGGACTGATTTTGATGATGCAGCTGAAAAATATCTGCCAGTCTCAGGAACACTCACACATCAGTTCACTGCTCAGTTTCCCAAGGTATGCAAGACTTCATATTTTCATCATATCCTATAATCAGTTCACCCAAGCTATGTAGTAAAACACTAAATTATCTTGTGGACTTTTTCTTCTTATACCTTCAGGAGTTGTCTTACCAGATGATTTTACACAGATTAGAAGGCTCACAATGCTGGTGATACTCAATCATAGTTGGTTCTGAGACACCTGGATTGCAGTATCTGTTGGTAGGATATGGTGCTTTCCAATCTAATGCCATGTCTTTGAAGGATTCAGTAACTTTACCATTCCTCTTCATAGCATCATCAGACTTCTGGTTGGTGCAAGTACCTGGTAGTAATATCAAAGCAAAGTGAAAATTCAAGGTCAGCTGATGCCGATGAAGCTGTTTTTAGAGAACATTTGGAGGGAAGTTCATCTCCTTGTGGGAAGTTAACAACATGTGGGATCCTGGATAAGTTCACAAAAACTTTTCATAGGAAGAGAAGGCTAGAAGAAACAGTTTGCCAGTTACTCATGAAAACCAGAATTGGCATGTTGGTTGATACATTTCTCCCAGTGGCCAAATCAACTGAGATGGCTCTGTCTAGGATAGGACTGTCCAGACTTTTTTATGTTCCCATATGGAATATATATGTTCAAGAGCAAGGGCTTAGAAAAAGTCTGCCTCCATTCACCAACAGACTGCAAACAGAATGAAAGGATGTGGCTTAAAACTCTATCTCCTGACAGTGTCTTTCCCCTAAATAGTGATAAATTTATTACAATTTGTGAAAAATAGAAATCAATGGAGTTGCAAGCATTTATAGATGTTTATAAGGGGATGAGTGAAAGAAGGAGGAAAATTTATTGCACTGATTATTGTCAGCTGATGAGGACACTCACCACATAGTCCCATGGTATTATTATAAAACTTTCCATAAGGGAGTTTTATGTAAAATGCAAGTTGACTGTAGGAGACATAAACCTCTAATTCAGGTATTTCGATTATGGCATAAAGTCCAGAACTGCTTATCCTGATACCATTCTTGGAAATGTCTGGAACAACTTTTTTATTGTTAAACAAAACCTAAAAAGAAGAGAAACAAAAAGGTCTCTGTGAATACTCTTCTGTTAAGTAAGGTTAATGATCTGTGCAACTTGAAAGCAGAGCAGTACAAATTCGGATCTTAGGTCCACCTAACTCTTTCAAAGACCGTCATTTAAGCAGTTTCTAAGATTCTTTTTAATATGTCATAATTCATATTTGAATGCTCATATCAGGATAAAACCCACAATTTTCAGTTATGTCATAATTTCCTGGATTTTTAGAATATAAAAATTTTTGTTGATACTAAGCAAAAAAGAGAGAGAGAAAACGATGCAATTACATTTCCTACCCATTCCGTTATTTTACAAGCTTCATCCTTTGTCATGGTAGGACATTTGGCAGCAACTACAGCAAAATAATATTGAACATTTGTTTTAATACAATACTTTACCAAGTTTGTTATTTTTCCATGCTCCATTGCTTGTGTCAGAATAACAGTAGAGTTGGAGTGAAAAATGATAAGGGACATTGAACAAATTGCTCCATCAATGGCACCACAGTAGTAGTTGTCTATGTGAATCCAGAAATTGTGAGAGTCAGGATGAGTTGACTTCACAAGGACATAGGTGCAATTTTCTTTAAAATGATAATATGTTCCATCAAAAGTCACGTAATGCTCATTTCCCCATCCACTACAAATACCTGGAAGACAGAGTGACAGTCTTCAAATTTGGCTTATAAGCTTCCTGCAAGTACAAGCTGGATTTAACTCTTTTACTCGCTTCCAGTGAGAGCCAAAATAACCAGTTTCATAAAGAAAGACTAGCCTAACAAGCATATTCCTATCCACTTTTAACAGCCGATGTTTTAGATGGCATTTCTGTTCCATTGTAACCTACTGAAATAATATGAATATAATATAGATGTTGACCACACAGACTTATCCTTCTTGGATACATAACATCAATTTCAGGAATTCTTCTGCCACTTACACTGACACTCAAAGACTTCACAGCACCCAGTTTCATCGTAGTGTTTCGTGAACGGGAAACCATTGACACAGATTTTCAGCTGCTGAGGAGGGCAAGTCATGCTGGACAGTTTGATATTGTTTCCTTCTCCCAGGCAAGTGGCAGTCTGGCAGTGTCCAAAATTCCATGTTTCATTAAACTATGGATGGATTGGGGAAAAAAAAAAGGAGAGGCATAGAGTAAAATAATGTAACAAAATCTTTAAAATCACACACAGCAACTGTGTTCTATTCAGTTAATTGTCTAGCATGGCAAGAGTTGGTGCCTACTCTGTGTCTCGAAACCAGGCAATACGAAACATAAGCAATTAACAGAGCCTTGATATCTACTTTTTGTATAGGACTAAATATTAAGGTCCTGACCACTTCTGGTCATGGAATATGTCCAGATGTGATCTCCTAGTCTTTGTTCAGCTTGGGAAGCTCTGCCCACATCATTTAGACGTTTCAGGTGAACAGAGAAATCTTCAACTTATTCTCTCAGTGGGGGTTTCTGGTATAATTCTAAATCATCTAATTCTGCCACATGTATAGTCCAGCTGTAGTGGTGGATACCAGCATCAGAGGAGAACACCAAATCTTGGCTGCAGACAATGCATGTATGATGAGTGATGAAACACTTGGACTTCTTCCAAGTCTCTCACCTTTCTGGGAGGAATGAGTGCAAGACAATCGCTCACAGGAGCCCTTGTGGAAGAAGGAACTTGGTTTGTTGCACTGGGAGTAGATGCTGGTGGACAGGTTTCAGAATCTGGATCACAGCTCTTGAGGGTCTCAGCATGACCAGTTTTACACTCTGCCCAAATTAATTCAATCTGACACAATTTATTGCAGACAGAATAAGCACAACGATCCGATGTATTCACGGGCAGAGAAACATTTTCTCCTGCAAGGCCAAAACCCAACAAATTAGCACCAGACTGTACATGAAATGTCTCATTCCCAAAGCCTATGCATCACAGATCAGCTCTGTACTTAGCCCTGCATTTAACTGTCTGGGTCTGCCTCTACCCAACAGCCATGTTCAGGTGTGACTGTCTGTCTGCAGCACCTTGAATTTAGTGACTAAACTGGAGCTCAATTCATCCAAATGGCAAAGGCTGAGGAAGGGCCACAAGTGGCTAATCTGAAATTCTGCTCTTTAGTACATTAGCAGGAGTTGAAAATGCATACAAAAGGAGAGAATACTCAAGACATCACAGAGTGCACCTGGGGTCTTCATAAACAGAATAAGTGGATCAGGAGCTACTAATAGATGAAGAACAGTCTTTCCTTCCCTGGTTTTGGAATATTACTGTGAGCTACAAGCTTGTGTTCATCAGTTTGGGATTCAGGTCTCTTCTGACATTAGCGTCTGCTGTAAGTTTCCTTACAGCAGGGATATTCAAACCCCAACAAAGTTATTGAACGTGAGAGAGTTGTAGTTCTGAAGCTGTTAGTTACAGTTTAAAGATGCAACAACTTCTGCTAATGTTTGACTGCAGCAGGCAGAATGAGCCCCTGCTGAAGCATCTTTATCTAACAGTACATCTTTCCACATCAATGGTGCAGAACAAAAATGTGCATGGTTTCTCACCCATTTGTATCAACTGCCCATTGTCGTTGCAGAAGCAGGGAGTGGCTACCACTGGCAATGGAGGTGCAGATGTTACAGTCTGCATATGTGTTTCTGCAGGAAATGAAATCAATTAATGTTCAAATGCTCTGATACTCTCCTTTCAATCCCTAAGACATCTATTACATTCTTTACAACCACAAAAAAAAAAAAAAAAAGGAAAACATAATCTTTTTTTTACCCCCACTACATTCTGTACATGTATACACAAAAACCACCCTCTCTGTATTTATATACACTCTCTCTATTACACAGTGTGGTGCTATAATAATACACACACATGCCCCCTTGTAGGGAGTTTTTTATACATATATATACATATATATACATATATATATGTATATATATACACATGCATAAAATACAATAACCTCCCCTTCTACTGTCACTCATTCATTCCAGTTTAAGGTTTCTAATGCTTCAGTACTTCACCTGACTTTGCAGAGGTGCTTTCCAGCTGGCACTCCATTTGGCTTTTCTAAGCCTTGTTGCAAAGAGACTGTTGGTTTAAATACAGACAGATCATACAGACATTTTACTATGCCACCTACACCTACACTCTGCTTTTAGTAGTCTTTTCCTACCTACTGCTTCATCATACTTCTTATTCCATTTGTTAACACTTTGCAAATAGCAAACACACAGGGTCACTGTCAAGTCTTTAGTCCTTCCAGTCATGTGAGTGGAGATGCTAACTTTTAATTTTCCTTGTAGTCTTTGCATAACTTGCTACCAGCATTATACACCTTTTTTTTGGCCACTTATTTTATTTGCCATAATCACGAGACAAAATTTCCACTTTTTTTTCCTCTCTTTTTACTTCCTGTTTTCTGCTCTTTCACAGTCTCTTCACTCTGCAATTTATCTTTTGGAAAGGGAAATAACTGCCAGCCAGCTTTATTTTCATGTTCCAGTGACCCATTTGAGACTCACTTATTCCAATGAAGAAAACAGTACAATAGGGACCATAGTGTGATATTGGTGATAAGAAGGAGAAAAACAATGTTTAGGTGTATGAAATATTGAGACTAACACCACCGGTGTCAACTATGATATGCCCAAAATTATTGTAAAAGCTGTACAGAAAAACGGCTGAATCTCTCTATTCTCTCTTTACCTCACTGACAGTAAGGTTAGTAAGACTCTATAAAAATTACACTTTTGGTCCTCACTACAAGATCCACAAGCTCTGATCCCTCATTTTTGAAGCTTCAGTAGTCTTAAATTCTTAGCTTATCCTAGACACGCAGTAGGAGTCTTTTCCCAAGATGGATAGATCTTACTACCATTGCAGACTTCCACAGAATCAGCACCAAACTTCTTAAGAGATCCAGTACCTTGTGCTGGTGTAGATGGTGTTCTGCATGTCCTAAGTGTTTTAATGATCTCTCCATTAGGGCCACAAACAGCTTCACTGCACTCCGTCCCATACACGTAGCTGTACACAGTTTCATTTAACGTGTAGGTCTTTCCATTGTAACAGCAAAGGCAAACTGAGGCACCAAAAGAGCAAATACCACGGTAACAGAGGACAATATGCAATATTGTGCAATATAAACACAAATGAATAGAAAACCAAACTCTGTGTTTATACTTCTGAAATTCACAACATCAAACATGAGTTACCTGGCTGGAAAACTTTCTCAGTTTCTACTTAAGAAGCTGCACTGGTAATCTGTCTTATTTATTTTAAAGTGGATTGGATTTTTATGGTTGCTGGTGTTTCTTGGAGTCAGCTTGCATAGAGGAATAACTGGTTGCTGAAAGAATCAGAACTGGTATTGCCCTAACCCCACAGGGAATACAGGTGAATTCCCTTTTGGCAGGGAATGTGAGTGGGATTACTGCCTTGCTGAGTGACAAAACACTGGCTCAGAAGGTGTTGCACAGCTGTTTCCACCCACTTATGAGAAGCATGCAGTGATAAACAGTTTCATTTAAATACATTAGAAGCTCTACAGATTTTGGAGAATGTATGTTCAGGAACCAAAAGAAATATATCTATTACTGCAAACCTGAAAATGTGGTGTTTGCTGTGTCACTCTGCATTTTGGGATGTGGTTTCTCCCAGATATGGGACTGAACTAATATCATACTTCAAGTGTATCCTTTAGGCACACAAATGTATCTTCATAAGATAGCTGTCTTGGCTCATTTTGTGAAATTAATGGACAGGACTTCTACGAGATATGTCCTGTTCTAAAAGTACTCATTTAAACAGGTACCATGAATGGCCTGCTACAGACTAGTGTCTGTTTTCACTGACCACCAAGGAGGTGTAAAAGTGGAAAAAGTGTTATTTACATGGATAGAATGAATCCCACATGTCATACCTCTCTCCTTCTTCCCTCTAACTATCCTTTAGACAATTCTTGAGGTCAAAATATATCTTTCTGCATCAAAGTATATCTGTACTGCTGTGCAACCACCTATTAAACTACCTATCTGGATTCCTATTACCAATATGCTTGCAGTAATATATGATACTGGGTGTTTCAGTCCTATCATCACTCAATGCATGGTGAAGGTGGGGAAGAGTTACCTTTGGAGTCTTCAGTACATAGTTTCTCTACAGGATCACTGAAGAAAAGAGAAAAGAAGACTTGTTTTATTGACTTGAATCAGTATATGGTATAGCAATGTCTGCAACATACTTTTACATAAGAACCTGCTCCTGAAGGGTTTAATAATAATTGTCCCACCTATGATCAGTCACAAAACATTGCCTAGCTTATTCTTTCCAGTCCTATTCTACCTTTCTCTCCATCAACTGACCTACCATGAAGTGCAGTTGGGGAGGGAGACACACTCCCTGCTCTCCTCATCAAAATATGGCTTGTCAGGACTACATTCTGGGTAACAGCCTGGAAGGTGAAAGTAAGCAAAGCATTCTTAGTCTGCCTTACACAGATACAGGAAAAAACATAAATACCTCTATCAGATAGAGATTTCTTTCAAAAATGAATGTGATTCCAGTATGAATGTTCTTTTTACTACCAGTTATCTTTTCATTCCTCCTTTTTCTCTCTCCCAAAAGTTTTAATTAACTCTGTCAACAGAGAATTATTCTTTGCAAATTTATATTGAATGGCTTCTTATTCCTCCCCATATTTAAAGGTAACAGGTAAATTATGCTATGAATGGTACCATCACATGGAGAATTAGCCTAGGTAAGGCATGGTCAGTGAGCTTCTGGGGCAAATGGGATAACCTTTCAGTCACCTGATGCTTAAGACATTTAAAAGCAGACTAGTAGCTGTTAAAAACTGCATTAAAGGAAGAATTACCTTCTAGACTATACAGCAAGTTCCCACATTTCTCTTGTGGGTTCCTGCAGGTCCTTAGACAAGGGGCTCCACAGGGTTTATAGAACCATTCATGTTTGTCAGGTGGATTGTAATAATCACAGAACACAGCTGGAACAGAAGAATAAAACACCTGTAGGTCTCAGGCACTGGATGGGGGTTATTTTTAAATCTTGCTTAAAAGATTTAAATAAGATAAACAAGATTGAAAAACTTGTTTAGTCACACACGCATGGCAATGTCACTGTTCTGCTCTTCTTTATCTCCTGTGCTCCTAAGCACATGGAGCACTGCTTTTCTATGTGCATTTTCAGTGCAATACTTACGGCAAATGGCAGGTGTTCTCCAGTTTATACAGACACCAGCTCTGCTACAGCTTCTTGAATAAGCAGCAACTGAGGTACAGAAGCACTCACAGTCTCCCACGCTGTCACAGCCACAGAAGTCAGAAACACAAGATTCATAATATGGTATTGGGTTCACCTATCAAAATAGCAGCAGATCTGTCACCACAGGTGTATTGGCTGCACTGTGTTTTAATGAGGGAAAAGGTTCTGAATTTCTGTCATGCACTGGAGGTTTGTGACAGACTGGGATTGTCATGAAGGAGCTATGATATTTTACAACAGGTAGTTTTCTATTTTCACCTGCCTGGTGGAATTGGACTCTAATTCTTCTCATTCTCATGTGTGTAATACTGTCACTTATCCTCAATATGTCTTTCCAGTGTGATTTCTGTGGGACTGAACTACCTTGCTTTGGCTTAGCCCAACCATATAGTGTGCATTCTCTACCTGGTAAAGTGAGTATAAAAGGAAATTCTATTTCCACTGAATTTCATGTCTCTTGTGTTTTAACCTGTGTTAACATAAACTAACCAAGGAAATTAAGCCCAGTTTGTTTTTAAAATGGCTTATTAAAGTGCACTGAAGCTTTGTATACACATTCTAATTAATAATTAGTACCCTTGTTTCTATTTAGATTAATTCAATTTGTGTCTGAAATAAACCAAATAATTAATCTCTTTAGATAACTTGAATGAACTTCCTCAAGTACAGTATGCAGTTTTGGGCACCACAATGAAAAAAAGACATTAAGCTATTAGAGAGCATCCAAAGGAGAGCCACGAGGATGGTGAAAGGTCTGGAGGGGAAGCCTTATGAGGAGCTCCTGAGGTCCCTTGGTTTGTTCAGACTGAAGAGGAGACTGAGGGGATACCTCATTGCAGTTTTCAGCTTCCTGGTGAGGGGCAGTGGAGGGGTAGGTACTGATCTCTTCACTCCCGTGATCAGTGACGGGGTTAGAAGAAGCAGCATGAAGCTGAAGGGGGGGAGGTTTAGGTTGGATACCAGGAAAAGATTTTTCACCCAGAGGGTGGTTGAGCACTGAAACAGGCTCCCCAGAGGAGTGGTCACAGCACCAAGCACCAAGTTCAAGAAGCATTTGGACAACACTCTCAGGCACATGGAGTGATTCTTTGGGTGTCCTGGGCAGGGCCAGGAGTTTGACTTGATGGGTCCCTTCAAACTCAGAATATTCTATGGTTCTATAAGGATCACCACACAAACAGACTTACACCAACTTATCTCTAGGTTTTAAAAACAGCTATCTAAATTTTTAATTCTGGTGGCCAAGTATAATCCTCTTTATCTTCAGTTACTCAAAACAGTTACTGCTGTTTCCTCGTAATATATATTAATATATATAAAATACTGTGCTACAGGATTTAACTGGCATAGCTGTCAAGTGAGGTTCTGACTAAGGTAGCCCTTGTACTCGAGGATTCTGTGTAGTAGCCCTTTATAGTAAGAATATTCATGCAAATGTACTGCCAATTAGCAACAAATACCTAGTGGGGAACTACTGAGGATGACAGAACAGGATTACCTTACTGTGACAGGCTTCAAAGATGTTACTCTTAATGATGCTACAGTGCTTCTGTCCCAAGGCAGACTTGAAAGGCTGATCAGCACACGGGTCTGTCATGTTTATATTTGAGCAGGTGCTTGTTATTTTCCAGCTGTTTCCAAATTCCTGGATGCTCATCTCCATGGACTGCCCTCTGGTTGTGAAATCATTCCTTGAGCGGCCGTCAAAATCCCCACAAAGACCACAGACTTTTCCCTGGGAAGTTTGTGTAGGCGTAGTAAATGGCTTGGTTATTTTGAGTGCAGCCCACTTTTTGACAGAAATAAACTATAGAACAGGTCAAGGCAATATAGCTGCAAGTTTCGAAACAGACATCAAAAACAGCCTAGAAAAAGCTGAACTTAACTGGCAAGAACAGTATTAGTGTGTTGCCAATACTGTAAAGTGTTTGGCTTTACTTTTACTTTTTTCCAAATATTTTGAGTGTTTCATACTGACTGAACAATGAAATAAAACATAAATTATGACCTGCTTGCTGCTTCTTCTTGAAAACTAAACCAAACTCTTTTCCGAACACCGCTTTTCAAATTGGGACTCCAGTTCTGGATGTGGAACTTTGAGTTTGAAATCATAACTCTCGGTCCATCCCATACCTACCTGGAAAGATGGTGCCACATGAACAACAACAGTAGTCTTCTGGTCCCACATGAAGTTCATCCCTTGGTTTGTTTCAATCACAATATAACCTCCTCTGAGGTCCACTTTGTAATTTTTCTCAGCTCCTGGATCAGTAGCTATCTCCTGAATTCTTCCTTCCAAGAGCCTTATTTCGCTGCTCTACAAATGAACAGATACATTGCATGGAAGGAAATACAGTAAAAACTTAGTGTAACAGCACTGGTATTCTGCCTCGTGTTCTTTGCCTTATTTTTCTGTAGTCTTTGCACCACGTTGTGGTTTGCTGCCAGACATGTGAGCCACAGACAAGACCCACTGAGTTTGAAGGGAAACGTCTGCCCTTGCATGACAACTCTTACCTCACGGACACATGAACTGTCCTCATTCTAGAAGAAATCTATTCTGCTGGCACAGCAGCTCCTGAGCACACAGGCAACTGGGCATGCCAGAACACCCCTTGCCACACTGCTTTGTTTCACTGCCTTTCTTCAGCATCCCCTTACTCCCCACTATGGGAGAAATCTCTTTAGTGCACATTTTGAGGAAATGCTAAGCCTGAGCTGGAGGGAAGAAACTCTGCCCTATGCTCAGAGCATGGTACAGAAACGTGCTCCTCTAAAAACTTCACCATCACTCCTAGACCACTAATGTGACAGATACAAATACACACAGACAGATGCACACACATAGAGCGCTGTGGACTCCTTGTATCTATCCCCTCACCTGCAGAAGTGTTCAGTGTCTCTGTTAACACCAAACATCTAAACCTTTCCCAGCTTGCCTGCCTCTGCTTTCTGGCTGTTTGACTTCCATAGGTACTCTCTAGAGGCAACTGTGAAGGAATATAAGGGGATGATACACTAATTGCTACAAAATCAAGACTACAACTCCTTGGTTATAATCTATTCTAGACAAACCTCAAAAATCAATGTGATCTTTAGGGAGCAGATGGACCGTGACTCTCCACAGGCGTTGTTCTGAATTACAATCCGGAAGGTGCCAGCATCCATGTTATTGGGGCAAAAATCCTTAGAAAAATAGATAATGTTCTATTAGATCTTTTCAGGCAACTACTCCAGTCATAAACATTTTCAGGAGCCCTAAGTGCATGACACTCTAGTTTGACTTCTATTATTTTGTCACTTCTTTATTCATCAAAACTGCAAATTTTAGAAGAATGCAGTGAAAGCTGACCTAGTGGCAGGTTCACACTTGACCAGGATTTTCGAAAAGAAAAACTAAGGGAAAAAATGAGTTTTTCATAGCAGCAGTCCTGCCCAATCAAAAAGAAGAAAGTTTGTTGGTTTTTTTTTAATTAACAAAACCAACTGTAATTTGGGGATGACAAAATATCTCACTGAGTACTGTCTCATTACATGAAATTATTATACATGAGGCTCACACCTTAACCTCTGCATGCTTCTATCACAATAAAAATAATGTCAGTCTTGGATGGCTGAGAGAAAGACTTTTCAACACCACACTAATTCCTTTCCTTTGCAAATGCTGGAATAATATTGGGAAAGGGCTGTCCAATCCAGGAGTTAATCTTTTGGGATCACACAGTGCCCTCTTGTGTCACTTCTGAAGGTCAATTTCCTTTGTTTTATCTGGAAAATCTCACTGTATCTGCTCTAGGTACAAAAGGAGGGGACTAAACCTTGCTCATCAGTGTTGATTATTTAACATGGGAATGCCTTTTAATTACTCATAGTGAGGCATACAGTTTAAGCTGTGAAAAACATAAGAATGGAAAAGTGAAAAAAATTGATACCTGAGCTAGGATATAGTCACAGTCTCCCAGGAAATCAAACTTCTCTCCATCAAAGCTCATGTAATGCCCGTTTCCATACACAGTGCAGGTTCCCTTGCAGGGCTTGTCTGTGCAATTCCACTGCCTTTTGTTACAGGTGCTGGAAGGCAAGATGCAAAGAATCACAATATTTGTATGAAACATGAGTTTTCCTTAACCCCCAAAAAAGGGCCAGAATAATGAAAATCTTTGGGTTTTGCAGTGCTTCCAAGAAAACGATCATCTCCCACTCTTCCAGCCATTTCCTCTCAACTGTTCTGAGATCACGCCATGAGATGGCATATTAATCAGAAAGTTCATATTTACTACCCAGACACATTTGAACTTTGTCTATTTTTAGTCTATTTTTTCCTTCAAAAATATTTTAAATCAATTAGTCCTGACAGCAGACAGTGGGGATTTAGGAGAGAGATTCAAGATGAAGAACTGAATATTTCAACCATTTCTGAATACTAATTTTTGAGGGACCATGTGGTCAGTTCTGTTCCTGACTACAGTGCTGTGCGCAAATGTTATCTCTGTCTTCCCTTGGATATTGGGTCTGACTGAGATGGAGATAATTTTTTCCCACAGTAGCTTTGCAATGGTATCTAGAAATGCATTGGTAACACCCCAGTGTTTGAGCTGTTGCTGGAACAGCATCAAGGCTGTGTCTTCAGCATTCCCCCCTTACCAGCTGTCTAGGGGATGGGCAAGGTCATGGGAGGGGACAGAGACAGGACAGCTGTCCCAAACTGGCCATGGATACTCCAAACCATGTGATGTCTGCTCAGCAGTAAAAGCTAAGAGCATGGGGTGGTGTGGGGGGGTGAGGGGGCATTTGTTTTATGATGTTTGCTTTCTGGAGCAACTGCTATTCATACTGAAGGCCTAATTCCTGAGAAGTGACTGGACATCACCTATTGATGGGAAATAGGGAATAAATATTTTGTTTTCCTTTGCTTCTGCACACAGCCTTTGCTTTTGCTTTATTAAACTCTCTTTATCTTGACCCATGAGATTTTCCATCTTATTTTCTCCCCACTGGTGTCCTGCTGAGGAAGGTAGTGATAGAGCAGGTAGGTGGGCACCTGACATTCAGCCAAGGTCAACCCACCACACCTTGACAAACCTTACTGCTAGTTCAGGAGGACTGCAGACAGAAAATTTTGTTTGTTATACCCTTGGCACAGATAATGCATCTTTTTTCCCATGTGTGTGCTGTTCTCATAAGAAAACAAAGCCATTGCTGCAATAAAACTTCTTAATGACTCTGTGATAGCAGCAACTGCTTACCTGGCTTTGACTTTACATGTGAAACTTGATTGCCTGTAGCAATGGTGATTAGACCAAAGTGTTTCCTCTTGGCAGAACTATACAGTCTCATCCTCACTAAATAATGGATGAGGATTCAAAGCATTTTACCCACCATGATTAGCAACAACAGCGAAATCTATGGCAGCATTATACCAGAAATTGGAGCAACTAGAGAATTAATTTATCTTGAGAACCATGCAACTGGAAGCACCACAAGTGATGAGGATGGAGCATTGCAATTCCTCACTCACTTATGTAAATTCAATCCTTTTCTAGAGTTCAGCTGTGCCCAATAGATGCAGTCTCAATTCCCCCTTATTGGATAAGCAAGCACAGACCAACTAGGGTAAGACTGTTATTTCTGAAGCTGATGTGAAAGTAGAAAAGGATGGAAATGGTTTGACAGAAGATCTTGGTACATGTTCTCCCCAAGTGCAGGCTCCTGCAATGGGTTGCAGAGAAATATTTCCCCCCTGTTATTTTTACAAGAAGCCTGATGGCTCTAATGATGAAGAGCATGGCTCCAAAGTGCATCCTGCCCCCTGGGTGCACTATGCAATGACAATTTTAATATACTTTCTTATAAAACAAGACTCCTTGGAATAACATACCATGTGTTGCAGTCCACTTTGATGGTTTCCCCAGGTTTATAAAAGTGTCCTCCATGTACACACGGACACTGATCTTTGGGAATACATCCTCCACTGCCATCCAGTACCAGTCCATCAGGACACATGCAGCCAGAAACACATTCTGTGACATACTGCACATTTAAAGATGAAACAGAAATCAGTTCCTTAATGCACAGAAAGAACGGGGAACCAGCAGAGGTGCTAGGTCTGGATGCCAAACCTGGATTCCCCAAAACCAAAGTTCCTTAACTGCAAGCGAGTGACAATCAAGCTACAAGTATCACAGCTACATTGTTGGCTATAGGTGCTGTGTGATCAGTAAAGCAGCCAGTCTGTGAACAGCAGAGTTTGTTAAGGACAGTCACACACGCACAGTCATGCTGTCCCATGTTCCTGCTAGGAGGTGAAGCCCTTACACAGTGCATGTCCTGCGTCTTACAGCTTTTCTGACACTCCGATCCAATCGCACCGGGACCTGCGGAGCTGCAGTTGAAGTAATACATGGGAGCTGGGCAATCTGTAGTAGGAAGAAAACATTTTAGGAAGGTAATTTAGTGAAAGCAATAAAGGTGCCACTAGCAATTGTAAAACTAGCCAGAGCATTTCAGAGGGCAGTAAGAGTCTCTCATTTAAAGTTTCTAATAGCTTTTGCTTCTGCTCAGTAACAGTGCAGGAAGAAGGAGACAGATAACTTCAAAGGTTTGGGAAGTATCCTCATCTTTTAAAGAATCCAGTGAGGATGGTGACATTTTACAAAGACAAATATTATCAATAACCAGCACGTTTCAAGGAGAATGAAAAGAATGTGCAGAATACCAAATGTTACAGAAAGTGAGAGATAACACAGAAAAACATTATAAATACTAGCTGACATCACAATGCCATTATTTTATAGAATCTCACCTTTTACCAGGATGGTTTCTCCAATGCAGTCTAATCTTCCTTGAATGCATTTGCTAAAGAGATTCCATAAAACGAAACACATCAGCTCTTTGCCCATTTCTCCCTCACAAGAGAAAAAGGCACTGCAAAGCTTCACTAGTCACATGAATAACAAATTCCTATCAAAATGAATATTTGGTACAGCTGTCAGTTTCACAGACATAAATTACCATTTCCTGAAGGAAGATTAAGAGATCCTGCTCTTAAATACTCTTCCTTCATCCGTCACTGATTTACTGTGTATTTTCCCTAAATCAAGCTTTTCCTAAGCATTTATTTTCCACTCCATGAGATTAGAATAATACTTTCTTAAATAAGAGACCTCTTAAATTACTAAATGAATATGTGTTTATAAAATAATCTAGAGTCCTCAGTTGGAAAACAGAGAGAGAGAGAATATATAAACATCTAAAGATAATAAAACAGCCTTCTCCCGGTGTTTGTTTGCATTGCTGCCCTAAAGTGGTTGAAAATGAGAAATGACAATTGTTTTTCATTATAGATGCAGATTAATTATCCTATTTTTAGTATTTTCACTTTAAAACTTGAGATTTGGTTTTAGATTGTTTTCCTGGACCATTTTTGGTTTCTAAACAGTCTGCAGTATGGTGTATTGGAGGATGGTTTTCACTTTGCTATTTCATTTCAAAGCCTGAAACTTTCCCAAGCCCTCTGTCTTCTAGAAACCTTGCTCGCATTGTACAGGGATAATTTGACAGAACAATTAACTTTGCATAGAGGTAGGTAACAAATATTGCTCTACTTAACACGTTTTCAGGTTCTTGCTTGCTAGCAGGAATATAGGATCTTAACATTTGCTGGGGCTGCATTTCCTGCCAGGGCAATATTTGCTTTGGTACAGTCGAGGAGAAATTAGTCATTATTCCTTACTGTAAAATGATACCATTTATGGATTGGAGCAGAGACTTTCCCAGTGAGCCCTGCTATTCCCAGGCATGCAGCAGCCTTTGCACCACCAGAGAAGCTTACCACATCAGTTTGTCCTCTTGGAAGGAGTTGCCGGGTTGAACAATCTTGCCTTTGTAGTAGCAGGGACAGTCATCTGGAGTTACACATTGCTCTTCATCGTTTAGGTAGGTCCCTTCAGGGCAACCACAGCCCTCCATGGGAGGGATCTGAACTTTGCACAGCGGATCAGGTTCATCCAGCGAGCGGCAAGACTGGTTACAGTACTTCACACTGTAGTTATAAACCATAGTCTCAGGACACTCCTCAGAGGGATCTTTGCAAAAGAAATAAAAGGAATGTATGGCTGCCTTTGTGCAATCATCTCTCGTGCTGTTTCTGCACATTGGTAACCATAAATGTGCTGTTACCAAACTAGAAGACCTTGTCTCCCAGTGTTCTGGGGGAAATCTGCTTACATAGACTGACCTACATTACACTGAATACTGAGATAATCAGCAGGGTATATATTTTGTAATATGAAGAATTTACTTTTCTATCTTACACCAAGAACTGAAACCAGTAATTTCTGACTTGTCCTTGTAGTTAAAAATTAGTTCTCTGACCTCTACTAAAGATTTCTTTGTCTGGGAATAACTGGGAAATGAGCATATTTTGTAAGAGGCAAATTCTGATGTTAAATGGGCAGTGACAAGGAACTCATTAATCATTTGATGCTGCCAATGAAAGTGTGTTTCAATTCTCATAGATGTCTTGAAGAAAACTTTTGTTGTCATCCTCTGGGGAAATGAGAAACAACAATTTCTAAGACATCTGAATGGACCAAACAGTTAAATACCAAAATCTAAAGAGCTCAACTAACCCTGTAAAACAGTGAAAAGCTGTTTAATTTTCATAGGCTGCCAACATGCAACACCTTCAAAACTCTGCCATAAAATCTGCAATAGTGATCCAAAGAGATGACATCAAATTCTGTCAGGAAAAATCATCCACATTAAGGCTGTGGTTTTCAAGAAAGTCTAGCATCCAGATTCCTCTGAAATGAAACGAAAAATGGAGATCTAGTCATCTTGGGCCTCTTTCTAACTCACATCTGCAGATTTAACCCCACAGACCTTTTTCAGATGTATTAGAAAGTACAGAGGAGTTGCTCATGGGCAGTTGTGCTAATCAACTTTCCAGCAATACTACCAAACATATCGGCAATATGTTCCATGCCTAAACAAAGCTCTGTATGGTTTTCCAGTCCATGACCATAGTACACTTTCTTAGATTACTTAGCATCCTAGGCTTGTGTACACATTCAAAACCAGCACCTCTACCAACAAAACCCATTTGGTTTTCTGGTCCTAGCTGGAGCAAACACAATATCCCATGTATAAATCAGGCAAGCCATATTCTCCTACTTTATAGGCATCCTTTGAAGATGCAGCAACTGGTATTTGTAAAACAAAATAGGCCAAATAAGAAAGGTATTAATAAGGACGCTGAGCATGAATTTATATCTGTCTCAATTGGTAGCTATTAATGCAATAAAAGAATGTGTTTACTTTCTCCCTTTTGTGGAGGAAAAAGATGTCTTTTGGTAAAGCAAGATCATGTAGGAGGAAGGTTATTTGATTACAGTACTCATGGTCAGAGATTTGCCATCTTAGATTACACAAATAACGACTGGAGGCAAGAGTGCAGAGAACATGAGCATACCAAAGATATCTTTAAGCTAGCTTGCACAAGGAGTGCTAGAAAAGCAGTGCCATGACTTAGCAAAGACTACAAACCCCAACAGTGTGCTGGGTAACCAGTAACTCAAGTAATGGTTCGTGCCTCTGCTGAAGATTGTGTAACACACAGGCACAGCCAACAGTTAGATACATACACTCTATTTACTGCAATGTAGGCATCCACTTAGGATATAACCTGCCTTGGATGCTGCCTGCAGCCTAGCAGAGTGGACACAGCTGCAGGAGTTGGAACAGCTTTTCCAACCCCCACACTGGGACAGAACACCGAGAGTGACTGCTGTGGCCCATTTGTTCATTTACTCATGAACAGTGCAACCTTCACTCTTATCACAGGCATGTTCCCAAAAGATTATTTCTTCTTAAATAAGGCCTAAAATGATTGTGCTGATAAAGCCATTAGCATTTTTCCCAAGGTTACTGCACTGAGTCAATATTATCTACTGTGACTTAAGTCCACAGATTTCAGCCAAACCCATGCTGCAAGCCAGTCTTGATTTGCCATGAAAAATATCAGTAATTCTATGTTGGGAACAAATCTTTCAGTAAACAGTGGCTGTGTCTAGTGCATAAATCTGCGTGCTTCTAGGACAATTTGCTGTGTACCATACTGTGTTCCTTTGAATATTTCAGCACAGGTTTGTGAAATTGTTCTTACCACAATCTTAAATGCCTTTGACAACACACTATACAAGTTAAATTGTTAGTCTCTATTAAGTATCCCAGCTAGCCTCTAAGTCAGCCAATTAAATAGAACATAGCTGCATCAAAGTTGCATAAAACATAACTGTTACTATGTTTGCTATTCAGATGTGCTGTTAGTCAGGAAACCAATATATCTATTTTCTTTTTGACAGAGGCAAATCCCTCTTGAACTATCTGACCATCAGTGAAGAACTGGAAATGTTGAAGTAAAATTCAGAATACGGGACTTTCGAGTTATATTCTCAGCTCTGATACCATTTTATAATAAATTCTGGCAGTGCCAAAGGACGATATATACATATGTGGACTCTGGACTCAGGATTTAGTGACAAATTGTATGTGCAAGAAACTTTTGTTCATTTGTTAGATAGTCCTGAGTTGAAAATGCCTTCAAACACTTTCACCTTCTCAGATATCACCAATACATATTTATTTAAGAAATTACTATTTTACTGTAATGGAAAAATGCAGTTAATGAGAGTGATATCATTTGTATGGGGAATGTCTGAGACAAGAGGGCTGAATGTAATGCAAAAAAAATATCAGAATTAATATACATGGGGAAGCCCATGCATTCAAAAGTAACTTAATTGCGAGCTAAACCCAGAGTGAAATCAACCCTAACTCCTGTTTTGATATGATTAATATGTCTTATACTATTTTGCTTCTCTGACTACTGAATTCAGCTAATATTTTCACAAGGAAAATGCTTCATAAGAGTATGAAGCAGCCATGAACTGACTTTGGCAGGCAGAAGAACTTTATAGAATATATGCTTATTCTGTCTTTCAAAGACTTTCTAACTTGATAACTAAACAACAAAGACACTGGTTGACACAAATTGGGCTGTCTTGAAGCTGTTCCCCCAAGGTATTCTAGGACACATACCACAGATGCCCTGCCTCCAGCCCTTCAGGGTCACTCCTGCTGAAGCACAGTCTCTGGAGTAAGTGGAGAGCACACTACACAGTGCAACTTCACTCTTCTCAGCATTACAGGTGTCATACATGCATTTCTAAAGGACAGGAAAGGACATAGGCATTATTATGTCCAGCTCGTAGAAGAAGCAGGGAAACATATAGCAATTCATAAGATAGTCACCAAATACATTTTTTAAAAGCATTATTACCAATGAAACTTAATATCTCCAAGAGAAAATGTATGCGAATGAAATACTATGCAAACCTGAGAAACAGCAAATCCATGACAGACACTGTAGTGACATTGCGTCTAACACTCATGAAGAAATGAAAAATGAGAAAGATAAGGGCATCTATAGTTCATTAAACACTAAGAAACGTCTATACCAGTCTCCCATGAGGATGTACACTCTAGGACATGTCAGAATATGTCATCTTAAAATATACATAACTGAAAATATTGCACAGTGATGATGGCACTTGTGTACCTATCCAGAGTGTAGATAAGATACACCCAGTTATATGACAGGTGCAACAGAAACACAGAGCATTGACTTTGCTTTTCAAAGAGTGAACAGTTTTCACTCTTTGAAACTTTGAAATCTTGAACTCATATTTTTAATTTGCTTCTGGGTCATACAACAGATGTCAGTGGTGACAGTCACAATTATTTCCAGGGCAGTAGCCAAAAAGGTCCATCTGATCTTGCATAAACTCTCATTTTGTTATTTTTCTAATCAGCATCAGTGAACTTCTTTGGGAACAGGCACTATTGTGACCTATTTCACTCCTCTAGGCCAGGCAACCTTCATGGCAGTTCAGTCTCTGGACTAGATTAAACAACCCATTTAGACCAGTGCCTTACCTTGATGTACACAGAAGGGTCCACAACAGAGTGGCAGGCAGCAAACACACTGCTTGTATTAGACAGAAGAGCACACCAATGCTGGGCAAATTTTTCTGAAGTGGGCAAAAATGTTGTCCATAGTCAGTTAAACCACATTACTATCTGAATCAATATTCTTATCTGGTACCACACAGAACTAGAATGACCTGAAGCATTTAGATAGTGCTGGATGGAAATACAAGTCATTAACACATCAAGGTGATAAGCATAGTTTGATGGGTGAGCAGCCATCTTCCTAAAAGGAAGGTTTGACTTTCCAAGTGCTAACATTATTACTGCAGCTGAATTTGCAGAACATCTACAAAACCTTCCCATTTTCATCGTTTTTTATCAAACTCACTTAATTCTTTGCAGTCAGGTAATTTTTTATAGTCAAGCAATAACATCAAGCATGTAATAATCAGGGGCTGCAGCATGTGACAATACCTGGGAGAGCACAGTCTGAACCCTATAAATATCCAAATCCAGTCAGAGTGATAAATTGGGCAGGGCACCTACTACAGTACAAGGCTTGCTTAAGTTAGTATTGTTGATAACTTCTTCCTTTTGACTTCATCTGTAGCAACCAGATTGGATGAAGAACTTGCCCAAATACTGACAACCAAGTATGCTCTGCCTTAAAACCTAAATCACTCTGATTGATACTGTGTGTGCTTTTCAAGTCATCAGTGAACAAGGTTTTGGCTCTCTTTCTCAAGCAGTGCCGTTTCTTATATTAAACCCAAAGCTGAAATCTTAAAGGCCTGCAAAACCCAACGTGTCCTCTCTAGTAATAGCCTCAGAGGCAGTGGGTTTTGATGTTTATGAAATTTCTAAAGCTTTTTTGATCATGTGAAAATTATTTAGCACTTATGAACCAGGGATGAAAAGCCTGGTACCTTTATCCACACTGTTCAAACAAGGATCTTCAAAGCTGTCCTCAACATCAAAACAGCTGGCTCTAGTTTTCCATGAGTTACCAAAAGCAGAAGCTGAATCTTCCACAGCTCCAGTGGCTGTTCTGAAGTCATCAGTCTGGATGTTATTGAAATTGCCACAAAGACCTGGGGAGTGATGGGGGGGAGGGGCAAAAGAAATTACTACATGCATGGAAAAAGTAATGGCTTCTAGATGAACACTCTAAGCTCTATAATGAACCTTGCCTGAGAGAAACCCATTTTCCTTCAGAGACTTCCTGATGTTCCCACAAATCAGATAGGACACTGTCTTTAGAGTGTAATTATTATTTTTCTTCATTATAGTAGCACTTAGTGATAGCACAAAGATTGGAAGCTGCTTGAATGTGCTTCAGTAAACACTAGCAGACAGAGAAATATCTTTCTGAAAGGCTTATAAGCAAAGGAAATAACAAAAGGAAAACAAAGTGGGTCAGAAAGACAGGATGTAATCCCATTTCACAGACAGGAAACAGAAGCATAAAAAGCTTAAATGATGTAAACAAGAGATTGGTGGCAACCTCAAGTACATTGTCTGTATTTCACAAGTCTCTGATGAAGTCCTATTTAAACAGATAGAGTCTAAAAGACCTGCACACACAAAACATCACAGGGATGATCTAATTTTGCTCAGTAAATTGAAGGATTTATCCAAAGCTTTGTTTCAAGAAAGCTATAGACCTGACCAGCAGTTGTAACATACAAAAGTCAATATAAAATCAAATATTTTGTTCACTTAAAGAGATAGACAAGCAGCTATAACTCAGTTTAAGAGAAAACTGAAAGAGGATGATGTGTCCTACCAGATGTACGATTCTGAAAAGAGTGATCTACTGTTATGGAAAGCTGCATTACAGGTTTCATTTGCACTCGAATCTGTACTCCAGCCGAGCTCAAGATTTTGATGAAAAATGTGGATTGTCTGAAGATGGTGATGCCATCTAAAGAAGAAAGAAAAAGAAGGAATGTATGCACTTGAAAATTTTTATGAAACTGAATAAACAGGAATATCCATTTGCCAGTGCATCCAGTGTAACACAGGAATTCACAGAGAGTCCCAGACCTAGCCTAGTATCCACCTAACAATGAGTAGGATCAGTTCCTTTCAGAGAAAGGAGCAGGAATCCCTCTACAAACACATGTAGGCTACTGTGGGAAAGCTGAGAAGAAGGACATTTACCTTTGCTTACTGGCAGCTTCGCAATGATATTGTTCATGTAGATATTTCCACAGGAACATATTTTTATAATCTACAGGGAAAAGAAAAAAAGCCTGCAGTAGTGAATGCATATGACGTGGCAGACAGCAACAACCTGCAAAGCTTCATTAAGCATCAAGGAGTAGTGTCTTCAAAATCACCTCTGTGGTCAATGTAACTCAGTGTCCAGACACCATGAAATAATGCAGAGAAAATCTCTAGACCTTAATAAAAAATGAAAAACCCTCTCCATAACCAACAGCTTTGACTGAGTGCTCTCACACACCTAAAAGGTGAGCCATCTTTTTGAGAACTGCATGTGAGATGTTCTGTGTAGGTTTGGATCCATCTCATTGGAAATGTAAGATATGCAAAATGACTCACTCAAACTCCCTTAATAGTCAATAGAGGGAGACAGGCCCCTCCAAAAGAACACCTCATACCTTAGGTGGTTTGACTTGACTTGTCCTTTGGAGATCCCCATCTTCCTTTATTGACTATAGAAGTAGATTAGGATGTCAAATCTCCTAACAAGGTTAGGACTGCAACGGCTAAATTCCAGGGGTGCCAAATAGATCTGTATAACTTTAGGAGTGTATAAATACTAGTCCTAACTCAGCTTCCTCCGAATTTAGTTTGAATCATGCCATAATCTTCAGTAGAAGTCTTTGGGCTTCTCATTTGGAGAATTCTGCTACATCAGTCACTGCATTAGGAAAAACCTGAGGACTCAGAACTGTAGTAAAATAAAGGGGATCTTTTCTTTTAGAAAACTCAGTCTTTTAAAAAGAAACAAATTAAAAAGTTTGAAGTCATGAATAAGAGAAGGAAACTTGACTAGGATAATTTTTAGACACCTGCCTCTAAAGAAAATGGAATACAATCCAAAAGAATTGGAAAGGAAATAACTCTTACAGAACAAGCCAAACAAACACATGCACTGCATTATCTGCTGGTATTAATCTTCCCATTTCAGGACAGCAATAGACCAAAATAAGTCCACTGTGTTAGAGAAATCACATATTTGAACCTGAGTAAAAGTGACCTATTTTGTGTCACTAATTAAAGCCAATTACTCACAGTTTTTCCTAGTGTGACTAATACATTCTTTAAGCAAGTCATTGTCTTTGATGTCCCACACTGAATGATCTCTCCAATCACCACAACAGTGTCATCAGTGTTCTGAAAAAACATGAAAAAAGGGATGTGCAGACATTGTTACAGGATGGGAGCTAGAAGAGGAAAAGATGTCTCTAAGGCTAAGATGGTATAAAGAAAGAATAGGGGTATTTGATCTCTAACTGCAGACTCTCATTGCCAAAATCAATAATGTTCATTAACTTTCCTGTGCAATCATCTGTTTCCTTGATATCAGCCTGTGTGGATCTCATATTTGCAGACAGTCATAGTCAATCTTTTTGCAGAAATTTTTGCTCATCAACTTCCTTTTCACAATCACACATAAAGAAAACTTCAGGAGAAACGCTTAAATCTACTCTAATACATCCATTAGGAAAACTATTTCAATTAAAAATAAATACAACTATGTTGAAGCTGCAAAACTTTGAAGCTAAGCATCAGCAATTGGCATGCAATTCATTGCAAATTCAAAAATTTTAGGGGTTTAAGACTGAATATGTTTTGAAGTGTTTTGCTGGATTGGTGTCATTTAATTAAATTAAGTCATATAAAGCTCCAGCACAGTTCAATGCCTTACACTACTCGAGAGATTTAGGAGTGAAATGGGAGAGTGCTCATACCTTAGCTAGGACATAATGACAATTTCCGTGAAAATTGAATCTCTTGTTATCAAAAGTTGTTATATGGAATCCTCCATCTATGTGGCAACTTCCTGAACAGGGCAGAGAGATGCAGCTCCAGTGGCCTCCTTTGCAAGTGCTGTGCAAAATCCAAAAAACAGCAGTTAGAATAAACACAGCTTCAAGGGAGCAAAGGTGATACACCATTTGAATCTGCACAGATGCATCCTCTTTGTCTTTTTACCTTGCCTTCTCATTAAAACCCGGTGGGAAGAAGACTTAAGGCCCTTAAAGTGTGAAGTTTAAGAGAGTGAAATGTACTGGGCTTTGAACAAACTCCCTCACAGAGGCACTGAGATGGTCAAACAAGAAATGTTTTCCAGGGCCTAAATTGTTTACTTGACCTTCTAAGGAAAGAAAGACCTCCTTCCAACAGGATCTTGCAACATTTTGTGCTACTGATGCAACATTTCAACAGCTAATTACGGAGGACTGGAGATAATGAGCAGTGATAGTTCTTACACCTGTGCACACAGGAGGAAAACAGTCCTGCCACATAGGCTCAGGCTTTCAGAAGAGTAGATGAGGAGGTGGCTAGGTGGGAACCACCCAAAGCTCGTTAATTTCAGTTACTCAAAATTGCAGGAAATTTAATCCAAAAGAATGTGCAGAACATCTACCCCATCATGCATCACAGCACATTTCATTCCTCCCTAAAGTAAAGGTTAGGCTTATGGTCAAGAAATGATGCTGTGTCACAGGAGCTCAAATAACATTTACGACTGTTCATTCAGCAGATGGGTATCAGAGCAAGAAATAAAACTGTTTTGAGAATAATGTACCTAAGGTTGTATCAACTTTCACTAGTGCAGAGTGGAGACGAGTTCAAGCTACCAGTTTTTTTCTAAATCAAATCATTTTCAAGGACCATGACTTTTGAGATCCAGGCCTTTATACAGTCTTTGTAGGTCCAGAAGTTGTTGGAAATGTCACTTATTAACATGGTCTGACTTCTTGCCTCCCTCTAGTGGCCAGTGCCTCTGAATTAATCAGCAAAGAGACTCACTTTTCTGCATTCTGAAATCTTCAGCTCAGTTTTCTCAATCAGTTTCAATGAGGGTGGTAATAACTATGTGAGTTTGAGGACTACCTTTTCCTGTACTGTTGAAATTCAGACCCAAGCTTTGCATTGTTATTTAAGATAAACGTCAGGAAAAGGAAAAGGAAAAAAAATGAGAAAAGTACAAAATGTGACTCATCAATGCTCAGAAATAAATACTTCTGCCTTGTTAGTGCAATCAGGATCACATCAGTACCAGTTTTGGCAGAGAGTGGAGTAAGTTCCTCCAGATGAGTAGACCTTGCCTTGAAACATACAGGGGCAGCTGTCTCTGGGGATGCATTTCTTGCCACCGAGGTCGTCAAGGATAGTTCCTGTTCAGACACATTGGCTAGTTAATAGTCCTTTGGTGAGTCTGGGAAACACCATCAAGGAAGATCAGAGTAAGGAAAAACCTCAGGAGTATTCAGCATTTCTTTGAATGAATGGGATACTTTTTAAGGAAAACACCCCAGATATTAATGGATGGGAAATATTTCTTACTAGAGCTCAAATGAAAGCAATGAAGAACTCAAAGAACATTTACTGTTATGAAATTTTTCCTCTGTCACAGGATTATCAAGTGTCAGATTGCAAGGATGTAAGCCAGTTTTCATTCTTTTCTAATAGTGAATCTAACAGAACCTCATCTTAGACTCTATTTCATGTACAAATTTACACATGCCCATACCTGCAAATGCATTTTTTTTATGTGTCACTTAAGCTACATTAAGATCTAGTCTCATAGCAGGCAGTCATCCCACCAGACATCTTCATCTGCATTCTTACTTTCTACATCTGCACAATTTTTTTCTGTCTAGACCTTAGAAATCTTTCCATTTCCTCCTCCAGTGTCAGGATCTTGAATCTTTAGATATCTGGTTCTTCCAAGAAGAAAGTTTTTAAATTATGCTAGAAGAAACAGTTTATTTCTTGTGTAAAATGAAAGGGAATCATAGAATCAGCTGGGTTGGAAAGGACCTCTGAGATCATCAAGTTGAACCCTTAATCCACTACCACCGTGGTTACTAGACCGTGGCACTCAGTGCCACATCCAGTCTCATCTTAAAAACCTTCAGGGACAGAGAATCCACCACTTCCCTGGGCAGCCCATTCCAATGCCTGATTACCCTCTCTGTAAAGAATTTCTTCCCAATATCTAACCTAAACCTCCCCTGGCAGAGCTTTAGACCATACCCTCTTGTCTTACTGGTAGTTGCCTGGCAACAACCACCCCTTTGTCCCCTGATGTGTGTGACCACTGGGAGAAGTGAACTGCCTTACCAGGAGGACAGAAGCACCCGTCCGTACATGGGGCTTTGCAGATCTTGCTCCTTTCTGGATCTGCACATGTGTCAGCACAGGAGTTTCCACATTCCATGTACTCCATGTTGTTTGGGCATTCCTGATCTGCAGGATCAAATGAAAATGGAGTCTGTTAACGATGTACTTATAAGATCTCTCAAATCACTGTATCACTACCTGACTCCTTCTTCCTCCTTTCCTCATCTTGTTTGCAAGACCTTCTGTCCAGATGTGTCATGTTTGTTTAACCTCTAAAGGAACTTTTTATGGCCACTTTTACTTTATCTGTGGACAAAACAATACTGCTGGGAAATATGAGCTATTTTATGTTCTCTTACTAGCTCAAGGTTGGCTGATGCCATGATGCAAGCAAGGAACACCAGATTCATTTATGGAGTCATAATAGTTTATTTTTGCCCGAAGCATTAGTCATTCTGGCATGAATTTTCTATCCCAATCCACACCAGCAGTTTGGGTGAACTACCTGCAGCTTTCCCCCTGGATTTACACTGATTTCCTGCTCGCTATCTGGACTACTGAGTAAGAAAGCAGAGGATAAGCTAAGTACAAACACATTGTACTTCTGAGTAACTACTTCTGTCTAGTTGTCAACATTTGAACCAAGGCTATTTATGAATTAACTGTGCATGGTAAAATTGAAAAAAAGGACTGGAGAAAACTCACTTGTAAGAAGGAGGGGGGCTACATCAAGCTGTCGTTCTAATTTAAGAGGCAAAATCAAATTAAATTTGTAGAAGCTTTCCCATTAACAATGTTTCTGCTGAAGTATTTCTACAGATTGATTCACAGTAGTTAATAGAGACCCTAACTTTGCTCCACTAGAATCAGAATACTTGCATAAATGTCTAACCTGAGAGAAATCTCCAGAACAGTAGTTACTTACAGCAGAGTTCCTTGGTTCTCCATTCCCCAGGGTCTCCCTTCCTCAGGACACAGTCTCGAGAGTATTGGTTTAAAGTGCTGCATATGCAGCTGGAAACCAGATCAGAGTGAGAAGAATTAGCCGCACAGTGGCACATATCCTCAGCACAGGTCTCTATGTAGTCATCAAATGCAACCACTTTAGGGCAGTTTCCAAAACGGGACATAAGTTTCTTGCATCTTTTTTTCTGTTAAAAAAAAAAGAGGGGGGGGGAGGGAAGAAAAGCGATACTTGACATTTAACAACCTTTCAGGTTTATGGATATACAAGATTTGATGACACAATTCCACAGCCACAGGATAGTTCAAATTGGAAGGGACCTCAGGAGATTATCCAGTCTAACTTTGTGTCATGAGGTCTTGGACTGGAAGCTGTCATTCAATTGTGCATTCCCCCACTATCTATTTCTTTAACACTGTAATAGGATATTCTTTCAGCTATAAGATCAGCATTTTGCTCAAATTCCTGTGTAAAGTTCTGAAAAAATCAGTTTAGTGCTTGCTCTGCAACTAGCACTTGTTTCAACACAGTTTCTCCAGCACTGTAGTTCAGGAGGGGTTGTACTTCTTGGTCACACATACTTACATATATGCTACATCTGTCATCTTTCCTCCTAGGATGTCTTCCAGTGTGGTCATCTGGACTCACATCAGCACACTTTTGTGATGGATCCTCTACTTTGTGGAGGTTCCCAAACTGTCTTGGATGAATTTTATACCCTGCAAAATCCCCAGATGCATCTCAGTAACTGCCTGCAATTCCTTAGATCAGTTAATGGGCTATAAAGATGCACTTAATTTTTGGGCTCTAAGGCAGTATGCACTTCATTAAATGCCCAAATTTAACCAGCATCCATATTATAGAGGATGAAAACTTGATATAACTTCTGTTGAGCTAGAGCCAGGAATATGGCACACTTGTATCAAAGTCTGCTGTCAGCTTGGGCATTTAAAGTCATATGAAACTCTTGACCTTTCTATTGCATCTCATCATTTCCAAAGACTTGGGTTTGTTAAGGGTGTATTTGATCTTACAGAGTTTTGTATTTGCATGTATAACAGTCATACATCTTAACTTGCCTCCTACTATCAGAACCTAATGTAAAGCCTTAGGTGCATATGTTTTATAACATTCTCTACCTTTCCCCCCCGCCCCCATGTTTAATAGATAGACTTCTGACCAGATCTATTCTCCTATACTAACTCAGTCCCCTAAATATTAGTTATTTCTACTAAATCATTGTTTTCATGTGCTTTACCACTAATGTTTTTGGAAACAGAAGGTCTTTTAAAGCTCTGAGCTCTTGGAGCCATGTGATTTTCCAAAGATCTCAACTGACATTAAAGAACATAAAGAACAAAGTTTCAAGAAGAACTACTTCATGCAGATATGGGATTTTTCTTCCTGATAAGAGGAAAGAGTCTGTAGGTAATGAGAAATTTTGGACCCTTACATGCAATGGATTTTAGCCTGGACAAGTATACTGAATTCTGCCTGCTCATCCCAGAGAGAAGCATGCATTCAGAGCAGAAAGGAAAGATGTGGGAGGACATGTGGTCCTCAGGCATGGGAACCTGTTTTGTGTGGAACAAAATGCATATGAGAAGAGTTTGGTTTTCTAAGAGCAATGCTTCTCAGTAGAAAACTGTTTCTTCAGAAAAAATTGAGCCATCTTCAGTTTTCATGTATTGCACTTGTGAAGTATAGGGCACAAACACGATTAAAATGTTTCCAATACTTAATACAAAATATGAAAATGACACCCAAATGTATTACTACAAATGGTATTTGTAATCAAATCCCAGGATTCTTTCTGAATGGGTGAGGTAGATGGCAATATTCTTCTGGTGACTTAAGGAGCCCAGTTTTATATTAAGGGATGTTGTTATTACCTTGGCTCCAGTCCTGCAGTGAATATCTCAGGATGCAGGTTTCTCTTCACTCATACAACCTGCTGCAGGACTGTAGCCTCAGCTATTTGTAATATCTCAAGGTGTCAGTGGATGGCACCACAATTTCTTCCAAGATGCTCAGTGAAATCTCTGTGATTTCTCTGATACTTTCATCTCATTAAAGAGACGAAAATAATCACATGTAGAATGATTAAAATGGAAGAACAGAAAATGCACTTGTGCATTTCCTTAAACTATTATCAGTGGAAAACTTGGCAGTGTTTGCTGCACGATTGCCAAGCAATTCATTTGGGTCAAAGTGGTTTGAGACTCTTGCAAGTTTGAAAACAGCAGGGAAGCCCAAATCATCACAGAAACTCTTAAAATACATCTCCTGTATATAGAGATATTAATGTGCCTGACAGGAAATCCAAAACCCTGCTAAATATACAGATATCAAGATTCATGTCATGTATTTAGAGGTCTATTCTGTGTGGAATATGTTGTATTTGTGGACTTACCATCCAAAATCAAATCATTCTTCTCACTACCATCATAGTTCCCACACAGGCCACATATTTTCCCTTTATATGTTTCTTCCAGGTCCAGCTACAGAAGAGGAAACACAGAGTTTAAAGGCTTTTCCCCACATCAGCAGCACACTTTATAAAGTCGTTCATGTAGAAATACTCATTCCCAATTTGTAGCAGTCTCCTTTTCTTTTACAGCTTTGTCATAAAACTCACCTGTAGACAGGTTGAATTCAAGATAAGGAAGATAATACTCTAGCAGCTGCCATTCAAACAACTAAAGAGCTAAGTGAAGCATGCTGAATACTGGACTAATCCTTGGACCAGTTCCTCCCAGTACAGAGACACTGGTATATAGACATTTTGTACCTCTTGCATGGTACCACAGCTCCTCTCCAGGCAGGTCAGATAACTGTGCTCTAATGATGGATGCTGCAAAGAAGCAGCCTCTAGTTAGCTTTTAGCCATATCTAAGGGTTTTTCCAGTCCATAGGGTAAATGGAAACTTTTATAGCACTTCTAGGAATGGATCTGCCCAGCATTGCTTGTTGTGCCCATACTTAGGGGAAATAAAGATAAAAAACTACAGCACCTAATCACTCCTATGTACTTGGAGGATAGTAATGGCATCACTGAGGTCCACAAAAAAAGGTGGTGCTTTTCCTACAAGTGTGTCACCCTAAAATTGTGTCCAGTCTGCAGTTATGTACAGGTACTGCATTTAATATTTTAGGTATTAATTAGTATAGGGGAAGGGGGGAAGCAAATACTTCAATAAATCAGAGTTTCAATATCATTTGAGTGCTTCCTGATATTTTTTTTCTCTAGTCGCTTTTTATCCTCTCTCGATCTCTGAGCCACAAAACATGTCATACAACTTCCACTTAATTAATCTCAGTCCTGATAGTGAAGGATAAGTGTTCACACACAAAAGTGTAAATACACTGTTGAACAAGAGGATACTACAGGGTAGATCTTTAGAGGGGAATTCCCTCATAGCATGGCTTTGAAATGACATAGGCCAAGGTCTGAACAAGGTCACACAGATTAGTTTCCCATGCAAGATGTGTATGAGACAGAGGGTAACCAGCAAGTCAGAGCTGGAGGGACGAGCTGTGTTGCTGCCAGTGCCCCATAGAGCAGAGAAGTAACTACAGATGCGTTACATCCAGAGTTAGCAGTGGCAATTCTCGTCACGTAAAATCAGCTGGAAATGCCTAGAGGTTGTGACTCCATGAACTCCATGACCCTGCCCCATGAAACTATTACCTAGTTTGGTATTTCCCTATCAGCTCATGGATACAGTGACACTGCCCTCCCACAATTTCTTTTATCAACACAGTGCCTGCATCCAGCTCTGCTTTTCATCATTGATGAGTTTCACCAGGAGAAAAACAACTAACTGGCTGTTCATACTAGGAGAGTGTCAGCCCAGTTCCACTTGAGTGTCAGGCCCAGCTTGGAAGTGACTTGGAAGTAAGTACAGGTGTCCTCAATCAGGATGCTCTTCAAGCTGAAGGGCGTGGGGATCCTGGAAATCGGAGGGAACAAAACAGATTGCATTAAAAAAAAAAACCAAACTGATGTAATTCTCAGAGATATGGAAAGAAAACCTAGAGTCCAAAGGAACTAAAGAAGATGTGGAAACACTTCTTTTCAAAGTCAGTCTTCATCCACCGAATGTACTGAATTTAGGTGTGATCACGTTGTCCACTGTGACCTTTTACCCACCTTAATCCACAACACAATGTATCTTGGTCATTTGTTGAGACTACATTACCCACTCAACTGATACCAAAGGAGTTCTGCTTGATTATATATCCTAGGACCTAACCCAAAAGTTTATAAGGAACAAGAAGACAATATCGGGAAAATGCCCTCCACATGAGGACACTGCAGATTATCATCATCCCTTCAGGATTTCCTTGACATTTGGGATTCAAAGAGATGTGAAAAGAGCTCTGTTCTGTAACTCACCTGCAGATGTGACTCAGACCTACATTAGCTTTCCCTCTTATCAGGACAATTGCCGTTCATTTTCCCACAGTCTAAAAAAATTAGAAATTCAGAAAATGGCTAAAATTTAGGAGATTTCTTGTCCCTTCGATTTGGAAGACACATATGGGCTTTGGTACTATAATTACAACTAGTGACAGATGCTATTCTCTATTTGGTTATTTCTAGAAGGCTGTCAAGAGAAGACAGCCATATGCTGGCAATTTTCTCTCCAACAAGATTGTGTGGGGTTTTCCCAGAGTCAAAGATTGCCTTGGCCCCTCATAATTATATGCTAGTGGCTTAGTTATATGCTGTGCTTCTCACAGGGACTGCCCTTAATATTGTACCCAACTTTCAACTACTTTTGCATATGATTTTTGACTTATGGAGTATTTTTATCACTCTGTTTGCAGTTTACTTTCTGGTTCATTTTGACTTAGAATTAAAGGTGTGGATTTTGACTTAAAATTCTCTCTCTTGTATAAGAACATCCCAGAGCAAGTTCTGATCTGCAAAGCAGTGCAATTTTCTAGACTGATCTATCTGGAAACAGAAACTGGAATCTATCTGGAAACTGGATCTATCTGGAAACAGAAACATGAAAGGACCATCTGTTCCTGAATAGCAACATACAGCAGTAGGGTTAGTACCACAGAAATAATGTTTTGAGAAAAGAAACCCACAAAGCTTCTACAAAATCTTAACTTTCTATAAATAAATTGTTGGCTTTTATGTACTTCCCTCCAACCCTGCCTCCCAAATCAAAGCAATATTTAGGAAACCTACACCTTCTGTTTTTAAAACATATACATTGCCTTTTGCTTAACTTGTTGCTGTTGATCCCTGAGAGATGTAGTTCAAGAAGTAGAATTCTTGCCTCCTCCATCACTGTGGGGTGGACTCTTCACAATACCTCATTCAAAGAGCTGTGAACTTACCACGCACAGCCACTTGCACCTCTGCAGAACAGGACCACTTCCTAGATAGGCCACCTGTTGCTGACACATAGCAGTAAAAATGCAGCACAAGAAAACAACAGTACAGTCTTTACTCACTTGTTCCCATTCACGGTGATGCCTGTCTCCTTCACCTCCAAGATCACTCCATCAATGGTGACAGTGAAGTAGATCAGGAAGTTATTCTTGTCGCTGCGTCTGATCTGAATGTTGAAGTCCTGGTAGCTGTCATTGCAGTGTGAAGCGAAGATGTATGTGCAGGTTCCAGGAAAAGTAAACTTAACATGGTCGAATGTATGAAAGTGGAAATTGCCCCAGGTGGCACATTCACTCCTACTGACAGTAGAGACCTGGACTAAAGAAAAAGTCATAGGAAGAGAGCTTAGAAATTCACCCATATGAGGTGCTTTGCCCATTTTCTCTTGAAAAACATTAAAGGAAAGATTTTTCAAAGGCAAAAAATAATAACTCCTGGAAGATAGTAGCTTGTGGGAAGGAGTTTCATCTCCCCGATCTTTTGAAGTTGATGACAGACATACCTCCAGTGTAAGCAGATTAGCCCTGGCTCCTTTAGGTTAACAGTGAAGCAGAACAGGTTCAGCTTCCCTACCTTACATATCTGCCTAGCAAGATTCTCAAAACTGCATGCATCTCTCCATTGCCTATAGAGATTGTGTCTATATTTACACTGTAGACACATCCAAAGTCTTTCATTGAGTCCCTTCTAGGAGATATCACAGGTGGCATGACTCTGCAGCAAAACAGCAGCCACTGATCTCAGCCTCATGGCTGAGGATGCTACCACCTTCAGCAGTCAGCTCAGAGTTAGTTGTTCTTTCTTCTCTACCAAAACTCATGTTTTGGACATCTGAGTTGTAACTCTGTCAATCAGATACGTACCCTAAGTGCATATAAGATATCACTTCAGAAAGAAGTTTTCATGCCACTGAGCTTCACAAAGACAACATGAATTATCCTGAATGAAATCATATATGCTTGCTACAAAATGCGTTTAGCATTTCTTGTAGGCTCATCTGAAAGAATGACAAATGAAAATGGGCAAATTTCTTTGTGTTGTTTAGGTAGCCTGTTTAGGAATATCAACAGAGTAACATCCATTACAGATCAAATAAAAAAACTGAAGTAATAAAAAATTAATGCACTCAGTGAACTCTAAAATATTATTAAATATTCCTACCTAAGAATTACCAGGGGAAAACTGAGAAATTCAGATCTTAACGCTTGAAATGTGCAACACAAACTCAAGTGCCATGAAGTCCTTACAGAAACAGTCACTTTTTAAAGGGACTGTTATTTGCCATAGGTTGTCGCAGCACTAAAGTAGAGTAGGGCAGTTTAGCACTTTTCTACACAATAATGAGGGCAAATGAGAAAGTCTGGCTATTCTTGGAATTGCTAGAATTACTAGGACAGCAATAACTGTTACATCAATTGGTTGTGTATTAAGCATAGTGGGAAAAGTGTAAGACATTCAGAATCAAACCAGGAGGTAAGAGTGCAGAAGACCACAAAAAATGTGATTATTGCTAATGCAACATTTCTTACTGGCCAATCAAGTCTAGCTGGCATTATGATATATACTCCTTCTATAAAGAATATAAGTGACATGTGTTGAAAAGGGTGTCACCTTTTTTGTGTGTGTGTGATTTGCAACCTGCAACCTGCATCCAGAGGGTCTCCTCTTAAAGATTAGTCACTTAGGACATAAAACAATTGATGCACTACCTAGTGGTGGAAGTAAAAAAAGTGAAATACTTAAAGGGCTGACAATAAGGATGAAAATGTTCAATGTTAAACAGTGTCTGACATATCTACAGCTTTTACATGAATATATTACACATTTTAATTTGTTAACTCTATTTTTCACCTATGGAGAGCAATATGAGAGTAAGTAATCTGAGAATTAGATTTTGTTCTTACCTATCTGAACAGGTTCTTTGCCCTTGCAACATCTCCAAATGAGGCAGAAGATCCAAAATGATACCCCTTTTTTTATTTCCATCTTGCCATGGAGCAGTAACTTGAAAATCCTTTCAGGGAAGTGTTTTTTCTTGGCTTATAGGCAGATTTTTATAGTCCAGGAGTTTGGCATGAGAACAAAACATTGATGGCAGGGTCCCTGAAAGGTGGAGCTTCATTAAATTTTCTTTCAGTTGTTCATATTAGCACCCAGCAACCTCCTATCTTTCAGGAAAGACAGGTATCTGAGTTCTCTCTTGCTTTATGGGGAAAGAGAGCTGTTGTTTTCCAATTTCCATTTTTTTAATGTAGCTCCCCCCACCTTCCTCCTACATTGTTGTTATTTCTTTGGCAACAATAGTTTTTCTTTTTCAGAACATCTGATTAGTTAAAAGCAATCACTGGCCTCTTTCAGAGCTTTGTTCTGGCTTGCACATCAGCACAGTCCCCCACCTCAAGAAAACTTTTTTGTTACTTCTGCTAACTTAATGGTGACTTCTAAATGTTAGAGTAAAAAGTATTGCAAGGTAAAGCATAATGTATGTTTTATTTAGAGTAAAATCTTTTGGCAGGAGGGCATTGTCCTTTAAGAAGCATATCCATAAGATCTTACAAAAAAGGCCAGAGAGTTACTGCTTCAACAAACCAGGAGCAACATTAGGCCAAAAAGTGCAAAATTCTCACATGTACTGCACAAATGGGATGTAATCATATCAGTCAGTCATGGGAAGGTAATTTATTCTTTGTGCACACAGAGGCGGTGGTTTCTTCAAACATCATAAAGCAGCAGTGCCCAAGTCCTGTCAAAATGTAGACCACAATTCAGTCCTTCACCTCCTAAATTATGCTGTTGCAAAAGTGTCCCTTGGTTCTGTCAAAGTACTTTAATACCCTATCACATACCTGTAAAGAGGCCAGCAGACTCAGTCATGAGCTCTACAGTACACTGTAGGACATTCTGTTACAAATATTTGATATCAGTAATTTTAGTCTCTTCTAGGGATTTGCTTGCTTGGTTGACAGAAGCTGACCTAGCATTTCTTCACCTCATCCATGCCGTGGGGAGACTGATCCTGACAGAGAGGAAGCCTCTCACCTAGTCCCAGCAAATCAAACACAGATAACACACTTGCAGCTGCTTCCATGCCCCTTTGGCAATGTAGTATTGCCAGAGTGATGGACAGTAGTAAGTAGGCATGCCACAGCTGAAGGTGGATATAGGTCGCACCCTGGTTGCAAGGCCTCAGGTTGAGCTTGTGTGTGCACCCACTGGGAAATATGCATGCCCATTTATCTGGCTGGCAGACAGTAAGCTGATCCTTGAGAGCAGTGTCTTGCTCACTGCCTTACCAAGCTTTCTGGTATTGACACAGCTGAGTGAACCAAAGCTGGCCTACTGCTTCTTTCAGCTGCTGCCCCTGCACAGTTGTGAAGTGGCTTAAAGAACTGCAGGTGCAAATGTCTGCCAGATGAAGATTTGCTGCTGCTGTTGCTCTAAAGAAAATCAGCAGTAGCAGGCAAGACCATTGTGCAGTACATGAAACATGAGTTCATGTTACCCCTTCGCCACTGTCCGTGTCCCATTAATTCCATTGTCAGTCGCATTTGAGGCAGGGCGCTACTGGAAGGCAAAGTCTGTTCTTGAAGCCCTGCCATTTTGGCTGGAATACAGAACCGAAAGAATTTACTGCACTGGTGATGGAAATAATGGACTCCTGCTGCTTTTCCTTTTAATCACAACAAAACATCTTCCCTGCTTATCTCCATCCAAATGGTACAAAGTAAACCAGGAGAATATCTAGTAGATAAACCTAACCATGAGAATATGACATTGTAGGTATGAGGATGGTCTGAAATAGGATACAGTGCAACAGTAACACCCAATTCAGCAGATTCTCATGGTAACTTTCAAATTGAGTTCTTGTTCCTGCCACAGGAAAGGGTGAATGGCAGGTGTGGGGAAGGGCAGTGAATCCCAGGAGGAAAAGCACATAGGTCAGGGTATCACAGACTAAGAGAGCTTAATTGAGGATAAAGATGGAAAGCTGAAAAATCAAAGCTAGTGTCAAAATCCAAATGTAGAACTCTGCTGAGATAAAGTCCATAATTTTTTTATCATGGTACTCTCCTTTCCCCAATCCCACCCAGGCAATCAAGGCACCTATTTCATTCATTTTGGTATGAGAGAAGAAAGAAGAATCAGATTCTAGGAATATGATTCCTGACTCTAGAAAAAATCCCTTTATTCTCACTGAGCAGCACAAAGCAGCAGGAACCATATATTAACTACTTGCCAAAGATACCCTTCGGGTTGGAGTAGTCCTTTGATGAAAAATACATAGTGAGGTTGACCACTGCAACTCCCAGCCCTTTGTCTTCTGTGTGTGGGGTGGTTCAAAAGACATGATTCCCCCCTGTAAGCCCCACTTAGCACTCAGAGGCATGGGAAGAGCATGAAAAGCACATGTGTTCAAAGAACAGACAGAATAAAACAAATAATTCATTGAACTGACATCCACTTACGCTCTACTCAGCACAGAAAGTAATATTAGCCATCTGGGATCCTCCTCTAAGAAAAGTAAGAGCACAACTCTTGCTACTCAAAGACACAGGACATTCAGTCCTCTTCCTTTGCACCTAGACATTTTCTTACCTCTGCTTGTCTGCTCTGTCATTTTTGCCATTCCTTTGCCATTTCTTGGGGAACAGAGTTCCTGTCAGTGACTAACCAGAGCTGCTGCTTCTGGCTTCTCCACCGATACTGCAGGCTACACTCCTTAGAAATCACTGGATGCTTCACTCCCCTGAAATGATTTCAGGGCTACTGACAGGGGAAGGATATTTGCATTCAAATGAAGTTTTTATATTCAAGTGTGGCAACACTGAGGCTTTCAGAAAAAACACATGGAAGCTTTCAGAAGGAAATTCAGACTGACAGGGAGCTTATAGACTATGCTGATCACTTACTACTGAATCATTGCTATTGCTGGCATGCAAGATATAACTATTCCCCCTGCAGTGACATACTGGGATTAATAACTTTTCCCTTTAATGGAATCTGTGGCATAAGAGGCATTCCCTCTTCTGCAGCTGTATTACCAAAAAGAACAATTCCTCTTGGTCCCTTTACCGCCTATTTCATGGATCATTTGCCACTAAAGGGTATGTGATTTTAGTAAATACAATAGGCAAATATTAACTCAGCTTCTTTATCACCACTGACTCACTGAAGATAAACCATCATGAAGCTAATGTAATACACCAGTGACTCATATCTCATATTTTTTGCTACAAACTTGGTAAAGAGGCACTCAAATAGGGGGCATCTGGAGGATTAATATCCAGCCACTGTAATGAAGTCTGGCAGTTGCATTTCTATCATATCCTTCTGTCAAAAGGTGATTCAATATGTACTGTAAAGCATTAAGGCCTGGGTCAGTCCAAACACTGCTGGGATTCAGCTTGGAAATCCTCTAATATTCCACTTCATCTCAGGCAAAGCTGGTACTGCTTCTTAAAATGAGTATCCACTATAAAATGGTGTTTTACAAGCACTGCCTGAATAAT
This sequence comes from Myiozetetes cayanensis, assembly GCF_022539395.1. Lineage (NCBI taxonomy): Eukaryota > Metazoa > Chordata > Aves > Passeriformes > Tyrannidae > Myiozetetes > Myiozetetes cayanensis. Next base: position 45,441,780 of record NW_026087853.1, on the reverse strand, counting down.
AACTCTAAAGAAATGATGCATGCTTCATTAACAAGGTAATGTTAGCCAGGAAAACAATTCATTTGGATTTAATGTCAAGCTTTCTTGTGCCATTAATCCACATGGTAAAAAATGTCTGAAGTGAATTTGTCAAAATATTTTACATAACTGATAGTTGTAACAATCATTCGTGCATTCTAAATTGCCAGTATAATTCAAGAAGGACATGGGTTACATTTTTATCCTTTTTATGATATCATAGAGTTTAGGAAATTTACATTAAAGATTTATTTAATCCATCAGATTTGTATCTACAGCTCAGTTTGAAACACCTGTCAGTATGTATAAGGTGATCTGCAGCAGGCAGTGGAAAAGGAGGGAATGGATCTATGTCTTTAATTGTCCATTAAAATATATGAAGAATGCCTTCAGTATTTTAATTTTGATAGGAGATGGTTGGGTGTTTTCCTACATTTTGCCTTAGAACAAACATAAAGGTCCTAAACCTCTTATCTTGCCATAGGGCTCCTTGACTTTTCATAAAATAATCAGGGACATTATTTATCCCTGTTTGCAAGGAAAGAGTTCAGCTGCTCTTGGCTGGTTGTTTTTTAAGAAGATGTAGATCTTTGAAAATCCACGTACAAGGAGTAATGACACGGCTGATTGGTGTTCATGCACACAGGTCTCTTTGACCTATTGGCACTTCCTCACGTAAGAAAGACTCCCTGCATAGAAAGCCATCTCATCAGGAGGTTGGGCCCTTGAGATTTTCTACTTGAAAGATTTTTCTTCAAGCAGCCTTCCTGGTCAAAAGCATGGAACACATGCTTTTCACCTTCCTGGTGAAAAGCAGAACAAAGGGAACCCAGGGCCCCTTGTGGGGAAGGACGTGAACTTTCTGCTATAGTAATTAGAGTTTTATGGGGTTTAGGCTAGAGCAGATTCCACCTCTTTTTAAAAAAGCAATTTCTTATTTCACAAGTGCCAAGATAATTCAGAAGAGACCACTGCCTACTTAATGCGGAGGTCTCTATAACCCTGAAATTACATGAAATTACACAGCCAGTAATTGTGTTCACAACGACTGAAAGTTACTGCAAGCCAAAAGAAAGGCTGAGAGATAGGGCAGAAAATGAGGTGGGAAGCTAAGAAACTTTAGCCTGCTTTTTTTTCCTAAAGTGGACTTACACTATGTCCCTATTAAGGACCCAATCTAAAACTCTGGACTCACAAGACTGTGATCCTTCCAGCATAAACTGTAATATTTCGCAGTAGGCAGCTAACTTTTCTATGTCATCCAAGTTTCAGAGCTTGCCCTGCCTTGAACGCTGTAGCCACCAAAACAGAGCACTTTTGTAGGTGGCTGAATACCAGTTTTAATTTAAATCCCAACATCTACCCAGAAAGAGGGAAACCAAGGGAAATGGAGACATGGTCTTTCCTCAGGCCTCTGTTTAGCATGTTGGGAAGGCAGAAATAGGCCGCTCAGGGACTAGCTGCCCTTAGTGTGTTATGTTTCACTGAGACTCCCTTAAGGAGAAGAATGACCATGCTTCTCACATAGATCCTGCAAACAAAGGGCAAGAAGTGCTCAGCTACACTAGTCCAAAGGGACAGGCTATTGAAATTTAACTGCTGTGTCAGGTCACAGGCACTGTGTAAAGCCACATTCCTTGATCGCTGTTCCTGTTGCCTTTTGTTACTGCTTAAAAGAGAGCTGCACGAAGCACAGGTGCTCCTTCTCAACCCCAGCTCTGCCATACTATAACTCTACTTGATTTTTGTTAAACAGTCTAGTTGTATGTATGTTGTTTCACTTAATATCTGAGATTTCTTCTCCAACTTTCTCCCCATGTACATGCTAATCCTTAAAGATTTGAAAACCTGTTATGCTTCTATTATCATTACGTCAGGCTTATGCCTTTGGTGTAGTCAGGAAGAAGCTTCTTCTTGGGTGTGGAGATTAGCATTTATGTGACTAACCGAATTAGGCTCTCATGACTAGCTTTTCTGTTTAACCTTCAAGGCATACGACAAGGTTTTCACCATTCAAATATATCATATAATATGACCAGGAACAAATTTCCAGAATGATCTTTTCGAACTACTCTTTGTAAGAGTGATTGTGTATCATTGGAAGATCAGTGATTTCCTGGAACTGGGGAAGCTCAGCAGCATTGGAAGAAACCACTTCTCTGTCAAATGTGGCGAGAAGGCTAGCCAAAAGAGTAGCAAAAGGCAACATAAAGTGTTTTCTGTCTTTAAACCACTCTGCAGCAGAAAGATATTATGATACGGAAGCTGTTGCACTGAAACAATATCAAAAATATATCGTGAGTTCTGAGTTCTACTCTTTGGTAGTTTTCTCAAAGTCTTGGGATAATAAAAACATTACAGTGGTGTTTTCTACTATTCTAGAGACAAGTTTGAGAAAGGAATTCAAGCATTTCACATATGAATTCTGAAAAACTAGAACACTCTAGGAAATTAATTGTAGACATAACATTTTAAAAGGGTGATGCCGAAAAAGAACTTACAGGATTAGTGATGGGAATATGGCTTATGCAGTCTGGTTGGACCTGATTGGACCTTAGTCTAGGAGGTTGCCAGTTAAGAACACAGTTGTTTGTGGTAGCCCTAAAAGATTGAATTAATTTAGGAAATTTGGCCCTGGTAGAGGGCTGCTTTATTTGAAGAACTTGTTCTACCTTAAAATATCCCCCCAAAGCTTCTGCTGAGAGATGAAATTTCAGAAACTGTGTATCAATGTTACAGTTATTTAAATGTGTTTCAGTTTTTGTCAGACCTAAAACTCATAAGAATTTTCTTTCCTATGATCTCATAGTTTGCAAATCTATTTCTGTCTTTCTTTCGCAGTATCTGAGTTTGCTTTTCTAGACAAATGCAAACATTGTACAACAAGCACAGAAACTGCATGATTATTTACTTAGGGCTTTGCCTTTGCTGAAGGCCTTTCATTGGGGCTTATGTGCAGAGTTGTATGTGCTTAGTTCAGTGAAGTGTGGTTTAGCAAAGTACAGTCAAATAGTAAACATACTGAAAATTTTATCTTACCCTTCCTCTCCTCCAGCACAAAATAATAAGATTATATTACATAGTTATATCAGTAAGCAAGGTAGTTCTTAGATCAGAAACCTCTACCTTGTATTATTTTGGGGAGAGTTCTTTTTGTTTTGCATGTGGCTTTTTCCCCTGCTTCTGAATTCCATCTGCCTTACCTCAGATAACAGCAGTGATTTTCCATATTGCTAACAAGCACTTTCCTTTCTGTCCCTGGTGTTCTCAAAACACTTGTCCAGTAATGGTTCATAAAACAATCATGCTCACTTTATCAGCAAATCTTCTGAGAATTCCTTTTCAACTCCAGATGAAAATTCTCACTGTCTTTCTGTAAATTCATGTGAAAAACCTTTAGTTTTTAGTGCATCTCCAGGTAACTACAAAGAAATTGCTTGAAATTCAAACCATCTTGAAGGAGAAGACTAAAACCCATGTGTTTCACAGATAAAATGCATTCCACAATTGCCTTGCTTCCAGGGAAGCATGCAACCTACTGTGAGGTTCAAGGTGTGTCTAAGGGAGTATTTGTGTGTATTGCCCACCCCCAACTCCCAGTGGCCCATACAGCAATAGGACAAGGATCTCTTTTGTCAGAGTGGGCAAGTGTGTTGTGAGCTGCACTGGAAGCCCTCAGCTGCAGTGCTCTTTTCTCATGTAGCAACAGCACCCTCCCTGAGCTGCAGCCAACCCACGCGGGTTTGCTCCAGCATTTGGAGGTGGTCTCCCACAGCTAACTCTGTGCTGTGGGGAGCTCCCTGTAAGACTGCAGCTGCCTGGAAAAGATTTTGAGCTTGCAACTGCCTTGGAAAAGCCTGCCCCTGAGGCAAGAACTCAAAGTCACAATCAGGACAACCAGGGCAATAAGCATGCTATAGGTAAATTCCAGCTCCAGCCTGTAACGGGGAATTTCAGCTTGCCCATATCTCCCCTTCCCTCCCTTCAGGAAACCAGCAATAAGACCATGATTTGTTTTGTTTTATTCTGTTTTGTTTACCAGAACATCAAAGCAGTTTCAAGTACTTCTTTGAGGGCCTCGGGGACATGTTCAAACCTCATATTTAGAGGAACTCTGCTTATATCGTGCTTAGGGATAAGACAAAGTAAGCCAAACCAAGCAGCTCGTGGAGAGTAAGAGCTGGTACCTTGTTTTTTGGTGCCTTCAAAGGCTATGTGGCTGGAAGTCCTACTTGCCTCTCAAGAAGATGTCCTCATTTTTCAAGGCAAAACTAAAACTGCTGAGTACTGGGAGATGGAAAAGAAACAAACTGAAAAGAAACCATTTGCCAGCAATGAAAGTGGGAGGCTAGACAGAAAGTCTAAGAGGATACGAACACAGGGCTCAGGGGGCTCAGGCATGCAGACATGACATGAAGATCTTGCTACTTCTCCCTTTTTGCTAGACTCCAGAAGAGAAGAAAACTCTTGGAGATTGGAGTAATTTTTTGAGGACAGAGAGAGTCAAGCCCATTCCCTTCCAGCACTAATGCTTTTTATGATGCTGCCAGGGTCCCTTGCAGTAGGTCCTGCCTGGAAGACAATGGGATCAGAAGGTCCCATGATCTCCCGAGTCCCTAAAGGTACAGAGGGCAGTGAGAGAGATTTCTTCAGTTTGTCCTCTGGGTTTTTCAGAAGAATCTCTACTTGTGACCTGCAGATCCAACAGCTGTTGTTTAAAAAACAAAATGCTTCATGGGATCAGATAGTACAGGTCTCCATTTACTTCCAAGAGGGTTGTGGAGGGGAGCAAAAGTGCTGCTCACTATCACTACTACTCTTAGAGTTAAGGATTCTTTCTTTTTTTTCTCTCCCAAAGACTCTGGATTTCTCCACTGGAAAGTTTCATCTGTTCAGTTTTGTCATCCACTTCCACTGGAAATGCAGGTGCAAACTGAAACCATGAAATTCTAAGGTGATTAAAAGTGCAGAAAGGGGTGGAGGTTTGACATGTACAGTTTGCTCTAGAACTGCAAAGGACTTGTAAAAATTCTCTGACAGCATCCGCTTGGGAACCTGCTCATGAGCAGCACGGACCCAGCACCAAAACTGGAAGGGCTGCAATATGAAGCACTGTAAGTGACACCACGTGTAAATGCCTTTCAGAATAACTCTTTTTCAGTGCTTACTAAGACCATACAAGTGTCTGTGGGGAAACAGCAACATTCCTTCTTCTCAGAGATAAACACTCTACTTGAGGAAATTGAAATTCTTAGCCATAGACTGCCCTGCAGTGGTGAAGTCAAAATCTGCAGCCTTATTGACTTGTACAGAATCTTTAAACTTCCTTATTAAGTAGTTCACCCATCACTAGAAGAGCCCGTTCAAACTACAGAACTAATGAAAAATCAATGCAGCAAGGAAGATTTTAGATTACAGTGTAAATATAGTGTGCAGCAAAATGCCACTACTGACTAGTAATATTTTATCTCTTTCATAGGAAACAAAGCAGATTTGATCACACCTTGTATCTGTTTGTCTCTGGAAGTTATTTTCTGACTTCAGCCAAATTTAACTGCAAAAATGAAAATCTCAAAGACAGCTAAATCTCAACAGATTTTGAGAAAAGCATTTTTGCAAAAGACTAGATGAAAAGTATGGCTGTAGTGTCAGCAAAGAAATTGTTAAACAACAAAGAATCCAGAGGAGAGTGACTTTTTAAGTGTCCCAGGAGGTAAATATCAGTCACATCTCACAATGATCATAGAGATAAAAATCCTTAGAAACGTATAGTGAAGCAGAAACCAAGCTTCATTAGTTGCTTTGTAAACTGATGAAACTTCCTTAGATCAGCTACCTCTCCAACTCCACATAAATTAGCTCTCCAATCATAGTATTGGAAAGCGGAAAAATATCTGGAGTTTCATTTTCTGTGCATTCCTACCAGTGTCTGCATCCTAAATGCAGCACATTTGATAAGCCAGTAGTAGCACAAAATAGTGCCACTGATCCTTTAAAGATGCTACTATTGAGGTTGGCCGTTGCTCAAACTCTCAGAAGGGTAAAACACAATTATGTGTTCATTAACAGAGACAAAATAACACCAAAAGCCTTTCTTTCATATACAACGGGGGTTGTTTATCCTCATTGTACTGCTAATCTGCTTCAGCTCCCCTAACAGTAAAATCAGATAAACAAGCACTTTTGAATGCAATTCAGCTAACCTCGTTTGGATGTGTTCTTTGTTGTGAAACAAATGAATGTCAAAAATGGCTCTTGCTCTCCATTTGCTGTAGAGGAAGCCTGGGATTACAAGCTTAGAGATGGGCATCTGTTTTGCAAAGGTTGGAATTTGGAGAGCTCTTACTATAGTACTAACTGTACATCCTGAAAGCACTGTGAATGAACATATGTGAACATGACAGAGCTGAGGGACTACTTTTTCAGTGAAAATATATAATTGTGATGACCTGAGACAGTTCTAACGCACACAGCCCTGCTAAATTAAGATCTGGTTCTAAACTTGAAGTTTCTCCAAGTAATCTGAATCACTTCATGATTATTCATCTTTGGCTTCGTTCTGGCAGACAGAGTCAACTTCTCTCCCACCTTAAACACTGATATTTCAGTTTTTAGGGAGCCAGAAATAGACTTCCCAAAAATTTAGGATGTATTTCACTCAACCTCCATTAACTAGAAAAAGAACTTTTCTTCTCTTTTCCAACTCAGACTAATCAAGGAAGTACATAAATAACTACAAAAGCCATGCTTTTTGAAATGTGCTTTTAATCATTTAGAGAAAATAAACAGATTTTAAGAGGACCCAAAAGGCTGTGCACTTGGAAGAATACAAATTTGTGTTCCTATTTTGTCACAAATAAATAGAGCACTGTTCAAATTAATCAGAGAACAAACAGGATACAGTTACTGGGAAAACCAATGTTCAAAAGTAGTCAAGCAAGCTAAGAATGGTGCACAGTCCTTTCAGTTAAATGCTGCTAGTTTTTTTCTGTCTTCATTTTGATGTCAAGCCGACAGCCCTCTTGGTACGGTTCAGAGCAGCCTTGTCATTTTCTTCTCAGTTCTGCAACTCACCGGACTGTGGGTTCTTGCATTCAGTGTCTTGACAGCTGCAGCTTTCCACATACACGTACTTATGTGACATTGAGTGCCCACCAGGACACTTCAGTACCACGTACTTCTCAGTAGTCCTTGTTTCTCTGCAGCAGGAACAGCTGTGATCCATAGAATTGGCCTCAGCAGAGTATCTATTAAAAGAGAAAATGGCAACGTTACTCTGTGGTAGAAGCCAACATACAGAAGGAAAGGGTGAAATCATGTACAGAACTCCTGTGAGAAGCTGCAGTTGTGGCTAATGGAAGCTCTAAGCTCACCTGACAGAATTTATAATTATAATTATATTTATATTATAGTTATGATTATAATAATATGCTTTTAAAGTTCATTGCACTTGCTGAGATTTTTTTTCTTTTTTTGGTAAAACCATTGGAATCAAAGTCCTATAAAAAACCCCAGTGAGTAGAAGACCATCAGCTTCTTCAGATCCTTCTCATAATCCTAGCACTGATGGATTTTAAATACACCAGAGTAACAGTTAAGGGGAGACAAAGCCCTGACCTGAATATGAAAATTGCATAGACAAAGGGCTACAACGTCATATAGAATAGCATCACATCAATCACTTGGCTGCAAAAGCTCCAACTGGATCATGGGAATAAAATGCATATCCCAGTTAGGGCAGTGTTAACAGGAAAGGGAAGCAGCAGCTCTTTTTGTTCCCATCTCAAAGTATTTTTTGCAGTCTTATGTTAATCAGCTTCCCAAGTACCATTCCTAACCTGCAGAATATGTCTATATCAGGCTATGAACTGTGTCAAGATCCACCTTTTCTTTGTATTTGTGTGCAGAAGCAACCAAAGAAAGACCCTAAGATGATAAGGTATTTCAAAATACTAATAAACTCTGTGGCCAATCAAAGTTTCGTATGATACTAAAGATCAGTTTACTCCCATGTACTCAGTGATAGGCAGCAAGTGACAGTTTCTTTGGGGAGTTAGAATTGTGTTTTTCCAGTGCTCACTACCAGATGTTCTTCTATCCACTCCCTTATAGCCACTTTCTTGTATATTCCCTCATTTCAGAGAAAAATGTACAGTCAAAATACTCTACTAACACCACCCCTAAAGCATTAGTTTTCTAATTTATTTACTGTATAAAAATTGTAGGTTTGAATCTTCCTTTAAAAGATGTATATGTATTTCATTTTAGATGTTAACTATTGAGAAGCAGCTTTGGAGCTTATGAGTATCAAGTTTGGCTACTTTCTGGGCTCATTCCCATTACAGGAAATAATCCATGTTCTTTTGTGATGATTTCCAGCAAAGGTGGTCTGACACAAATGACAGACAAGGCAGCTCTTACTGGATGAATAGACCTTATCATGTCTCTCTGAATGCCCAAGGAAATTTATTACGTTTTTCTGCTTTGTATTAAGACAAATCAGCTGTTCAGTCGCAGATTTCACGATTTTGTGTCTATGATTTGGGGAGCAGATAGTCCCAAGTCTTCTACCATTCTGCAGTCTGCCTATTTATTGTTCCTTTTATATAAACAAGCTCAGTGCCAGCAGAATTTAAATCTCATTGTCCAGTAAGTTTACTTACAGCGAGAAGGTTCCACATGTTCCTTCACACTCAGTCATGACAACTCTGTCCACGGAACGGCAGCCATTATAGACAATGAAGTCTTCTCTCTGACGGACAGAGCACGGTGTACGGCTATCCACAGGTGCACCTACAGGGAAAGAGCAGAAAATACTTGCAGTGGAATAGCTGCAGAAGTTCCTTGCAGTTCAGCATTCCCTCGGCTTCATTAGTGTACTCAAAGAACTGTCTTAAGTGATATTGCTGCCTCAGCTGAAACTTTTCCAGAGACATTGGACAGTGAATGCTTGGAATAACAAACATCAATGTAAAAGTATCTATTTAAATAGAAATATATCAGCATCTATTGCTGGAAAATGGTTTGGTTAAAGAAGACAATTCATTCTCTGTATTGTTGATTCAGATAGACTGGGATACTTACAGGTTTTGCAACAACCATTAGGTAAGAATGAAATAGTTCCCTAAAAGAAAAAAGAAACAGAAAAAAAAATTATATTCTTTTATTTCCCAGTATTTAAAGAGGCTTTTAGGCCAATAACTAAAGAGAGCAATTCACCAATGGCTGGAAATAACCAGCGAACACCACGGCATTGGTCTGAATAAGCAAAGATAATGTCTCTTCCAAACTTGAAATCTATCAATTTACAAAGGATTGTGAAAATAAAAATAACTCTTTGAAGGAAGTCTACAGTTAACATCACGTAATTTTTCCTCAGAAACTATTCCGACAATAGTTACTGGCAGCCTGTTGACTGAACAACTTGTGTTTCTGAACATTCAAGAAAACATGTTTCGTATTGAGACAGGACCCCAAACAAAGCATTCAGCAAAGACAGTATCTCAGTGCTGACCAGTAGTTTGGCTACTGAGAGACAGGTACCAGTTATAAGCCTCGAGTTCTCACCCAGATATTTTATACACTGGATAGGGCTGTGCATGGATACATTAGAAACTTTTACCCTTGGGACTGAGAAATTATGGTGAAGGGTCATCAGAGCTTAATTTTACTTCTGTTCTTAGTTAGATGGCTGAACTAAACTGAAGTAATCTATATATGGAGTAGAGGATAAATTTTCCGTTTTTACTTACAGGTTTGCAGCTCTCCTCATTAAATGCTGGACAGGTAATCTCAGACGTGGAAGCGATAAGCTGGTCGCGGATATCTACACAGCTATAAATGGTGCAGTTGTTGGTAGGATCATTTTTAAACTCTCCAGGCTGCAAGCAAAATGCAAAATGTAATAAGAAAAGCTGAAGGAAGCTCAGACAAAAATTTTCTTGTTCTCTGACAATGACTTTCCTCTTGTTTCCCAATAAATTATTTTTAACAGCTGTTTCAGATACAGATTGTTACATGTATTGCAATATGCCATACATGGAGAGAATCTTCAGTTTTACATGGGATTTTCCTTGAGAAAGAAAAATGTCTCTGAAGTATGTAAAGTACCTTAACAAAATCATCCACACAGAGCTAGACTGTTATATGCTAATTAAGAACCACCCTAAACTCCCACCCTACAGGGGCAATACAACTGTTCCATATGCAGGCTTTACTAGTGTTTATACAGAAATCAAATAACAAAGACAAGCCCAAGCTTGCAGATGTTGAAAGAAAATCCCTTCCAATGGTATTGGATTTGTCATACCAAGAAGAGCCTTCCAGAAAACTTGATTTCATGAGACCTACCTTCAGGTCAAAAAATTGTAGATAGGTTTTGCTTCACATGAGTCTTTGATCTTTCAGGTACAAACTTACCCTAAGCCTAAGCAAGGAAGTGTTCCCCTTCTGAAACAGGGAACTTTACAAATTTGGTAGAAACACAGAATGTAGAGCATACTTACACTCAAGATGAGTTCAGCATTGTTTGCTGCATGTATAATACACTTGGTCTGCACACATCTTCCACAACATTCACCTTTCACTGGTTTAATTTCATATCCCTAGATATTAAAAGTAATTAAAAACAATGGCACTATAATAGATGAATTTTTGAGAAATAAATGAAAGCATACTAATCCATTAATTGATTATGCTTTGAAGTGCACTCTAGATTTGTGACTTTCTGTGTTTCGACCCAACAGAAGACAAGTAATAAAATCAGGTTATAGATGGAATAAATTAAAGTACTGCAATAAATATGTCTAATAATTAAATATCCCTCCATTAAGTGCTCTACAAAAATTTCCCAACTAATCTGGCCAATGCGAACTGAATTGTCTCTGAATTTCAGTTACCTGTCCTTTGCTTAATACCACTCATTGATCAAAGTGATTTTCACATACATGGGTATTTGGGGTTTTTTTGTTTAAGTTTGCCACTTACCGGTGCACAGTATGTGTTGCATGGAACAGGTTCACATGAGATGATATTCAGTTGAGTGCTGATGTTAACTTCATTTGTGCATAAACAATTCTGACACTTATCAACAAAGACTGAGGAGTTAGGCTAAAAATGTTAAGAAAAAAAAAAGCATGTATTAATGATATATAACATGTTTGACAGACATTGATTAATTTCAAAAAATCTGTAAATCAAGCAATGGAAAAGGAAAAAAAAAATCATAAAGACAATTGGATAGCTATATGGCTAGACATTTATAAAGACAACATTTTAAACACTGTATATAATTTAATGTGTGTCTTCATTGAAGTCCGATGTAGCAATGATAAACTCTGATATTAAAAGGACAGGTACAATTACTAGACCCAAGAGAATTTATTACAAATCTAGGTTTGTTTAGAATAATACTTACTCACATATCTTTTAATTTTTGAAAGCAGAGTCTTAAAACTGCAACAATGTACTGACAATAAATGGGAACTGACTTTTTAAAATGCAAGCACATTTAACCCAAATCTCCCTTCTGATACTGACATAGAAGCAGCTCTTCAATGTCTTTCGTACACATCAACCTTTTGAGGAGAGATTTAGGCTTGGTGAAATTGATGACCTCCTGACAGAAATCTGAAAACTTCTAAAATATTGATTGTACTGGATAAACCTCTTCATAGCATTTGTGATCAAGTATACTCACTGGTCTTTAAAGCATTTTTAGAACTTACCAAGAACTCAGCACTCTGGTGAACACAGACGCCCTTGGGAACTGTTAATAAGCAAGAAGTTAGATGTTAACATAGGAATAAAGAATAAAAAATGTCTTCACATCACTCTAGTCAAACTCATTTCTTCCACAACGATTTCAAATCCATTGGTTATCCCTCCATTCTGGTAGCAGACATGACATGCATAAAGTATAAGAACCAATGCTGCATGTGCAAAAAGGGAAGAATAGTCCCAATATATGCAGTCCAGTTCATAGCCAAGAATGTCCAGTTAATAGGTTCCAAGTACTTCTTTGTTTCAAAAGTAGTCTTTTAGGGACTTTTTGTAGATTAAGGTGAGACCACAGTCACAGTTAATTCTTACATGTATTTATAATCAGGAGAATTGAACTTGAGTCACCTGAGGTGTATCTGACTTCCTAGTTGTTATAACTATAGCAGTAGTAACTAATGTTAAATAGTAACTAATTTCTAGAATCTGACTGTGTTTAATATCTTCTTCAATAGGCTATTGCATACAGTCTCATTAAGTGTAATGCTAAATTCTGTAATATATAATGCTAGTCATTGTAATATATTTCCAAGGAACTTACCACATTGGTACACAGGACAGCACTGACCACTGGGAATATGAGAGTGAACTTCAAATCCCAGTGAGCACTTGGGGGCTTTAGCTGTGCAGAAGCTTGTATTGCATTCTGAGGGGAAAAGAAAAGAATAAGCCAAAAAGTACACTAAATCACAGCTACTAGAAATAAACATCTATCAAAGCACTTAGGATGAACTTTCCATTGCTAGGAAACAGTCCAGATTCTCTTCAAATAAACAAATTGCAGAAAGGGAACACATTTTTCCTAATACATCAGGGCACTGGTTTGGGGGTACCTCATTAGTTTATGAAACTTTTTCTACTACGTAATTATCCTGTGTTAATAAAGTATCCCAATTCTATGCAGAGAAGTAATGAACAGCTATTACTCTCTCCCGTGTTATAGGCAAATGCTGCAAAATGAAAATCCACAGAGAATTTTTGCTTGAATAAAATGTGGTCCCTAACTCAAGAACTAGAAATTGAGTTGCATTAAGTCCCATAACTGTAGATTCAGTTATCCTGAATCATTTCAATATTAAAATGCATTCTCCCTAACACTGGGCAAGCCGATTTTAAAAGGCATGAGGAAAAATACTATTTTGAGACTAACTGCTGTAGCTCTCTGGTGCTAAAGTAGTTCAGTCTCTTTCTGTTTCTAAGTCACATAGAAAAACTGGAAACATAGTTTAAACTCACTGCAGGTGACAATAGGGCAGCAGGAGTCTTCAGGATTGACTTCGGTGACCTCATAGAAGCCTTCTCCATCACAACTGACCTTTTGTTTTTCAGGACATTCATGAGGCTGGCATACAATGCCATGTTCCCCTTCCAGGCAAATACAGTCCTGACAGTCTACTGTAAACTTCTCCCCAAACTGTCATTAAAGAAAATAAAATTAGTGATTGCACAGTTACCAATTGAAAAGAACAGAAGTAAAATCAGGAATAAAAACTTGGGAAACCATAAAACAAGCCTGCACCAGTGGAGACCGCTCTCTTCTCCCAACCCCCAACTTCTACTTTAAATCTCAAAGCATATGGCATCGTACCTCTCTTGGGATCATATCCACGCCAACACAGCCTGTGAAAATATCAAAATAAATCTCCATTACCAGTAACATACCAGTAAGAATCTCTACTATATGTTGACTGCATACAGTCAGATCTGTGTTGCATACATAAGAAGAAAACAACAAAGAGGAAGCAAACATGCATCCAAGTAAAGTGGTAAAACTCACCACAGGTTTTCACGCAGACATCCACGCCAGAGTCATACAGCATTGTTCCATTAGGACAGAAGCAGCCTTCCACTTGTTTAGTTGAAGTTTCATTTTGGTGACTATGAGACAAAATGTTCAGAGGAACACCATTACTGTCATAGGCACATAGAGGAGGACTATGCCAAATAACCTTTCACTGAAGATACAGTGGCAAATGATCTGCAGATTTGTGATTAGGGATTGTCTGTGTTTGGTCTAGCTGAACAACATGAACAGTATAGGCACCCAGACATAGGATCAACAGAATAGGGGTAATAAATTTGACAGTTTAAAACATGAAAAGAGGTTTATTTTCCTCATTCACCTGTGCATTAGATATGAATGAACAGTTGTAGAAGGTATAACTAACTAATTATTTACCTTGTTTTGCAGGTTGGCTCTTTCACAGGACCACATGCTCTGTACTCTTTTCCTGAGGTGCATTCATAAGCTGGAATGGAAGAATAAAAAGGAAGAGCTCAGTAACTGTCATATAAAAGCCCCAAGACCTTATGCCAAGAACTTAAACAGCGTTAACTCATTTTCCTATGTATCTGGACAACCTTGAGAAGAAAGGAGTAAAAATCTCAGATATCAGACTCATGTCTTTGAATGAAATTATCTTTTTGCAATTTAGCCATAGAGATAGGGCACCATCTTTACATTAAGGTGATAAAGCCAAGAGTCTACATCTTGATTACAACTCTTTTTCATAATTTCAGTGCCTTTTGCACAAGTTCTCAAAAGGGAGTATATTCCTACTCTTTGTCCTCTTTTTACTACAGCTGAAAAATAATGCATATATCACTTAATAGAGTGATCTGCTGATGCTGCAAAACACAAAACTGTCTGTGTACAAAAAACGTACATACTCATACAGATGTTTCTGGCACAGTCAACAGATGTTTGTTTTTGCAGGCTCATTTATATTTCCATTGTTAAAAATGTTAACTGCAAAATTACTTTAGGAAAGCAGCTGGTGTGAGTTATTGGTGTCTTCATTGCTTGGAAAGCAGTATGACATTACTGTTGAAACATTTCCATACAAGCTTCCCTAATAATTCAAGATAAATGGCCAAATACTTACAGCATACACCACTGGTGTGACCTCTCCAGTCAATGCATACACCTTGATCAGCACAGGTGGCAGCATAGATCTGCAGACTTGAGCATTCCAAGTCTAGGTTGGGAAGTATGCAACTATCAAAAATGCAGGCTGCGTAGTACTTCTCAGGCTGCACAAACTCATGGCATGGCTTGAACACACTAGAAACAGAAATATTTATCATTATTAGTTACTGAATGATCCATAAATTTTTCAATGTGCTTAACCTGGTATGACGTGGCAGCAGGAGATGTGGACATGGACTATGGATGAGAGATTTTTACTGAGAGCACTTATCCAGATTGTAACTTTTCAATGTATCTTAAAGTATTCTCCACTCACCTACAAAAAACACTCAGACACAAGTATTTTCAGTCCAGGAGCTACATGAATATTATTGACTGCAACCACGTGCTCCCTCTTTAAAGGCATTTTGTTTGGGTTTGGGTTGTTTTGGTTTTTTTCTGACACGGAGTTCTAAAATTTAAGATCTTTGTTTTCAGTTGGACTCTGTTTTCTGCTAAGTGAATGTGGAAAAAGGCCTAGGACAGAGGAGGGCAGAGACTGTAGAAGAAGATGAGAACATCAATGAAGGTTAACGCAGCAGTCAGAGTGTTGAAAGAAACTGTCAGCAAAGAATAACAACTAGAAAAAGTAAAAGGAGTGGAAGCAACCCATAAAGCTACAAGAAATAAAAGGTAGAAAGACTTGTAATTGAAACATTAATCCTAAAATTGCCAATTCAGTTGAAGATCAAAGGCTTGTAAAACCAAGAGGAATGTCTACCTTCCCAAAAGGATCTCACAGATGGAAGACTCTTTGCAAGGCTGTGTTGGGGTTGTGCTAGGTAAACTTGTAGGACTTAGGCCTGGAGAGCACTGTGGTTTGGAGGGATCAACAACCTGCCAGTGATCTGCCATGGTTTCACAGTTTTCTGCAATGTTTCCATTCGGCAACATGCAGTCATCCGCTGTGTTGTTATTGCAAGTACCTAAGATTGGTAAGAGGAGAAAGAATTCACTCAAAAATTTGTAATCAAATTCCATTCATCTTTGTAGCAGGGCTGTCATTACGTTTTTCTGAGAGTACAAATATTACAAGAGCAAGCCTTACCGCACTGTCCCTGAGTGTTGTTGCCAAACAGGCTGTAGGGCATTCTGATAGAAAAGGACAAGCCATTGTAGGTCACATTCATTTTTAGCTCAGGAATTTCCACAACACGATTTATGCCTGACTCATAGATGCTCACACCAAACTTTTTATAAGGTAAAGCCACTATCTGGTTGTTTACTGTCACCTAATAAACAAAGGAAAACAGAAAAGGGGCATATAATTAATTTTAACTTTAGAAAACTATTGACTGTTCATTTGCATTGCAGAGAGAATGTAAAGGTAAATAGTAACCTTTTCATTGGTATCAAATGTCCCTGTGTTTTCTTTCATGTTACTGGAAAGCCAAACTTTTCTTCTCTGAGCCAAAAAAAGCCTATCAACATCTGGTAAATTAAGATAAAATTCAGGGTTTAAACTAGCTAAATCCTAAACACTTAACAGACTCATTAGAGTGACTCTGGTATTGAGGACACCTTGCGAATACAGAATATAAAATTCTCCTAAATTCACACTGTATAAAGTTTTAATTTTCTTGGAATAAAGGGAATATGTAGGAAAGTGGAATGAAAGAAATAGAACTAAATCTGTATTATCTATTTAAATACAGTAGCCAGGATATGATTCTGTGATTCTGTGAATTAACACTACTACTTTTACTCAGCAATGGCAGATTTCTTTGCTTTGGAGAAAAAAAAGGAAGTCTAAATGTTGCGAATTTTCAACAATATGCTGCAATCTAACTTATAATATTCTCACACAGTAATGTACAAAAATAAACCAAATAAACAGCAGAAAGCTACAAAAAACCCCCCAAACACTTCTCATCCAATTTTGAAGCCCCAAAGCTGGGACATCATATTTATCAATGAAATAAACATGTAGGTGCTCCTATTCCAAAAAATTAAAAAGATGACACAAATCAAAGCTAGTAATGGTACTTTTAAAAAAGGCTTAAGGCCAGTACTTTATTGTTATGTCTGTTTTACATTACCTCCTCTCATTCAACATTTGTTGTTTCCTTTGTTACATTAATGTTAATCCTAAATCGACTTATTTTATATCCTTAACTCTTAGTAATTTGTCCACACTTATGTATTTAGGAGAGATATGGCACTGAAAATATTTAAGATTAAAAAGACAAGAAGTTGCAGAATTTTTTTCTCCCATGTTCAGAGTCAAAAAAGCAGTCCTTCAAATCAGTCCTGTTTTATAATCTACACTGTCATTGAATCTAAAACACAGATTACTTTTAATTTTTTTTTCCAAACATTGTGAATATACTTATCATTTTGATGTGATATTACTATCTGAATCAAAAAATCAATGGTAACATTCTCTCATACCGTTACTTGTAGAGTATTTGGTTTCGCTGTTGTCATCCTCACTTCCTGGGTTTCATGTCGCACAATGAGCGTTCGAGGACAGGAGACCACATCCCGTGTGTCACAATGGTAGTTATCAATGTAGACACCAAAGTTGTCAACTTTCTTATTAATCTCTTCCACAAGGACATATGTACAATTCCCTTGGTAGCTGTAGTACAGTCCATCAAAAGTCATGTAATGTGGGTCTCCCCAGCCAGTGCAGTAGCCTAAAAGAACATACAGCGAAGTTAGACTCGTATGGCAACATACAGAATCAGATCAGACTACAAACAAAATCTGTAGATGTGGGAATCATCGAACTTTAGGCATTTAAGTTTTGTAAGTGTGTTTGTCAATGCATGAGTTCATTATGTAGGAGTCACCAATAAAAAAACAGGCTCTTTCAAGGCACAGTTCATTGATGTTACTGACAGACAACTGAGAATAGGATTAACTGTACCATAGATATAGCTTTACCAATAGTCTGATCAAGTAATATATAGGTTTCTACACTATAGTCTTCATCTGAATATTTAAATCCTGCTTTGGGAGACCATTTTATTCTACTAACCCAACAGTTACATAGAAGTGATGGCAACTTAAGCAAATACTTCCATGAATCGATGAAGCACTCCAAACAGACCCATATTAGAAGACTGAGGGTCACAGCCTTGTGCAATCTTGTCCCCTGATAAATATTGTTAGTCGTGACAGTAGCATTGTTCCCACAGGAGATTAAATACTCAGCAAAATATATACTTACAATCACACTCCCAGTGCCAACAGCATCCATCCTCATCAATGACTGGCACAGGAGAAAGGTTATTGGCACAGGTGGGTTTAGGAGGTGGATTACAGATTATAGGAATCACCTGGACGATATTGTCTTCTACACAGATTGCCTTAGTGCAGTTACAGAGCCACCATGAGTCACCTTGCTGTGTTTGAAAAGAGAGGGGAAGGGGGAAGACAGAGAGAAACCTTATGAAGCAGTGAGTCTGATTATCTTTTGCAGGTTTTTAAGACACCGTATGTTTAACAACATTTTTTTGCCCACCAGAAATCTGAAAAGCTGCTAAGTGAAAAGCATTACTTACAAAAGTCAAGGCGCTAAACCGAAATGGGAATCACCTTTTCTAGTCTCAGCTATCTGAAAGTTAGATGTTGGATCTAATCTCATCACCTAGACAGCTTCTCTAAGCAACAGTGAAAGACACTGATCAATATCAATGTTCAATATATGATCAATTCCCCTCCATTAATGTTTAGAACAGATTAACAGCTAAAGCTACAGTGAATACCAGATATTCAGGGAGAAATGTCCAAGGTGATTATGTGCACGCATTGTGATTGTATGCATTTTTCTATCTTCCACTGTTTTTAAAACCATGTATAATTTTCATTCCTGCAGATCTACTGAGCAAGTTGACAGGCATCTAAGCTGTGAGGAGGCTTTAGAATTATACAAGACATTAATTTGTCTGAGTTAGAGGTGGAGGGTTCAAAAAAAAAATCAGAACTCTGAGTCAAATTTGACGAACTTTTGAATCGGGTGATCTGTTTCACAGTCCTTTCCTGAAACCAGAATATGAGCAAGTATGACTCTTTCAAAACTCAGATATATTCAACCCTCTGGTTTCTTGTTGGGCTGCACTGTAAACACATGACTTTTACCCACTCTGGACTCAGTCAAAAGCAGAAATAGAAAAGATAGTTTAGCACCCCTTAGCTCTTGGCTACCTCTTCACCAGAGTTATCCTGCAATAAAGAGAAACACTGAAAGGGGACCTAGCTCCTTGAAGAAAGCTTTTTAAAAACTATCCTTGAAGAACTAATAGCAGCATATATCAATCTGAATATCATTAGAGGTCTCGCGGATGCCCAAGAAAACAGAAAGAAATAGAACAGACTGAATCTTCCTTTTCTATCCAGTTTAATGCCTACCCCATATGTTACTAACATTGAAGTTATGTATGTAGTCTCCATCCAAATCAGAATTCTAAAAAAC
This sequence comes from Myiozetetes cayanensis, assembly GCF_022539395.1. NCBI lineage: Eukaryota > Metazoa > Chordata > Aves > Passeriformes > Tyrannidae > Myiozetetes > Myiozetetes cayanensis. The sequence continues at coordinate 45,422,596 of NW_026087853.1, read as the reverse complement.
CTATGAAATCTACTCACCTCATAAGATTCATTAGGTAAAATAGAACATATTTTTTTAGGAGTAGTTGGTGTTAGACTTGTAGTGGAACTTGAGCCAGTAGCTGGAGTAACTGTAGAACTTCCTGTAGTGGTGACTGCAGTTGATGTTGCATTTGGTCCAGATGTACTAGTAGAGCCAGGGGGAAGAGTTTTGAAGGTAGTGGATGTGGTGGTTGCAGTGCTTATGGTAAAACTGCTAGAGGTAGTTCCTGAAGTGGTGGTAAAGGTTTTTGTTGGAGTAGTACCAGAGGTGGTGACTGGCACAGGGCTGGTTGATGCTGATGACAGAGATACAGTACTGCTAAGAGTAGACCCCAGGGAGGATGGTCCTGAAGTTGTGGTACGGACAGGGGTGGTATGTGATCCCGTTGGAGGTCTTGTGGTCCCAGTGGTAGTGGTCTCATGGATAGGTGTTTCTGTTACTGGTGTGGTGCTGGTGGATCTTGAAGGTGTGGGGCCTGAAGTGGTAGTTCTGGGGGTCGATCCTGTTTCAGTGACTTCAGTGGTGGTGACTGTCACTGGGCTTGTTGACATGGAGGATGTTGACTGTTCAATAGTGGTGCTTCTGGTAAATATTGTGCTTCCTGTTTCTGTTGTTCTAGTTGTTGGCAGTGGAGTAGCTGAAGGAGTAACTGGAGTACTTGTCTTTGTCGGTGTCTCTGGTGTTGTACCCTCTTTATGATAGGGAGAAAACACAGTATTTTAAGTACAGAAATTGCATTTTCTTCACAACTTCATCTCATTTTCTAATATGCAAATGTAATTCAACAAATATAAGCACAGGGTCTTTAGATAAGAATAAAACAGAAACTGTTTTATTAATGGTTTTTGCATCACAGAGGGATTATTAATAAAATCTCCTATATCTTCCATAGGAGACATTGATATAAACAATTGATCAGTGTCAGGTGGAAGAGCTTCTGTAATGTTAAAACTTTATACTGCAGAGAAGCGTTCAGCAGTCCTAAATCCAGGGGAATCCATTGAGTGGTCAATGCTCAGTGAACTCTTTGGTTAATTCTGTATTGGTATCTTACTGTGTTCTATGGATAGACCATTTTTCCCTGTGCTACTTCATGTGGCACATTCATACCATCACTGATTATGCTCAGTCATCTGATTCTAATGAAACTGAGCAGTTGTTGGAGACAGTATGTGTTCTATATCTAACCCCCAGAGCTTTAAGACTACTCACCCATAAGATATTTTGGGATGTTAGGAACCCCAAATTCACTTTTCTGGTTTTTCATTTTCACATGGCCAGTTTTCATTATGGGCACTAATGCAGACTCGTTTAAAATAGTCTTTGATCAGCATTTAAAACAGTGTTCAGGAAACTCAGAGGCCAGCCTCAGAGCCATCTGTTTGTGCTTTTATAGCATAATGTGACACATGGCAGATAGAGTAGTACTGTGTACATAATAAGAGTGCAGTAACAATGCTGGAGGAAGTAAGACACACTGTTTCTGCCCACAAAGTCCACAGAGAGATTCCTTCAACAAAAATTAATTTGCATCAGGGTAAGAACAGGCAAACCCCTTCATGTACTTCATGTATTCTTACAGAGGAAGATTACCTGGGATGGTAGAGGATATTGACATTGCTGTCAAAACGTTAGCTTTGTATGATTTTTTGGGAAATATACAAGAACCACATTCCTGCAGAGTATAAAAACTAAGACCCATGGTAAGCTGCCAACAAATACAAATTTCTCAAACCAACAAAGGAAAAGAAAGCCACATTACTTATTGGTAATGTAGTTGGAGCCTGAGGGGTCCTGGTGTTAATATTTATAGGAATGGAGGTTGGTGTTGGTGATCCAAGAGTAACAATTGAGGTTGTCTCCGGGGTGCTGCTGCTGGTGGTGCTGATGGGGGGCAGCGGGGTGCTGGCAGTGCTGGTGGAAATCTCCCCTGGTGGTGTAGTGGGAGTGGTTGTTGATTCTGTTGAAGGGGGTGGCGTGCTCGGTGTCGATGAACCTGGGCCTTTAGAAAGAGCAGGGGCAGAGAAAAGAGACAAAGGCACAAGATGCATGAGTGGGACTCAATGTGCGCTTAACGGAAATTGCGTGTTGGGCAGCTGCCACAGACCTACAGCACTCAGGACAGTCTTAGCACAGGAAAGGCCTCTATAACCAGCCCCAAGAAAGTAGACTCCTTGCAAATCATGGCTCTCCTTTCCTAGCAAAGAGATTACAGATGGTGCTGCAAGTTGCCTCACAAAATCAGAAAGACCTACCAGCAGGAGAAGTAATGATTTCAAGCAGCCTTGGGAATTCTATCTCTGCCTTATTACCTAAACACCTCACTAACTCATGGAGTAACAACTGAGTGTGGAACACATTTATCAGGGATGGGACTACGCCCAGGAATATGTCATAGGATTTCCCTGCAATGTAATGTCAGTCCAATGAAGGGCTTCCCACAGCGCTACTGGATGTCATCAGCCAAAGACCACAGTTCACATCAAGTGGCAGTCTGCAGACTGAAACTGTTCCAAAAAGCCTGCTAGGGGAATCCTTCCTTCCTGCTTCTAGAACCACTGCCAACCCTTAGCAGTGACAGGGAAAAGGAGGAGAAGAAATGGAGGAAAGTCGGCACAGCTGTGCTCAAACAGTGCCTAAAATACCAGTACCAAATAACAAACCCCCCCACTTCAACTGTATGCTATAGGTCCATCGACTACATTCTGGCCAGCTGAAGGATGAGGTCCTACAGCAGCAAAAGCAAGGTTTCCCATGAGTTCAGCATCTGTTTAAGCTGGACATCAGGATGAAATCTGTCCCTGCAGCCCGGTTGAGTCAGGGAAGCCAGGACCTTCTTCCCAGAACCCCTAAATTGTTATTCCTTCTGAAATAAGCAGCCCAATGGCCAGCTTTGGGCACAGGCCACTTCAGGGAATGGCCAGCAGTTACACCTATCTCTGATCCCTTATAGAGGCAAGAATAGCCTCTGAGACTAACTCAGTTGCCTAGAACATGGTGCAAATAACAGCAAAGTTGTGGGTTTGATCCATGTAAGAGCCATTCCATCTCAGAATATTCTTTCAAATCCTTCTGTGAAATGGAGGTGCTCATGAACCTCCATTGCCCCCCAAAGCAAGGGAATATATGAGAGCACAAAATGTAGAAGTACCTGGAGGTTGTAGGGTGGTGGTGTATGTTGGTGTGGGCATGGATGTGCTTGAAGTAGTTGGGGTGGGTGTTGGTGTTCCAGGAACAGTTGTGGTTGTCCCCGGGGTGCTGCTGGTGGTGCTGCTGGGGGGCAGTGGGGTGCTGGCAGTGCTGGTGGAACTCTCCCCTGGTGGTGTAGTGGGAGTGGTTGTTGATTTTGTTGAAGGGGGTGGTGTGCTCGGTGTCGATGAACCTGGACCTGTTAGAAAGAGCAGAGGCAGAGAAAAGAGACAAAGGCAAAGATGCATGAGTGGGACTCCATATGCCCTGAATGGAAATTGCATGTTAAGCAGCTGCCACAGACCTATAGCGGTCAGCCCACTCTTGGCACAGGAAAGGCCTCTATCATTAGCCCTTCATTTCTGCCCCCAGAAAGCAGACTCCTTGCAAATCCATTGGGTCATATGTCCATCCTTTCCTGGCAAAGAGACTAGGGATGGTGCTGGATGGTGTCTCTCACAAAATGAGAAAGAGCTACCAATAGGGAAGAGAAGATGAGGAGCAATGCTTTTGATCTGGCTGAGGCTTTCTGTATCTGCCTCATTATCTAGAACGTCTTCATAACTCATGGAGTAAGAGCTGGGAGGAGAAGGTGTGATCAGGGAAGGAAACATGCACAGGAATATGTTCCTGCCAGATTGTCATGTACTTGTACTAGTGTCACCCTCATGAATGGCTTTGCAGAGTACTGCTGGATGTCATCAGCCAAAGACAACAGTTCACAGGAAGTGGCAGTCTGCAGAGTGAAACTCTTCCCAAAAGCCAGTTAGGGGAATCCTTCCTTCCTACATCTATAACCACTACCAACTGTTATCACTGACAGGGCAAAGCAGGAGGAGAAAGTAAGGAAAGTTTGCACAGCTGTGCCCAAAGAGGCCTGAAATGCCAAAGTGCCAAAAAATCCAAGCACCACTCCAATTGCACAACATGGGCCCAGGAACTACATTCTCAAGAGCTGAAGGATGAGATGCAACAGCAGAAAAACCAAGATTTCCCATCACTTCAATATCTGTATAATAGGGGGCAACATTATGAAATACCTCCCAGAAACCGGTTGAGAAAGAGAAACCAAGACCTTCTCCCATGGACCCCTAAATCCTCAACACTTCTGAAATAGTCAGCCTAATGGCTGGCTTTGGGCACAGGATGTTTCAGGACATGCCCAGCAATTTACACCCATTCCCAATCCCATACAGAGGTAAAAATGGAGGTGCTCATTGAGTTCTATTGCTCCCACAGAAAAGGAACATATTAGAGCCCAGGTCAGAGAAGTACCTGGAGGTCGTAGGGTGGTGGTGTATGTTGGTGTGGGCATGGATGTGCTTGAAGTAGTTGGGGTGGGTGTTGGTGTTCCAGGAACTGTTGAGGTTGTCTCCAGGGTGGTGCTGCTGGTGGTGCTGCTGGGGGGCATCGTGGTGCTGGCAGTGCTGGTGGAAGTCTCCCCTGGTGGTGGAGTGGTTGTTGATTTTGTTGAAGGGGATGTCGTGCTCGGTGTCGATGAACCCGGACCTGTTAGAAGCAGCAGGCACAGAGAAAAGAGACAAAGGCACAAGATGCATGAGTGGGACTCAAAGTACACTGAACAGAAACTGCATTGCAGTTGGGCAGCAGCCAGAGATGGAAAGAGGTGAACCCACTCTTGGCACAAGAAAGGCCTGTATTAGTAGCACTTCCTTTCTAATCCCAGGAAAGCAGACTCCTTGAAATCTGTGCACAGACAGGGTCATGGCCCTTCTCTCCTAGCAAGAGATTAGGGATGGTACTGGAATGTACTTCTCAGAAAATCAGAAAGATCTGCCAAGAGGTAAGAGATGGAGTGGACTAATGCTTTTGATTTGGCTGGGATTTTCTATCTCTGCCTCATTACCTAAACACCTCAATAACTCATGGAGTAAGAACTGAGTGTGGAACATGTTTATCAGGGAAGGGAATATGTTCCTAGTTGACTGTTGTAGGATTTCCCTGCAATGTAATGTCACCTCTATGAAGGGCTTCACAGAGTACTGGATGTCATCAGCCAAAGACCACAGTTCACATCAAGTGGCAGTCTGCAGACTGAAACTGTTCCTAAAAGCCTGCTAGGGGAATCCTTCCTTCCTGCTTCTATAACCACTGCCAACCCTTAGCACTGACAGGGAAAAGAAGGAGGAGAAATGGAGGAAAGTCGGCACAGCTGTGCTCAAACAGTGCCTAAAATACCAGTACCAAAAAACAAATCCCCCCCCACAACAGCTGTATGCTATAGGTCCATTGACTATATTCTGGCCAGCTAAAGGATGAGGTCCTAAAGCAGAAGGGAATTATTGGTATTGGAAACAGACCTTCAGAAGTTGAAGAGGATGTAGGTGATCCAGTTGTGGTTGTCTCCAGGGTGGTGCTGCTGGTGGTGCTGCTGGGGGGCATCGTGGTGCTGGCAGTGCTTGTGGAAGTCTCCCCTGGTGCTGGAGTGGTTGTTGATTTTGTTGAAGGGGATGCTGTGCTCGGTGTCGATGAACCTGGGCCTGTTAGAAGCAGCAGGCACAGAGAAAAGAGACAAAGGCACAAGATGCATGAGTGGGACTCAATGGGCACTGAACAGAAACTGCATTGCAGTTGGGCAGCAGCCAGAGATGGAAAGAGTTGAACCCACTCTTAAAGGTCTCTATCACTTGCCTTTCCTTTCTGACCCCAGGAAGCAGACTCCTTGCAAATCTGTACACAGACAGGGTCATGACCCTCCTCTCCTAGCAAAGAGACTAGGGATGCAGAGAGAAACTGTTCCTAAAGGGCTGCCAGAAGAATGTTTGCTTCCTACACCTAGAGCCACGCCAACCATTAGCAGTGACAGGACAAAGAGGACTTAGGGAAGAATGTCTGCATAGTTGTTCCTCAAAAGCGCCTGAAATGACAGTGCCACAAAACACAATCCCGATCCAATGGCACACCACAGCTCCAGGGACTACATGCTCACCCCTGAGGGATGAGGTTTAACAGCAGGAAAAGCAAGATTTCCTTTGGGCATTGGCTGTTTCAGCACATGCCCAGCATCTATACCCATCCACAATCCCATCCAGAGGCAAAAATGGAGGTGCTTATGGACTTCCATTTTTCCAGAATCAAGGGAATATACAAGAGCACGGAATGCAGAAGTACCTGGAGGTGATGGGGTGGGGGTGTATGGTGGTGTTGGCGTGGATGTGCTTGAAGTAGTTGAGATGGTTGTTGGTGAGCCAGGAACCCATGGGGTGCTGCTGCTGGTGGTGCTGCTGGGGGGCAGCGGGGTGCTGGCAGTGCTGGTGGAAATCTCGCCTATTGTAGTGGTTGTTGATTTTGTTGAAGGGGATGCCGTGCTCGGTGTCGATGAACCCGGACCTGTTAGAAGCAGCAGGAACAGAGAAAAGAGACAAAGGCACAAGGTGCATGAGTGGGACTCAAAGTACACTGAACAGAAACTGCATTACACTTGGGCAGCTGCCACAGATGGGAAGAGGTGAGCCAGCTCTTGGGCCAGGAAAGGCCTCTACAAGGACCCCTTCCTGTCTGGCCCCAGGAAGCAGACACCTTGAAATCTGTGCGCAGACAGGGTCGTGGCCCTCCTCTCCTATCAAGAGATGGGGGTTATTGCTCTAAGGTGCTTCTCACAAAATCAGAAAGACCTACCAATAGGTAAGAGATGAGGAGAAGGATTCCAGCTTGCTCATTCTATCTACTGCTACATTACCTACAACATCTCACTAACTCTTGATGGAAAAGCTGAGAGGGGAAGGTGTGGCCAGGGAAGGAAATATGTATAGGACTTAGTTCCTGCCTGATTATCATGTGATCTTCTTCTGGATCATTGCCCCCCTGATATAAGGTCTCCCAGAGTTCTAAAGGCTGTCATCAGACAAAGGCCACAGTTCACAGCAAGTGGCAGTGCGCAGAGTGAAACTGTTCCCAAAGGCCTGCCAGAAGAATGTTTGCTTCCTACACCTAGAGCCACGCCAACCATTAGCAGTGACAGGACAAAGAGGACTTAGGGAAGAATGTCTGCATAGTTGTTCCTCAAAAGCGCCTGAAATGACAGTGCCACAAAACAAAATCCCGATCCAATGGCACACCACAGCTCCAGGGACTACATGCTCACCCCTGAGGGATGAGGTTTAACAGCAGGAAAAGCAAGATTTCCTTTGGGCATTGGCTGTTTCAGCACATGCCCAGCATCTATACCCATCCACAATCCCATCCAGAGGCAAAAATGGAGGTGCTTATGGACTTCCATTTTTCCAGAATCAAGGGAATATACAAGAGCACGGAATGCAGAAGTACCTGGAGGTGATGGGGTGGGGGTGTATGGTGGTGTTGGGGTGGATGTGCTTGAAGTAGTTGAGATGGTTGTTGATGAGCTAGGAACCCATGGGATGCTGCTGCTGGTGGTGCTGCTGGGGGGCAGCGGGGTGCTGGCAGTGCTGGTGGAAATCTCGCCTATTGTTGTAGTGGGAGTGGTTGTTGATTCTGTTGAAGGGGATGCCGTGCTCGGTGTCGATGAACCTGGGCCTGTTACAAACAGGAGGCACAGAGAAAAGAGACAAAGGCAAAGATGCATGAGTGGGACTCCACATGCTCTGAATGGAAATTGCATGTTGGGCAGCTGCCACAGACCTGTAGCGATCAGCCTACCCCTGGCACAGGAAACCCCCCTATCACTAAGCCTTTCTTTCCTAGCCCCTGGAAGCAGACTCCATGAAATCTGTGTACAGATAGGGTCATGGCCCTGCCCTCCTAACAAAGAGATTAGGGATAGTGCTGGTAGGGGCTTCTCACAAAATGAGAAAGACCCACCAATAGGCAAGATGATGAGAAGGAGTAATAGCTTTCCACCTGGCTGAGGAATTCTAGCTCTGCCTCATTACCTAAACACCTTGCTGTATCCAGGAGTAAGTGCTGAGAGTGGAAGCTGTGGCCAGGGAAGGAGTTCTGTATTATGAAAGGAGAGGAGAAACAACAGGATGAGAGGACATAGTCTCAAGCTGGGCCAGGGAAGGCTTAGTTCGAACATTAGGAGGAATTTCTTCACTTCCAGAAAGGGTGCTTAGACATTACAATGGCCTCTCTCAGGAGGTGGTGGCATCACTATCCCTGGAAGGGTTATGGAAAGACTGGATGTGGCATTAGTGCCAAGGCCGAACTGACAAGGTGGTATTTTGTCATAGTTTGGACTCAATGATCTCAGAGATCTTTTCCAACCTAACTGATTCTGTGAATATGTTCCTGCCTGATTGTGATGGGGTTTCTGTGTGGTGCAATGTCAGCCTGATGCAGGCCTTCCCAGAATTCCAGTGGATCTCTTCAGCCAAAGTATCAACCAAAGACCACAGTTCACAGCACGTGGCTTCTCAAAAGCCTGTTGGAAAGGGCTTCCTTCCTGCATCTATAACCACGGCCAATCGCTAGCACTGACACTGCAGAGCAGGAGGAGGAAGGGAAGAAATTCTGCACAGCTATGCCCAAAGACAGCCTGAAAGGACACTGCCCCAGACCAATCCCTGCTCCAGTTGCACACCATGGGTCCGCTGACTACATTCTTGACAGCTGAAGGACGAGGTCGAACAGCAGCAACAGAAATATTTCCCACGAGTTCCACATCTGTCTAAGCCAAACATGAGTACCAGCATACAGGCCAAAGTCGAATGAGGGAAGCCAAGACCTTCTCCCCAGGACCCCTGAATCCTCAACAGTTCTGAAGCAGCCAGCCCAAGGGCCAGCTTCGGGCACAGGCCATTTTAGGGGATGCCCAGCAACTAATGCCATCTCTGATCCCACACAGAGGCAGAAGGTGCCCAGGGACCTTCATTTCTCCCACAGCATGGAACAACATGAGAGCCCAGATCAGAGAAGTACCTGGAGGTTGTAGGGTGCTGGTGTATGTTGGTGTGGGCCTGGATGTGCTTGAAGTAGTTGGGGTGGGTGTTGGTGTTCCAGTAACTGTTGTGGTTGTCCATGGGGTGGTGGTGCTGGGGGGCATCGTGGTGCTGGTGATTCCGCTGGTAGTCTCTGTTGGCACTGATGTTGAAGAAGTTGTTGATAGTGTTGAACTGATTTTGCTGGTCGTTGTGGATGGTGTGGTGGTTGGGGTATGTACAGGCGGAAGACACTCTGGTCTGTTGGGGGTGCAGCACACACTGATCTCGTAATTCAGGCAGACTGGCATCGGTATTATACCTCCTATGTGCTGATCTTTATTGTTACAGATGAGCCCTGTGTTAACATCGCACTGCACGGTCTGCCCTAAATCTGCAATGGGAATGTCAGGGAATTTCTCTGCTCTGCATGAAATATTCTCAACTTTCGCACAGACCCAGGAGGAGATGGTCGTCTGAATATTCTCCAGCGTTTCGTAGTCACCACCGTTTACGTCAGAACTATTTGGGTAACTCACATCAATCCAGTCCGACCAGATGCACTCACAGTCTGGGAGGCAACAACAAGACGAACAATTAGAAACAGACGGAACAGAGGCAACAAGCTGGGGCACCTGCTCACCCATGGGTGGGGCTCTGGGCATCCACTGCACACAGCAGCACCCCTCAGACACTGCCACAGCAGTCAGCCAATCCTGGCCACAACAAAGCTCACTTGTGTGGGAAGGCCTACCCTTATTTGCCCTCCAGACCACTCTGGGCCCAAATCAGGACACAGGCACTGCCGAGTCTGCCCCTCACAGCTGGGTCAACACTGCTTTGTTTGGCCTCTCTTTTGCAAGAACCACTCACGTAAGAGCCGCTCATGAGGCAGAGCAGGACTAAGCAGGGACTAACACCACTCTCTCAGCTTGTTTTACCGTATGCACCACCTCCCTGTCTCACGGATCAAACAGACACCGGAGCGGGCATGACCACAGGGAAAGGAGACACAGGACACAAACCCCAGCAGCGCACAGACAGCTAGAGACAAGCACTAATGGCACCGCTGGGAGAACCCACTGCACAGAGCTTGTGTACATAGAAAGGGGCTACCTGCATACTGAAATCGTTTCCCCAGACCCTGAGGGGGAAAACCTTCAAAGCTTCCTACACCCAGAACTGCAGGTAAGTGGAAGCAATGGCCACAGAGACAACCCAGGCAAAAAATGGGAAGAAAGTCTGCACAGCCTGTGCCCAAAGAGGGCCTGAAATGACAGTGTCACACAACCAAGCCCCATTCCAATTGCACACTATGGGTACAATGACTATATTCTCGACAGTGGAAGGACAGGGTCCAACAGCAGCCAAAGCAAGATTTCCCATCACTTCAGCATCTGTCTAACTGGCCACCAGGAGGAAATACATCCTCGGAGCCCTGTACAATTCGGGAAGCCAAGACCTTCTTTCCCAAAGACCCCTGAATTCTTGTTCCTGCTGGAATTGCCAGCCCAAGAGCCAACTTTGGGCACAGGCTGTTTCAGCAGATGTCCAGCAGTTACACCCATCCCTGATCCCATACATAGGCACAAATGCAGGTGCTCACAGACCTTCATTATTCCCATAGCAAGGCTAAAAGTGACAAAAGAGCCAGAAAATCATTTGTTGGTTCAATCTGTAGTTGGAAGCAGAGGGGGTTTGGTGGGAATTACTGGTTTTAGGGACGTACTTCCAGTAGTTGGGGTGGGTGTTGGTATTCCAGGAACTGTTGAGGTTGTCCCCAGGGTGCTACTGCTGGTGGTGCTGCTGGGGGGCAGCGGGGTGCTGGCAGTGCTGGTGGAAGTCTCGCCTGTTGTTGTAGTGGTTGTTGATTCTGTTGAAGGGGATGCCGTGCTCGGTGTCGATGAACCTGGGCCTGTTAGAAGCAGCAGGCACAGAGAAAAGAGACAAAGGCACAAGATGCGTGAGTGGGACTCAATGTGCACTGAACAGAATATTAGACATTAGGGAGCTGCTATAGCACCAACAGGGTCATGGCCTTCCTCTCCTAGAAAAGGGACTAGGGACATTGTTGGAAGGTGCTTCTCAAAAAATCAGAAAGACCTGCAAATATTCAAGAGATTGGGCGGAGTAGTGCTTTTGATCTTGATTGGGCTTTCTGTATCTGCCTCATTACATAAAGAGCTTACTAACTCATAGAGTAAGAGCTGAGATGTGAAGCTGTTGTTAGGAAGTATATCCAGGAATATGTTCCTGCCTGGTTTTCATGACATTTCCCTGTGGTGCGATGTCAGCCTGATGAAGCAATTCTGCACATCTCCACACAGATAATGCCTCTCGTGATGGTAGCCTGAAGCATGGCCTACTTTTATCTCACACAACTGGTCATTCCAGGAATGTTGTCTCCCTCAGAAATATAGAACCCCCAAACCCGCACTAAGACTTCCGTGCAGCTCAACATATGCTATAAAGGGTACATGCCTTTAGTAGTCAACAGGCTTTTATTTCTTCAATGGCAAGGTAAAATCAGAGAGTATCTTTCTGTTAAATACCTGGAGGTGTTGAAGTTACTGGAGTGGAGACTGATGGTGTAGGTTCACTTGTGGTTGAAGTGATGTGTATGGGTGAGGTGGTAATTTCTGTTGGAATCCTGGATGTAGTGGTGAGAGGTACTGTTGTCTTGGTGGTGGTTGAAGTTGCAGTTTGTGGTGTACTAGGTGTAGGTGTAGTCTCACAGGGAATTTCTTGCCATTCACAACAGTTTACCCTGATTTCATAATTATAGCAAAGTTGCCACATAGTTACATCTTGCTCCTCATTTTTACAGATTAGTCCATACGTAACATCACACTGCACTTTCTGACCAAGTTCCTCTAAGCTCACATCGGGTTTATCCTCTGCCCTGCATTCAATTTTTTCAGGAGCTTCACATATCTTGTATCCATGTTTTCTTATTTCATCGTATGTTTCATAGTCACCACCATCTTTTTCAGGATTACTAACATCAAACCACTCAGTCCAATCACAGATTAATCCTAAGCATGGAGCTGCAAGAGAAGACAGAGATTTCACATTTGAGTTTACAGAGAACATTCTGAGAAGATCGATTTTTTATTTTCTTCCATTAAGGACTGGAGGAATGCATTGTAATTTGTCATCTTTCCAAAGAAAAGAGTTCTAAAATTGGTTCTATATTACCAGGATTTTAAGCTGGAAGTTTTGCCATCAAAATAAAATCACCAAGCTGAAACATTTAAAGGTTCTTCTTCTGTCTATACCAATCACGCTTTTGGAATTATAAAGAAATATTTATTTTTGGTTTAAATATATTTTTCTGTAGTGATTGTCTTTATTTTATTCCTCCTTTAAATATTTCTTTGACATATTTTAACGCTGACATTTTAAAACTTACTTGTAGTCACTGGATGGCTTGTAGTGGTAACTGAAATAGAACAAAAAGAGATTACTCCAACATTTGCAAGCTTTCAAAAAATATAATAGTATGTTTAAATATTCTAATTATAATTCTTTGCTGACACTACTGAGAAAATTTCTACTACCCCATTAGGATATTTGAGATGCTAATATGTTTCTCAGAGTTAGGAAGGCACCCTGTACATTTATAGTTACAATTTCTTCTATAAGAAATAAATCAACTCAAAATGTTAACAATCTTTCTTACTGTAGTGTGATAAAACTGTATTGCTCTACCTGTGTCCTAAGTATTGCTCTATCTGTGTCATCTATAAACCCATGTACTTATAGTTTCAATATTTCAAAATATTTTTCTTAAAGAAAATAATTTTTAAACAACATCTTTGTTGAAGATTTACCTGTGGTGGTAAGAGTACTGGTGGGAAATGAGGTTGAAAGGATTGTAGGTGAAGAAGGTGTTGGACAAGGGTAGATTTCATTTGGAACTACTGAACCATTTTCTGCACAAATGTACGTTATACATATGTCACCATCCTGTACTTGTGCCACAGTCTGACCCACTTCATAACTCGTTCCATTGATGACACAAGGACACCCTGCAAGAAAGAGCTTTACTGTGCAATTTTTCTACTACTGGGTAAGAGGCAAAGGCAAAATAGTTATGGAAAAGAGGCCATTTACATGAGTTAGGCATGCTTTTTCAAAGTTGTACCTGGATTTTAGATCTAATATAATGTGTTAATTTATCTTCACATTTAAAGCAACATGAGAACATATTTAATCAAGTCCTGCATAAAACGTTTGGAGGAACAGACTTAGTAATTAAGTTTTAAAGCTTTCTGAGAGAAATAATAATTGTAATTTACTATCTGACACTTTCCCATAATCATAAACTACATATTCTGGAAGTGCAAACCCTCGTAGTGAAATCCATTAGTTCAAACATAGGAGATGGGGAGAAAAACTGAAGGAACATGACATAAAGGTTGAACAAGAAGTACTAACAACAAGATTCAACAAAAACACTGCCCGATTTTCTTTGTTCAGAACTTTCACTGGCACTGGAGAGAATTATTCTAAATCAATACTAAGTATTTTGTAGAGTCAGACCTAGCAGTTTTCTAAATTATTTATGCATTGTTTAAATTATGCATTTTTAAAATTATTGTTTGTAGGAACTATGCATTTTTTAATTACTGTTTGTAGAAAAACCCAAACATTATTTACCTGTAACTGGTTTACATTGTATGGATCCTGAGGGGCCACAGACACTAAAAGAAAAATTTTAAAAAATTAAAACGTTGCTGATGTTTTATGACAGCTCTTAGCAGAGCCAAGAGCACAGAAACACAGAAGTTTGTCGCTTGATCTTGATTCACACTGCTGGATATTTTTCTGGATATAATATTCTCTAGTACTGCCTATCATCGTTTCATTCAAACTACATCCTCACTTTCATTCTTTAAGTACAACATTTTAAAACTGTCATGAAGCACATCGTGTTGCAAGTTGTGACAGTACAATAACAACTGCTTTTCAGAGCAGTGAACTTACAGCTAGAAAGGGTCACCATGTGGAGCCAGCAGGATAAGTGCTATCATCAACAAGGCTCTATGACTGAGCTGTTAGGACTCAAGTATCTCTTTCAGGGCTAGTATAGAGTATTTCAGGTTACAGTGATGTTGGAAGCCCAGTTTTAAGTGAGAATGCAAAGCAGAGTTGTCCCTCTCTTCCCAAAGAGCCGTGAATCAAAAGGTTGCTCTAGAGACTCAGCCAGGTTTCATGTCATTATGGCATTTATGTTGCTTAAAAGAATAATAATAATAATAATGAATTTGTTAACACACTTATAACAAGGCTACCAACCAGAAAACTGGATGATTATGGAAAATTATGAAATGCAAGAATATATCAGCTCTTCAACTGAAGTTGAATCTCTATTTGCTTGAAGCCCAGTAAAGTAAATGAGGGACTTAGCATACATAAATTATTTCCTGAATTACTGCAAGAGTTTTTGTAATTTTTATATACCATATTGTACAGTTTTCTTCTGTGGGTATTTCATGCCCAGGGGGAACTTGAATTCCATCGATGTAACACCAACACTGATCTTCAGGCACACATTCCTTTGTCTCTTCATTATAAATAGGCTTGTCCTTAGGGCATCTGGGGTAGCAACCTGTTGATGACAAGTAGAACGGTATAGAGGAAGAAGAAAAAGTATAAAAAGTTAACTCGGTGATAGGCTACCTTCTGAAGGAAAATGATTCTCACTGAATCAAGCATAGTGAAAGAAATCAAAAACAATTCAAATCAATGCTTGAACTTTCCAAAAGACTTAAATGGTTTTCACTGAAAATACTGGGGTGAGGAGGACTGAGTCAGAGTTTTGTAATGAAAACCAGGGAAGTTATTTTTTCCTACCTATTTCAAAATCTTGGAGAACCCCCTAATTTACATTCATTTCTGTGGGCAGCTAGTAAGTTTAAGACAAAGAAACATCCTAATTTTTCTATAGATCACTACATCAACAACACTTTTGTGAGGAATATGGAAGCAAATTCTCTAACAGACAGGGGTTTTAATACATTTATTGTAACACTAGAACTTGTTTATGTGCCTTTAGCAGACCAGGTATCTCCACCTCAAAGTGATAGTTTATCTGCACTTTTCCATACCCTTGGCCAGTCATCCAAATTCCACTGCAAGGGATTAATCAACTGTCAATTCTCACTGCATTTTTCATATAAATACACTTTAAAAAATATTATTTAATGTGTCCTGACTCCAAATAAACTCTTATGAAATCCTCTTTATACTGCCCTGGAGTTCTAAATAACCTTTAAACTGAAGTACTGCATAGTTAACTGATACTTAAAGTCACATCACACTGCCAAACTGTAATAAAGATGTCCTAACAAAAGTAGGTGGGCTCTACGTTTCTACTGAAGATAAACAACAAAAATAATTTAGAAAGAGAATTGGCTATATAATAATCTGCCTTCTGACACTTTTCAAATCTTTCTAATAGTCTAAGGCAATCTATTTTAAAACATTTGCTGATTTTTAAAAAATATTTTGGTTAGGAATTTTTGGTGGGGGTTTGGTGTTGGTTTTTGTTTTGGTTTTTTTTTTTCCCCCTTGAGTTTTGTCTTGTGGTTTCTTTTCTTTTCATTTTTTTAACAGCAGTTCAAAGCAAGATCAAGTTTGTGACATTTCTTTTCAATCCCTAAACCGGAGATAAGTGCTTCCAGTCCAGATCAAAAAGACTGCATAGCCAAAAATGTGACTGTTTTCTCCAGCTTTACCATGTGGTAAAACAGAAGACATTAGTAAAGTCATTCACATTCTTGGATCAATGCAATCACTATAACATGAAATTCCTTTTCAGTTGTCAAGCACAAGGACTTTCACCTACTAATATGGCATCTACAAATGAAATAGAAGCTCCATTAAGAATCCAATACATAGCAGCATCCGTGTGTCTTATATCAAAGATATTTTTCAGGGTACAGGTAGCAGAATGCTGCACATTAATCCCGTAAAATCAAGATGATATGATGCATAAATAGGTTATAAGTTGATGCATATATAAGGTTAAAAAAACCCAGTTATCAGAAACTTGCTTCTTTGCCATATAAAAGATTTTTCCTTCCTTGAAAAACCTTAGGAAGAGATGCAAAATAACTGTGGTGTAATAATCTTGCATGTAGGAGGATATTACCCAAGCAGAGACCTTGTTTTATGGCTGACAGCATTTTAACTATCACCCACTGATGTCAATAAATAAATTCAATCATAGGAAATATTTATGTAAGACTGGAGACAAATTAAACATAGCAGATTTAGGAACATCTCATCAAGCTGACTGGTTATTCCATACTCATTAAAAGTTACACAAAGTTATACAAAACAGGATACAAAAATGGCAAGGAATTTATTACCTTCCAGGTATGGTACTGAAAAGTTGGTGCTGACATTATTAATCATCCTGCAGGTCATGATATTACCGCCACAAGGCTCATAGTGCCACTCACACTCATTGCGAGGGTTGTAGTAGTCACAGAATATTGCTGATGGGAAAAAAGAGAAGCTGATTAAAAACAGGGTTGTCTGAATGCAGTTCTGATCAGGTCTTTAAAGGCGCAAGCTAAATAAATTTACGTGTTGAGCCACCAAAATTTCTCTTGAGGTATAGGACCTGGACTTTCTGCTACTGTGCTTAAACTTAGGATACATCAAACCTCTGGTGACTAA
This sequence comes from Myiozetetes cayanensis, assembly GCF_022539395.1. Lineage (NCBI taxonomy): Eukaryota > Metazoa > Chordata > Aves > Passeriformes > Tyrannidae > Myiozetetes > Myiozetetes cayanensis. The sequence continues at coordinate 45,405,836 of NW_026087853.1, read as the reverse complement.
GATTTCTACTAGCAAACTCCTAAAACTTTTTGCAGTATATACAAAATAGTTCCATCTTGCTGTATCACATAGCCTGTGAGTCACCTGCAGCGGGTCAAGAGCAAGCATATGAGCCATTATGGATACAGCTTAAATTCACCTGAGATGACTATGGACAGAGGAGCTTTTACTAACTTATATATCAGAGCTGACTGAAACTTATAATTTTTTTTCACTGACTCCTTACACTTAAAACCAACAAATAGTCCTAATTCTGAAAGAAAATGGATTTTTAAAATTAAGAAATTTTATATTTCTGCCATTCTCAAAATTTTGATTTGAGTACTTTTTGGGTAATATTGAAACACTATTTTACACTATTTTATGATGTACTGTTGTGAGTATTAGCACCACTAATGGACACTGATTAACATACACAACATTGATTAGGTTCATTTACACAGGAGTGCTACATACTTTTTGCTAAAATCAAATTCTGAATAATTTGAAGAAATGTGAGAAGAAAAAGATAGCAGGAGTTGCAGTTCACCAATTATCAATTGGAAGGATGACTTGAAACAGAAAGGAAAACAAAAAAGAAAAGGAGAAGAGAGACAAAGGGGAAAGAGGGAAAAGTGAAAAAGGGAAAAGGAGAAAAGGAAAGAAGCCAGGCTGCATAAAAGACAATTGAAATATACAAATTTACTAGTCTTGTTTGTTCCCTGATAGGCTGTGAACATAAATTTCACTGGCAGCATGACCTTGCAGTGATAATATTAATGATTTATTTGACTGACTTTCTGACAGCAGCTAAAAAGATACAGTTGTGTTTAACTGTTACTCACGGCATATATCAGGAGTTCTCCAGAAAACACAGGCCTCAGCCTTGGCACATTCTTGGGCATAAGCAGCAACTGCAGAACAGAAGCACTCACAATCTCCACCGCTGTCACAAGAGCAGGCATCATGAACACAAGCTTCATAGAAAGGAGCTGGGTCCACCTATGGGGGAAAGAAATGATGTCCCAGTTCATCTCCAGATTAGTTTACAAATAAGTTTGAGAGCTCTTGAGACATGGGAATTCAGTTGAGCAGAAATGAGACTGTTTCTAAGAATTACCAAATCACAAACAAACATTTACAGGCTTGAAGCTGCTCGATATATTTTGGGTAATAATAGACTTAAAAATACAGCACCTTCATAATTTGCTATGACTGAAAAAATTAAAAGTCCTTGGCAGTGCCCACATTTTCTAACAGAGTTCCATTTTAGTGCCATCAAATCCAAGTTGAAATGATGCCAGTGAATTCTTTTCTTCTGTCAAGCTTTGCCAACCAAGTGGTGAGCAGTGTAAAAAAGGCTGCTCTACACAGCAAATATGAAGTAGATAATTTTGTGCTTGTCAGTATTTGAAGTGTATCCAATGACAAATTAGCAAAGCATTTTTTTGCCTGGGATTGCAAGAGGAGAAACTTAGACTGGATTTTAGGTGCTGAAGTGATCCACATGGAAACATATAATAAGTTAAACAAATTGACAATTATTTGTGACTTTTCTACTGTGAGTTAAGAACAAACTCTGTATGCTATGGCCATTTGGAGGCACAGTACCAGCAGCTGCCTGTCTAAACTGCGTGATGTCAGTGGTCTCCAAGGAGTTCCCTTCTGTGGATTGAATACTACAAAAAGCAGTAGTCTCTTCACCAGCACCCTTTCAAGTATAGTATGCATTTCTGTCAGGAGATGGGTCTGATGACTGCAAGGTCTTTCAGAACTTATAATACTGTCTGTCTCTCAACAAGAGGTGGTGCAACTGCAGCCAAACACAGACGTAGACGTTAGATTTATGAAGCTGACTTGCAAAGCAGTAGCAGTGAAGCTGTGGTGATGAGTATGGGTTTGTACAGCTGGGGCTGCCACCACTACTGACACAGTCCCATTGCCACAGAGGCTCAGCCTACTTTGACTAAGGCTTGCTGAAATGTGCTAACACCTGTAGCTGTACTGAAGACTTAATTCAAGATCACTCTCTTTAACCATCTCTTCATTAATTTCTCATGGTCTCCTGCTGCTGCAGTAACAGAAATGCACTGTGCTGTCCCATCATCTACTTCCTTCTACAAACCTTGGAGTGACAAATTTTGAAGACTTCGCTCTGGATGATGCTGCATTCTTTCTCTGCCCAGGACTTCCGATGTGGTTTCATATCACAAGGCCTAATCTCTTGTGTGACATCTGGGCACATGGGAGACTGTTTCCACGAATTCCCGAACTTCAGAGCATTGGGCTCCTGCAGTCCACTCCTTGTTGTAAAGTCATTGTTTGACTTGTCATCGAAGTTGCCACACAGACCACACACTTTGCCCTTGAAAAGAAAATTGACATATCCACAGTTTTTAGATATACCATGGAAGTGAGAAACAGGGTCTGGTAAAGTAAGAGCAAAACACTGACATTAAAAATGACAGCTGACTGTCTGTGTAAATTATCACTTTCTTCTTTATTCCCAAATCACTTGCACAGAAAATAAATTTTTATTTTTCTGTGGACTCAGTAAATTATTCAGTTGCCATGTCTTCCTTCCTTGAAACCAATTATATCTAGTGTATATATTCCTTATCTCTGTCTCCATATCCACTTCAAACACTAAAGAGTGTCCAAGCCTTTTTCAGCTGAGAAGAATTAATTTATTTTCCATTCTTCTCCATTTATCATAGCTCAGCTATTAATATAAGCCTGAGGTAATTCAATTCACCTCAAAAATGTTTTTTTAAAAAGCCTCTAACATAACGAGCACTATTTCCTCATCCATGGAAAAGAAATTACAGGGACACATTTTAATTGAAAGAAAGCACTTTGCAATCTACCCTCAGTAGTGAATTCTTGGTAGTGCTATTTAAGGTCCATCAGCTCCTCAAGATATAGTACATCCTTGTGTATACGATGCCTCAATACTCTCCAGTTCAGCATGGTGATTTTCAGAAACCACAACCATCTCCATACAATGCATAGGGAGTTTGGTTTAAACAAAAGGCTGAGATTGCATTTAGATTTCCAAGTGCTTTTCCTGTCAGTTTGCATCCCTAAATTACTTTAGATAGTTGGCTGTCAGTGTTCACAAACTCAGAGTTCATTAGATGTTTAGCTCTACTGCAGTACTATGCTATGCATTCTCTGCAATCCACTGTGATAGACTGTAAGAAACCCCAGTGGCACCTCTGCAAGTTGTGGTAGTAATAATGCAAGCTAATCAATGGGAAGAGGATATAGGAACTAAACACGGAATCAGAATAAAAGAACATTAATGTTTCCTTATCTATTCATAATTCTACTTCAGAAAAAGACAGACAGGTCCTAACTTTGTAGTCGGGGCTCAGCTTGATGAAAACAGTAGTCTTCTTATCCCAGATAAGCATCACACCATTGCTAGCCTCAATAACGAGGTAGAGGCCTACTGTCCTGTTCCAGTAAACCACATCATCACCAACATCTCGCTGAATTTCTTTGTACTCTTTGTTCTCCAATTTCAGTTCAGTTTTCTGAAAGATAACAAGAGAAATATTGTAACAGTAACTTTTATGATGAGAGGAAACATTAGGCACTCATAACAATACAATTCTTTCTGACACTAATAGCTTAATGTCTGGGATGACTTTCCAAGATGACGAGTGGTGCAGCACTTGTGTTTATGAGAGGTTTGTAAAGAATCTACATCTTCAGAGATTAATTTGATATGGCCTCTAACACTGCTTACAGCTGCTTTTAGGGATGAGGCTTTGGAGTATTACCTTTTTGGTAATACTTGAATACTGATATATACTCACTGAGTATTATCACTCACCCCTAGAAACATTTTGATAGCTTTTGAGCAGGTGACTCCTGTCGTTCCACAAGGGACATTCTCTGTGATGATGCTGAATGAGCCGCTGGAATTTTTGTCACCACAAAAATCCTATTGAAAAAGAAAAAAATAAGCATGAGAACATTAGGTAGAATATTTCGTTTTAGTTTAATGGTATAATAATTACAATCATTTAAGTCTTGCAATCATTACTGCTCCTTCAAATGTGAGATCCTACATACATATATTTTTACAGACTCACAATCATATACACAGATTTCCCTGCATACATATAAACAGTGTGTTGGCCTGGGAAAAAGAGTAGGACAATAAAACAAACTGACAAATATGTATTTAATTATAAGTACCTTTGGTTTCTAAACTTAGAATTTGAATTTATTTCACAATTGATAATGAGATGTTAGCTCTCACTATAAAATAGTTCTGTTACATATAATTTATGACCACTCCATCAGAAGAAAAAGTGGCATTCACACAGCTTGCCTGCACTGGAAATACACAATTTATCCTGGCAGAATGTGTGAACACCTCAGGAACAGAGATGGCAGGCAATAAAGAATGACAAAACTAAAGAGGAAAGTAGATCTTCAAGGCAATCAAATGCCATTTCAGCCCTCCTGGTGAGCATTACCTGAATAGCCACATATTCACAATTTCCGTCAAAGTCATAGAATTTCCCATCAAAAGTGATATAATGGCCACTTCCATATATCATACAGGTCCCATAGCACACATTTTCTGTGCAGCTCCAAACCCCTTTTTGGCAGGTGCTAGAAAAGAGCAGAGAAGTTGAATTGTTAGATATCACCAAGAGTGTGCCATTTGGAAAACTGCAGGACAAACCAAGCAGTTGCCTAACACAATATGAAAACGTGCACAATATCCAAGTCTCAATTTCAATAGTTTTGCCTGCGTTTAAGCCTGTAACATGATTTTTAATTCTGGTCAGATACAATCTTTAGATAGCATTTATATTTAAAAAATGAGTGCATTTTCCCAACAAGAGATGCCTACTGAAAACAAACGTAGCTACTGCCCCAGTACTTTCAGCAGAATCTGTATTTCCTCAGATAGCAATAAGTATTCCTGAAAATAAAGGATGATAGTTGCAGTTTTCACAGCCACTGTAATACATAAGCCTAGACATGACTATTAATATACTGCATAGAATATATTCTAGAGGAGAGTTAAAAATTATAATTCACCAGGTGTTGCAGTCCACTGTTATCTTCTGTCCAGAAGAATACCACTGGTTGTTATGAATGCATGGGCAGTCCTTCTCCTCAACACAGCCTCCTTTGCCATCATCAAATAGACCTTCAGGACACACACAGCCTGAGACACACTCTGTCTGGAACTAAAGAATATAAGGAGAAATGGTTACCTTATGATGATGTACTGCATTTTAAGTCCACTTCTTCACAAGCACACTTTAAAAACTGCATTTATAACCAAATAGCCTGATATTTATTAGGTTTAGAAGGTTCTTCTTTCTAGGTTAGTAATGTTTTTCTTTTTTATTTTGGTTGTCTAAGAACACAAATCCTATTTCACTTGGGAGTTGCAACTCTACTGAAGACACAGCAAAAACAAAGAGAGGGAAACTATAAGGGGACTCATCATGAAATGGCAACAGATTAACATCAATGGGGAGAAAAAAAATGGAAGATTAAACCAAAGAGAAATAAACTGTTAGTTACAGCTGTATTTTCTGTGTAGCACTCTGTCATTTAAAGAATACAGAATAAAGAAAACATGATGTGAAGAAAAGTTGAATACATACGTGATCAGTTTGAGGGGTATGACAGCTAAGTTGTAAAGGTGTTTGTGAAGTCCACTTTGAGGATGCATTGCAGTCAAAGAACGTCTTGTTAGAAGAACATTCTTCTACACCTGAAAGGTATATTTTTGGCTTAGATCAGTCAAAAAAAAAAAAAAGTAAAAGAAATGTGCGTGAAAGGTGGTAGTTACTGAGACAGAAATCTCAGCACATGCTCTATCCTTTTGAAAAAAAGAAGCTCAGTGAAGAGAGAACAAAGGGAAAATGTGTAACGTTTTACATGGAAAAACCCATGCAAAACAAGTAAGTGGAGAATTCAAAAGGAAAGTAGTTTGGGTTTGAAGGTTGGTTATGGTTTTTATTTTATGTTACTTTATAGAATGTCACTTACTTTTCATTCTTATTTTCACTGAGGCACACTGGATCTTTGCATTTCGGCAAATGCTAGAAAAGTGAAGTAAGCAAACATTTAAAAAAAAGCAACCAAGCTCAATTTCTTCAAGTCTACGAATTGGTTTATATAAATTTGAGAGTATTTATCAAAGATATTCTGCATAATTTCTACTGATATTTCAAGGTCAATTCTTTTCAAACACAGTCAAGAATTTTCACTTGGAGAAAAAGTGTAGCAAGATTTTAGGTCTAATGCACAGAAAGGTTATGTTTTAAGGAGTGACAGCCCTTTTGTTAATCCTTAATATTCCAGGTTTGATGACTCAGGAAACGGATAATAATGAAACAGATAAAAATGAGAATTTAAATCAAAGACTTCATTTGGGTACACAATGTATTTTCATGCCTATTCAACTCATGCTGCAAATTTGTTGGCCTGTGTGCTGCTTCTGCTGGGCAAGAGAATGTAATAACAGTTTGCACCAATGACGCAGGCAGCAAAAAATTGCCAAGGTTCATGGCAAAACACAACAGAATCGTGAAAGTTGTTTTCAAAAGCCAATGCTAGATTAAATACATATGAAGGGGACCTTCCTCCTATGGCAAATACAAGTAATCTGTTTCTGCCAGAAAAGGAAACAGTAACATAACATATAGTTGGCCTTCTATCTTCTTTTTATACCTCTGCTTAACAAAGCCCTATTAATAGTGCAGCTTCAAAATAACATTTATGTGTGAAGGCCAGTACCCACAGCTCCAAAGCAAGCTGCACTTCTCAGTTATTGATAAATTATATTGCAAAAGGGTAATACTTTGCTCAGCATAAAGATGTTGTGAAATGTATTATAAATGTTCATTAAAGTACCAAAAAAGCTAAGCACCTTACAGCTAGTAAGCAATTTTTTTAAAATCTTTTATCCCCACAAACAAGAAGCCACAATAAAACATACCAGCGTTCTCCATCTTTTGTAAAATATTCCCCAGGTTCCAGGTATGATCCCTTGTAATAACATGGGCACTCGGAGATGGGCACGCAGTTATCCTGTTTATCCAAGTATGTATTAGCTGGGCAGCCACAGCCATCCAGAGGAGCAAAGTCTTGCAAGCAGTACTTTTCACCATCAGCAAGAGAACGACAGGTTTGCTGGCACTTTGTAATGTTGTAAAGGAAGACTTGATTTCCTGGACAGGCAGACACTTCACTGCCTGGAGGGAAAATAAACAAACTGATAAATAAGAAATGCGGAATGGACAATTTAACTTCGACATTTCCATGTTGGTTTCCTTGGTTGTGCAGTATGTAATGATAAAAACATTCCCTTAGATTTTATTAAAGTACAAAAACATCAGAAATGACAACACTAACCAAACTTTACCAACTGAAGACTTATTTTTAACTGTTACTAATAGTTTCTACTTTCATACCTCTATTTATTTCACATACTGATAATCAGAGAGAGAGAGCACAATATAATGAACTCCTAGTCTCAACAGTACCACACTGCTGATGAAAAGCTAGCACGATGGTAAACAAAGACACTGATAAAGAAAGGCAGTGGAAAAGCCCTGATGGCCGGGATTCCATTAATCAAAGAAATGACATTATTATTTAAACTGGGGAAAGAAGGTGAAAGTGAAAAATAATGCTTTCTACTTTTAAATATGTCAGGAACAAATTACAGCTAAAGAATATAGTAAACATTATAAGCATTGTCTCTTGTAGGTCTATTAGACATCTCTAAGATACTCCAAATCCCTTAGCATTGAGATCACTAAACAAATTCAGAGAGAGAGTGCTCATTTCTCATGGCTAATTAATTCCACAGGGATTACAGTTTCACTACTTACTGCAGACACTGTCTCTCCAGCCTCCCAGTAGGATCCCTTTGAAAGCACAGGCTCTTGAATAAGAGGACAGGGCAGCGCACAAGCATTCTTCATTATCTTCACAGAGGCATGTGTCATATTTACATTTCTGAGAAAAGGCATGAAAGGGTCAGTAAGCTCACAGGAAACCAATGGGCAATTGCAACTGGGTTGCTACAAAATATCTTGTGTGCTTCTCCTGATGTTGTTTATTAATTCTCATGACCAGAGAACAACGGACAAAGAATGGACAAAGACTAGAGACTGAAAGTGCTGTTTCATTTCATACACAATGAAAATATTTGGATGCTGACTCTAACCTAAGCCAAACATCTTGAAATTTTAAAAAATATCCAGCCTCCTGACAACACCTTTTTCAAAAGATATTGATATCGTTCTTTCTCAGTTACAAATTAGAAATGCAGAGATCCACAAAAACTAGAAATCATAATGGCAAAATATTAACGAGATCTTTGAAGATTTTCACATTTGAGCTCAGACTGAGTTCCAAATATAAGAAATAACTTAGGTATTTCTTCTTTCTCCTCAGGTAAGCCTCACTTATGCTCAACACTGATGAGCACAGGGGGAAAAAAATCATGGAGATTCTGGCATGAAAATGATTTGGTGTTACATTCCAACCAATATACGAAACTTTTTTTTCCATGACTTTGTAGCATCTACTGTTTAAGGATAGTCAGGGCACACTTGTATCTCTTAAATATTCTTTTCAGTCCAAATATCCAATCCAATTAAAATGTTCATTAAATACAAAACATAAGAAAACAAACTTCAGCAGCACCCCATAAAAATCTCACCAGAGGAGATTGGTTGCATGCTACGCTGCTTGAGTCAATCAATGCAAAGAGTTCACCAGCACTTACAGACAAGCTACTGGGTAATGTCTCAAACACTTGAACAATGATAAATGTCTACAGTTAACCATCTGAAATAATGCAGTACTAAAAATAATGCAAGATTACAATACCTTATAGTATTCTGAAGGATCAATGACGGAGTGACATCTTGCAAAAGGACCTTCTGGGTTTTTCAGCAAAGAACACCAATGCTCAGCATAATTTGCTGCAAAAAAAAAGGAGAAATTCATCACATTTCCTTATCTTCCTTGTGCCATGTCTAGTTATGCTGGCACATAAATACAGTGCAACAATACAAATTAGAAAACTGTGTGCATTTTGGGGAGTGGAGAAATGACATGCAATCTTTGCACATATATTTCTGTCCTTTGATTCAGAAACACGTAATAATAAAATCCAAATACTGTATCCTACTGCTGCAACTTGTTTACATAGGATTGTGACAACCCTTTCCATTGGAGTACCATAAAGCCAAGTTAAACATAAGCATAAACAATACTAGGAAATACAAAATGCCTTTACAGATAATATAAATTAATGATCTTGCTTCCCAATCTTCCAGCTCAGGACCCTTCTACAATCACCCCTTAAACCTTCACTTTAGTTTGATGGGAAATGAAGTGCATGTATGTGAACATACTTGCAGATATTAATCTAAGAAATCTTCAAGGCCACACTACGACTCTTAACACACCTGTTGCAGTAATATCCAGTAAACACTGCTCATTCTGGCAGAAGCCAACCATCTGACTTATACTTACCACTTTCAATGCTGAGACTGCAGGGGTCTTCCAGCTTTTCTACCCTGTCTGTACAGGTGGACTGAGCTTTCCATGTGTTAGCAAAGGCAGATCCTGTGGCTTCTACCAGCCCACTGGTTGTTCTAAAATCATCACCTTCCATTCCATTAAAGTTACCACAAAGACCTATTGGAAAAGATGGTAAAAATTTTACATAATCATTACTCATTCTCATATTAAAAGGTCAAAGGAAAGGGACAACTGGTAACACTAGAAACAGAAGTTCATACAGCTGATTATTCCACCTCAATATTGATGCAAACAATTAATACTGAAGTTTAAGGAGCCCTATTTTAAATCTTCAATCTCTTGAGAAGAATAGTCTTCATGAAGCTATCTCTGCCTCAGGAGACTACCACCCCAACCTGTAATTTTATGCTTTCTGATGGTATTGAAAACACAAAATACACAAAAAGCCTGTTTTTGTGGATAGTTAAAAAATTAAACTGAATACAGAAGTAAGGAATATTCTAAGAAATACCTATATACTTGCACCAGAGTGATAGATCATTTCAATGTGAAAAAATAAAACCACATTTCTAGTTTGCTTGAGTCAATTTTCTTTCAATGATTTGGTTTCTGTTTTTAGTTTGCTCTTCTTGAATCAACAAGTAGCATGAGTTATCTGTCATGTAAAGAGTACATGAGTCTTCAGCTGTGGAACAGCATGACTTTGCTTCCTATTTGAATAGACACTTGCCTTGAATTTGTCCTTGAGCCGATTGATCCACAGTCACAAACAGTTGCATGACTCGAAGCACCTGGATCTGCACCTGAAGCCCAAAAGACGTTTGTACAACAAGGTAGTTGGAAGATGGCTGGAATACTGAGAAGCTGGCTGAAAAACAAAACATGAACTGTGCAGTAAACACACACACAAGTTGCCAGAAGAAACTTTTTCTTAGATTCTAAGATATCACCTGTCATGAAAACTCTGAGACTAGGATGAAATTAATTTTTTTTCCTTTAAAAATCACTGGCCAACTAGGTATGATGCTGGTCCTTACTAATTTAAAAAGCTGATTACCTGTAGTGACTCATCTCTGGGATCAGAACCAAACGGGCATGCCCACAGCATGTAACCAGAGTTGGAAAGTGCTAAATACCCCTCTTTACAGGCAAGGTACATTATCTGCTTTAAATTTCGGTCATGGCAATTCCTCTTTCCCAAGCTACATGCCAAGGTATATTCAAGAGGTATGAAAAAAGTGAAAGGACATTTTTTTCAATCATCCACTCTATACAGAGTCAGCGATTCCATGAAATCCTCAGATGGCTATTGAATCACATTCATCTCCAACTTGTTCCTAAATCTGAATAAATTTCCTATGCCTCTCTTCCACTTTTGCCTGGGGAAAAATACATCCCTACATGAGAAGTCAGGTGTGTGACACTGGACGTACAAGGCTGTGTCACTTACCTGACACATGAGGCACATTCACTGGCATCTCATTCAGTAGCACACTGCCATCGGATCTGAAAACCACCACCTGTACAATGGCAAATAGATTCAATGAGGTTCCAAGTACTGGGAGGAAAACAAACTAATGAAAAGGAAATTAACAAGAAAGGCCTTTTGCACATTTAGGTTGTGACTAGAACCTTAAATTTTTGAAAGGAAGAAACCATCTGAAAATTTAAATGGCAGCAGACCTGTAGGATACAAGTATGGTTTTGTTTCACTTACATCTGCCTACAGCAGTAATGAAATACAAAACTCATTTATATTGGGCACTCTGGTTTCAACAAGTAAAAGAAAAGATTAGGTCTTCAGGATCTGTAGCAAGTTCCTATTCCTTATAAAAGCATGTGCCACAGCTCAGTAAAATGGTTTAGAATGATTCTGGCATGGTCAGAAAGCAGTTTATTAAACTTCCTCATAAAATGCTAGACTATACACACAGAAACATAAAATTATTGGTTTCTGATTCAGTTTTCTTTTGTTCTAGTTATGCTGGCAAAGACATGGAAGTCCAGAAATACATGAGGAAAATTATGTGTACATGTGTGTAAGACTATGTATAAATACAACCTGTATATTCCCACAACCAAACAGAATACTAAATTGAATATTTGAAAAGGTTGGATTGGTATCAACATTCAAAGATAGGATTTCTTCTGAAAAATATCTATAAAATTATATCTGAATAAAGTAAAATACCATGAGTGGAAGAAGAATGGGATTCTTGCTTCCAGACACCCGGAATACTGTGAGAATAATCATATAGCATAGAGCAGAGGAGTGAAGAGGGGGAAACATCAGCTGTTTTGAATCCCATCTTTTGTTAAGTTTAGGTCTATTTTGGATTCTTGAGGCAGAAACCTGAGTTGTTGTTTAACCTATCTGAGGTGCCTTATCTATCCACAATAACAACTCCAGAAGAATTAACTATTCCTCCGCAATAAGGGAAATATGCCGATTTTCAACATATCTAGCAGAACCCACAAAACAAAACTTACATTCTTTTTGTGATCCACTAACAGCACAACAGTCTTCAAGCAGGTCTGCCTCTCTGTGGAGCCACAGGGACCCAGCTCTGCCAGGAGAGCATAGCTGTCATTTGCAGTACCCTACAATCACAGGGAAATAAACGTCCATTAGTCCAGTCAAAAATCTCAAGAGATGACTTACAAAAAGAAACAAAATTTATCTGTCACAGTAACCTTGCTACAGTAACCTTAGCTATTTAGACCACCATGTCAGCATAAGTTCTTGCAGCTATTCTTTCAAATAATTTCAGAGGTATGGTTTCTAGCTCAACAAGATTTTTGCCATTCTCTAGAAGAACAGTCACTAGATATTTTAGGGACAGATGAATGAAATAGCTGCCTACCTCATTTCCCTAGTTGACTTTGACGCTTGGATAGAGGAACAGCTCTTACAGAACTGACTGAGAATTTCTGATCCTGAGATCTGCCAATTTTTGCAGTTTACCTGTGCCTGCAGCCAGAGTGACTTTTTGATGTCTTATACACAGAGGACTCTACTGGATAATGACACCATCTTCTATCTGACTGAGTTAATCACCCATCACAATAAGTCCCCAGCTTCCCCCTAGGGCTATTACAGCCGACCCTGAACTTTCTAGTACAACTTCGAGCATTTCTGCTTCCCTTACCCCCATGAAATAAAACAATAACCCACAGCTGTTACATATCAGCCCACAGACACTTGTATATACTCTACAAGAGAACAGCCCTACAGGACACAGTACCTTGGCCAATACATAGTAACAGTCTCCATGGAAGGTGTATTTCTTCCCATCAAAGGTGGTAATATGGGAACCTCCTTCCACTGAACATGTGCCTGGGCAGGGTAAATCCTTGCACGTCCATCTGCCTGAATTACAGGTGCTATAAACAGACAAATAATAATTAAAAAAAATGCTTTTAGGTATTACAGGAGCTGAGAGCACTGAAAGCATCAGCATACCTAGCAAACAGTAAGATATCCCCAGGTGATTTAAAACTGTATCTTTGACCATTTCCTTAAGATTTGCCCTGGCATATGCCATAGATTCAAGAAAACTTTACAGAAATCTGGTTCTATAGACATGCAACACAAACATTAATTCAGAATGTTTTCAGGATGTCTCTTATGATCATGTGGAAATTTGAAGAACCCAGACCCACTTACAATCATTCAAAGAAAAGCTGATAAACAACCAGGATCCTTACCATTCTTCACATTCATTGGAAATGCTTTCTCCAGGTGCATACTGCTTTCCACTGAGTTTGCAATGGCATTGGCTAACAGCTATGCAGCCTTTTCCAGTAATGTCATCATACACAGTTCCTATAAAGCACAACATTAACTATTTCAGCTCCTTTTGAAACAAGCAATTTCCACAGAGGAGAAACTCTCAACTTGCCATTGAGTTTATCAAAACTGTGAAGAATACTGCTTCTACTTTTTGTAGCATAAGACACATGGAAAACACTTTTATCCAACTTTGAAAATCCAAATCTATTCATTTATAGAACTATACACAGACAAAAAAGCTTACTGTAAGTATATAAGAACAATCTCAGAATGTTATATGTTTAGATTTTCAGTCCTTCTGTCATATTCTGAAGAGTATCACTGTAATCTTTCCCAAGGTTGACAGTAAATCTGAGAATTTCAATCTCAGTGCCTTATTGACACTCTGGTAAATGATGTCCATTGCCTCAGAACTATTCAACCTAAAAAGGCTGATTTTCTATATATTATCAGAAGTTGACTTGTTGAGACTTAAAAAGCAGATTTATTACAAGGTATTGTGTTAATATGTTCAAATTATAAAATAATTGACTAATTAATCAATTATGACTGTCTAAAAAAAAAAATCTTACAGTTATGTTCCCCTAGAGGGAAAATAAGGAAAGCAGTACTCATTTTTAAGATATAATTTGACTATATTTAATATTTTAGCTATGATCTTCTTTGCCAGAGCTCTTGGTTTTGTTCCACATGCAATAGGTAGAATAACACTTGCCTTCAGGGCAGAAACAACCATCCATGTAGTGTTCCTCACAAAGGCTGCTGATGTCCAAGTGTGAACAAGTATCCATGCAGGGTGAGCTGCTTTCTCTGTAGACCATGGTGTCAGGACAGGTCTTGGCTGAAAGAATAAGAAAGACACCAGGGGTTATTTGAGTGGAAAATCCATAATTCCTCAGATCACGTACTCTACTCCCCTCAAGTCAGTGATGTCTCAAGCCAGACTCCACCTGGCAAAGCATGTTCATCTATTTCTGAACTGCTTTCTCTGTTTCATAAATTTATTTCTTTTGGTTTCAAACAGATCAAATTGTCTCACTCATCTGCAGCATCAGCCCTCTCAGTCTTATAACGGGAACTGAATTTCTGCTTCCTGAAAAAGATTTCTTAATGACAAGGATAATAGAAGAAAAAAAACAGGGAGAACACATTATGTAATTTATTGTACTACTGGAATGAAATTTATAATGTATGCTTTGTAAAGCAGTGATGAATTTAAATGTTCGTGGTGCTACATCCATGAAATATTTGGGTCTCTGTAAAATTTGTGTCGTTGCTTACGGCAAAACTGCTGCGTCCTCCATTCACCCGGCCGGCCCCCTGCGTGCGAACACTGGCGAGAATACTCAGAGACGGTGCTGCAGACGCAGAAGGAGTCCTCGTTTCCGTTACAGGCACACTTGTCCTGCATGCAGGCTTGGATGTACGTTTCCAAATTAAGGCGGAACCGGCAATCAGCAAATGCAGAGGAAGTCAGGAGCCTCTCACACTCATCACGCTAAGGAGAAAGAGTAATCACGTTTGAGAGATTTGCAAATATCTGAGCTCCTGGTCACTTCCTATCTTGCATAAAAACTGATGTCTTCTGAACGGTTATTCAAGAAAGGAAAAGTAACCATTGGCCCTGGGTTCAACTGCCTTCCAAGCTCCTTGCCACTAACTTCCCATAGCACAAGGATGTGTCCATGCAAGTGAAGTTCACCAGTAGGGAATACTCACATGCTTGTTACAGCTTGGAAGAGCCTGAGTTTCATCTGGATCTTCACATTTGGCATTGGGTTTGTTGATCTTCTGCAAATTTCCATAGGTAATTGAATTGTAGCTTGCATCTGTGAGAAAAAAATTTGGAGAACTTGCTGAGCCCCAAAAATTGACCACAAGGAGCATCTAATTCATAGGATTCTTCTGATCAAGGAAAACAGTTACTATGGTGTCAAATACACCTGTCAGACACAGGTATCTCCTCTGAATTATGTTTAACAGTGCTTAAAAATTTAAAAGGGAAGAAAGAAAAGAAGGCTAATTGAGAAAAGAGCAATAAGATTCACCTGGAATAAAATAACCTTAGACCAGCAATGCAGCACTGGAACATGATGCTTAGTCTGAGGCAATCACAGAAATCTCTCAAGTGAAATCTGCTCTCCTGTGATGCTTCTATGTACAAGGCTTGTCAGCCTATCTTCTGTGACAACTGTCAGTATGGTAGAATGACTCACCTTCGTTGATAAACTCATTGTAGATTGGAATTCCATTGTAATCCCCACAGAGGCCACAGGTAAGGTTATTGAATGTGTCGTCCAGCTCCACCTAAGTAATGTAAAGAAAGAGGAAAAACATAAAAGAATTATCTTTTTTTTTCCTCCTTTTTTGTTTCTCTACTGGGATAGAGAAATACCCCTGGAAATACCAATAAAAAATACTTTGATTAAACATACCATCAGTGCATCCTCCTGATTCCACATCAGAACCATGCCTAATTTGGCATAAATCTTGGTGTAAACATCGTTGCTCTCAATGAGCACACCAGAGCTGTAGTAAGGTGTCTTCACACTAGGAGGAAAATTAGAGGTTTTACATTAGTTCAGAAACATAAGGCCTGACATGAATGTCTGTAATAAGCCAAATACCCTAAGGAACAGAGAAACTAGTCTCTGACTACCTCATCCTGGCTGCACAGGATGCCTTGTTTTAATGAGGCACAAAATATCTCTCTCTGACACTTGGGACAATAACTCATTGCCTTTAAAAGGCAAAGCTATTTCATAGGCAAAGCTTACCCAAGGGTACAGGTTCTTTGATTAAAAAAAAAAGCAAAATGTCAGATGTCTTCAACTTAATCAGAGGAAAATCCATCATCGTTGTGGTATTAACAGAGGATATTCAAACATTCACTAAAAATTTACTTCAATGAAAAAAAGCTACAAGATAAATGAAAGCTTTTCCTTACCAAAAGATCTGATAACCATTTCAGACAGAATGATCGTTCCTTTGGAAGGAACTTCCTCCTCAAGAGAGTTCAAAAAGCACAGGCAGATACAGGGATTGCCAACAAATTTTAAAAACAAAGGAGCATTTTAAGAGGAATTCAGTAGTTATTTCAGTAGTTAGTTACTTAGTTTTTCATTGACAGGACCGAGCTTGTTAATGGTGACAGAATATACTTTGCAGAGGGTTGAGCATAGATATTTTTGTGTGATAAAGAATCAATTCACCCCATCTCTCTCCTGTTTTTGTGTGTCCGTGTTACAAATCAAACGGAACTGCTGAATTTCATTCAGCAATAAAGGGATTACGGTAAGCAGCCTCATCCTATAAAATGTTCAAACAAAAGTACTGTAAAGTGAAATCCAGTCAAAATAACTGGTTCATTTTCTACAGATTTGTCAATATAATTGCTATCCATCAGTATTCATGCATGTGTATGCACATCTCCTCTTAACTAGTCTCTTGACTTTGTCTCCTGAATTCCCTTCACTGGTATTTTTCCAACTATTTACCTCAAGCATTTTTAACATGGCCAAATGACTTACACATCTAAATACCAGGTGCAAACACAGAAACAATTATTTCTACTTTTGAATGCATTGTTCATCCTCTGGGCAATGAATTCTTGAGAAATTATGTTATTCAAGATGGATTATAAAACAGTGGGCATCTTTTCAACTTTCAGCTACCACCACATGGAATATTTTATCTTTTTTTTCCTAATATTAGAACATTCACTCCATCAGTCAATTAGGTACCATAAGGCAAATTCATATATTTTCTACTTTACACTTTTCATTTTAGTACTGTGAAATGCTATTTTACTTGAAAATGGATCATATATCATTTAAAGATCAATATGGAAACTTTAGTTTTACAAAAAACTAAATTCCCCATGCAGCAAAAACCTATTCAGAAGTGATCTACTGGTTTATAAACACTATCTAAGAACAAAAAGAGGTTTAAAAGAAACAATTTTTAAAGGATTTCTAAACTTGCTTTTTATTGAGTTCAAGACCTGAGAACCCAATAAAAAGCTTTTCCAAATGGGGGAAACAATGCATTTTTTAAATATTTCTGTCCATTTTTTATGCATTCTGGTATGATCTTTGGAATACTGGATGTTATTTTCAACCATATTTTCATTGTAGTGGCTTCCAAACTGAGCAAAAGCTGAAATCTGGGCTAAACCAAGTCCCACAATGACAATTATAAAGATTTAGGTGTTTTTTTTTTTTTAAACTTAGTAATAGCCAGTTTTTACTAAAACTTAGTAATAGCCAGTTTGTTCAGAATCTTCAGCCCTATTTCCTAATTTATGAGTTGCTTCAGTTGTTTCAGTGAGTATATGTACACACACTGAAAGGTTGGGCTAATGATAGGAAAGGCTGGGTTAAGACAGTACTTGGCATCAGTAATGATGTTGGACTGGTTTCTTGTGTGGCCATGTTACAGAAGGAGAACAATACTACTGCTTACTGTGAAAAAGTACATATTGCCACATATAAATTACTGTAAATTTTGACCTGTGTTATATCTGTTAAAATCCCTTGAGGAATGGCCATTGGATCTTAAAGAACTATTTATGAAGATCAGAAAAAAACCCACCACTCTACTGTCACAAAAGAAGGGGAAAAGACCCGAGAGAAATGCATTTCCTTTTTTGGGATTTGCTAGAGCATCTGCTAAGGTAAACTCAGGGTGATGCCATAAAACAAATGAAGCTATGTCATTTTATGCCAGTGAAAGATCTGGCTCATGACCTGCATTGTTTCCTGCACAACTGGAAAAACAATTCACTCAAACACCTCTTCCTGACTTTCATTTAAATAATCCCTTGTATAAGTGTAGGAGTAACAATACTAAAGCCCTCCACAAAATAATTTTTATGCTGGATTTCAAAAGGCTTTTTTTTTTTTTGATTGTAGAAGTGCTTTGTAGAAGTTACCATAATGGTATACAGACAGCTGTGTAAAGAATCAAACTTGCTTTTATCTTCCCAGCACATTTTTTCTGAAATACTCATATTAAAGGAACTTACATTCGCCCATCCACCACGACCAGTTTTGGTTTGAGGTACACCGTGATATCCTTGATTTTTATCAGAATATACTGGATTTCAGGGTGGTTATTGCTGTTCAGGGCACGCTGGATGTGGACAGAGAATTCCTTGTAAGAATCTCGGCAGTCAGAAACAAAATTATACTCGCAAACGCCAGGGAATTGGTAGATGTCACCATCAAAGGTTTTGAAATGGTTGTTTCCCCAAGTGCTGCAGACATAGTGGCCATGGTTTCTTGTCCGTCCTGTTTAGTGATGACAAGAAATAGACATGAAAAAGGTGCAATAAACGAGCTAATGTAAAAAATGTAAGGGTTCCATTTACAGTAGAAATCACTTTCAGCTGTGATTCCACAGATTTCAAGCCTGATCAAGTATCTGATCAACATGTACTAGAAAAAAAACAGTCAAGAAAGCGTCACCTACTCTGGAAGGCAAATAGTTTAAATATTATGAAAAGACTTGTGCACAATAGGAGATTTAGGGAATTATTTCTTTTCCTAAAAGCAGTAGTGATTTCTATCACTACAGAATAGAAATTCTTCAGAAGATATGTCAGAAGATAACCATGATAGGAAGAAGAATCAAGTTTTTGCAATAGCCAAAACTGCAGACTATTTATTCCCTTCCCCACCATCTATACTGACTAATAATACAAATTAGCACAAAATCTAATAAATCCTCCAGGTACTGTGAATCATAAAAGCTGAGCATCCATGGGAAACTTGATATGTCTCTCATCTTCACGAGATTTTCTTCCACTGTTTAATATGAGAAAGCAAAACTGCTAAGGCAACCTCTAGGTTACTGTACTTTGATAGTATCAATCATTCCAGATACATCCAGACAAGCTGGTATCCTTCTCTCCCCAGATGGAAGGCTGCACAGAGATTCTCACAGAGCTCACAGCTGGGATACCAATGCAAGGTAATGCTTTCCTCTCATTGCTGATTTCGAGACACAGCAGACCAAGCTCAATACCCCAAACCTGACCACTGGACAAAATTCATCACCTATTCCCCTAAAAAACAATTTTTGGTTTTCAGTATAAGTGTTCCACTTTAACACTTCAAAGTTGATAACAAGTAGAGTAAGTTAGAGCTTTTACAGGAGGATTATTGATGTCCTAAATGGCAAAATTAGCTTTGTCCAATTTTACTCCATTCCCTTTTGAAGAAAGAATTTATTTTGTTCCAAGTAACAGAAGGCACAGTCATCCACCTCCCTCATTGCTGTAACAATGATCCTCTCAAACTCCTACAATTGCTTTCTGCAAAGTAGTTGCCAAACCTCGGAAAGACTCAACAGACTGAAAGAAAAGTAACAGGGAAAATATTTTCCAAGCACATCAAACTAGGCATCAATGCAGTAGATGGAGGCACTAATCTCTCCAAAGAAAGCAATATCTACCTCTGTTGTCTGAGCCATGCTGCCTCAGTATTTGAAAGCTTAAGAAATTTAAAGCATCCTAAAACCGCATTATATAAGTGCATTATTTAAATGCTCTGCCTCCTTCTACCTCTGCAGTGCTATTTTAATTCTCTCCCTCTTTTCCAGGAGGCAGTCTGCTACCATTTCATTTCTAGAGCTTACCTTTTTTTATTTCATAGGCATGGGAAAGAGCCAGCCAGAGTACGAGAAGGCTGGCCGCTCTTAGCCCCATGGTGGCTAAGGTGGGAATGGACGACTCCACTGAAAACTCTTCTTTTTATATTATCCACTGATGCAATTGATTTTGTCACAGGGGAGGAGATGCAGAGGGAGGACGAAAGAGGAGGGGTAAAAAAACAGGTGTGATATTTACTGAAGATAAGAAGCAAACAGATGCATTTTTCACCATAAATGAAGGAATTCAGCATACAGGAAACGGTATAATATTGATTCAGTAATCATGCAGGGTTTTATTGCTCTATTTCATCTACAGGATGCTGTGCTTTTAAATCCTTCAAATGCTCACGCCAAGTTTAACCTTCAGTAACTCCTATAGCAAATAATGAATTTTGGAGTGGCTGAACAAAGAAATCCCTTGATGAAATTTTAGGGTGAGACCCTCAAACAGTGGCTTCAAAATCAAAGAATTTTTCATTTTTCACCATCACATAGAATGATTTCTGTAAAAATTACATCATACTTGTGCAGCTCCTTGTAGTTAACAGTAACTCTTACAAATAAAAATGGTACATCGTGCATTGTAAAATTATTTTTCTGGCAATTGTTTGATTTCTTTAATTTGTAAAGCTCTGGGGAACATCTAAACCAAAATACAGCCCACACTGCATATTGTGCCCAAGACATAACTGAGATGGGGTAACAATGTAAGTTCAAGGAATTCACAGCAAAGAGGCCCTCTTTGGAACATTGTCAAGGTGCAACAGAAAGTTCATCAAAAAGATTGTAGGCATTCTCACGTCATATTAAGCTTGGGGAAAAAAAGAAAAAAAAGATGTAAAAATGGGAAAACATTACTGTCCATAATCCCCTTAAATATGCTTGCTCATTCTTGCTTACTTTCTCCATGAAAATAAATAAATAAATAAATAAATGTACAGTCTGCTGTCCCACATCAGATCCGACAAAAGCTATAGGGTCAGCTTTGCTTTGTGCAGAAAAAGATGAAGAGGGTCCTTGGGAGAAGAAGAAAGCAGAAAACAGAACCAGGAACCAGTTCAGAATGCTGTTTCAGAAATACAAGATTTTCACCTGCACCTTACTTTGCGCTGAAAAGTTCCTTTTAGGAGGTGTTCCTGCAACTCTCTTCAGCAGACAAAATACAGGCTCCTCGAGGTGAAGCAAACTCACTTCCATAGACCTTTCAACACATCTGCTTCATAGCACTAACAAGCTTTACTTCTTAAAGCTCCCAGGCCAGGCTCTATATTTCCTTATCAAAAGATTTTCAATACAGTGTCTAGAAATCTCTAGTCCTCTTAATCATCGAGTGTTCCTTAATTTCACTGCTCATATTACAAGTAGAGCTTTTATATTTTTCAAAAACACAAAGAAAACATTTTACTTAGCCCTTTTGACTACTCTAGTCAATAAGAAACACCTTTTTATCTTAAAAGTATGTTCTGTAGCTGCTGTTTTCTTTTATTTAATAATTTTATCTCAACTATAGCCTAGCCTCTATAGGAACATCTTCCTGTTTTCCTTCAATACATGTCAAAAGGTTTTAGACTTTCTGCTTGTCCTCCTTGAGAATACAGATTTGCACTTCTCTCACCCTTACGTAGGGTATCATTCACTCAACAATCTTGACAGAAGTTAAGTACTAACCCTTTTCTCCTTTATAAGCCTACCACTACAAGAATATAATTTTCTTTTCCTTCTTCAAAAATAAAAACAAACCCAGTAATAACCAGTTAGAAAAAATCATTTAGGGGAAAAAAAAAAAAAAGAAATACTGTCTTCAGACACATTTTCCTGATGATTACTTTAGTAGATCTAACTTCTTACAACACCTTAGAGACATCTCCCAGTGGAATTTTCTGTCTTTTCTGCCACCAAAACTCTTAGTTCAGGAATATTTTCTAAAAACACTTGGAAGATTCCCAATAGTTTTAAGATTTTCTTTTCCTCCCTGTGTTTTTCTAGCTAGTCTCCTGGCTGGAACTACCATTGCCTCAGAAAAAAAAGAAGTCTCCATGATTTAATTCATATACAGTCTTTGCAAACTGTAACAGCAACTCCATGTACACAGCAAACCTACCCCCTTTTTAGATTAAATTGAATGTGTATGTTCACAGGAAGAAGTTGGAAACTTGCATATTTTCTATTCAGCTTTCTTTGCCACAAAACTTCTAGATCTGGAACCAGTCTCATTCATTTGTTGGGATTGGAAAATTTAATCATCCTTCACCTAATGTTGCACCATCCCTCAGTTCAATATGTTGGCATTTTTATGCAGGTGAAGAGCTACTCTTGACCAAGCACCTCAAAAATTTAGTGACTGATTTTCTCCGCCCCACCTTTGTCCCGGCTCCACAGGGAGCATGATTGCTTCTTGAGCTATGAAATTAAAACAGGACTATTTTCCTTCTCCAGTCTTTGTTTCTCAGAGTGACCAACAACTTCTTATTGTCCCTTCCTCTGACATGTATGTGGCTTGCTGTGACATCCCAAACTGGAGAATGGGGAAATCAACATGCCTTTAAGCACTGAGACCACTCTTACAGAATCCTCACTCAAGCTTACATGGCTGTGATGTTATGAACAGAAGCAAATACAAATCCTTATCTTCAAAATTCTTAGGTACACGTGCTTTTGCTAGAAAGTGTCCTGAAGTGCTCTGTCTCCGTTTCCTTATTGCCAGAAGGATAATGATCCTGTCTACCAGCTGCTTTATATGCCTGTCAGAAATAATCAGTCTTTGAGGAAGACATCATAGCCTGTTTTATTTCTTGCTCAGCTACTTTACAGCTTTTTGGGTTATGCATTTTAATCCAGAAGAATCCTGCTTTTAATGCACAGATAACATCCACATGTATGCATTAATTTATTTACTATAAATTGTTTGACAGTCTGAAATAACCAACCATTTTGCAACAAAGCCAATTCTGCTTTAGCATTAGCATCTTTGCCTTAAGCTTACATCAGTTATCTATTTCTGAGTCGACCTGTCTGTGGAACTTCATGCCACTCCTTGCTTCTAGTCATCCCTCTTTCCAGTATCAGTTGCTCATGTGCCTTTATTGCCAATGATACCACTTATAATTCTCCATGCTATCACTGTGCAAGCAGAATCACCAGAACAATTGACGAGAAGGAGTGTTTTCATATTTAGGTTCCACAGTTGGGTATTAACAGAGATGTGGTTATTTTGAAGTTCTCCAAGTCCATGAATAGAAATACAACTTCCCATGATCTTTCACTATATGCCTGACCTAGGAACCCCAAAACCAGTGCTACAACAGTCATTACTAAAATTCAAAGCTTAAAAAATAAAAGTTGGTTGCAAGGCAGGAGTGTTTGTTATGGCAGCAGATGCAGAAGGAGAAAGAAAAATGTGTTTTGAGTCATAGCTATGTCAATGTGTTGTCTCCCTACACTCAAACTTTTATGAGACTATTTCTAATCATTCCATCAGCATAGCTAACTTTTACCGTCCATGTAGTTACAGTGTAAATTTACTTTGCAGTATCCTTTTTGTTAAAAAGACAATCTGCGTGGAAGATTATCTTCACTCTGAATCACACTGCAGAAGAAAATGGCCTATATGAAAAAATTATATAACTTTATGATAAAATTTAGCAGAGACCTGGCCGGGCTTATTTAGGAGGAATAAATAATTTTTCAAGAATAGGGGGTCTATTTCTATCTATTAATATCAAGAGGAAAGCTCATTGCAGTCTTGTCACAGCAATCCCAAGATGACCACCCTACAAATACCTCAGAAAGTGCAATCACACCTGGTGACTGAGTTCTTTTCCTTATCCTTCTGTAGTCCTGACTTGCTGATCACAGGCTGTCAAGCCAATAAGTGATGTTCTATCGGTGATGTTGCTCTGCAGAAAGAGCCATGGGATTTTGTTCTGCTACTCTTCCACCCACCAGCATTTCACCAGAGCACACAAAGTCTTACACATGACCACACAGCTGCATGATATACACATCATTCCCTTTGCCTCAAGCACAGGGATGGGTTGTCTGCACTCCCTTGGCAGCCATTCTAAAAGAGATCTGGCAAAATCTAGCCAGATTATGAGTTAAGAGATGTATGATGATACACAATCACAGCACTTCCTGGTATAAAATTACTGAAATAGTAAATTTATCTTTATGTTAATAAAGAATTAGAAACAAGTGGTAAAAAGCATCCCTATAAAGAATTCATTGCATTGCTCTCCCAAACCTTCTAATGGGGCGTCACTACTAACTAGTTTTATGGAAAGAACTTTATTACACAGAATGTCCATTTAACTGTATTCAACAGTTAAGCTTTTATTTAAGGTAATGTTACAAAACCCCACATAACTTTTGATTGCTTCTGTGTCCCTTCTGAAATCAGGTTAATAGAATTATCCTCTCATTTTACCTTAAGGTGTTGATGTTTTAATTGGACTAATCTCAGCTCTACCACTGATTTCATCACTGTGACCTTGAGCAGTCTTTGGGTTATTGGCATTATTTTTCATTCAAACAAATACAATAGTGTAAGGTATCTGCTGATGCTATCTGGAGTATAACATTCTCACACGCCCTTCTTTAAGTGGTTTGGTATAGAAATTTTAAGATTAGCATCCATTTTCCACTCTTAGTACTTCCTCCTTTGGAATTTGGTAGCTCATACTCTGGGACTAAAGTTGGAAAACATTTCCTTCTCTTCCAGTTAAGTACAAGTGGGGATAAACATGTGACATACAATTACTGAAGATTAGGAAGGGATGTAGTAAGTAATAAGTTCAATTAGTAAGTTTTCCAACTAACACAGATTCTATAAAAGTTATGTGTGCAAAAAGCCTCAGCACTTCTACATCAATACAAAAGGAAAAATATTTGATGATTTAAAATAAAAGTAGAACAGTTCCCCTTTCTCAAGCATCTGTGGGATTTACTACAGGGAAGTGGACTCAGCCAAGAAGAGATGACATAAAAAAAGCATCAAGGGACTCACACTCCATATACCTTTCACTCTGGTAATTTTACCCAAGGAAAGTAGGATTTTCCAAATCTTTTATTTTTTCTGTAGGAAATACTAGAAAGAAAAGTACTGGCAAAATGTGCATTTTTTTCCTCTGCCCTCTGAAGAAGATTTTTTTCTGAAAATACAGCTCACTAAGATGCTAGGAAATATTCTAGACAAAGTTTGAGTACTTAAACCTGTGCTCTCTCAATGAAGTTCACATATCAAGGAGATTTTAGAGTTTGTATAAGAAACAAAGTGAGCGTACTTGTTTTAATTGTAAATTTCCTCTACTAATATTTTCTACCATCTCCTTGTCTCAAAATTCCTATTGACACTGAATGTGGAATTGAAGTAAATTTGCATTTACTTAATATTTTCATATGGGAGATCAGACTCACTGTCACAAACAAATTAGAAAGCAAACCTTTTACTCTTCCTTCCCCTTTGGCAGCAGTATATTGATATTGCCTCCAAGTCAACATTTTCTATGAGTTATTTTTTAGCTTTCAAAACAAGAATTTTTGAAAAACAGTCCAAAAGTTATATTGAATGGCTGCTCAATACAGTATATTCCCTTATTTTTCAACATGGTCAGTTTAGTCACTAGACTGATAGATTAAACTTATTGTAATTTTGTCATCTCTTAATGGAATGGCTTAGTTTAAGGCATGTAGTCACACAGCTCTACTGAACTGACAGGATTTCATAATTTTAAGACTTATATCAATTAGCTGAGATAAACAATATTCTGAGCCATGCTATAACTATGGCGATGGTTCCACAGGACACTTATGGAAACATGAGTTCATTTGCATGAAAGTAAGAATTGCTAAGGATCTTTAGTCTTCCCCTTCTTACCACCAAATATTACCATCCTACTGGTACAATTTGCTAGACTTGCAAAAGTATAGCAAACTTGCCATTTTTATGGTAAACATTAACTTTTTTCTGTTAAGTAAGTCAGCAGTGACGTAGTTAATAATGCCTTCTGCGTTGTGGGAGAGGGAAAAACTACGTCACATGCAAGAATAAATCTGACTCGTGTCCAAGTCTTCCAGCTGCCATGCACATTTCCCACAAACGTTACTTTATAACAAATGTTTGAATCATCGAAAAGACAATATTGTCAGTACAGAGCATTGTATCACAGCAACATCGTGAATATAACAGTGCACACTGAAGAACACTTTGAGAGCTGCTACCTCCCACAGCAAAAGAGAGGGAAGGAAAAATTAGACAACCTGAGAAATACCTTCTTTCACACAATTCCATTATATTTTGCAGTATTTGTGTTTATTTTTCATGCATTTTCCAAATTTGAATATGCTCGCTCATTAAGGTGCTTTTTGAAAGGCAAGGAAAAAAGCAAAAATAAAAAACACTTCTGAGCATTCCCCCATGCTTCTCCTTTTCAGTTGCTGCTTTTTAAAATGTCAGTTCTCAGAAGCCAATCATCTGCACTGTAAAATGCCAATTGTGAGATGGACAGTCCATGCCATTCAGTCACGTATTACATGCATTAGGTCTACCTACACTAAAATTTTGGGAAGGCTGGATAAAAAACATTGGGGGAAAAAAATCTGATGATAATTTCAAATTTCAGGTAATTAATGTTCAGCAGAACTGTTACCCGGAGTATCAGACTATCTCAGAGTTTTAATGTATGTGTCTCCACAGAACTCTCGTCCCTTTTTTTCTAAATTGCTGAATTAAACACACAGCCAGACACACAGAACCATTAAAGTCCTTATGCAGTATACAGCAAGGGCTCCTGCCTGGACCAGGCAAGAGGAAAATCTAAAAAAAAAATTTTAATTCTCTTCTAAAGTTCATGACTAATTCCTTCATAGACACAACTCTCTTCATGAACATGGGTGCTCCATGCCTTTCAAAACCAGACCCTTTTCTTTAAAGGATGCCAGAGGAGCATTCTTCTTTTCACTCTACAGCTCACTGAGCACTAAGTTCAGTGATGGCTGACATACCTAAATCTGTCTTGGAACTCACATTCACATCTTCATCCAGCTCTGGGGATCTCAACAGAAGTTCAACAGGGACCTGTTGGAGTGAGTCCAAATGAGGGTCACGAAGGCTATCAGAGGGCTGATGCACCTCTCCTGTGAGGAAAGGCTGAGAGGGCTGGAGAAGAGAAGGCTCTGGGGAGACCTCTCTGGGGAGACCTTCCAGTACTTGAAGGGGGCCTACAAAAAAGATGGAGAGGGACTTTTTACAAGGGCATGTAGTGATAGGACAAGGAGGAATGACTTTAAGCTGAAGGAGGGTAGATTTAGATTAGATATATGGAAGAAATTCTTTACTGTGACAGTGGTGAGATATTGGGACAAGTTGCCCAGAGAAATTGGGGATTCTCCATCTCTGTATGTGTTCAAAGCCAGGTTGAATGGCAAGCTTTTAGCATCCTGGTCTAGCAGAAGCTAGACCAGCCCATGGCAGGGGAGTTGCAACTAAATGACCTTTAACAGGTCCCTTACAACCCAAACTGTTCTAGGATTTTATAATTTCATGTGAGAATACAGTTGGAGTAGATGTTTGTCATAGGTCCCTTACAACTGATCAATACCTGAACCCCTGTGCTCTAAGGCTCTTTCCTTGAAACACTTCATTTTGCACAGAATACTTACAAGTTTCATTTTTCCAAAGACTAGGAAAGCAGGAGTGAAGATGACCTTACAATGCAGAAATTAGAGGGAATTACTGATGAGAAGTGGGCGAAGAGGCATGATCTTCAAATCCAAACATTGGATATAAAATATAGCTCATGTGAACAGAAACTTGGGTATGGACATATCAAATTGTTTAAGGTTACCCACAAAAATGTTTCTGGGATTTTGCAAAGAAGATTATTAAAAAAAAAAAAAAAAAAAAAAAAAAGCTGAATTATTGTCTTGACTTGGAAAGACTTAATTGAACATACCTCAACAGAACATTGCTGATGTGCAGAATGTGGATAACAGAGTTTAATCATCTTTCTCTGCCCAGTCTGAAGAACAGTTATTTTTCTGGCAGTGCTTACGTATGTTAGAAACATTATGGAGGAAGAAGTATTTCATAACAGCTCTGTAAGAGATGTTTGCTGTAAGCAAATAGCCTAATGAAAATGCTAAATTGAAAGCAGGTCCAGCAGGTAAGTGATAATATCTTCTCTGTACTTTCCCAAGGCAGAGACCAGAGTAAAGTTTCCAGTTCAGAACAGTACTTCACCAATATTGCATTAAGTGTTGCTGTAGTGAAGCAAACCTGTAATTAGATAAAAAGATTCTTTATTTTTCCTGCTGTGACAGGTTAAGCTGTGATGGCTGCCTGTGAACCCTCACCCAGCAGCTCTGTTCCTCTCCCTACTTGACAGTGTGTTTCTTCCTCCCTCCTCTCTAACTTCTACACAGCATTTTACCCATTCTTAAATATGTTTCCAAATATATAAATATATTTCCAAGCCACCAGTTTGGCTGATGGGCTCAGCTGTGTGCTGTGGTGGGTCTGCTGGAGCCAGCTGGCAGCATCTGTCCGGCACAGGGCTGTCCTAGTCTCTTCCTACAGAAGCCTCCCTGCAGCTCCCCTGCTACCAAAATCTTGCCACGTAAACCCACACACCTGTACATAAATTATTATGTAATAAATTATTATGAATTATTATTCATAAATAATTATGAAACATTTCTTTACCATCTCAGAGGGCCATTTGATTAAAAAAGGACCTTTTTCTAGTATTTTAGACCAGACTGAACATGTTTGTCTGTAAACTAACAATGCAATTAGGTATTTACTCTAAAGGTATTGAATTCAAGTGCTAGCAGTGTCTAACAATAGGGAAATGCTCTCCTGTAAATCACTCATAATTCAGAAAAGTGTTTAAAACAAGAAAAATCATAAAAAATGGTCAGACTTTACTGCAGATTTATGACAAAATGCTCAAGGTAATTTAGGGTATTACAGAAATGGAAAAACTTGAGACGGGCACATGAGCTCTTGAAGAAGACTATTACAATAAAACAAAATATAAATCATACTTCTAGCCATCACCTGTTAGTGTTACATGCATTTGGGAGTAAACTTTTCCCTTTCTTTGCAAGAAATTTATGGGAATACAGATATTTCAAAGAAAAATCTGGTTTTCAACTCTTTCATCTCTTCTTCTAAATTTGTTTTTTCATTTTGTCATCACATGGAGTGTTGACATCCAGATTACATCATTCGAATCAAACCAAAAAATCACCCCGAGCTGACTGATGATGCATGAGATTTTAATTTGCCACTACTTACACAAATGACAGTATTTATTATACACAACCCTATATCCAACATGCAGAATATGAATGGAAGTACAGATTGCAAAACGTGGATTATCTGAGTTTTGCACGTTGTAGGAAAAAATCTTCTTTTGATGAAACTGCCATTCACATGTTGTGACCCTGAACTTGTTAGGTCTCTCTCATGTAAGCTAGAATGTGGAACTTAGCCAAAATAAACTGCAAACACAAAAACCCACCCAGTTTTTAACTGGGGGGACAGCATAGTTTAAAAGAGTGATTCACCTCATCCTAATTTGGGATGCCTAGATGATATTTGCATGAAAGGTGCAGGCAGTAATTCAGTAATTTTGAACTAACAGAATTTGGGTTTATGAAGTCAAACAATATTTATATAATCCTGTATGTTGACTCCTGTTATATAAATAATGTTAAAATAAGATAGCAAACAAAGCACACCTGAATGAACTTGGAAGTGATTGATGCTTAACTTACGGCATTTACCTTCATAATAAGCTCTCTAATTTACTAAGAAGGTGTATCCTCTTTGTGTGATTACTGAGAGACTACCATACAATCTGGCAACTCCCATTTCACAAAGTCAATGTAAAAAGAGTCTGATGTGAACAGAAGATTAGTGTATACTACAGAGTCATTGAGCATAAGTTAGGTAAGAGTACACGGAGTCTACATGAGTCTTAGGAAAAAGCTTTCTTATTTGATTAGCTGGAAGAGAACAAAATAGAGGCAAGGATACACAGTGAAAATTAAAAGAATAGAAGACTTAGTTCAGTTTCTAACTCTCTACAAAATCCATATCAGATATTTGCATTCAATCCAAGACTGGTATGTCAGAATAACAGTTGCTTAAATATTGTCATTTGGATTAAAAAAAATGCACTTCATATCTTTTATTGGCACCATTCATATTCTCATTTATTATTACCTCATGAAGCAATCAAATGCATCTCACAGAAGCTACTTTCTGTCTGGAACTGCTTCAATACAAAAATTACTAAGCAAAAGGAGTAAAAATTTGCAAAAGGAAAGGAGGAATATATTGTATGTAATGGTTTCTTGAGAAGACAAAGTGCCATCACTTCAAGTGTGTCCCTCTCTTTCTCCTCCTTCTCCCAGCTCTATATTGCTGAGCATGAAGCTACGTGGTCTGGAATATCCTTTTGGTCACCTGGGGTCAGCTGTGGCACCTTCCAACTTCTTGTGCACTCCCAGCCTCCTCACTGCTGTGGTGAGAAGCAGGAAAGGCCTTGACTCCATGTAAGCACTGCTCAGTGATAACTAAAACATCCTGAATTATCGACACTGTTTTCAGCACAAATCCTAAACACAGCCCCATACCAGCCACTATGAAGAAAACTAACTCTATCCCAGCCAAAACCAGCATGATTTCCCAAGAACCTTTTCCTTGAAGCTGTGGAAAAACCAATGAAGATAATGATAAGATCATGAGCATGGCTAGTCACAAACATATTTCTACAAGACACAGTCTGATCTCTCTATACTTCCCCAGTTCCATGACTAATTAGTTTGCATACCTCCTCTGTAATAGTATTAGAAAAGACAATTAGATCTAGAGCACTTACAGACCTAATACCTCTATCCATATGTTGCACATCTACTTCAGAAAGCTGGCACAGCTTTTCTGTTGCAGCTTTATGGCTTATCCTTGTGGGATGTCAATTGTTCAGCTACTAAAACAGCAGTCATTTTGGGTCAAGGAGGCAGGTCTACCTACACAATCAACATGTGTTTTTGCAGGTGACTTTTTTTTTTGTTGGTAGGTTTTCAAATTCTACAGTAACACATTTATAACATTGTTCATTTATTTTTCTTTAATTGCTAGTGGGAAGGGTTGTGTTCGGGCAGATTGTTTTGTTTTGTTTTTCTTGTACATTACCTAAAGACAGGATTTTCAATAAGGCAGACTTATAGTGCTACAGTGTTAGAAATCTGAGTATCAAGTAGAGAGAGAACCAGGTTTGCCATGTGTTTTTGTGGGGACTTGTCTGCTATAAGCAGAAATGGAGATATGAGATGCTGTTATAATGCTTTAACGTACATAATTCAACACCTATGAGAGTGATAAACCCATTAATATCAGATTAATATTTAACTTTAAAAACAGGAAATGTCTATCAACAAACCGAACAGTCAAAATAAGGAGTCACCTGGTCATTGTTTGAAGGCACCATATTAGAGGTTCAAATATGTGAATAGCACGAATCAAAACAGACACAAACCGACTAGGAATGAGATGAAAAACGATCATGGCCAAACACTGCAGTAATAGAGGCAAAATAACAGATCAGTGCAAACAAACAAAAGGAGACTTCAGAATAAATTGATAAACTGAATAGTAAACAAACTACTACTGGATGGCATTCCTTAACTGTTCTAAAGAAGCTCAAGCACAAAACTGCTAAAGTTCAACAACAGTTGAAGGACAAGGTCCCAGAGGTGGTCACCTCCTGGATTATTAATTTTTCCAGATATTTAAACAAGCTGTAGGAAAGTCAGTTGCCACAACAGACAGAAACAACTGATGGGCCCTTTCAAGGTTTAAAAGCAGTGAACTGTGAAGTTACATCGTTTGTTAAAATCCTAGATGATGCAGGAGAACCAAAATTAAAATTCAAGACAACTGTAGAATTAGCCTATAATGTTGAGAGGGAAAAAACAATAGCTGAAATTCAGAGAATACCAGTATAAAGCAGTGAATTCAATAAAGAAATTCCAGTGTGCTCATCCTCTCCTCCTATCTCCCACTCAAGGACAAAAAAAGGGCATAATGTTAGTTTTCAACTCTCAGGAGAAATATCTTGAAAACCATGTGACAAGTATCAGAGTAATACCAGCTAAGTGACCATGGACATTCAAAATATTAACATAGTGTTATTAAAGGCATAGAGAATAAAACAAAAGTAAGACCATAATACTCTATATGCATTCATGGAAAAAAAAAAAATACCTCTTATTCTGGTCAGCCCTTTTCAAGACGCATATTTTAAAACTAAAAGGTCAGAATAGGATGAATTCACTAAAGTTCACCTCTAAATTCTAGTGATGATCTATGAACCACTTATATAGGCCCTGGATGTCTTCAGATGCATCTCATGGATTGAATATGAAAAGTTATGGACACAGATGACTGTGGTTGTCTGCCTTCCTCTACACCATTTTTTCCACTGCTAAAGGTATGTGTTATGTATGAAGTGCCACTGAGTGTGGGTTACACCATTACAAGTCAGTGATTTCCAGACCCAGACCCAGAACTAGATAATGGTGAAATTCATTAATGTTCTGGTAGTCTATTCTAAACCTACAGTTTTAGTCTTTGAGGACTTTTTTTAAGAAACCTAAAATGGAGTAAACTCACTTTTTGGTAGGACACATTAGGCTAGTGGGTAGAAGGCAATATCTCCTGTCATGCATTTGAAACAAAATTACTAATTTGTTAAGTAATGCTACCAGGACATCAGTTGCATACTAAACAATATTTGAAACAGGGAAGTGAGAAGCATTAAGCTTTGGTAAGTCCTGTTATGAACTTGGTTTGCTCACCATAAAAGAGAGTATCTTCTTGAGTGCTCCTGAGAGTACTCAATGATGATTCTATCCCAAAAGGTATCATAAAAGCTTCAGCCTACTCCTCAGATTTGCTCTTGCATTTCTGATGTTGTATTTGTGCACACTATGTTTTGCTTCTGTTGGCCACAGACAGACAACACTGACAACACTGTATGAGAGACAGATGAATAGTACAGCCTGACCAAAGCAGAAATGTCCATTCAGTCACAACTACTTATGATTCTGAAATAAAAACTGTTCAAGATGACACTTGAAAGTTAAGATATTAAGATATTCCACTGCCAAGGATAAAGTGGAAGTGTCTTGTTCACATCCAGAAAAAGAAGGCCTGCACTCTGCTAAGACAACAGCACAGATGACTTGACAGAGGGAGACCCTGCATCTTTATACCAGAAGGATGGAAATAGATAGCACCATGTCACATATACCATTCCTCTTCCATTAGTTCAACAAGAAAACAGACTGAAGACATACAACTTAAATGGGGAGAAACAGAAAATGAGCAATAATCAGACCAAAGATTTTATAAAGCTGAAATAAGTCATATTCTGTGTCAAATGTCCATATCTTAACAGCCAAAGACTACAGATATACAGATCTGTACAAAGCAGTTTGTCAACACCAATCAAAAAGAAATAAAAATTTTAAGGGGACTTGACAACAAAGTCTCTTATTCTCTACTTTGCACACCTACAATCCTGGCCAAACCTGGTAAAACTTGGTAACCCAAGCTCGGTGCTGGAAAATATGTGGGTGTGAAAGGGCAATTGAGTAAAACTCAGGAGAGAAGGAATGAACAGGATAAAATAAACTAATTTGGAGGTTTTGTAAATAAGAATCACTCTCCTCTCCCATAAGATCCCACATTTAATTTTATTACAAAAGTTGTCTTATGGAGGGATGTTACTGATTATAAACTAATTGGGCAGGGCAAGGGAGGGTATGAGTTATAAAGATAATTTTTATACTTGTGATACAGAAACAGAAAGACAAGCACAGTTGTGCACATCCTTCATATTCTTTATTCACTACCTAAGCTAAACTAAACCTTCAGTTTCATTTTTGAGTTCCTTGTGCTTACAGTGTTTTTCTCATGCTTGAAATACACTTCCTAGAATAAACATTTGGATTCTTGACTAAAGGAACT
This sequence comes from Myiozetetes cayanensis, assembly GCF_022539395.1. NCBI lineage: Eukaryota > Metazoa > Chordata > Aves > Passeriformes > Tyrannidae > Myiozetetes > Myiozetetes cayanensis. The sequence continues at coordinate 45,371,820 of NW_026087853.1, read as the reverse complement.
AAAGAAAAACCTAAGTAAGGCACCATTGAAGAGGACAAGACCATAGTTCCCTTTGGGCCTGACTTGAAATCTGGAAAAAATCAATATTGTCTTTCACTTCTGTTTATGAGTTTATAAATAAAGTGCAATTTACCTTACTTACTGGCAGCTCTGACTTACAGGAGAGACAAACATATAATTTATGACTGACTATCAGGAGAAGGAGGAAATCAAGGAGTTTCATGCTTGGTAAATCCAGCTGTTCATACAGCAATGATCATCCACGGACTGTGCAACCAGCAACATATCCACGGAAAAGTTAGTTCTTATTACAAATGATGTATACATTCTTGTTGTCCCTGTTACACATCCCCTACCTTTTGCCCTGGCCATGGTGCTGAACACAAACACGAGCTTGGGCAAATCATAGACTCAATCAGTGGGTTGGAAGAAACTTTAAAGATCATCTAGTTCCAACCCCCCTGTTGTGGGCAGGGACACCTTTCAATAGACCAGGTTATTCAGAGCCTCATCCAGCCTGGTCTTAAACACCTCCAGGAATGGGATATCCACAACTTCTGTGAGCAACCTGTTCCAGTGACTCACCACACTCACAGTAAAGTGAAAAAAGTTCCACTTTCTGAGGAACTTTTTTCACTTTTTGTGAAAAGTTCCACTACAGCCTTTCTGTAAGGCCCTTTTATGTACTGGCAGGCTGCTGTAAGGTGTCCAGTACAGTATGACTGGCTTGAGAATTCGGAGACTAGATGAATACCCTCAGAAAGAACGTTTAGTCAGCAATTCATTTTTCCAAACTACCTTTTTGGTTTTCAAACCACCAAGATTTTTGGGATTTTGGGGTGGTGGTGGCTTTCTTTTCCCCAGGTTATGTTTTCAAGAGTCCGTTTCACTACCTTTGAAAAAAAATGACGAGAAAAAACCAGCACCACTTCTTTCAAACACCTCACTGCTCTGAGTGTACACTGCTAAGCAGACACATACTCTGTTCCCTCAGTCTTATCTGCTTTCTCTCCTTCTCCTGACTCCTTCCTCCACTTCTCACTCATCCCATTACAGGAACAATCAAAACTGCATCAACATACTCCTAACATGTAATCAACATCTTCCCTAAAGTAGGATAAAATTCTGTGTCTACAGCTAGCTAGCACAGTGATTTCTGTTAGTACAATGGTTACTCCTCAGCTGCAGACACTGATCAGTGCAGAAATAAAAATCTGAATTTCTCTTTGGGATTTTCAGAAAAAATGTATGATGTGGGAAGGGGGAAATACAACAGTGTTCAGCACTTTCTGCCAAGATCAAACTTGTGAAATAAAAGCCCCAGTTTGCCCACAATTAGAACACTCACTAGTCCTCTCTGAAGGCTTGACTGCTTATTACTATCTCTTCCTATCAGTTTTGCAGTGAACTGTTATGTAATACATGGCTACTTGGTAGAATTCTTTTACAGGGTTCATTTCTTAGGCAAGACTTGTCCTCTTACCTCTATTTACATACTGTATTTAATTGCAGCCTTTTTACAAACTAAACTGCTTATGTACACAGTAGTTTTATAGACATTAGCGTTAGTTCCTTCTTACATCACAAAAGTTATTTCAAACTATTGGGAAAAAAAAAAAAGGACTGACAAAAAAGAAACACATTAAGAAAGAGCGAATATAAAACCATATTTGATCAATCAAGCATATATTGTTTTTTCCTGTGAAAGAATACAGACAAATGTGATTGAAAGATACTCCCTAATTTATTTGAATGCAGAGGCACACAGTTCTTTTTACTGTCTCTGCTCTTTGCAGATATGCTTGCTTTCTGGAGTATACTTTTTATTTTCTTAAATCTAATTGTAAATTGCTCAAATGATGGCAATTCCACGTGCTTCCACTGCATAGTCTCCTTCTCTTATTTTTGAACCCCAGACATAATTTGTGTTCCACTTCTTGACATCTACAGGTTTTGAGTAAGTGTGAGCAAGTGTTAAATTTCCCTTGGTAACTATCTACAATTGTAATTTTTCCTTATTCATGAGTTAACCATGGTGGTACCATGAATAGTTATGCCCCTCTTAAATATGTGGCCAACTTTAGTGTTTAATAAACATACACATTTTGACACTAGAAAAACTAACATATATTGTCAATACCTGTACTGCAATAGATTGTTGGGGACAATCTAATATTCTCCATCTAAAGGAGAAGGAAATATGTTGATGGCTGAACTACAGCATGATAATTATTATTAGCAAAAGATCACCCCCAAATATTGCATATAGAGTGACCCTCTCTTCACATTTGGTACCATTAGTACCAGATGTCTTCTAGCACTTTGCACTGACCTCAGTTTTTTAAAGCAACAAGTGAGTGGAAAGCAGAGGTTAACAGGTAACAAATAATAGCATGTCATTACATTTTAGTCTTTTCCTTTTATATACCATCTTAAACTCACACCGCACACCCAGTTTGAAAAGAAACCTTCACTTCTAATGATCAGACATAAAATTAAGAATGACTGAAAAAGGGTAAAAGATAAATACTGAGAAAGGTTGTACATAAGAAGCAAAAGCAGGTATCATGAAACAGGTATCATGATTTGCATAGTACTGTACACTTTAGACCATGGGATTTAGAGCATTTTTATATCTTGGCCAGAAATTGAAAATCAACTGAGGTAATGGTACTTGTGTTAAATCACTACAGCTTTAGTAGTACATATATGAAAGTACTGTTTTCTTTCTAACATCTGTTGGCAGGCATTCATCTGACTCAAATCGTAATCAAATGCATCAATAATTCACATATTTTTCATTAGTGCCAGTGGTCATTCCTCATCAGCAAAGCTATGAAGAGACAGGGTGGAGAAGCACAAAATGGCACTGACTTGTGTTATATCAATATATTGGTTATATTAAATGCTTTATATCCCCAGGTCTAGACATTTATTCTATCCCTTAAGTAATAAAGTGTTTTTTGAAATAAATAGTGCATACTCCATGCCATGTTTCAGTGCATACATTTATTTTCAGAACAATGAAAATTAGAAAATAATTTCCAGCTCTTTGCACTGAGTATTCTTTCAATCTCACAAATACAGCCCACTGCTTGTACAACTATCTCACCAAACACCGTAACTCCATCCCAACCAACCAATTTCTGCCTTTCAGAACTGTGTTGTAATAAGCTGCACTAACACTCAGCCTAAGGGAATGATATTTCATTCATCACAACACAGATATGTCCTTTCAGTTTATTGCACGTAACATGCTTATTTTTCATTAACTGGATTCTCAATCAAAAGATAAGGCAATTAATAGTCAGCCATTACTCCTTGTGGAGAAGAGCATCTCTAAAACTGAATCACTTTGGTACAGAGAAAACTCAGACCAGCTTTGGGGATGAACAGTGATGAGAAGCTGATAGTTCTGAAGTAGTTTTCAATTCTCCAAATACCATAGTAATCCTGAGATTCTGAAAATGAAAACCCTTTTTGCAACAGAGAAAGAACAGCACTTTCATTAAAGTAGCTGCCTGGCCCAAGATAAACACCCAGTAAGGATAGTCATTATTTAATCTCCACCCAGTCTCCAAAAGGAACAAACAATACATGTTACAGGAGGAGCCCAAGAATTAACAACAGCTGCTTGCCACAGCTGATAAAAAAATAACAGTTGTGAGAGTGCATGTATGTGGAGTTTGCACCCATCGTTATGTCTGTGACTTGACTTATGGCAAGTTCCTGGTTCAAGGAAAGGAAGTTCCGGTTTTGTAAACAAATGTCCTTCTTAAAACCGTATGAATATAGGATTCTACTAACCATTTCCTAAAAAAGTTAACCTCTTCCTGTAACACATAAAGACAGTCCTCATGCATGACAGTATGTCCTGTTTGTACGCAGCAGAGCACATCAATGAGATTTCGACTGTGAGCACAGGTAAAATGCCACACGTCCCTCTGCACACCGTATTTTGTTACAGCCATCGTACTGAAATGAAGTGACTGTTAAAGCACCTGGGCTGTAAACTGGGCTACAAACAGAACACAGAGGAACCAGGAACAAACTCCTGCCAAAAGCTGAAGCATGGAGCCTAGCTTTGCTAGCATTGGTGGGAGATGTAAGATAAAACAGGGGAAATATGTAACATGATTTATCTGTCATTCATTTACATTAAGACATTTTGGTGGTTTTTCGCAAGAGTTTTCCTTTACAGAAGATTAATATGGGGAATCAGCTGAGTTTGTTGTTCTCAACCTCGTTGATGTTACTGTAATAAATATTACCACTGCTAACTGTTGGTAAGAACTGGTCTACATACACATTAGACTTCACATTAAGGTCACACATCCTTCAGTAAATTAACAGTACATGTCTCTCAAAGTTTAACTTTGCTTGATTGGGAAAGCAAACTGACTAAACCTGAGTGAAAAGCACTAACCCAAAACAGCTGTACCTCCAGCTGAGTCAATGAGAAAATAAGATTAACAATAAAGTAACCACCAGAAGATAGGAGTATTGGCTATACCAGGATTTCAACTGCAGTATCAATTCACAGAGGTACATGGTATTCTCAGTCTGACCCATAGAAAACACAAATCACTGAAAGTTCATGGGTAGGGTTTTAATTAACTCTTTTGGTCTATCTTTATTTTTCCCAAGTCCCCAGTACTCAAACTTAACATGGCAGAACAAACGACCCTCCAAAACATGGAGAAATAAGGGGATTTGTATTTTAATAAAAGAGCTCTTAATATAAAATTATGGTTAAGGAAGGAACCAAGGTTATAGAAAAGTCTGCCCTAGAACTCAGGGCAAATAACTTCCTGTTATTTCCCAACTCCATCTCCAAGGTTGTATTTCATTACCTTTCTGCTTACCTTACCCCACTCCTTCCAATTCCCCCAAATTCACTATACATACTTTAGCTTCCTGCTTCAACTATGATGGACACTTCTATTCCTCTCCTCCAACCTCCAAGACCCACCACCTTCCTCCAGGGCCTAGGTATGAAATAGCAGGAGACAGTTTTGTCCCTCAACTGCATCCAGGGAGCCTCCTTTTCTCCTTTACCTTCATGCTGTTACAAAACTGAGTGTATGAAGAAGCAATGGGAATTCTGATCCAGTTTCTACCAGGCAGGGAGAATTAGCTTTAATTTTCTGCATTAATCCTCTTTTCTTCTACAGGAGGTTTGACAAATACTTTCTCTCCAGTATACACTTGTATAGAGACCAGTCTGTTCATTAGAAGAATGTCAGAAATGCTCTGTCATCTGCAGCAACCCTAACCAGTTGCTTCTCTTGGGAGACAAGGAAGGAGGAAAGCTTTCAATTCAAACAATGCTGGCAAGTCACATAACCACTGAGATCTGAGATCCCAAGATCTGTCCACACTGGCATCAGCATAGGCCTAAACTAGAGAGTATTCTTTGCAAACTCTTACCATGTTTTCTTCATCATCCTTCCTTGAATTTAAGTAGAGTTTACTACAACTTGGCCTTTAATTGCCAAAACCCAGGAAGTCAGAATTATTTCTCTCTAGACACCTGTGCTATTCACATTTACCACTCTGTAACACAACCTTACCATACAGGTGAGATTTCTGTGTTATGAAAAGCAACTGCTTCCTCTAGTCCACAGCATTTGATATCCAACAATAAATAACACACTTCATAGTCTTAGCATGAGACACAACAATTTGTTTGCACAGAGAAGAAATTTACAACATTCCGTTTCCAACCAAAATGCACCTTGCATCCTACAGCTGGTGAAGATGATCGGCATCAGAAATGCTGTTCTAATTCAGAGAGAATGACGTAGCATAACACACCCTTCAGAGCCCCTCCGTGGTTACTTATGAAAAAGCACCCCTTCAAAAGGCCTGGGCTTTCAACCACCAGCATCCTGTGGCATACATGAAATCTGCAGAATAAGCAAGGTCAAAACAGGAAACCTCCTCCACCTGTCTCCTCAGGATTCTCAGTTTTCTGAAGAGAGGAAAACCAGGATCATTTATTTTGTGTTCAGAAAACAGAAAGCAATGAAGTCAAATGGGACTATAATAAAGCAAATTATATTTCAGATAAGGAAAAAAGGCTGTTTGATCTAATTAATCCTTTTCTTTTTAATATAACCATTAAAAATTTCCCTTTCAATGTTTCCCAGCTTCAGCTGGCTCACATCTGTGAGTACAGCAGTATGAATGGAATTTCAGATGTCCTCAGATCACACGCTTCTCTGATGCATTCAGAGTTGTTGGATTTTTTGTTTGGTTGTGTTTTCTTTTGGGGACGGGGGGAGGGGGGGGGCAGTACTTTTCCTGCATTTCCAGGAGCTGCACTGAAATAATAGTAATATCTCGAGAAATAAGCAAAATGGGGTTATAAAATGGATCCACGTTTACAATAAAGAAAAGAGTTAAAGACAGAGTCATTTTGCAAAGGAGCAGTTGCTTCAGAGAAAAGATTTAAAATCTGACCGTGTCTGTGAACAAGAGCGAAGCCACTCTCAAGAAGTTTCCCTGAAACTAAGAAGAGAAATGAGAGCTGTCCTTCCAATCTAAACTAAGTCCAAAGAATAACCTGCCAGATATTTCATCAGAGTATTTCAAGTGTCAGAGGGGCAATAATGGTTTTTTTCTGTGTCTTTCTAGACACTGAATCAGTATACTGTTCTGGTATGCCCATCCTTGCAAAGCAGCAACATAGTCCAGTATTTCTGGAGAGTATTTTATAACATTCATTCATGGACTAAGCATTAAAAGACAGATGAGCAGGGTCTTCCTGTTGGCTCTACTTCTGAGACCTCTGACTGAGGTTAGAGGGCCTGAAAATTTTGTTTACTATCTAGGTGGCAATGAAAAGGACCTCCTGGCTTTAGGCATAAATTTATTCTGTTTTTCATAGGAAAAAATTGTATTAACACCATTTCACCTATTAATTAAATTAAAATGAGTATCATATTATTAATGTTTTGTTAAACTCCTTTATTAAGAAAAGGCCAATGGGTACTTGAAAAGAAAATTTCCTATGTATATGGTTTTCTGATTCAAACCTTCCTAAATAACTCATGGACCTGACATAGAAATAACTTCCTTGATGTGGTATATATGGCCAAGATCAATGAATCAAACATGGGGCAAAAATGGATTTGTAACTCGTAAGCTTTATGAAGAAAGCACCAGCCCTCAGAAGAGGCCTATTCTCTGCCAGCAGATGGCATCATTACTTCTCGTTAGGAAAAGGGATCAAGGGAAAAATCTTGTGTCATCAACAAAAGCTGTGGCCACTGCGAGGGTATTTTTGCTCTTTTATTTTCACATAAAATAGAATGCTTTGCCTAAGGTACCGGCTTTGTATTCCAGTGGACAGGGATAGACAAAAGTAACAATCTGACCACACCAGGAGGCTGAAAGAGACAGAAAATAGTGAATCTCACTGTAATGGCACACTACAGATCTGGTGTCTGTGCCTGGGAAAAAGGTGTACAGAAGAATTTACAGAGAGAGTTCTGAATCTAATTCAAATCCCAGACAGATTTCTACATACTGAATAATTGTTTATAATGTTTTCACATGAAAAACTATTTTGAATACTTTTTCCTTTTAATCCTCCCATGCAGATGGACTTAAAATCTGAATCCATTAAAGGAAAAAAAAGAAACAAAACTTTCCTTTGCTCATTTCTCCACAAATTTTGCATCCAGATTTTGAAATCCAGTGTCTCAACTGCTTTATGTATTTTCAGCAACTATCACATCTGCAGACCATCAGCGGACATTTTTTCCTGAGATCCTTAGATTTTCAATGCTTTATCCTGTATCTGAGTAGCAACAATATAGGATGACAAAGCCAAACACTGGGAATAACTCATGTCTTGCTAAGGATGTAGCCTCACACTATTGCTGCAATATTCAGGAGCTGTTCCACAGCATTGCTTAAATACCAAACATACATTTCTGCTTCTTAGTTCTCTCCATTTCCAAGAACAGAACCCAGTGGAGATCAACACACATTTTACTACATCATATTTCATTTTTCTCTATCACAGGCTGATCAGAGAAATTACTGGAACCAAGCCTGTGAAAATAGCCAAAGCCATCCTAAAATGACTGTTTGACAATACTGTTCTGAACTTGTTCAAATACCTGGCTAAGAGGTGTTATGATCTCGAGCCTTCCAAATTCTCTGAATGACAGAGTAAGCCAGCCTGGACAAAAATGAGGTGGGAGAACTATGCTTTCATATCACACTTTTCAGAAAACATTTTATAATAACACTTGCATTTCATTTGATCTGATACAAACTACCAGAGAGCTCTCTGTTTTTCAGCACTGCAATAATTTCCCAACTGTACAATAAAGTAACATTCACACATTGCAGCTGAAGTTTTGTGCTTCCAAAGCTGGATGCACACAGCTGCAATGAAGCTTTTTGTTTATTATGTCTCACAGTGGGTGGGGCTAGTAAATTAAGCCAATGCAAGGGATATCATATGTCCTTTGTTTAAGACTAGGGTTTTTGTTTGTTTGTTTGTTTGTTTGTTGGGGGCTGTTGTTTGTTTGTTGTTTTGTGTTTGGTTTTTTGGGTGTGTTTTTTGTGGTGTTTTGTTTTGTTTGTTTAAACATGTGTATGTATATGTATATATATACATATTCCTGCAAAGGTGTTCAATTTACATACTTTTATCTATATATCTGGAATTTATCCAATAATACCACAGCCACTACTTTTGCTTTGAAATACTAGGATAACTATCAAGAAGGAAGACAGAAAACATTTTAGAAAGTATATTCCTTGCTAGGAATTATTCTTGTATTCTAAAATTGTTATTTAGCTATCACTGAAACACAGTTAGACCTGATACGAAGTGTACAAGCCATTTAAGGAACAATACGAAACAGTTCTGGCAGTAATATGAAAACACAGTTGTCAGCAGGATTAGCCTGACTGAAGTGCCCCAGAAGGCAGAACCACGTCAGGCCTGTTTTTCACTATAGTGGGACACAAATTCACTGCTCAGATAGAAAACGTGTTATTTGTGATGTTTAAAGATCGTTCCGGGCCAAAGGTGCTTGAGCAATCAGTCCCATCTGTGTCCGCATACCAGAGCGGAGTACCCGCAGCTCCTGCACCGCCTCCTGGCTGCAGCACAGAGCCACTCACAGGGACACATCTTCAGACCCACCCAGACCCGCAGACTGAGCCCTCCTGGAGGCACCCCGGCTTCTCCCTGCAAACTGAGAGGAGCCACCGCGCCGGGCTGCAAGAGCTGGGGCTTCCAGTTCTGCTGAATAACAACTACAAGTCCCTCAAAGGCTGCGGCGGAGTGAAGGGATGTTCCCGCGTACTCCATCAGCAGGGTGATTCACTGTGATTAGCTGTGCTGGGTTCACTGACTCACTGCGGCACCGTGTTTGCTGCAGCAACTGCTTCCAGCTTCTCACTGCGACAGTGTTCACTCCACAGGCAGCTTTTCAGTCACGACTTCTCCACTGTGCTCTTCCACCTCCCCCCCCCACGCCACCGGCAAAGCACAGATGACAGGATAAATAGAATTAGTGAAGCCGCAGTAGCTGAGTGATGGAAAGGGCAGGTAAAACACAGTAACTTATACAGTATTATAACTTACACAGTAAATTCTAGTTTAAGCTAATCTCGTTTATATTGCATTGCCTCGAACTAGGAACATGGTTTTCAAAGATCAGCTGATGTGGGCATGGGCAAATGCACTGAATTGCTGAAATTATGATCATAGTTCTAAACAGTAAAATTAAGAAGAAGGTCATTTTTCTTCCAAGCTTGGCACCCACTCTCCTCAAGAACCCAGGTCAAGCAGCAGTGTCACCTAATGCACTGCAGGTCTGAGATTAGGCAGATACCTAGTCTGCTTTATATATTACTCATCTCAATAGGTATGAAGAAAGTGAGCACATGGAGTGAATGAAGATGAATAAAAAGGTTGTCTGGAAGAAGACAAGCACCTGAAGCATCAGCAGAGGATTAGCTATGTCAGCCATCTGGGGATGAAGTTGATTAGTGGGGAGAGAAGGAGCTTGAAAGGGTTATTCCAAGTGACTCTGATCAGAATACCTCCACTTTTCTAATGAAAAGAGAAGTTCCTTTCTATAGGAACCATTTGTAGAGACAGTTTAATACAGAGCTCTCTCTCCCTATAGCAGTAATGCCAAAAAACTTTGTAATCATGGATGAGTCACTTTTCCATTTTCTGCTGTAGCAGAACTAACACCATTTGCCACCCCAGCCTTGTGAGAAATTGCAAGCAGCAGACAGCCTTTACACTGTGTTCCAAAGATGAAACTATTTGAATAAACATCAAGCAGTACTATTCTGTTAAAATTCACTGGCAACATATGGTGGGGCTGAAAAAATAGAGACATTGCACAGGAAATGGAAAATAATAGGAAGGACCTTCCCCTGGTAGGAATTAATTGACCAAAGAAATAGGGAAAGGACAGGAGGCCTACAAGCAGTAACACCAGTCTCTCTTCATCACTATGTTTGCTCCCTTTATTCCTGGGCAATCCCAAAGAAAGCAGACCCAAACTTGTTCCCTTAGGAGGGTGATAGTTGCCACTCTCATGCCCTGTGTGACCTCTAATTAGATCTTCTGTCAGCGAACTGTGCTGTCCAAATTCCAGAATACAGGAAAAAAAAAAAAAGAAAAAAAAAAAAAAAGAGGCAATAAAACAGTCTGTGACCTCTGAAAGTTTGCCATTTACTTTTCTGCATTAACATGCTCTTCTACACGAGCTGCTGGTTTCCCACTGGCTTTTCACTGCATATATTCTAACATACTTCAAAGTGGGCACTCAAAACAAGACACAGCGAACTACTTCATTGTAAAGCATGCACCATGATCCAGGTCACTCACAATAAACCAACCTGAGGGCACTGTAACTTATTAACCAACTTTCTCTCCCGGCATTGTTCACAGTTCTACAGCCACAGAACTGCCGGGAGCCTGTTGCAGTCACCAGCAACCAGCCTATCTCAGGAAGTTACTCTGGGCTATAACCAGAAGGAAAAGCTGGTTTATGCAAACTTCTTCAAAATAGGAATAACGGGATGGGTTCAAATATTGCCTATTATGGATCCCAAAATTAAGCTCTTTGGACACTTCCCCATGTAATGATTTATCTTTCAGATTCAGTGCCGTGAAACACTTCATTGGTGTTCATTAAGAATTCACGATCTCATTTGTTTTGTTTAAAGCACAGTATTTAAGTAAATCCAGTGCATTTTTGCCCCAGATACATGGAAGACTAATGGTGACTGGAAGATTTTAAATTTCTCTTTCTACATGACACAGTAGGCAGAAATACAGAATAGCTGTTTCCCTGGAGAGGCAAATATGTTCTTAGGAGAAAAAAAAAAAGAGAGCTATCAAACTTTAAAAGCAAATAATCGTGGTTGTGAAAATCATGTGATGCTACCATCCCAGTTAAAGATGAGACTGAGTATGCTCCAAAACAGGAAAGAACTGCTACTCCCAGAGGGAAGTGAGCACAGTGTTTATGTTCTGGAATCATGACATGCCCACAACAGAAACACAATGACAATTCCAAAAGGGCAGGAACTCTACTTCCAGCCAATGAAGTTATAATTAATACCCATGAGAAAATTAGAAGCAATGTGAGCACACAAAACTAGCCCAGAGAGTGAGCTGTAGAAGGAAGCAACACAGCTGATCTTGAAAGAAGATGGAAAGAAAATGACATGAAATGAAATAAGAAGAAGACAATTTTCTACCATACTTTCGCGTGTGCTGCTTGCCCTGGCAAGTAACAAGTAGAAGTCACAGATATCACAACTATTTAAGTAACACAGAACCAGGTAATGTATTACAAACAACTATTTGGAATCAGTTTTCCCTTTCTTTTTGTCAACCAGTAAAATCTGCCAAAACAGAAAAACCACCAAGATAACTGCACTGATTGGATTCCACAAGCCATTTCTTGAAATGTAGCCCTCACAAATTCCTGAAATTCTGATTTTCTGAGGTAAGGATTGGGGGAAAACAGAAATGCACACAGAAGTTAAACACTGCCTCCGTTTAGAATAGTCCACAATGGAAAAAAATGTCTGCAAACACATCTTTCAAGCTATTGGTTTCAGGTTTTCAACACTGAGGTCTGTAAGCATTTAGTACTTTTGTTTTTGTGAAAGTCTGTAACAACACAGCATTACGGCCATGAACCTCCCATGAACCTTGCTGATGAACCTCCCTAGTCTAGTGATATGCAAAGTCCACCGGGACATGCAATTTAATCCTTTTCAAACTGCATCCAACTATGTGTGAAATTATAATAATGCTGGTGGGGACAGTGTAACACAGGTACAAATTCCAGAATTACTCCTGGGTTCAAATGACAGCATAAGATGAAATTACTGAGTTAGAGTTTTGCAGGGGCTAATATAGAGGTATTTCCACCTGTCAGGTGAGTGCCTTATCCCAGGATGACAGAGGACTGTGCTCCTTTTCAGTTGCTTTATTTCTCTTCCCATGTATCTTGCTGTACTGTGTCACAGATCAGTAAGACCATAAAAAGGAGCACTGATGCAAAGACTAGGAGGCAGTCTAGTGGTGCTCAGTGCACCCTGGTGAAAGTTAAGAGATATGGATTTGTACTCCCACAGACTGAGGAGGGAAGAGAACCCTCTGATTAGCTTCTTAGAGAAGACAGGAGTTCTTCAGATTTGTTTTCAGCCACAAATTAATTGGTAGGTAGAAAATATTCAAGAAGCATACTGAGAATTTATCTAATGCCAACATATGTACAGTCTGGCAATTGCAAATGACAAATGTTCCCATCAGTAAAAAACAACAAAGAGTTACTCCATGCCCCAGAACAGATTGCCTTGTATTGCTTGACACTATGAACAGTCATTCTGCTCATCTATTAAGGGTAATTATAGTGACTGGATAAAATAATCTTTTCTGTCTTTTCCAGATTTTTTTTCATCGTTGCTAAACTGCCATCACATAGAAAATAAGATATGGTGTAGATCACTGACTCTATTAAGTAACAAACAGGAATAGCAGAATATGGTTACTTTAATTATCTAGAATTAAAATCATGATTAACTGAGGTGAAGTTAACATCAAAATGGTTTCTAGTCAATAGGTAACAGCACAGTTCTTAGTAGCTGGCAGAAGTCTACAGCCTACATTTCCCAGAAGCTCTAAAGTACATTTTTTAAAAATGCTAAGAAAGCAGAGCATCCTGCTTGGTTCAGACTGAGCTTTCTCCAACAGAGAAAAGCGTGAACACACATTTGTGATCTGTCTTGTAGGTGCAGTAAGACTGCCCATTGGCCTACGTTTGGGAGTTTCTTGTTTTGCATTCCTTCACCTGCATTCCCAGCTCTGATAAATGGGCAGGTTATTTGTTGATCTGCTGTATTGCTTGGCAGGAGAAAGCTCATTCCCTTTTTCCACAAAAGCATGCCACATAGAGAGTGCTCACTCAAACTACATACACAGCAAGAGTTTATCCATAAAACTTTATCACTAATAAAACAAATACAGTTCTTATATTTTCCTTTTTCTTTTTTTCTATACATTACATCAGACTTGGTGGGCTAAATGGCCTGGCTGCCGAGGGAAAATTACAGAATCTTATCACATGGGACTTGAAAATTACAAAACACTTGCTATCTGTTAAAGCAACAGAAATAAACAGATGGGGAAGAGGTTAAACCCCTGACTCAATATCAGCTTTAGATACCTAGCATTGTTTTTAAGCTCTTAAAATGTCAAACAGAAATAACTCACTCATGAGACTACTATCATATTAAAAACAAACAAACAACAAAAAAACCAAACAAAACCCCCACAAAACAAAAACAAAACAAAACCAAAACCAAAAAAACCCACACAAACCAAAACCCAACAACAAACCAACCAAGCACTATTTCTAGCTGACATGCTTCGTGCAGTCTATATCTTGTAATAAAACCCTTAATTTATGAATAATTACAAAGCTACATAAGACCAGATATTAAAAAATGCAAGAGCAGGTGTTTGGAATCTAGCCAGGTATCAAAAAAGATCTGCTGAAACGATGAAAGATCCTGACAGAAATTTCCTATCTCCTGTATTACAGACACAGGGTTCTTTATTACTCAGTACTATCCCATTGTCTAGGACATACTTCATTCTATCTAGATAGCAAGGTATTGGAGTTGTGAGAGAAAATTGTGTTCATCAACAGCTGGATTTTGCCTTGATGGATCCATCCTCTAGTGCACTGCAACTATGTGACCTATCCCACGTGTCTTCATTACCCAGTGATGTGACAGCCCTGTAACTACTCTAAGACATTTAACTTCTGCTTGTTCCCCACGCTGCATTCATCAGAGCCCAGGCCTTCCAGCCCAAGTATGTTCATTCCTCAGAAGAGACAAGACAGCTTTTCCCCTGCAACTGCTCTGCAGGCACTTTCTTCTTCACAAGTGTAAGCTCAAGATTCCACAGCAGCTCTCTTTTGTTGATTTTTTTTGCCACTTCAATTCCCACCACCTGGGTTCTTGCCTTGCCTACCCTCTCCCTGACTTCCTTAGTTGATTTTAGAGGAAGAAATCCCACCCCCATTGTTTCTAGTTTGAATTTCTGCCTAACATCTTGGCCAGCTTGTTGCCAAAGATGTTTTTCCCCATTCAGTCAACTGGGCCCTGCTGCCAACACGAGCTGTTCAACTAGTTGTAAACCTGCAGGATCCGAGTCATCCTCAGACCCTTCCCCTCAGTGGCAGAATCAAGCAGAACACCACCACCATCCCAAACACTTGATCACTGCCCCACTGCCCTTCAGTCATGCCTAAAGGTCACCGCTGCCCTGGCAGTACTTTTGGCACATGTGGAAGAGTAGCAGTGCATAGTTAGGTAGGGTGTGAGGTGAGCCTTGGGAGCTTTCCACAGCATAACAGATTTGGGCACTCAGCAAGCAACAAACCTCCCTAAAAGACAAATGAGGTCAGCAGATGGAGATATTTGTCTCCTGCAGTAGGGAGTCTCCAACCATGATCACTGGACACTTCCTTCTAGTTGTCCCAAGTGGTTCAGGGTCAGCCACTGGAGATGCTCCATTTGATGACACTCCCAGGTCCTCATCAGCTATAAGGCCACTGAACGTATTCTGCAACTGCAAGTTATAAAGTGGAGCTGGAGCCTTTCTCCCAGTGTGAGAAGTCATCATTTTCCAGCCTTTGCCTTGATGGGAAATATCCACCTTCCAAATTCAAAGGCATAAGCTCTTCCCACCAACCCACTACAGCTGAAGGTTAAGGTTTGTGAAGCTACAGGGTCTCAGAGAAGCACCATTTGATTGCTTCCTCATCCCTTCAGATCCTCCACAATTTGTGGACGTCCTCCCCCAGCTCTTTCACTTGGAGGCACAGCTCATCAACAATTCCACAGCTCTGGCCAGACCAGAGGACCGAGTGCCCTGGGCCCAGGCACTACAGGCTGCCTCAGACTTGAGAATCTGCAGCCTCCTTTTAAAGCTCTGTCTGGGTCCAGAAGTTCAACAGTGAAGAGACAGTGACTCCAAACCTTGAATTTGGATGTAAACCAGGCCTTGATTCCTTGCTCTTAAGTTTTCTTTTAAAAATGTCAGATAAAGAGACATGAGGACATTTGCTAGAATCATAATAATAAATGACAATAAATATGTTAAATCATAAGAACCAGGGAAAAATAACTTCCACTGAAATTGTATATTTGATATTCTTAGAAATAATTAAAGCAAAAAGAAAAAAGAATTTACTTCCTCCTCCCCCAACTAGACTATTTGTTCCCTTTTATCACATGATTAACAATGGGTAATTTCAAATTAAATGAGGTAAATTCACTACAGGCAAATTCAATTACATGATGTTGAGATTTCTGCAAATAACTTCCGGGCTCATGTAGAAGGCATTCAGAAAAATCCAAGCACCTATCACTAGGCACACCTGCTCCTGCCAATAGGGTACACAGTAACCTCTTGCTTACTACTTATCAGGACTGTACCAGTCATGTTTGTTCGGTTCTTACATCAGCAAATATAAATATCAATATGAATAAATATATATTTACAAGTAGATAAATGTTACTGTGCTACACCTGTGTAAATCCAGGTAATGACTCCTATAAAGCAGCAGCTCTTGCCTATGTATGTCAGGTCCAATTTTTTCCTGTTACATGTAAAGCCCAAAGTGAAAACTTGTGAACCTTTTTTCTAAATAATTAATTTGTATGTGGTTTGAAGAAGAATTTTTCAGCTTTCAAACTCAGAAATGCCCAAATCACTTTGCACAATTGCATATAAAATATGGTTAGCGCTGTTACTGTGCTGTCAAATTTGACAGCCATTCTGTACTCAGCAATATATCAAACACCATCCAAATGCAACTATACAAATGTCACCTCTGCCTGTGGAACTTAATAAATGAAGCAATATTAATCAATTAAGGGACAGTGGAGTGGATGCAGAAGCAGCCAAGTCTACCTGAGGATTACAATAGGGAGTTCTGGGTGGGTAATCAAGTTTAAACTGCAGAACTGCCAAGGCACACGGATTCTCTGTATGATAAAGCGGATTTCCGGTCACACACCGAGGGAAATGGAGAAACTTTTGCTCTTGGACAGACAAGAGAAAATTTTGCTCTTACACCATTTATCTATTAAATGCTACTGTACCATCTACCAAATCTTTTTACTTCTGCTCACATATATTTCTATGACTAGGTATGTGGCAGATCATCTACACATTCCCACTGTGAATTTCTGAAGATAGCATTTTCACATGAAATATCATGACATGGAGTGATACCCCTCTCCTAGGCTGTTTGGTAAGGGACAGTCTTGTCCAAGCCTTTCAAGCAGAAATGAAGACCCTCCAAACACATGTGAATATAAAGGCTCACTAAGTACCATTTTAATTACCTATTTATCCAGTACCCAATAGACCAGAAAAGTAAAAATACATCTTGCCCCATTACATTTTATGTACTTGCTATGCTTAATGAAAGGATTTTCTTTCCAATTTACCTCTCTTGTCATATCAGATCTCCTACTCCTGCAGTATTAGGGATTTCCTTCCACAGAGAAGAAGCAACTACGCAGTATTACATTCTCCTTAGAGGGGATGCTTTTCAGAGGGGACAGCGCACACCAGATTAGTTTCTTTCCACCCTTGCCTTCACATAGTGTACAAGATTATAAATTGTGTACTGCTCTAAAGTGTCAATGTTTTGTCATAAACTAGCCCCAAAGAAACAAGATAACAGGCCATCATTCATAAATGATATTCAGAATGGCTGCCAACCTCCTTATCCTTGAAGGGCCAAACCTCAACGTGGTCAGTATTTCCTCAAGGTTGTTGTCACATATAGATGCGTGGATTATCTTTGGCAGCATAAAGCTGCTTTCAGGAGAAATGGCTGCAGCTCTGTGGTACCTACTCAGTCTGCACAAGGGCCTAAACAGTAAAGATTGCAAAATTACATGTAGAAGGGGACAGAAGCAGAGCACTAAAGAAGATAGCTGCTTGATCAAGGTTTGCCTTTGGCACTGATAAAGCAGCCAGTCACTTAGACTGACAGATTTTAAACGTGAATAAAACAGCTACAGACCCATATCTAGTTTTCTGTAGCACAGGCTGGTACAAAGGATGTGTCAGATTGTGCTGGTGAATGGTTATTAGGGGTACCCTGAGAGACACAAGTCCTGCCATTAGCTCTTGTCAGCCAAATAATCAGTAAAGCCAGATCCAGTTCCAGTGCTCTCCCTTCCTATCCTAGTGTCCTCATCTTTGGATTGGCACAAATAATTTTCTTCCTGCCTGGCAGAGCAGTGTTTACCACACCTGTTTAGGAAGTATAAAGGACCAGTGCTGGGAGTAGTAGGAAATAATAATGGACGTGGGGAATAGTAGAGATTGAACAATAGCTCCCTACCCTAAAATAGAAGTCACTTTGCTGTGCAACTCAAGGAAAGGCAGAAAACCAGATCTTGCAAATCAGTCATAGAATTTTAGGCCTTGCAGGAAAAGCTCATCTTAAAACAGAAACAGCCACTGCATCCCATGATGTCAGTCATGGAATCCAGTCTAAGGTCTGTAGGAGACCTCTAGGTCTGAACCTTCTACAGAATGCTCTTTACCATTTCTGAGTGCTTTGAAAGATTCTCTGCCTTGGGCTAGAAACATCAACGTTTTTCCTAATCTCTAGCCTCTTGGTGATAACTAATGATTACTAACTAAGAGTAATTATTCTATTTAAGGAACTGCTTCTGTTATACTTAAAGGAGAATACAGAGATAATTGCCTGGAGGCATGCAACAAATCACAGCAGCTTCATATAATTCCTAAAATGTTTTGAGTTTTGGAGATGCTGGTATTTTAAGCAATATTTAAGGAATCAAAATACTCTGCTAAGCCACAGAAAGAGATTTTTTTAGGGGTTAGACTTTCCCAGTAATCGACTGAAGGCCAGCAACACTTCTTTAAAAGTAACTGCTTCAAACTAGTTGAAGCAATTGATAGACAAGGTGAGATCTTGGTACTTCCTCTAAGGGAAAGTCACACCGAACTGGAGGCCAGTCAGCCTCACCTCAATACCTGGGAGAGTGACAGAGCAACTAAACCTGGAAGCCATCTTAAGGCACGTGAAGGACAAGGAAGTCATTAGGAGTAGTCAGCATTGATTTACCAGGGGGTAAATCCTGGGTGACAAAGCCAAGTCCAGTCCGTTTTGCCTGTGACCATAACTGGTGAGTGATCTCTCCTTGTCCTTATCTCTATCCATGAGCCTTTCACTCTATTTTCTCTCCCCTGTCCAGCTGAGGAGGGGAGTGATAGAGGGGCTTTGGTGGGCACCTGGCATCCAGCCAGGGTCAACCCACCACAAGTTCGTATTTCAGATAGACACCAGTTTGCTCTGAAAGCTCTCCTGTAAGTTCATCAATTACCCCAAAGAAATACTGCCATAAGATGTCAAACAACCATTTTTCCCACATCTGCTCTGCTTCAGAGGATTCAATTTTTGTCCTTTAAGCAAAATCTACAAAAATATCCTATAAATTTCTCTAGTTATTGTAGGTAGATGATGAGATAAACTTGGCTGTTAGACCATCTGAGGAAAAAACCCCATATGAAACTTGCATGAATATCACAATCTGCTATTAACATCATCACCAAATGCAGATGCTAAAGAGTGACTCACTGACTGCTAGCAATATGTAAACATACTCTATCTATTGATTGCGTAGTTAAAGTCCTGGAACTCAGTTAAGAGTAAACATTTTAAATTTGATTTGATTCCTTGATATAAAAGTGATTCTTAAGATTATTAATCTACTCACAATCCTGGTTTCCAGAGATACTAAAGTGCCTGTTGACTCTCTTAGATTTAAAACAATAATACTTAAAGCACATGAAAAAAAAATAAAAAACCCCACCAAACCAAAACCAAAACAAACAAACCAAACCAAAACCACTCCCCACCACCCAAAAAAATATTTTTTGAATAAAACACTTTCCAAAAAAATCCTATTATTTAGTTTCCTTCTCATGGCCTAGAATTTATCAACTAAACTTCTTAGCATACTAGATTTAAATTGAACCAGAAAGATTATGGTTTTTATACCTTGCTGTTAACGTGCTTTTAAAGCAGAGCATATATACTTCTGAATAAATTAAAGCAAAAAAAAATTAAGGAAAATTAATACTAAAGTTTCAATAATCAAAATAGACTAAATCGATCCCATAGCTGAATTCAGTTTGGTACACTGCATCTACATAAATGACCTTTGTGTTTTATTAGTACTGAGACAGAAAACAGTCCCAGATCTGAAACAAACTCCATCAGATCTACATGGCCAGCATCACTGGTATACATTTACACTTTGGTATTAAAAAAAAACAACTTTGGCATTGCCCAAAGCTTACCTGTCATTCCCAATTTGCTGCATGACATAACCAGCCACTCAGGGTGCACCTGAGTGCACCTTGAATCACTTTCAGCAAGTGCCCCCTGACAGTACGGGGTTCAGGGAGCTTTGGCAGACTGAGCACAGACACTGTGGATCGCAGAGTGATCACTGACTGCAAAAGAGGCATCTGGGGGACACACAGAAGGCTGTGGCTGCAGAGAGGTTTCGGAGCATGGATTCCTTGACCTGCCGACAGAGGAGAGCCCCACTCATCCTTTAGTAATCAGGAACTTCCTCCAGTGACTGCAGAAGGAAACTCGGGTTTAGACATCTCTCTGTCTTCTGACAAAACATAAATCCTCCTGATGTACCAGAGCAGGAGGTAGATTTTAACACTAGTAGTATCCCAGCTCATCAGGCTCTCTCTCAGGTACTTGCAACAAGTGACATGTCACAAAACACAGTACCTAACGAGCCATGTCAGCCCATCTCCATACTCATTTTTTTTCCAAGTACAAGAGACAGTACACATTTTGTCGATTTGCCTGCAATGTAACGTGTACTTTATAGTATTTTGCCTTAAAAGAGGGCAGATGAGTAGTGGAGAAGAAAAATGCCTCCTCCTTCCTTTCGGCATTTGCCTCTTGCATAAGGCGCAAGGAGAGGCGCCCTTTCCCCGAGAACAGCTGGGCATGCTCAGGGAAGGGAAGGTTTTGGAAGGAGGTGGGAAGAGGAGCTCAGCTGCGCTCAATAGAAAGTGGGGGAGCCTGTAGGATAGCGTGAGTGGTGCGGAAGGGAAGGGAGAGGAGCAGGAATCCCTTCCCAGACGTTAGAGTCCTGAGATCCCACAGGGGATTGTGTGCAGGGAGTTGAGGCCATGGAGGCTTCCTGAGGGGAAATGTGCCTAAAGTTGAAAGGCTGTGCTGTAAGGATGCTGTGGATGGAGAGTTGTGTTTACAGTCTTCTCCCTTTTCTTTTTTCTTTTAATGAAAAGCATTCTGATTCTTAGGATTGTAAATGGTGATTTTTCTAGTCTGTTTTTCAGGAAAACTCAACTTAATTGAGAAAGTTCCTTTAAGTCCTTCACATAATCTGGCTCACCACAGTGCGATTTTGAAGGGTCAGGTGCAGCTCTTTTTGGTTAAATTCTTGATTCCGAGATTCCGATTGCCAAATACCCCACTTTGTTGAGGAGTACGTTTAGTGCAGGTAGCTCGATGTGCAGCTGCAGTGCAGGCTCAGGGTTGAGCTCTGGGTGGCAGAAACCCCAGGCAAGGGCCCGTGAACTGCTGACTCTTTGCATGACAAAGGGCACGGGGACCTGTGGCCCAGCCAGGGGACAGCACACTCAGAGACACAGCGGGAGCTGATGACTCTGCCGAAAGACCCCGGGCTTTGGCGCACGGATTGTGAGGGTATAAAAGCCCGGAGATTCCTTTGTTCGCGGTCCCTCCTCGGAAACACCAGCTCCAGCTGGTTTTGTGTTGCTGCGCCACGATTAACTTATTTTAAGGATCCAGACGTCTGGAAATCTGCTGTGGGAAACTCAGTGCTGAGCCGGTAAGGAAACCTTGTCTGACTGTGAGTGTGGGGTGTGCAGGGAGTCAAAGCGGGGTCACTGGAGCCACCCGATGTGAAGGGCTCCGGTCACAGCTCACGTGGTGGGACCGAGACTGCCAGAGTGGCTCCTGGATGGTTGAACAGGAAAGTTTCCATAACAACCCTATGAGTCACAAAAACTTGCTATAGGATGGGGAATTTTACAGGCAGTGTTTGCAATGACACTAATTTCAAGCGTCGTTTCAAGTAAGGCTACACTACAAGGAAGTTAAGGCTTTTTTTCCTCTAAAAGGAGCCTATGAATTGGCTAGAATAGGCAGAGATCTTGGGCCGTGGTGTTTGGCTAATTTTCTAGAAAAGTACCGAAAAATTCTGTGAATCACTATATCCCAAGAACTGATTCTGTTGTTTATCAGTTTATCTGTTTGCAGTAGTTCTGAGTTGCTAGACATGACTTTTGGTTAACAGTTTCAATTTGCATGGTAGCTGGGTGTGTTGCTTTCAACACAGCTGAACTGATCAGCTAATCGCTTTCAGGAGAGCCTGCCCTGAAGGCATTTCATCTTGAGTTTATGGGTTAAAATAGCTTGAGCTTGCCAGATGGTTTCTTAATCAGGCATCCCCTTCACGCCTACATGAACCTACATTGCTGTTGAAACTTTGAGAGTCATCTTCAAGACTTGAGTCTGTCTGAATATTCCAGAGCAGCCAGAACAGCACATTCGCGATAGGTTTTCGTGGCTTGTAAGTAAGCCTGTAACAAGTGATCTATGTTTAGTGTAATATTCAGTAGCATGGGGGGTTCAAATGGGAGAGTTAGCTAGACACTGGAGAGAGAGATACCCTTTAGTTATGTATTTCACTCTGTACCAACCACAAACAAGCTACTACCGCTATAATTACAGGATTGGGTGTTTTTGGTTTGTTTGTTTGTTTGTTTTGCGTGTGTGTGTGTGGTGTTTTGTGTTTTGGTTGTTTTTTTTTTATTCCACCGATTTTTTTTATTCCACTGTTCTGTGTCTGTATATGCATATTTTTTTGAGCTAAAACCAATGTTATTGCATGGTAGGCTTTAGTACTTCAGGCAAATCTAAGTCAGGCAATGTCACATATGAAAAAGTCACAGATGTGACCAAACAAAAGTTCTGGTTTATCATATAAGAAAGGATAGAATCACATGTCAGCAGCTTACTGTTTTTGAATGCTTCTGCCTATTTAAGGATGGATATGCACAGAACTTCAGTGTCAGAGAGATAGGGAAGAATTTCAGCATTTTTTCAACTTTTTAAGTAGAAACCTGTTAAAAATTGAGGAATCGAAAGAGTGTACAGGCCTATGTTTAGATTTTGACTCCAGAGCACTGTGAATTGAGTTTATCTCTCTCCTCTCAGGTGGATGTCATATAACTTAAAAGTTGCTCAGAAGTTTCTTTCTTAGATGACTCCGAGGTAAGGATATCAACAAAACATGGTACCATATGTGAGATCACAAGTCCCAGATGCTTATGCTGCCGTTCTGCTTTTGTATTGCTACATGAGATACAGTGAGAACAGAACCACATTATCTTGGTGTGTGGGTGATCATACAAACGTTGCCTGGTTCAGTGAGGTATTCCACTCATCAACCTTTAGCCATGAGTCTCAAGGTGTGTTGCTGGTCCTGATGTGGATCATCGCTGCTGTAAGATCCAGAAGGAGTTACCTTGATGATCTTTTGTGTCTCCCAGGTCTGCAGAAGACAGCTGGGGAAACCATTATGTTTCTTTTTTAATCCATAATATGGACATTTTAGATGCTGATACTTGACAGTACATACTTTAGTAATGATGAGAGTTTCTTGTCCTTCACTCCGTGTCAGTAGCCGTGAGTGAACATTTCCTTTGGCAGAACCAATAATACCCTGGCTGCTCTAAATCCAGATGCTTCAAAATGGGCTGAATACTTGGAAAGACAGTATGAAAACAGATTAGTTGCATCATCACTAAAAATAATCAATCAAAAACCCAGAGCCAACTTTCACCTGTGTATTTTTATATTGGAATCCATTAAAGAATATGGTTGTAAATATTTCAAATCAAGATGATGTGGTGATGTGCTCATCCTGATGTGGTGAATCATGTTTATATCATTGTTGAGCTTGAGGTTTGCTGACAAGAATTTTGATCAAGGCCATTTAACTGCCTTCTGCAGGTCTTTTAGGATTTAATTTAGCAAGTAGACAGTATTAAAGTGCTAAATCTTGAACAACACACGCAATATTATTTTAACATCTTGATAAAAAACAATGGTGAGAATTATAACCTTAGTGATGCAACTCAGTGTAGAAATACAAACAGCAGTCATGTCCTAAGAGTTGTGCTGCTTTTACCTGTGAAATAGGAAAGAACTTTCATTTAGGGAATGGCATTACAGGCAATAAATGTGGTTATTGGTTATTATCAGCAATCCAGTGGTTTCCCTATCTGACTTACCCTTAGGAAAGCAATTGCAGATGAATGATCATATAAATTATTAATGTCCTCAGCCCAGATTGTCAAGAGAATGGCCAAGATTGTTATCTTGTTTGATCCAAGATAAAAGCTCTTTCAAAGTAAGAATCCATTGTCATGGCTTATCTCAGGCTGGTAACTGAGTACCACAAAGCTGCTTGCTCACTCCCTCCTGCCTCCACTCTGCCGTGGAATGGGTAGCAGAATCAGGGAAGGAAAAAACCCGATAAACTCATGGCTGAGGTAACAATAGTTTAATAATTGGAACAAAGTAAAACATAATAATATTAATTATAACCCCCCGATGTTACATTATAATAATATTAATAATTAATAATAAAACCCAAGGGGAAAACCCAGACAAACAAGTGATGTACAATACAATTCTCACCATCCAGTGACCAATGCCCGCCCCATCCTTGAACAGCAGTTGGACTCATCCATCTAACTCCCCTCAGTTTATATCCTGAGCATGATGTTCTATGGTGTGGAACATCCCTTTGGCCAGTTCAGGTCAGCTGTCCTCCCAGCTTCTTGTGCACCTCCTCACTGGCAGAGCGTGAGAAACTGAAAAGTCCTTGACGGAGGGTAAGCAGTACTTAGTGACATCCAAAACATTGGTTTGTTATCAACATTGTTCTCATACTAAATCCAAAACACTGCACTGTACCAGCTGCTAAGAAGAAAACGGACTCTATCCCAGCCAAAACCAGGTCACCCATGATACAGGCTGCCTTAGCCGAGTTCCTTGGTGTATCACAGAATTGCCACAGGAAGTTGTAGAAAGCAGTAGAAAGCCTCTATCCCATAAAACCAGTCACTCCACTGTTCTTAGATGTGAGGAGAAATTCAGAAGATACAATTAGTATGGCAAAACCAGCAAAAGTGTTTTCACAATCACTAATGTCCTTTAGCTGAGTAGTATTTTAATGTAACACTTTGTAGCTTGCAGCCCTCTGTAGAAAATCTACCTCTGCTTGTCAGTATAGGCTGTAATAGGTAAGTCTTCTCAGGTAGCACCTAGTGGCTACAAACAGTTCTTTCTATTGTCTCTCATTGCATATAAAGATATAAGGCTACTAAATAACTTACAAAAAAGTCATGACCTTTTTATTGCTTGACAGAAATAGAGTATAATAAACTGCACACGGAGTTTTTGTTATAAGGGAAATGGCTGCCAATGAAAAATGCTGCAGAGCACCTTCTCAGCAGTCCATTACAAGTATATCAAATATGTCCTTTGTTGCCTATGCTTCTTTCCATACAGTTTCAAATCCAGAACCAGCCCTTCAGCAGACTCTCTGGTCTGAATTCAGTAATCTTAAAAGTCTATTGAAAGCTCTGGAAAAAGGCTGTAGTCCTCAGCAATGCTCTTCTAGCAAATTAGCAGTCTTTTCCATAAGCTAACATTATATTTCAGTGAGCTTACCTGAGAGCCATAATGCTGCTTGCTTGGCACACAATGTGTGCAGGGCATTGACCTCAAGTTTGCTTTTACATTTAATGGTGTTTATTAAACACCAGCTCTTTAAACAAGAGCTCCTCTGCGTACATCTTGCTCACCCTGGTGAAGAATAAGAGATTGAACCAATACCTGGCAGATATGTAGTCTTGTTTTGCGATGCATTACTGGAAGAAAGCAAGATCAGAGGTGTTAAACAGAAGAAGATAGGTGTAGCAGTGGTAATTAGTAGGAATGCAATATGATATTTGAAAGTCAATTTGTCTTGATCCTCAAAATAATGGTGTGTGGAAAGCCCCCCCTTTCTATATGCAGCCTGGCAGAAGCCTCTGAGAATTAAACTTCTTTGCACCTGTATTTGCAGTTCTTGCAGGAGAAGAATGGATAACATAAAGAAGGTCCTCCCATTATTTTCTGACTCTGTATGAAACATCTTATATTGCAATGTCTACATCTTATTGAAAAATCCAGAGGCTGCCAAACCCAGAGTAAGCAGAAATATTCACTTCCTCAGTGAAGGCAAGGAATATGTGACGCTTCCTGCACATTTATGTAGGCACCACTCATAGTGAGGGGTTGGAGCAATTGGTGAGAGTGCATGTAGGCATCGTGAACTCTAGCTTTGTGGGTAAGATCAATGAAACACTGTTAAATTGAATCTTGCCTGGAAATATGTGGAAGATAGATGAAGATGAAAATAGCTAACCTTCCACTTTGTCTTTACATTCTGGTACTTCTCAGATATGAATATTCCACTGCTTTTGAGACTTGGAAAATAATGCCTTTAAAGGAAATGCAAGTTTTATCGCAGACTTCAGCTACAGCCAGAATTCATGGGTGCATTAGTTTTATTTGATTAAAAATATGTAAACACAGGAGTAATTCAGCCTGCCAGATTCCCCACAGGCAATTTCAAGTTCTCATATCCTCAACAAGCAAGTATTCTGCTGGTACTCGGCTGAGAAATTAAGATAAGCACATGATATACAGCTCAGCAGTCACAGGCCTTGGAACAACTGTAACGTTAACTCAAGTGGAATTACTGACATCATACCAGAAATACAGCAGGGAAACAAAACCTGCCCCTGCTGTTTTTAACCCGTGCTTTGGGCCTCGTTAAGCATTTTGTTTGGTCAAAGCTTTCAGTTCTGTTGAGAGCTGTCAGCCCTACAGCAGCTCAGTTCTCTGGACTTACTAGAAAACATCAAAAGAACATCAAAGTGTGTATAGGTATATGCATATGTATGAACATATGTGTGTATATATACACATCTGTGTGTGTATGCATACTGCATGTATATACATTTATACATAGTAGGTATCAGCAGGTGGAAATACTGTTGAGTCTTGTTACAGCGTTTAAGTCAACCAAGTTATTTGGATAAAGTCTTAGATGCATTTAGCAATATGTAGTCCGATTTCTTAGAAAGTATCAACATTTTGCACCTCTGAAAATACATTTGTCAAATATCTTGCTTGTACTGCATTGTAATATGTAACATACATGCGTGTTTTTGTTATTACTCCATCCGAGTGTTCATAACTGAACAATGAGAAACTAGAGATTTCAAGTCATCATTAATGAAATGCAACATGTACATGAAAGGAAAGAAAGTCTAGAATAAAAAAAAGTGGAGAACAACAGTATCTAGTACTAGTTGAGCTATTACTTTGATGAAGAGCACAAGGGACTAGCAATACTCACAAGTGTAAGGACTAAAATTAAGCGTGGATCCTACCTAAGCTCTCTAAAGTATTTCTTTATATTTGTCATGTGCATTTGCATATGAGACACCTACCACCTGACCCAAGGGGAGAAAATCCATGCTTGATAGTAAAGATACAACTATATGGTACAATGCAGCAAGTCAGTGCTATACTGTGCTCAGTTTAAAAACTGAGAAGTGCGACTGCCAAACTGAAACCCCCAAATAAAGGCAATTTAACTTTTAGTTATCATTTTCCAACTGATTCTTCATACTTTTATGTTTAATCTTCTTTAGGAACATCACAGTATTAAAATTACATGGGCACTTACACTTTCAAATAGTGGTTGGGTTTTTTTTCTCATGCGAAAAACTGTTTTTACTGTAACAGGAATAACCATAACTGATAATAGCATATAGGTTTGATTACATTTAAGCAAAGAGCTGTCAGGACAGACTCTGTAGCGTGTAAAATTGAGGACAAAAAATTCAGCTCTCTGTAAGAAAATATAGTGCTGGCACCTTTACATTAAAATAAACACAAAATGGTTGCCAGGCTCTCCATGCAGTGAGGCCTTAATGTATTAAATAATCCGCTGATGGAGAGAGACATGACAGAAGCACAGCTGCCTGGCCTAGGAAACCAAGCAGCTGTAAATAATTGTTGCAAGCTGCAGCTGCCATTCATGTATTTGTAGCAATCAAAAGTAAAGATACACAAAAGTGTATGTACAATGCAAGTTGTTTGTTCTTGCTGCAATGGAATGTTTGATTTCTAGCAGTGCATTCTTCTGATGATTCTCCATACATAGAGCTTTATGCCTGAGGGAAAAACAGCCATACTGTCCTTTGTTCTTGAAACTGTATGCATAGAAATCACCTTCATTAATCCCTCCACACTTTTTACACCCTTAACTGTGTTTCATTCTTCCAATAACTTAATTTCTTTAGAACTGGCAAGATGTTTCCAAATTTCAGAACAAGATTTAAGTCATGCTTTTCAAATATGTTCTATCACAGTTCAGAAGTCCAAGAGTTTGGAACTTTGGCAAAGTGGCTGTAGTGACTATTTCTTCTTTTCTTTTTTTTTAAATTAAAATCCAAGTCAACCAAAATGCATGAAAAAGGATCAGAATATATCAAGTAAAGGGTAAACAAAACTATGTGCTTGACCATATTACCTTAGCAGATATGTTTTATCAGCATCAATTGGAGACTATCTCTTCTAAAATACATACGTATTAAAGGACAAGTTAAACATAGATTGCAACTGACTTCCTGTTCCCAGCTCTTAATATTTGTGTAAATACAGGTCCTATTTTACTTCCTTACCAGTAAAGGTCAAAGCTTGTACTTAATGAATTCCTGGTTCACACAAGGTATTTACTTTTCATTCTATATCTGGTAACAAAATCTATCTGATTATTAAATTAACAGAGCTGTGCTGTAACAAGTAGCAAATAATTTTATTTTTTCTAAATCCGGTTTGAACGTTAATTACAAACTACAGATTTAGCTCTGCTGTGTGGCAGTTATGAGTATAGCAATTAGGAGGACTTAGGCTGTTTCCTGTTCGTATGACTTAAATGAACTGAGTTGTAACTAAACTAGAAACACTTGAACCACAGCTGCTTTCACGTGTAATGCTTTCCATTCCTTTTCTGTGTGGTATGGAGTCAAAATGCATGTTGCCCAGGAGAACTGCTGATATATAATTCAGGATATTTCTAAATTTCCCTTAGAAAAGGAATAGTGTTTAGCCGAAAAGCTGGAAAAAAAAAATATCTGACCTGCACTTTCACAAATTTTGGCTTATCGTGGAGATGTTCTCCATGTTAATGTAATCCTGAGGAAAAAAACTATGTTAGGAATTAAAATAAAATCAAATTTGTATCAACATTTTCTATTTCAGTAAAAAAAAAGAGTATTCAAAGTTTGGATTTAGTTCAGCATAAAGTCTAATCTGTCTCTAGACTCTATATGAGGTCATCATGAATAGTTAAGAAATAGCAAGAAGGAATAACTTTTTTCTCTCTCTACTAGAAGCAAATGAAAATGACAGAATCAATGTCTTCCTCTACAGATTACTTAATCACTGGAAGATAAATTTGGTCTTAAAAGATACTGCACAGATTTTGTTCATGATTATTCTGTTTGATGGAAATCTTACTTCAAAAGTCATACACAAGTATCAGGGGACTCAGACATGAATAGAGGAGACATTCCTTCTATGTTCTCTCTTTCCATAATTATATTATTCTGTTCTTTTCTGTCAGCACTGTAGCTAAAATGACCAGAATTCAGGATTGTTGTAGAACAAACTGGGCAGGCCAGGCTGCTCCAGATCAGAATGCAGTCCAGCATCAGTTTGAGTCCAGCATCAACAACACAGAATTCAGGAGCAGGGGAAGAGACTGGGAGAAGAGAGCAAATGGGGTTTGCCTTTCCAGAGTTCCTGTGTGCAGGAAGGGTATCATGTGAGAGAGCACTGCCACAGTAGTCGGCCTTGCTCTGTTTGGTGCAGAGTATATTTTTCCCCAGAAAGGTTTTAGTCCAGAAAGAGTTGAAGTATTTTGTCTAAGTTTATCTTCAAGGCAGCAGATATGCTTAAGAGAACTGTGGGAGTGGCAGGTTTTCTCAGCCTCTCTTGTTGGCGGGATATAAAGAGTGAACTACACCAGCTGAGGTCCCTAGAGCTGTAGTATCTGAGATACTCATCAAAGTGAGTGCCAGAGGCATAAAGCCAACACAGGGAGGTCTCAGGCCATTGTCCCCAACAAATTATAATTTACAAGTTAAATACCAATCAGTGAAGTCTTTACCACTTTTGGAGACATGAGTTTTAAATTATTTTCTACATTTTTTTCTAACAGGTATCTGGGAAAGATTTGACTTTACAGCCATTTAAGTACAAAAGTACTTTTGGAACAGTGTAAGAGTGTGACTTTTGGAACAGTAAAAGAGTGCTGTTAGTTAATTCTATAGTTTGTATTCACTTTCATCTATACACCCTGTAAAACAAGAAATTAAATATTCCGTAACACCCATAGGCACCGTGTCTGCACATTGCAACCAAGCATAATTTACAATGTTAAATGAAATTTTACATTTAAATATCTGTAACCAGATGCCCAAGGACAGCAGAACTGTCTCCAAGTGAATGGCAGCCCTAACAGTCTACTAAACAGCACTTTTTTTTTTGTGGATTTCTACTAAAAGCATAAGGTGGGTTATTTAATGTCTGATGGAACAATCACACTGGGCGTCTTTTAGGTCCTGTTTGGGGAAGGAGTTTAAATGAACAAAAAGCATGAAGGCAGGCAGGTAGAAAGGCACACAGAATGAACAAAAATATCAGGGCATTCTAAGAGTGGGACGTAGGCTAAGGGCATAAACTAGTTATGATTTTTTTGTGAATACTTCTCAGCCAAAAGTTTCTTGTTTACCACAGTTGGGATATTCTCTGAATACGTGTTTATTTTACCATCAGTTCCTTTGGAAAGCATTTTGGCAGCAGGGACAGCCAGCTGGCTGTGTGCTGCCTGCCCCTTTGCCTGCCAGCTACTCGCACAACTAGACAGGAGCCCCTGGTGTGTGCCATAAGCTTGACCTAGGGATACACCAGTGTATATGATCCTTTGCTCCCTGGCTACGTTACCTGAAAGATAATGATGAGAAACAGGAAGAAAAAATGGACTCTTGTTTTCTTATGTTTAGTATATTAATGCCAGTTATGTTGTTCTTTTGGTTTATTTTCAAATAGTTGTATGGTAATGGAATTACCTTGTGCATCAATGTTTCCCCAGTGATTTGACAAGTCATTATATCCCTCTTTTTCTTCCAGTCATACGTTCACAATACTGAATTTTTGGGGTTTTATTTAAGTAGCTTTATATAGAATAACTAATACTGACTACTTGCCTCTCTTTCTTTAGTTTTTCACTTAAAACTATTTGTTGTGACAACAGAAGACTAGGACATAAAGTATTCAGTATGTGGAGGAATATTTCCTTTAAACTCCTTTCCACTATAGTGGTAAAATCAAAAATACTCCACTTTTTTTTTTTTTTTTTTCCACAGTAGTACAGAGAAAAGGTTACTCAGTTCTTTTTATGGTTTACCATGTCCAGAAAAAAATTTAATCATTCATTGTTTAAAGCTGTATTCAGTCTGTAGCTAAATTGTGTTTATATTAATAATTTGCAAATTTTGTATGAAATGTAATCAGCATATATTCAGTTGTCCATATAGGAATTCAGTGTTTCTGGGTTACACAGCAGAAGTATCATTGTTCAGTCAAAATCTTGAGTGATACGGATCTGCTTCCAGTCTTGTCAAACACAAATCTATTTAAGGAAAAGGAGATGTTTCTGAGTATCTTCCCCATTTGTGACTACTGTACAATCTTTCATTTTCCACTATGTGGTCTTACCAAGATTTAAAAATGGATTAGATACTGGACGAAAAATTCAGTCGTACATAATGCAGAATTTCTAAGTGGTCTTTTTGGACAGTTTACTGGATAAAAATTGGCCTGAAACCTACCTAATGTGGAAATCCTATTTTCCAATTTAATGTTTGAAGGATTTTAAGCCTCATTCCAAGTCTGTGTTCATACCAGATAAGTTCTAATATGCATCTAGTTAAGGTATGCTAATTGAAAATAGTGTTATCTTGAGACAGTCTAGACAAAAAAAAAAAACCCTACAAGTTTCCCTGGAATGTCAAACTCTTCTACTGAAATTTTACAACTCATTGGATTGCAGACAGAAAGTGAGATTGCCCTGCCAGTCACAGTGAATGTCTCTGTCATAAAGAATAAAAATAACCCAGTTGTTTTCAAGAGCCTGATTTTATGTAATTCTGATACAACATTTCTAAGACATGAAATGTTCTATTCATTATACTTAAATGATTCTGTAATGAATGTTCTAAAATGTTTGCTTGAAGGCCAGGCATCTAAAATAATTTGAAAGTTGAAGTGCATATGATTTTAATGGTATCATGTTAAACCAATACATCTTACAATTATTTAAAATTTGAATGAGACAGAAAATCACATTTCAGAGGTCAAAGAAAAAAACCCCACCAGAACAGCTGCTGTGTCAGATTGCTATCAAGCTGTAGCCTGTATATTTGCATTCCAGAAGGAGCAATGGAAGCTTCCAGGCACAAGCTTCAAAAGTTGGCAATTGCCAGTACACCCACAGGACTTATGGCTAATCAAATGCTGTATTTTAGTGTGACTCTTTAGTAAGATATGTAGCTATTTATCCAAAAAGTATGCAAGGCTGATAAAATAATACACAATAAGTATATATTACTGGAAATGGAACATATTCTTAGCAATCTTCATAAAAGTAGCAAAATATTTTATAATTAATATACTTAAAATTTCCTAGGTTAATTAAACTGTGCAAGGTAGTCTGTTACTTAGTTGAAGTGTTATGACTCTTTCGATTTGCATCATTTCTGTCTTTAAATAAATTCCTTTGACGTTCCAAAATCTTCCAGAAGTATACATAATGCTGGGAAGTAAGTTATACATTAAATTCCAGTAAATTTACTGGAAAGTAAAGTATACTTCATATACTGTGACTGCAATACTCTATATGGCCACAATAATCCCTGCTCTCCTGTACAGCTGATGATGTTACTAAACCAGTTACAGTTATTAAATGGGAAAACAAACCCACATTAACTAGAGGAATCATTTTCTCACTGCAGTTGGACAGGCAGTTTTGCACAAAGCTCTTCCACATAAAATAGTTATCTGTGTACTGAGAGATCAGTCACTTCTCATAGTCCTGCAGCAAATGCTTTTTTCTTGATCTGGAGTCCTGACTTAAACGTAGTTACAGATGGATGCTTTTTATTAACTGTGTTCACATCATCATAAAATAGCAAGATACTTGCTGAATCATAAGTATGTAAGCTGATTCAGTGAAATTCCTTCTAGGATAGTTGAAGGTAATACCTTTATCTTGACCTCTCAGACAGAATGAGTGTCAGCTAAGAATGTTGCTACAAACATGGGGAACTGAAAACAACAACACTTTCCATAAGTATTTGTAAAAACTTTTACCGGTACTTGCATTTCTTGAGATTTTTGTAAGCTTTATGTAATAAAGATGTAGAAGTTTTTGGTAAACATAAGGGCTATGAAGGCATGGTAATGGGAGAGGAAAATTAACTATTAGGTGGCATATAAAGGCTTTGGTGCATTCTCATGTGTTCCTAATGGTTTTAGTTCCATGGTGTCTCAGTTTGGTAATGATGCTCACAAGTGCCCAGCTCTTAAATGAGCAAGCCATGAAATGCTCTTGATGTCAGCTGCTCTAATTAATTACTGCTTGACAGAAAGATTATGTAAATATGCTAAAAAAAATCATATTTGACAACAGTGATGAATTTTTTTCATCTTTTTTGTCAGAGAAGGGTGAATTTCTGTATGACACTATCAGTTATCAAGTTTGAGTTGTTAAGGGAGCACTATAGTCCCTTATCTTCACAAAGAAGATATTTCCTAAAAGCATAAAAAATGAAATTCTGTTTTGGATTAATAAGAACTCAGAGCTAATTTGCTAGAAATTAATGTAGTATGTACAGTTGTGAAATTTTAATAATTATATATTATTAGAGTATCTGTCTTGTTACTGAGGCTGTTTTGAGAACCAATATTTTTTTTTACTTTGATCAAGAGGGAAGGTCAGGGGCAATCCGAGTGTAACAGAACTGGAACTGATCTTCTGGGATGTTGGTGGGAAGGCGGAGATTAACTTGTGAAGGTTGCCAAAGTACCACAGCGCAATAGCCATTCCGATTTTGGAGCATGGATTGCCCTCTGCCCTTGGCAGTGCTAAAGTGGCAGGCAACAACTTACTTAGCTCACTTGTAAGCTCAGGAAATGAGCTGTACCATGGACAGACCTTACCAAGGCAAACTTTATCATTTTGTTTATAAAGTCACACAAGGGTGAGATGAACACAATCACTCAGGAGTGTGAATAAAAGCTAATGAAAGAAGAGGTCCTAAAAAAAATCTGAGATCTGTATCTCAGTTCATTCATTTCTTACCATCTTTTATGCACACAGTCTTTTCAGAAGTTCCACAGCTCCTGCACTTCATTCTTCCACTTTGTGTACTGATCCAATATTATTCCTTAACTTATCAGCTGGTGATCATAATTTGTGTATTATTTGTCTTTTCACTTTTGGGTATAATACCAAATTTGTTCAGTAAATACAGTTAAAAGTGTTTGAGCTCCTACAAATAGAAGCCATTATAAAAACCTTGTAAGAATGATAATGAACTGGAGGAGTTTGTGTTTTCTTTTCTTCTTCTTCTTCTAAGTGGCTTTTAGGTGTGTTGAACTTGATCAAAAGGAGATCCTGTTTGGCGGGTACTCTGCTGTTGCAGTTTCTGAGAGCTATGGGAATGAGGGAGGGCATTGCAATTCTATATATAAAGCATCCAAGCTTGAAGAGGGCAGCCTAGAAAGTGGTGGCAGTGACACTGCCTGTTTGGAACAGAGGGGAGCTCTGAAAAAAACCTCTCCAGTCCTGCCATGCAACATGTTCCCAACAGTAATACTGCTCATCTTCTGCAGTTTCTTGCAGTCTGCTGGTAAGTCCAAGGTGCCTGCCTTCCTCTTGGTGTATGGTTTGAAGGAAAGTACACATGTATTGAAGTGAAGGGGGTGACTCCACTGCAGTATTACAGTACATAAGCTTCAGGTTTTGCTCTCCTTTCCCATGACCAGCTGAACTCAGTTTATACCTTTTCTTCTCCTTCACTTCATCTTAAAACACAACCGGTTGTTTAATATATACATGACTGAAATAGAACTATTTGTTCTTAACTTTGTTTGTTTTTTTTAGAAACGTGGTTACTGATTTGTTGTATCTGTCCCTAAAACTCATTCTCTAGATACAGGGAATAATTTTTTAATGGGCATTTGTTGTGCTTCCAAGTTGCCAAGTGTCTTCATCTTTCAGATGCTCGGTGTCCTAGTGATGTCACTGTGGAAGCTGTATATCTTCTGTGTAGAGTGATGATCGAAACAACTTTTCTTTGTTATGCCATCTTCAAAAAGTATTTAGTGTGAGCTGTGTGATGGCATTACTTTTTTTGAGGAACAGTGCAGCAAAAAGAATCCTGTGCTGGAAATCAGGCAAATGGTTCTAGTCTAAAAATTCTACGTGACTCTTTAATGTATTCCTCTCTGTGTTACTTAATATAATTCCTTAGTCTTTTAAAGGACTCTGTCTTGCTTTTTTGATCCAACCCATCTGAATACCAGATGAATGTGTAATTTCTAAAAAAGACTTGACAAGTATGTTCACTGACTCTCTAGCTACTCTGCTTTCTTGCTCATTCTTCTTCCTGTGTTGGTTTTGGGGTTTTTTAATGGATTTTTTGAGAGTGAACCTTTTTTACTATGGTTTAGCATCACTTAGGATGGTTAATTTTTTGTCTCTTCTGTATATTCTTTTTAATTATCAGTTATTAGTTACAGTTTCAGGAACAGGTTTCAGACTGCTAAAAGGCATACTTCATTTGCTTTAATTTGAACAAAGTTAAATTTATTTCTTCTGTATTGTGTTTACTACATTTAATGAACCATATAGTTCAAATTGCATGGGGACATTCATTACTCTTAAATCAGTGACTAAACTGTAGCACTAAAATAATTAAAATATAAGCAACTCAACCCTATTGTAGACTCTCAGAGCCAATTTCTAACCTCAGCTGTATTGTTATAAATCAGGTGTAACTCCATTCCCTGTATTAACACCATTGTAACCAATATCAAGTCAAGTACCTGAACATGGGTCCTAACCCCAAATGCTGATGCCTGCCAAGATCTTAATCTACATTATTTCCTATGTTAGATGTGTAGATGCATTAATATAAAGACTAATATTTGCAATCAAATAGAAAATTACTGTAGACACACAGCCAAAAGATTTATGTATAAACTTGGCAATTACAAATAGGGCCTTTCTACAAAGGACTAAGTTGAATTTACACATAAAACCCTAGAAGTAGGATCCAGAAAATTCTTACAGAGCAGTCTTCTCCTTTGGGATATACCAATATTTCAGGGCCTTGAGATGCCAAGCAAGGTTGGAGACTATGAGAACAAATGGAGATCATTCTGTCAAGTAAGATTTTGAAATCAGACCATTTTTGGGTGATGATCTCTATGTTCTAAGACTGGACAACATGCAGGATGCTCATTTTTTGAACTCTATATCCAAATCTTGTCTCCTTAGAATGAATGAAATCAAAGCCAGGACTTCAGTTCTTTTCTTCATGTGTCTGCATCCAAATTCTGTACCTTGAGCCTGTCCCTAGCTAGAAATGTAAATATTCATTGTAAGACCATATATTTGATTATTTGATGTGAAGATGATGGAAACTGGAAGATCCACTTCCTCTTTTTCTTGATAACTCAAGAAAAATCAGTAAACAAACATTAGCCTGAGTAAAAAAAAAAAAATCTGTGAAAGCCTAAAGCCCAATTAAAACTGTTAGTTCTAGCCATCTAGAGATTCACACATTAAATTGAGGATTCATACCTTTAGTTATTTCACTAGACAAAACTGTGCATTGGTCCTTATGAGATGTTTAGGCACAGTCATGATACTTTTTCTTACTAAGTTACCTCAATTTATGTTGTTCAGACATCTATGTTTGGAAGAGACAAAGAGAGTTAATAATTTCATATAGAAGAGAAATCACCATGAACATGTGCAATTGATTATTAATATTACAGCTCTGACTCTAGCAGTGCCCTCACTGTTAAATTTAATTTTAGGCTTATATGATTTATTTTAAAGCTCTTGTCCTATCCAGAACATCTGACATTTTGATATTTGTGTTTGTCCCAAATTAGAAGATAAAGACTGAACCCTTTACAAAACAGGAATCCTAAATTATTTCTGTTTGGAAGTACAAAAGAAATATTTCATTTCTATGGTTTTTTCATTCATTTAGCTGATGTGAAAAACTTTGTTTGAAGTTATTACAACACAAAATTGTATTTTCACATAGGGATGTCTCATAGAAACTGTAGTATAGGAACAAAATTATTTATTTCTTTATAGTAAGTCATGTTCCCTGACTGGATTGTATTGCTGACCTGAGCTAGCCAGGCTGACCACACAGAAACTGCACTTTGAAAGGTATAATTCTCATGGAAGCTGGCCAGCTGGATTAGAGTAGGAATTGAAAGTAAACCCTTCCTTTATCCAAGAAAAGTGGAACTGATTAAATTCATTTCTCAAAGGAAAACAGAATACTTGCAGTAATAATAAAATATCAGTTAAGATTTCAGCACTTTAGAAGTCTCATTTAATACTAGGACAGCCTTTTAAAAGAAAAATTCTTAAATGATTGAGAGATACAACTACTGCATGGGACCATAGCACTTGCTGCATCTGTACCATCTGCTATTTTGTGTACTTGTGAATGGCTAATAACATTGTCAGGAAGATTTTACTGATCTCTTCAGAGTTAAGTGTGAGAAAGAGAATGCAAATGCTGAGAATAATCACTTTACTGTAATTAGTGTAATACTTTGATCTGGCAGGATACAGACTGATTGGCAGATAGTCAGCAAATGGCTCTGTGTTTGTTTTATTAGTTGTTCTTTGAGAAAAACCTGAAAGTGGATTTCATATCCTTAGTTATTTTCCTTAGTTATTTTTGATACAACTCTTTCACACCTCCGTGTAACCCAGGATGACCTTATGTTCAAATTTAATCTAAATACTAAACCTGAAGTATATCTTACATTTTGTTTGCCATGTTTAGGTGTTTGAATTTGAAGAGCTAGCAAATAAGCTTTGTAAACCACCCAACCTGTCCTGATCTTAAATATTTGTCCATTAATTATCAGACCTTTTGTTTTACATCAAGCTCTCTAGGTAGATCTGACTTGAAGTAATGTTTTAGGCATATATTCAATATCTGCAAATCAAATATCCTTGGAAGGCAGCACTCTCTTTAATCCCATAAATGTAGTATTTGAAGTTTAGGATTAAACTGTAGCTACTGGAGAACAGTTAAACCAACGGCAACAGACTATTGAACAAAGGAAGGTATCAAAAACCAGGGGTTCAAAAATGGCAGCAGCAACTCTAGGCATGGAGAGTGTTAACCTGATAGCCACAAACTGACTCTGTTACCTTTTGTGGTGTACTCCCTGTGATGCATGGCTCTCCAGGAACCTGGAAGAAACATGTTGTGTTCTGGAAATGCCTGGCGAGTTGCAGGCCAACCGTGGAGGTTGTGCTAAAGCACTGGCAACATTTCAAACAATTATTGGCCAGTGCTGACCAATTCCAGAGGAAGAGGCAGTGTGAGTAGGATCTACAGTGATTTTCTGATGAGTGGTGTCAGACAGCTTTGAAAGTTGAAGTGCTGATCATGCAGTGAGTACAGTAGCTTGTAACTCAGCAGCTAATGAGACTCCTTTGTGCCCTCTCTTTCTTGTGGAAATGTTTTTCTTTATTTTATCAAGAAGTTATGATGTTATTTTTATAATTATAATTTCAACTTAGAAAAGTGACGTTGACTTTTATTTTTTGTTTGTAGAGCACTGTCCCACTGAAACTAACACAATCTCTAGGAAGAAGGGTAGAAGGAATGCAGAAGGATAGAAGGAATACATCTTCCTAAACTGCTGCCTGTGCAGATAGTCACGTAAAGTTTCTTTTACATCAATGGAGAGAAATAGAAGTTTTGTGTATAATTCATTTGTTCCATGTTAGCCACGTTTTGCAAGTCAAATTGTACTCAGTAGATTTGCACTTACTTTTACAGCCTGTGAAAGGAGTGAAATGAATGACATTTAAAGCTATTAGAACATTTAGGGTGAGAGCACTTCTGTCACTGAACTTACATTCTTGATTTATTTCCCTTCTGTCTATTCATTGTATACAATTCCACCAGTGTAGTATTTTAGCTCTTAAAACCTCAGATTAGTTTATCCAGATAGCATCTTTTTACCATAAGTATTGTTTCAGACAAAAACTGAGGTGTAGACTGATGGGGAAGTTGGAGATGTCTGGATCTCAGATCTAAAGCAAAAGCATATGCTGAAACTCTTAATTCCCAAATTCCCTCTTGTGCCTTAATCTAGCCTCACATAAAAACCAGAACCTCACCTGTTTTCTTTCAGTCCTTGAGATACCACATAATAAATATTACCTCACATTCAGCAGCACAGCATGGAACTGGCTAGAGAGGCTGTTACAGCTGGTGAGCTCCCTGGAGGTTTTCAGTTACTGCAGTGTCTAAGGAAGCAACAGAACCCTGCAGAGCTGTAGTGTATATATAGATATGTATTGAGCCTTGTCCTGGTTTGTGTGATAAAAGAAACCTTCTGCCACAGCATTTCCTTCTTGCAAAAGATCCTAAACATATAATAGCGAATTATATGGTCTCTATGGGATATTTTCTCCCGCTATCTAAGAAATACCAGACATTACAAACCGTAAAAATGAGCATCACACTTCTGAAGCACCCCAGGTCCTTATTCTTGCATCTTGCTTTGGATATTACCATCCAGCTATGGACTCTCTGAAAGCCCACTCCATGCACAGGCAGTGCACACAGGGCTCCCTGCTTGTAGGTTGGCTGCAGTGGCCCTTTTCCATGTCTCTCACTCCATTCACACTTTGGCGGGAAGGAAGGTAGAAAGGTGAAAGAGCCTTTGGGTATGTGTGAAAACGTGGTGCAGCACATGCAGTAGGTCTGGGTTTGAGATGGAAGGGGGACTGTACAGCACTCCTCATTTGCTAAACGTTCCTTGGCGTGTCCTAACCGAAGCAGGTTTTGCGAGGAGATGTCCGGAAGAGAGCAGGTAACAGCTTTCATCCTTCTGCCTTAACGTGAGTAGCAAAAGCAGCAGTTAGGCCTGGAGATTTCCCACTCTTCAACTCCAGATCCCACGATTCTTGTGAAGAACACATGGGGCAATACTTCTCCCATGTTGTCCCTGTTTTGACTATACCCTCCACTACTTCCACCCAGGTGGTGGAACAAGAATTCAAAGATATTTTTTTTCCTTCTTTTTTTTTAAACAGGAACAGAGGATTTTAGTATGAAGTACAGGAATTCATACATTGCATAGGATTTTTGCCAGATTTACCACTATACTTTCCATTCAGCTTTGTGTGGCAGCACACAATTCATATATCCTCACCCTGCTTTGACTTGTAGCTTGCTTAAAAATAAATTTTTTAGTATTCAAACAAATATTCAACTTCACTTTGCTCAGAGGATAACTTCATTGTGTTGCCTTGTTCCTTTCACAGCTTTTGAAGGAAATTACTGGCCAAACATTTTTCTCCAAAAACAGAAAGAATCTCTGCAAAGAAGTAAGTGCCTGACCTGGTATTTAATGTTCACATTCAACCTGTGAGTGACAACTCTATTCAACATCAATTCTATATTGCAGAAGGCACTGTACAAAACACATAATAAAAATCAGTCTTTGCCTCAAGGAGCATACGTTTTGAAGCATTAGTTTTGGAAATTCTGAATGAAGACTTTGCATATAAAGAGATGGTAAAATGTGTTGTCTCACTTGTAAGTTTTAAAGTAAATGGAAAGGGCTTTAGTGTGCCATGCTGAGGTTTTGACACATAAGGATAGAAACTGTGAGCAATTTAGTAGCCTTCCACATTTAGAAGTTTGCTGTTGGGGTCATTTGTGTGAAAAGTTTGATTTTCATTCCTACTTATTACTGCTTAATACTACCTAAAAATTTAGGACATGGATTCTTTTGATATTGTAAAATCCAGGAAATGAAATAAAGCTCATTTTCCATATGGATTAGATCTATGAAAATGATATTTAAAGATTTCAGGTTAAAGCAAATTTATATGCAAATGAACAATCAGAGTATGGAATACTTCTTTGTCATCTTTACAGCCAGCTGTAAAGTGCCAGCGGGGGTGAGGGTATGGACAGATCTCTGCTTCAACACTGAGCTGTAGCTACTGCTGCCACAATTCTGGTAGTTTACCAGTGGTTTTCTCTTAACTCCAAAGAATGGCTTGTGTGCATGCATCCAAACCTGTACACAAAATTAACTCCAGCCACCTACTTACTGTGAATTTGTGCTAGTCCTTCTGAATCTGAGAAATACAAATAGTAAGATACTACTACCTTAACCTGTGTAAAAATGTCTTCAGTGCTAAAACACAGGATAATTAGTACATTATAGTTTTAAAGTACTAAAGATGTTAGCTATCAGAAGTACTGTTAAGAAGGCAGATATCATTAAAATGTTAACTCATAATTAAAATGGTGAATTTTGACAGCAGTGATTGTGGCATTTTCTGCTACAAAGAAATTTTGGTTCTGTTCAAAAGGAGGCTGGAACACATACTTGGAAACCAGAGCTCAAGGGAGGGGTAAAGCAGAAAAATCCCAACAGCCTCACAAAATTCTCTGAACTGAAAATAGTTGGAGGCTGAGAGAGTATCTGTGGAAATATATATGCTTGACTTAATGGTAATCTTCCCTTGGGCAGTCTGCTAACGATCACTGCTGGAAATCAAACACAGAGCTGCATCAGCCCTTGGTCAGAACCAGTACAACTTTTTCCATGTCCTTTTCTGAAGAAATGTGAGACACTGACTTCTAAATTTAAGCTTCATTAAACAAATATTTAGTTTTCTATGTCCATGACCAGAAAGAATAAATGTCATCATGCTGTCTTGATATACTATATTTTGCATGATATGATGTTCCTCTGCTAAGAAGGGACACAGAAAGTATAAACATGACATTTTCACAAGATGAGTTTTAAATAAGTATGGATATCAGTCCTAGTATTCTGAACATTGTTTCTATCATATTCTATTTACAGAAAATCTTCCTGGTAATATTTTATGTTTGGCATTAAAATGCCATGCTTTACTTCTACGTACTGTTAAAAAGCAACTCTTGTGTACTCCAAAACTTGTTGCATATCAGTGGTTGGCAATGAAATGATTTTAGTTAGTCTGGGGAACATGCAGAGTTGTAAAACAAAACCAATTATTTAAAATGCAAATTTATTATAATGAAAAGCATTTCTTTAGACAGAATAAGCTGAGAGTGGCTTGAATTAGGTGAATTCTCAATCAGCATAAGCATGGAAATCCACATGAAATTCATCCTAAAAGTAAAAATAGTTGAAGGCTTGTGATCAGACAAAAAAATCCCAAATATTCAGGAACTCATCTCTGTCTGCTGTCTGTTCTTACAGCAAGAGGAACAGCAGAACACGGGTATGACAAATTAAAAGAAAATTCCATTATATGAATTAATAAGAGAACTGAACACAAAAGGCAAACATATAATCTAGTTTTAAACTTCCTTGAGTTATCGACACTCCCATTTGTTATTTTTCTTTGATAAGATTTAAATAA
Organism: Myiozetetes cayanensis; assembly: GCF_022539395.1. Classification (NCBI taxonomy): domain Eukaryota; kingdom Metazoa; phylum Chordata; class Aves; order Passeriformes; family Tyrannidae; genus Myiozetetes; species Myiozetetes cayanensis. The sequence goes on along the minus strand of NW_026087853.1, from coordinate 45,329,247 downwards.
AAAAATGCACTGAACACGCTTCTGTATTTAAAGAAAGGGGCACCTATTGCACTCTGACTGTTGTGCAACCCCAGATAATCTCTCTTTGGCACACTCTGGGGTTTGGTGGCCAGTATCACTTAAACACAATAGAATAAACCAGCTGGACTTGGGCATGAAGGACCAATGATAACAATTAGATGATTCCTATTTTCCAGTCAGACCTTCAGAACAGAACAGAAGTATGGAAGAGGAATACTTTTTGCCAACAGGTAACATTGGGAAACAGTATTTTCTACATGACCTGGATGAAACCAGTAGCACTCTGTAATAATTTGATCACTCCTTTGTAGTTACAAAAAAAAAAAAACCTCTTTTGGCTTTAAAACAATGAATATAAGTTGCAGGTAGACCTTGCTAAATTTAGCTGATACTTTATGGCTCTGAGATATATTCTAAAATACCTGACACCATAAGCAAAAATAAATAAAAAATGAAAATTAACAATCTGAGTCTGAAAATATAAAACCAAGGACGTGATTTTACTTACTTCAGTAGAACCATCAGCTTCAAAGGGACTGTTCAAATGTTGTAAGTAGGTACAGAACTTTTTACAACAAGCGCTGGAGTTGTATCTCTTTTTTGTAGGATTCATTTCCACCTCCAAAAATCTGTCTATTCCAGTGAAAAGTTCAGATTACTTCTTAAAAATGAAAACTGATTAAAATCTTCATTGTATTTATAAAGCTGGTTGAAAGTTTGTCACACAAATACAGAGCCAAAAAAGTGGGGATTGACAATTTGGACATCTAATGATTGACTGTGGAATTATTCATGATACAGTAAAGCCATAGGTAGTTTGGTAAATGCTGTGTCTGAGATATTAAAAGTCTCTCGAATAGCAAGCTGTCACCTTTGCAAATAAATCAAACAGTCTGAAATAAGAAGGTAAATCTTTATATTACTCATGAAGGAGATGGAATAGTTTTTCCCAAGCTAGGAAGCTGGGGAACTCTCTTCTATTTACAGTAAGTAATAATATTGCTCTCACTCTGCATATTGTTTCAACTTCCAGACTTGAGATAAAATTCTGAGCTTACCAAAAAAAAAAAAAAGAAAAAGAGGACTAGGATGTTGTTTACAGAATTAATCTGAGTAGAAACTTAATAGCTTTTCCTACTATGTTTATTTGAAATGCCAGTCAGAATGGGCAAATATGCTTTTAGGAGACCTAAATCTGGGTTTTCTTTCTCTTTTATAGTTTTGAGCAAGGATTCCTGTTCTACATGGGGTGGAGGGCATTTTTCAACCTTTGATAAATACCAGTATGACTTCACTGGGACTTGCAACTATATCTTTGCAACCGTATGTGATGAAACCAGCCCGGACTTCAACATTCAGTTCCGCCGTGGGATGGACAAAAAAATCGCAAGGATCATTATTGAGCTTGGACCTTCTGTTGTCATTGTTGAGAAAGGCAGCATTTCTGTCAGGAGCGTTGGGTAAGATTCTGGGATGAAAAGGAAAAAAGTGTTTAGAGAAGGCAAGGAATTATATAGCAGTTACAGTAGATGACTATTTTGTTTTAAAAATTAATTAACAAATCACTGAAGTTAACAAGATGAGTTTAATTGGACTCTGTTCCTGTTGCTTCCCATCAAGTACTCACACTCTCTAGATGAGTATTGCATTTGCAGTTACTTGAATCAAGCTCAGAGTACATTTGTGTAGGCAAAGGGATAAACTAATCTCCTCAGATCAAAACAGTTCTCAAACTGTAACTACAGTTTCCTAGATACTACCAATCTGCTTATCCTTATCTCTACTACAAGCCCAGATGAAACAGCTTATACCCCTCAGTAGATACGAGTTGAAATCCCTGTGTTTAGAGTTCATTTGACTGAAATAACTCTGAACATTCTGTGCTAAAGGTAACACATACGTAGGTATAAGAGAAACTTTGAACTCTGCAACCAACAGAGAAATACTGGATATGTTCATTCCTCTAGACAAATTGCTCCCATACAGGGAATTTCTCTGGGGAAATTTTCAGCGTTCTTATCAGATAGGCATTGTTGAATTTTTATCTCTGAGTAGGTGCAGATAGAGGAAATAATTGACTGTGGATTTTCTGTGTCTTATTATACTTACCTAGCCACAGTAGCTATCACAAGAAAAATACAATTTGCACTATACCTTAATTTAGCAAACTGCATTTAGAAAAACTTCCTTTTTTAGTTTGTTTTCCAGAAAAAACTATATCTGTGGGCCTATTCCAGTGATCTGCATTTTAAATTTTTGACCCACAGTCACAAGAACCAAATGCCATGAGCTGGTGTAATGTTGCACATAGCCATGCTTCAGGTGGAAGGCTGGTTTGGATTTTGAGCCCCTTCCCGTGATTGTACCAGTGAGCACTTAGCAAAATGTATTTCTTCTTTAATGTTGTTAGTTTGTAGCATTAAAATTGCTCTGCAAGGATGAAAACCTAATTCTGCTACAACATTTACATTATTTGTTTCTTGAATCTTGTCAGTTTTCAGTCACAGCAGTAATTCCTATATTAACAGTCTGTAGTACATTGAGTCTCTTCAGGATAATTAACAATAGTTGTACCACAAAAAGTTTATTGTTAGAAGTTCTTGAAAAATACAACTGTACCCTGATAAAAACAAACCAAGTGAAGAAGCTAAGTCCTGTGCAAACATTTTCACTAGTATAATCCCTATGCAACCATCTTCTGGTGATTCTTCTATGAAACTTCTGGCATAGATTTTCAATCAACAGAAATTTTAACGTATCTTAAAATGTCACAACTACAAAGGAAAAAATTCTATTTCATATTGCTGCAAGTACTCAGACTGTATGTGTTTCATATTAAAAAAATCACCAAACTAATGCCTGCATATTATTGATATGAGAGGGTCAGTTTGTCTTCTTCCCTTATTACAGAATTATTCAGTTGCCTTACACTAGCAATGGCATTCAAATAGCTCCTTATGGACACAACATCCGCCTGGTCGCCAAGCTGATGGAGATGGAACTAGTTGTCATGTGGAACAATGATGACTATCTCATGGTTAGTAAAATGTTCTCATAAAGCAGAAAAGAAAATCCTCACTTTATTTACTGGAATGACAAGAACTCTTTAGACTTACTGGGTACTTTTGCATGTATTTACTATTTGAATAATTATTCTTCTCCTGTTTCATCTGTTCCTCTTGAAAAAAACAACTTTTCATTTTATGCTTGCACGTTCCTTTCACTTGCAGCATTGGTAGCTAACTAAAGCCACCAGTGTGGAGAATTGTGGACACTTTCACACATTTTAATCTTTCCTCAGGGTATTCCAGCAGCTGCAATGTTTTACTATTGTTTAAAGTTGTGTAGAAGTTAATAGTGTACAGCCATAGTTTAGTCATTTCTACTGTGCTTTCACAGGACATCTTTTGGTTTCAAACATACAGTACTTCTACCAGTTTCTTTGTTTCTTTCTTTTTTTTTGAATATTTTCAGGTTTTCCCTCCAAAATCCCCAATACATTTTCTCAGTGTGACCTGTGATATTGCCACAAAAGACACTGAAATCTAAACTGATGTTTGCTAAAACAGAGAGAATGATATGTAATAAATTTTCTGGAGGATTTATCAGCATTACTATAACACATATAAGAAGAAAGGCTACTGTGATGGGTACAAACCATATCCTTTGTCTAGTCAGGTTATTTCTTGCGACCTGAGATTTTCACAATAATTAATTGACTGTAACCATTAGTAATACTACCACTTTAGTCTCCAGAGCAATAGATAATTGAATAATCTTTTTCTGAAAACAGATTTTCTTCCTGTAACCTTCAATTTCTTAAGAGAAGAAACCTGAAATTCATGCTCTGTCATCAAAGATACGAGCAAGGATACAGCATTATTTCCTTTTTTTACTTTATTTTCTGATTCCTTAAAATATTATACCCCCTCCTTAATTCTCTGGAAGCATCTTCAAATCTTATACTTTCATTAAATAAATAAATAGATCAATCAATCAATCAATCACTATTTGCCTATTGGGAAAAGGCATTGCTACTTACAGAACTTTTCCTCCAAACAAGTCATTGAAATTAATGAACAGAATTACCTTGTGTCCTTGAACTGAATTTGTTTGAGTAAGTTAATGCTGTATAGATAATTTCACTCAGGGTGATCCTTTTAAATGTTTCATTCCCTTTTAATTTAGGTTTTGGCTGAAAAAAAATACATGGGCAAAGTCTGTGGAATGTGTGGAAATTATGATGGTTATGAATTGAATGAATTTGTTCGTGAAGGTAAGACACAAGGACATTTCACGTGGAAGGAAAACTACTTAAAGTGAGTCAAGGTGAAAGATTAATACTGAAATAGCTTTGCTCTGACTGCTTACTCAGTTTCAGAACTGAGTAAAGCAGTTCCAGAGGTTACCAACATGCATGATTATGATACATATTATCTGCTATATTATCTATGAGCATAATATTGTGGGTTCCACAGACAAGTGATAAGAACTCTCTTATATTTTAGAAGCAGGTGGTAAGGGTCACACTCTCCCAAATTTCACAAAGACTGAGCAAGGCACAGTGATGGAAATAATTACTGTAGGCAGAAGCAAGGCAATGATGAGAAGAATACAGTGGACAAGAACATTAACAAGCATTGTGTCCCAATAATTGTAGATCTTTATAACAAAGTGGTGCTGAGGAAATGACAACTCCACTGTGTCTGGTTTAGGGGGTTCACTTTTGAATCACTCTAAATCTGGTCTGTTGATCTATTGCCCATTAGTAGTTGGAGCTTGTTACTCAAGCTCTTGGAATGTATCTTCCATCTTGGTTTAATCTTAAAGTGACTCCATATGGCAAGACCACTCCACAACAGAAAAAACCCAAAAGGGGATGTTTGGAATATTTGCTTTAAAAGCACACTGCTAATCTGAACTGTAGTGCTAGTGTGGAGACATTGAATTGCACAGTAAACTAACCTTAGATCAACACAGACAGATGCAATTTTTCATACACGTCACAGAAATGAGTTCTAAAAATTATGTAATAATTTTTGGGTTGTGATGAGTTTAACCCCGTATATAGGGGAAGATATAAGAATGGGGGATAAGGAGAAGAGGTGTGAATTAACAGCTGGAAAAAGATAACACAGCTGGCAGAAAAGCAGTAGCAGCATGTAAGGTAGCAGATGTAATAGATTGGGAAATAACTTGAAGAAATGATCATGATAATAAAAGTATGCTCTATTTAATAGGCTCCAGGTAAAGGGCAAAAGAGGCAGTTTTTGTCATCGGGAAAATTTGTAGAACATTTCACAGTCAAAGAGTAGACTTTGAGTTTTGCTACATCACAGCAACAAGTAAACAAATGAATGTGGGCTGTTTCCTGACAAATTATAACCCTTCAATTTACAGGTAAATTGCTGGATACATACAAATTTGCTGCATTACAAAAAATGGATGATCCATCAGAGATCTGTCTGTCTGAGGAGATACCGATTTCCACTGTTCCTCACAAAAAATATGTAAGAAAGATCTTGGCTTCTCTGTAGTGTGATTCTTAACAGAGGGGGAAAGATAGGTAGAAAATCAACAACAGAGAGGCAATGGTTTCATAAAACTGACTTTCATGAAAAAAGCTTAAAGTCAACGTTTGTGTAGCCTGATACGAGAAAGGCAGTGAGTTCTTTGCATTGAAATACATTTTAATAAAAGCCCATGGGCATTTTTGAGGCTGGATTTATATCACTCATAAAAACCAACCGTCATTTAGCTCACACCTTTCTGAAGTTTCATCCAGGTCATCATAGGAAATTCAGGGAAACCAGTGAAGCTTTAATAACTTTTTAGAGACCTGACATTATAAGATGTACAGACTTGAAGACATTCAAGTCATGCCTAAAACACGTCGTCAGATAACAGCACTGATAACAGGGACAACCACTATTAACTGCTATCACTTACAGTTCTAGATGAAAACAAAATCAACGTGCCTGAGAGTCTTCAAGACCTTATACTGCAGTAGCCAATGTGACAGGGAACAATTTTCTTTCTCTTTTTATTTAGGCCCTGATCTGCTCTCAACTGCTTAATTTGGTGTCATCAACCTGCAGCGTGCCAAAGGATGGGTTTGTCACTCGTTGCCAGCTGGATATGCAGGACTGCAGTGAGCCAGGACAAAACAGCTGTGCTTGCTCTACACTGTCAGAATATTCAAGGCAATGTGCTATGTCCCACCAAATGGTGTTCAACTGGAGAACTGAAAACTTCTGTTGTAAGTTCAAGTGGTTTATTTGTGCGAGGCTGTACTCAACTTTTCTGTGTCTTAAATACAGGGATAATGATAAATAACTGGAATATAAAACAACTGATAAAAAGGTCTCTACTGTCTTGAATCAAACGTATTTTCTTAGGAGAACAACAGTGGTCTTTGATAAAATAGTAATAAGGAGTGCAAGGAAACCTCAAAGGAGAAGAGGGAAGCTTGAAACGTAGCTCTTATGTCTAAATCAGTGACAGTAAAACAGAGGAACATCCACCAAGTGAACACTGTTTAATTTCTCCAACTTGCAGCAGGAGGCTGTTCTCTTTAAAAATTTTAACACTTCCTCTGTTTGTTGCAGCTGTGGGAAAATGTTCTGCGAACCAAATCTATGAGGAATGTGGTTCTCCATGTATTAAAACCTGTTCCAACCCAGAGTACAGCTGTTCCAGTCACTGTACCTACGGTTGCTTTTGTCCAGAAGGTATCATTTCATCATATTCTAAATGAAAGACACAAATATTTTTTGCATATATCCACTCAAGTGGAATGGACTGCTTAATAATGAACTAGCCATGCATTTCGGGGCATTGTGCTGCTAGAACTGCTACTTCTCATGTAACATAATATAACTGGAGTCTTGATTAATTACGGTCCTTAAAGATGCTTGGTCACTATGTGCAAGAACAGAGCTGTGAAATCATTTTCCTCACAAAACCATGATTTGTTATGGGATAATGATGTGCTGCCTGATCAGAGTTCTCTACTATATTATACACTGAGTAAGCTTAATTAATCTCCTATCCCAAATGGGTATCTAGCCCTTAAAGGTATCAGCAAGAGGTAGCACACCTCAGATGATTTCTGCAATATTTTGGGAATTGTGTAAGTTCCCCTTAAAATAGATCAAGATGAACTTCCTTCAAATATTGTAATTATTACTGTCATGTGCATTGTTTCTTGAAATTTTAGAACTGAAATATCCTCCAGTGTGGGCATTTACATCAATATCATCACCAATTTATAGTAGTCAAAAGTAATGTATTGTGAGTTACATATTTAAAACTAGACTTGGTACTCTAGGAAATATACTGTTTTTGTTCTTCAAAATTCCCAAGTTAATTTAGAGTGTCATAGGAAAAAAAAAAGGAAAACATAAAAATAATATTCTAGCTTACAGTTATTTCAAATTAAGTTCAAATTTCAAAATAAGACAATTGTCTGCACTTTCATACTAGAAAGCAGCCAAAAACCGTGAAGAGTCAATTTTATTGTAATTAAGATAAATGTTCCTGTATATTGTCTATTTAAGTATGGGCACTGGACTGTGGAAGAACAGCACACTCAAGCTGATCTCAGAAAGCACTCAAGCTTTAGTGCTAAGTAAGGATGTGGAAAAGTATTTTGTTTGTCCTTGGCAGGAACTGTTCTGGATGATATCTCCAAGAACCGAACATGTGTTCACATTAGCCAGTGTCCGTGTACACTGAATGGGAAAACATACGCTCCTGGGGAGACAATGAAAGCAACGTGTAGGACCTGGTGAGTAGCAACGGGCACTTTTATGAGAGATCACCAAGTTATTGGAAAATTTAGCCTAACTTTTCAGAGGGCAGCTGCAAATGTGTCGTACCATCTCTGAGGCCACCTTCCTTCAGTGCCACATATTGTACATTTGTGATTGAAGAGGGACATGTCTCGTTTTGTGATTGATCTGTACAAATAAAAATACTCCTTCAGACCATACAAAACAGTAGTATTTATATCTCCTCTTTGAAAGTCCAGGTGAACTTAGTACGAAACAAATATCCAATGTTTACGATTTCTCTTTGGAAATCTTGGTGTTTCTGATCACCTGATCAGTGCTCAAAACTAAATTTCTGTTTTGCAACAGAAAATAATAAGAGAATATTTTTTAAAAGTTGAATCAATTTTTTTGGTGTCATGTGTCTTGTTATCATAATTCTAATACAGAATTTAAAGGAAAAATAATGGGATTTGATCCTCAGAAATGCAACAATGAACACACTTTTCATAATTTGGGAATATTTACAACAATCCATACCAGAGTTCAACACTCTGAATTGAGATGAACATCTTCAACTGATACACATAGATAAAGAAAATCAAAACATAGAAAGTGTAAGGGGAAAAGTGGTACAAATGACTTATTCCATTACTAGGAAGTAGCTGAGTTTTTAGGTCTAAAGAAGATTCCAAAGTACTGAAAATGAAAGTTCAGAATGTATATGTATGTTACTCTGTCTTCACTAACCAATTTTGCATGTTGGTCAGCTACAGAGAAACCTCCAGACAGGAGGATATCAAATCCTCAGCTGATAAACAGAACCTTAGTATGAGAATAACCTTACACAGAATTTCTTGTTTTCCACAGTAAATGTATGATGGGCCAGTGGAACTGCAAAGATTTGCCCTGTCCTGGAAGGTGTTCACTGGAAGGAGGCTCCTTTGTTACCACATTTGATTCTAGGTCATATAGATTCCATGGGGTTTGCACTTACATTCTCATGAAGGTAACTTCCTGCAGTTTAAAACCACCAAATATCAAATGGATGTATCTTAGTCTGTCTTCGGTTTCCTATGGAAACACAAACTGAGGTCTTCCTAAGATATACATTGATTCTACAAATCAGCATTATTCTGACTTCAGGCTTCCCTTTTCACTGTTTCCCTCCAGAGTTCCAGCCTGCCACACAATGGAACCCTAATGGCTGTGTATGAAAAGACTGGTTATTCTCATTCTGAGACGTCACTTAGTGCTATAATTTACCTATCCTCAAAGGTAGGTATTCCCTCCACAGGTTCCATCCAGCATTTCAGTAACCAGATAAGCAAAATAGGTTCCTGAAGTCATTGCTAGTAGCCTGAACTGGAAAATTATGGGGAATAGATACTCAAGATACGTTCCTGCTCATGCACACACAGCAAAGATCTCAGTTACTACATCAGCTCAGGAAGTTAGAGTATTTTCAAAGTGAAAAGTAAAAGCAGTACATAATAATATGTGACAAAATGCTTGAATCAGTTTTTTCCTGTTAATTGACAATATAGTTGTTTATGTTAACATATAAATACCATCAATACAGATAATTACATCTGCTTCCATGTCCTCTTCTTACAGGACAAAATTGTGATTTCTCAGAATGATCCCCTCACAGATGATGATGAACTTAAGCGGCTGCCTTACAGATCAGGTAAAAAAAAGGGAATGTAAGTTATTCCCAAATTTCATTAAATGTCTGTTTTATACAATCCAGCATCCTTTGCAATTTTCAATTGCTGATACCAGAGGTTTTAGAGGAAGGTTGAAGTCTTTCCCATTGGCTCTGTTCCTCTGTGGAGAGTTGTGCGTGAGAGAAGGGTTGTTGACAGGATGCTAGAACACTTATATATGCACTAAAATCATTACCTTGGAATATCACCAAAATACCTATTTCTAAATGTCCTTGTTCTTTTAGGAGACATCACTGTTTTCAGACAGTCCTCAATGTACATTCAAATGCATACAACCTTCGGGCTGGAACTTTTAGTTCAAACATCACCTGTGTTCCAGGCCTATGTGAAAGCTGGATCACAATTCAAAGGCAGAACTCTAGGTGAGTAATCTAGTCACTGTGTAAAGGAGAAAATGTAGGAAGTATAATTTTGAAAACTTAGTACTTGTCCTTTAAGAAATAAGTTTTCTTCTCTGGATTTGAAATAAAAACACCTGCATTGGAAATCCAATGTGCCAAGAATTTTTTTTATTTTATTTTATTTTTGCTAATAACTTTAAAACAAATTAAAGAAACTAAAAGGGCCACATTTTTCATGCGTAATATGAGATACTGTTCTTTACATGTTTTATGTGTGCCTTTTTCAATATGTGTTTTGCTACACAGTGAAGGAGCAACAAATAAGTCTGTGTGGTCTCTATATCTTGGAGCACATGGTTCTTTGAATGTAGTTGACTATCACTGTAAACACAATGAGCCTAAGAACCTAAAAGCTTCTCAGCAGATAGGCACCAGATGGAGAAGTTTATGTTTATTGCACAGTGCCATTAGCCACACAGGCATATTTTGCATTCTGATTATGGGGAATTACAGAGAGGCTTTAGCTTTTAGGGAAGTCTAAATGCGTATTCTTTGTCATTACGGGTTTTACATGCGTAAGAAAACATGCAGTTGTAAAAGTGTTTCATGGCCTTTCTCTTTTATATCATTTAAAACTGCTTGTTTCTAAAAACAAGACAAAAACGTCTTTATGAATTTGTCATTGAATAGAAGTTGACACTCTTAACTTGAGAAGGCAGAGAATCAGTGACTGAATGTGTACATAATCAAGATTTTCTGGGTACTTGACCTATAGTATTCATTGACACTCTGCTAGAGCTTTTGAATCAACTATATCACTATTACAGAATTAAATATAGGCCACTGTGTACACTTTCTTTAATCATAATCCATCCTTTGCATTTCTAATGTTATTAGGTTTATGTGGCAATTACAATGGAGACACTACAGATGACTTCATGACTAGCATGGATATCACTGAAGGGACAGCCTCCCTGTTTGTAGATTCCTGGAGGGCAGGAAACTGCCATCCTGCTTTGGAGAGAGATACTGATCCTTGTGCTTTGAGTCAACTAAACAGTAAGTAGATGATCCTGTTGTAACTGATCTCTCCAGCTGTCTTTGTCTGACACTTCCATAAGCTCATACCAGGGAAATGAGAGAGTTTGATTGAAACAGAAACTGAGACAATTGAACATCACAAACTTCGTCACCAGCGAGACATTTCTGACTTCTAGAATTCATATCTAGTGAAAATTTATCAGATTCCATTCTAGAGATCTGGGATTGAGATGATAAATGAGAATGAGAGGGTTTTGATGATCTATCCAGTAAAATTGCAATGTCCATGGACATCTTAGGCTCGCTCTAAAGTACTGTGACTGAAATCCAGACTTTCCTTTCCCAAGTTGCTATTACTATTGGTCATTAAAAAAAAAAAAAAAAAAAAAAAAAAAATTAAAAAAGGCCTACTGAGCTGTTTGTACAAAAACAGAGTATGGAAGCTCACAAGTTAAGAAGTTGTCCTGTTGTTCAACCCGTCATTGCCAAAAGTTCACCTGGACTAATGCATAAATTTTTTTTCTTTTTTTTTTTTTTCCCCTTTTTTTCCCTAACTTTCTATTTTTAATGTCTGTGATTTACTTTCATCAGAAATATCTGCTGAGACTCATTGCTCCATTCTTACCAAGAAGGGTACGGTGTTCGAGAAATGCCATGCTGTGGTCAACCCTATTCCTTTCTACAAGGTAGGAAATTATGACAGACATTGTACAGAGGGAGTCCAAATACAAACCAGATTGTACTCATAGACAGTATCCCACACATTGAATCGGCAGTGCATAAGAGCCAAGGAGCAGGTGTGGCTTTGAAAATTATGTCTCCTCCACACTGAAAGTCTGTTTGTTCACAGGCACCAGTCCCATCCCTATGAATCAGAAGGTATTTTTGCTCATATGGCAGTTGTCCATGGCAACTTTAGCTATTGAAAGTATTGATTTTACCATGGGCATAATTGAGCTCATTTTATTTGCCAATCTACACAAAACATTTTGAAAATTAAAAATGAGAATAAACAAAGCAAGTAAACAAAGGCATTTTTTAGGTATTATGTATATTTTATTTACATCAGCAAAGCAATTACTCAGATATTTTCCATCAGTTTTAGTTATGCAATACTGTGTATTTTATCTGAGTTAGCTCTGCATTTCAGCATAGAATCACAGAAGCTGGAAAAGATCTTTGAGGTCCTTGAGTCCCACTGTAAACATAACACTACCAAATCCATCACTAAACCATGTCCCTAAGTGCCACATCCACACGTCTTTTAAGTACCTCCAGGGTTTAGCACTACCAGATGTCTGCTCCCCAGTAACAAAGTATTCTCCATGTATTGGGTTTCAGAGATGTGTCTACCAGGCCTGTAACTATGAAGAGACCTTTCCTTACATTTGTTCTGCTCTGGGATCATATGCACGAGCGTGCAGTTCAATGGGTTTAATCCTTGAGAACTGGAGAAGCAGTATGGACAACTGTAGTAAGTAACTGAACCAGCTCTTAAGGGTCTGCCATCAGATGAATGCATGCATACAGGTCTGCCTGTTTCCGTTTAGAACATTCCTGTCTTTGATTCACCTGAGACAAAATTGAGTAAGAACAAGAAAGTATTTTAAAACAACTTGTCAGTGTTCAGAAAAAGAACTACATATTGCTCAAGTAGGTCAACCAGTCTATGGTATAAAATGGTATAAAAACCGTTTTACCCAGGAGCTGCTGGCATCACAGATGTGTCAAAACATAACAAACCCCAAAAATTGCAATGCAATATTTGAAACAGCGTCCAAATCATCTTAAGAGTAATGAGGAAAATAGTGAACAGAAAGAAGAGAAAAGCAGAAATGGGATAAGAGATACCCAACTTTTGAATATCCTTCTAGTCTCTTTCAGAGAAGGATTGTGATTTTAGACTATATGAAGAAGATTATTCATATGCTTTAAGGTGTGTATGTGGATGCTTCCAGGACTTGATAATTAAGTGATGGAATAGACAGATTAAATAAAGTTATACTGTACTGTAAAATGAGAAGGAACTAGGAAAAACTCTGGGTGCAGATTTGATTTTGTTTTTATGCAACTTACTTAGGTACAGGTTTCACAGTTACTCAACAATACATTGATATTTCTGCAAAGCTTCTCTTTGCATTATTTTATTCCAAGATAAACAAAGAAGCAGATACATAGTTAACTTTCATGAAACTTCCAAACAACTAAACCTTCATGAAACTGCAAAACAGCCACATGGTTGGTGTTAAGCACTGGTCTGCAACACCTTTTGCTAGAGCTCCATATCTATAGGAAGAGAAGCTGCTGGAAGCATTAAGCATTGAAGCTGTTGACACAAAATAAGCAGCACATGATGAGCACAGTTACCTTTCACAAGGAAGAGGATCAGTCAATAAAGTTTAACATACACTCTTATTTTACAGCCATTACCTGCACTGGCAATCAAACATTCAGCTACAACACTCAGGCATGTGACAGGACATGCTTGTCACTCTCCAACCGAGCCCTGGAATGCCATTCAACTGATATTCCTATTGAAGGCTGCCAGTGTCCTAAAGGACTGTACTTGAACCACAAGAACGAGTGTGTTCGTAAATCTCATTGTCCATGCTATTTAGAAGATAGAAAATACATCCTGCCTGACCAGTCAACAATAACTGGTGGGATCACCTGGTAAGTGTGTCAAGTTTAAAGCTTAACAAACTGAAAATGGAGGTGAGGGGTCTTCACGTGTCTCTGCTGAGGGTTAAGGTCAGTAAGCAGCTAAGCACCAGACAGCTGCACACTCACTGCAGCCAGATATGGAAAAGAATCAGAAAGGAAAAATCAAGAAAGTTTGTGGGTTGAGATATAGACAGTTTAATACATTTCTTTATTATTAAAATGCAAAAAAGCTTATTAAATAAAGTGAAGACAATGTGCAATCAAAGCTAAGTAAGAAATTAGTTCAGGACTTCCCCTCAGCAGGCAGCTGCTTAGACATTTCCAGGAAAGCATGAATCTGTCATCCATAATGCTTTCTTGGGAAGACAAGTGCTGGATCTCCAAACATCCTTTCTTCCTCCTTCTTTACCTGAGCTTTTATTGCTAAGCTTGATGTAGTATAGTATGGAATATCTCTTTGGTCAGTTTGGGTCAGCTGTTCTGGCTGTGTCCCCTCCCAGCTGCTTTTGCACTCTGAACTTCCTCCCTGGTGGAGCAGAGAATGCTGTGACACTGTTCAGCAATAGCTAGAACAGCACTGTGTTATCAACACTGTTTTGGTCACAAATCCAAAATATAGCACTGTTGATCTGCTACAAAGAAAATTAACTCCATTCCAGCCCAAACCAGTATAGACTGCTTTATTTTTAATAGGAAAAATTTATTTTTCAAGACATCTCTTTTGCTTTTCCCTAAACCACAAATATCCTTAGATGAACGAAAAGCATTTTACTTACTTTAAGCTTGGAAATGTTACAGAGAAAAATAGAAAATATTAGGTTAGGTTTGATTATTCTTAGTACAAGATTTTGTCAACAGCACTTGAACAGCTATATACAAACTTCAAGAATGACTTGATGAACCATCATAATAGTGATGATTGCCTACAGGTGATAATAATGATAATAACCTACCATACACTTCCAAAACTAATGTTATTGTGTAATACAAAAAGTAAAGAGAAAGTTGTCTCACGTTGCATTTCAAAGGATGGGAAGGAGCTAGTAACATAAATATTTCTCATAAAGTCATTTTGCAAATATATAAATTATATATAAAAAATATCTTTCTCAAGAGAGATTTGCATTGAATTATTTTTTTCTCCCTAGCTACTGTGTTAATGGAAGGCTGAGTTGCACAGGCAAACCTCAAAATCCTGCAGGTATGGGTCTGATACGGTTTACTTAGAAACATGTTTTTTTCCCCTATGTTGTAAAATTACTACTTCACGATCTTTTCAATGTTTGTTTTTGTTCCTTTTCCTTAGAAAGCTGCAAAGCTCCTAAGAAATACATATCGTGTTCTGACAGTTTAGAAAACAAGTACGGAGCTGCATGTGCCCCTACCTGTCAGATGCTGGCTACTGGAATTGAATGTGTGAGTTTCACAGAGCTGGGATGTTTATCCTCTTGAGAGAGGTAGAATGTTCTAGTTGTTGCTTAGAACCTTATTACATTCTCTCTAATGAAATAAGAGGAGATATTTCATCAAGCATGAGACAGTTAAACATCAGGCTTCTTTCCCCAGACTGCAGACACAAAAAAATGTACATATATTTAAGAAGTGATTAAAGGAATTACATTGCATGAATTAATGAATCAAACTATATTAAATGAATAGAATAAAAGTCCATTAAGGATTCTTAATTACATGGCTATCACCTCTGACTCAGGTACTCCATAAGCTGCATGTTATGTTTCCTTTTCTATTTTTGCTCAACTCTCTGCTGCTGCCAGTCACAGAATGCAAGAGACCTGGGCTAGGGGAATGTCTGGGCTGTCCTGATAGGGTTTTCTTATAATTTTATGTTAAACAAGCAGACTAATTGGAAGAATTGTAATAAGCTTCCTTGATGCAAAGAAACTTCTCTTTGTACGCTTTCTGAAAAAAGATTGGTAGTAAAGGAAGATCAATTTTTAGGTCTTTAGGTTTAATATCCCACACCACAACTATATCTTACAACTTCAGTGGAACTGCTTCATTTGACTAGCACATTAGTACAAGGAACATCACAAAACTAAGATCAAGTCAAAACAGATTTTAGCACAGGTTCACTCTTGACACCATTCATGTCCAGGGTAAAATACGTCTCACGATTCTTTTCATTTTGCAATCTGTTGACCTTTACCAGATACCGACTAAATGTGAATCAGGCTGTGTCTGTGCTGATGGCCTGTATGAAAATCTCGATGGCGAATGTGTCCCAGCTGAGGAGTGTCCATGTGAATATGGTGGCCTTTCTTATGGAAGAGGTGAACAAATCCAAACTGAATGTGAGATCTGGTAAGAATCACGTACTTTCTCATTGCAGAACCTCTATCTCGCTAAACTGTATAACCACATAAAAAGAAGAGTTTAGTTGACAGGAGAGTAGGAAATGGCAACAGCTGAATGGAAGAAACACCATGGCAAAGTACAGGGATTAACACAGAGAAAATCTTAACATTTGTATAACATATGTATAGATAAAAGGGTCAGCTTCAGGGTATATTTCTGCCAGCTTCAGGGATAATTTCTGCCTTATACATATTCAGGAATAAGGGCATCCAGTAGGTCCTGTAACTGTAAACTATATAAAGTCAATGATTATTCACAACTCCACATAAATAAATATGAGGGCACAGTTTTTCTTCTTTTCTGTAGATAAAAGCAAATTCCCCCTCAGATATTGTTTCCATCTCCTACTAATCTAGCATTAAAAAAACCACCCCACCCCCAAACTACACAGAACAGTGACTTCTGTTCTCATTCGGAGCAAAAATAAATGGGTTTTATATACTATTACTTTCATGAAACTAAAAAGGCAAAAATAATTTACAGTTTCTTCTTTACCATGAATTAATTTTCTAGGCAGTCCACAACTTTTAATTAAGGTCCTTTATATTAACTGTAACTTGGTCTCAGTGTATGTAAATCAATTAAATTAACATCTTTATAAAAGTGGATGTCTATAAAAAGAAGCAGATTAAGGTGGCATTTCTTTGAAGTCTGAGTATGGTTTCTCTTCTCACTCCCAGCACTTGCACAAAAGGCAAATGGAAATGTGTTCAGAAATCAAGGTGTTCCTCAACGTGTAACCTGTACGGAGAAGGCCACATCACCACTTTTGATGGACAGCGCTTTGTGTTTGATGGCAACTGTGAATACATATTAGCTACGGTAACCTGGTGGTTTTGGCAGTATCTTAGCATCAAGAAATAGCTTGATTTAAATGACTAATGAAAATGTGATAGGATGTATCGATAACCAGTAGACCACTTTGGATTTTTATAGCTACTGAAAGATTTTTTGTAGAATCTGTTTATTTCAGTGCTTAAGATGAAAATATTTTACTCCTCAAACAGCTTTTTAATGCAATTAAAACCAATTTTAGATTTAATAACATGTTTAAATAGTCATTGATATATATGTATTCTGTACCAGACAACTGTATGCTTTAGGGAAGTGATGTCTGACAACCAAAGCAGAGGTCATCATCTCCCGAAGCAGGCAGAATCAGTCAGGACATTTTAAGCTTTCTTTATTTTCTTATGCTTTTATATTTTAAGTTGGAGTACTCCAGACACAGAATCTATTGGGGTTTTATGCTTTTTGTGGTTTGTTTTGGTTTTTCAGGATGGCTGCAGTATTAACAGACCTGTTTCCTCTTTCAAAATTGTTACTGAGAATGTCATCTGTGGGAAATCAGGAGTTACATGCTCCAGATCCATCAGCATTTACCTTGGGGTAAGCTCTTCCTTCTGCCACTATCCAGCTAAATAGTTACTTTAAGACCACATCGGGTGTGTGAACTGCACCACTCAGCTTGGCATCATCTGCAACTTTGCTGAGAGGGCATTTGATCCCACGGTCTGTGTCACTGATGAAAGTATTAAACTGTACTGATCCCAGGTGCCTGAGGGACACCACTCCTCACAGAGCTCCATCTGGACTTGGAGCTATTGATCACTGCCCCCTTAGATGCAATCATCTGGCTGATCCCTTACCCACCAAACAGTGCAGCCGTTAAATCTATACCTCTCCAGTTTAGAGGGGAGGCTGTTCTGGAGGGCCCTGTCAAAGGCCTTACTGAAGTCCAGATAAATGACATCTGTAGCTGTTCTCTTGTCCACTTATGTAGTCACTCTACCACAGAAGGCCACTCGGTTGGTCAGGCAAGATCTGCCCTTGGTGAAGTTGTACTGATTGTCTCAAATCACCTCCCTGTCCTCTGTGTGCCTTAACACAGCTTCTAGGAGGATCTGCTCCGTGATCTTTCCAGACACAGTGGTGATGCTGTCAGGTTAGTTGCTCCCAGGGTCCTCCTTTCTACCCTTTTAAAAAATAGGTGCAATGTTTCCCTTTTTTCTGACTGCCACGACTTTTGAAAAATGAATGGAAATGTCAAGATAGTCTGTAATAGTATCACAGGTTCTGATCTTCAGCAATGTGACACAGAGTAAGGAAAATACTGAAACTTGATAAGTTATAATTTCTAGATAAATTTTCTTCCAGAATTTGACAATCATACTGAGAGATGAAACCTTCACTATTTCTGGGGAAAATCCTAGTGTGCGATATCATGTGAAAAAGAACGCCCTTCACCTGATGTTTGATATCATTATCCCAGAAAAATACAACATGACCCTTATTTGGAATAAGCACATGAACTTCTTCATCAAGATCTCCAGAGGAACACAGGTATGGCAGAATAACTTCCTCAGCCAAGCGTCCTTCAATTCAGATTGAACTGCACATTTGATCGCAGTTGCCTCGACTCTTTATGATGGGAAAGGTTTTTCAAAAATGCTACTAGCAATTCATTTTCATCTTTATCTCCAAAACAGCAGAGTTTTTCACTAGAGGCTGATTTTAAAGTGATTTCTGTACTGCATTCAGGAAATTATTGAGCTAAATGTTTGTATTCTGTAGAACTGCATGGTTGAATTTGATCTCTAAATGATGACAGTTTGCAGTTTAGAAAACATGTTCCTCCAGTGACACACAGAACCTCATGCACAAGAAGCTTAGAATGTATGACAGAGTATTTGTAGATGACATTCACTCCTGAAGCACAAGAAGCCATCAGTAATCAAAAGGGAAGGTAACTGTAACTTGCTGAACTGACACTGCTGCTTTCATTTGTTCTAGGAAACTATATGCGGTTTGTGTGGGAACTATAATGGCAATATG
This sequence comes from Myiozetetes cayanensis, assembly GCF_022539395.1. NCBI lineage: Eukaryota > Metazoa > Chordata > Aves > Passeriformes > Tyrannidae > Myiozetetes > Myiozetetes cayanensis. The sequence goes on along the minus strand of NW_026087853.1, from coordinate 45,310,467 downwards.
AAGGATGATTTTGAAACTCGAAGCAAGTACGTGGCATCAAATGAATTGGAATTTGTCAATTCTTGGAAAGAGAATCCTCTCTGTGGGGATGTGTACTTTGTAGTGGACCCCTGCAGCAAGAACCCTTATCGTAAAGCATGGGCAGAAAAGACATGTTCCGTCATCAACAGTCAGGTTTTTTCTGCCTGTCACAATAAGGTAAGAATTTATTTGCTCCTCCTTTTACTTACAGGCATAATCTGCATTCTTCCAAAATGCTCACACTCCAACAGGCAATTTTCTGTTTCCCAAAGTATTGCAGTAAAATACATGTAAAATCTTTTATGCCTCACATTTATGTTTATTTTCATTCTTTCTTATTTGCACTTCACCAGTGTTTTTTTAAGCACAAAAGCTAAGTGTGGTATTAACTGGTTACTAGAACTATGAGAGTGAAAAAAGACTTAAGAATCAAAAATTAGTCAGTCTGTTGGTGATACCTGACCAATGCACTTACTCTTTTGAAACCATTTAGTCTTTGTTATAAAATCAAACTAAAGAAAGTCCTGAAAACCCGTGTTCTCATCAGTAAGTCAAGAGCATTACTTAGATGATCCATCCTAAAGCAAGATACCATCAACCCTCCTATTTGTTTTAAGTTGTCCACTTTGTGGAAATGAAAATATCACAAGGGTCATCAGGAACAGGCCTTCTGAAGGGAAATCCCCATTTTCAGGAGGTGAAAACAAGTGAGAAATGGGGATAATGCTGCAGTGTTTATGTATGCACACAGAGGCTGTACAGCTGAAGAACTTAGATACTTGTGCCTAAATGGATGTGGGGATTTGAGGAGGTTTTTTAAACTAACTAACATAATATGTTCAGTACCAGTATAAATTTAGAAATACATACCAGGCAAAACATCATCAGTTTCTGTTGTTGATATGGATACACCTGATTCTGGCTAAAAAGATCTGTATGATGTGGGGTTATAATTTCTTTAACAAGTGTTCAGATGAAATACTAGTTATTCTCACTTAGTGGAGAATAAAAAAAAAAATCTTCTTAACAAATTGGCACAAAATAATCTTAGAAAATTCATCCCTTCATTTTGCAATGCAGGTGAATCGGATGCCCTATTATGAGGCCTGTGTTCGAGACTCTTGTGGGTGTGACATTGGAGGGGACTGTGAATGCATGTGTGATGCCATTGCAGTGTATGCCATGGCATGTTTAGAGAAAGGTATCTGCATTGACTGGAGGACCCCCGAGTTCTGTCGTAAGTTCCTTTAAGTTCTCCTTAAACAGCGTAAGAGATTATTATTGTTGTTGTGGGTATATTCATATGACAATGTAAGAAAATTATTAATAAGCGCCTCAAAGGTTACATTTTCTCTGTGGGCAAATACTTGACTCCAGTCACCTGGATTTTGAAATCTGTACTTTTCATTTGTGCTAAATTAACCAAAATATTATAACTCTTTTTACCATGAGGAGAAACTAATGTGGTCACAGAAAGCAGACTCTTTCTTCTACTGCCACTGTATAGTGCACTGTCAATTTGCCAGCAGAGAAAGCACGAAATGGTAAAAAAATATATTTCATTTTACCTACAGTATAAAAAAATATATTTCATTTTAGCTACAATGAATCTACAATCCGTCTGTGTGGATGTCAAGGAAATGAAGACAGCTGTGTTGGCTGGAACACTGTAAAACAGGAAAAAGATATCAAGGTGTTCCAGAACACTCTATATAGAAGGGAAAAAAGTGTGAGCTTCTTATGAGTCAATGCTAGAGTTGTCATCTTTGACGGTTTCTTTTCCACATTTCACTACATTGTGTATTAAAAATTGTGGAAATGCTTGCATACTGCATTTGCAAAAAAGAAACTGCCTTCACTGAGTTAAAATATAAATTTACATCAGAAGCTGATAACTTCAGTGAATTTTTTATTATTTTGTTAGTACTTTAAAAATACCATGACATTAAGTTGAAAAAGTATCTGATTTCTGTCTTGCTTTTACTTTTTTTAGCTGTCTATTGTGAGTACTACAATTCTCATAAAAGAAGAGGAGTTGACAATGCTTATTCCTCTGGCTACAATGATGACAAGTGCACCTGGCATTACAGGCCCTGTAACTGCCCAAATCAAAACTACAAATATGTCAACATTGAAGGTAATGAGCTCTACTACTCTAAACCAGGGAACACTAACACAATAATTATTTTCAATACTGTTTTTTAAATTAGTCATACCACAGTTAAATAATGGTATTCTAATTGATGCTATCTTTGAAGCAGTTTTGCTGATCCTTCCCTTACTACTGCAGTTTTAAAACACATCATCAACTCAGGAGCTGTTCTACAACTAGCCTTATACTGAGCTCAGCCTATCTGGAAGAGAAATTCTGACTTGCACCAAATCAAAAGAATACACTGTACTTAGGGATGAAAACGTGGAGAGAGCAGTTAATATTTTTATTAAACAAATGCATATAGCTGGAGAAACCAAAAAAATTCCTACGTAGGCAGACACTCTTTCTGAGGATGACATTGGAAATACTTACCTGAATAGATGATGTTGCAACTGATACTGCTTTTTAATAGCAGAGATGTAATATATTAGATACTAAACAGTATCAATTAAATGCCTTTTTCTGAGAAATGTAAAACAAACTTCTCTTTCCCTTTCTTCAGGTTGTTACAACTGCTCTCATGATGAATACTTTGACCATGAAAAGAACTTGTGCGTGCCATGTGGTAAGCAGCAGAAATATCTCAGAGATATTTAACTTTTTTCATCAAAAAAGAGAACATTTAGGAGAAGATCAGACTTAGCTAATGGACTCTACTTAGCAAATCTCTTTGGAGATTTTCTTTTTAAATTAACTTAAGATTTATTGCCATATTGTTTACTTCTGTGAAAACCTATCTTATTAAACAATGTTTTGGATAGACTCAAGCTGCACAGTTTGGACTTTCACGCAGATGTAAGAAAAACTTCAGGACAATTTTTTTCATATTACAAAATTCTAACTTGTGTAACCAGAATCTCAGCTAGTGATCTCTTTACGTACAAAACCACGTTCCATTTTCCCTGAAGAGTGAGGTGCCCTTAAGCATAAAAGTCATAAGGAAGATAGCAAAACTTACTAGTGTTCATAATTATTTTGAGATGTATTGATTTCTTTGTAATTAAGTCCTTTGATACGAATTTTACCACTGAAATACATAATATTAAACACTTCCAGGAATCCCTCAATAATTAACATAATCCTTTGAATCCAATCTGAAATTTGCCTTATTTGCAATATTCTAATGTGGTTTTTTTTCACAAACTTAACCTGTTCTACCTTTACACAACAGGAGAAGAAAGCACTAGTACCACTACTGAAACATCTTCACCTTCACCAGGTTAGTTAACACAGTTGACCAAACTAATATTTACATACTGATATCATGTCCTGATAAGTGTTTACAAAGTCAGTGATATCCTTTTTTGCATTTTATGGTAGCATCACCAGTTTCACGGGCAGGAGATGCAATGATGAAAAATGACCTGGCACCATAATATGCTGGGCTGCATCAAAAGCAGAGTGGCTGACAGGTCAAGGGAGGTGATTTTGCCCCTCTGCTCTGATGAGAGCCCTCCTGGAGTGCTGTGGAGTCCTCAGTTCCAGGCAGTGGATGGTCAGAAGGATGATCAGAGGGTTGTAACACCTCTCCTGTGAGGAAAGGCTGAGAAACTTGGTGTTGTTCAGCCTGGAGAAGAGAAGGCTCCAGGGAGACCTCGTTGCAGCCTTTCAGTACTTGAATGGGGCTTATAAGAAAGATGGGGACAGACTTTTTAGTAGGGCCTGTTGTGATGGGACAAGGGGTAACTAGAAGAGAGTAGATTCAGAGTAGATATAAGGAAGAAATTGTTTATTATGAGGGTGGTAAAACAGTGGAAGAGGTTGCCCAGAGAGGCTGTAGATGCCCCATCCCTGGAAGCGTTTAAGAGCAGGCTGGACTGGGCTTTGAGCAACCTGATCTAGTTGAAGACGTCCCTGCTCACTGCAGAGTGACTGACCATATAGCACTTCAAAAACTTAAGTCTTCATGGAAATATATTACTGACTATACCAAATCCTTATAGCCTGATATAGGAAAGGGACCTATATACGATGATCTTAAATTTGTTAGAAATTCATTAATTTCCCTGAAGATAGATGGTGTTGGAAAACATTACACTGTGGGTTGTGTGGATAATAAAATACTATTCCATTTCTGCTGCTGTGCACAAGTATTTATGCCAAATTCACTTTAAAGTGAAGGAAAAGGTATAAAGCTTCTGCATGAATACCTGTTTAATGTATTCACTGCACATAATAGCAAAGGAAGCAATGGATAACTGCTCTCAAAGGCTTCATCTAAAAGGCTTCATCTAAAAGGTGCTAATAGTAGTTACTGCTAATAGTCATAAAAACAGTGGTTTTACTTTAAAAAAATTCAATTCATATAGGTGCATTATAAATAGGTCATAGGGGACCATTTCTTATCCTTTAATTTTGATTTTTTTCTCTTAGTAACAACAGTGCAGCCTAAAGTAACAAGAAGCTCTGCCACAAGCACCCTACCAACCGTACCTAGTACTTCTTCTGCAACTGCTATATCAACTGAGATTACAAATCCAACAATAACTGCAAAAATTACAGTTCCCAGAACTTCACCCATACAACCTCTTGTCACAATAAAGTCAACAACTGGTAGGTTTTTAGTGTTACTGTCTCAAATAAATCACAGTAAGCTCACTCTATACATAATTGAGATACCACTTCCTAGAAAAGCATTGCAAACTCGTACATGCTTGCAAGCATTAGACTCCAAGTTGTGAGGTAGCCAAAACAGGCTTCCAGAAAGGAGTTTATAAACCAGAAATGTTCAGAAGTGTAGATCAAAAGTGCATGGAAAGATAAAGGATATAGACACTAGGTTAAAAACATAACCAAAAGTCACTTGTGTGACTCATCTGAGAAGCACATTACAAGTTCTATAAGCAGTGAGCCAGCCCAGATCCAGTTAGATTTATTAGCTCAGCTTCAGCTTCTTTGCCACAGCTGGTTCAGTTATGCAGTCATATTCAAGGAGCAACCAATCTGTTAACTCTGAATAATGTAAGCAAGCCCAAAGCAGATTCACACAGGTATTAGTGTAGCAGCTTTGTCTAGGCTTCTAGAGTCCTGCTCTCAGGAGGATGACTCTGCCAACATAAATTACTTTCTGATTCTATGGCTCATTTAGCCTCACACCAACATGCACTTCAGCTAATTAACCATCTTGCACCCTGGCTATCAGGAAAAGCAGAGTTAAAAATAGGTCCCAAAGGATTCGAAACACAGCTTCAAAAGCTGACATTGTGACAGATAATTCAGGCACTGGGACAAGAAAGTCCTATAGTATAATGTTATTTAACTTTTTAATATGAATTACAGAAAGCTAAAACTGTGGCTGATTTGGAACATAATAGTAGCCAATGAAACTGTGATTTGGGCAAAGCCTACACAGACTGCAGCCAATAAGTGACAGCAAAGCTAACTTCTTACAAAAATATATTTAAAAAAATCTAGTACAGGAAAACCACAGAAAAATGAGAGCAAGGATAGACATGAGACAATAGAAAACAAATATAAGTACAGAAATATTTGACAAGCTTTTGAGAACATGAGTGCAACAATGACGCTGAAAATGTTCAAAAGATCAAGGTGAAAAAGGGTCTCTGAAATATGGGTATTTTCTTCCTAATTTATCTATTTTTAATTATTCTATGAATTGATTACTCACATTGTACTATTTACCTTTACTCCAAAAGAGCATACAACATCAATTTCTACCACACTGAAAATGACTACAACCATCACTACTCCTTCCGTAACTACCACAACAAAGAGAACCATGACCACTATACCAAAGTCTACGCCTGCTGCCTCATCAACCGCTGCTTCAACAGAGACAGAGCAAGTAAAGGTCACCTCACCACCCTTCAAGACCACTATCAAAAAGGAAATTACAACCTCCTCGCTACCTACTCAAACCTTGTCTCAGAGCATAACTTTCAGCAAGCCTAAACTAACAACAGCAGGTAAACACTTTTGATATCTGTCTGGCGAAGCCATCACTCACAGGACATATGTCAATGTATTACTTCATAAAAAAACCCCAAGCATTCTTACTAGTGGTCTTAACATTGCAGATAGATAGGAAAGGACATGGATAACTGAAGAAGCGTGATTGAAATGGAAATTTGTCTTGCCAATGGAGCAAGCATTTGACATCCAAATATGATCTTAAACCTCAACATTTCTCTTCCAACACTTCCTCCAAATTTAGACAAAATCTCTCCATGTCTCAAGGCAAGTTCTTGAAAACCCACAGACCACAGAATACATATTCCCCCTAGCCAATGTAACAAATACTCCCAACAATAAATATTAAATAAAAGGATTTTGGTTTTTTTTCTGGCACTCAGTATACCAACAAAGACAGTCTCCTCTGAGGCTGTATGGCAACATGAATTACTAGGTTAGCAACTGACACCAGAGGCTTTGACAGTGTATGGTGGGAATTCTGCTGTAGAGGGAGGGCAGGTGTACACTCTCCCAATCCATGTGTCTCCCACAAAGTACTGTAGGGGTGCATACATCTAGGGCTCCTTGTGTCAGCAATCACAGCTTCCTCTAGGAACCTTTCCAGACATTACTAATATTTATTCTTACTTACCTTACAGAGAGTGAGGGAATCTCAGCAACCACTCTGCACCAACCAGAAGGTAAGAGAGAATAGACAGATGCCCTTGGCCTAAGACTCTGCTTCACTTACTCCAGCTTTTTCAGGTGATATTCTTGCCCAGTCTGGAATGCCTGGGAGAGGAAACATGCATATCCAGAGAGGCTCTTTTCTGAGGATCTTCAGAATAAGGCAGGGGGTGCTGAATTGTCAGAGGGCACACTTCAGGCCCAGTTTTGCCCCATATTTTTTGAGGGGAAAGCCATTGACCTGTTTTTCCCTCTTGCCCAGTAAGACTCAGTGGGGTCTAGTTCTGTCTTTCTTACCTGTACCCCATTACCTGGGGGTTCTGCCTGGGAATTTTCTACCTCCTTTGCCTTCTGTTCTTGCCCTGCCACCTCCAATCAAGTTGTGCTTTTCTCTCGGTAGTTGTCACCCACATAAGAACATGGACACAGCCTGTGCAGCATCTCGTCACACAGACACAGACCACCCCTGCCACATCCACCAGCAGCACAACTCCAAGCCCGAGCTCTTTGCCTGCCACCTCAGCCTCATCTGCTTCTTCCCTCTCCTCAACTGTGTCCTCGACACAGCTGGGAACATCACATCCTGGTAAGGCTCCCTCCTGCCCATCCTGCTGCTCCATCTGCTTCTTCCAGCTCCCACCATTTCTCCTAGGCAGCATGTCCCACACAGGCCTCAGTTTTGGTATTTGTTCTCAGCTCCCACTGTTATTCCCATGGGACACCAGCAGGTCATGCGACTGACCCACACATGACCCTGACTACATCCTCCTCCCTCTCCAATTCAGGGGTTTGGCTCTGAGGCACAGGCCTTTATCAGGGTACAGACATCCATGAGTTCCTGCCCTAAAACTGCCGATCACATGCAAGCTAACACACGCCTCCCTCTTCTTATAGTGGTGCCCTGAGTGCACAGTGGGGCATTGGGGGAAAAAAAGTAGTGAAGCTGGAAATGCATCTCAAGTTTGCAGCTCAGGACAGTTTTGGGTGAGAGACGTAACCCAAGCCATCATCTCCAGCCAAAGGATGCCCAGACCCTGGCACACCCATGAAAAGTGTGGTTCAGCAAATACCATCTCACTGACCAATGCTGACCCTGAGTGCTAAAGAGTTGTAAGTGGAGGGCCATGAAGAAAGTGTATGCTCAACTCCACACTAAAGTTCTCATAGACACATTCACATACCTGAGTTGTCTTAGTGTTGATCCTCTTTTGAGGAGATGCCACAACATACTTTGTCTACAATCCTTCCTAAGACTCAACCAATCTTTTCTCTCATCCAGTTCTTTGTAGCAGGGGAGCCAACCACAGATAATACACCAACTAGTGAAGTAGTAACAGATGAGTACTCTGGTCATGAGGTAGATAGGAGTCATTCATGGCCAGTGCATCCATGTCGCAGTAGCCACAGCTTCCAATGGATCCTTACCAGCACAGTCTACACCATGTAAATTTTAAACTAAAAGTAAACAAGTGAATATTGCACTTGAAAGTAGAGATACCTCTTCCCAACTCAGTAGTTCCAGGAAGAAGAAGATAAGAAACAAATTCCTAGAGGTCAGTCTTCAAAATGGTCTGCAGCAAATGAACAAATATCAAATGACGCAGGGCATGATGGGACATATTAAAGGTAACAAAGACTTTTGTTCGACGTCAAAAAAAAAACCCAAACAAAAAAAACCAACCAAACAAAAATGAATTACTGGGGCCACAGGCTCCCATCCTGACCCATAGCCCAGCACAAAGCCTCCAAACTAGAACTGTAGACGTCACCCAACTTCTCATTAAATCAGCAACACAAAACTGACCTGTGCTTTCCTCCCAACAGCCTTCACCCATAAAAGGTCAACCGAGCCGCACATTGAGCCCCCTCTGACCACACACAAGACCACGGCCTCCACCTCCATCAGCAGCACCTCCAAGACCTCTGTCTCCACAGAGACCAGCCCACCAAGCAGCACAGAACTCCCTCTGGCAACAACATCTCCAAATCCCAGCTCTTCGCCTGCCCCCAGCAGCCCACTCAGCACCCGGCTGCCATCTGCTCCCACTTCCACACTCTATTCCACAGCAGCTCCAAGCACCAGCCCCACGCCTACACCCACAACCCTGAGGCCCAAGCCCTCTTCCCCCTTGACAAGTGCTCCACAAGAGTCTCCTACAACAGAGTCCTCTGCACCCACCACAGCCAAAACCAGCACAGTGCCATCGCCTGCTCCTTCTGCCTCTTCAACTGTGTCCTCAACATGGATGAGTTCCTCACAGCCTGGTAAGACTCACTCCTTTGTGTCCGACCGCGTCTGCTTACTCTCCCTTTTCCTTTTTTCATTTCTAGCTGTGCAGGTCCCTTGCACTGTTGTTTCACTTTTTGCTCTCCATTCCATCTTGTTTTCGCACTGGCACTGTAGTGTGTCCTCAGTTGGGTATTGCCATGAGGCACTGTTCTCTCCCACATAACCAGGCCTTTGAATCTCAGAGTCAGCCATCCATAGACTCTGCCTATTCTATGAAGGCATAAATATGCATATGCAGAAAAGATCCTTTTCAAGGAAGAGGCAAAGGGATCTTTCCTGTTAGGTGGCATCCTGTCTTTTTTCTCTCTTTTTCAAGGAGAAACCAGACAGCAGCTTGTGGACTGGGATTGTGGTTCCAGTCCTCCCTTTTTCACAGGAATAATCAGTGTAGTACAGCGCTGCCATTTTTGCTTATGCTCACAGTACAGGGCTCTGAGCTTAACCTCCTTTGCCTTCCCCTCCAACCTCATCCTCACTTGCCCCTCCTTTTCTCCCAACAGCCTTCACCCATAAAAGGTCAACCGAGCCACACATTGAGCCACCTCTGACCACACACAAGACCACGGCCTCCACCTCCATCAGCAGCACCTCCAAGACCTCTGTCTCCACAGAGACCAGCCCACCAAGCAGCACAGAACTCCCTCTGGCAACAACATCTCCAAATCCCAGCTCTTCGCCTGCCCCCAGCAGCCCACTCAGCACCCGGCTGCCATCTGCTCCCACTTCCACACTCTATTCCACAGCAGCTCCAAGCACCAGCCCCACGCCTACACCCACAACCCTGAGGCCCAAGCCCTCTTCCCCCTTGACAAGTGCTCCACAAGAGTCTTCTACAACAGAGTCCTCTGCACCCACCACAGCCAAAACCAGCACAGTGCCATCACCTGCTCCTTCTGCCTCCTCCACTGTGTCCTCAACAAGGATGAGTTCCTCACAGCCTGGTAAGACTCCCCCAACCTGTCCCACTGCTACTACCTGCTCTCCCTTTTCTCTTCTTTTCTAGGAGTTCAGACTACTCTTACTTTTTTTTTTTTTTGTAAATTGGTCACCATTCCCACTTCTTTTAGCATCCTCAATGTGCTATGCCTGTCCTGTGCTATTGCCCTGGGGCAGTGGTCTCTCCTATGTAGCCTGCCCTCAGAAGCTCGGAGTCAGTAGTCCATAGACTCTGCCTCTTCCTTGAAGGGAGTCATGCACATCTGGAAAGGGTCCTCTTCCAGGAAGAAGCAGAGCGATCTTGCCTGTAGGAAAGCACCCTGTCCTTTTTGACTCTTTTAGGAGAGAAAACAAATTCAGCTTTTAGGCTAAACCCACAATCCCAGGAGTCACTCTTTCACAGGAATACTTGGTGTAGTCCAGTTCTCATGCTGTCCGTACAAGGCACTTTGCCCACCTCCTTTGCCTCACCCTCCTACCCTCATCCCCAGCTGACCTGTGCTTTCCTCCCAACAGCCGTCACCCATAAAAGGTCAACTGAGCCGCACATTGAGCCCCCTCTGACCACACACAAGACCACGGCCTCCACCTCCATCAGCAGCACCTCCAAGACCTCTGTCTCCACAGAGACCAGCCCACCAAGCAGCACAGAACTCCCTCTGGCAACAACATCTCCAAATCCCAGCTCTTCGCCTGCCCCCAGCAGCCCACTCAGCACCCGCCTGCCATCTGCTCCCACTTCCACACTCTATTCCACAGCAGCTCCAAGCACCAGCCCCACGCCTACACCCACAACCCTGAGGCCCAAACCCTCTTCCTCCATGACAAGTGCTCCACAAGAGTCTTCTACAACAGAGTCCTCTGCACCCACCACAGCCAAAACCAGCACAGTGCCATCGCCTGCTCCTTCTGCCTCCTCCACTGTGTCCTCAACATGGCTGAGCTCCTCACAGCCTGGTAAGACTCACTCCTTTGTGTCCCACTGCTCACAGAATTCCAGAATTCTTAGGGTTTTAAGGGGGCCTCTGGACATCATCTAGTCCAACACCCCTGCTAAAAAAGGGGTCTCTTAGTGTTGGTTGTGCTAAGAGAATGCATCCAGATGGGTTTTGAATGTCTCCAAAGAGGGAGTTTCCACAATCTCCCTGGCGAGGCTGTTCCACTGCTCTGCCATCCTCAGTGTAAAGAAGTTGTTCCTTGGGTTAATTAAACCTTTTGTGTTTTAGTTTATTTTAGTCCCTTGTCCTGTTGCTGGGTGCCAACATGAAAGTGTCAACATCCACTTTGCATCTGCCTTTGAGATACTAGTATACAATGATGAGATCCCCTCTCAGTCTTCTCTACTCTAGACTCAACAGGCCTATCAACAGTCTGTCCAAATATGAAAGATGCTAGAATCCATTGATCATTTTTGTGTGCCTCTTCTACACATCTTGTGTCTGCTTTTCCCAGCTCCCTCCATCCCTTTTCCACCCCCTCCCTGCTGTTTTCCCTTCCTTCTACTCTCCTTCCCTCCCTGCCTCCCTCCTTTCCTTACCTTTATCCTTCCATCTAAGAACCACATCTCACTTGGGCATTTGTTTGGGTGTTGGGCCCCCCATTCCCACTGCTTTTGGCCAGCCTCATTCCAGATGAAGTCCTGGGCAGTGACTCTGCTTGGGGTGGAGCCAATTTCTGTTCCTAGCAGGGTTCCTGGTGCTGTGTTTTAGCTGTGGGTCTGAGCCAGTGTTGATGGCACACAAATGCTTTGGTGATTGCTGAGGAGTGCTAGCACAGCATCCAGGCCACCAGTGTTTCTCCTCCTGCCAACCAGGGAGTGGGCAAGGAGTGGCCAGGGCAGTTTTATGGAAGTAGCCATTGCTTGGAGACTGGCTGGGCATTGGCCAGCAGAGTGAGGCAGTGAGTGACTGCCATTGCACCTCATGGGTGGGTCTGGGTCCATTTTTCCTTTAGTTTCTTCACTTCTGAAAATTGCTTCTATCCTGAAAAGTGTGGGTATTGATGCTTTGGCCTCTTCACTTCTATTCCCATGTCTGATGAGTGGCAGTGAGTGAGTGGCTGGGTAGGCACTTTGCATGCAGCCAGGTCACACCACCATCACCTGGCATACACTTAGACAGGATCTAAGCAGGACATGGAGGCTTCAGAAAGGAGCCAGAAGCCCAATCTTCCATCTTGGACAAAGAGACTCAGTGTGATATGGACTTGTTTTTCTTACCCAACGCATTAGACAAGGCTTCTGCCCACCTCCTCTGCCATCCCCTCTTTCCCTCTTCCCCAGCTGACCTGTGCTTTCCTCCCAACAGCCTTCACCCATAAAAGGTCAACCGAGCCGCACATTGAGCCCCCTCTGACCACACACAAGACCACGGCCTCCACCTCCATCAGCAGCACCTCCAAGACCTCTGTCTCCACAGAGACCAGCCCACCAAGCAGCACAGAACTCCCTTTGGCAACAACATCTCCAAATCCCAGCTCTTCGCCTGCCCCCAGCAGCCCACTCAGCACCCGCCTGCCATCTGCTCCCACTTCCACACTCTATTCCACAGCAGCTCCAAGCACCAGCCCCACGCCTACACCCACAACCCTGAGGCCCAAGCCCTCATCCCCCATGACAAGCACTCCACAAGAATCTTCTACAACAGAGTCCTCTGCACCCACCACAGCCAAAACCAGCACAGTGCCATCACCCGCTCCTTCTGCCTCCTCCACTGTGTCCTCAACATGGCTGAGCTCCTCACAGCCTGGTAAGCCTGCCTGCTACATGTCCTGCTGTTTCTGCCTGCTCTCCCTTTTTCCACCTTCATTTCTAGCTGTGCAGGTCCCTTGCACTGTTGTTTCAGTTTTTGCTCTCCATTCCCAGTCCTTTCCACATCAGCACTGTGGGATGGCTGTCCTTTGCTATGGCCAGAGGGCACATGACTCTGCCATGTACCTTGTCGTGCCTATCTCTAAGGTGGATAGTCCTTATGCTCTGCCCATTCCTTGAAGGAAGAGGCATGTAAATCCAGAAATGATACTTTCTAGGAAGAGGCAGAGGTTAGGAAGGCACCCTGTCCATTTTCTCCCTTTCTGGGGAAGGAACCAGGTAGCAGCTTGTTGACAGGAGCCACAGTCCCAGACCTCCCTCTTTCAGAGGAATAATCAGTACAGGACAGCACTGCACTCTTTGCTTGTTTTTCAAGTGTGTGGATTGTGCCCTCCTGCTTTACCTTCACCTCTTGCTCTCACTCTCATTGAACCTGTATATTCCTTCCAACAGCCATCACCCATAAAAGGTCAACCGAGCCGCACATTGAGCCACCTCTGACCACACACAAGACCACGGCCTCCACCTCCATCAGCAGCACCTCCAAGACCTCTGTCTCCACAGAGACCAGCCCACCAAGCAGCACAGAACTCCCTCTGGCAACAACATCTCCAAATCCCAGCTCTTCACCTGCCCCCAGTAGCCCACTCAGCACCCGGCTGCCATCTGCTCCCACTTCCACACTCTATTCCACAGCAGCTCCAAGCACCAGCCCCACGCCTACACCCACAACCCTGAGGCCCAAGCCCTCTTCCCCCTTGACAAGCACTCCACAAGAGTCTTCTACAACAGAGTCCTCTGCACCCACCACAGCCAAAACCAGCACAGTGCCATCGCCTGCTCCTTCTGCCTCCTCCACTGTGTCCTCAACATGGCTGAGCTCCTCACAGCCTGGTAAGACCCACTCGTTTGTGTCCCACTGCTTCTGCCTGCTCTCTCTTTTCAGTTCTTCTTTTCTCGGAGTGCAGACCACTTGCACATTTCTTTTGAATTTGCACTCCATTCCCACTTCTTTTAGCATCCTCAGTGTGCTCTGCCTGTCTTGGCTATGGCCCTGTGGCACTGGTCTAGCCCCTGTAGCCTGGCCTCATTGGCTCAGACTCAGCAGTCCTTAGAGCCTACCTATTCACTGAAGGGTGACATGCACATCTGGATAGGACACTTTTCCAGGAAGAGGCAGAGCGAAGTTTCCTGTTGGAAGGCACCCTGTCCTTTTCCCTTTTTTTTTTATAGGGGATAATAAACACAGCTTTTAGGGAGAAGCCACAACCCCAGTTCTCCCACTTTACCAAGAATATTTGTGCAGCCCAGAGCTACCATTTTTACTCATGCTTCCAGTTCAAGACTTATAACCATCTCCTTTCCCTTCCCCTCTTTCCCTCATCCCCAACTGACCTGTGCTTTTCCTCCCAACAGCCTTCACCCATAAAAGGTCAACCGAGCCACACATTGAGCCACCTCTGACCACACACAAGACCACGGCCTCCACCTCCATCAGCAGCACCTCCAAGACCTCTGTCTCCACAGAGACCAGCCCACCAAGCAGCACAGAACTCCTTCTGGCAACAACATCTCCAAATCCCAGCTCTTCGCCTGCCCCCAGCAGCCCACTCAGCACCCGGCTGCCATCTGCTCCCACTTCCACACTCTATTCCACAGCAGCTCCAAGCACCAGCCCCAGGCCTACACCCACAACCCTGAGGCCCAAACCCTCTTCCCCCTTGACAAGTGCTCCACAAGAGTCTCTTACAACAGAGTCCTCTGCACCCACCACAGCCAAAACCAGCACAGTGCCATCGCCTGCTCCTTCTGCCTCCTCCACTGTGTCCTCAACATGGCTGAGCTCCTCACAGCCCGGTAAGCCTGCCTGCTACATGTCCTGCTGCTCAAAGAATCCCAGACTTGTTATGGTTGGAAGGGACCTCTGGACATCATTATCTGCCTGCCAAGAAGGTGTCTCTTAGTGCAGGTTAGACTGGAATGTGTCCAGATGAGTTTTGAATGTCTCCAGAACAGGAGATACCACATTCTCCATGGGGAGAGAGCCTGTTCCACTGCTCTGCTCCTCTCAATGTATAGACATTGTTCCTCATGTTGAGTAGAATTTCTTGTGCTTTATTCCATGGCCATTGCTCCTTGTTCTGTCACTGGGCACCACCAAAAAAAGTCTGCCTCCATGCTCTTGGCACCTGCCTTTAAGATATTTGTATCCAATGATGAGATCCCAGCTCAGCCTTCTCTTCTCAGGATTCAACAGGTCCAGCTCCCCAGGTCTCTCCACTGATCATGTTTATGTGTCGCCTTTGGTCCACTGATCATCTTTGTATTTCTCCTCTGGACCTCATCTGCCTGCTTTTCCCAGCTCCCTCCATTGCTCCCTCCCTTCGTTGCTTGCTCTGGCCCTCCATCCCTCCCTTCTTTCTCTCCTTCCTTGTATCCTTCCATCTAAGAACCACATCTCACTTGGGCATTTGTTTGGGTGTTGGGCCCCTCATTCCCACTGCTTTTGGCCAGCCTCATTCCAGATGAAGTCCTGGACAATGACTCTGCTTGGGGTGGAGCCAATTTCTGTTCCTAGCAGGGTTCCTGGTGCTGTGTTTTAGCTGTGGGTCTGAGCCAGTGTTGATGGCACACAAATGCTTTAGAGATTGCTGAGGAGTGCTAGCACAGCATCCAGGCCACCAGTGTTTCTCCTCCTGCCAACCAGGGAGTGGGCAAGGAGTGGCCATGAGGTCATTCAGGAACACAGCCAGCATAGCCCAAAGCCAGTGGCCAAGGAGACACTCCATGCCACAGAAAGTCACACTGAGCAGTGCAATGGAGGGGCAGGGCAGTTTTTGGAAGTAGCCATTGCTTGGAGACTGGCTGGGCATTGGCCAGCAGAGTGAGGCAGTGAGTGACTGCCATTGCACCTCATGGGTGGGTCTGGGTTCGTTTTTCCTTTAGTTTCTTCACTTCTGAAAATTGCTTCTACCCTGAAAAGTGTGGGTATTGATGCTTTGGCCTCTTCATTTCTATTCCCATGTCTGAGGAGTGGCAGTGAGTGAGTGGCTGGGTAGGCACTTTGCATGCAGCCAGGTCACACCACCATCACCTGGCACACACATTGGCCATGACAGGATCTAAGCAGGCCATGGAGGCTTCAGAAAGGAGCCAGAAGCCGAATCTTCCATCTTGGACAAAGAGACTCAGTGTGATATGGAGTTGTTTTTCTTACCCAATGCATTAGACAAGGCTTCTGCCCACCTCCTCTGCCTTCCCCTCTTTCCCTCTTCCCCAGCTGACCTGTGCTTTCCTCCCAACAGCCATCACCCATAAAAGGTCAACTGAGCCACACATTGAGCCACCTCTGACCACACACAAGACCACGGCCTCCACCTCCATCAGCAGCACCTCCAAGACCTCTGTCTCCACAGAGACCAGCCCACCAAGCAGCACAGAACTCCCTCTGGCAACAACATCTCCAAATCCCAGCTCTTCGCCTGCCCCCAGCAGCCCACTCAGCACCCACCTGCCATCTGCTCCCACTTCCACACTCTATTCCACAGCAGCTCCAAGCACCAGCCCCACGCCTACACCCACAACCCTGAGGCCCAAGCCCTCTTCCCCCTTGACAAGTGCTCCAC
Organism: Myiozetetes cayanensis; assembly: GCF_022539395.1. NCBI lineage: Eukaryota > Metazoa > Chordata > Aves > Passeriformes > Tyrannidae > Myiozetetes > Myiozetetes cayanensis. The sequence goes on along the minus strand of NW_026087853.1, from coordinate 45,294,031 downwards.
AAGAGTCTTCTACAACAGAGTCCTCTGCACCCACCACAGCCAAAACCAGCACAGTGCCATCACCTGCTCCTTCTGCCTCCTCCACTGTGTCCTCAACATGGCTGAGCTCCTCACAGCCCAGTAAGACTCACTCCTTTATGTCCCACTGCATACAGAATTCCAGAATTCTTAGGGTTTTATGGGCCTCTGGACATCATCTAGTCCAACACCCCTGCTAAAAAAAGGGGTCTCTTAGTGTTGGTTATGCTAAGAGAATGCATCCAGATGGGTTTTGAATGTCTCCAAAGAAGGAGTCTCCACAATCTCCCTGGCGAGGCTGTTCCACCGCTCTGCCATCCTCAGTGTAAAGAAGTTGTTCCTTGGGTTAATTAAACCTTTTGTGTTTTAGTTTATTTTAGTCCCTTGTCCTGTTGTTGGGTGCCAACACGAAAGTGTCAACATCCTCTTTGCATCTGCCTTTGAGATACTAGTATACAATGATGAGATCCCCTCTCAGTCTTCTCTACTCTAGACTCAACAGGCCTATCAACAGTCTGTCCAAATATGAAAGATGCTAGAATCCATTGATCATTTTTGTGTGCCTCTTCTACACATCTTGTGTCTGCTTTTCCCAGCTCCCTCCATTCCCTTTCCACCCCCTCCCTGCTACTTTCCCTTCCTTCTACTCTCCTTCCCTCCCTGCCTCCCTCCTTTCCTTACCTTTATCCTTCCATCTAAGAACCACATCTCACTTGGGCATTTGTTTGGGTGTTGGGCCCCCCATTCCCACTGCTTTTGGCCAGCCTCATTCCAGATGAAGTCCTGGGCAATGACTCTGCTTGGGGTGGAGCCAATTTCTGTTCCTAGCAGGGTTCCTGGTGCTGTGTTTTAGCTGTGGGTCTGAGCCAGTGTTGATGGCACACAAATGCTTTGGTGATTGCTGAGGAGTGCTAGCACAGCATCCAGGCCACCAGTGTTTCTCCTCCTGCCAACCAGGGAGTGGGCAAGGAGTGGCCAGGGCAGTTTTATGAAAGTAGCCATTGCTTGGAGACTGGCTGGGCATTGGCCATCAGAGTGAGGCAGTGAGTGACTGCCTTTGCACCTCATGGGTGGGTCTGGGTCCATTTTTCCTTTAGTTTCTTCACTTCTGAAAATTGCTTCTATCCTGAAAAGTGTGGGTATTGATGCTTTGGCCTCTTCACTTCTATTCCATGTCTGATGAGTGGCAGTGAGTGAGTGGCTGGGTAGGCACTTTGCATGCAGCCAGGTCACCCCACCATCACCTGGCATACACTTAGACAGGATCTAAGCAGGACATGGAGGCTTCAGAAAGGAGCCAGAAGCCCAATCTTCTATCTTGGACAAAGAGATTCAGTGTGATATGGACTTGTTTTTCTTACCCAATGCATTAGACAAGGCTTCTGCCCACCTCCTCTGCCTTCCCCTCTTTCCCTCTTCCCCAGCTGACCTGTGCTTTCCTCCCAACAGCCGTCACCCATAAAAGGTCAACCGAGCCGCACATTGAGCCCCCTCTGACCACACACAAGACCACGGCCTCCACCTCCATCAGCAGCACCTCCAAGACCTCTGTCTCCACAGAGACCAGCCCACCAAGCAGCACAGAACTCCCTCTGGCAACAACATCTCCAAATCCCAGCTCTTCACCTGTCCCCAGCAGCCCTCTCAGCACCCACCTGCCATCTGCTCCCACTTCCACACTCTATTCCACAGCAGCTCCAAGCACCAGCCCCACGCCTACACCCACAACCCTGAGGCCCAAGCCCTCTTCCCCCTTGACAAGCACTCCACAAGAATCTTCTACAACAGAGTCCTCTGCACCCACCACAGCCAAAACCAGCACAGTGCCATCACCTGCTCCTTCTGCCTCCTCCACTGTGTCCTCAACACGGATGAGTTCCTCACAGCCTGGTAAGACCTACTCCTTTGTGTCCCACTGCTTCTGCCTGTTCTCCCTTTTCCCTTCTTCTTTTCTAGGAGTGCAGACCACTTGCACATTTCTTTTGAATTTGCTCTCCATTCCCACTTCTTTTAGCATCCTCAGTGTGCTATGCCTGTCCTTTGCTATGACGCTGTGGCACTGGTCTAGCCCCTGTAGCCTGGCCTCATTGGCTCAGACTCAGCAGTCCTTAGAGCCTGCCTATTCACTGAAGGGTGACATGCACATCTGGATAGGACACTTTTCCAGGAAGAGGCAGAGCGAACTTTCCTGTTGGAAGGCACCCTGTCCTTTTCCCTTTTTTTTTTAGAGGGGAAAATTATTACAGCTTTTAGGAAGAAGCCACAACCCCAGATCTCCAACTTTACCAAGAATATTTGTGCAGCCCAGAGCTACCATTTTTACTCATGCTTCCAGTTCAAGACTTATAACCATCCCCTTTCCCTTACCCTCTTTCCCTCATCCCAAGCTGACCTGTGCTTTCCTCCCAACAGCCGTCACCCATAAAAGGTCAACTGAGCCGCACATTGAGCCCCCTCTGACCACACACAAGACCACGGCCTCCACCTCCATCAGCAGCACCTCCAAGACCTCTGTCTCCACAGAGACCAGCCCACCAAGCAGCACAGAACTCCCTCTGGCAACATCATCTCCAAATCCCAGCTCTTCGCCTGCCCCCAGCAGCCCTCTCAGCACCCGGCTGCCATCTGCTCCCACTTCCACACTCTATTCCACAGCAGCTCCAAGCACCAGCCCCACGCCTACACCCACAACCCTGAGGCCCAAGCCCTCTTCCCCCATGACAAGTGCTCCACAAGAGTCTCCTACAACAGAGTCCTCTGCACCCACCACAGCCAAAACCAGCACAGTGCCATCACCTGCTCCTTCTGCCTCCTCCACTGTGTCCTCAACATGGCTGAGCTCCTCACAGCCTGGTAAGCCTGCCTGCTACATGTCCTGCTGCTCAAAGAATCCCAGACTTGTTATGGTTGGAAGGGACCTCTGGACATCATTATCTGCCTGCCAAGAAGGTGTCTCTTAGTGCAGGTTAGACTGGAATGTGTCCAGATGGGTTTTGAAAGTCTCCAGAACAGGAGATACCACATTCTCCATGGGGAGAGAGCCTGTTCCACTGCTCTGCTCCTCTCAATGTAAAGAAATTGTTCCTTATGCTGAGTAGAATTTCTTGTGCTTTATTCCATGGCCATTGCTCCTTGTTTTGTCACTGGGCACCACCAAAAAAAGTCTGCCTCCATGCTCTTGGCACCTGCCTTTGAGATATTTGTATCCAATGATGAGATCCCAGCTCAGCCTTCTCTTCTCAGGATTCAACAGGTCCAGCTCCCCAGGTCTCTCCACTGATCATGTTTATGTGTCACCTTCGGTCCACCGATCATCTTTGCATTTCTCCTCTGGACCTCATCTGCCTGCTTTTCCCAGCTCCCTCCATTGCTCCCTCCCTTCGTTGCTTGCTCTGGCCCTCCATCCCTCCCTTCTTTCTCTTCTTCCTTGTATCCTTCCATCTAAGAACCACATCTCACTTGGGCATTTGTTTGGGTGTTGGGCCCCCCATTCCCACTGCTTTTGGCCAGCCTCATTCCAGATGAAGTCCTGGACAATGACTCTGCTTGGGGTGGAGCCAATTTCTGTTCCTAGCAGGGTTCCTGGTGCTGTGTTTTAGCTGTGGGTCTGAGCCAGTGTTGATGGCACACAAATGCTTTAGAGATTGCTGAGGAGTGCTAGCACAGCATCCAGGCCACCTGTGTTTCTCCTCCTGCCAATCAGGGAGTGGGCAAGGAGTGGCCATGAGGTCCTTCAGGGACACAGCCAGCATAGCCCAAAGCCAGTGGCCAAGGAGATGCTCCATGCCACAGAAAGTCATGCTGAGCAGTGCAATGGAGGGGCAGAGCAGTTTTTGGAAGTAGCCATTGCTTGGAGACTGGCTGGGCATTGGCCATCAGAGTGAGGCAGTGAGTGACTGCCATTGCACTACATGGGTGGGTCTGGGTTCGTTTTTCCTTTAGTTTCTTCACTTCTGAAAATTGCTTCTATCCTGAAAAGTGTGGATATTGATGCTTTGGCCTCTTCACTTCTATTCCCATGTCTGATGAGTGGCAGTGAGTGAGTGGCTGGGTAGGCACTTTGCATGCAGCCAGGTCACACCACCATCACCTGGCACACACATTGGCCATGACAGGATCTAAGCAGGACATGGAGGCTTCAGAAAGGAGCCAGAAGCCCAATCTTCCATCTTGGACAAAGAGACTCAGTGTGATATGGACTTGTTTTTCTTATCCAACGCATTAGACAAGGCTTCTGCCCACCTCCTCTGCCATCCCCTCTTTCCCTCTTCCCCAGCTGACCTGTGCTTTCCTCCCAACAGCCGTCACCCATAAAAGGTCAACCGAACCACACATTGAGCCACCTCTGACCACACGCAAGACCACGGCCTCCACCTCCATCAGCAGCACCTCCAAGACCTCTGTCTCCACAGAGACCAGCCCACCAAGCAGCACAGAACTCCCTCTGGCAACAACATCTCCAAATCCCAGCTCTTCACCTGTCCCCAGCAGCCCACTCAGCACCCGGCTGCCATCTGCTCCCACTTCCACACTCTATTCCACAGCAGCTCCAAGCACCAGCCCCAGGCCTACACCCACAACCCTGAGGCCCAAGCCCTCTTCCCCCATGACAAGTGCTCCACAAGAGTCTTCTACAACAGAGTCCTCTGCACCCACCACAGCCAAAACCAGCACAGTGCCATCGCCTGCTCCTTCTGCCTCCTCCACTGTGTCCTCAACATGGCTGAGCTCCTCACAGCCCAGTAAGACTCACTCCTTTATGTCCCACTGCATACAGAATTCCAGAATTCTTAGGGTTTTATGGGCCTCTGGACATCATCTAGTCCAACACCCCTGCTAAAAAAAGGGGTCTCTTAGTGTTGGTTATGCTAAGAGAATGCATCCAGATGGGTTTTGAATGTCTCCAAAGAGGGAGTTTCCACAATCTCCCTGGCGAGGCTGTTCCACTGCTCTGCCATCCTCAGTGTAAAGAAGTTGTTCCTTGGGTTAATTAAACCTTTTGTGTTTTAGTTTATTTTAGTCCCTTGTCCTGTTGCTGGGTGCCAACATGAAAGTGTCAACATCCACTTTGCATCTGCCTTTGAGATACTAGTATACAATGATGAGATCCCCTCTCAGTCTTCTCTACTCTAGACTCAACAGGCCTATCAACAGTCTGTCCAAATATGAAAGACGCTAGAATCCATTGATCATTTTTGTGTGCCTCTTCTACACATCTTGTGTCTGCTTTTCCCAGCTCCCTCCATCCCTTTTCCACCCCCTCCCTGCTGTTTTCCCTTCCTTCTACTCTCCTTCCCTCCCTGCCTCCCTCCTTTCCTTACCTTTATCCTTCCATCTAAGAACCACATCTCACTTGGGCATTTGTTTGGGTGTTGGGCCCCTCATTCCCACTGCTTTTGGCCAGCCTCATTCCAGATGAAGTCCTGGGCAATGACTCTGCTTGGGGTGGAGCCAATTTCTGTTCCTAGCAGGGTTCCTGGTGCTGTGTTTTAGCTGTGGATCCGAGCCAGTGTTGATGGCACACAAATGCTTTAGAAATTGCTGAGGAGTGCTAGCACAGCATCCAGGCCACCAGTGTTTCTCCTCCTGCCAGCCAGGGAGTGGGCAAGGAGTGGTCAGGGCAGTTTTTGGAAGTAGCCATTGCTTGGAGACTGGCTGGGCATTGGCCAGCAGAGTGAGGCAGTGAGTGACTGCCACTGCACCTCATGGGTAGGTCTGGGTTCGTTTTTCCTTTAGTTTCTTCACTTCTGAAAATTGCTTCTATCCTGAAAAGTGTGGATATTGATGCTTTGGCCTCTTCACTTCTCTCCCCATGTCTGATGAGTGGCAGTGAGTGAGTGGCTGGGTAGGCACTTTGCATGCAGCCAGGTCATCCCACCATCACCTGGCACACACACTGGCCATGACAGGATCTAAGTGGGACGCAGAGGCTCCAAGAAGGACCCGGAGGCCAAAATCCTGGCCAAAGAGACTCAGTGCGATACAGGGCTCCTTTTCTTGCCCAGTTCCTTAGTCCAAGACTTCTGCTCACCTCCTTTGTCTTTGCCTCCTGCCTTCATTCTCAACTGACCTGTGCTTTCCTCCCAACAGCCATCACCCATAAAAGGTCAACCGAACCACACATTGAGCCACCTCTGACCACACACAAGACCATGGCCTCCACCTCCATCAGCAGCACCTCCAAGACCTCTGTTTCCACAGAGACCAGCCCACCAAGCAGCACAGAACTCCCTCTGGCAACAACATCTCCAAATCCCAGCTCTTCGCCTGCCCCCAGCAGCCCACTCAGCACCCGGCTGCCATCTGCTCCCACTTCCACACTCTATTCCACAGCAGCTCCAAGCACCAGCCCCACGCCTACACCCACAACCCTGAGGCCCAAACCCTCTTCCTCCATGACAAGTGCTCCACAGGAGTCTCCTACAACAGAGTCCTCTGCACCCACCACAGCCAAAACCAGCACAGTGCCATCGCCTGCTCCTTCTGCCTCCTCCACTGTGTCCTCAACAAGGCTGAGCTCCTCACAGCCTGGTAAGCCTGCCTGCTACAAGTCCTGCTGCTTCTGCCTGCTCTCCCTTTTCCCACCTTCATTTCTAGCTGTGCAGGTCCCTTGCACTGTTGTTTCAGTTTTTGCTCTCCATTCCCAGTCCTTTCCACATCAGCACTGTGGTATGGCTGTCCTTTGCTATGGCCACAGGGCACGTGACTCTCCCAAGTATCTTGGTGTGCCCGTCTCTAAGGTGGATAGTCCTTATGCTCTGCCCATTCCTTGAAGGAAGAGGCATGTAAATCCAGAAATGATACTTTCTAGGAAGAGGCAGAGGTTAGGAAGGCACCCTGTCCATTTTCTCCCTTTCTGGGGAAGGAACCAGGTAGCAGCTTGTGGACAGGAGCCACAGTCCCAGTCCTCCCTCTTTCAGAGGAATAATCAGTGCAGGACAGCACTGCACTCTTTGCTTGTTTTTCAAGTGTGTGGATTGTGCCCTCCTGCTTTACCTTCACCTCTTGCTCTCACCCTCATTGAACCTGTGCTTTCCTCCCAACAGCCGTCACCCATAAAAGGTCAACCGAGCCGCACATTGAGCCCCCTCTGACCACACACAAGACCACGGCCTCCACCTCCATCAGCAGCACCTCCAAGACCTCTGTTTCCACAGAGACCAGCCCACCAAGCAGCACAGAACTCCCTCTGGCAACAACATCTCCAAATCCCAGCTCTTCGCCTGCCCCCAGCAGCCCACTCAGCACCCGGCTGCCATCTGCTCCCACTTCCACACTCTATTCCACAGCAGCTCCAAGCACCAGCCCCACGCCTACACCCACAACCCTGAGGCCCAAGCCCTCTTCCTCCATGACAAGTGCTCCACAAGAGTCTTCTACAACAGAGTCCTCTGCACCCACCACAGCCAAAACCAGCACAGTGCCATCACCTGCTCCTTCTGCCTCCTCCACTGTGTCCTCAACATGGCTGAGCTCCTCACAGCCTAGTAAGACTCACTCCTTCTTGTCCCACTGCTCTCAGAATCCCAGAATTATTAGGATTGGAAGGGACCTCTGGACATCATCCAGACCACCCCCCCCCCGCCAAGAAGGTGTCTCTTAATGCAGGTTACACTGGAATTCATTTCAGATGGGTTTTGAATGTCTCCAGACAGGGAGACTTCACAATCTCCCTGAGGAGCCTCTTCAGCTGCTCCCTCAGTGTAAAGAAGTTGTTCCTTAGGCTGAGTGAAACTTCCTGTGTTTTATTCCATGGCCATTGCTCCTTGTTCTGTCACTGGGCACCACCAAAAAAAGTCTGCCTCCATGCTCTTGGCACCTGCCTTTGAGATATTTGTATACAACGATGAAATCCTGTCTCAGCCTTCTCTTCTCAGGATTCAACAGGACCAGCTCCCCAGGTCTCTCCAAATATGAGAGATGCTCCAGTCCACTAATAATCTTTGTATCTCTCTCCTGGGCCTCTCCTGCCTGCTTTTCCCAGCTCCCTCCATCGCTCCCTGCATTTCTCCATCCTTCCCTCCCTCTCCTTCCTTGTATCCTTCCATCTAAGAATCACATCTCACTTGGGCATTTGTTTGGGTGTTGGGCCCCCCATTCCCACTGCTTTTGGCCAGCCTCATTCCAGATGAAGTCCTGGGCCTGTGCAATGACTCTGCTTGGGGTGGAATCAATTTCTGTTCCTAGCAGGGTTCCTGGTGCTGTGTTTTAGCTGCAGGTCTGACCCAGTGTTGATGGTACACAAATGCTTTGGTGATTGCTGAGGAGTGCTAGCACAGCATCCAGGCCACCTGTGTTTCTCCTCCTGCCAGCCAGGGAGTGGGCAAGGAGTGGCCATGAGGTCCCTCAAGGACACAGCCAGCATAGCCCAAAGCCAGTGGCCAAGGAGACGCTCCATGCCACAGAAAGTCATGCTGAGCAGTGCAATGGAGGGGCAGGGCAGTTTTTGGAAGTAGCCATTGCTTGGAGACTGGCTGGGCATTGGCCAGCAGAGTGAGGCAGTGAGTGACTGCCTTTGCACCTCATGGGTGGGTCTGGGTCCATTTTTCCTTTAGTTTCTTCACTTCTGAAAATTGCTTCTACCCTGAAAAGTGTGGGTATTGATGCTTTGGCCTCTTCATTTCTATTCCCATGTCTGATGAGTGGCAGTGAGTGAGTGGCAGGGTAGGCACTTTGCATGCAGCCAGGTCACCCCACCATCACCTGGCATACACTTAGACAGGATCTAAGCAGGACATGGAGGCTTCAGAAAGGAGCCAGAAGCCCAATCTTCCATCTTGGACAAAGAGACTCAATGTGATATAGAGCTGCCCTTCTTACCCAACGCATTAGACAAGGCTTCTGCCCACCTCCTCTGCCTTCCCCTCTTTCCCTCTTCCCCAGCTGACCTGTGCTTTCCTCCCAACAGCCTTCACCCATAAAAGGTCAACCGAGCCGCACATTGAGCCACCTCTGACCACACACAAGACCACAGCCTCCACCTCCATCAGCAGCACCTCCAAGACCTCTGTCTCCACAGAGGCCAGCCCACCAGGCAGCACAAAACTCCCTCTGGCAACAACATCTCCAAATCCCAGCTCTTCGCCTGCCCCCAGCAGCCCACTCAGCACCCGCCTGCCATCTGCTCCCACTTCCACACTCTATTCCACAGCAGCTCCAAGCACCAGCCCCACGCCTACACCCACAACCCTGAGGCCCAAGCCCTCTTCCCCCATGACAAGTGCTCCACAAGAGTCTCCTACAACAGAGTCCTCTGCACCCACCACAGCCAAAACCAGCACAGTGCCATCACCTGCTCCTTCTGCCTCCTCCACTGTGTCCTCAACATGGCTGAGCTCCTCACAGCCTGGTAAGACTCACTGCTTCATGTCCTGCTGCTCACAGAATCCCAGAATTGTTAGGGTTGGAAGGGACCTCTGGACATCATCTAGTCCACCCCTGCCAAGAAGGTGTCTCTTAGTGCAGGTTAGACTGGAATGTGTCCAGATGGGTTTTGAATGTCTCCAGAGCAGGAGATTCCACATTCTCCCTGGAGAGAGCCTGTTCCACTGCTCTGCTCCTCTCAGTGTAAAGAAATTGTTCCTCAGGCTGAGTGAAACTTCTTGTGTTTCATTCCATGGCCATTGCTCCTTGTTCTGTCACTGGGCACCACCAAAAAAAGTCTGCCTCCATGCTCTTGGCACCTGCCTTTGAGATATTTGTATCCAATGATGAGATCCCAGCTCAGCCTTCTCTTCTCAGGATTCAACAGGCCCAGCTCCCCAGGTCTCTCCACTGATCATGTTTAGAGATCGCCTTCAGTCCACTGATCATCTTTGTATCTCTCTTCTGGACCTCATCTGCCTGCTTTTCCCAGCTCCCTCCATTGCTCCCTCCCTTCGTTGCTTGCTCTGGCCCTCCATCCCTCCCTTCTTTCTCTCCTTCCTTGTATCCTTCCATCTAAGAACCACATCTCACTTGGGCATTTGTTTGGGTGTTGGGCCCCTCATTCCCACTGCTTTTGGCCAGCCTCATTCCAGATGAAGTCCTGGGCAGTGACTCTGCTTGGGGTGGAGCCAATTTCTGTTCCTAGCAGGGTTCCTGGTGCTGTGTTTTAGCTGTGGATCCGAGCCAGTGTTGATGGTACACAAATGCTTTGGTGATTGCTGAGGAGTGCTAGCACAGCATCCAGGCCACCAGTGTTTCTCCTCCTGCCAGCCAGGGAGTGGGCAAGGAGTGGCCATGAGGTCATTCAGGAACACAGCCAGCATAGCCCAAAGCCAGTGGCCAAGGAGACGCTCCATGCCACAGAAAGTCACGCTGAGCAGTGCAATGGAGGGGCAGGGCAGTTTTTGGAAGTAGCCATTGCTTGGAGACTGGCTGGGCATTGGCCAGCAGAGTGAGGCAGTGAGTGACTGCCACTGCACCTCATGGGTGGGTCTGGGTTCATTTTTCCTTTAGTTTCTTCACTTCTGAAAATTGCTTCTACCCTGAAAAGTGTGGGTATTGGTGCTTTGGCCTCTTCATTTCTATTCCCATGTCTGAGGAGTGGCAGTGAGTGAGTGGCTGGGTAGGCACTTTGCATGCGGCCAGGTCACCCCACCATCACCTGGCACACACATTGGCCATGACAGGATCTAAGCAGGACATGGAGGCTTCAAAAATGAGCCAGATGCCCAATCTTCTATCTTGGACAAAGAGATTCAGTGTGATATGGAGCTGCCCTTCTTACCCAATGCATTAGACAAGGCTTCTGCCCACCTCCTCTGCCTTCCCTTCTTGCCCTCATTCCCCAACTGACCTGTGCTTTTCTCCCAACAGCCGTCACCCATAAAAGGTCAACCGAGCCACACATTGAGCCACCTCTGACCACACACAAGACCACGGCCTCCACCTCCATCAGCAGCACCTCCAAGACCTCTGTCTCCACAGAGACCAGCCCACCAAGCAGCACAGAACTCCCTCTGGCAACAACATCTCCAAATCCCAGCTCTCCGCCTGCCCCCAGCAGCCCACTCAGCACCCGGCTGCCATCTGCTCCCACTTCCACACTCTATTCCACAGCAGCTCCAAGCACCAGCCCCACGCCTACACCCACAACCCTGAGGCCCAAACCCTCGTCCCCAAGGGCAAGTGCTCCACAGGAGTCTCCTACAACAGAGTCCTCTGCACCCACCACAGCCAAAACCAGCACAGTGCCATCACCTGCTCCTTCTGCCTCCTCCACTGTGTCCTCAACGTGGATGAGCTCCTCACAGCCCAGTAAGGCTCAGAACCACCTTCCTGCTGCTCCCACCTAATATTCCCTGCTCTCTTCCTTCCTTCCATCTGTCCAATCCATCCATCCATCTCTGCCTCCAGCATTCCATCCAAGGACCACACCCCACTTGTGCACTTTTTTCAATTCTCAGCCCTCCATTCCCACTGCCAGCCTGGTTCCTGGTGTAGTCCTGGGCCTGTGCAATGACTCTGCTTGGGTTGGAGCCAATTTCTGTTCCCAGCAGGGTTCCTGGTGCTGTTTTATCTGTTGCTCCTAGGCAGTGTTAATGGCACACAAATGCTTTAGAGATTGCTGAGGAGTGCTAGCACAGCATCCAGGCCACCTGTGTTTTTCCTCCTGCCAGCCAGGGAGTGGGCAAGGAGTGGCCATGAGGTCCCTCAGGGACTCAGCCAGCATAGCCCAAAGCCAGTGGCCAAGGAGACACTCCATGCCACAGAAAGTCATGCTGAGCAGTGCAATGGAGGGGCAGGGCAGTTTTTGGAAGTAGCCATTGCTTGGAGACTGGCTGGGCAGTGGCCAGTGGTGGGAAGGAGTGAATGACTGTCTTTGCACCTCGTGAGTGGGTGTTGCTTTGTTTTTCCTTTACTGTCTTCTCTTCTAAAAACTGTCTTTATCCAGACACACTAGCCTATTCTTGCTTTGGTATTTGCAGTTCTCTCCACAATGCCTGAAGAGGGGGAGTGAGTGAGTGGCTGGGTGGGCACTTTACATTCAGCAGGGTCACCCCACCATCGCCTAGCACACCAAGGGGCCATCACTGAGTCGAAGCGTGACGTGGAGGCTTATGGATGGAGGCAGAAGTCTAAACCTCCCTCTTTTGCAGGAATACACGGTGCAACATAGGGCTGCCTTCTTGCTCATTGCCTTAGCCCAAGGCTTCTGCCCACCTCCTTTTCCCTCATCCCCAACTGACCTGTGCTTTTCCTCCCAACAGCCGTCACCCACAAGTCAACAGTGCCACATATTGAGCCACCTCTGACCACACACAAGACCACGGCCTCCACCTCCATCAGCAGCACCTCCAAGACCTCTGTCACCACAGAGACCAGCCCACCAAGCAGCACAGAACTCCCTCTGGCAACAACATCTCCAAATCCCAGCTCTTCGCCTGCCCCCAGCAGCCCACTCAGCACACAGCTGCCATCAACTGCCTCATCTACGTTCTCTTCTTTGGCCCCAACCGTCAGCACAGTGCCTACACCTACACCCCTCACTACTTCCACGTTTAGGTCTGCTGAGAGTACTCCATATTCTTCCTTCCAAAATACCACATTTTCTCCATATGGCAAAACATCTTCATTAGCCATTCCTTCCAGTATCTCTGCCAAATCCACTCCACTGTTGGTCCCGACTGTTTTATCTACAACAACGACATTCGCTCCCCTAGTGATCACTACTGCTTCTACAGAGTCTGTTGAAAGGAGCACCTTGCAAACAACAACATTAACCACTGCCCGCACAACATCATCTTCTTTCACCTCTAGACTCTCGACATCCTTGTCTTCTATTGTGCCAGTGACAGTTCCACATGGTAATGTATATCCATAGCATTTCCTATACCATGCTTTTAATACCTTTTTTTTTTTTTAACGACTGCATGACTTTTTTCTTTACACATTCTTTATGATACAACTTGTACCCAATGGCTCCATCTTTTCTTTTTGTCCCTTATGCAATTATTTTTTGTTGAGTAGTTGTCTGATGTCTTAGATTTCACAAGCTGGTTCCCTGCTATACAATACTGTAGACATTAAAAAGCACGAGTTAAAGAGTCTGACGGGATGTAGATCAGGAGTCCAGAACCTCTATTTCCTGATCTTCAAAAGCACTGTAAGAAAGACAGCCTGTCCAAATAGAAGGTATCTTCTGACTTACCCTGCAGCCCTCTTGTTAGCTCTCATATACCCTGCACAGTTCAGCATTTTTGTTACCTCTTCTGCTGGATACTGTTTCCACAGTTTTTAAGGTAGAGATATTTTTGTTTGGTTGCTGTGCATAATTGATCACCTAATTTTTTTTAAATTGAAGGAATACTACTTTCTATAATTTCCACACCATTTCATGTAAAGTGATGCACACAAAGGAATATCTATCTACTGCTTTGAAATGGAACTGTCCTACTTTAGGATCTACAGTATAGGAGTCAGGAACATGGTGTGGATGCACAAGAGGTGTCTAAGATTGTAACTGTACCCTGTATAAGTAGCAGAGGCCTAGTTTCTACTCTTATTTAGAAACAGTGAGGCAGTTTTTAATCAGTGCTTTCTAGGATATGGTTTAACACCTTCTAAGAATAAACCAGAGTGACACATGCACTGTTCAATCTATGAATGGAAGGTAGGTTTACTGTATGGTTTCTTTTTGGGTGTTGATTTGTTTTAACTACTGTTTGAGGACCAAGAGAAGAGTTAACATCTCAATTTGAGCTACTTTGCATTCTCTTTTGGGAGCTTTCAACATAGAAAGGAGAAACTGTGTGGAATGTGTACTTCAGCCACATCATACTGCCTTGTTCCCTATTGCCTTCTCCGTTGTCATATGCTGCCTTCACTGCTTGTTCTCCTTTTCTGTGTGTTTAAATCCTAAAGAAAGCACAGTCTTGCTTGCGAAAATCTACATTCTTCACTTGCCTTATCTTTGTCAAGAATCAGGAGGGAGGCATCCTAGTAGGTCTGCCCCTTTTCTACCCTGCTTAATAATGAGATTATAAGTATTTGTATCTTTTTGAAGCACGTGTTCAAAACTTTTCCACAGACAAATATGCTACTTCCTTAGTTGTGAGTCCTCACACAAAGTTCTTCATTTTGTCATTACAGTCAGATCCACTGAACCAGGAAATTGGCTCTAACAGGAAGGAAAAATGAACAAAGCAGAATACCATGCTCCATTCAACCAAGACATCAGTCTTAATCCAGAACACTGATTTATACAAAAGGTTCCAAATAGTCATTTAAGAAAACTGTATTTGTGGTTAACTACTACTCTCAAAGAGCGATGTGAGAATCAATATACGACGGTGGGTACAGTTACCTGTAGCTGAACCTTCCATTTCCATTTCCACCATTAACATTGTCAGAGGGCAGCTTGGCCAGGTCAGTCAGCTCAGCCACAAGGCATGGCAGAATTACCTACTCACAGAGAAATGAATAAATGCAAGTCTGTCCTTCATCCTGCTGTCACACAAGTGCTGCAGTACCAAAAAGAGGCTCATTTCAGTTTTAGCAGAAAAAGAGCCTCAAACTGACTGACTGCTCGAGCATTGGGAAATGACAGTTTGACCCAAGGAGGCAGGATTTGACCCTGCTTGCCATTTTCCAGTAAGAAAATCCCAAACATATACTACACTATTAACTGAGTCTTCCCTGCAATAGTGTTCAGGTTTCTTCTGTAACCTTTCTTTAACCACAGAACCTGAATGTGCTCAAGAGATCCTTGTGCAGGAGCATGTGTGAGTGGTGCATGAATGGCCTTTGTAGTATTCAACATCTTTGTTGTCCTTAAAATAAACTTCAAACACTGTGTTTAAACTCCTTGGAAAACCTATGTTTTCAGTCAGCTTTCAGCTTCATACAGTGCTTAAGTGTCATGCTTCAAGTCAGGAGAAAATATGAGATTGGTACATTTAATCATTACCTGCTATGAGGCATTAGGCATTCTGTCTTGTAAGGAAAGTAGTGAACTTATGTCTGTCTACAAAAAATACATCCTTAAAATGAGTAAGCTAAGCATTTTTCTAGTAAGTAAAATCTACTACAAAGTCTGAGAACCAGAAATAACTCCACCAGAATGAGACAGCTGGTTGTTTTACATGCATCTTTGTGTTCTCAGCAGAGGATTAGTTTTTTCCTGCTGGACTGAATCTGTACTATGTTCTTAACAGGATTTTTTTTGCTCATTTGTAATTCCACCAACCTCTCTGTTCTTAGTTGTCCTCCATGGTAAGCGTCTCATGCATCTTCAGGGCCCAGTTTAAAACCTCCTCTTGCTGTGTTAGTCACTTGTGATTTAATTATCTCATGCAGTAAGAATGGCTTTCCACGCAACCAGGTATGGAGGCTTCTGGTATCTAACAAAGGTCACTCAAGAAGATCAAGATAAATTTCTGCCCTAATTCTTTCTTTTTTTTTTACATTTGACAGACCGTTGTAGAGAAGTTGAATATGAAGAAAAAATAACTTACAAAGGCTGTTCTGCAAATGTCACTTTAAGCCGATGTGAAGGATCATGTCCATCTTCAACAAAGTAAGGATAGCTGAGAGGCTGCAGAGTACTGAAGTTGTTTTTCTTACTTGGTCATCTGTAAGGAGTGGTATTTATGAACTACTGCTCCTTAAAATCAGGGAGGAACATGTGGTTAGAATCCACCCAGTAATATATTGTGGTGCCATATAAAGCAGGTAACTAAAACCAACGTTCATAAGGTCATTTATTGTATAGGGATTTACATTCTAAACAAGGAAGGTCATCTCACTTCCCTAAGTTTTTGTTGGGTTTTTTTGGTTGGTTGGGTTTTTTTAAATAAACAGACATCAATTCTACAGGTTTGGGGGGCTATTTTGTTGGTTTGATTGTTGGGATTTTGATTTTGTTTGTTTGCTTTTTAAAGATGGAAAAGGTTGTTTAGACTACAAATGCCCGTTTTCAAATAGCTAAGACAGTAAAATAAGTAATTTCATCTAAGGTACATAATTTCACTTCAGCTGTTTCATAACATTCTCCTATTAATGTAATTCAGGTATATTTTATAATTACAAGTGTGCTGTCTGAGCCTGTGCAGTTCTGCTTGCCCAACAGGAGACTATTCAACAGAAAATCAAGGCTTCAATACAGCTAAACTTAGTGTAGCAGTATTAGAGTTCACAATTATTTGGAAGAAAAAATTAAAACTGTTAAATTCCCAACAATCCAAGCCAATACAGTGTTCAAGAACAGGAAAGCAATGAACAGTTTTGCCTTTGCAGTAACTAATTTAAATTAATCCTGAATCTAAAAGCTATCCCCTTTCAAAGCAAGTTCAGGTGTCTCCCAGCATTTTAAAAACTGACTTTGTATCCTGAGAATATTCGAAAGGGCTGTGAACCCTGGAGGAAGATTTTTAGAGGTAAGGTTTGTCAAAATAATTTAAAAAGTTGTTGTTAAAACTCAGCTTTAACTGCAACCAAGCAAACTTTTCTCCCCTTCAAAAGAAATTTAAAAAATATATATTTTTTTCCTCAAGTCTCTTGTTCCTGTATCTGAATTCTAGCCTACCTTTATACTGCTGCCCACTGACAAAGACAG
Source organism: Myiozetetes cayanensis (assembly GCF_022539395.1). Lineage (NCBI taxonomy): Eukaryota > Metazoa > Chordata > Aves > Passeriformes > Tyrannidae > Myiozetetes > Myiozetetes cayanensis. The sequence goes on along the minus strand of NW_026087853.1, from coordinate 45,277,473 downwards.
AACCAAGTCCAGCAGCAGGCTGAACACTGTCAGAAATCAACAGCGTAAGAAAACAGCAGTATCATCGTGAGAGACTTTCAAAGCCTCACCTGCCTGTTCAAGCAGTCACTTCACCTTCCTGTGCTTTATTACTGTGAAGTCAGCAAGATATGTGCAAGTCTACTATAGCTTTGCTAACTGACCTTACAACCCAGAATTGATATGCAGTCACCAGCTTAAATTCTGGTGCTAACTGCTCAGAGGAAGAGAGGGATTTTCCTTCCTCCATGAACCACAAAAAGGGAATGGCACAATTTAGCATTTGTGTTAACAGACCACACCAGACCACACCACGCTTCTGCAAACTCTAAGTAGTCCAAAGCACAGCTTTAAAAGGATTAAATCCACAGTTACTTGACAATGTTCAGAAGTGCAAAGAACAGGGAAATCAAATCTTATTAGTTTTCCAGTGAGGTCTGAGGCCTAAGAGATGATGAGAACATCCTCTTTTAAAAAGGAAGGCAACAGCTCAGTACACCTGAGCTCTTGCAGCACCCATTGTGAGAACTTCAGTCACTTGCTGCACTGTCTGTAGTTCTCTAGTTGACAGAACCATTAAGCTGAGGGTCGTGCTCTTTCCTCTGAACCTCCCACCACAGGAAAAAAAAAAAAAAAACAAACCTGCAAATACTTGAAAAACCTTGAGCCTAAAATGCTGTATCCAAATGCCAACTCATTCTCCCTCTCTTCCAAACAGGCTGAATGTTGAGAACATGATGCTCACCACAGCATGCGGCTGCTGTCGGCCACTCCAGCTTCTTAAGAAGGAACTCCAGCTACCATGCCAAGACCCAGATGACCCTGGAAAAAGGCTCACTACAGACATAACTGTATTTAGTGGTTGTGTTTGTAACTTTGACAGTTGTGTACACTAGCCAGGCCTCAGATACTGTTGTTTTGTTTTGTTTTTAATTAAACACTGATCACAATTTAATACTTCCATAGTGACTGCTCATTGTTGGGTTCTCTTGTACTGATTATCCAGGATAGACTTGCAGTCAGGCGTCTGAGCGGCTGCCTGGACTATCAGTGAACTTGACAGATAAATTATTCCTGATCAGGAGGGTGGGGTGCAGAGAAGAAAGAAAGAATGGGCAGTGTGAAGTTCGGGAGGGAAGACCATGTCAGAGACCGTCTGGCCTTGTTCAGGGTGATATATTTAACCAGAGGCTAAAAACTGGCCCATGTACCGTACAGTAACAGAAATTTGACTTTCAAATAAAGTAGAAGGAAATGAATTTCTTAACTTTTCATTATTTGGCCAATTATTTTAACTGAAAATAGTCTGTTAGGTTCACCCATTAAAGTAAGGAGCTGTGGAATAGGCCACTACTTCACTGGGAGAACTGACCCATTCCCTTTCCTCTGAAGGTAGGCCACAGCACTTGTGTTCATCATCCATAGATGAGTGCTGTTGGAAAGCAAGGAAGGTGCTACGTGAACCAAAAGCTAATTGTGAGGTTTCTACACCCACCCTAGAAACGTTACTAACACAGACACATAATGGCTTTTGGATAACACCGAAATTTGAGGGCATTTCTGTGCAAGAAATCAGAGGCCATATGCTTTTAACAGGACACAGGTTCACTCAGAAGCAATTTCTACTTGGTGCCAGTCAAGAGAATTCTTTATTACTTTGTTTGCAAATCACTTAAGAAAAAGCTGTATGAATGCATAAAAGCTCATAGTGTATTTTTTTTCCCTTTTAGCAAGTTTTGGAGAAGAATCTGAAGCATACATTTAAAGCTTAAGTGATGTTATTTAGCAGTTTGAGTACTCTTTACAGTGACATGAACTTTTTACAACTCCTGCCCCTATGTAATACAGGTGTGGGCTGCTTAGCCCCAACCATATCCCACTGCTGCTCCAGTTTACTGCAGTCTGCACTGTTAATGTACTTACTGTTATTAAGCACTCTAGGAAGAAAGATTTTACATCAAGTTTTTGGTTGGTTTGGTGGTTTTGTTTTTGTTTTTTACAGTAGAGTATTTATAACACATGACTTAACACAGCAACAAGACCAAGCTCACTCACTGGAGGGAACAGAGATCTTTAGACCAGATAAGATTCAAGTGAACAAAACCCACTAGTTTTCAGAAAGGAATCACATCAATTGTTTCACAACAACCATTCCATGCAGATACTTCTTACACTTTTTTGCTCCCAGACAAAAAAAGGACAGTTTGATTACTGTTCTAATCATTTATTTAATCTTAATACGTTCTTCTGATGAATATAGTCTAATATATAGTCTTCTATATGAAAATTCTCCACTTAATTTGACAGAACTTTGTTTTATACAAATAAGACAATCACCATAAATGTTACATACTGGAGTGTAGGTCAAGAATGAACATATGCTACCTGTTTTGCTATTCAGTTATTTTCACATGTCAATGCCTGAAAATACTGCACTTAAAAACAATAACACTGTTTACTGCAGAAATTACTTTGTCTGCTTGACAGGATACATCACTGGTAAGTTAACCATCATTCACAAACAAAAAAAAAATCAAGTATTTGTCTTTAATTTGTTCACTTTTCTGCTCATGGCTTCATTGAGCTGACATTTAATATAAAGAGTGAACAGTCATAAGCTTAACACAGTCACCACTGAAAAGACACTTTTCCCTTAGCCCTCCCTCCTTCCCATGTTTTAATGCACATTTTAGCACAGCTTGAACCAAAGCAGAGTGAAATAAAGTAGTGCAGTTCTCAAGGTGTCCTTTAATGAGGGCACAGAACATTTTTCAGGGGTGAGGGGGGACAGATATACAACAGGATTTGGAATATATGAAACAGAAGCTCCTCTCCTGTCTTTGTTAAGACTCCCTTTAGATCAGCACATCAGACTTGTAATGTAGCAGCCAACAGCACGGTTAACATAACAGGACTAATAATGAGACATACAGCATCCAGAGGAAAAAAACAGAAGGTATCCCATTAGTATTTTGCCAACTGCCCAACATGACTGCAGGAACTGCTCATGAAGATTTTCATCGACAATATTTATGATCGAAGAGTCTTAATTAAGAATTATTTAAAAGGCCTTAAAGGGGCCAATTGTTCAAGAGAACTTTTGCAGAAAGACCAGGCCTTTAGCTAAATTTTCAGTCTTAATATCCATATTTACCAGTCATTTCTGGAAAAACAAAACATATCCCCCAAAATCCACACATCACAGCAAAACCTTTGTTCCTCATTTTTCGCCTGTACTCAAGTACAATCACTACCCTTCAACCAAACCCAGTTATAATCTCCCAGTTCCATCTTTTACACAAAAAGCACTGAAAACAAAAAGCAAGGTATGCTCAGTCATGGAGAATCCTGTCCCCTGCTGTGCACTGGGCAGCATGACAGTAGCCTCATTTACGTGCATTTTCAGTGTCATCACTATCACTCAAAACCTTTACTTCGTGGGCATACTTGTCTGTATGTGTGTGAGACACCAGTCCCAGGCTGCCTTTAAATAACCTTGAGGAAATCCTGGTCTGAGGTTCACTTCTCATGTCAGCAGTAGGTGAGTTTGTTCATCATGATCTGGAGTTCTCACTGACAACTGCCCACAGTTCCTAACTGGGCTACCGCACCTGCTTTGGTTTTGCAGCCTTTGTTGCACCTCAAGGCTTTAGGAGCACGAGCCAAAATTTCTGTCTGCTTACTACTGCAGAGAGGCTGCAAAGAGTTTGCTGATGTGAAACAAAAAGACTCTGGTTGTAAAAGCCACTATAAAAGCTGAACGTTTTTGAGTATTCCACTTTAAGTTTCAACAGAAGTTTTCTACACCATGTTGGACATTTTTACCACTGACAGAAAGGAAATTGTTCAGATATCAGGTATTCAACCTCTAAAGTTTTACCATTAATGTACACTGGGGAAAATATTGTTTAAAATTACATTTTCATCTAAGAGCGCATGCCTTAGAGCCCTTCAAGGGCCCATTTCTTCTCACTTCTTTTATACAATACTAGACCCTGCAGTTAATTGTATCACATCATTAGGACTATTACTTGTGAAGTCTGATGGAAAACAGAAGAAAAAAAGAACAAAATATTTAACTTCACTGAGTAACAAGGAACAAGTATATACTCATTCACCACCTACCAGAGAAGCTCACCTCATTATTAGAGATAAGCAGAAGGATTAAGAACAGCTTTTGCTTTCAATCGACTTTCCAAAGATCAGAAAACATTAAGATGTAAAATATTACACAATTCATACTTTAAGACTCTGGTCCTGTGACATTTTTCAAATACAAAGATCGGTGACACTCAACACAAATGTTCACTTGAATCAGATTCAAACACATCCTGGAATATGCCCTCCCATCCAGTAGACAACTTTACAAAGTTTTGACTCTACATTAACATCTGATTTAACCTTACCAAGCAGCAGTACATTGGTTTCTTTCAACTCAGAGCAGAGGAAGTACCCGTTAAAGGTACTGAAGCAGAATGTTTACTAGCTATTTCCAGCTGAAATCCTTGATTACCACATCTAAAACAACTTCCCTTCAACAAGGTTAAAAGCCTGACCTCTGCAAAAAAAAAAAAAAAAAAAAAGAGCAAAACCAGCCCTCCCACCCTTTGTGTAACACACTAAAAGCCATTTTCAATGGAAAAAGTCACTTCCCTGTACTGTACATTTTATATTCTTAATTTTAAACAAGGGTCAAGTCATATTAAGGCAGGGAGCTGGTATTGGTTAACATTGCAGTACTCAGACAGTGATGTACAAGACATTTATTTGCAGTATGATGACAGTGATATAAGTGGAAAAACCAAAACTGACATGGTTAATATTAAAACTGTTCAGACAGCAATTCACATAATCTCTGAGATACAGCTTCTTTACTTGTTCGTAGTGTGAGCCTGTACATCTGAAAAAGAACATAAAGTTTTACTTACTTTTTAAACAGTTTGGCATTAAATGAGTGCACAGTCAACTAGTGAAAACTAAGTTAACTCCTACTTGCTCTGTAAGCTTTGGTAGGAAAAAGACCTCAAATTAAAGCATCCAGAGGCAGCCAGCCACTGAGTAATACAGCTTTTTCAAACCACTGGCTGAACCAAACTTATCTTTAAACCTTGTAGAGAATTACTTTTATTCTAGTATTTTTAGCGTTTAACAGAAAGGTGGTGTCCAAAATTTTTCTTTAAGGGGAGTACATGCTGTGGAAAAGTCTAAAGACCCTCTACCAGCACTTCTTCAGGAAACAGAAGACTTACCACCCAAAAATTAATTTTAGTCCTTAGTTAACGTTGATAAAACCTCTATCAAAAAAGCTTGAGTAAAGATATCCTTAACATTGTGTTCATGCTTTCTCTTTTAGCCACTCTTTTACTAATTTAAAATGGCAAAAGAAAGCATACTTCATCTTGTCCGAGGTGCACAAGACAAAAACATTCAATTTTTCCAACCTTCAAGAGAAGATGAGACTTCAGGGACAGTCTGGAATATTACAATGATCTCTCCTAACAAGAAAGAGAATTGCTATGAAGAAGCAGCTTCCCAAGATGGTATAATGTAATGCAGGACCAGCTGCTACGACTTAATTTCTTGTTGGAGTCTGCAGTCACAATCTGCTAGTGCAATAGTGATTTTTAAATACCTTGAGGAGCTTCAGATACACACAGATATTTTGTTCAAATGAGAATCTGTATTTAAGCTGTAGATAGTTACACAGATACCTGTGCCTGGAGGTTGGGTTCAAGGCGCAGCAAGCATCCAATCTGAGTAGTTTTTGTATGTATGATACCAGCACCAACAAAGTTGGCAGGATTGGGATCTACCTCCTCAAGCAGCGCTGATCCAAACCCTATGATCTATGAAAGAAACACAGAAGATTCAGATGTGGAGAGAGTGGGACACAAATATCGAGTCTACCCAAACACAGCCACCACCAATAGCAAAACAAGTAGGAGGCTAATTTTTAAGTGCTCAAGACAAAGAATTCTCCAATACCAATTTAATTACAACAAATTTTTGAAGAATGACCCTGCTAATGAGCTGTTCCTGTAAATAAGGTTCTTCTCAAAAGCAACTGAGAAATAAGATTTAACAGAAGTCTCCCCTGGTTTTGATACAGCCATTCCTGTCGTACATTAGTTACTTCTGTTTTGCCTAAGGCAGCCGGTTCTGCAAAAAGTGACTTTTCTAACCAGTATAAATTAGGGCTTGAAGTATCTTCCAATTCAGTTTTAAGCAGAGAATTGGTGTTTTCTTAAACAGCTTCGAGTTTCCAACTGCTATTGAAGACTATATCTAATTCAAACCACAGTGAGAAGCAGTCCATTCAACTCGGCACTGCCAAGACTCTTACACAACACGGACAACATTTAACAGGATGATCCAATTGCCATATTGCCAAAAATGCACAAAGTTTGCTTATACCATGTGCTGGTTTTGATTGGGATAGAGTTAATTTTCTTCTTAGTAGGGTGTGGGGCTTTGTTTTGGATTTCTGCTGAAAAGAGCGTTGATAAAGTCAGGGATGTTTTAGTTACCGCTGAGCAGTGCTCACACAGAACCAAGGCCTTTTCTGCTTCTCACCCCACCAGTGAGGAGGCTGAGGGTGCACAAGAAGCTGGGACAGCCAGGACAACTGACCCTAACTGACCAATGGGATACTCCAAACTATATGATGTCCTGGCTCAGCATATAAAGCTGGGGAAAGAAGGAACGGGAGGATGTTCGTAGTGATGGCGTTTTCAGAGAATCACAGAATTATTAAGGTTGGAAAAGGCCCCCAAGATGTTCAAGTCCGTCCTTTGATCAAATACCACCATGCCCACTAAACCATATCCCAAAGTGCCACATCCACTTGTTTTCTGAACATTTCCAAGGATGGGGATTCCACCACTTCCTGTTTTATCTATCTTAATATCCCCATGGTGCTTCTTTTCTTATTTAGTGCTTATTATTCCTCTCACGCTTTATACCGTCCTCATAGCAAAACTTGCTTTTTTCTAAGAGTACAAAGGCAAAAAGTATTTCATAGCTCGGATTATTTTTTATGTGAGTTTGATTGAGCTCCGGATTTGCTGAATACGTCTGCCAATCAGGCTTGCAGTGTTCACTGTGTGTTTTTATGTACTGCAATACTGAAAGGTTTCTCTGACTTTCTCAGACATTTATTGGGAGCAGACTGTACCCTATCACAACCTTCACCCACAGCCAATGCTCCCATATACAGCACTAATCCTAGCAGGTAAAAACATGTCTCTATGTAATAGTCTAACCTCAAAAGAAATCCTGCTCTGATGTCAAAGCCATCTCAGTTGTGGTCCTGCACATAGGTGCTGTGAAACAAATGCTGAGAGCACTGACCGTGTGTCAGAACCACTCAGCTCTTGCAGCTCCTCACCATTTGAACTCCAAGAGCAAGAAGGGAAGGAGGTTGGGTGTTATTTTGGCTTAATTTCTTTTCTTTTTGCTCTTAATGTACTTCATTGTCAAAGCCTGGCTCTGAAGTGTGGAGGCAGACGATGAGATCTAAAATCCTGTTTTAAACCTGCACTCTTACTAATTGCTTTTAGCAGATTTTGGATCAGAGAAGACTATCACAGGTCTGCGACATCTGTCAGAAGTGCAGGGTGTTGTTTGCAAAAAAAAAAAAAAAAAAGGCCAAGAAGACCAAGGCAGACATGATAAAACTGTGTATTGTTATGGCAAAGTCAGCTGCCATCAAAGAGCCTTATCAAGTTCGTTAGCACTGTGTATAACCTGCTACTGCAGCAAGTTATGGGAAACAAGTGCAGTGCCTCTTATACATTTGAATACAGAACACCTTTTACCTCTTCAGTGAAGGTAAGATATAGCTATATTTTCTGTCATATATGCAGATATACCATCTGTCTCTTGCTAGTCAGAATAAATACATTGTGTAGAGTCTACCTCTGGTCAATATTCTTAGTTTCCTATTTATAAAGTTTGGAAGTATTTAATCTCTCCAATCTCTCCAGTAACTGTTACACATGAGGGAGCCCTGCTGTCCTGGGGATGGCCGAACACCTGCCTGTCGAGGGGAAGCACTGAATTAATTTCTTGCTTTGCTTGTGTGCATGGCTTTTGTTTTAGCTACTAACTGTCTTTATCTCAACCCACATGTTTTCCCATTTTTTAACCTCCTTATTCTTTGCCCCATCCCATGGCTGTGTGGCACCTAGTTGCCAGCTGGGGTTAAAACATGACATGCCACTACCCCTTACTTACACTGTGAATTAAAAGCACCACACTACCAACCTACCTTTGCTTTTGTGATCTCTGCATCCATCGGGTGTTTTGCTTTAAAGATATTCTGTACTTCTTGTTTTGGACTGCAAGACAAGGCAAGATAGACACATGTATTATGTACAGCATTGTTCAACAGCAATTAATTATGCTGGGAGAGCTTATAGTTTACAGGATTAAGTATGGGATGAGGCACTGCATCAGCTACATTTACAATATAACTTTTTCATCCCTTGGCCCACCACAAGAGCCCCAAGCCTAAGTACCAAGTCTTACTTGCTCAGTTGCTTCCAACGCTGAAAAAAGTCTTGAGAAGACATCTCTGTTGGCTGGAAGAACTTATTCAGCGTGATGGGTAATTTTACTGAAAGATTTTGAAATGTTCCACCATACCTGCATATGGAATAAAATGAACACAATGTATATGGCAGTGTCAGCAGTCTCTCAGCATAAATCAACCAAGCAACAGAGCATGAACACTGAGAACCAATTGCTTATGATTAAAATCCATCATATCCAGATGATATTTCTAATATAAAGTTTTAATGCGCTGTTAAATAAATTTCTTTGCTCTGCTTAGATGGTACATGAATTGGCTGAATTTCTAATAGGGATCTCCCAGTTTTAACATAGGTTGTTATCCTACATAGCACCCAAAGGAGTGAAAAATATATTCCTGTGAAAAAATACCAACAGAACCATTTTAGACTAGAATAACAGCATGTAGCCCAGAAATCAGGATTTCGTAAAGTTGAGCTGATGTTGAGTGGACAGAACAAGATCCTATTTTCGGTTGCATAAATTTCCAGGCCAAGTTATTTGCAGAAATGTTCTTGGTTTCCAGAAGAGAGAAGTTATTGCGTATATTCCTGTCAAGATTTCTTAAGCAAACAGGAAGACTGCTGTTTTATACAGATAGCAGAAAGAGAAGTCATGGAGACATTTTATCAGTAGCTGTTTCTTGATTGTTTGTTTGCTTGGTTTTTGGGTTTTTCTTAACCGCATTGTTCCAAATATCTTAAAGTTTAGTTAGATCAATTTTTCAAGTTAGTCTACCCAAGAGAGCTTTGTGTGTCCAGATTCTACATTTCAGTCACAGGACTACAGCAATTTTAACATCTTTTGAATCTTTTGTTTTACCTGAACTGAATGTTCAGAATTGGAGCTTCCATGAAGTCTGACACACATTCGATGTTCACAACCTGTTGAACCTGTGCACCTCCATCCACTGTGGGGTCAACAGGCTTTGTCTGAAGATTCAGGCATAAAAAAGTAGTTAAGGAAACAGATCGATGAGTTGATAACTTAGAAACCAGCAAATCCTCCCATAAGCTATAAGAGGAATTAGCATCATGTTCACTCGTTCTCTATGTGCTATTGAACATTCAAAGCTCAATTCTTGTACAGCAAAAAAGTTTGTGGGGTGGGATTTTTTTTGGTTGGTTGTTGTCTTGGTGCTGGTTTTTTTTCATACTGACATACCTACAAGCAATAACTGACAATTCTCTGGATACTTGGATACTCTTAATAATGCCCTTAAAAAGGTATGAAAGTATAGACAGATTTAACAATAAAAACCACTGGACTATTTTGAACATTACAGAGATGCCTTGAGTCAAACACTGCTGATTGCACAGTCTCCCCGAAATCCTCCATTTGCAATACCAAGCATAAAGTATGAGCCATAAAGTAGCAGCTTATTTTGAAGTATCATCATCCTGGTGTACCTGTATTCTTCTATCTCCATGTCAAGTTTTAGGTTATTTGCTAATGCAGTACTTGAAGGATGTATCTCTCCCCTGCCACTTACTTCACAGCAGTGGAGAAAGCCACAGAGTTACATCACATATTTATTCAGCTTAATTTCTCCTTATTTCAAGAGTAAAATTTGTGTTTATAACCAGAGCTTTAGGGAAAGAATCTTCCATCCCTGCTGAAGACTTGTTCTTTCTACAAGAACTTTGGAAAGCTATCAGAAAGTTTCCCATTTCTTCATGTTCAAGGACACCATGCCTGGATCCAGCAGCTTTATTACAGTTTTGTGCAACATAAACCATAAAACCCAAATAAAAACAGACACATGCTACTGCATTTAAGGATATTTGACTGAAGGTCATCTGAGCAGATTACTGTTGGAGTAAAATTCAAGAACTGTGTTGATGTCTTATTACCATAGAATATGAACATACGTCCTAGAAAGAAAAGGATGAGACATCAGAATTTTAGGTACACTTAGTCATATTGAACTGCACATGTTTTAATTACCTAATGCACTGTCTTTCTACCTTTCTTTAAAACAACTTTGAAGAACCAAGCATAGTTTATCCTACCAAGATATTCACAGTTCAAAATGCAACGATTTAACCAAGCCATTAGATCCCTCCCACAGTAGCTGTCACACAAGCAGTTAAATAATCAGTGGAAATATTCCAGTTGCTGCAGAACGTTACTTTTTATGTAAAGAAGCTACTACGCCACCAAGAGTTTTGCAGAAGGGGAAAAGCAAGCAATCCTAGTCCTGGCCTGTATTCAGTTCCCAGCCCTTTCCTAGGTACTTCCAGGATCTCATGCATTAAATCTGATCTGAAGTGTACTGTGTCTCATATTATTACAATAAGCTACACTGTAAGATATAAAAATTGAGAAGATTGGTCCTTTATAACCCTGGCTGTACCAGCCATATAACTAGGCAGTAAGAGTTGCAGCTTACAGTACCACTTAACATTGCCACTTCATCTCAGCTACCAAACAACCAAAAAGTTTACGGAAACAAGAGCTCACACGGAAGACAGGGATGCACAAACAGAGGGAGGCATGAGACCACTTAAGACTACAATGACATTTCCCTCTTAAGTAGCTGAAAAGTAAGTAAGTCTATCTGCAACATCATGCTGGCACTGAGATTGATAATGCAGACACACCTAACCACTTGGCCCAAAAGATCTTACCCAGGTTCTGCCGAAATTCAGATTTCAAGCCAATTTGTAGCAACTGATTTTCAAATAAGACTCCATTATTTTTACACACAAACCTAGGGGAAGAGAGGGAAAATGTGTTTTAAATTGAGCCACATTAAACAATATTTAGAACCACTAAATTCAGGGTTTACACAGAGGATGAAGATTGCGGTTAACCTAGAATGCATCAGTCTGTGAGAGAGGCCTTTGCAGAAAACTGCAGAGTTAGAAAAGACACTTTTACAACCAGAACCACCACTTGTAGGACACTAAAAGAACTGGAATTTTTATTTGATAGGATGTCTGAGAAACTAGGAAGGAAACCACAATATGCTATACACACACACACTGTCTAATAAAGGACCAGGCAACAGAATAGGATTTCTTATTAGTCTTGAGAACTTCTGAAACTCATTAGGTTGGTGCAGAATTGAAAAGTTTGAAGCTTTGACTGTTTGAACCTGAAAGAAAAAAGAATCCCTTGTTTTACCATTTCTGTATCACCCAAGTGAACTGAGAGCTGTACTTTTTCCATTTTGAGAGAGGAAGCCCATTATGCAGTGATTTCAGTCCTTTCTGTCACCCCCTCACTTAGAAGCAGAAGAGGTGGTCAGCAAACATCTGCCTTTTGCATACAAGGCACTTAAAACACACTCCCAAATATCAGTACTTTTGACAAGTACTCTCATGGGTTTTTTCATTTGCGAGTGGTTGCAAAACTTAACATACAACTGGCATTGCCTCATTTTACAGCAGTGTGTGATAGCACTGACTTGTAAAGGCAATTCTAACCTGTGTATTCATGAGCCTGTCACAAAATCCACAGCATCCACAGAGGTGTTCTAGTCACAAGTCTGACAGTACATGTTTCTCTAGTTTTGCTGGTATTAAGTTAACGCACAATATAGTTTTGCTTTATAACTATATTCTGGAAATTGCCCAGCCTTGCAAGGTTTTAGTATTGCTTACTTGTGAAAAAGCTCATCAGCATCATGCACAGTATCAGCTGGTTCCTCAGAAACTACCTCAGATGAAGCCAGGTCAGGGCTAGTTCAGGCAGCAAAAAGGAAGAAAGGCAGTAGCGACAGAGATAGCAGGAGTTAGTAAAGACAGCTTAGTGCTTAGTTATTTCTTTTACCTCCTTCCTCAAAAATGGCACTGCTGAGTTTAATGCATGAAAAATTTATTAGCTGCCCTAGCTCAGTACACCTAGAAAGGTTTAGGAATTAGGCAATGTTCTCCCCCACTTCTCTCCCCCATCCCACCCAGACTGTTAGAAAACAGAAATCCTTCATGAAGACAGGAGATAGCTGAAGGCGTTCAGTAGCTTAAATTTATACCTTTTAAAGAACCAAGTCCTTTTAAGTGTTTAATTGTGACAGCAAAAATGTTTTAGCTCAAAATCGTAAATGCAGCTGTATATTAACTACTACAAATGTGTGCTTTGAAGCAGAGACCTCATCAACCTTAGCATCCCTTCTAATTACAGGTGTACAATCAGTTCCTAAAAACACACAAGTATTAAGCATAGGCAAGAATACACAGGCACACAGAGAATGACTTACCCAAGTAACAGATTAGAAACAAAAGTGACAACAGCACTAAAAAGAGGCAGGAAACTGTAAAAAGCAACTTCTCAGTATCATTAGAGAAGCATTTCATCATCTACAGACAGACCAAGGAGTTGGGAAATGCTATACTTTCTTCTGCAGAAAGAGAAAACTCTTTTTAGGTAACATTTGCTTATGAAGCTACTAGTATTGGTTTCTTTTTTTACCCTTTAAAAAAAATGCAAGAACAAGCTTGTGCAGCTTCCTAAAGTCTTGGTATTGTGTTGTAAGATCAAACACCGCTTGTGACCTTCCAGGAGAAACACAGGATCAAATCTTAATCACGGCAAACCTGCAACAATGTCTTGCCTAGTATAAAATTTTGATGAAAGAGTCAATGATCCAGGCAGATCAGTTTCCCTAATTATGTCTTCTATATTAGGATGCATTGCAAATTTGTCAGGTCAACATTCAAAATTTGGTTCTTGACAATAGTAACACATTCTTTGTCCAATAAGACAACTGATTTTTAAAGACATTCTGTGATCTTATGCTATTTATTCCCAAAATTTTAGCCAAATTACATTTGAGAGTAGTCCTAGTGGCTTTTAACACTAACAGGATTAAGAACACGTACCTCCACTACACTGGCTAATGTACTTAGAAAGACACTTGTATCAAATCCCCTATTTTAAGGAAAAAAAAAAAAAAGAAAACCACTTAGTTCTTTATCCCCCTTTTTACACTCGTCTGTCAGACAGTAGTAAGATAATTTAAGTAAATCTTGAAATTCTGGGAAGCAGTATCTCTGGATATAATCCATCTCACTGTTTCAGTATCAGCTTGCCATAAGTAGATAGACACAAGAAAACTTTATGAAAATAAAGCAAGAATAAATATATTCATATCAGGCCAGATAACCCCCAAATTCAAGATGTATTGAGATGCAGAAGTAGCTTAATTTAACGAAGAAGCAAAACCAGCATGAAAACTAGACACAACTGTGTGGCCATATCCTCAGGTTGGTTACAACAGACCCAGCTTTTCCATTAGCAGAGATATTCAATAACAGACAGCACATCCAGCAGAGAGTTCAAGAACACCTCTCTTGCTGCGAATCTACCACCCAGGAATGCATTCAACATGCTGGAAAAAACCCCAAAAGTTATGTATTTCTTTCCTTTAATCCTGTTTTAACAGACAAATTCTCCTTCAGATTCCTTTCAGGGTGACTTAATTACCTCGCAAAGTTGTCATCAGAACCAGGAGCAAGAGGTGCAACCGCAGAAGCTGAATCTGAAAATACATCCACCAGCAGGCTACCACTAGAGGAAGGTGGGGGAGCTGAATTGGTGATAGGGGCAGCACCCAGACCCAGCAGATCCGCCGATGGAGAAGGAGTAGACTAAGGAAGACAAGACACTTTGGTGTTACACTGCAGCAAAACTGAAACAAAGCTGTCTCTTTGCACACACGACTAAGCTATGGCAAAGTGCCTCTCCCCACCCCAAACCAAGGTTCGAATACATGTAAACGAGTTCACAAATGCAGTTATCAGGTTGTATTTCAACTTTAGGTCATTTACAGATGTGTTTTTTTCCTTTGAAGATAGTTACGTCCATCTAAACATTAAATAGAAAAAAAAAAACAAAACCAAAATTCATCTGTCTAGAATCTGATTCTGCAGAAAAAAGATGACAAAGTTTTTCCTTCCCTCTCTCCTCCTTTCTTAGTTTCAAGATAAATTAAGTACTGTAGGGAACAAAATTCAAATTTGTTGCTTTTCTTTCATGAAGAATCCAGCAAGAAAGGCAGTGGTTTTTACACAAATCTAAATCAAAAGGTCATCACAGCATCTTTAAAATTGACTATCTGTTTAATCCTGGGTTTTTGAAGCTCGGCAAACCTTAGAATGAATGTAAAACCTAACCAGCAAAAAAAAGCAGAGCCTGTAGCCAGTTGAAGCTGCAAATACTGAAGGAAGAGGCAAGACCTTTGAACTATTTTTTTCTCAAATAGAACAAATCAGGTAGCCAGGATACAATCATGGAACAGAGGCTGCATATATGTGTCCAAGTTCCATGCAAGAACAAAGCACAGACTGTTAATCAAAATGTTCATGTATTAGACATTAGCAGCTTAAAATATGCCAGGTAATCTGCTGGTAAATCATGAGATACATTTAGATTGAATCTGAAATCTTGTGTTCTTAAACCAACTCAAAGTTACCATATACTCCAAAGACTGAATTGGATGGAGTATAATGAAAACTTCCCTGGCAAAAAAATTCAGAAGCCAGTCATTAATAACTACTGAAAACAAACAGTTGGAGCTCAAATTTGCAATGTTTTTGGCATCTAAACCAGGGTTACACTAAAGCCACTAATGAAGGTAACACAGTGCAGATTGTTACATGCCTGCAGCCCAAAAAGTGAAGCTCATAAAACATAATGCAATATTAACTGCCAGTCACCTCAGTCAATCTGGCATGCAAAGAAAACTTGGCAATTTTTCCGCTGGAAAGAGGTTTCTGTCCAGCCAAAAATGTTGCACTTGGAATATCTACTTTTATATACTACAGTGACTAAGTATTATGCTCTAACAAACTGATAAGGGAGCCTGCTACAATATTTCCTTCTTTTAGATCACCTTCTACTATATATTAAGTGCAATTACACGTTATGCTAGGTATTAAAACCAGAAGGAAGTATTAGATTATAGGAAAAATTGATCCTACCAGCTTTAATTGACTATAAAATGAGAAGTTTCATCTCAGAATAACAAAAACAACTGTGGCCTCGTCTACTGTTACTGAACTCAAGTAGTACTGTCAAATAAACAGTAACATTATATTGATTTAAGGACATTCCTGTGAAATCAAATGTTTTCTACTTCCAGTAAAAACAGTAACAACCCAAACCAAGATGCAAAATAACATGTCGGACAAAGCAGAAGAACAGCTAATACTTTGAAATTCAAGTTAACCCATTTTAAATATTACTTTTATAATTTAATAACATAATTTAATAATAAAATTTGTTAAGAATTTAATTGTATAATCTCACCTTCACTGTAACTGCATGAGCAAGGAAATGCCCATTTCTAAGTTTACAGCAATATTTTTTAAATAACGTTGTAAAAGGGATTTTTTTTGTCTTGGACAGTTTGTCCCTATTCATGTAAAATTTCCAAAGGAAAACTGCATCCAAGCATGCAGTGGGGGAAAGCAGCTATGCATTCCCCTGCTTTATGACAAACATCCATAGTCTTAAATTCAAGACGAGAAATTTTAAATGCCTATAGAGCCACTTGAAGGAAAACATTCTTTTCTCACTTGCACACCATCTAAATTAGTGAAATAACAGCTCTTAAACTCACAACAGCACTGGCATTGACAGAGGCAGGTTCAGCGCTTCCATTCATATCAGAGCTCCTCTCCTTTTTGATCTCTTCAAGGTCAGTAACTGTGCCCGGGCCTTTCTTCTTCTTGAGTTTAGCCAAAATAGAAGATTCTCTCTCTGGAAAGGGAGGCATTTCTTCCAAAACTGTAGCCTTATCACAAAAAAGAGGTATTAGTTAAACTTGAGACAAAAAGTCAAAGTAGCTTCTGAGTCTTTGAAGAGATACACCCTTACAGATTGCATAAGGCAAAAGCAGAAGTAATTACCCACAGAGAAAATTAGTAGGCAGTTTATTTACACTGACAGACTGATTGCTTTAAAAAAACAAACAAACAAAAACCCTCAAAACAAAGACCCCAAAACAAAACCAAGCAAAAACCAAAACCAAAACCCAAACAAAACCACAAAAACAAAAACCAAAAACAAACTCTCAGAAGTCCTCCCAAAGCAGGTGGTTAAGAGAACAGGAGCATATCACTTCTCTGAAACACTGGTTTTAAATTAAAAATAAAAATTAAAAAAATTAGATCACGGCAGATCTAATGGTCTTTAAGTCAAGTAGACCTAGACTAGGATTCCTGGGTAATCTCTGTGGTTTTACTCAGACCTAAGCATTTATTAACTTTAGTCAAAACTAAATCTGCTGTGCTCTGGTCATACCTGAGAGCCCCAGGTTAAACCACTGAACTTTTAGAGACAAAAAATTACCCTTTTCCTGATGACCATCAAGAAAGTCCTTTGTTATCTAAATACTGTAGGATCCCCTATTATGCCAACTTCCACGAGCTTCCCAGCTCCAGATTAACATGTTTTGAAGGTCATTTGTCCCACTAAAGCAATAACAACTTTTAATTTAGCTCTAAATTAAAGATCACTGCAGCAGAATTAGGAAGACTAAAAGAATCAGCACCCACATTGTAGATCCTTAATCCTTCATTAAGATTTCTGATCAATCAGGTAAGGTTTAGTGGAGTAACTTGTTGACAGAAGAGTTCTGCATAAAAAAGAAAATAATCTTTATACCTACCAATATATCAGTACTAGCAATAGTACTGAGCCTCAAATACTCAACAGCTCTCTGCTGCAGCTCAACATCAGCATTCTTTAGCTGACTGTCACTGCGTAAAACATCTTGAATCGTAGTTTTGATTTCTGGAAACAGGTTCACAAACTTGATGTAGGTAGACAGAAGCAGAGCTCGGGTAGGAACACTACACAGATGAAACTTGGAATGTAGCAAGTTGAACTGGATGAGGGGACTTAAAAATGGGAAGAAAAATAATTCGTTCAGTTTTTGTAGACCTGATACTCCTTATTAATGCATTACTAGCAAGAGCTGAATTATTTGTTAACTAGCTTTTAGGAATGTTAAATAAACATTAGATTCTGTACAGAAAGCATTACTACTTCAATTCAGTATTTTAGAAGGTGTTTTACCTTGATCTTGGATCACCTGCTATCAGATTTCCAAATTCTCCCAAGATGTAGCCACCTACTTTTACAAGATTCTCATGGCATGCAGGAGCTTGAAGGGCCTGTAGAAACATATTAATAGTCACCAATTTGTAATATATGAAAAAAGATGTTTTCTGCCACTTCCATTGCCAGTTTCCTTGTTTACTTTCCTGAGCAGACCATGGGTCTAGGCACTATAGAGCACTCGTGAGAAAAGCATGATAGGTGGTATGACTTCATAACAGACTCTCTGACATAAGTAATACTTGCTTAAGAGCACTCTTAGGCTCTTCTAGCAGCACTGTAGACTTTTGAGGACAAACAGAGCTACCTAAGTTTGCCCTGTTATATCACATGGTGGTCACTTAATCCCTACTTCATTTTGAAAGTGAATTGAAAACAGTTATCCTCACCTCAAAAACAGTCTTTGCTGCATATCCTTGAACATCGTCCCTGTTGATGACAATCTGAATAACTCGATACCACACTTCTTCACTGACATAGTCACCAGCAATGCGAATCAGATTCAAGATTGTATCCACATACCAGGTATAATCCACTGCATACTTCTCAGCCAGAATTGCAACTTTCAGAACCTGAAGACGCAGAAGGGAATACAGAAGGCTGATTAGCTTCTGCTGTAAGCTGCGCATCAAGATTTACTTTCACGTACACCTAGTGACACCCCACAGAATCCTAGAAGCCTCAGTTTCAGTTGCATCAGCTTGCTCACTTGTTCCCACAGTTAAGGGAAAAGAGATGAACATTGAAATGCTGTGCCAGAACACAGCAGTTGCTCAGTACACACAGTTTTCCCCATAATGCATTGAAGTATGGTGTACCTGTGGCTTTTCAACTGTGTAACTAAGTCATCAAGAGCAATTTATTGACCATTTTTTGTTTGCTATACCATCTAAACCATCACTGAGACAGGATCAAGCAGGAAATTGGAAACCTCTTGGGAAAAAAAAAAAAAAAAAGGTAAAAGGTGGAAACTCAAGCTAGCAGACACAAACCAGAGTCCCCAAAGTATAGCTGACTTTTTCAGGTCATATTCAGATTCCTACATCCTGAAGCAAACAATCATCTTAGGAGAAGACCTCCACATAATTTATTATCAGTTGCATTTACTAAGCTTAAAAGAATGGGTCAGTATAAAGGAACAGAATGAAATTCACATTAACTGCCAAGTCAGGGGACATTGTCAACAGCAACCAGGCAGTACAAGAGGAAAATCAACTAACTCTGTATTCCACATACACTTCTCCAATCAAGAAACTTCAGCACCAAACTAAGCTAAATAACTACTGTAAGTACAAGCCTTGGCTACCATTCTAGGAAGGTCATTAAAGTGAGTATTTCAACTTTTGCATTTTTATCCTACTGGTAGGAAGGAGATAAGTATCAGGCCTCTCTTTTAGCAGATTATAAGGTATTGCTTTTGGGAACCCTTAGGCAGAACGTTCTGCATACACAGTGAGAATAAAGTTCTACCTACAAATAAGCATTTACCACACTAATTTTTGAAGCTTTTGAACAGTTGACTAGAGTAGGACCTAACCCTCAGATATAGAGACTGTTTGCTCAGGCATTGATAAAATTCACTTTGCTTTTTATATGCAGTGTCCTGAAAACAAGACCAGTTTTTAAAATTCTTAGTTTCCAAGCTTCCCCCCAGCCCTCTTTCCCATTAGTTTACCTAAATTAGGAACACTCTTTGCTATTAGATTACAAACCTAGGGAATTTTTGTTTGTTCGTTTTAGTAGTTTTGTCTGTGGATTTTTTAAAGCCACTGTAAAAAATTATCACAGACTATGCAGCCTCCTTACTGATAAATGATAATTATGGTACCAAAGCTGGCTATGAAAAAAATAAGGAAAACACAAATAGCTCACAATTTCTTCCCTAATGGAATAATCAGCAGTCTCCAGGTAATTCAGCATTTCAGCCACAATCTGTTGGGCATTGCTCCGGTCACACATTGCGTACAGAAGATCTACAGCTCTCTGTCGCACACTTACATCTCTTTCAGTCTGCAAAAGGACACAGTGAAAGGTCAAGGTGATTTCTTCTTTATTTGGAAAGTACATGCATTTAAGAGATGAAATTTGCTACAATCCACAGTCAAATTTAAAACAAGTGCATTTTTATAATCTTTCAGATTATGAATGAAGTTATACACCATATCATATAAGCTATGAGTTTCTGATTCTGTTCTCAGTTTCAGTCACCTAGAAAGAGGTCACTGGAGTCTCAGAACTTCCTGCTTTTAGATATCATCAAAAGAAGTCAAATCATGAGGTTTTGTTTCTGTAGCATACACGTTCAAATCTGTGTGGGTGCTAAAAAATGGAGGAGTTTGTACAGAACACTCCAGTATTACCCTGAGTAGGGTGAGTCTGTGGTCCACTATGCACTAACCAGCACCACTGGCCATAAATGCACCAATAACTGGCTGATATTGTCAGATTGCTATCAGGCCAATGGGACATCAGCTGCCTGCAGGTTTAGTGTCGGGTATGCCTTGTAAAAACAGAAGCCCAACTAAAACAGATATGTACACTGAAGTTAGACAAGTGTATTAATACATTAACACAAGTCCAAGCATGAGTATGGATGAAAACAATCCAGTTAAAAACTCAGGTGTCCAAGTAAATTTATACACAAATCAGTTCTACTCTTTCACCTTCTGCTTTGCCACATAAACGTGGCCTGGGAACATGTCTTTCTGGTTGCTTGTCTTTACAGTTCTGCAGTGGAAGCTGATCTGCTCTTCTGCCCCTCATAAACTACTACATTGAAGGAACAGTGTCCAATACCAGCAAGACAGTAATAAAACTGTCTTCCCAGCATTCTCAGTTTTGAAATTCCACATTTTTAAAGAATTATTCATCCTCAGTCTACAGCTTAAGCAGATACCATAGTCTTACAAGGGACATAGCTACGAGTATCAGATTCACCGGCAAGGCGCAGAAATAAACTGCAGCTGACCTCTAATTGCCAGCACAGTAAGACTCTGCTTGATTAAAGAAAACAAACTCGAGTGAACTTTGAGAATAACTCATTTGATCCCCAAGTATTATTAGCTTATTTGGGGATGGGGAAATGGGTTACTTGGGGCAGTGCAGGAGAGGGTATTGAGGCAGGGGACAAGACAACACTCAAAAACAGACCACACACTTTAATATTTACCTTCAATGCATTGATAACTGTTTCTATGTGTGTTTTCACAGCCTCATGTGAGAATTCAGAGCTGGCAAGCGTGCACATGCTTTCCAGTGCTAGGTAACGCAAATTAGTTTCTCGGTGCTGTAAGAACTGACCTAGCTGGTTACAGGCACGGACTAGTAGATTTGGCTCACTGCACAGAACAGGAGAGAAAGTGAAAGGGTTAAAAGCAACAGGTTTGAGAACATTCAGTACAGAATACTATTTCTGCTGTGGAAATTTCTTAAAATGCCTCAAAGTGTCTGCTAGAATGCTTTGCCAGTGAAATGAAAATTCAGACACTGTGAGCAAATCATCTGTGGAATTAGAGCAGTGGGGTCAATACAAAACACCAAATAAAGAAGCGGCAAAAAACAAAGCAATAAAAAAATATGCCAACAGCAACACGGTTCATTAATACTGTTCAATTCCATTATTCATTAATACTGTTCAATTCCATTATTCATTAATACTGTTCAATTCCATTACTGTGGCTGTCTCCCAATCTAGTAAGCAACTTCATATTCTGTTCTCCTGCCCTTTCTCCCCCAGTAAAATTCAATTTACTGTTGAAGACAAAGTCACAGTTTTTCATTTCAAAAAAAAAAAAACCCTCTCATAATAGAAGTGTTCTCACAGCTCACCTGTCATGATGTATAATTAAGCTTATTGCCTCAAACAGGACAGCATTCTTCGCATTTGAGTGTTGTACTTTTTTTGACTTTGGTGGCTCCTGTGCTTTGTTCAGAATAGTCTCCAGGCATTCTGTTAGACGGCCACGTACCGCAGGGTCTTCTGGAGAAGAACAAGCCGTTGGACAACTTCGTTTTGCTCGACACCCTAATCTCAACCTTAGGCCTTTCCCCTTGCTAAGTCTGAATAAACTCAAGTATTCTGATACATTACAAACATTTACCCTCCCTCAATATACAGCTGGCAAAAGAACTCTAAGCAACAGTTCTATCTGAGTGAGAACAAAAGTCAGACACAATCTGCACTATATTTCAAGGCTTTAATATAGTTGATAACATTAAAGAATGCTTAAAATGGAAGTTGCCACTGGTTTGACATTTTGTTAAAATTAAACACAACACAATTCAAAAGGTCATGTACCTTAGAGCTATCTGAAAAACTCAAGAATAACAACCTCAGCAACCTTGTCTTAAGACAATGTGCTTGCACTCCAAGTTATGGTAACGCTGCAGGAGTAGTGTAGCTCTTTGGAGTCAGTGTACTGCATAGAGAGCTGCCCACCGCTGTGATTTGTGCATTACCTGGAGGGGGATAGCACTGTAACAGCCTCAGAAGTTTCACAGATAGCCAAGGAGCAGGAACAAAGTAGTATGTGTAGTCCTGAAGATCTGTTGATGCAGAAGTTACAATCTGTAAAACAAACAGACAGTATGTCAGCTACTGAAGTGATCCACAATCATTAGAAGGAGCCAAAGAACACTGTAGATCACCTCTGACAGAGGCTTGCAAAACTGCACTAGCAATGTTTAAGTCAGTAGATTAATTAGGTGCAAGTTCTCATACTCTTGAGTATACCATAGGAAACCCTAGTAATAGAAATTCAGTTTTAAAGATATAGTAGTCTAGGAAGTTTCTTCTTGAAAGCATACTTGCTGTTCTCAGACATGAAGATGACATCTTGTTACACCAGAACATTTAACTAGAAGCTTGACTTTGTATCAGCAATTCATAGATAAGATTCAGCCAACAGAAAGCAGTCTGGTGGCTGCTGGTAGGTGAGCTTGGAATTCAAGTGTAGGATGCTATGAAAGACTGAACTAAAGAAGGACCAACTAACGCCTTCAATAACATCCATACACCAAAGCAAAAAGGAGATAGCTTTCACAAAAGAGGCTCAAATGCATGATAAAATCTCATAAGGATTAGACTAGGTTTCACAGTGAGCACCCCTCTTCACAGATTTCTTTTCCCTTGAATTCTAGGGTAACCATGAGTTTGGCACTAGCTTTGCTCAAAATAATTCTACCTTTTTCTTAATAATAGAACAGCTATGCACCTCCCTCAGCACTCCCTTGCTTTTAAGTATTAGACAAAAACTTCTTATTTGAAAAAAAAGTTAAATTTCTTTAAACTGCAAGTAATTTTGGGGTATAAGGCTACATAAATCTGAGGTCTAAAATACTTTTCTGAAATAGCATCCTCACATGTCTTCCACACCTTCTAAAAGGAAAAAAAAATTTAGAAAACACACACAACCCACACACATCAGTTTTCCAGCATGGAGATGCTAACTTAGAGATGTGCCCCTCCACTCTTCCCTGCACTCCTGCCTGTGCTTAACTCCCTACACCCCTTTACAGAATATGAAATGCTTATGATTATTAACCCAGCAGCAGCTCAAAAGAATAGGGAATAGGAAGACAACTCGTCTTATTAGAAGCTTAGATAAAGTTCAAGCTATAGTCTGTATTTTCGAGAGGTCTGTAGAATCAGTGTTCGATCCAACTACTCTTTGGTGCTAATAGTAACAAAGTGAGGATTAAGCTGAGCTGCATCATGAGGATCCTTTCAAATACAAGTCACTGAGAGAGACAGAAAGACACTTTTTAGCTACATACACTTGGAGCATAGCAGGGGTTACACCAACAAAGTTTGGGCAAGCCAAGACAGCTTTCTGTCCAGGTAAGCAAGAAGCGTTAAAAGACGTTAGGTGAACCAGCTACATGAAGTGACACTGAATCATCTTCACATTTAATGGTACACTAAACTAATCTGACTCTACAAAGCTGAACAGTAAGCTAACCTGATCTAGAAAGCTGAGTAAATTAATCAACAGCAAAGAATTATCAGGGTCATGAGGGGACTCACTCTGCTTAACCTAGACACCGCCAAGGAGACTGAAGTCTTAAACTCTTCTGGGTTCTTCTGTGCCAAAGTGGTGATCAGACTTGTAGCTGCAGTAACCACACCCTAGAAAAAAAACACACCAACAAAGCAATACAATTAAATTTTGTATCAGTTTAAGATGCTACCCATTAACACCTTTCAACTCCTTTTTAAAAATTAACAAAACTAAATTTATCCCCATGACAAAGCCCTGCATTAAAAAGTCTTTAATTAGGCAAGTAGCTACACTAATTCCACACCTGCAGAATCCAGCACGATACTGCCATGCTTATAGGAGCCCCTGGTGGTCTAGTGGTAAGGGCGCGGCACTATCACCACCGAGACCCGGGTTCGATTCCCGGTCAGGGCCACTCCCGGGCAGGTGGAGCTCGTTAGCCCTTAAAGGCAACCCACCTACATCCTAAGGACCTCGCTGCCACCATCCAAGCTCGCTTGGCCCCGGCAGATGAACCTTAGGATTAAAGGGTGGGCTCAGTTCCGCGCACACTGTGTCTCACCTAAAAAATCCAATGCGCAGGCTGGAAGGTGGAAAGACCTTCCCCGGATCTTCGCTCGCGAAGACTGGCCATTACTGCCATGCTTGCAGAGCATTTTATGCTCTGTTTTTGTGTTAGCTTTGTCTCATATTTGGATAGTACAACTAAAATAAGACAGCTTTATTAAAATAAAGCCTGGACACAAACTGTCTTCTTATACAAGAGAAGCGTGAGTAGAAGTAGGATGCGGCAGATTCATCCAGGAAAAAATTCTCACACCTCAACATAACAGAGGGCTTTGTAAAACACAAAGATTTTATATTACTGCAGACTAAAACACTCTCATTACAGTTGAAGTATGGGTCTTAATAACCGTACTTTCAAAAAGTAACTAGATTGGGGAAAAAAACCCAGTGTCTGTTGTCTAGAATAATACGTTTTTTGAACCAGTAAGGTGAAAATGACAACATGAACACCACAGGACAAGCAAGTCCAAGCACTGACAAATCAAGTCTTCCATTTTTAGTGCAGGTCTAATCTTAAAAGGCCTAGGAAAATTAGTATTACACCTATACAGTATGACTTAGTATGACAAGATTAATTTATTTATAGCCAGAGCAAAAGAAGAACTTGTGTATACCTTTCTTCTATCTCCAAGAAAAAGGTAAACAAAGGTTTATTAAAAATGAACATAAACAGCAACTAAAAAAGGACAACAACTCTTTCCACTTTCTTCCCAAAGCCTGAAGAAAACAGCAGCCCACTTGCTTGAAAGGGTCAAGAAGAAATAAATTGTGCATTTAACAGCAGAAGTGGCATAATTCTCATAATTCATACACACTAGGCCTGAGAAGCACAATGAAGCTGATTTACCAAGTGCTGGTCATTGAGGAGATGCACCACCCTGGATGTCCAGTCTCCCATAGGAACAAGGTCAGGAGAAGTTCTATATAAACGCAGCAAGCATAAAGCAGCACTTTGCTTCACGCTATCCATAGTGTCTCTGCAAGACAAATATGGATTTAAAATACAGTGGTTCAGGCACAGCAGTACCTGAGAACAGCATTATGCCAGTCTTCACATTGACTCAGCATCCCTGGCCAGGTCACATCTTTTCAACAGAAGTTCACTAAATTCTTCCTATGTTCAAGTATTTCTTCCTAATTTAATCCAGTAAGTTTAATTAGTCAAGTTTTCAACCATTACAAGTGTCTAGTAGTCTCTATAATTATTTGTTACAAATTCAAGTGATATTTCACATCTTTTTATGGGAATTTAAAGTTTATCTAATCTAATTACCAGGAAAAGCTTCTTCCAGACTGACTCTGGTTAAACAGTTAAGGCACAGTATGTTATGAATGCTGCCAAAGCTGGATCTCTTGTATAGCAGATACAAAGAGGTCCTGCATATCAGATTCGAATCATTAACTACTCAACAGCCTCAGTACCTACATCTAGCACACAAGTCTGCTATCAGCAAGCATGCAAACCACAAGTCTATTCACCTTGCCATCCCTGCTGCTGGCACAGAAACAGACTATTTTAAGAGCAGCATGCTACTATTCTAGTTCAGTGAACTCCCTTTCACAAAGTAGACAACTAAGCATTTTGTGTGCTGCACAAACAACAGCTATAAAATGTACAGAGCATTACCACTAAAAGTTTTAAGAGGCCAGTTTACAGGGTGCAATCCTCATTAAATGTTCAAAAACCTGCACATCCCCAGAAATTCAGCCGACCTATTCTTTCTAAATTTATCACTTTTCCATGAGATCAACTTGTATCTCAGTTAAGAAAACACAAAACAAAGCAAACCCACAAACCTATTCCTCCCCTGCTCCAAATTTACACTCAAGCCAAGAGAGCTACACTGAAGTTACAAACATAAATGACAATGCTCATTCTGCACAGGTCACTTAGATAGGACATGGACACGTACACATTTCACATATATTATCTTGGAAATGCAGAAGGAATGAGACTCTGAAGAACATAAACACAGCTACAGGTCTAAGTTTAAACAAGTCTGAACTGAAGGTGCTGTGCTCGGTCTGCGATCAGTGACCTTAAGTGAAATTTTTGGAACTTTTTAAGGTTATCTTATTAAAAACCATGACTCATCCCTGCAGTGTTGTCTCCACTGTGCTACATGGAGAACAGCATCTGGCAAGGGCAGTGCTTGACATTTAGAGTATTAATACAGTTCTTATGCCACATGTCACTTTTTATACTAATTTAAGACATTAGCTTGTTATAAAACAAGATCCGTGCATATTCTAAAATATTTCATATCCAAAAGAGTCTAAACACACTGTTTACACTCGGACATTTTAAGTTTCAATAAATACATTAGCCCTACAATCACAAGTTTGACTTTACACTTATTTAACTACAGTTTCAGACATTTGCCAGGTCTGTTTAGAAGCCTCGAGCTAGTTACACAAACAGTTGTTTACATGGCTAGTAGAGGAAGCAAGAAAGCCAACAAACCAATACAGTGTTCCTTATGAAGTCAGCACATTTAAATAAGAGCTTCAGATTATAAAAAAAATGTACTATAAACATCTATTTAGGTTCATTTATTTCTCTTTTTCATCAGGAGAGGCAAGGAAAGTAAAACACATTTCACTATTGTTCACTACCACACATTTATACAGAACAAGAAACAGATCAGAACAAAGCTATAAAAGCCTATTCAAGATACTGACAGTCTTAATTTCCATGTATTTCCACACACCTACAAGCAGCTCCATACTCAGTTAAGTCAAAGTACCTGCAGCCACTGGAAACTCTCACTACTGCAAGCCCAGGCCTGTGTAGCTCTAAGCATGGATTAAGCTGCTGCAATGGAACCCAGTTGCTGAAAAGGTTTATTGGTGGTGTACTTGAGAGAAGCATGTCATACCTACCCAGCCACAAGTATTTTTGGAATTTCTCCAGCAAATGCTTCCGCCATCTCCCTGCTACCCACATTAGCAATACAATGCAGAGCAAGCCCCATGAAGGTGGGGTTTCGGCTGGCCAGGTCATTCTTGATTGCATTGTTTATTAAGCGGATCAGCTCACTGTTAGAGTTCACTAGGACAGAGATGAAGAGATACCCCTGGGAGTCAGAAAAAGGAAAACGAAAATTTATTTTAGTTGACTTAAATTCTGATTTCTGTTAATGACAACATGTCATTCTTTGAGACATACAGTTCTCCTCCAATACCATGTATATGGGCAGAAATAGACATTTAGAGAGATCAAAGGCTAGAAAGATTAAGCGAAGCAAACAAAACTTTATTATTCAGACACTAGTATGTTACATGCACCTGATAAACACAACCTTACCTAGGAAAAGGAAAAGAAATACACTGAAAATTAAAAGTTTATTTACCTTCTAATGCAAGACTCAAGATAGTTTCTTAACAAGAGTAATAATTTTCTGCAGAACACACATTTTAGCTTTTCCAATTAGTTCAAGACTCCCTGTGCACAAAGGTGTTTAGATTTCAGAATCACTGCTAGAGCCAAAATAAGGCTTTAAGCCAGTGCAGGGGGAATGAAGCAAAGTCCTCTACAGATTCTAGAGCTGAGGCAGGATATTAGACAGACCAGTTTATCTTTTATAGAGCCCGAGTTACTCACAATCTGTTTCTCTGTATATCGATTGGAACTGAGCAGATTTACAGCCTCCATGTGACCAAAGTCAATGTCATGGCCCAGAAGAAAGATGAAAAGCAGTTTGCAGACATATTTTTTCTTACTGTAACCATCCAGAGCCTTGTCACCTGAAAAGCAAGGAAACAAACAGCAATTAAGCCTATGTTATGCCTCAACTTGGTTCCACTCCCTCCTCAGTGGAACTGAGGAACCTCATCATATCGTACAGTAACGAGACTTACATTTGCACCTAGTAATTAACATTGGTATTTAATTCCATATGTATTGCCCTACAGAAGAGAGACAAATTCATGGTTCAGCTATTGCAGTACTTTAATTTCACAAATTTAAAATTTGTTTCAGCTGTTATTCACTCTACAGTGAACAAAATGCTAAATATATCCATTTATCTCCAACTTATAGGACTGTAAGTCTTTACATAATTTTGTGCTAAACACATTAAAGTTACCAAAAATGATCATCAGCAAATGTCAGACAACCAAACAACTTCTGGGTTTAAAAAAATTAGTCAACTAAAATATTAAGTCATAGAAGACAGGTAGCCCAAAGACTATATTGTTAATTACATTTACCACTCATTACCTATATCCTAAAGGATGGTCATGAGATAATGCTATCAGCTAGTCCTTGAATTATCCTGCAGTGTCCTTAAAGTATGATCTTACTAAGCCGTAGTGCATACACATTTGCTTAGTTGTGATTTTGCTGTTTCTTCAGAACAGCTATGCCTTTCATACACGTTCTCTTCTTAAACCAATTATCAAACCTTTATCACAGTAACAGGTCTTGATGCACGTTCTCAAGTGCACCAGTGTAGAGAACTCAGCAGCAACAAAAAACCCCAACAAGATGTTTTAGAAAGATTGAATGACAGATGTATATTCCAAAGACTTGAAAAGAAACATGAAATGAGATTAACAGGTGTTTCAGTTTTAGAAGAATGCACCTAAATAGGCCTTATGTTGCAGAAGTGCTGTATTTTAGAAGCTCATAAAAGCAACATGGAGCAATACAGCTTCCAGTTCATCAGGCAGATCACTGCTTTTCCTGAAGGAAAGAACTACATATGAACACACACTTTCTGCATTACATTGTCTCCCTACCTCAAATCAGAAGATAAAACAGCACCCAGTAAATCAGCAAAGCCTGAACGCTAGATAGTTGAGTCAGGGTAGCAAACTTTTGATAGATGCTGCTGCCTAAAAGGCCATACAAGCTCCTTAGCCTCAGCATTTTGGGCCCAGAATAACTAGTCTGTCACATCAATGTGTATTTCTTAGTGATGGACAAGTTCAGCCAGAACAGCCCTGCATACAGTAAAGCTTCCATAAGATATCCCTTACTCATCATCTTTGCCAATAAAAGCTCCGTCGGGATTTTTTTTAAACTTCAGATTTACGTAATAGGCAGTTAAATATATAATAATCTTAATAGGACAGAAGCTTTTCCTTCTTCCTTCTCATCCACTGATACAGAGGGATGTTTAAATTTCTCATACAACATGAATTTACAGTTCCCATAGATTTCACACAACATTCACTGCTTGGATAAAACCCAAAGAAACCCTACTACTGGTAACCTTACAGTTAGTGAAGGAATGAACACTGCCATCCATGTGCGAAGCCATGTAACATTAGTGACCCAACAGAAAGCATCATGACACACTCCAGTAGACAATGCTAACAGGTTATGTTTACAGGCTGCAACTACACTTTTTGGGGGGTTGCTTTCCATTTTGATTCTAAAAATTTCTTTTATTTAGTCTTATTTCAACTGAGATAAACTTAAGCAAGTAATTGCTATTTTAACACAGACAATTACACTCTTCAAATCTGAGTCTTCAGGCACCTGTTGATTTTTTAACTGGCATAGACAGTGCATCAGTTGCCAACAAAAAGTTTCACCTTAAAGCTATTTTTATGCTGTGCAAAGAGAAGTTGTCTTCAGGTCTGTACTGTGGAAGCCAATACACGTCACATTTTACTTAGATACAGGCAGCAGTATTACTGAAGATACCCATGACAATGAAATCCTGCTACACTGGATCCTGTCAGGATCCTCTGACCACAGCCAGCTCTGCAGAAAGATGCCCAGAGATGTGTTTTCTTCAAGTCGCATTCACAGTTTGCTGCCATAAGGCTATTTTCCTGCTGAGTCAGCAAACCTATGTAAGGCATTTTGCCTTACTAGACATCTGAATTACTATTAGAAGAAGCAGAGTGAAACATCCAGGGTGGAAGGGGTTTTTTCCCTTCTTTGGAAGCAATATGGCCAGAGGAAAGAGCAGATATTCAACCATGTCTGCCTACCAGCTGAGGCCTTCAAACCATGGCTTGAGCAGCAAAGGAATAACGTATTCTGTATTTATAACATAAATACTTCCTGCTACACTATTTTCCCAAATGGCACTCAAGAGTAGAAGCTTTTTGCTATCCCATCATGATAGGGAGATGCAGATCAAAGATACCTTTCCGTAGGAAAGGCAAGGAAAAAAACCCAAACAAAACCCCGCAG
The DNA here is from genome assembly GCF_022539395.1 of Myiozetetes cayanensis. Lineage (NCBI taxonomy): Eukaryota > Metazoa > Chordata > Aves > Passeriformes > Tyrannidae > Myiozetetes > Myiozetetes cayanensis. The sequence continues at coordinate 45,247,095 of NW_026087853.1, read as the reverse complement.
GAAAACACAGAGTTACAGCTTTAGCTTTCTAACATTCTTTTCAGTTCCTTAAGGAGAATTTGTAGAAACTCTTAAAATTTGACTGGTCATCTACATGAGATGGAAGGAAAAGGAACAATCAGTGAATAAACCTGTGGGGTTATATATTACCTAGCAACAAAAAACCATTTCAAATCATGACCGAGAGTGACCAAGATCAACATAATTGAGGACTTACTATGGTATTGGAAGGCACTAATACCATTAGTTGCTTCTCTGAGATAGGCAAGAGAAAGTAACTTCTACATGAACTTTACCAGAAGTGGAAACACCCCAACCAATCTCCAAGACTGAGTTCCCAGCAGGCCGAGAGGTTGAACTGCAGCTGCCCATTAGTATACAATCCATCAGCAAAAAACAGAAGTCACAAGTATAAAACCCAATCTCTTTATCTTCTCAAATTACTCTGGTGTTGATTTTGTGAGACCAGAAGAGAAGCGGGCATACAGAATACTGCAACCCAATTGCTTAATGAAGAACATCAGCAGATCAAAGTATGAACCGCATCAACTTTCACAACAAACTATTTGTCATGGTTTGGAAATTCCTTTTTTTAGGTTTAGGACACAGCTATTTAAAGTATTACATCCTTCCAACACAACAGTATTTTAAGAGCTCATATTAGGAAGGTCTTTGGATCTTGGGGTATTTGAAGAATTTTTGATGGATGTTATGCCATGCAATTAAACTCAAAACACAGCACCACTCGACTAACAAGCAGCTTCCTTCTCCAACAGTGGTATCAAAGAACAATACTGTAAAATCAGACCTGAGACAACTATTAGGAAAACAGAAAAAATAGTACCCTGACTGCTTTCAAAACCTTCTGAGCCTTGTACACAGAACTGAAGGCAGTGTGACAGTTCTCAATAACACCAAGTTTATGAACTAAGCCAAATAATTACTAAAGCTCTTCAAAGTTTTATTAGTTTCCCAGCAATAACAGAATAGTCTCTTCTGAAATTTTATTATTTAATTATCTGAGCAATTTGAAAAAAGAGCATTGCAGTCAAAGATCTCACAGTAGTTGTCTAACTCCAACTGTGTTTTGAAGAAGTCTGCAACTCAGATTTTTACTGAAATTAACTATTCCTCTGCCTCCTGTGTAGCATTTACAAAGAGTTATAAAGGTTCTATTTTAAACATTAATAACCAATCTCATTGCTTAAGTATGTGCTAAAATAGTCCAGCTTCCCCCAGCCTCAAGCAAACATCCGAACAAGAGCAGAAGGAAATGTCACATGTTCTGTTATCTTTAGTGCAATACACAATCATTTCTTTTAACTCAGCTCATTTTCAAATGCTTTCAGGAACATTTGCAAGTACTGCAAATCAAGTCAGCAGAAACAGGAAGCATTCACAACACATGTCAGCAGGTTTTGAGCACAGTGGGCATTTCAAAAAACTACTTGCTTTCCCTGATAAGTTTATTGGGTTGTTTTTTTAAGAAAGAAATTATTAACAGCTGATCAACAAGTAGTACTATTAAGAAATAACTACTACTTCCACATTTCTGAGCATCACCTCCCTAGCATTGCCACACATAACTTTTGGTTTTCATTGCTCATACAAATCTTTCACACAGGCCTCCAAAAAGGAAAAGGCACAAAAGTATTATGAGACCTTCTGGTTCCCAGGCAGCATCTTCTGTCACTAATTTGGACTACAAGCTAAAAACCAGCATCTGCTTTTTAATCTAACTCAGTATAATTAAACACCAGTCTGGTGCAGAGTTACTAAGTTACTAACTCTGCTACCAGCCAGAGGAGTCAAGAAAGCAGTTTAGTCCTTGGGATGTTTGCTGGGGGGTAAAAGACAAGGAAGCCTGACAAGTCAAATCTCTCCAGCTTTCAGATGGTTGATTGCTGACTTAAAAATGTAGCTTTTAAAACCACAGTAAAGCTTGTGCAAAACAGAACGGACAACACTGTTTCTTTGCATTGGGTGTGCTTCCTTCCTAGGCTGACACTGACCCCTGCTCATGCAGCTGGCAGCAATCCAGAGATATATTGTATCAGAAGGCCACCACTAGCTTAGAGGCAAAGTGAATTTGCTTTTTATGAACATGGCGACACTTCAGGACAAGATCTGTACTTCCAGAAGAGTGACAGTCCAAGCCCTCTACATCAAATACTGAGTATTTGTGGCAGACAATCCATACAAATTATTAAACTACTACCTAATTACCATACTACTCAGAATACTAGAGTAGCCTCACAACTCAGGTCATATTTGAAGCCTGATTTTACCTTCAGCAATTCAGTTTGTCAGTGAAGGCATTATTATTTTACTGTCTGATTGCCTTCATACACCTCTTAGTTATCAGAACACTGCGATTAACCAGACCCATCTTAAATATAAAGACTGTGCTATCACAGCCTGTCAGGAAAGCAACTTACTGTTACACTAGCTTCTGTTTAAAACAAGTAATTTTAAAAGAGGCTTAGTCTTAACCTCCTCCAAACGGTTACCATGTATTTTGAGACAACAGAGAAGACTTGCTTGAATATGGAAAATAAGGCAGTTAAAGGAACAAAAAACCCAAACAAAACAACCAAAACCCAGGGATTAACAACTGACATTGCAGCACTTTTGGACAAGCCAAAATGAAGATACGCTAGCATATCTGAAATTTAGCAGCCACTCTTGTAACACAAACAGCAATCAGAAAAAAAATTAAATTCTAATGTCAGATAAGGAAAAAAGTCTGACTCAAGCAGACAACAAAGTTCCTTTGACTGCAGAAACAGCTTACAGATTTGTGAGCTGTTTCATAAATACACAAATTCTACTCTGACAGATCAAAGTGATACAAAGTAATAAACTGATTTTTTTCACTCACAAAGCAATTACTACTCTGACAGAATTCAAGTTTGGCTCAAACATGGGAGCAAAATCAACTTACAGTCTGAACACAAAACAAAAGGAATAGCATTTCTCCACACTTAACTCCTACAACTTCTGCTTTATCACACTGGTGTAGCTTCTCTCCACTACGTTCTTATCTCAGTTAATGCAGAAGCATTTAAAGCAACTGTCAAGGACACACTGACCTCAGCAGTGGAGCTTCCTCATGCATCAACAAGAGACAAAGTCACATTAGTACAGAGACTCTAAATGCCTGCTGAGCTTGGCACACAGAAGCTAGATCAGAATCCAAAGCCATGGCATATGTTCCATCAGTTCAAGAAAAGTATTGCTTTTCCAGAGATAGCACAGCCTTATCCCAGCCTGTTAAATACAAAGGTATTTTAAATAGCAGGTTACCCAAACGTAAGGCAGGTAACAGACTTGACAGCTACTTGCACAGTAGAACAGATGTAGAAATACTCAGCTTCTCCTGCAATAGTATAAGGATATATCTTGCAAGTTACATGGGATGTGGGTCCAGATACTGCTGGAGTGTGCTGAAGCATGCAGAGATCCAGAGATATACCAGTCTCTTATGCTGTCAAGAAAGAATCTTATGTGTGTCAGGAGGCCTGGGTTCTTACTCAGCCCCTTCCCTGGTGACAGCAACACAGCCAGTCCAACAGCTGCACCTTTGGCCAGGCAGGGCCAGTAATCCAGGCCACCAGAATTCACTGTAATTGTTTGACAAGGGACTCCATCTTAAATTCACAATCACACATTTCTCTTAATTCAAACTATTTTAAAACATTTTTAAAAGTCAGAGCTACATTAAAAGAAACTGGGTTAAACCAATAATAAAATGCATATGAAGATCTCTTTACTTTTATATAGTCCTTCTGCAAGGAACAACCACAGGTCCATGTGGGACTTCTGTAGCAGACAGATACACAGCTATCAGTTTCTCACACTTTCAAGGCAGTTACACAACAAATTGTCTACACTCAGCTTCTTCCAAACTGTGACATTTTATGTTTTTGGTTTGTTTAGGCTACATCAAGTTATTGTCTTAAGTAAGATTTTCCACCCAAAATCCACAGAGATTTAGTAATAAAGTAGCCATAATGAAGATCAGCTATAGGAAGGTTTAGTCATCTTTCACTGAAGCTAATGGATTAGCTTATACTGATACTTACTCAAAACTTTTTAAGTAATTCTTAAAGGATGCTACACCAGGTATGCAGGCCAAAGTTTATCACACTACTTTGCTGAAAGTACCTCCTTTCTCTGATCATTACTTGATTCATGGTTCTACACAGCCAGAGACTCCTACGATCATCTCTCCCTTGCTTCACAAGTAAGCAGAGAACAATTTACTGCTCACATACTTTTAACTATTTTTGTACTTAAGTCACAAAATACCTTGCAAAACTTGCTATTCTGACAGAATTCAGCTCATTTATAGTTTCACACTGCCAAGCTTTCTTAAAGCTAGAAATACAGTGGTTCATATTGCAGCTTTTATGAAGACATTCACAGAACAGTGGAGACTGGCCCTACCATGTGTAATGCAGCCTTTCACCAGAGGTGACATTAGCAGATTACTGAATATACATTCAAAGACTCTTCACAGGGCAAGACTCAGGATAACTGGTCTTGACAAAACACTGAACTGTATGTCAGTGTTCATTCTGTAATCCCCACACAGGATTTACTGCACTTTACCAGTAAGTGCACTTGGAAGGCATAAATATAATTAGCATTAACTTTACAGGCTGCATTGATTGCTGTGGTACCCAAACAATCCACAGGTTCACATTTTTCCCACTTGCAAATTCAGAGAAGTTAGAGGGTGCAGATGGGCCCAAAGGGAGTTTCACTTGTGTTACTCAAAACAAGTAAACCATCATTTTTTCTAGAATACTTAGCTTTCACACGGATTTTAAAGGTTTCAATATAGCTTCCCTATTTCATCTTGTAGAATAAAGCTTTTCACATCAGCTTGCAAACATGAGAAGTTGGGCAGCAAGTGATATCTAGCTAACTGCTGCTACCTAAAGTGGATTATTTAATAGATTTGATCACAAATACTAAAAACTGGACTACCTTGCAAGTCAGTAACTACACAGCCTTAACCATTACCAACTTGTCTGCAATTCCTTATTGCATTCCTTTACACCAGCAGGTTTCACTCTAGCAGTGAAGTGACCAGGTCTGACAGGCCTTCATGCTTCAAGCACACTTGAACATACAGTAGACGGTAAAAGGAGATTCATTAACTTTCTTTTTTTATGCCTTTTGAAATTTTCAGGCCTTCTCTGCTAACTGAAGACTTATCCTGATGAAAACTTCCAGTTTCATTAGTGAAAATATGGTTAGGTTTTACAAACAAACTAAAGCTTGCCTATTAACCAAATCAACATAGAACAGGTGTTATAGCCTAAAGTTCAGTTGCTGAAAGAACTAGATTTCTGTGTTAGTGTGACTGCAGCAAGGCTTTCAGCCAGGCATTCACCTCTAGTTGTTCTTGATGATGCAAAGGCATAGGTGGAGTGACTGTTAATATATCTTTATAGAAAAACCTGTCCTATTTGAACAACAAAGTCAAGAATTTAGGTGTTGAAATGAATTTCAGCAACAGTTGATAACCAATAATGTGGCTATCTGACAGCAAATGGTTTTACAAAGACCAAGAGAAAACAAGCAGGTTTTGTGCAGTGTCTTCCAGATTAATCAACTTAATGAAATTGGTTGAAACATAAAGTAACATGAAACTTTGATTAAATTCTTATGATACAGAAATTCCTGGACAATTTTTAATTAAACTCAGACTCTTTATCTAAAAAATACCTTTAATTTGTCTAATATACCTTTTGCCTGGAGACTCCACTGCTTTATTTAAAGGTTACACCTTTATGCTTAAATTTACTAGGCAATAAGAGGATCCATTTTGATCATACAGCTGGAACTAAAAAAACCCAGCTGTTCCTCTCCTATGCAGGTTCATAGTAGACCCTCAGCTACATCCTAACTGCTCAGTGTGCATGCATACCTTGCACATGAAGGCAGTATCTACTGGTCACTGGCAAACAGACACAAGTGGTCACTTCTGGACAAATAGACAAAAAATTTTAGACTTGGAATGGATGATCAAGAGGAAGTCTGTAGGACAGATGATGCAAAGCCTGCTACTTCTGGCAAAAAAAATCCGACCAACATCAGTGTTATATGAAAGTTTTGCATTGAAAAGAAATTAAAAAACAACGTGACAGCAAAAGGAGGTAGCTAAGTGAAAGCTCCTTTTCTTATTTAATCTAGAAAAATAGTTGCTGTAATTTCATTACTTACCCTTTGACTTTAGACACCAATCTGCATAAAGCATCCTGAAATTTCTAACAGAAAAATGTTAGCAGAGAGGCATGTGACAGCTTCTGATTTAGAAGCATTTCTTAACCTTTCTTGAATGCCTTGCACTGTGGTTAACTTTCCCCTCCTAAGCTGTTGTTGACACTTGTGTTTTTACAGGTCTTCATATGGCTCTAAGTGACACACCACTTAAAATGTAGCAACAGACCACAGGTTGCTCAGGAAAGTTATTTGTTAATGCACTGAGTATTCCAAATAGATGCATTAGTTTAAGTCAGGATAGCTACCTAGGGTAAATGAGTTTAATACAAATACAGCAAACTCTGAAGCCACATACATGACCTCCACGCTGCACTGCCTTATCTTACTGCACACATAGCCTCATATCTATTTAAACAGAACTTGCCACAGCCACTACTGCTGGAACTCCACTTAAAAGCATCTGAATTACCTGTCAGAATCTTTAAAATTTGACACCACATACACTACTTGAATACAGCTAAGAGATGAGTTTTACCTTGTAGCGTTTAAAAAGTGAATTGCTGCCTTTTGGAATTAGTTACTGCATATCCTTTGCTTCATATGAATAATTTGTACTGCTGTTGCTTGTTGCCAAGATGTATAGCTTCATCAACTACACATTTTAATCTTAGTTCTGCTAGAGGACAGCCTAACCCGTTACTTCCATAAAGGGACTGGGGCAGATGACAGAGGAAGGAAGTTTAAACAAATTCTGTTTTACTGGAAATAGTCACATTCACCCATGTATCTTAAATTATTCACATCCTCACAGCCTTCTGGAAGCCAACAGACTGCGTAGTCACACGGCTGGGAGGCAAAGTATTAGAAATAGTTTGTGAACATTAGCCCAATTCTTTGATATAGGAAGGAGTTTGCTTTTGTTATGGTCAAGAATCACAGGTCTATCAGAATGTTCTGTAATTAAGAGAACATTTTCAGTAGTTATTCTAACACAATGCTCTAGCATTTTGCTTGAGTCAGCAGTTGACAAAAGAAGTCCAAACATGTAAAAAAAACCCTCCTAAAAGAATGTCATATGGAATATGTACAGTTTAGTATGATCAAGTCACTTACCTTTAAATTTTGACCGAATGTTTGCTAGTTCCTTATTTATCCTCTTTATCTCCGCTTCTTTACTTTTGCCTGAAATGAAAAGAACACATATGAGGACACAGTGCTTTGGACAGCCCTCTGCCACCCTAAGCTTCTTTTCACCCAACCATGCTGTGTGAACATATAAACATCATATTACTCTCCCTTTCCAGTACTGGAACTAAAGGCAAACAAAGGTAACTTAAGCATCACTGTATAGAGGAATTTGAGAAGCTCCAAGAATCTTCCTGTTTCAAGAGGCTTTGCAGACTTTAGACAGTATCACTTGCATATAACCTGAGATGCCTCTACTACTGACTTCCACAAACACTTCAGTTTTTCTATTCCTGAACCTGCCAAAAAAAAAAGTCGAATTTTACTTTTGATATAACTACTAAGTTGACAGTGCTCTGAAGGAAATAGTCTTCTAATATAATCTTATAAATAAGCAGCTTGTGTTATGCCTCACCTTAAGGATAAGGCAATTTACTGTTTCTCTATTGAATGGTCATTCAGTTCAACACCTTTAAAAACACTCTGAATAGACTGAAGAGGAAAAGCAGTAAATTCACAAGTAGCCCAGACTAAAAAGACACCTCCCACAGCCAGGATAGATACATAAGCTCTGACTTTCTATATACCTCATGAAAGTAATTTGAAAACCAGAAATATTTAAAATCTACTTTACAAGCTTATGCTTCTGAAGACCATCAATATTTCATATCAACTTTTGATTCCAAGAATAGGTATTGGGATTTCTAGTGCCAATTCAAGTTAGGTATTCAGAGAAATAGCTGCAACTTAAATTTTGATAATTCAAACTTATTCAAGTAATATTTGCACTGTCAAAACCAAAGTAGTTTATTACTCTTTAGCATTTAAGTTTTTGTTGACTGACATTCTACAGAGGTCTGGCTCCATTAAATCCTAAATGAGTGAGCATGGAAGGGTAAAACAGTCAACTCAGGCATTATACTCAGTTGCTTGACGTCTGAGGGAAGCAAAGTGCACTTCAGCAGTGGTGAATTTAGTTCTGGGGTAAAAAACTGGCCATTTAGTTCTGGGGTAAATTCAGACCTGTACTACTCAAACTTTCAAGAAATCTAAAACTTTGTCCATTTTCCAAAAGTTTCAAGCAATTTCAAGTGTTCCAAAACATCAACTAGCATCAAATGACAGCTTCCTTCCCTCTTCATCATATGTATTTGCTTTCAAGGTTATGAACAAAAAGCTTCCTAGCCCTAAAGTCCAACCTTATGAGCAGTGGGGATCACATGCCCTGTGTTCACACCACACTTTCCCTCCCTACCACTCCGATCACAATTACAGCCACGTCAGTGCAAGTGGGTTATGTGACAAGGCTTGAAGAGCAGATCGTGACCAGCATCTGAAGCACCTCCAATCTCATCCCCTTCTTCCACATAAACAACTCACAACATTTAAACATCCCGCTACATTTGCATGCCCAAACTCCTGTGTCACTCTATGACTGTTAATCTTCCCTTTACAATTCCAAAGATGATCTGACAGCAGGCAGGCCTTGATGAAAGGTGATTAAGTAACTCAAGGAAACAAGTGCCTTAGGATAGGTTAATAGCAAAATATTTACAGTATTAGGGAATCCCTTGCCAAGTAGGAGCAAATCCAGATTTTGTAATTTCTTGATTTAGACCCAAAAAAATCTGCACTTCTGAAACCAACTCTGGCATAAGATGGAGAGAGCTGGTTTATATTAATATGCCTGTAGTAATGGCCACAGGAATACAGACATGTTAGGTCCAAAACAGAAGCAAGTATTTCAGTTTGCCTAGTCATTTTAACAAAATGCCTACAGACCCTACATATTTGCTTAGAATTGAATTTTTCCATTCTACAGCAGTGTTTTGTAAGGGACACTGCTCAAAAGACTGAAGCGCAAGGTTTAAAACAGCATCACTGTTTATTGTATAAGTGAGCAGCAGCTCATACAATCTAAGACCTGAAGTGTCTTCTACTATAGATTTTAGATTTGTCTTAGTTGGATTAGTTTATTTGTACTGTGCACACAGCAGATACTCAAGTGTTCGCTTCTAAGGCACTCGCCAGCATTAGGAGTTCATTACTAGACTGAAAAAAGTCCTTTGCTCCTGGGTCCACACTCTGAGAACAGGGAGCCACATTAACATACCAAAAGGGTGCAACTGTTTATGTAAATAAACAATCCTCCAGTTTTGTAACCTATTTCTTAAGACTTAAAAACACTTCCTTTATTTTCAGCCATTCATCTGCTCCTGCTGAAAATTTTAATTTCCAAAGCTATTAATTTATTTTCTCTTCTACCAAGGGAAGAGCTCATTAAGACATTACCACTGAGTCTGGAGATTTTGTACTTCATTTAGATTAACAGGGCAGAGAATACAGACCTCAGTCTCAGATATTGCTAACTTAAGTAGGATAGGAAGCCAGGTCCTTGCTCTATATCTTTAGCTTATGTTTGTAACAAAAGTGAACTGCAAGATTTACTTCGAATTATTAGCAATTATTTCTCTAACCTCAACAAGCACAATAGTGATCACGGATGTTAAAAAAGGAAAGGAAAGGGGAACAAACATGCAGATCAACCAGCTTTTCTTATCCCAAGATGAAATCAAGACTGTCTTTTTTTCTTTTTTTTTTTTAATCACCAAACCCTCTCAGCAGTGTTGCTGTTTCAAGCAGCATTATCTACCTGCTATGTTCACAGGTTACCAGTTACAGCTAGAACCTGGGTTCTTTTTGTCCCAAGCAGCAACATAGCATTAAGCAAAGCCTGACAAAAATACTTCAGGAATTTGTGAAGTCAGCACCTTTGGTAGAAATAGTCTGCAGCCTCAGCAACACAAACATGAAAATCCCACCCCCACGCTGTAGCAGTGAGATGACAGGAACACCCATATTAAACAGTAAATTCACATCTGAAGGTTTATTCTCTCAAATTTAAAAACTTGCTTAGCATATGAACAAAGGTCTGTTTCAAATAATTCCCTCAGGCTGTTCTATTTTGAAGGTAACATATGATCTCATGTAGACCTTGATCAAGCATAAATACCATAGCAACTAGGTGGTGATAAAAGTTTAACTCCATATATTGGAAATCATAGTGAACAATTAAGTTGTCGCCTTATTATTGATTACAGTCTATACACGCCTGAAAGTGAAGTTTTAGAGAACAGCACCAGCCGAGTGTTAAATGTCCCTGAGGACAATCACATAACAATGTTTAGGATAACTTATGAGTTAAAAACAGGTTGAAGTATTTAAAACCAAATATCCTCAACTCCAGCGGTTATACTGCAGGCTAACCTTATTCCAACTTGATTGATTGCTTACATCAGAGGATGACAAAGCAAAGCAAAACCTCACAATAGCAGGTGGCTTCAGCTGTACACGAAAAAAGAAAATGAGTCCTTGGTTTATAGCTAGATCTTCTGTCCTACTAAATGGAGGAGGGAGGACACAGTTAAAGAAAATGTGTTTGATTAATTGAGAAGTTTTCATCACATTACTCAGCCGTGGTAACACTCACTGAATAATTTCTACATGCATATTTTATTTTTACCAGAAGAAACACTTAAGTAGCCTTAAGGACAGAGAAAAAGGAAGATGGGCTACTAGTGATGACAGGTGAAGGAGTGTTTTGCTGCAGGACTAGAGATTTACATTTCAGAGCTTGCAAAGGCAGTTGCTCCGCCACACTTCCAGGTTGTTACACAGCTCCCACTTTCATGAAATTCTCAGGGCTGTACACAAACAAAATGTTCTGTAGCCATGCCATTTAACTTGGAGAGGCTTTAATAAAGGTCATGTCATGTGTACAGACTGATGGGTAGGACAGTATTTAAGCCAGAGCATAAGAAGATTATGTTCCATATGAGTTCAAACCACTTCCTTCTCACTTTCACTTATTCAGACTTCTACCAGCTTAAGAAGACTATGATTAAATATCCATAACAAGTTATTAAAAGTGGTGAATGCAAGTCTGGGCTTGCTACTTTGCTGAAAAGACATCCACTATTTACAGCCTTACAGTCCTAGTACAAGTGCTGTGAGTCTAGCCCAAGATGAGCACCCGAGCACAGATACCCAGCCACAACATTGTCCAAGGTGCTTCGGAGTGATTACTTCATGCTTGGCAGTTTGTCAGGCTTCAGACTCCACCATGCTGCCTACTGCCTTTACTAGGCAAGGTAAATTTAGTCTGCAGAGCACTATTATCTTTAATTACCATCTTGTTTAACAAAGATAGAGTAGGGAACATCAAAAGTCATGCAGCTCATCAGAGAACCAATTACTATTCTTGCATCTCCTAGTAATGCAGGCTACAGTCAGCATTTCAGTACTGCAGAAATAACATCTCCATACCTCAGTTTGGAGCTTTTGCATTACGATCTACAGAAGGACAAAACAAGTTACAGGAAAAGGGGTTTGTTGAGTCCACTGCTTTGAAAAGAACATCTGACATACCTTAATACTTGGCAGTAAGTTAGTTGCAAGATTAAGCAAGTGCTTCAAGGTGAGAATTAGTAGGCTGCTTGTGGCTCACTTAGTGACCTGCTCCATCAGGATTAGCTTGTTGCTATACTAACTGCAGACTGCCTAAGCCAAGTCTGAGGCACAGAGCACATCTGTGGTAACCAGAACTGCTATGAGTTCTTAATTTTCACACAGACCACTTAGAGTCTGATATATTTCTGACCAAGTCTACACATTTATTTCCCAAAGGAACAGAGAAGCCCTTTTTCTTTCGGCATCTATACAGATACCAAGCAGAGTAGATTTCTGCAGGCAAGGTTTTGAGACATGGGCATATTGGCCACACTTAAAGCAACAAAAAATTCATTTCACAAAAGTTTAGATGTTCCCAGTACTCATCTGGCTCCAATTTGCTTAGGACCAGCCACCAGTGTAATTGAGCCCACCCAATAATCCATTTGCTTTAAATTTATGTACAGTTCAGAACTGTTGCACCACGTTACCTCTTAGCCTTACCTGCCCTATGGCCACCTGACAATCCAGGATTAGAGATGTGCCATTATTGGCATGAACAACTATAAAGCATGTTAGGTAGGAGGCTCTATTAACACAAGAAAAAGCCTGCCACAATTCTGTCACACTTTTTGAAGGACAGTAGTGGTGTCAGTGACTACCTGTGGTACTTCCACTAATATAACACAACTCTGTTCACATTCAATTATCAAAAAGGCCTTTCAGAGAGGACAAGGCTACTGTTCTGTTTAGGACAGAGTAATACAAACACTGCCATGGTTAAGAGTAGGAAATTCTCTGAACTCCTCAATGGCTAAGAACACCTCCTTGGGAAGAAAACAGTTCTTACACAAAAGATAAATTCCTAGTTTCAAAGATGTTGTTAGACACCTTCCTTGAGACCTGCAAGTCTATTTTCCAAACATAAGAATTTTTCTTTTGTTATGTTTTCATTAAGAGCATCCAAGCTGACTGGCCAGTTCTGTGGGAAAGACATCACCAACAAACTGCTAATAGCTTCTCTTCAGCAAAACACTGATACAGTTTCAGAATGAGTTTGATTCAAAGCTGTACTTCTTAAGAGACAACCACAGGCTGTTCCAAAGCACTGCTCTCTTCCTGGTATACACATTCCTGCTACTACCTTGTACTGCTGCAGGTCAGTTGGAGAGCCAAACGACAGAAGGCAAGATTGGTTTATCCAGAGGGTAAGTCATATCAGCTTTGCTAGAACTGATAATGCCAGCAGAAGACATGACCAAGTATAAAGCAAGTTAACCACATTCACCATCCAAACACACTTTAGTTGGCATAAAGCAATCAAGTTATCCACTTGCTTTCCTACTGCTAAAATATCCTGCAAACATGATGCTGACTACACTGCATTCTTGAACCCTGCTGTCAGGGAACAGAAAAAGAAACTGGTAGAAAGAGAGGAAAAATCAAAACAAACACTAGAGTCTCTACAGTAAAAATGGTAGAAATACTTATATAGGAAAATATTCATGTAATCAGCGCCTCCATTCTTGCCTTTGTGAAAGAGCTTTTACAGTACTTTTATCTCATATCAGTAAATTAAACCACTGCTTTTACCTGCCAGCGGGACAGATACTCATGTTGCAGCTCTAGAGTACAGATTAGTTGTTTGTTATGCAGATTATGATCTTCATGAGGTAAAACACCAAATCCATCCTCCAGCTCTCCCAGTCTCTCACCTGGCTCTTTAGCACAGCAGGGAAGAGGGCCAAAAGGAGGGCAGGCAGGTTGCATAGCAATACATTAGAGTGATGTGTTTGCTGTATGCCTGCCCTCACATTATGAGCGTCTGTCTGCATAAATTCCTTTATTTGGTTAAATTACCTACAGTACTACAAGAGAGCTGCAAGGTCCAGCTCCACCTGAGTATGCTGGTGCTATTGTTTACAAACTCACTGCACAGCTAATCCAAAGGGACTACTATAAAATATTGTACCTTGACAAAATGTTACTATGGCTTCACTTTTCTTCACAAACTGACCTGTTCAAGGCTGCAGAACAAGCTTTTTGCTTAATGACGTATTAACATCCTGTTATGAATGAAAACATGAGTGCTGTCCTTTCACAAGATCTGTTTGATCAGAAGAAAGAAGTGTCTGTCACGTTGAAGATCATGAATGGCACAAAGGCCGTTGAAGACAGTCGTGTCTTGGGACATCCTGCTGTGATTAGATATCCAAAGACAGAGATCAGTGTCCTACTAATCATATTTAGGAACTCCATAAAGTGCATTTTCTAATATTCTGCACAGTAAGTAAACTACTACCCACAGAACTGATTTCTTCATCCAGCATGCTGCTGGAGACCTGCCCCTGTAACAACACTTCTCATGAAACAGCAGGGAGTCACAGGCTTTACTGTAATCCACTAATCCATTAACTCCTTGTCCTCATAACAGAAGGGAAATAAGAGCATGAAAGCAGTTTCCAAATACAGATGTATTAAATTGCAGTAATTTAATATAAGTTTAATGATTTTAGAAAAAAATCAACCATGGTGAGCACCTAACTGGGCACAAGTTAAGAAAAACATTACCAGTTTGAGGAGTAACTAGGTAATAGGGTCTAGCTTAAGACCAGATCTATCCCCAAAAGAACTGAAAGTTTACTGGAAGTTTATATCTGAATGACTTTATGACATACAGAACATCTATTTAGCAGTTTAGTTGACAAAAGGACATTGACTGTCAGGAGAAGCTCTGAGCCAAGAAGATATGCAAACAGGAGGTGCAGGGTTAGGCTTCTATATAAAGCAGTTCTTCCTCCTTCCTTGACTGAGCAGCACCTAATTAGTCATTTCCTTGATCAGCCTTTTCACACTGTACAGTCACACTCCCTTCAACGGGGCAAGGCAATATTTGCACTGATTTACTACAAGTCACTGGGGACTCTCTTCTACTTTAGTTCATGTTCATACAGAGTAACAGTTTGAGGCTTATCCGAAGCCTCCTAGTTTAGCTATCACTTCTACTGTTTCAGGGGTCTTAAAAATCCTTTTTTACCTCACTAATTGATGTAGATACGTAATAGTCTCTGCAATAGTCCTTAATGTCCTCTTATCAGTCCTGATGGGCAGCCTTTATCCAAAGGACTTCAAATTAAGCAGGTACCATATTTTCCAGGGTATCTAATAGAGAGGTTGGATATCACATGAAAAATTCTAGCTCTTTACTACCTCTCATCCACTATCTTCTTTGACTACTCTCCCTTTAGTCAAACATGCACAAATTCAAGTGTAAAAAAATCCCAAACAAACAAAAAACCCAAAACAAACCAAAAACCCACAAACCAGGAAAAACCTAACCACCCAACCAGCCCACTCAGTCAGAGTTCCATGAAATGACTAGAAGAAAGCCAAGACAGAGAATACATGGGCAGAACACTAGTTTTGTTTTAGACATCCTCCTCAGACTAATCTCAGGCTAATTGTGTTTTCCTTAAATCACTCTCCTGCAAATAGTAGCAAGTGATGCAACACTTAGTGCTTATTATAGCTCTAAGCAGCACTTAGGATTGTTTTTTCAGGCCAGAAACCATCCATATTAGATGAGCTTCCACATCCCTGCAAGAGAAAGAGGAGAGTAAGCAAGATGCCTTGCCTTCAAATTCCTTCAATGAGATAAGTAATCTAAGAATACAAGAAAAGTCATTGACTGTCTGCAGAAGTAATTCAAGTCCTACTTTAAAACTATACCCAATGCAAATAAGAACCTACACCTCATAGGAACTTTGCCTACACACTAAGAGCTGTATTACTGACATAAAATAATTACTGACGGATAACTAAACCAAGCTGTATGTGCTCAACTCCCCCTGTGTAGAGTTTGTTTCACTGTCTGGCTGTTCTTACAGAGAACAAATAGCTCTATACATACCCATGCAGTCCTCTAATCCATGTACATGTTCCTCCCACATGCACCTGTAGTGCACTCCATAACTACCATTCATTCAAACAGGTGATCAGCATATGAGGAATTTAACGAACCAGCCTTTTTGCAATCCCCACTTGCTTATACGTAACCTGATGCATCAGTCCCAGTTCAGTCAAGCAAAGCTACATTTTGGGAGGCTCAGCCTCTGGTCACTATCCCTGCCCAGTACAAAGAAAAATTAATGCATTAAGTTCTGTGAGAAAAGATAGACCTTTGTTAAATACATTTGTTGGGTTTTATTTAAGGAAAAAATATAGCCTGAGGAGAAAGAAACAGCACTCTGGAAGAGAACATGAAAGGAACATTTGGAGAACAAACTAAAGGAATCCTTCCTCCCTCTGTCTGACTTCTAGGCAAGAAAGTTATTAAAGTAGTGAGGAAAATTAAGAACTATCTTGTCCTCCAAGCCTGTGACAAAAGTAGTTTTTGCCCCTGTGTAGACACATTTCATCAACCCAGGAGTAGAGGAATTCTCAATTTTACCATGAAACCAGTAGTACACTCAATATTGTAATAGAAACTATTTCTACACTAATGCCTGCAAATGAAAGGACAAAAGTAAGCTTTACTAGTTTTCAGGGGGAATAGCAGGTAGCACTGTTGTTACAGCAGAATAGGTTGAGTGACAAATGACTTAAAAGTACTTCATCGTGAGATAAGCATAAAGCTGTACTCAAAAAAATGACAACAGACTCCTGGTGATCTGTCAGCTAAGACAGCTGGAGAGTTTATAAAGCACCATCTTGCATAAGCCAAGTCACTTCAGCAGCGCTGCAGGAATACACACACAAAAAAGATTTAACATACTATTTAAGAATAAACATTTCTTGCAGGAGTCCATATGTGTGTAACACATGCAGATCTTTTAGGTTTTAGTTCATGAGGCGCTTAATCCATGCAGCTGACAAGGACTCTTCCTGATATGAACTCCTAAATTTGGGTAGCACTTCACCAAACCACAGGATTCAGAGCTTTCCAGCTCCACCACCACCACAATCCTTCCTACAGCATAGCCACACCTAATTATTTTCTCAGTGGGTCACATTAACTAAGCACTAATTAACTGGGCTATTATAACCAAGGACTTCGGTCTGGCTTTCAATCTGTAGTTTTCTTGACTCTTCTCCGGGGTCTATAAAAGATAAGCTAAAAAGCTATTTACTGTAGTAATTCATATATGTTATAAAACAATCCAAATGAATTAGTTTCCAGAAAAGCCCATATATCTACTGGCAAACTGACAGACATCTAAAGGGTTATTTTCTTAAAAACATTTTTATCTGTCATCTGCAATAGCACCTCTATATGCAAAACACAGAGCCTAGAACAAGAAGCTGCCCTGAAACAAAATTCTGGAGAACTATCAGGAACTGAAGGATAATTAATTTTCTTGTATTATCAGATTTTGAAAATTCACTTGATATTTATATGAATAAAGAACATTTAATTTTGAAAAAAGATGATACAACAGTTTCACAGAGACTAGAGCAAAGTCAAAGGCTAAGAGGACTATTTTTTCCTTAAAGTATTTTACAGTTGCTGCTACAAGTAGTATATCAAATTTTTTTAATTAAAAGCTTCACAGACATTTGAGAAATCAGCATACTCTTAAAAAGTGTGCTTTAACAAGTCATATGTGGCATAGAAGCATTTAAGAGAAAGACCAGGAAGTTTAACAGATAAGCCAAGTGCCAAAAATATGTCTAACCAACACAGAAGTGACAACCAACTTTTTAACTATGAAAGAAAGACTTGCAGTGTGAGCTGTTCATTCACAGTCAAACACAGTTGTAAACATTGAAAATTGCTATCAAGTAAGACTTAACTGAAGCCCGTAACAGACTGGCATAAAGAGATAGGCAAGACCAGCATCATTTCCAAATCAGTAATCTGTAAGAGAGTCATGTACTATTTAGTGCTGCAGACACTGTAGGTACAAATGCCCAAGAAATAAAACTCAATGTAAGAAGATCAAGCATTTCCAAAGGTAGGCCGTCAAAATTTACATAAATAACTCCCTGAAGTTTAGGTTACTCTATTAACTTGAAGTCACATGCTGTGCATCCACCTGAGCACAGTCAGCACACAACAACTGCGTTTTCATTTTTCAGCAATATCTACGATGTAGAATCCTAATCTATGCAAAACCTTCCAGAAAAAACCCCACACCATGTTTCACCATTATTCACAATCTGGAAGGGCTATTGGCAAACTAAATGTGTAGGGCCTTTACAGCAGTATTACAAAGGCACATGAATCCAACACAGACAAAATTCAGACTGAAATTAAGAATGCCAGAATTTTGCACATCACTGCAACTGTCAGCTATTAAGTCCAATTTTAAGGCTAGAAACAGAGGTCAAGAGCCAAACTTGGTGTCTAGCTTCCCTCCCACTTCAGAAAAGGAACATTTTCTTTTCTTTACATGTGAAAAGATTCTCTTCACCTAAACAGCAGTTACTTTTTGTTCTTGACAACATCTAGCTTCTCCCTGAAGAGGGAAAGAGGGAGTTTTAGCCAATACCAGTGCCTGCAAAGCACAGTCTCTAGAGAGTACTCTCAAGTATTTTTATGAATCTTAGTCAGTGTTGCCATTAGACAACTATTAGGAAGTTCCAGAGATCACCTAATAGTGGGAACTGTGAGCTCTTCTTAAGCTATTTGGAAGATGTAGTTACTTTCTTCATTATGAAGATGATAAAGATACACAAGTAATTACAATCACTATTCTCCCAAATAGCTGTCTGGACGCTAAAAAAACATTTGAGAAATACCAGCATTTGTTTAAATAGCGATAGTGTTAACATTTTATTTGTTTCACATTTAAGTTACATCTTCTCCTGCAGATACTGAGAGTATGACTGGTTTGTTGTCCCATCTGGACAGAGAGGTAGTTTCAGCACTGTTCCCACGCTGCCTATGCACTAGCAAACTTGTGGGGAAATCAGTACCTTATCTGTTATATCCTAGAACCTCAAATATTGTTATTCCACACTTCCAAACACAGGTTACAAACCTAGGAGCTTGAATGCTTCTCTTGTATTTCTCTCTACTGAACGCCACTGAAAACAAGAGCGCACAAATGCGTTAACCAACTGCAAGACACAAGACACTGAAGGATAAAATCATACTACTTCCGGCTAAATGAATGAAAACAATGATTACAAACTAGCAGGGAGATACAACAGCAAGTCCTCAAGACTATGACACCAAGTGAAACTATGTTACACAGTGCACGGAACACCAGGACACTGGGAAACTTTCAGTAAACAGCCAGGCCAACCAGACAAAGCACCAGAGCAATCCACGTAACCTTGAACTGATACACATTTTATGATCCACCTTCTACACATACAAGAGGGAAGTCTAAAGAATCCTAAGGACCTGCAACTCTGTTCTGAAAAGAAAATCCCACAACTCAACTACTGAGACAGTTTCTGCTATAAGGAAAATTCTCGACCTTGAATTTTACAAACAGAATCCCTCTTTACATGGCTAGAAGTCCAAATCACCTGATTTTAGTTTAAGGAAGCTCTGCATTTAAATGGTCTCATTTTACCAGTATAATTTTTCCTCAGCTTTTTTTTGTATTAGAAATCATCCATATAAAGAGTTTTCCAAGCCAGTGTGGTTATCCCAATACAAGCCCAGTTAGATCATTAAAATTCGCATTAAAAAATTCTCCAAATCCATTTTCATCTGTTAAAGAGGGGACCTTACTGTCGTTGCATTTAAAATAGCCTCAAGTGATCTACAGAGACACAAGGGTGGACAAAATAGAGCTGTTTCATCACACCAACCACAGCGACCTTAGCCCTTCCCCAGGCAATTCCTGCCACATCATACACTTAGATCTCTAACTCCGATTAATATTAAACTATCGCATGCAATTCTCGGACAGAAAGGAAGGCTGAGCACTGGGCTGTGCCCTCAGATATACACCTTGCCCCCCACGCCAAGCAGCAGCAGATTTGTGCTCCTCATCTCTGCACCACACACTCATGGACACGCTCCTCCCGCGTCCCTCAGCGAGACACAACCGCACTCCCCTCCACCCCATTTTTAATTACACTGATCCCAAGCGCTGATTTTCCGTCAAAGCAGAATCTTAAAGCCAATTTAAGCCAAGCCTAGGCACAACGCACTGAGGGCCCTGCTCTCAGGCGCCTACAGAGGCCTGTTTTCCATCAGTGACGTGATGAGCCGAAAGCCGCTCAGGGATTTGGAAGGAACCCAGGGACGCCTCTCCCTGCCCCGCCACACACCCACCGCGCCCCGGCACCGCTCCGGCATCACGAACAAGGGCAGCACCGGCCACCGGCACCCCCTGTTCCGGGGCGGCCACCGCGACACCCGAGGGCGAAGGGGGGTGACCGGGGTGGCCAGGGAGGCAGAGAAACACCGCAACCCACCCACCCCAAACGCGCAAACCCACGGCCAAACGCCGTACGCTGCCCCCCCTCCCCGCCGCGCCGCCCCCCCGAGCGCGTCGCCATTTCGTGAGGCAGGAGCGCTCCGAGCTGCCCGCTGAGGTGACCAGGGGGAAGCTCCGGGCCGGGGATCGAGGGGTGAAGCCCCGGCCCCACGGGGCAACAGCCCACGGCGACGCCCGGCCCGTCCCGGCCCAGCCCAGGCCCCGGTCCCGCCGCCACTCACAATTGCGGATATCGGAGATGAAGACCGCCAGGCCTCGCATGCCATCGCCCTTCGACACCGCAGGCATGGTGGCGCTGGATCACGGCCGCCCAGGGACGCGACACGCCAAAGCCCCGCAGCCGCCGCCCGCTCTCCCCGCGGGCTCCTCAGGCCGCTCCGCCGCCGCCGCCTCCGCAGCGCGCAGGCGCCGCCGGGGCTCCCGCGCCCCCGCAGCCGCCGGGCGGGCGGCGCTCGGGCGCCCCCTGCCGAGCGGAGGCGGGAGCGCCGCGGGCCGGCCGGGCCCCGCCGCCTCCCTGCGCTGCGGCCCCGCCCGGCCCCCGGGATGGCCCCGCGGTGTCCTGCGGCTCCCGGGCATCCCTCCTGCAACCCTGCGGGCCCTGGAGCTCGGCGGTGCCGCTGCTGCGACGCGATTACCAAGTCACCGCACACCGAGGCAAACGGGCCCGGGCAGAGGCGAGGGGCGGCAGGACGGCGTCAGCCGCTGGGTCCGTGTGGAACCCACCGCGTACTCCGGGATCGGGAACAGCCTGATCCCTTCTGCTCCCAGTGCCCCTAATGGTCGACAAGTTCGATGATCTTTGAAGGTGAAATATCGAGCTTCGAGGTTGCCTCAGAGGATGTAAGAGCTGAGGGGAATGAGAGGGGCACCAGATCAGGAGACAGGAAAATTTCACTTCACTGCTAAGCCTTGAGCAGGCTGTTAATCTACGGTCTTATTGCAAAAATATGGAGAGTAAGGTACGAACTCGGAACGGTGCCATCCGTAAGAACATGCTTTCCACAAGGTGGACCGTGGGAGGCCATGGCCTTGGTCCTGCTGCTCCATAGGCACCCCAAAACAGTGCATGGAATCTGTTTCACGTACACTGCACAGTCTCTCTGAACACTGACCAGCCCAGGAGCTACTGTGTGCAGCCCCATCCTTAGTCACATGCCCCTTGTGAGCCTGCCATCAATAGCGTGAGTGGTGCAGCTGCTCCGTGTGACACGTAGCCTGGCTCCCTAGGCCCGCAGGCTGCAAACCCAGGGCCATGTGTTTCTCCTGAAGGCTGCGAACATGCACGGCGACACAGTCCCACGCTACATCTACTCCCGAGAATGAAAACATTTCAAGGTCAAACTGTCTTAAATATGCCAAAGAGGTAGGACTGTGCACAGCATTTAATCACATCAGCTGAAAATAGATTCAAATGGTGTCAAAACTGGCCTAGTCTGCCTACCCAAAAATACGGTGGGAGCTTCAGCCTTAACACAAGTGATTAGTATGCTTAGTGGAGAATAATGACCTTAGAATCATGGGGTTTAGGGCTATTGGAGACCTAACAGTCATTTCACCTCTTTTCCCGTATACTTCAAGCCATTTCATTTCACCTGTTCTTCCTCCCACCCCCTCCAATTGAACCCAATATCTAGCTTCTAGCTACAGTCTATCTTTCAGAAAGGCACTCGGTCTTGCTGACACAATCAAACTCACTGTTTCCCTGGATAGCTTGTTTCCATGGTTAATCGTGGTTTAAGAGCTTGCATCTTGTTTATACTCATCAAGCTCCAGAGCCTTTAAGTTAGTGATATATTAGCAGATATCCCTTTGTCCCTGAATCCATTTTGTACTCCAAGTGCAAGTACAGGCAGTCATGCACAACTAGTCTATTATTTAAATTAGATTCTCTGTAGGCTTACATGAAGAATGCTTTCCTTGTTTACAGCTTTACTAGTAGATTTGCATGCTTATATATAATTTCCATATACCTTTAAAGAGATAAAAACTTCATTTGTCACTATAGGAAGTTTTCTCTGTAATCAGAAAAAAAAAATCTTTTTTGAGCTATCCAAAATGTTGAACTAACTTCTACTCTTAAGAGCACAGTGACACCTAAAGGCTAGTCTATTGGTCCTGTCTGGCTGTGTTCCAACCAATACTGCAAATGCAAGTCATGCAGGTACATACACTTCAACTGCCTTCTCAGTGATGGCTTAAATACTAACAGTGAATAGCTGTGGCAGTACCAAGCTAAGCATGAACTGCAAATTATTCTTGAGAACTGGGGCAAATATTCAACGGGTTAACACATAGGATATCTCTAATTTTGCAACTATACAGCTAAATGTTTCATTTGAAGGAGTTCAGTGGGCAGTACACATCCTCTTGACTATTTTATGTCAACATCCTTTGACTGGCTTTTGAGGCTTCACTGTATTCATCCTTGCCCCCTGTCTTTTTGCCCCAGCAAAGGCTTGTGCAATTAGGACAAATGTGTAGCCATATGTCTCCCCTTATTGCGTCATAACTGAGACTTATTAGTCTATTTCAGATAGTTTTGGTAGGGACAAGATACAAATTTTATGTGAATAACTGGATAGCTAGAGGCAAGAGAGCCTATAATGGTCTCTAGATGCATCCTGACTGAAAGAAACATTGTAATATGAGCTCAGCTGTTACCCAGCTCAGAGCTGACACTGGGCACAGCCTTCTGCAAACACACTGAGTTGGTAATTCTGGAAAACATTTTGGTTTGAGTCTAGCATGTGTAAAACACCAGTCCGTTTAAAAACAAACTACATTGGTTTCATCCATCCCACAATGCTGTAATTTTTAAGAGATTTCTAATTACTATAAAATCAGCATTAAAGAGGAAATAGCGTCAAGAAACATTTTGCTATTACACAAAATGTTTTGTATCAAATTCGGATGCCTGTAAATCCACAATGTCTGTCCCTTCTTTTCCATTTCACATGGGAGTTGCTTTATTAACTTTTCAGAATTTCATTGCACTTTGGTACAAAGACTTGAATAATTGTGCTGACCGTCATAAAACTATTATTACTCAACTGAATGTGTCCAGTGGTGGGAACTACAAAAAGGGAATTGTTCCATTTCCTTTGTTACTTTTGTCAGATTTGTACCACCAGTTATTGTTTTCTTCTGCTCCTCATGATCATTCTAGCCATTTCTGGAAGCAGAAAGAACTGAGGAGAAAACAGAATCGGTGGCTCCTCCATGTGTACACACAATCCTGTTTCTGCACTTGACATCTAACATTCATTATCCATTAACAGAGAGCACAATGCCTTCTGCCATGCCAGAGTATCAGATGCTTTCAACATTAAAATAATTATCATGAAACTCAAAATTTCCAGAAATTTTGTATGGATCTGGGCATAGAAGACCATGCATCTGGTTCACTGGCTAGACTTTTGTTCAGAGGAATATTTTTTTTTTTTTTTCAGTGCTAAAGGATGTTCATGAAGATCTTTGTTACACAGGAAGGAATGAAAAAAGAGGGCATACCAGCAGAGTAAGATAACCTTCCAGTTCAGCTTCTAGGAAGTCTCACCAAAACAGAAAGCAGGTCTTTTTTGGGAAGTACACTGACACGATATGCTGGGCATGACTACATCATGACATAACACATCCTTTTATCATCAAGTCTTCTGATATAGTACTTAGTCCCTGCAAGCAGCCTGTGAAATAACAGGGTTACAACAAAACTTGGGCTGCAGTAAAAATAGCAGTAGCACAGCCATATTGCATGCAAAAAACCAAAAAACTGTAGAAGGTCAAAACAGGAGAAAATAAAAATCTCAATTTAAAACATAATCTTTTATTTTTGAACCTGTTAAAAGCCATCTGGGATTTAGCCCCTCCTCTCTGCATACCGAGAGTTAGCAGTATTGCTTGCAGACGCTCTGCAGCCTTGTGTATACAATCATTTTGCCTCCAGGCCAGTGTGTGTATTTTAGCCCAGCTCCCGATTTACCTACACTGTTTCACAGATTCAGAGAAACAATTAGGTTGGAAAAGACCTCTGAGATCATTGAGTCCAACTCATGGCCTAACACTACCATGTCAATTCGACCATGGCACAAAGTGTCACGGCCAGTCTTGAACACCTCCAGGGACAGTGACTCCACCACCTCCCTGGGCAGTCCATTCCAATATCTAATTATCCTTTCTGTGAAGAAATTCCTCCAAATGTCCAGCTTAAACCTGGTGCAGCTTGAGGCTGTGTCCTCTTGTCCTGTCACTGGTTGCCTGGGAGAAGAAGCTGATCCCCACCTGGCTACAGCCTCCTGTCAGGTAGTTGTAGCGAGAGATAAGGTCGCCTCAGCCTCCTCTTGTCCAGGCTAAACCTGGAGCTGTAGCTATTTACTACAGCGTGGGCTAAACCAGGAGGCTCTTCACGGGAATTTCCTGTAGATCGTGACTAGCGTTTGCTTTCTTGGGGCACTGATGAGCCCCAAAGCAGCCGCACCCCGGGCCGAGACGGGACAGCCCAGCCGGCGGCTCTGCCCCAGCGGCTCAGTCGGGATATGGCGTCACTCCCGCGGCTCCCGGGCCTCCCGGAGCGCCAGCCTGGAGCCGGAACGCCAGCCTGGAGCCGGAGCCACAGTCGGAGCCGGCGCCGTTCCCTCTGCCCGCCCCGCCATGTTGTCGCGGCCCGGCGCCCTCCCGCGGCCCCAGCGCGGCCCGGAGCCGGCGGGGCGGTGCCTCGGCCCGCCCTCCCGCACTTCCGCGGCGGCGGCGGGCGGTACGTGCTGTCCGCGGGCAGGGGGGCAGGGCCGGGCGGCGCGGCCGTGCTCCGGCGGTGCGGGGGCCTCGGCATTGCCGCAGCCGGCTGGGGGGAACGCGGCACCGGGGGCGGCCAGAGCAGCCCGGGCGGCTCTGAGCTCGGGGGAGGCCGCGGCGGGGCCGGCGCTGCCGTAGCGGGCGTGCAGCTGCCTGGGGAGCTCTGGTGTCTGGAGATTCAGACGAGTGAGGGAGACAATTCTGACAATCACAGTAGAGCTACCTTACAAGAGGAAAGGGTTTAATGTTTACACGGGTTCGAAAAGGATTTATCCTCACTCTTCACTCCCCAATATAGCTTTTATTGATTTCATTTACAAACGCATCAGCAGCGTGCTTCCTGGTCTTTCCGTAATAAGTGATGCAGGGTCCTTCTGCAGCTGTAATCAGAATCTATTTCGTCTTTATAAATAAAACTATAATCATTAACTCAGTACAGTACCAGCCTCCAAGATTATTTATTTTCTTTGGTTGCTTATTTTGGACAGCCTCAATCTATGACAGATTTTCTCCCTTTTAAAAATAAAGATGCATTTAAAATAGCTGACTAAAAGTATATTACCTCAGGTAGAGACTGGGGTTAAACGACATTTGTGACCTGGCTGAAAGAGAAAGCTGAGTTTCAGATCAGTTTGTCAAAAGATGTTTTAAACTTTAAATTGTCAATAGTACCAGTTGAACCAGGACACAGTCTTCAATTCTGATTGCATTTTGCAGTGATAAAGGAGATAAACAAGGCTGGCAAGCAAATACACTTTTACTGACGATTAATTAGTTCAAGAAGAGTTTAAAAATGGTGGTGAGTTTGCAGAAGAAAAACTTGATGAGGATTTAGTTTCATAAAGCTTGCAAAATTCATGCTTATAGTTTCCATAAAGCATGTTTGACTTATTCATCTTCATATATCAGAGTGATGCTGTCTGCTTAATTTTCACTAAACTGATGTTGTTAAAGAACAGATTATTAAAATAAGTTTCCAACCAAGAGTTGATACTGGACTGCCAGTGTCAGAAACTGTTTTGCCGCAGGCTCAGTACCTTCTATAAATCTAGGAGTGGATGTTGTGTTGACAGTAATTGGCAGATGGATACGATCACGTCAAGGAAATGAGCACATTTTGATGTCTAATTGAAGTTCAGTAATGGTTTTTTAAACTTCAGCTCTTCAGCTGTTAAACATTATCTTCTTTTCAGGGAAGTGGATGCAGTTGCTAATTGTTTCTGAAAGTGAAATCAGACACCTCCAAATCAATATATACGAGCTTCTGGAAGAATTGATATCCTGTCCAAATAGTTAAGACTTGTATTGACTATTCAGGATCTCAATTGTTCTCCCCTGCAGTAGTTTATAGATCTTGCCAAGCTAGATGGAACAGAGGAGATGATATCAAGAGCAACCTGGTTTTCTAATTTTTTAGGATGTGGAAAACGAGGAGGTTACCAGTGACCTTGAAGTCAGAGTGGAAGCATAACACCTTAATTATTAATAATAGTGAATTTCAAACTGTATAGCAATTTAGCTCTTACCCTGCCCTCTGGATCCAAGAAATATTAGGAGGCTTTCTGCTTTTATTTTGCAGTCTTTATAAGACTTGACTAAAGCCTTCAAATTATTTTTCACATTTTCATATTTTTCAAACACTTTTGCTGCCATCATCCTTCTGCTTTGTTCCCTAATCATGTATTCCTCTCTTTTTCTGCAGAATCTCTAACTCCTACAACAAATACCTCTACTTTTTAAAACCTCACTGCTAAGCCAGACACATCCAAATGCGAGTAAGTTTATTGGGTTGTTGATCTCATCTCTATGTTATCCCTGCTATTTCATTGATTACATTTGTACTGAACCTTTAAGGTTCCTTCTACCACAGTACCCTTTCAGAATGTTCAGTCTGCTGTTAGGGGATCCCTCACCTGATGTTTTGTACAGAAACAAAATACTCGAACTTTGAGCAGCACTTCTTATCGGTGTGAACAGGACAAGTATTGTAAACGTGACTTGCTGAAATGATCTTGTAAGTCTTTAAAGTGAGTGGTAGAGTAATAGAGGAAGCAAGATAATTTTTTAAGTTTAACAAAACTTGAGAAAATTGTGGAAAACATAACCTTTTTTCTTGTCCACCAGGATCTCATAGTTACGAGAAGCAGCCAGATACATATCTAGAGCCACTAGTTTATTATACGTGAAAGCTGTGCCATTTTGATACTTAGAACTTCCACAGTTAGTAACAGATTGCTTTTCATTCTGTTATTTTACTTCTTTTGCCCTGGTTTCCCTAATGCTTAGTATTTTTCTCTGTTTTCTTCTTATTCACTGCTGAAAATTAGGCTGGAAAACCAAGGCTAGTTATGAATGGGGAGAGGTTGAAAAACAAGCTCTGGCTGTATTTGATTATTTTATTTTTTTTGTAAAGTCTTTCTTCTTAGAGAAATAAGGTGTAATAGATAAATAGCACAGAACAGAACTGTTCTCTACTAATTCTCAATTTCTTTATCTGGAGCTGGGATAAACTGTCAAAGTTGTTCTTCTAGACCAAAAGGACACCTCCCTCACACTATTATTTTTTTCAGTTCTATGTGTATCACTGAATTGGCAAGGAATTGAAAGCAAAGTACCTGTTAGAGTGAAGGCACAGAGCTGTAAGCATATAGCTATTATTCTTTCTATCTCTTATTAGTTTATGACATACCAACTGGGCTAGGCAGGAGCAGAAACAAATGTTATCTCTTATTTGCTATAAAAAGGTAAGGGGGTACTATAATTGTTCTGGGCAGCAAACATTTATCTCAGTTTCAGCTGTAAACTGTTATACTTCTTTGGGGGATTCTGTAAGAGGGAAGCTGCAAGTGTCCAACCCCCTTTACGTATGATACAGCTACTAAAGCAAAGGACAAGAAAAGGTGGTTTGGGCCTAGGAATCTCTTAAAATCCTCTGATATTTTGCTGCCAGAGTGAAAGCACTATTAAAGCAGTACTGCCTTAATAAGTCTGATTCTAGATGGCAGAAGTTAAGACAATTACATGTCTTTCTTGGACAAGAAAACCAAATTAAACTGTTACATTCCTCCGTTCACAGAGATTTGAACACTTATGTTTTCAGGGAAATAAAAATTTGATATGAGGAAAAACACCATGAGGATTCTCTGTGCTTCACTTTCTCTTACCATGATTTGCTGGCTATCTGAAGGTACCCTGTCAAAAACAGATGCAAAGAAAGGTGCTACAAAAAAAATGGAAGAAAAGGTAAGAGAAATAGCAGAAATGCTTGTCTTATCTGACATGCCCAGTGAACTGATTGAAGTAGTCCACTTTGGTAAGTGGACTCTACTTCTGTGAGAACAGTGTTAACGTATTTCTGTTGAAGCTTGTGCTCACAAATAAGATTCTCTGAAACTGTCTTTTTTCTTCAGCTTTTTTAAGTGTCACAAATGGTTCAATCCTCGAACCAATATGATGTAGACTTCTGGAGCTCTATCCTCCATGCAAACTGCAGAAGCAGGAAGTTTTTGTCCCCTCAGGAAACATACTTCCATCCCTTTGGAAGGCAGAGTGGGGAACAGTAGTTTGGGCCAAGAGCACTAGATTTTTTTCCACATTTACTGGTGGAATGGAGCCTTGCCAGTGGGAAGGCTGTATCCTGTTGGAAGAGTTTGAAGGGCCTTCTAACCAGCAGCTCCTTTGCAGGCAGAAATGATTCAGAGTCCCCCAGTAGTAAGAGCAAGCAGAGCCAACATGCTGCAGTCTCTCTTCAGTTGCTGAGCATGTTATTGTTTCCTATCATTATGGATATACATCTCTCATTGTTTGTGTTACTTGCTCAGCATCTGCCATGAAGACAATCTAGTCTGCAGTAGTGAGGATAATAAAAGTGTTAAGACAGGTCATATCTCTAAATTCCTTATGCTGAATCAATAGATGGTTATTGTGTACTCACCATGCACACCTTATTAGGTCTTTTCACTCTTTTTATCTGCTAAAACTGTTTGTGCTGATTTAGCTGAAGCATCTTCCCTAAGGAAAAGTGGTCAAAACCTTGACCTTCAGTAACTACAATGCAGCATTCTCAGACTAAAACATATCCAGTTTAAAAGTTGTGTGCAAATTCTTAGTTAAGAACTCCTAGCCCTTTTTTATTATTTTGGGGGTAACATGGCATGGCAGAAAGTACTGGCCAAAGAGTAGAGCACCATCAGCTGTCATGAATTATGTTCCTTATCTTATTATGTCTTGATTTTTTTTGTGTGTGTTTATGTGCTTTTTACCTTCTAAAGAAAGTTTACTGATGATGACAAATTATTTCTAAGGACTTGCATGTTTCAGTTTTAGATCAAACTGCTCTGCATCCTTTCAAAGGAGTGCTCAGAATTTAATGAAGTGATTTATTATATTGTTGTGTTTAAAGTCTGTTGCCATTGAAAGTGGTTATTTCATCTAACTGATAATTGTCTTCTCTTCATAGGTGCTGCATTCTGATAAAAATGTACAGGACCGGGGACTGGTAGTTGTGGATCCAAAAGCAAAGGATATAATACGGGAACATAGAAGTTATTGCTCCAAGAAGATGAAGGAAAGACATTTCTCAGGAGATGTTCTGGGATATATTACTCCTGTAAGTTGATACAATGGATAAAATTTGTGCTTTGAATAGGTATGCAGCAGATTGTGCTAACCTGCAAGCTTGTATCCCTGCTTCAAAAGCATTTTTGTAATTATGAGAACTGCCAGAGGATTATTTGAGAGCTGGCTTGGGGTTCCGGTCATCTCAAACCCTTGTTTTCTCATCTGTCTCTTGGGGGATGTCTAGGTCATATTGTTTTTCTTCTCACTGTTGTTGAGGAATACACTCAGTGCTGATAGCTGCGTGTGCAGCTGCAGTGTGAGCTGCAGGTTGTGCCCTGGGTGGGGGGAAATGGTGGGAGCTGGCACTGACCCTTTGCATCACAAAGAGTGCGAGGACTTGTGGCACCCAGGTGACTGGGCACTCAAATGCAGCAGGAGCTGATGACTCAGCAGGAAGACCCCAAACTGTCATGGGCATAGACTGTGGGGGTACAAAATCCTGGGGATTCCTCTTTTGGGAGTCCTGCCATAATTGAATTGCTTTAAGGATCCAGACATCTGAGTCTCTGCTGTGGGAAACTCAAGGCTGAGCTGGTAAGGAAACTAGTCTGACTGTGAGTGGGGGGTGTGCAGGGAGACAAGATGGGCACTTGTTGGTCATTGGAACCACCCGATGGGAAGGGGTCTCGGTCCCAGGAGTGAAAGTCTGGGGTGGTGGGAGTGTGACTCCAGGAGTGCCCCTTGGCTGGACAGACAGCAAAGTTTTCTTAAGGCTGGTTATAACCTTGATGATAGTATTCTCTTGTTGCTGATGAACCAGATGAAGTTGTGGTGAAGTCAGAACAGGAGGGCTACTAAGTGTCCTCATCCTACAGCTGGAAACTTGAACCTTCCAAATCAACAGTTAACAATTATATGCTGCTGTGGAACTGATCTCCTTTGCTATCCTGTCTTACTGTTATTCAGAGCATTCTTTCTTTAATAATAAATGTTTCATCCTTTTGTTTAGAAGGATGATTTTCACTTGTTTCAGTCTTACACAGCTCAAAAGAGAAATAGATGCCCTATAAATTTTCAACTTTCTCAAGTTCTCTTGGACATAAATACAGAGTCTGTAAATTCAAAACTGTGTTGGAACCTACATTCAGGTTCCTGTAGTTAAGAATTAGCACAATTTGAAGTTAGTCTTCCATGTAGCTACCAGAGTTTCCAGAGTACTTTCTTATTTAAATAAAAATAATGTTCCAGAAGGTCAGAGGTAAAGTGTATATCTTGCTTCTAAGTCTCTCACTTTTTTTTCCCTCGTTTGTTTTTCAAGTGGAATAACCATGGCTATGACATTGCTAAAATATTTGGGAACAAATTTACACTAATCTCACCAGTTTGGTTACAAGTGAAAAGGAGAGGGAAGGAAATGTTCCAGTTCACTGGGCTCCATGATGCTGATAAAGGTATGATTTTCTTTTTCTTTGAATATGAAGTGAAATATTGTTGTAGACTACGTGGTTTTTGCTGGCTCTGCCTCATGGTGAAGTACTTTCATCCATTCCATTTCTTTGAGAGTTTTTTTCAGAGTGAACTTCTTTCTGTCCCCATCTGCTACCACAATCTCCTTCCAGAGTGACAAGATTGGCTTTTCCATCAGGCTACAAAACTCCTCTTAAAAAATGGAATGGAACAAAGAGTCTGTACAAGCAGAAATAGTCTTTGCTGTTTGCACTGTGCAGTTGTTTACATGTTGTGGATTTTGGTTGTTTGTTTTTTTTTCCTTTGCCAAAACCTTTAGGTGATTTTGTTTTGGAAATGGAAGCTAAGTTTAATTTGAAGAGAATCTTTTCCTTCATTGCCATTTCCTTCAAGAAAGTGTCAGCAAGTTCAAATTTCAGCTAGAATGTACTAGATTATGGTTTTGAACTTGAGTGAATGTGGAATTTCATTTGAAACAGCTATGATTCTTACCCTGTTGGTGCCTGTTAACAAATTTATCCTAGTCAGTCACTGCCAAGAGGAGGGGATGGGACACTTTAAAGTACCATCAGAAAAAAAAACCCAACACCATTGCTCCCAGGTGATGCTTGGTGACTACAAAAGTGTTGTTCTCAGTAGGCTGTGAGGTAGTTTCCATAGTGAGGCAGAACTAAGCAGCAGGGAGGAGCTGGATAGGGACTATTGTAAGACTGTAATAAATGCTGTGGTGCAGGTTAATAAATAGCTTTAAATTCTGGTTTTGTCTGTGTTGTTGTGAACTAGTAGTTAGTGTCAGAAATATATGTATAATGAATCTATGCTACTTTATTTGAAAAATGCTTGAAAACATATCATTGTCAACATCATTTGTATTTTAAGAGTTGTCTTAATACTGTTTGACAGGCTGGATGAAAGATGTCAGGAAAACCTCCAAAAACATCAAAATAGGTGAGCCTCTGGTTTATGTTTGTTTACTTGCTTTCCTACCTTCTTTAACTGCCAGCAGAGCAAAGGAAGGCTTTGTTCCAGGTGTGTATGGGAGAAAGGGAGGTTACCTTAGCACAGTCTGAGAAGGAAAATAAAAGCAGCTAACTATAGATAGTTAAGTAACTGAAGTGTTGACCTTGGTGCCTTAATGTTTTGCCTTAACCTCTTGTCTCTGGATGAGTCTTGGTTCCCAGGGTGCTCACTGCAGGGATACTCAGTAATAACATTGTATGCCTCCCCGGGGAAAGCAGTCTTCAAACTTGTTGCTCAGGGTTCTGTGTAGTTAAAAAGAAAGAAGAAATCAAAAATCTGCATCAGTCAGACTTTCCTCCATGATAGTAGAAAAGTCCTGCTTTGTCTCTTCTCCCTTTGAAGCTGGGAATTCATGGGATGTGCTACAGTGTGTATCTTTAGGGAAAATGGCAGACATTGCTCTAGAGATTCTACTGTGCCAGACTTCTTACATTTGTCTGTAGCAAGAATTCTGTGGAACTGTGAAATGCTTCTTGATTCAGAAGGGAGTATGAAGTTTGAAATGCATTAGAAAAATTGAATGCTCAGTCAGATATTTTAAAGTGCTTCAGCTGCCAGAGTACAAAGCCTTTGGAATCTCTCCATACCCTTCTAAAATACTCTTTTACATCCTTGATAGGTAGAAAGGGCTTAGACATAGCTCCATAAGAGTTGTTGGCTTTTCCAGTGGGCATGATTTTTGACTGTTCCAACAAAAATTTTCCTGACTGTCTAAGTTTTTTAATGTTTTGTGTTTTTAGAAAAAGAAATTATATGCATTCAAGTGCCTACTTTTTCCAGAATTAAAAATTTGCCACAGGGTCTTGAGATGAGTAGAAGAGTGAAGTAATACAGTGCTGAGTACAAAAGAGTAAATTAGATGTGAACTTTTTTACCTTGTTATTGTGGTAGAAGAGATGCACAACTTACAGATTGTTGTCTAATATTGATGCTGTTTTAAGACTCTACTTGGGATCCTGAGTGGTAGTTCAATTTAAGGTAGTTCAATCAAGTGAAAGTATCTTTTCTTAAAACTTGCATAAGTGTGACCTTTAATGAAACTTAAAATGAAGAAGAATGTTCTACAATGTCAGTTTGTCTCTGCTGCTGAAGCTGGTCAGATTGAAAGAGCAATGATCTTAGTCATGGGATATGATGTTTAGTGGTATATCTGCTTCTATCTGCTGTATTCTATTTCTGCAGAAATTTTCCAGTGTAGATAATAAATTCTTAATTTTCACTACTGATTGACAACTTTGCTTGATAGTGCCTCGAATTTTGTTTGATGGCTGGACTTATCAGGACTTTGAGAGTGTTTTTGGCAGTGAAGATGAAATAGAGGAGCTTTCCAAAAACATGGTTCTGCTAGCCAAGGTAAAACGACTTATGATACTTAGAAAATAGTGTGTGATGATATTTGATTCTGTTTGTAGTGGATGTTTTCTCATTTCTAGTGATTTTATATTCTACAAAATGAAATTCTGCTCAAAACAATAATAAGGTGGGATTCTTAATAGCGTATGCTCATATGTGTCCAAGTTCTGTAAACATGAAGTGTAGCACATTTAAGTGCAGTTAACTACAAGTCTAACGTGAGATTACGTAAACCTGATCAAGATAACCTTGTTAAGTTATCATTGACAGCTGCAATGGTGACCTTTACCTGCTCTAAATTGCCTTCTTTTACATTTCTTTTAAAAAGGTAATTATTAAGAGGGGGCTAAACTGCTTAGTGGCATTTTCTGATAGGCAGAAAAAGGATTATGGGTGCAATGAATGCTGTTTTCTGTACAGGAGTGCACTCAGGCCCAGTGGCTAAGGAGCCACTTTTAATGCCAAGAATAACTCACTGGATATCTGTTATTAATCAGTTTTGCTCAGGTCTGATAAACCAGTTTTCTCAAAATGTCAAGAGGCTGGGGAGAGGAGGAGGAATTCTTTAAGGAATGGTTACTGTTTGCTAAGGTTTTCTGGGCAGCCCCTCACCTAATGGCTTTAGAGCTATGCATGTGTAGGACTAGACAAATTGCACCAAAAAGACATTCAGCTTTGGTGGTTGATTCATGACAGCCTACCTAATTAGTGTCAGAATAAGATTTCTCACTTGCTACATGATGTAAAGAAATCTTACTGTGCTCTGAGGAAGATGAATGTAGAGCTAAAGTGAGTAGTTTCTTAAAATTTGTAGCCAGTACATCAATTTTAGGTCCTCTATAACAGTTGACCTCTTAAGGAGGTCAAGTCAAGTACAACAGTATCCTTGATCATACTTAGCATAAATTATCACCAGTGAGATTAATTGTGGAAAATATTTGGAATCATGTGTGTGCCAAATTAGCATTTACATCTTTAGGCTCAAGAGCTAATGAGGTTTTTTTCCCCAGTATACAAGTAAATGTGTGTCAAATGATTTGCTTAACAACCAATTGCTTCATTAATGTCTGAATTTTCCCAATCCAATTTTGGTTGATTCTGTAAGAGTAGAACTCACAGTTAACTAATAGAGATTTTCAACTTTTGCATGTTTGTTAAATAATTTGTGCTTCTTTTGGACTTCCTCATGAAGTTAAAGGGGAAGCTGGTATAAGAATACAAAACATGTTCAGCCTGTTAATAGTACAAGAAAAACTACAGAACTCTGTGCTTTGATACTGTATTATCATCTCTGATAGAAACATAATGAAAAGGATGGTTATTAACTGTATATTGTTGTCAAATCTCTTTATTTAGAATGAAAATTTTGATGGTTTTGTAGTTGAAGTTTGGAGTCAGCTGGGAAATCAAAAGCAAACGTGAGTATAAGTCTCTAGGATGCATTTCCTAAAAATCTTTCAAAGCATCTTTTTATTTGTCCATGTTGAATTGAATTGGTCTTTATAAAGAAATACGCTTCGTTCTAGAACAACTGAAGATTCTTCTGCTTATCTTAGAAAGAAATAGTTTACTCCACTCTACATGAACCCAAGGATTACATAATAATCTTCATAATGGACTTAGCAGCCCATATGAGCCTTTCATATTTTAGTTATGCATGATGTTACTGTTGCACCAGGGTGAAGAGGGTACCTCAGTTGCACACTCACGTGTTGCCACTGGCCTTATCGTACCATGGATTGGTTTGGGTTACTGGGTGAAGCTTGGAAGGGTGTGATGATTTGATACGAAACCTTCCAAACCTTTACAGAGATCTTTTAGACATACTGAAACTAAAAACAAAATCCCCACCCTGAAGTAAATCTAGGGAGAAAGTGCTTCAGGTTCTTGCAAGCACGGTATATTTTAAACTTTGGAGTAGTTGATCTACCTTTTGGTAGCTCTGCTTTGAAGTTTCAGTGAGTCTGCATTTATTGTAGCTGCTAAAACTAGAGGGCTTATGTATATTACACTGTTTCCTGACATATTCTAATCTGGTTTTCTTGAGCAAAAGCTCCTTGTTGTTTTACCAACTTGGACAGAGTCAAGGTAAGGCAAGCTATATACTTCTGCTTTGTGAGGAAAAGGCAGAATATGCGGTGAAATGAATGATTCGATGCAGCAATCTGAAGATTTTGTGTTAGTTTCTCAGGGAATTCAGGCATCCGTTTCCCTAAAGAACGGTATTTTTACCGGATCTCTGTTGCCTAAAGGTCTGGGGGAAAGTAACTTAAGGAAAGTTGCACAGAATGCAGATTTCATTGTGGAAGACTTTAACCTTTCAAAAATAGGTACCTTGTTATCCTGTTTAGGGCAAATGTTACAGACCCTGTAACTTACAGAGGGCATGTAAGTTACTTCTTTGAGTGTGTTATTAACAGTGTCCTACCTTGTCCCTGTAAAATGAACACTTGGGAACAAAAAATTGGAACTGCAGAATCTTTGTAGCTTTGTTGGGGCTCTGCCAATTGCCCTAGAATGAGTATCCTTAAACTAGATGCTCTTGCTCATAATTAGGTAATTTGCCAGGCTGTTCCTAAGACTTGATCCCTATACTGAGCTCTGAACCTATTGCAGTGTCTTAATAAGAGAGACAAGAAGGTGATTTAAGCAATTAGTAACTGCCAGCCAGAAGCTGGGAGTAGTGGTCATTTTCTCCACTGTGCTTACTGTATTTCAGTAAAATTGAATGCTTTTCCTGTTAGTTAACACAGATGTAAGACAGACTGTGTAGCTGTAATTTTAAGACTCACTGAAGATCACTTCAAGCACACTGGTACGAAAGTGCTGTGTAACAAATGACACACATAAGCAAAACATACTTTTCTATTAGCTCCAGGGTGAGTTTATCTGTGGCATGGTAAAAATGTTGCTCTCTGCCAAGAGTAATGCTTATCTAAAAGAGTGTTGTTTTTCCTATCCTGTGTGATAAAAACTGTACTAGAGGAGATGCTGCTGTTTAGTTGCTTTAACCTTCAGTACCTGTGTTATTCAGGTGAAGCACCACTTACACATTCACTGTCTGTTATTGATAGGAAAGATTGGGAACTATTTTCCATAATTTCAGAGAAAGAGAGGGTTATTCTCATACAGTAGGATGGTAACTGCATCCTTTACTCTGAGGCAGTAATGTTTGATTATGTGGCCAACGGGATTTTCCTAACATAAAATGGGTAAGATTGTTTGGCACAAAAACATAAATAGAAACAGAACCTAGGAACTGCAAATTTTCCTCCATTTCAAGACCAGTTTTGATTTAAATGTTTCATTGTAAACTCCCCTGTGGGTTTTTCATCCCTTTATTTCCACTCTCCTAGAAATGCTTAGTGTTTAAGTTGCACAATTCCTTGGGCTGGGCATTCTGAATATGGCTAATGTAGACAGAAAGCTGAAGGTAGGCTCGTGTAAGCAGTAACAGCTGTTTTGTAAAAGTAGGAGAATTGCATCATTACATAGAATTTTGTCTCATGATGCTTCTGAGTTATGGGACCGGTGTCTTCATTTTGAGATTAAGTCTGTTTGCCTGTCACTTGCTTTAAAACTGGATGGCTTGGCTATGCAGTGGCCCAGGCGTTTTCCCTATCGATGTTGTTTGGAGGGAACAGCTGCTTTGAACAGATCGTAAGGGGCAGAATTAAGTGAACTTAGCACCTTGGCAAGCCTGTATTTTTATTGCACATTGAGTGCTGTTCCTTTGGGATCTGTTAATTTCCTTTTCAGTAGCAGAGCAGAGTTATTTCTGGTAACAGGTAAGCATGGATGGTCTTTTGCTTCCATTGTCGCTGTTGAAAGAGTTGCAGCAGCCCAATGCCCCCTTTAGCCCACAGAGTGGCAGTAGTGTAACGTGAGTCATGCCTGAGCTTCCTTCAGCTTGTGTCTCCAAAGTGACAAACATCAGCAGTAAAGCACGTTCTTGAGCTGGAAGGCTGGGAGTTGGTTGACAGGTAGATGTCAGCACGGAGATGAAGCCTAATCCTTTGGAGATGTGAAGTGTTCATAGAACAGTATTTGTGTATGCTCCAAATAAAGCATCTGTCTTAACTGTTAGGTACAGTGTAGGCTTTCGTGATTCAGATCCTTCAAGGTCAAACACCTGAAAGTAGCTTAACCTACTTCTGGGTAAAGGCAAACAGATACTTTCCCTTCAAATTACTTTCAAATCAGTCTGACAATATAAGAAGACCTGCCTGGCTAATACAGTTTATTCATATTATTTAAAGTGAACATGTTTTAGTTTAAAAATAAAATAAAAAATCAGATTTATTCCCCCTGAAATACAAGGAATAGTCAACACAGGTGCATAAAATAGATGGGGATATGCTGCAGCTACCAGCTTGCCTTACAGAATATTAGAGCCATGGTGTGGATCTAAGGAAAAATATTTCACAGTGAATCATTATGGAGAACATTTTTCAAAACCTAAAGTAAGTGAATATCTAGCTAACAAATTAATAAAATGGCAGTGAATATATTTTATGTATCTTGTTGAAGGGAAAGCTATGGAAATTATTCCTGTCACGTTTTTAACAGTGTTATGGAGAAGATCTGTGATCCTGTCCAATGCACTGCCTTAGTAGTGCAGGAACACTTAATGTAGTACAGGTTTCTTTATCCCTATCTATATCTTTAAAATTACTGGAGAGGGGGATTTGCTCACGGAACTTTTGTGCCTGATAAGGTGTTTCAGCTACTAAATGTGAATCCACTCTCTAAAGACAATGTGTAGTGAGAATTTTTAACAGAGTGCACCTCAAAGCAGGTGAGCCTGCAAAAAAACCTGAAAACCTGCAAATTAGTGTTCTAACTCACTAATAAATTGGGTTATGATTTAAATACTACTTCATATATCAGAAAGCTGGATTAATTGAAGCTGAAGCTGTCTTCTCAATAGGCCTCAGCTGAGCAAGTGTCCCCATGAGATAGCTTTTTCAGTAGCTGAACCTGAATATTGGATGGATATCTTCATAACACATGTTCTCCCTGTTGTCTTGATGTTGGGGCTTGAAACACTGAATTGCCTAAAGACTTTGTGACAATTAAATTCTGTATCTTCATGTAACAAGGCAACAGTGTTAGCTCTTCTGTAACACATAAATCCTATGACCAGCCTCTTTAAGGACCTGTGATCACTGAATGTTTTTTAAATGAGGTAAATTTAGACACTCCTATGTCAGCCCTTTACATGTTTCTAGAAGACCTTTATTTTTTGGGGCACTCACTTCAGCTTTAGAAATGAGTGAAAATTATTCCTTCAAGGCCTGAGGAATTATCTAAAAAGGGCCTTCAGTTTCCTCTTTATTCTAGATGGCATTGCAGATGAGGTTGTTCTTAGCAATGTTGCTAAGAAGTTATATTGCTGGCATCCACTAAGACATGAAATTCTGTGGTTTCAATCTCACTATGAATCTTCTGGTTTATGTCTTCTTAAGCAGAACTAACTTAATCTGGTTTGTTTTTTTTTCAAGAACAAAAAATTTTCCAGTCATTCTGGTTTAGTCTTAAGAATTGTTCTGTAGTGCTCAGCAGACTAATGTCTTAAATTACCCTCTATAGCACTGGTGCCTCCTTCTTCCCTCTGATTCCTGGGTGTAGAACTATTAATATACAAATCACAGGGACATCAAATTTCGTGTGAGATGAAGGACTGCATCTACCTGATGCTGCTTCCTGTCATGCTAGCAATTGTTGCACAGTAAAAAAGTATTCAGCTACCCACCTTTTACTCTAACAAATAGGAAATTAGTGTCTAAATAAAAATCTAAATAAGCCAAGATACCCTATGCAAATACCTCAATCCCAATGTGTTTTGCTGCTTCTTATAGTTTAAACCTGCTTCTTATAGTTTAAACCTGCTTCTTATAGTTTAAACCTGCTTCTTAGTTAAATAACTCCCTTTTTTTCTAAAACTTTCTTGTCTAATTTTCCAATAAAATATTCCAAGTTATTCATCCTGTGGCATTTAAGTTTAGAAATGTACATGGCAGAAATATTGAGAAACTTGAGCAAGCAAAGGCTTTCCTGCTTATTTAGTTAACAGCTGCACCAGGACCATGTCTCCCTTGCTAATCTCAATTGTGGGTTTATTGGGTGGGATTTTTTCTCCAGACCTGGGTTGTGATAAAGGCATGAATGTACCCATCAGAATCTCACAGCCTACATAAAAATGCACACAATATTCTGATCAGTCTGGCTTTAGTTGACAGATGGCACTGCCATCCCACAGAATCAATCTGAAAAACATGGGTTTTTTGTCACCACATGCTGCAGGCACTTGGAATCATGCAGAAGATGACCTTCAGACATCTTATTAACGTTGGTAGGAATATAAGAGGAAAAAGCTCCTCTGGCAGTTGTATCCTTCATGTTAGTCCCTGAAAAGTTAATCTATTAATCAAAGATTTGCCATAATTCATTCCAGTTTCTTGGTATTAACTAGGCAATGAAATGGCAGGAAAGGGCAATTTCTTCTTTGAGTAGACAGCTTTATTTTGTCCAATTTTCTTGGCAAGGCATAAATTTTAGGGAGTACTGACTACCAACTTGTGCAAAAAGGTGACTGAAGTTGGAAAGTTGCAGAATTCTGAAGGGCCATGTAACTGAAGGGAAGATATAACAGCCCTATGTGTCTTTTGCAAGGCTTTTCAAGTGCGTCTACAGCCCATTCTCGTGCACTGAAGCAAACTGTACTAAAAGATGTCCAAAACACAATAGACCAGCAATTCTGGAAAAAAGTGATTTCTGTGAAAATAAGCTTCTCATGAGCTTCGGAGGATGAAAATTCAGAGATCTTTGTACTTTATAGGGGACAAGATACTTTGAAATGATGGACACTTGGAAAATTGACCTACCAAATGGTAGTGATAAGAGAAGACCTGAAATAGTAGGAATGAAGTAGACCTTAATTAGCTCAAGATAGAATCTTCAAGCTGCCACTATTTTAGTAGCTGCTTTGAAGTTAAACTTGACTATGGTGAAGTCTCTGGTAAATATTTAATGAAGCTTTTTTAGGAAGATTGATTCTATTCCTACTTTCCTGTACCTCATTAGAATGTTTAAAAAGTCAGTAGCTTTTCTTTCAAAGTTAACAATGGTAACATTGGATAATGTTGTGTTTAAACCACTGGAAAGCACTGTTGGGACACAGTAAAGTTTTAATTTATAGCACAGTAAATGAACATTCTGCTATTGCTCTTTGGGGGAGAGGGAAGAGCGCACGTTTGATTTACGTAATTTGTCTTGGTTGACACATGGAAGTGAGCCTAAATTAACTCTTTAACTATTAATCCTGTCTGATTTGTTAAAAAGGTTTCAGGGCCCAGAGACCTGGTTTGACAGGGTAGTGAGTAGATATTAATGTGGATTTCTTGAGCAAGAGTCTGAAGTCAACCAGCTACTCCTTTTCTTCTTGATCTCCTCAAGCTGAAGGTAATTGTTTTTTAGCCAGATCAATACTGCTTGAATTTGGTGGTGGGAGGAGAGGAAGTGGCTGTTTCACTGCAGTCTGTCTTAGAGTCCCAAGTGCACCAACAATCCAAACTACACTCCTGCCCCTTGATCAGGCCACAGATCTCTGTCCCATGTTTACAGTTACAGGTTATGGTTCCCCACTCTCTGTTTTTCTACTTTTGAAATATGACTGCGTTTGTGTAGTAACTGTTCTTGTGGGAATGCCATGGCCTTTGTGGATCAGTTTTTGCCTCTGCTGACCAACCACCAGTGTCTGACATTGCTGAGGAAGGCTGAAACCTTGAAATTAATATTCCCTTGAATTTCTGTTTTTCTTTGCATCTGGTTCCAAATAATCCCAACTGCTTTTCTT
This sequence comes from Myiozetetes cayanensis, assembly GCF_022539395.1. Lineage (NCBI taxonomy): Eukaryota > Metazoa > Chordata > Aves > Passeriformes > Tyrannidae > Myiozetetes > Myiozetetes cayanensis. Next base: position 45,205,776 of record NW_026087853.1, on the reverse strand, counting down.
CTTATGCTTCAAAGCAGTGCTATCTGGAATGCAAAATTTTAGGAGCTGAGGCAGATATGTGAAGATGCAGAATGGGAGTGAGGGTATTAGCCTTATTTCTGAATGGAAAAGAAAAATATATTATCTTGTTCTCTATCTATGCTAGGTTCTTTTGTCCTATTCTGCCCTTCCTCTTATCCCCTCATCTTCTAAATAATTAAATTTAAAGTCAGAAAATGTTTTGTGTGGTGTGGAGTTCTCTAAGTTCCTACAGCTAACAAAGGCAGCCAGGCAGAGAAGAGAGATCCCTGCTGACGAACACTGCAGAATAATCTTAGTGCCAGAGGAATTGATTCTTTGGTCAAATTTATCTTATATGTAACATCTCTGACATCTAATAAAGGTTGCACTCATACTGTAGTTTGGGCATAATTAGTTAAAAAGGTCACTAAGCCAGGAGACTCGAATCAGTGGGAGAGCTTGCTTGGCTAGTTTTACTACTGATTATAGTTTTTGATAACATTGTGTCATGTGGGAGTTGTGATGCATATGTTGGTGTCAATAAATGTCTGTTTAGTTTAGTGTTGTAATTTTTTAATGTGTTCCTGTGGAAAAGGATTCTTGTATGCTGTAATTGTTTTGTCTGAATAGTGACACTCTTAATGTGGAATCCATGTGATAAAGTAGCAGGAGGGAAAGCTGTTACTTTCCCAGAGCAAGAATGGTGGAAATGCATTTTGCAGACAGACCAAAAGCTGATTCCTGTAATCTCATGTCTTCCCCCAGAAGAGAAATATAGATAGCAGTGTGACAGCTTATTGTTAAGGGCTGTTCAGCACAGGCAGCTCTCAAATTGTAAGCACAGAATACTGCTGGTATTGGGAAAGGGATAAAACTTGCTTTGTTCATTCACCAGCATTTTGAGAGTAATGGCTTTTTTAGGCCTTTGGAAGTTTTCATCAGGCATCAGACCATTTCAGCAAAAATGAAAATACTTACCTTTGGATAGTGTCTGCATTGTGCAAGTTAAGCATAATTACTGAGACAGATGATTATATGGAAGAGCAATGATTTCAGAAGTATATCTCTAGGATGATACTACCTTCAAAGGCACAACAATACCAAGATATTTTTTCATGAAAGTTCAGATGTTATTCGGTTTAAGTGGAGCAAAAAGCTTGGTTGAGCTGCTTTTGTGTATTCTGCCTTTTTCCTGCTTAAGCACTTTCAGCCTCCTGGAATGGGTCATGAAGTTGTTCTCTATTCTGTTCAGGTTTAAGCATAGTTCTTGACAGGTCTAGAGTTCTGTACTGATATCAACTCTCTGACTGTTTGTGGATCCCTCCAGCCAGTGAGTAAATATGAAAGTTTACTTTGTTCTGAAAAATCAAATTTCTTAAGAAATACACTCAAAAGGGCCATATTTGTAGTGCAGTTTTAAGGTAATACTGGACTCCTCTTAAAATAACAATAAACTTTTTTTTATTTCTGCAGTCTGTCTCTGAAGGATTTTCTATTAACATCACCCTTCAATTCAGGAGTGCTAAGAACAGTTTGCATAAGAATTTTTAGTTTTATTTTCCTATTGAAATGTCTAGAACATGGATATGAAAATCAACTTTTGTGGAAATCTTTATTTAGCAGATGCATATGGAAGGTGATACTTCCAGATACAGCATTGTCAGACGTGCATTTTGTAGATATACAGTAATGTATTGAAAAACAAAAAGATAATTTACACAGAAAAAACCAGCAGAAGAAATGTTTCTAAACACAGGCCTCAGAAATATCCCTTGAAGATTGCATGTTTGCTGCGAAAGCATCTTTACAAATTCTCAGGCCTTATGTGTAGTAACAACTTGAACATCTCTTCAACATCTGCTTCTTCAGAACAGTGTTTGGTTCTTCTGTTGATCTAATTCTTTTTACTGAATATTACCTTAAGAGATGACATGCCCTGATAAGATACACTGGTTTGTTTTACATGCTAACAATGCATAGTTAGATTAAAGTAAAACTAGGAAAAATTTTCGCCCCAAGGTGGTCACCAGTTCCAGGACAACTAAGACTGTCTCAAGCAGTTCAGTGTTTTTAATCCTTGAAGACAATAGACCTAGATCAGTCTTCCTAACTGGTGCTTTTTGTGCTATGGTCATTTGCAACAAATTGTGTTTGGCTCTCTTGCCAGTGAATCTTTTCAATTATTTCTACAGTTACTTGCTCTTGAGAATATATAGCACCAGTTTTCCTGCCTTTCCCTCTAACAGTATATTTGTGTTTCAGGGAGTTGATTCACCTGCTCATTCACCTTTCTGAAGCTCTGCATGAAGCACAACTTAAACTCATACTGGTCATCCCTCCTGCAGTTTCAGCAGGGTGAGTATTGCTATTTAGATGGCAGGTTCCAAATGAAAAACAGTTAAGTTCAAAGCTATGTTTATAGCTATGCAGTTTAAATGAATAAGAAATTATTTGGGTTTGATTGGTAGTTCTGTCTCCATGCATGTTGCTCTGAGTAGTCTTGGTAACTATGTGCATTCATACACACCTCTCAACTTTTGATGTGATAGAGGAGCCAACAAGGAGAGGTGCTCTGTTGGACCTTGTTCTCACCCACGCTCCAGGTGGGGTCTCATGAGAGCAGAGTAGAGGGGCAGAATCACCTCCCTCAACCTGCTGGTCACGCTTCTCTTGATGCAGCCCAAGACACGGTTGGATTTCTGGGTTGCAAGTGCACACTTGACCACCAATGCATAGTTGGCAAAACAAGATTATTTTTTTTCATTTAAGCTGTTCAACAACTTTATGCCTGCACATGAAAACTCAGTAATATAAGTCAAACTTAAATAGAGAAGCACTGTTAGGTATTTTTTTCAAATGAAACTTGGTAGACAGCTAAAGGAAAAAAAGTAACAATTTCTTATTTTTCTCACCTTGGGCTGTATAGCAGTACAGATAGGCTCACAGCCAATACAGATTATGACATTTTAACAGCACACTTTCAGGACAGTGTTGTACAGCCTCCTAAATTTCTTGTAGGCTGTCACATCTCTCAGTGTACATTCATTTTCAAGGTGCCAAAAAGGCTGAGAAAATTGAATGCTTGAGCAGTCTGGTAAATGTCGCTTCTGTGGCTGGACTGTTCTATGTAATGGTCTCAAGTTATTGTTGAGTTTCGTGGGAAGGTCCTATAGCCCGTGGGGGAAATAAAGCATCTCTCCCTACAGCTATCTGTGCAGACTCAAATGCATCTTGCTGAAAAGATTAACGGACCCTGTCGTAGGTGACTAAAAAGTTACCTATGTGCTGAGATCAGTTAGCACCTGCACCTCAACTGTGATATCACCTCTTCTGTAGGTTAGCAATGTCAACCAATTCCTGAATATAAGTACTTCCTACCCTCTTAAGACTGTAAGGCCAGAGTAGTAGCCACATGTAATTTTGTTCTTCAATAGCTGCGTGAAATCTGATTGCAGTTTTGTTTCCTGTAAAACTATGTACTTGGGGATGGTTTTTGTTTCTTTATATTTTCCTCTGTTGCATGGTATAACCAATGGTACATCTCTAAAATGAAGTAGCTCGTTTGATGCAGAAGTCACTTTGCTTCTGTGTGTGGCTGACCACCCAATTTTGATAGGCAGAGACTTCAGTGTGTTGAAAACTATGGGAAAAGAAGACAAAATTAATTCCATGTGCATTGATAAAGTAGACAGTTCTGTAAAATAATACTTGTGCGGAGCCCTTTTCTTTAGGGATTGAAGGCCTAGCTGCATTTTGAGGAGGTTCCTTCCTATCCCTCAAGCACCTCTGCTTTTACCTTAGTTCTGGATCATTAATCCTCTCATTTCTTGCAGTTTTGTCTGGAAAATTGTGGGCTGGTATGCCTTTGCATCACATGGATTTTCAGTGGTGCTAACAAATACTTTGGGTTTCTTGTGATTTGGTTAAGTCCAAAATAATGAGAACCTACTATGTCTTCTCGTTTGTCTGTCATTTATTCCAGTCTTTCATGCTGCCCTCTGATGACCTACATTTCATCTCAATTGATAGTTACTTTTTAAAGTAATTTTCTGTTGCATTAATTGTAGTCTATTACAGATAAAGCAAAGGAGAACACTTTGGAACATTTTTCTAAAATGCTTTATCAGTCACTGCATCACACAGATGCTTTTTAAGATGCTAATGCATGCTCTGGTAGAATTTAAGTAATTGCTGTAAACAGTGTTCACGTTTGAAGAGCAATAGCTCTTTTGGTGTTAGGGAGAAAATGGAGAACAGTAAAAACCTCAATATTCCTGTTTGTTGTGATGCCTATTGACACTACCAAGTTCAGTCTTGTAGCCAGAGGAACCTTAATCTGTTTTGTTTATATGAGTCCCTCTGCAGTCTTTTTTTTCTAAATCCCTAAACAAGAGTTAAAGTCACTGTAGGACCTCTGGATTCTTGAACAAGTTTTGCCTGGACCAAAATTTGCATTGTTATGGTAACTGTATCTTTCAGGGCTATTTCTCTGTTGAACACTACACTGAGATTTGGATCTTGTGTTGTCATTGCTGCCTCCTGCTGTCCTGCATATTGACACAATATTGAGGTCACAGTTCTCAAACCTTTCTGAACTGGGCTCTGAAATGCCCTATTAGAGCTTGGAAGAGCTGTCTATCTAAAGTGTGATTTTTAACCTGAAATAAGTTTTACATGCCTGTCCCTAAATGGCCTGTTTGTAGAGGAGTAGTGAAGTATTTCTGGTTTTCAGCTGTGGGAAATAACAGTTGTAGTTTATATGAAAGAGAGTCTCATTCCTCTAAACCAATTATATTGTTTCTTTATGCATTCCTAAAGTTTGTAGGATTTATCCATAAACCTTTATTACCCAGGAGAATGCATTAGTCACATTCTTTTCAATCAATAATCTTACATAAGCCACCTGCCTGTGTCTTCCATGTGTGTTGTTATTGCATTAACTAGAAAAAACACTGTAACTTCTTGAGTAAATAGATTGTGAATGTCTTAGGATGTTTCTGTAACTTCTGACTATATTTTCAACAATGTCCATGCATACTTTAAAGCTTAGAAGTCCATTGGGTTTAATGATGTCAATTATCAGAATCCTGACATTTTCTTTCTACCTTACTTGACTTTTTAAATAGCATCTGTACTTGAAGATTTTTGATTTATAGGATACAGGGCTTGAACTGAAAAGTGCTTCCTATTATGTATTGAATATCTTGAAACTCACTTTGGGTTTTAACACTTACATATGATTGAAAGTGTACTTTAATGCATTTTATATTCTTTATTTGTTGGAATCATTGTAGACTGTTAATCAAAAATACAGCAAAAGACATTTTTGGAAATAAGCACCATCAAGAATTAAATAATATATTAGAGTTCAGCAGCTGGCAATAGACTGATAAAGGAGACATGAGCTGTATGTGGAATACCCCAACCAACTGAGATGCTAGGGGCTGAAACATTGTTCCTTTTGTGTTCTACCCTGATTAAAATTTAAAGAGAGAGCATAGTCAAATGTAAGCAGTTTATTTAGGAATTTGTAATTTAGGTTGCTTTGATATGCATTAAGATCAAAGCAGTCTGTCAGCAAATGCTATCTGAAAGGAGACACTCTTAAGAGCTAAAAATACTAGTTTGCTTAGGGAAAATCAGTCTGGAAAATGCAGCATTGCACATGAGATTGAGCGTGTGATGCAGGAAGAAAACATGTTGGGTCCTCTGTTTAACTTCTCAAAATCAACTTTTTCAAACAAAACCCAAGTGGAGACTGATCCTCCAGCTGGAGCTTGCTTTGGTAACTAAAGCTTCCGGTGATGCCTTTTGATTTTTGATTTGCATGTGAGATGCCCTGGGCTAAAACAACTTCAATCCCAATTTTATTTTTTTTTTTAAATCCAGACATTTTAAAGCTTTTCACAGCATTAAACAGAGGCACTTGTGCTGGCATCAAGAGCTGGGAACGTGTGTGGAGGGTGATTAGGAAGCAGGAATCTCTCCAGCAAGTTTTACTGTCACAGAGAATGCATGTAGAGCTCCCACGGTGGCAAACAGAGGTTGAGACAGCATTTCCATCCACCTGATGTCCAGGAATTGCATAATTTTGCTGCAAACATAAGTGATTTACAAGAGGGAGGAACAGCAGGAGCCAAAGCTATGCTCTGCAAAGTGTGTGTGTGTTATACTGTAACTCTACCTTGGGATTGGAGACTTGCAGTTGTGAATGTCTGAAGAGAGGTGCTAGGATTGCAGTGGTGTGTAAATGGTTGCTAGAGCAGATGGGTTGCTGAAGACTTTCAGCCTGTCTTTCAACAGATTGTCTCAAAATGTTGGAATTTTACTGCCTTTAACATGCATGGATTTTGATGCGTGTATAAACTATGAGTGCCATTTCTAAAAGGGCAATGGGTGGCCAGGCATTTTCTGCCCGTTGGTGAGGATGAGTAACTCCATTGGTCCTACTAATCCTGGGCTTGATTAAATGCCTGCCTTAAATATATGCACTTCAGTGATTTATTGAGCTGCAGAAATTATACTGGTGAAAGCTGTGTCGATGTTTTTGTACAGATTTCACAAGCCTCTTTCCAAACAGGATAGCTGTGCTGGAGTGAACTATCTTTATGCCTAAATATGCATATGTATAAAAATGTTGGGGAAAAAATTAAATATGTCAAATGGGCCTTGAGGTTTAAGAGAACAGGTGGAACCTGTTCTCTTAAATCACAGGGATTAAGTTGGTTATTTTGTTTCTCTATGCTTACATTCTTTTTAATTATTAGTGATGCATTTTCAAAGCCAAAAAAAGTGAGACTTTGAATTTGTATAGTAACTCTTTTCTGTCTGCAAGTAAGTTGAATTTATCTGACTAGATTATTGCATATTTTGTCCAGGTTCAGTAACCAGTTTATCCATTGTGGCTTCCACTGACTGTGAATAAGAGAATGAGTAAAGAAAATTAAGAGTATTTACATAAACTATCACCAGAAAGAGCATCAGTAATACTCTTGTTTCTTTTTGTTCTGAGAAAGAGCAAAGGCAGGCAAAATGCTCTTGAGAGCTGTTGGTAGGCTGTTGTCTTCACAGGGATTATCAGTGTATCCGTGGATGCATAACCATGGCCTTTCTGGCCATTTGTAGTTTATTACAGTCTTTGGACATACTATATCAATATGTTAAGGCTCAGCTTGGTGTACACTGTCATTAAAAGCTGTTATGTTTGCTAAACACAGTGTTAAATAACTGTATTTACAGACAGGTTGTTAGTAGTCACTTTCCTTTGGCTTTTATTGTTCCCTGAAGTATAATCCTTTGCATGAAGTAACAATAAAAATGGCACTGGTTGTGCCGCTTCATAATATAATACTGTGCAAAACTTACATTTTGATGGTTAGGATATTCACTGGGCAGTTTGTCCTGTGTAATGGATGTCCTTTTAAAATACCTGTCTTCAGGTTACAAGACAGTAGCCACTTCTTGAACAACAGAGGATTCTTTATCTCTTGATGAGGTAGGAGACTCTGCAAGTGGAACTGAGCAATGATGAGGATGATAGTTCATCTAGGTTGGAAGAGTTGCCAAGGCTAAGTTGGCCTATGTTCTGCATCAATCCCTCTTCCATAAAGAAAAAAAGATGAGTTATTGTCATAGGAAACCCTTTGATGAGACCCACTTCTTAGGGAAGTCTTCTACCACCCTGGAGCCTGAGTCAAAGATATGGCCCTTGGATTATTATCCATTATTGATTTTTCATGTAGGCAGCAATGAAGTTTATAATAAGTCCAAGGGCAATCAAAAGAGAATTAAGGGCCTTGAGACAACTGGTTAAAGGATCAGTAGCACAATGAGTGTTCTCTATCCTTCCTGGAGTCTGGAAGACAGGGGGAGCAGAATGAAGCCCCCATAATTCCAAGAGGAAATGGTTAGTGACCTGCTAAACCACTTAAGATGTGCACAAACCTGTGGGACCAGATGGGATCCACTGACAAGTGGATCCCCACAAGTACTGAGGGAGCTGGTGGAAGTGCTCACCAAGCCACTTTCAATCATTTACCAGCAGCCCTGGCTCTCCATGGAGGTTTCAGTTGACTGGAGGTTGGCCAATGTGATGCCTATCTACAAGAAGTGCCAGAAGGAGGATCTGGGGAACCACAGGCCCGTTAATCTGACCTCCCCAGCCAGGAGAGGTCATGAAGCGGAGATCATCTTGAGTGCCATCACACAGCATGTACAGGACAACCAGAGTATCAGGCCCAGTCAGCATGAGTTTGGGAAAAATGCTTGACTAACCTGATCTCCTTCTATGACAAGGTGATCCCCTCAGTGAGCAGGGGAGATGTGGATGTTGTTTACCTGGACTTTAGCAAAGCCTTTGACACAAGTGATTTTGCACAGATTTCTCCTGGAGAAACTGGATGCTCTTGCTTGGACAAGAGCACTCTTCACTGAGTAAAAAAACTGGCTGGAGGGCCAGGCCCAGAGAGAGGTGGTGAATGGAGTTAAACCCAACTGGTGGCTGATCACAAGTGCTATTCCCCAGTTGGGACCAGTCTTGTTTATTATCTTTATCAATGATCTAGATGAGGGGATCAAGGGCACTCTCGATAAGTTTGTAGGCAACACCAATTTGGGCAGGAATGTTGATCTGCTGGAGGGCAGGAAGGCTCTGCAGAGGGATCTGGACAGGCTGGATCAATGGTCTGAGGCCAATGGTATGAGGTTCAACAAGGCCCTAGAGCCCAGTCCTGCACTTGGGTCATAACAGCTCCACTGAGAGTTACAGCGTGGGTGGTGGGTGGCTGGAAATCTGCTCGGTGGAAAAGGACCTGGGTGCTGGTAAACAGGCAGCTGAAGATGAGCCAGCTGTGTGCCTGGGTGGCCTAGAAGACCAATGGCATCCTGGTTTGTATCAGAAACAGTGTGGCCAGCAGGACCAGGGATGGGATCATCCCCCTGTACACGGCACTGATGAGGCCGCACCTCAAATCCTGTGTTTAGTTCTGGGCCCCTCACTGCAAGAGAGACATGGAGATGCTGGAGCATTTCCAGGGACAGGCAGTGGAACTGTTGAAGGGTCTGGAGAGTAAGTCATATGAGGAGTGGCTGAGGAAGCTGGGATTGTTCAGCCTGGAGGAAAAGGAGGCTCCCAGGGGAGACCTTACCACTCTCTACAGCTACATGAAAGGAGGTTGTAGTGAGGTGGTGTTGGTGTTTTTTCCCAAGTAACAAATAATACAATAAGAGGAAATGGCCTCAAGTTGCACCAGGGGAGGTTTAAGATGGGATATTAGGAAAAATTTCTTCACCAAAAGGCTTGGACTAGGCTACCTAGGGCAGTGATGGAGACACCATCCCTGGAGGTATTTGACAGATGTGTAGACACAACGCTTTGGGCCGTGGTTTAGTGGTGAGGCAGTGTTAAGTTAACAGTTGGACTGGATGATCTTAAAGGTCTTTTCCAACTTACATAATTCTATGAAATAACTTATATGACATGCTACTGAGAATTTTTGGGGTCTCTTTTAAGGAAGTTCACCTTTAAGATACTAAAGGTTTTGTCATGCCTCAAATAAATGATAAAGCTACAGAAAGTACGAGCTGACTTTGTCACTATTAAGAGTTTTAGAATTACAGATGAAAAGTCTGTTAAAGTAGTGATTGTTGCATTTCTGAGAAAAAGTATCAAGAATCTGCTGAAAATCTCTGAAACTTTGGAGCTTTGTATGTATCAATCATAATTAAAATGCATGGAAGACAGTTGTAGAAGAGATTGTTTCAATTGTTTAAGAAGCCCCAGGTAACACAAAGTAGCTTTATACTTAAGTAATTTTATCAAGTCTAGAATGATAATAACTAGATGTATATCAGACCTTGCTCCTTGATTTAAGTAATTATATGCAAAATAGCTGCTGTTCTTAGTGATGTTTTAATAACATCCATACCAGTACAAAGCAGAGGTGATCGAGCAGTTTCATTTAACCTTATGGGACACAGTGTTTGGGATTATTAGCAAGAGTGAAGCATGCTGTAAACAAACCACTGTAGCTATTGCTGTCCTCATGACATTCTCAAAAAATGCTTCTGTTGGTACATTGCGTAAAGGCTAGCTAGAATAACTTGTTATCTCCTGGCCAGTTTCTGATAGTATATATCAAAGGGGTATTTAAATTAAAACCAAACATGTTTCTCCCTGATAAAAGGTGCACTTAACCTCACAGCTTCTAGAACAATTTGTCTGTCTTTACTGACTTCTTGAGATGCACAGCAGTAGTGCAGCTGTTTTCATTTTAAAGCTGCAGGAACCCAAACCACTTTTTTCTCTTTAAATATTTGAACATAATGTATGCTCTTGCCTCATCAAAATACAGTAAGCATCCCTATATTTGTATTTCATATTTGCATATGTAAGGAAGGAAGAATCTACAGCCTCTCTTCCTGTTACTTAAAACTTCTCTCTAGGTACGTATTGTCAGTATTTTCCACCACTAAACTACCACTTCTTCAAAATTAACATTTTAGCTGCTCAGTTTATTCTTAATTCTTGCTGCAAAAACGTTGTGGATGTTGAAGGACTGTCTTAAGTAGCTTCAGCTTATTCTTCCTAGAGCTGCTGTGCAGAGAAAATTACCTGAATCTGTGCAATCTTCATTAGTGCAGTAGCAGTGGATACCAGCTTAGTTTTGCTGCTCTGCCTCTTGAGAAAGATTGGAAGCAGGGCAGACATCTTGTCCCTCTTTTTGCTTTGTACTCTCATGGTCTTTTCTTCCTTTCCTATAAAAATAGATATATATTTCACTGACAGTTGTTCAGCTTAATGGATGCCACAATTGACCACTGTTTTGCATATTGATAAAGGAAATGGGTGTTTTGGTCTCTTAGAAACTGATTATTAGCAAATACTTGTAATTCTTAAGGTAATCTGCTTTACACCAGGAGTCTGTCATCTTTAGAAGTTGCTGCAGATTCAATTGCCTTGCCATAACTTTGTGTGTAGAGAATGATGTGGTTGTTGGTTTACTATTCCACCATATACACACAGACTGTTTTCATTAGAAATATTTCTAGCAAGTAGTAATTCAGATGCAGTATCTGCAAGTAAACAGCAGGGTAATTTTTATGATAATGTATGGTAAACAAATTCAATTAAATTATAAGCAGCTTTTAACTTGTCTCTGATTTGGAGTGAAATGGGAACTGTCACTTACTTTTAACATTATTCTCAGGGCCAGAATTTAAAGCCTTGAAATTTTGGTAAGTAAATAATGCCAGGGATCAAACCAGCAGGAAATGTATTGCTTGTTTCAGATGGCATTTTCAATTATCAGATTATGTCAAATAACAGTACACTAGAAAACCAACTTTGTAGACTATTGTTTATTAAATAGGATTCTGCTTTACCAGTACCTACACTTAAAGTTCAGAAAGGTTAAGATATTTGTGAGAAACCTGGTCGCAACAGTCTTATTTTGTTGGAATCAATAATACTGTTGCTGCACTTTTCTGAACTTTCTACATGTTTGAAGTTTCTTACTTTTCTTTCCAGTTTGACAAATGAGGCCACAGAAAAGCAAGCAATTCTAAAAATAATCAGTGTCTGTTCATTGTAGACTTAGCAATTATACACCCAGTATACTCTCCCATGCTTACTGTTGCCAATAAAGAAATTTGATGCTGGAAGACAATCTCTTTGGACAAGCAATATAAAGAAAAATGGGACTTGGGAAGGAAAAAGCTAACTATGCACAGTTTCCTATTTGATGTGCCTAGCTGATAATAGCACATTGTCTTCCATTGTTTCCGTAGTTGTCAATGTTCCTGTGAGTATCCTAAAAAAAAACCAGTCTGTCCAGAATATGGAAAATACAATTACATATCAAGAAATTTTGAAATTGGGCTCTGTGCATAAAATTCAGCACTCAAGAAGGCACAGAAATTACTCTTAAGTGGGCTTTCTAGGCATAATTGGGGTTCTTATTGCATATTAAAGAACCTGTAAAATATGTGTGACTTGGATCACAAGATACAATTGATATACAAGTTTATACTGAGGGGAAGAGAAAGCTGGGTAGGAAATGACCACTGACTACTTCTGAGTAACAGTTACTGGACAAAGGTCAATAATGTCTTCAAATTATGGTAATACTATTGAATCATACTCAAGAGTCATGCTGTTGGGCTTATGTTTTTCCTTGTATAAAGGCTTAAGATACAGGTCTGTCAGTCACATCTCTTTTTTAAACTTAATTCTATTAGCTCCAGGAAATCTGGATTCTTCTTAACAGCTCTAAACTACAGCTGTTTCTCTTGCTGATTACTTCCCTGGTTTTGCTGTTGTTTGTTGGGCTGCCAGCTCAGTACAGCATAGCTCTGACTGCAACCATGGAAGGTTCCATGCATTTTGTATAGACTCACAAAAGACTCGGGAGGAACAAATCTATTCTTAGAACTGGCTTTTTAAAGACTATGCCTTACTATGTAAAATTAATGCAACTGTACTGACACTTGCTGAAGCTGGTGTACACATCTGGGTTTGAATTCCCATGAGGGAGAATCATTAAAATAACCAGTAGGTCAACTAATAATGGTCAAAGAGAAGAAAGAGTGAAATGTTTTCTTCCCCATGGCCCATCATTTGTAGCTCTACCAATCCTGAGCTAACCAGTATAGAGCAATTACTGCATAAGTTTCAGTGTAAAGTTGGAAAACTTTCCAAAAAAAAAAAAAAAGAAAGGAAAAGTTATGAGCATTTTAATCTTTGCAAGGCAGAATTAAGGCTACATTTGGTGTGTTAGAGTTTTTAAATTAGGCTCATATGCTCCAGAGTACAAGCTTGTTTTGCATGATGTTCTGCTGTTGGAGCATGGCTTGCCTGGGCATTAAGCCCTGGCACAAAAGGCACTAGAATACTTTGGAAATTAGGATAAGCAAATGGTGACACAGTGGATGTTCATTTATGCCTAGCCTTGCTTAAATGACTCTGATAAACAGGGTGAAACAACATAACAGAAACAGCACTAAAGGAGACCAGTTGACCTTCCCAAAAATGGAACCCATAAATACAGCGACAACTATCAAGAGAAATTTTTTTCTTCTTTGATATTCAAATTGCCCAATTTGGTCAAACAGGTGTATTTCTTATGTTGAATTAAGAGTTTCAGATACAAATTCTTAAGTTACTTGAAAAATAGAGCGTAAGTGGTGCAGACTGTTCTGCCAGCATGCCTCAGCTCTGAGGACAGCAGTTTTCAGGCTCATTTGTCCCTAGCTGTCTGCTGAGGCTTCATGCCTTTTTTCAGGACATAGAATTGTTGGCATGTTTCTCCTTCTTGACTTCTGTTACTGGTTTAAACCAGATGGGCCACAGGTAATTAGTTTGGCTTCATGAAAACTGTGTAGGCTACTCCATGACAAGAGCACATCCCACGCTTCTCCCTGTTTGGAGAGCAAGGACTGCAAAGGCAACAGCTGGGGTGGGATGTGTATATTAAAGAAGAGTGCCAACTCTTAATGTTCTGCAAAAAATTCATTAGGTACATAAATACCATTTTGTTTCCTGATAAAATATAGCAAGTTTTTACTTGTTAGTCTGTTATAATTTACAGTCCCCTGGTGATATGAAGCACTCGTAGTGTATGAAGAAACCACTCCCAGCACTCCTATATTGTGAATCTGTAGCACTCCATTATGATTTTCTTGCTTGTCAAGCTGGCTAGGTTTTGTTGCTTTTTAAATACCTATCCTAATCTTATCTGAGAATTTGGTAAAGAGATTTTTGCCATTAAGAAGACTTGAACACAGTCAGTAACGTGGTTTGGGGGTTTCGGTAGAGATGTTTGTTTAATTTAAATTATGATCTTTTTTTTTTGTGGACAACTGACAGATGGCCCTTATGCTCTAAAGACATCTGAATGTCACCATTCCTATAATGAAACCAGTGCAACAACCAAAGACACTGCACAAGTAGGGTTGCAGGTTTTGCTTCTGAATTTAAGCTACTATTCAGACTACTAGAGAATAGTATTGGAAGGTGCAAATAAACAAAAAATTATATGAAGGCAAATCCTAACTACATGACTTTTCATAGAAGTTTATCTAACAAGCTCTTAAAACCTACAAGTGAATGAATGTTCGTACAGTGCTCCCAGACTACCTCACCATTAGAAGTTTCTCCCTAATGTCTAGCCCAGGCTTGCTAAAGTAATTCTCTTGGGATATTCAGGCTATTCCAACTGGTTACAAATGAACAACTAAATTGTCATGTTTCCATTCAAATTCTCCATTTTCATTTACTCATTCTTTTATAATTTTTATCTCTAGGGATGATGTTTCTATGATTTATTAACAAGAAGGTGGCCTTTCATATTATATAAGGAAAATATTTGGATTTGGATATATTAATATTATATAATATTGGGATTTGGAGATATTAAGAAGATGGGGTTTAGCTGGGAGGGGAAGAAACCTCTTGCTTTTGTCTCTGCTTTCATCTGTTCCAACTCATTTTGTGTGTGGAACTGGGAGAGTGTTCTGTGAGTAGAACCAGATGAAAATCCATGTCTGGAAGAGTGTATGTGAACAGAGGTGATTGCACTGGTTTTATGGAATTACCTTTCAGTTTTATTTTTATTTCTCTTTTAAGAGGAATAAGATTTTCATACAGAGATTTTTTTTTTTTTAAAGTGTGTGGGGAGAGAAATTTCTACTAACCTGGAATTTTTGTTTTGTTTCTCCTGAAATGGACTGACCTCAACATTGTGGTTCAATAGACTAACATTTTTGGGTTTGGAATGCACAGTCCCTGATTTGTCATATTGATCTGGGTTTGTAGGCCACAAGATCAGCTACTGTGTTTGGATCATGCTTCACCTCTTGCATCATTTTGTCCTTAGAAGGGAAATAGAGAAAAAGAATTCTGTATTACAAATGCTGGTGAAGATATTTGAATAGTAACCTGTGTACTTTCTGAAATGTTTGAGTAGCATTGATCTCTGCAAAGGCCTTGATCTGTTGTCTGCAAGGATGTGTTCACTGAGGGAGAGAGGTCAGAGATGGAGAACATTATCTGCTTTTTAAAATCTTCGATCAGCTGCATGGAATTCATCCTCTACTATGTAGTAAATTTGTTTTCATCAGTCTGAGAATCTCTCTTTTTTGATTAAACATTCAGTATGGTCACGTTCTTTTTTTGACAGCAGGGATTAGATCTGTAATTATTGTTCATGGCTTTGAACAGCAGTATTATGTCAAGATCTTGTCGTTGACTTGCCTACTTCATACAATGTTATTGTAGAAAGATCTTAATTCCACTTTTAGCCTGATTTCTGAGGTAACAAGGTGCCTGTAAGCTTTCTCTCTCATGTTTTTCATCTCTCTACTAAAGCTTTGTTGGCATTTGACCAACTTCAAACCAAATTGACATAAGCATAGAGTATTAATCATCAGGTCCTTGTCACTTAAAAAAAAAAAATAGACAGCTGGACGGATGAAGATAACTTTTTTTTTTTTTTTTTCCCCCCAAGACCCAGCTGTAAGAGGACATTGTAGATGAGACATCTATAAGACACCAGAAAATCTAGTTGCAAAACATCCATGGAAACCAGGATTCATGTAGAACTGTTTTTTAAGTACTGACAGTGGAGAATTCCTTCAGTGAGCTGTCATTTTAAGAGTTTTGAAAAACCTAAAGTGAGAAAGGGTAATTACAAAACTGTTGAGGATTTCTTCTGAAAAAAAAATGGTTTCAGCTTTAGCTTGTTTATGCATTTGATTACTTCATTATCAATGCCTATAATTGTATAATGAACAGGGTAGGCATTTTAGCTCTTTCTCCTGTTTGCTGTAGAACAGACTTCATGCAGGCAGAAACACTGAATTTTTATTCAGTGATTGTGCATTAACTGAATTCAGTGCTCTGTTCATAAAATGGATTAGCATTATACTATAATGCTCCTATCTGCAACGAGCTATGAAAACCAATAATATCTGATGGTGAAGAAAGATGGGAGAAAATTTGTAAATAGTTGCTTTACAGAAAATTATACATGACAAGAAAATTAAGTCATTACTGAGAGGCTGACTTCTGAAATAGAATCATAGCAGAAACAGAAAATCAATCAGTTTTCCATTATGAAGGCTATTGAAAAGATGTGAATATACAGGAAACTTCTTGGGAGGGAGAAGGTGAGGTAACCCAACAAGAATGCAGTTCAAACTTGCAGGGAATAACAGTCAGTTACAACACCTTTTTTTTTTTTTTTTTGTCTTACTTCATTTGGAGAGTAATTGTAGTGAGACAAGAAGTAACTGAGAATGTAGATTCATTTGAAAATAAATGAAAGCATCTTGCATTGTTGAAGTATTTTTCCAGTCTTTCAATATGAAAGACTGAAAAGTCAAAACCTTATAGAAATGCTTATCAGTCAGGCATTAATGGGAATTTTGATACATATGACTAAATGTAATTTGGAAGATTCAGGTAATAGACATTCTAGGCTATGAAGCAAACTCCCCTGCAGTTATTTTAGGCATGAAAAGACAGGATGGTAAAAAGAGATTGTGGAATTCTAAGCTAAGAAATACCAAGGAAAATAGGTGATTTCTTCTTCTAAGTCTGTGATGTTGTCCCAGTAATAGGTTTTTTTATATACATATGGCAGCATACCATTGGAAACTGCTGACAAACTCTCAGGAATATGTGCAAATAAGACTTAATGCTCTCAGGGGGATAGTTGTTCTATGAGTTCTGCCAGGTTGCCTTTGCTCTCTTACTGAGGAGAAGTTGTAAAGATCACATTGCATTCCTGGGGTTTCTTATAGGAAGATGGTTTCTGTGGATGTTGTGTAAAGAAATTTCTTTATCACAGACTTAGAACCCTGTACTGAAAGTTGACTATGAAGTGTATGATGAATTTTTGGATCATGACTTGTCCATCAGAAAAGTAGGTTGAGTGATGCCTCAAATATTAACACTTCCTAGCTTTGCATCTGCTTTTCACCAGAGTTTTTATCATTGCTAGAGAAGCTCTCTTTGCTGGAAACACGGAGAGCCTAATGGGTAAGGAAGACGTAAAAATACAATATAATGCCTGGTTGTATAGATTGAGACATAATATTGCACTGCCACATTGAAACTGCCTTGAATGGAGCTAAAAACTCCAGTGCTTTTTCAGTAATAGCACAAACCAAACCTGTAACTATGAGAAGTTGCCTGAGCAAGTTTAAGGCCTATTTAATAGCAAAAGGAAAACAAGCATCTCAGAATGAAAAAAAATACTGTGGGTTTTGTTGATAGTGTAAGGGAGGGTTTTGTTCTCTGGGGGACACACTGAGGAGCAGGTTTGGTTATAGATTCAGTTTATATAGTTCAGTTTTTCTGTTGATTATGGTTCACATTCATGTATTTTGTTGAATCTTACTGAAAGTTACTGAACAAAACCCACGGTGCCCTGTGCTCTGTCTGGGTCAGGGGTCTCGGTCCCCTGAGTGCCTCCAGTCCCATCGCTCATGTGGCCTCCCCGACCCCGCGCATCATGGAATGGCGCTGCCCGGTGATCGTGTCACCTCCAGGGGGCTGGAGTTCCGTGGTAGCAGGGCTGGGGCTATGGAATCTACCACCTAGGGCATCCCTCCTCCATCATCATCCCTCTCCTAGCTCTGGGAGGATTTCAGGATCTCGGGGAAGGGTTTGGACCTGGTTTTGCAGAGGGACTGGGAGGAGCCCTGGGATGCTCAAGACCGGTGGGAGTTTTAAGAACAGATTTGCAGAGCAAACTCAGTTACTATTTTTGCTTCTCCTTCCGCAGTGTCTCTTAAGTCTTCTTGAGAAAGTTTTAAAATGAAACATGCCATGTTAAAAAACAATCCCAAGTGAGAGTGGAGTTTAGTCCCAGTTTATATGACTGGAAATATTCAGTGGTCACAGCACCAAGCCTGCCAGAGTTCAGGACGTGTTTTGACAATACTCTCAGGCACATGGTGTGACTGTGCAGGGCCTGGAGTTGGACTCAATGATCCTTGTGGGTCCTTTCCAACTCAGCATATTCAATGATTCTATGTATATTGTACAGAACTAATAAATGATGATAATGAAATTTCTGCTCTTTACTGAATATTTTGGAAATGGTATTCAGGATTTAAAAGAATGACAGGCTTTTGACTTAGATATGGGAAATATTATTTTAATGGACTTCACATATACGATGCCAACTCTCTTGAATTTTTTTGTTGCTGGGTTTCTCAATGAAGTAGTCAGTCGTCAACATACTTATTCTTGAGCTAAATTTGCAATTAAATGTCAGGATGATTGGAAAGCCTCAAATTTTAAGCATAATAGCTGTTGAAAAGTATTTAGGTTTTATCCTTGAGTGCCGGTTTTCTTGACTCAGAACAATTCTAAAGGCATGAATCAAATAGTCTGGTTTTTGCTCCAATGGACAGTTTCCCAGAGTGCTTGACTCTAGCAGAGTTGACTGGTGGTACTCACCATTGAAATGGTGGGGGGTGCTTGCTTTTTTGTGAAGAGTGGTGGTATTTTAAAACTCTACATGAATGGACAAAGCGTGTTCATTGCTGCTGGGTTTGTTCCAAGTTGGAAATTTATGCCCTTGCCACTTAGACGGCTTTCCTATGTCATGGAAGTAGTTGAGTTGCAAGATTGCTTTGGAGAAAATGATGACAAAATCCATTTTAACTTGTGTGTTTCTTAAGCTACACATGCAAATTCCATTAAAGTATACCTAGCTTAATCTATAAAGCAATCCAATTTGCCCTAATACCTAATACACATTATAATTACTTTTTATGCTTTTCCCCTCATGAGTAATCACAATCAATTTAATGAAAATGTGTTTAGCTGGAGTTTGCACTGGGGAATTGCTTTGCCTACAGACATCCAAGTTGCCATGACATTGTTTCAAAGATTTTTTTGATTTTTTTTTCTAAAATTCTTGTAGAACAACTGTAGTTGGCAATTACATTAAATGACAAGCAGATAACTATACAAAAACCCAACAGGTTCCAGAAGTGAGGATTTGTTTTAATTTGTTAAAACCCTGGAAGGAAAGGGACGGGATTTCTCCTTCCCAGGACTAGCATATCACTGTTTCAGAACATTTGAGACTTCCACAATACCACTGTGCTTCATGCAGATCACAGCTACATAATCCAGGGTATGTTTGGTCAGGTTCATTGACCTGTTTTACACGTATCATTCATGCTTTGCTCTCTTGTAACACAACAGGCATGTTATGTGATTTAATCCGCCCCACTTTGTAACTTGTACTCTGTTCATCTCTTTTCCAGTGCAATGAAACAGAAAGTGTCCTTGTAAAGTGATAAATGAACACTGTTATGCTCTGGTGATCCACTCAGCACATATTGTTGGATGTAGAATTTGCAAACTGATCCAAAAGGGTTAAGGGTCAAAAAATGTGATTTTTCAGTTTATTACTGGCATCTGTCACTGAGCATCTTTTTAGTTTTTACATTTAGGATGGAATGTGAGTGGTTTTAAAAGTTTACCTTGTCTAGATAGGGATTGCCTACTAATTTCTAGAGCAAGTATCAGTTTCTGATATTATTGGGAAGGTCTGGATTCTTCAGTGTTTCTGCTCTGCTCTCTAGATGAATCTTGCACAATCCTTGCCCCTTGAATAGCAGAGGTGCATTACAGAGTTTGCACCTGTTAAACCACCTTTTTTCCCTTTTATAATGACCCCCTATGAACTCTGCTCTCCTGGATTATTTAGGACAATATGCTACTTCTCTACCTATTTGTTTCATGTTAGCATGCTTCAGAACCCTCTGGCTGAGGACATGGTTCTCCTGGCAGCAGCTTTTCCTTTTAAGTTCAGTCCCATCTTTGCAATGTGATTAAGGCTGGCTTATGTTCCCTGCTGTGCTATTGGTGCTGCTAGTTTGAAGTTGCAAATTCTCTTTGAAACAGATTCAGTGGGATTTTTTGTGTGAATTAATTGTTTCCAGCTTGAATGGTTGAAGGAAGCCAGTATGAGTCCAAAACTGACAAAATATACACTCTCTCTCTCACCCATGAAGCTAAGGTAGATAATAATCCAGTGCTCTATTTTGTAAATCAAGGATAGGCAAAAGAAAGGGGGAAGTATTTCATACTTCAGTATTTCATACAAAGATGTGCTGAAGGCATTACTAGACTTTAGTCCAGAGAAGGTCATAGAATGGATTTCTTCCTTCCCTCCCTTTCCCCCCCACAAAGAAAGAAATGGATCTGTTTTTGTCTAAAGAAAACAGGTTTGTATAGTCTTTCTTAAGTACAGCATAAGCTGAAATTATTGTTCTTTTTGAGATTAATAAAAAAATTATCTTTGGTTTATATTCTTCTCTCAAAAGCTACACCCATCCATTTATTTAAGTATGCCTCAGAGAACTTAGTTTTGTAAGTGTCAAAGCCAGTTTGACAGGCCAAGCAATTAAAGGTTTTGCAAAAACTTTTAGAGTTCAATTGATTGCTACCTAAGGCAATTTGATTAGTCTGTGGCCCTTATAATCAGTATTGTAGCCATGCCAGAAATGCTTATTTGGTAAGTATGCAGTGGAAGTGTGATTATTCCCACTGGCAACCTACCTAGCATTAAATTTGGTTTTTTTCCCTTAGACATTTATTATAAGAATGGCACTGAAATATCTTCTTTTTTTTTCTTTTTTTTTTTTTTTTTTGGCCACCTCAGAGTGAAAGATTTTTCTAATGTGATCAAAAAAAACCCAAAGGAGAAAATAAACCAGGTTACTGTAGTAATTTATCTCTTCCTCTTGTTTCTGTTTTGCTTTGTTTTGGAAGGACTAACCAACCAGGAATGTTCACAAAGAAGGAATTCGATCAGTTGGCCTCAGCAATAGACAGCTTCAGTCTCATGACATATGACTATTCAGCACCACATCGGTAAGACTCCATCTAACATTAGAAAGGTTGTTGAAGGAACTGTTAAGTCACTATTAAATTTACAGTATGAGTTAATTTTTTCTAGTAAAGTGGATAGTGTGTTGTGATCAGATACCAGATACCAAAGTTCTGGATTAGTAGTTAGGGTAGGTGACTTTTGAACAAACCCATAACTCAGCACATGTTTAACAGCAGTGTATTTTTGGGGTTTGGATTTTATGAAAGACTTTGTACTTGAGCTAAAGAGTTATCTTTTTAGAAGGATAACCCGACACTTACTCTTTTCCAGGCCAGGTTCTTTTGTTTTGAGTTATTTAGCGCAGTTCTGCATGATAGGTACACAAATAATCTACAACATATCATTGTCGAACAAATTAGCTTTAAAGCACAATTGATAATTCATTTGCCTTTAAACATGGACATGATTTCCAGCAACATTCCTCTGCTGTATTAGCATATTGGGTTTTAATGGCACAGATATCATGAAGGCTTTGAGGCAGATAATTAGTAGGGAGTAGATGTTGATATTTGTAAGACTTGAATATATGTCTCCTTTTATCATGTTAGTGAGTACCTTTTATCACATTAGCAAGTGTTTGAGGGAAAACCTGCTCTCCTCTCCAAAGAGATAGGAATGGAATGAGTGCACTAGTTCTGTTAGATACACAACAATTCAAATACTCTGTGTGTTAAGGCTATACTCTTTTTCTTAATGTAGCTTTTTGTTAAGTTATTGCCTTTTTAGGTTTTTTCCCATAAGTAAGTGTTAAACAATCATTGAACCCTGCCTTGCTTACCAGTCATAATTTTATAGTTCTTTCTGTAAGTAAATAGTGGATTTTGTCCCATAATGTTTTGCCAGTTGACAGTAAAAGCATTGAGGATGAAGATATTGGAAAACAACTGGAGTGACACAGAGTTTTGAATTATAGCATAGGCATTGTACAAGGCCCAGTGACGGAGAAAATGTGCTGGGGGAAACTTCTTACTCTCTGTAAGGAGTTTTATGTCCTTGCACTTTAGAATTGAATTACAAAGTCAAGAGTGGGGCAGGCATGTTTTGTGCCTGAACACTTCAGCCTATTGAAGAATGTGCATTTAACCTTCATAGAATTATAGGTTCATCTTCACCGATTTTTGTGTGCCATAATTTGCTTTTTTACAATTGCACAAGTCAAAAGAAAAGGCTGAGAGCGAACATGTACTTTTTCTGACAACCTGTTTGATTTTTGCTAACTTGACAGACCTGGTCCAAATTCCCCCCTTCCCTGGGTACGAGCCTGTGTTCAAGTACTGGATCCTGATTCAAAATGGAGGAATAAAATACTTCTAGGGCTGAATTTCTATGGCATGGACTATTCTGCTTCGGGACCCTCTGGGGAGCCAATCCTTGGCAGCAGGTATGACTTCTCTGGATAGTAAGTACTTATGTATAATATATTTTCTCACAAAACTTAAAAATTCATGAGTATTCTTGCTTAGAAATACGGATGTGTTAGCAACATAGAAATGGCAAAAGTGATAAATCTGCACCTGAAATAGTAGCTCACCAGTTAAAGTAAGACCTGTAACTTCTCTTCACTGTACAGAAATGCAGATAGATGGCACAGTTATCCTGTCAGAAATCCTATGGAAAAATGATACATGTAGTTTTCCCCCTTTCCTCTATCCATGTTTGTACATGCAGGTTGCCATCTTGGTGTCAAAATGTTCTGCTCTGTATCATTTTGGGAGTTCATGCAGTTGTCCTAAGGATTGTTTCTCTCAGCTCCCAAAGTTGTTACCTGTTACTTTGGAATTTGATACTGGTTTCAGACAGCAATACACCATCAAGTTTCTTTTCCGTAGCAAAAGCTGCAAGAAGCACATCTGGAGAAAAGAATCTGTAACAAGATAAAGGGAACTATTCCAAAGCTAGCTTAAAATTTTATATTGATTCTAAGAGGAGAATGGTTTTAGTTTTGGGTAATAACCACCTGTAATAACAGCAAGCTTTGTAGAAATACATTCAGGGTATAGTACATCAAGCCAGAAGAAAAATGAATTTGGCAGGAAAATTAGGTTTGTTCAGAAATTTGCTGCTGTATTTTGAAATAGAACCAAGCCAAGTGGAAAAAAACCTAAAGCACACAAGGTGGCTAAAGTTTCAGAGGTTACTAAGTTCATTACCCCACAATATTTAAATATAATAACAGATTGCTTTTTAAACATTGAAATGCTATCTGAGGTGGACTGTGTAAGGCAAGGCTCTGAATTTTTGTGTCCGTACCTTCAGCTATGCAAACACACACTGTCATCATTGTGCTTGCCTCTACTCTCTTCCTGCTTCTCCTTGGCTCTTTGCAGGAGTATGATACTCTATACAGAGCTTTTTCCCAGTGCTGAATTGTGTTTTGAATCTGACTGAATAACAGAAGGAGAAAATAAAGCCATTGTCTACAGCAAAAGGTATATAGAGAGTATTTCAGAATGATTTCTATAAAGTTAGTTGTAGTGATTAGGCAGGAAAAATACTCAATAGTGAAAACATTGTTGATTTACAGACCTAATTATACAAGCTCAGCAAAATTATGTAGCTGCACTGTAATATTTGCAGTTCCTTGTGCAAGTAGGAGTATAGCACTATCTAGCACAATAAAAGGTTCTTGCTTTTTTTTCTGAACAGCAACATGTGAAATGAAGTTTCCCCTTGAAAAAAACACTGAGCACTAGGATGGCATCTACTTTTACTTTTCATAGATTCTTCTTTCGTAGTAATAATTTCATATGGTATTAATTCATGTTGCTTTTTAATCAATGGCAAAAATAGCCTAGCTAAGACTCATGTATGATAATTCTAACTTTTACTGAAATAGGCTATATTTACCTGTATGTAGGACACTGGTGCACAGTGTGGGACAGTATGTTTTATACAGAGAATGATCCTGTTAACACATTCTTCATTGACAGATCATGATTGCGGTTTTTCAGATATCTACCAGGAGCAAGGTTCTGGACAAAGTCTTTAAATGACTTTGAGTTTATACATAAAACACACTCTTTTTTAATGTGCTGCCTTACCCACCGCTCAATGGTTAAGTTTATTTTTCCAGAAGCATAGTTTTGAGCATGCACAGTTACGTTTTAGTCTTTGTTGTGCATGTCATGTGTAGTAATGTAATGGTAAAATAGATTCAAGGTAAAACAGCTTCAAAATAGGCCAAGCTTCTGGCATAGAGAAAATAGGGGGAGAAAGGTTTGTAATGTAAAATCAGCTTTCTGCCACTTAATTGGTATCAGGCTGTTTGTAAGGAAGTCCTTTGGCTTGCCAGAAGTTTTGAAGATTGATTCACGACTCCTTTAAGGCACCCTCCATATGTTATATTGATAGTGGAGTTAAGCTAAAGTACTGGTATTAAAATTAATTCAAAATCTATTCAGCTAAGTGCAGTATGGTGAGTATTAGCTTTGTGTAGATTTCTGCTTAAGTTTTTGCATCTGAAGTTTATTGCATGTACAAGTACCCAACGTGTCAGTGCTCCTTAGCTCACTGTAAGGTGCACACTGCTTTGTTGAAGCATATTTATGGGAGTCTGATCCTCTTTAAGAACAAAGATGGAGAACTGCAAGATTCAGTGGCAAACTGTATATCCTCAAGTTGTTTTATGTCAATGTATTATGCACTTAAATTGATGATTAGTAAAGCATATGCATAGGACTGAATGCAGAATGCAGAAACCTTTGCTGGTCTCGTGTTTTTGTTTTTCTTTAGGATAGGAATTAGGTGATGTAAAGAAGGCTCTGAACATAGGTAGATTTCATTCACTGCATATTTTTTCAGTCTAGAAATTCATAAAATAACTTACAGTAGAATCCCTGTTTGCATAAAATATTATTTGGCAGTGTTTTTTATTGCAGAATGTAATCTAAAGGTAGAAGTACTTGAAAAGATATACAACCTTTCTGTGTAATATCCTGTTTCCTTCATACACACCATAAGAAGTAATAAGTGTATAGGTATATTCTTGCATGTATATATATCTGTATCTCAGGATTAAATGAAATGAAAACAATTTTTCTCTCACAGCACAAAATAGTTTGTCCTTGGGTGTTACAGTAGGAACTACAGTTTCTATAACTGCAGTAACAATGTGTTTGTCTTGCAGCTCAGTCACAATTGTGATTTGTTAATTCAGTGAGTCAATCTCAGAGATTATAGCACATTCTGATGCTGTAATCAACCAAGTGCCATTGTGGGTTATGTGGAGAGAAGCTACATTCAAGTTTATTTCATTGTGACATAATTTGCATCAAGTCCTAAGCTGGAAATAAAGGTTTTGTGTCTGTGATTCCCCAAATCACCTCTAGTGCTTCTGGCACTGTTTTCTGCCCCCTGGCTGTCACGAATCAGGTGTCGGAATTACTAAGATGCAGTCATTATAACTTTCCACTGTACTGAAACCTGAACAAACCACCTGGTGCTGCTGACTTGCTGTTCTAATGATCAACTGGTTCCAGCATGTCCTCTGTTGATACTGCAACCTGGCAGTATTTCCTGTTCACCTCAAAAGTGGATGTCTTGGGTAAATAATTCTTCAGTATACCCTGAAGCTTAAGAAATTGTTTAGTCTTTCTGAGGAATCTTTGCCTCTGAGTCCTCTTTAGAGACCTGTAGTAGGTCAGCAAGCCCCTCAATCTCACGAGCTCTTACTTCCAGTGTACATTTTTTGCCTTTAGCTGTCTGCTCAGTGGAATCTCGCTTAATCATTGGGACACTACATATCAATTGCAGTTTTGTTTTGTATTCTCATGGGAGGTTAGACAACAGTGTGGTGGTGTTTTTCATTCCACACCATCTAAAATCTATATCCCTTATGACCTGGGCCAAAGGGGCACTGATAGACTTCATTGCCAGCTGTGAATTATAAGAAATGTAAATCAAAAGCTGTCATTTGACAATCGTGTTGCTTACCTTTAATAAATCAACATTCTTGATTGAGCATATCCCTGTAAGTTTAATGCATTATTATTATTTAATGTATTATTTAATATATTATTTTATTCCTTCTTTTTGTGTAGTGTCGAAAGAGGGAAGATACATCTCTAATGTTTCACCTGACTATATATAACTTCTGAATATATTCTGCATTCAAGCTGCTTTTGTTCCAGGCTTAGCTGTTGAAAATAGATATGTGAATAGTTCCATTATTTTGAAACAGTGCTGTGTATGCTTACATTTTATTTAAAGTAATCTGAATAGGGATTTTTATGTTAATTTTAAACATTTAAGAAGATTGATATAATAAATTGCCAGATGAAGCAAGGGAGAAACTAATTTGACAATGCACTGTGCTATTCAGAGACAGAAAATAAGATGGCTTGCAAGCAGTATGAGGATATAGAGTTCTACCGAGAATTTTATTGGCTGCCTGCCATTCTGTAAACAGCAGGTCATAAAAAGTGGTACTTAGAAACAGTTAGAGGTGAACTTTTTCTTTGTATTATCATGGCAGTGGCTTTATTAGCAGCAATTTAAGAATATTTGGGCCAACTGTGACTCATGATTTTGTCTTATAGAAGATTAGCAAAAAGCTACTGCCAGGAACACTTTTACTCTTCAAGCTGCAAGGGTTTCATAGCATTTCTCTTCATGCTGTAATTCTCCCAGGATTTCCATCGCTTCCCTGTATGCCAGGATTCTGTCTCCCGATTTAATCCATTTTTCTCATTGTTTATATAGTGTTGGGGAGATACTAGTCTTTCAAATAAACTGATTGACCAATTAGCTCTGTAAGACTGAATGTTTTGGCCTGTTGATCAGCTCTCCTGGAGTTTCATTGGAGAAACTGTTAAGCTCTTTCTTCTTAAATTGTACCCCTGGGTCAGATGGTCAAATCATGGCAGTGATGGGAGGAAGTTACAGTTGGGCCTGAAATCTGAAGTTATTTCTGTATTACGAATATCTAAATATTTCAAGAGTGTTTCAGAAGGTTTATTCTGGTAAATTTCCTCTGGGATATTCTGTTTTGTGTGACTTCCGTGGTATATCTGTCCTTTCATCCCTTTAGGAATGGAAGGTGAGTGTGAGCTGTTAGCTGGAAGTGGATAGAATGTCTTATGAAGTAAATTTATGGTCATATTTCAGCTTATCCAGGTTATAAATATGATGGTAAATACAAAAGCTATTTTAGGTGGTTTTTTATGTAAAGCATATTCTTTATTTCTTTTGAAATGAGGGAAAGGTGGCTTTTGTTTATTAAGCAAATGATTGGTTCTGAAGTTCAGTTGTACAGTGACATATTGGCTATGGAGGAGTGTGTATATCTCAGTGCATCTGCCTTAAAAATGTGCTCTTCTCTGTGTCTCAGGATCTTTTGCTGATAGTAGATTTGCTGGAGGCAATATTTAGGCAGTTAAATGTTGACAAAATAACAAGGATATAGTTCTTTACTGTCTCATTGTTGTACTCAAACCATTAGAAGCTAGCATGATGAAATTAGGAAAATTACTTCTGTGGTTTAAAACAAAGAGAAGAGCCAGAAACCTTTACTGTAAGTTAAATTTACTTATGTTCCTAGATTTGTATGTGGGTGTGTCTGCACCCAGTGTAGAGTGAAAGAAACTCATGCCTTTGGTAGCCTTGTGGTAGACTAAAAGCCACTACTAGCTCTGACTGAATCTCTTCAAATATGTGATGGTTAATAAAGAACATATAACAGATAACTGTGTGTGACCAGATCACTCCACTATGAATCCTTAGCTCCCATTGCCCCATCCTCTCTCATGCCCTGTGCTGAGAAGATAATGATTTGTTTTTGCTTGGTGTTGGCTGTGCCTCACAAGGTACTCATTGTGCTCAATTCCACTGCGAATCAATTGGAGATGAGTGTTAAAAAAGCTTCCTAAAAATGCATGGTGGGTTTGTACAAGTTAGCCTAGAGCTGGCTAAGTGCACTCTGCTGCCTTGTTGGATGGTCTGCAGTACAGATTCATCTGGGAAGCTTCTGATTCTGAAGGCATGAAGTCCTCTTTTGGAGCCAAAAGACAGCAGCCTGGGTGAAGCCTACCCTGGGACCTCGAAGCCACTGATGGATGCAGAGGCTAAAGTGTTGGCTTCAGGCAGCTGGATATATTTTTCTCTTACTTCTAAACAGGAAGAGTTTTTTACCTTTTCTTGAGGGGAGGAAAAAAAAAAGAAAAACTGGAGTTTTAGACTGATTGTCTATTCTCTTACTCGAAAAGTGACACTAATGAGATCATTTATATTTTGTTGAAGGAGGGGCATTGTTTGATGTTATGCTTGGGTTTTTTTAAATGGACAAGTTTTTATTTTAAGAGCAAATAGGTTGGAGTTTTTCTAATCTTGAAATGATCTTGCAATCCTTATTATCTACTTTTAACATTAATCTGCTCAGTGAATTGAATTGCCATGATTACTGGGGAAGCAGTCAGATTTAAAATCAAGATAGGATTTTTGAATCTGATCTGAACATCATCAGCATAGTTTTAAAAGTTGGAATGAACTTTCTTGGTAATTCAAATGTAATTTCAATTGGTTGAATTTAGAGGAAGACAGCTATAGCTATATACTTCTTCATTTGCTAAAGAGCACAGCTTCCAAAGCAAGCTCTGAAACATATAGTAATTCTTGCTAAAGCACAGTTTTTTGTGCCCCTTTTTTTTTTTTTAATGAAGTCATGTCTTTGTTACTTGGCTATTTGTATGCTGTCAAACAGACTGCCACAAAGGAGATTTAAGTTGAATATTAGGAAGAAATTCTTTACAGAGAGGGTAACTGGGCATTGGAATGGGCTGCCCAGGGAAGTGGTGGATTCTCTGTCCCTGGAGGTTTTTAAGATGAGACTGGATATGGCACGGAGTGCCATAGTCTAGTAACTGTGGTGGTAGTGGATCAAGGGTTGGACTTGATGATCTCAGAGGTCCTTTCCAACCTGACTGATTCTGTGATTCTATGAAAAGTGGTGCCAGGGACCTAGCGCTTACACAATGAGCCTTGGGAGCTTTTCTTCTTTGGGCTGACTCTAGTCTGGTCCTATGGGCTGAAACTCATTAGCAGTTTGAGTACTTCTGCAGTTGTTTCATCCAAAAAAAGCATCAATTTTATGCTCTCTGAGACTGCTCCATGAACACTGAAATATGGTGCTAGGTTTTATTGTGAAAGCTCCATCCTGATGTGAACTGTAAGTTTGATATAGGCAGAATCACACAATCCAAATGCCTCCTTTCATGTTGACACAATGTTTTTAAACAGGACAATTAAAAAAACTAAAACAGTAAAGTTACGTTGATTGTTCTTCACATAAGGCAGTGGGAAAATGTCTGTAAAAATACTTTTACATTTCTCAAGAATTTGTTTTTTAGTTGTTTCAGAAGGCAAGAATAAATGAGCATGTTTATTGCAATTCTAGAGGAAAGTAGCAATTACAGCAGCAAAGTGTGCAGAGTCATTTAATTACCAATAGAAGGACTCAATAACCAAGGGAAGAGCCAGTGTGGAAATATGTAAGATTTAGGAATAGGCTTGAAGCAATACTTGCAGGAAATCGTAATGGGGCATATAGCTATACAGTCTTTGAAGTAATAGAACTGCAAGTATGTTCCACAACATTAACAGCTTTTGATTTGTGCAAACAGCTTGTTTACACTTGGAATTACAAGGCAGGTGATTGAAAAAGGTTTTTGGTGATAACATTCAGTATTGGTACAAGGTCCAATAAATTTTTCCTTTATGATTTTATGAGATATTTCAGTATATTAGTAATGCTAGCAAGCAGAGTGGAGTTTTTCCACCCTCAATTGATTCATGTCTATGTTAGGAGAATGTGTCTAGAAATAGTGAGTAATAAATTAGAGCTAAAGTAAGTTTTTGGATTTTGAGCTCTAGAACTAGGAGAGTTGCATTTCAGAATTTTTCTGGAATGCAGTGTTGTTCATGGCTAAAATGGAAATCAAGGCAGACTCTGATACTTCATCTACTTTTAGTAAAAAATACAATATTATGAAAGTTATTACAAATGAGTTATTTGAAAACTCAGTGAAATCTACAAGATTATGCCCAAAATATATCTATATATCCTAAATAGTTACCCATTTCTTACATTTTTATGTATGGCACTTCATTGTTTAAACCAAATTTCAGGTTTGTTACACTATTTTGGAAAGGAACTGTCTTTGAAAAAAGTAAAACTATCTCTGTATACTACATCTCTTTAAACCTTTTGAAAATAGCTTCTGCCTTTTGTTATTTACCTGTCCTTAAGGTTTGAGAGGAAAAAGAAAATTCCTCTAGAATGGTTTTTCTTGTAAAGTGCAAGGTAGCTGTATTGCCAGGCTTAGAGCAGGCACATTCACTTGCCTGTTTGTGAGTGAGGATGCTGATTGGGCAAGAGGGCTAAATAGGAGTCTGTAAGTTCTGTGATCCAGTTTGTGTAAGACTGGGAATAGTCCTACTGCCAACCTTAAATAGAGGATGGGGTTTAGGTGACAGATGGTGCTTGCAATTTTGAATATAAATTCATTTCCTACAATGGTTAAAACCTAGAGGAAGTCATCTTATCTTTAGGGTTTCCTTGTATTTACCAAATTTAGAGACATTAGTAGTGTACAAGAGTATTTTCTTCCTGTGAGTGAAAGCAAATGTCTGTGAGTCCTGGGCTTTGAGCCCTAGTAGCTTCAGAAAATAAAATGTTTCCAGCTGAGAAGTAGTTGTGGGTTAGAGGTCTGTTCATAATACACTGATCACTTGGAGCCATAAATCAAGAAAGGTAAAAGTCAACGAAGTTATCACTTTCCATATTCTTGCACAGCTTTGAATATGTTTTAATGGTTATATGTATAGTTACATTTCACTAGATTCTACATTTTATGGTAATGAGACACTAGACAGTTTGAGCAAACTCAATATAGAAGTGGAATGTATTTTAGTATTGACAGTGGAAATTAGGTCAAGATTGCTTTGGGGAATAATAATCTATAGAATTGGTCCTAGGTTTTAGCACTTGTGGTTTGTAAGTGGATGGAGCAAAATCAATGAGGCATGCCTCTTTAGGGAGACCTTTATATACCAAACCTGGGAAAACAATAGGGTCATGGCAAACTGTCATTGCTAACCTTTCTTTTTTTGGACAGTATATCTTAGCTGAGTCCAGACAGTCTTAAATGTTTAGTTTATCCTGGTTTTTGTTCTGTACTTGAGTCTGCATATTGAAAGACTCATGAAAAATTCTCTTTTTGTTGATGTGTGTACCCTTGAGAACATGAATTAGCAGACAGGAGTGCGTAGAATAGTAAAAGATGAACTTAGGGTAAATTGTTTGTCATTTGTAATTTCTCTTACAGCTGACCCTGGAAAACAATCTTACAAGCATCTGTATGTGTAAAGTGGATATCATGTTGCAAAGGTTTAAATCTGAAGTGTCTGTGTCTCTGTGAGCCTTACTTGAAGATGCCAATTACAAGATTTTCAGAACTGTGAGTTGATAGGGGCAAGAGACACAGTGCTTCCATTTAAGGCTTAGCCAAGTACAGCAGTATCTGTGGGATACTTTTCCTGATTTAGAAACAATTATATTCAAGAGTATTTTAGCTGGTTTTTTTAAATTCTTCCTCACAAATGTAATCATGAAAGAAAACTGATCAATCTGGTGATGGAAACTGTCCACCAAAACAAGTTTTGTCTTAGGAAAATCAATTTAGATTTGAGTCAGGAGAAATGAAGGTTCTTGCTAAAAATAAAGTGAATTAAGTTCTCTCCCCAGATTAAAAAAAAAAAAAAAGCCCTGTTCCACTGATGGTAGTATGTCAAGCTTACAGAGAGCTCCACCAATACATTTCAATCAGAGCTGAAAACCTCTTTCAAAAATTGAGGAGTTTTCATCTTGTTCTTATCCCTAGAGTCTTCCTTGGGAAAATCTATAACAGGAATATTAAGAATAAGATGTGCCTGGAACCCTGTAGTTGACTGGCAGCATTTATTCAGCAAATGTATTAAGAATAATTGAAAATCTGTGGGTTTCTAAAGCAAAAATCTGATACTGAATCATGAGCTTGCCTTAAAGTAACCCACTGTTAATTTGCAAAGAAACCATTTGCCATTAGTCTTTTGTGAAATGGTCGTTATCAAGCTGCATAATAAAGGACTGATAGCATCCATTACCATGTACAGGAATGTCTTCCAAGATAAATAGTATTTTATTAGAATCTGTTTTACAGTACTGTGAGAAAGAGATGTTTAAATAGGAGTGGATAAGGAACATAAAATCTTCCAGTGCATTAGTGGATAGATTTAAGCAGTAGGGAGTCTGTGGCAACAGGTGAAACAATTTGTTCTGAAGAATTCCTCACTAATCTCATACTTGAACAGGAAAAGAAGTGTGGTTTTTTTTTTTTTTTTTTTTTTTTAGCTATAGTAAGGAAGAGTAAATGTCATAAAAAATAGTAGTTTTAGAGCATGGAAAAAATTACACGGAGCCATTTGTTTCAAATGACATTAATGTGCATATTTTCACGTGTGCTGTTCAGAATTACATTCTAAATAATTTCTTTTCCATTCATTTTCTTTAAATTCACTGCAGTTAGTTACTAGAATTCTCTTAGCAATGGACACAATTTATGATCATCCCTTCTGCTCTGCTACATGTTGACAGCTTCTTATTTGAAATTAGAGTGTTTCTGTTCACATGGATTTGATGAGAAGTTGTCCTTGGAATTGTGGCACTGTTATTTATGTACATTCTGTGTAGAAAATCCACTGAAGCGATCTAGTGTAATTCACTCTGATCTCTATGGAGGGTTTAAAATTTTAAGAATGAGTTATTTCCAAAATTGTTTTTCTTGTCTCCTTAGTATCCAAATTCCAAAATGTTCTCACAGACCACTATAGTAGTATTAGCTAATCTAGGTCATGTTTTCTACTTGCTTGTTTACATTTTGACCACGGTTATAAATATTTCTTGGATTCTGATATTGAATTATCTACCGTTTTAATGTTTCTTTTCCTCCCTGCATGAGTTTTGAAATCTCTGCAATTAAAATATTTTGGCAGCTTTGATTTCTTGGGTATATGAATTTTAGTAATAGTATGTTTCTTGAGCTGGAATTTTTTTTTTTAAATGGTGATTAATACAATAAAACTCTTTGTTCACAGGATAGTGATTTTCCAAAGCTTATTTTCACATTAAAGTTTCAACTTGGAATCTTTGTTTTGAATGTTATTAGGAACGAGAAACACATTTTAACATTTATCTATTTTACCATATTTTATACATAAAGCCTGCATCCATTGAAAAACTGTTTGTTCATGAAAATGAGTCCTCAGCTGGCACAAAATCAGACGTAAAGACAAGAAGAGTGATGGGGGAGGAGAAGGCTTTTGAAAGTAACCTTCCCTCATTTATATAAATGCGTAATTTGAAAAATGCTGGTATATATATTTATTCAGTACTAAAATGTCAGTTTTAAAGCTGATTTATTTTTTCATAGTCTAACTGCATTCTCTAGTAGCCAGTTATAGCTAAGTTGAACTAGCAATATTTGGAGAAATATAGGAAAAATCCTTGCAGAAATAAGTCTGAGTTGTAATGGTAAAAAAAGAGGTTGACTGTTTCTACACAGGTACCGGGCCTTGAAGAAAGAAATAAAAACCATACAATTGTGGCATAAGTGATAGAATTATATACTTATTTACTGCAGAATGCTCAGATTCTGAATTTAAATTCTTTATAAAGCTGCTCATTTGTATGTGGAGCAGTGATTCTCTTTATGTAATCTTTCATAGTTGTTAAGGTCTGGAGCATCTTGCCATTTAGTACAGTTATCTTTTTAAGGTTGCATAAAAGCCAAGTGGTTGCAGTTATTGGGATATTGGGCATAAGATATGCTGTGGCTGACCATGTTATAATGCTCTAGTGCGATAGGCACTAAATGTCTTCATTTTCCCCTGTTTTCTTTAGTTTTTTTGCCATTTTAGTAGTTGTAATGTAGTGACTACTTTTCTGTAGTCATGTCTCCAAGTTTAATATAATAATAAACCACTTATGATTAAAAGAATCTTTATCTGGAATTATTGTTCCGCTACTTTTAAAAAAGAGGAATGGCATCAGATGTGTCCTGAAGGAGACATCAAATTAAAGGGATGCACTTGAGACCTTTGACCAGAACTTTCAAATCTCGTGGCCTGAAGCTTTGCTTTTAGCTAGATAACCTGCCTTGCCTTTTCCACCTCCTTTGAGCAGTTTCTATTTCTGTTTAAATACAGCTTTAATTATTCCAAGTTGAAGCTGTCCTTTAAATAACCTGACCTTGGGACATAGGACTTCCTACCTTCAGAATGTTTTTGTGCTGGGATTGTAGACTGAGGCCCTCAGTCTTCCACTACTGGTTACTGCCAGCATGGTATCCGAGGAGAACAGTGCTGTGCAAATGTTTTCCTTTCCTTTCACAGAATCATAGAATTAACTGGGTTGGAAGAGACCTCCGAGATCATCAATTCCAACCCTTGATCCAACCCCACTGTGGTTACCAGATCATGGCACTCAGTGCCACATCCAGCCTCATCTTAAAAACCTCCAGGGATGGTGAATCCACCACCTCTCTGGGCAGGCCATTCCAATACCTGATCACTCTCTCTGTAAAGAACTTCTTCCTAATATCCAACCTAAACCTCTCCTGACAGAGCTTAAGCCCGTGCCCTCTTGTCCTACTGCTGATTGCCTGGGAGAAGAGACCGACCCCCACCTGGCTACAACCTCCTCCCAGGTATTTTTGTGAAATCAGTATTTCCAGTCAGTATGCTAACTATGATAACTGATGGTGCTATGTCAGGGGGGAGCGAAGCTTCCCATGCCCTCCAAAGTAAGCTGTTGTATGAGACTAGAACTGTTCTAAAGCTTGGAAAGCAAATGATAAGAAAACATATTCAAAAGAGGCATCTGTGGAGAGGGACCCTTGTTCCTTTAGCTAGCAAAAAAAAAAAAAAAAAATCAAGGTTATGTCTATAAAGGGAAAGGAAATTAATATAGTGGCGAAAAGGCAGAATTTTTAATAGATCTATACCTGCTCTTTTTTATTCCCTTTCTCGATGCTGATGACTTCACTGTGAAACCTTAGCAGTTTATTTAACCTCTTTTTTATTTGAACTATTAGAAAAGCAAACAAGTTTTTATTTTACTTCTAGGAGTAATGCTGGTAAGAGCATTTTGAACTTTGAACTTGAGCATTTGGACTTTGGCAAATATTGAGATTTTTAGTACAGATTAAGCAATTTGGGATTCATTTCAATATGCAGCTTGTGCTTTTGTAGAGCTTCCATATCTAAGATTGAAAAGATACCAATTAAAATTAAAACACCAGTGGTGCTTTGTTCAGAACAATGGTGAAAATAGGTAATGCAAAATTCAAGAACACTCTGCAGTAATAGGATAATAAATATTTTGTTGTCAGCTGGAAACCTTAACTGGGCTATGCTTCTGTCTTGAAGGTGGCTTTGAGGAGTTAGAAGGAGTATTTGGTCTTTTCACCAAAAGCAAAGACTTGTTTTACCTTCCCCAATAACAGCTTTTAATAATTTCCAGTTTCTTGAATGACTTTAATTACATACATTCAGTCAGTTATTTAATGAGTTCTCTCCATTATCTCTCATTCTTCTTGATTCCTGATTCCTCTGATTTCTCTTAAAGGCTCTTCCTATTAACCTCACTTCCTGCCTTGTATTCTGCAACTTCCAATTCTTAATAGTTGTTTATATTAAACCAGAAACTAAGGCAATCTTCGTGAATTAAGTCGCTTTGCCTTTTCGCTCCAGACAATTTCTGGAGGATAGATCTTTGACAGAGAGGAAAAATGGCAAATATGGAATCTGGTAAATGAGCAAAACCTACACCAGGATTGCAGTAAAGTTAGGGGGAAAAAATAATTCACTCTCATGGGAAGTAAACTGAACTTTTGCTTCTTCAATGTGCTTCATACTAGCACTGGTTCAGGTACGTAATTTTTATCATGCAAGTAACAATGCAAGAATCATCCCATGAAATGATCCAGGTGATCAGCCTTTCTCCAGCCCTCCAGTGGATAACAATTCTGTTCTCTTTATGGTTACCAGAGCTACTGGGAGAGAATAAATAAAAGGAAATCATAGAATATTCTGCCTTATTTGATAGCTTCTTGAAAGGGAGATTTTTTTTGACCATTTTTACAGCTTTTAAAAGAATGAAATAAATTTAGAGTTTGGCAAGTTACTTTATTTTAGTTTTTTTTCCTTATTTTGTTTATTTTTAAGAATAATCCTGAAATATTGTACAACAA
Organism: Myiozetetes cayanensis; assembly: GCF_022539395.1. NCBI lineage: Eukaryota > Metazoa > Chordata > Aves > Passeriformes > Tyrannidae > Myiozetetes > Myiozetetes cayanensis. The sequence continues at coordinate 45,169,577 of NW_026087853.1, read as the reverse complement.
GGTATCTTGCTTCAGATTTTGAAAATGTGATTTTTAAAATGGTGGCATTTGATACTTTCTCTTCCTGCATGATATTAGTTGGCAGCATTTTCCTCCATTATAGCTAAACAAAGAAGGCCATTTTATAGTGTCCTCTCTGTAGTAGAAGGTTGTCTGAGGACTATGTGTTCAAGGATTGTCTGGAGATGTTGTAATATTTTCACCTACTTTGAAATGACTTTGAGGAGATTCCAAGGTAGTATATTTTTTTCTCTTTTCTATCCTGTTGTACAGAGTAGAAGTTTTGAATGCTGTCTGTCCAAGAAAGAATAATCTTTGTCAGAGAAAGATACATAATACTGTCTTGTAGCAGTACTGGAGGACCATTTTAATGGATTTCTTCTGTGCTGGAAACAAATGACAGTCCAGTAACAGTACTAGTGGTGTAAATCTCATTAGAAGTTGTTTTATTTAGGCTTGCTATTTTCTATGTGATTTTTAAGCTATTTATTAAAAATCTTTAATACTTCTACTACATGTTTTTAATTTGTACATTCACCTCCTGGAACATTTACCATACCCAGGCATGTTCTCTTCTCCTACCCTGTGCTAAAGCATAGTTTAAGAAAGTGATCCTGTTTATCATTCTAATTTCTACATACTTTGCAAACTTTGACACACTGAAATAAAAAGTTCTCAAATAAGAATACTTCAAGTGGGTAGTGAGTGTGTTGCTTTCAGAGTGGCTTAAACCTTCTCACAGTGTTGCAGTACCAAAAAGGGACGTTCCTGGTACCAGAGTTGGAATTTACCTAATCCAAATAAGGGAACAGAGTTCCCAAACAAAGTGAATTAGATTAGCATCTGAAATTCAACTCAAGATCTGGTTGAGGGGAAGAGGAACATGTTAATCCTAAAATAAATTAGAAATATAAATAAAATATTGAAAATATTGCAGGACTTTTGATCATTCTGATCTGCTTGTATTGAAAAAGAACTGTGTCTTAGGCAAGAACAAACTTAAAAGACAGCTAAGCAGGGGAAGATAAATGAGAGCTGCTAATCATTCACAACTGCAACATTTGAAAAGCAGTGAGACTGGCTGAGGGACTTGCATAAAATGTATTTATTTATTTACCCATATGGTAAATGGCACTGTTAAATTGGAGAACTGTGCTTTCAGTTGCTAGGAAATGTAAAATGTATAAAGACAAAATCCAAGAATTTGTTAGAGAACTCTACAAAAAAAAAAAAAAAAAAGAAAAGCTGTTTTGAGGACAGAGCTGAAGTAAATTATGCATTGAGATGCCAAGGAGTGATTTTTGAACTAGCAATGAAAAAGTAGTAACTCTTTATGAGCTTGAAGTTTCACTGAGTTCTATTTAGTTTTGAGCTGCTTATGCATGTTACATATATGCTAGTGTTCAAATACATGATTTGGTTTTATTTTGATAAATTTCATATCTTGAATATTCTGCACTTGGTCATCCAGATTATTAATATTTTTCTAAATTTCTTAATAAATATTATGCTGTTTCTGTTGGTCAACTTATTCATGCGGTTCTCTACAGTGCCTTTTGGATATATGAACTACTTCAAATTTGACAAAGACTGATGCTCTCAAAGATAAGCAAACTTCTCTGAATACAGACGGCTTAGCAGAGCTAAGTTAGGGTTGTGAAGAGAGCAGGTCTCCCCACCGTAATCTGGTTGCTGGTTACCAGAGAATCCATGTAAAACTCAAGGTGTAGGAAGCTTTGCTGTTTTTGGAACTGAGGGTCTTCTTGTCTGCTGTGAACTGTGTATTTAGATGGTCTAGAGTAAGTCTTGCCTATGCATTTCTCACTGTGATTCCTTGGATGTGCATTCAGGGAATATTGCAGCAGCTTTTTGAGGGGTAGACGTAGCTGGTGGCATGCTTTCTCCTTGACCATAGATAATTTAGGACTGAAAAAGGTATTCTTGTCACATTCAAATGTCAGGTAGACAAAGGAGTTGTCAGTGAAGAATGGTACTTAGCTACGTTACATAATTTCTATTTATCAAAGATACTGCTCTCAGAGCATTAAGCCCATTGATGTTATAGATAGTTTTCTGGGGAACAGGTAAAAGGTAGCATTCTGTTTGTCTCAGGCTACTGTATTCACCCTTTCTTTTTCTTTTTCTGCTTCTTCCTTTTGAAACTGCTTGACAGATGCTAAGGTTAATGAATTTTAATTTTAATTTGGCCTTTGCCTTGGGTTGCTGACAGTTCCTTCTATACCACAGAGACCTTTCTTTTCCAACTCACTTCATGTTTCAGTAAGAAGTAGAGCGTCTGATGGAAACTTCTTCATGAATAAGTGAACCCAACTGGAACACAGCCAAACACTGTCAGAACTGGCTCCTTGAATCCCAGTCTTGTGTTTCACCATGGTTTGAGAGATTAGATTCATTAACCTCTCGTTAGAAACATGTCAATGCTAAAATCCCACAGTATGTTAGATTCAGCCTATTAGAAATCCCAAAAGGCCAGTGAACATTAAAGAATTAGCATTTCTTATTCCAGAAGTTAATAGATTCCTTATTTGGTTTCATTTCATTTCACTGATATGGTAACTTCTTAGGTGCTTTTCCCTTTAGAATTAGCAGAAATGTTGTTTTGATAGAAAAAGCTTTTATCATGGTAGAAATTGCAGTATAAAAATGTTTATTTAATTGTAATGTTTCCTATGTATGTGTACAGAGAGCACTGCATGTATAGAATATGATGTACTTTTTACCTATAAATATAATAACACTTTCAAGAGTTATCTCTGTACCAGTGATAATTTAGAGCTTGCTATTTATAGGATATTAAATCCTATTTGAACAGGTCTAAATGCATCCAGATATTAAAGCATTGTGTTTAATTTCAGAGTTCAGCGTCTAAGATAGAAAGAAACATAAATTCCATTGTCTTTTGACCTAAGGAGCTTTCTCCTCTAATGAGAATAAGCACTGCAAAATAATTTAAGTGAGATGGAATTCATTCTACATCAGTCATATTACATAGCTTCTACTCAAGCTTGATGTTAATGCCTGTTAAAATCTATAAAACAAGAAGTAAATGACCCTTTACTAGCAATACATTTTTGTGTGTATTCATCTGCTACTGTGAGCAAAAAAAGAAATTTCCATTTCATGTGGCTGTTATAAGAAGCATGAAATAATGCTTTTGAATCGCTTAATGTCATTTGTTTGAAATGGAAAACAGTATTTTCAAAGACATTGCACTTTGTTATTCAGAGCTACGCTTATCAGCCACCATTATTAGGATATTTGGCTGCTATTTCAAAGTACAAGAGTGGAACACGGGGTCATTAGTAGGGAAATGAGAAAGAGTTAGACTGGCAAAACTGTGCTTTGCTCTCCCTGAGACAGAAACAGGAACAGCCACCAGAAAAAAACACAAGATCAAGGGGATTCTTTATTCTCATCCTGCCTTGCAGAAGGCAGTAACTTGAAGGAAAAGAGTAAATGGAGGCAAGTATGTTCCTGGAGCAGCAGGCAACCCCCTCTTTGCCCACCTTGCCTTCCCAGGTGTTTCTATACAACAGTTACGAGGCTCTGGATGTGAAAGGTAGGTCAATGGATGATGTAGATAATGGGCCATCTACACAAGAGATGTTTGCAAGGTCAAAAAAGACTGCTCCCTGTACGACAACCATCTCCACAAGGAAGAAAAGATGGGTTGTGGTGGTAGATAACTCCCTTCTGAGGGGAACAGAGGGTCCAAATATGCCAGACAGACCCTCCTCTTAGGGAAGTCTTCTGCCTGCCTGGGGCCTGGGTTAAGAACATCACTAGGAAACTTAGCCTAGTACAGCCCTCGGACTATTACCCATTATTGCTCTTCCACGTGGATGAGAATGAAGCTGCAACACGTTGTCCAAGGGCAATCAAAAGAGATGTCAAGGCCTTTGGATGGGTGGTAAGAGAATTCAGAGCCCAGTTGTGGGCAGCAATATTGGAATAAACAGATGGGTCCAGTCTGTTAAGACATAGCTCTGTGGGTGGTGTGACAAAACTTTGGGGTTTTCTGGTCGTAGGATAGGCTATATGGCACCAGGCCTCCTGGTGTCACATGGAACTCACCTTTGTCAAAGGGGGAAAGGGTCTTTGCTCATGAGCTGGTGAGGCTGATTGACAGAGCTTTAAACCAGATTTGAAGCGAGAGGGGGACAAATTGTGGGATGACATGCCAGGTTTAGAGGCATGGAGTGCTAGCAAGGGCCCTCAGCATTGCAATGTGCTGGGTACACTGGAGCACACTTGAAGTCTTACAGAGAAGCCAGGGGCTCCTGAGATAATAGGAGCCAACAGGGAAACACCAGTGAAATACCTCAAAGGAATTAAGGTGTGTTGCTCTAAAAAGGTGACATGTCCAACAGCCCAGGTGAAGAGCTGTCTCTGAGGAATAACTGTGAGCAGGTTGAAAGCCTGTGGGGAAGAACTGGAGACAGAGGCAACAAAGAAGACCTTGTGGTTGGTGTTCACTACTGGTCACCCAATCAAGGGGAGTCTGTTGGTGGAACCTTCTTGCTCGTGGGCTCCTGTCCTGCTGGGGTACTTCAACCACCCCAGTGTCTGCTGGGAACTCAACATAGTGAGCTGTAGGTATTGCAGGAGAATCCTGGAGTGCACTGAGGGTAAGCCAGGTAATAAACAGCCCTACCAGCAGGGATGTGATACTGGGCCTACTGGTGACCAGTGCAAGTGAGCTAATGGGCTCATCAAGATTGGAGGCAGCCTGGGCTGAAGTGATCATGCATCGGTGGAGTTCACAGTCCTGAGGGATATGGGTCAGGGGAAGCATAAAGTCAGGACTCTGAATTTCAGGAAATCAAAATTCCGTCTGTTCAAGGAGTTAGTCAATAGGACTCCCTGGAAAACTGCACAGAGGAATAAAGGAACAGAAGATAGCTGGCAGATCTTTAAGGACACTTTCCACAGAGCAAAAGAGTTGTAACAAATCAGGAAAGGATGGCAAGAGACTCGCATGGATGAGTTAAGAATTGCTGGTCAAAGTAAAGGGCAAGAAGGAAATACACAGTCAGTGAAAGCAGGGACAGGTATCCTGGGAAGAGTATAGGGATACTGCCTGTATGTGTAGGGATGGGCTCAGAAAGGCCAAGGCGTGGCTAGAGCTGTTCTCTGCAAGGGATGCAAAAAGTAATAGTAAGGGCTTCTGCAGATATGTGCCAGGAAGGCAAAAGAAAATGTACCCCCCTGATGAACACGACTGGTACAAACTGGTAACAACAGACAGAAAGAAGCCTGAGGTACTAAACAATTTTTTTCCCCTCAGTCTTCTCTGGCAAGCTCTCTTCCCACATCTCTTGAGTGGATGGACCTCAAGGCAAAGTCTCCCACCATAAGAGAAGATAAAAAGGGGTAGAAAGGAGGACTCTGGGAACTACTGACCTTTCAGCTTCACCTCTGTGCCTGGGAAGACCATGGAACAGATCCTCCTGGAAGCTGTGTTAAGGCATATGGAGGACAGGGATCTGATTTGGGACAGCCAGCGTGGCTTACCAAGGGCAAGTCCTGCCTGACCAATCTAGTGGCCTTGTGTGATGGAGGGACTACACTGGTGGATAAGGGAAGAGGTGTGAATATCACCTATCTGGAGTTCTGTGATGCCTTTGATATGATCCCCCACACAACCTTTTCTCTAAGATGGAGAGAGATGGATGAGCTGGTCAGCAGATAAAGAATTGGCTGGATGATTGCATCCAGAGAGTAGTGGTCAATGACTCAATACCCAGATGGAGTTCAGTGATGAAAATTCCAGCCAGGAATTCAGTTTGTTTTACAGATTTAGTCAGGCATCACACATACTATTTCTGCGGTGGAAAGTTGTACCTGTTTCAACAAAGGAGTATGAAAATACTTCTCACCTGCTTTGGTTGTTGACACACATTTGTGTTCTATTGTGCACAACCTAGAGAATTCTTTGTTCCGTGGTTTAGTGTTTGTAGGAGGGGTTTTTTTTGGGGTTGTTATGGTTTGTTTTTTTTTTTCTTAAGGGTACCTTTAATCTTATTCTTTACTAAAAATCAAGATATTTTTCCCTAGAATATTAAACTGAAGAACAGCTTTTCAGTAGAATAACTATAAAGGAACAGATCACTTCTGTCTGGTGGTGGTTCTCAGTTGCATTTATGCTGTGCAATATGTGGAATTCCTGATCTACACGATTTGGAAGTCGTCTGTGAGATGTGCCTTTGTAGGACCGACTGCCATAAGTTTTGTGATGAGTTTTAATTCAAGAGATTTTTGCTTTCTCTGGTGCTAAATACCAGACGTAATGTAGCATATTGCTTAAAAATAATGACATAAAAAAATCATACTTGTCCACACTATACTAATACTTGTCTACTTTCATGTACAAATAGAAACTTTGGTTTGCTTTGTAACTTTCTAGAAAATGCAGTTTACCAGGAGCTTCCATTGGACCTGAAAAGCAAAGCCTATTTCCACTCACACAGACTTTCCTGTGGCATTGTGTGGGCAGTGGTTTTTTTTCCCAGGGTTGATGTGATTATGCATATTATTCTGAATGTGTTCTTTTGCACAGATGTGCTGCATTGCAGAGTGATAATTTGTGAAGCTCCTAGAGATTTGGTGTTGAATGACATTATTGCTAATATGGTTTTAAGGACCTTAAGTCTCAAAAGTCTTTAACTGTGAGCACCTGCTGGTGCTTTACTTTGTATTTTTGGAATTAAAGAGATCCTTTGGAAGTTGATGGGATTCTTTATTGTGTTTTAGAGGGATCATTTTTTTCCTATTTCATATGAAAAAAAAAAGTTTACTGGTGATTAATAAATAACTGGTTTCTGAAGTTGCAGTGAGTATTCTCACAAGGGCCATTGTCTACTAGTGACACACTTATAAAGATGCAGTAAAAAGGATTCCTTAATGTATGCTGTAAAAAAAAAAAAAGGCTATTTTTTCTAGTGCATCGTCTTCAGGGGGTAAGGTCACCATTGCACACAGTATATTTGGTTAATAGGCAAGTTGAAAATGAAAGGAGGTTGTTTCCAACCTCTCTGCTCAGTCACAGTTCAGCTTTAATTTTATATTCTCTCATCTTCAGATAGCTTGAACTCTGGGATATAGCACTGATGGCAACACATGCTGATTAAATTTGCCGTGATCTCTGAGTATCACAGGGCCACATAATTTGCTTTCTCCTTTTCTTTATCCTTCTAGCACCTCATTATTTTAGTAGCACTTTGTTGCAGTTAGGAAGGTTCTTTAACTGATGTTAGTGAAACAATGAGCAGTGTAGTTTGGTGAAAGTATGGGTTGTTGATCACACACTGTATCTGCTGTTCTCATTTTCCTGAGCTTTACAGATATGTGAGTGGGCATCACGACCCTTTATATAACAATTATTCTGGAAGGTTTAAGAAAGAAGAGTTGTCCTCTGGAAATATCTTGTTATTTTAAATAATTGTTAAACCAATGTTTTCTTTAAATATGTATTCTCACAGTATTAGGCAAGCCAAGAACCTATCGATTTAACAGGCATAATGTTTCAGTTAGTTACAAAGAAAACTTAAAATCATTGTATGACTAATCCATACAAAATATTGATCATTGGAAACTCCTAATGCTAGAGGAAAGACGTTTCCTAAGGGAAGCTTTAGGACGCTTGACATTCCACCTGAAATAACAGTAAGCACTTTCTTAAAGATATCTTTGTCAGGACTTTTGTGTTAGCTGCTTTTCTGTTTCAGTTTCTGGTCTTACTGACTGTTCCTTCTAAACTTAATCTTCCTTTCTTCAACTGTAGGACAACTTGCTTGTAAAGTGAGTGCTGGGTGATCTACTTATGGATAAACTGTGATTGCTTACCAGGCCCCTGCAATGTGTTTTGCCTAGGTGAAAGTTGGAAATCACTTCCTAGTTGCTTACTGTCCTTAAGACCTCCATCTCTGGCAAAGTAATTGTTGCACCTTTGAGCATTAAGACATCCAGTATTTCCATTACTGATGTTTTCTGGTTGATTCATTCATAACCTGGCAATTGTTGCTAATCCAAGGACTCTGTGCAGTTTCTGAACAGCTCTTTTACTAAACCAAATTCCTATAAGCATACAACAACTATCTCAGTGACTGGGTCACACGCACTGTTTATAAATGGATGCAGATCAGCTCTATGTCCTTTACATTGTTGTGTATTTTTAGAGCTAAGGCAAGTAGAGCCTTGCAGTGTCTGCCTACAATCTCATTTTCAATTACTTTTACGGTCAGTAGTTATTCTTCATAATAGAAGATTATGTAAGCTTTCTATTTTTGTCTCATTCTAGCTGTGGCATATAAATAACTTTTAATACTCTCTAATAGCAATGGAATTGCAAATACATACTTCAGGGCATTTTCTTACTGAGATTTGCTAATGTCTGCAATTCATAAAGACCTCAGTGGTCAACCTGACTGTTTCCCTCCTGTCATTGAGCCCTGTGCGGTGAATTGACATTCAGAAGCTTGTATCTAATTACACTGGATAATAAGTATACTTCCTTTAACAGTGGCTATTAACAGAGGATACACTTCATATTTTATGTATTCTTTCAAGCTGACGTAATTTTGGAAGTAATATCCAGGGAGAGGTGGGTCGACATTTCTTAAATTGTGTTAAGCAGATGGACCTTGAGTGATGTCCTTGATGGAAGGACACAATTCTTGTGATGCACCAACAGAAGCAAAACTGTCTTACATCAAGGAAGTATTTCAAGATCCAAGAGATATTATTAAGGCATAATATTTTGACTTCTCTAAAATAAGAATTATCTTGCCTTCAGGTAGGAAGTGTTTTGCATGAGAGAGCAGGTTCTTTTATCTGAATCACTGTTTTGAATAACACTGTGCACAAGATTGTTTATAAACATTGTATGTGTTAGGGCATTTTAACTTTATTTGTTCCTGTGTCTGAGGTGCTTGTTTGATGTATTCTAAGTGCTTTACATGGTCACACAGTGTTTTTTCAGAGTTAACCTTTGTAACTTAATGTGTTCATAAAAAGACTCCGGACGAAATTACCACTTGCTTTATGACCTAAAGGTGATGCTTACCACCAACAAAGAATTCACATGTACTACATCTCTGTAGTTGCTGTTGTCTATCAGTAGTCTCAGTGCACTCTAGGCTGCCTTGACAACACTTGCACCATGCACTGATGTTTGACTACTTTTCACCAGCTTCCCCACCTCTTCTGGATGTTTTCTTTGTAAATCACAGGCTTCAAATGCTTTTTTTATCCCCTCTTTGTGTTCAAATTACATAGATCCAGTGAAAGATGTAGCAGTCATCTTGGGGCTGAGGACAAGCGGTAGAACAAATATGCCTTGAATGTAAAATATTCTTAAGCAGCCTTTTCCTCTGAGGAAACATCGGCCAGTGTGGGGGTGCGGGATGATGGAAGGATATGTACTCTATCAACCATGTATTAGTGTGCTGTACTGATGATGCTGAAGCATAATGTTGAAGGGCTGAGGAAACACCCTCATAACCATTCTTAAAATTGGACTTTTTACGCTTACTTTGAGCTGTTCAGTGTTCTGTTGCAGTATCAGTGCAGAGTAGAGCACACAGCTTCTTTCTTTTTTTAATGCTTCTCTTGCACTACTGTGTTGTTGCTGTATTTCAGCAGAGCTTTTTGTAATCTCAGATCTAGTCTCTAGTTCTGTGAACTGTTGCAAGAGACAGACACAGTCCCTCTTACTAAGCAGAAGACTCTGGTTAAGTTCTTGATGTTTCTTCAGCAAATTTGACTTTTTCTATTATACATGTTTCCTGTACAATATCTCTCTTGTTCATCTTCCTTTGTTCCAAATACTGTCATAACCAGTGAGTCCCAACAAGCAAAGAATATGGAGAAGGAAACCACTTATCTGGTAAGGTAAGAAATGAAAGCTCAAGGAGGGAGTGTTTAATGAGTGACAAACCCCCCTTGCATTATAGGTCACATGCTTGCCAACATGGTGAAGAGGACTTTCAAATAAAGTTGCCAGGGAAGGGAAACCTCAGTTCATCCCACTCCTAGCAGTTCGATTCCAGTGCCACTAGTAAATGCCCTGAACCTGGAGAGCAGTCACAGGTCAGCAGAAGAGCACCTGAAGGGCAGCACAAAGGAATCCCAGACACTCCAGCCAGTAAGTTGGCTTCACTGGGGGCCCAACTTAAACACCTCTGTGCAACCACACACAGCGTGGGGAGTAGACAAGAGGAGTGAGATGCCTGCAGGGCTATGATCTTATTGGCAGCAGGATGACTGGACTGTTGGAATGGAAGGATACAGGCTCTCTAGGAAGCACAGGCAGGGGAGATGAGGAGTGGGTGTCACCCTCTATGTGGATGAGCAGCTGGAGTGCATGAGGCTCTGTCTGGAGGTGGAAGAGGAGCAAATGGAGAGCTTATGGATCAGCATTAGAGAGAGAGCAGGGACAAGTGATGTTTTAGTGGGGTGATACAGCAGGTTTTTTTTGACAGTTCTATGATAAGTTCAGTGTGCTTATTTTAGAATTCATGTGAGTGCCTCCGTTCTCATGTCATTTCAAAACATTTAATGAAATGCATCATCTTGCACTGATTAGGTACTATTGTATGGAAAATCTACTTGTATAGCAGTCTGCTAGATTATGAATACATAAGCCATTAACTTGCAAATTTATTGGTGAAGTATCTTCTAGACTTCGATGTAACACATCAACCTTTTGATTTTGAGCTAGACAAATAACAGTTTACTGTCTCATTCTCCACACTGAGCCAAAAAATAAGGGGAAGGGCAGGAATAACTTCATTGCTTTTCTCATTAGTTGCCATTGAAAAAGGCTGTATGAAGTTATGGGTAAAGTATATTCCATTATTTAGGCTTCATTCCTCTTTCATTTTTAAGATGTCCATTATTCTGAGCTGGTTTAGGGAAGCTGTTCAGGTTGGACATTCAAATACATTTGATTTCACATTTGGGAGTCTGTTTTACTGCTTTACATTACTTGGCTGTGCTTATGTTTATGTGCCAAAAGGATCATATTCATAGGAAGAGACGTCCATTTCACTGGGAACGCATGCACTGAGCTGGGACACTCAGCTGGCCTAGTGGAGCCAGTACCGTCCTTTCTACTGTTTTGTGACAGCTGTAAAATTTTCCAGGAAGTGTGTGTATCCAGCTGGAGATTTTTTGTTGTTTGTGTGTGTGCAAAGGAATGGTCAAAAAGAGAAAGGGTGGTCTAGCAAGTAAAATAATGCCAGTGTAGTAATGTGTAAGGGACAAGGGAAAAGGGATATTTGTTAAGAACGCACACACAAAGTTCATCTCCTTTCTGGCATCCAGAAGATAGGACCCTATGGAACAATGCATAAAGGGGTGATCTTGAGCACTGTCCTAAGTAGAACAGGCAACTATGCAGTATCTTTGAGTAGAAAATAAGATAATAATGCTTCTGTGTTTATAGATTTTGAAGTCTACTTTTTCAAGAAGCTTAAGGGGCTGCAGTACTATCACACTGAGTGTGTGCACATATTTATATGTATTCTGTCAACATCATTTCTGTGCTTATATTAGAAAATATGTGTTGCTTGCCCTGACTTTAAGGACTTTACTGGTTAGCAGTTTAATGAATTCAGCGAGGAACTGGACTCTGCTCGTAATTCTCTTATTGACTTGCGTAGCCTTTGGCAAATTGCCTAATATTTGCATTTCTAGTATTTGAAAAATGTTGGTGCTTATTTTTGTATACTGCTTCTGGGGGAAGCTAGCTTTAGAGTGAAAAATTGCTGAATAAAGTAGTGTTTATTTCTATATATTAAGCCCATCACTCTAAGATTTCTTCCGTATTTAGTTCCTCAGGCAAAAAAGCCTCAATTCAATAATATTGTCTTTCTGGTACAGTTCCCAAAATTATTTTGAGAGAACTGATTGTGATATTAAATGTAGAGAGGACGTAGAAAGCATGAGAAGAACAGTGGATGAAATATCTCTGAAACACTCAGGTTTTTCATGCTTTCTGGACACTAAATGTACGGATAAAGGCTTGCTGAATTTTTACATCATAAAAATTAGTGGGTTTGTAGTAGCAATAATGCTAATACTTGAGTATATTCATCTTAATGTTTTGAATTTGGTTTCATTAGAGGTATACAGAACAGTAAAACATAATCTTGCTTAAGAATATTCTCCTTGGCTATTTAATTTTAAAAAAAAAAAGTTTAATGTACAGAAGATTAGGATGTAAATGAGACATCAGAGAAGTTCCCAGTGTAGCACCTTGCCAATTATATTTTGATGTTACAGACTACTGATGGATGCATATGTGTGAGAGATATATATATATAAAATCTACTTAATTTGACAGTTCTTTGAGAGCCTTCCTTTTTAAATTTCATGATGCTTGAGTGTTTAAAATCTGTTTAAAATCTATTTCAAATCTTTTACCTATTGAGAAACTGTAACACCAGTTTGATTTCATTTTTGCAAAGAAAATTGTGTGAGTGTATGAGATCTTGTAAAAGAAAAACCAATGAAATTCTCTCCAATATATGATGAAAGGAGTGGACAAGTTTAAGATAGCTCAGTCAGAATTGTCAAAATAAAAGTATTATGTATAGAAAGTTATTTGTAATCAAATAAGGTGGCACTTACGTAGGTTACACTGTTGAAGAAAGATTTAAATGGGTTAGTGGGAATAATGTCCTACAAATTTGAGTCAGTAATAAAAGGTGTGAGACAACAATTCTTTTCTACAAATTCCACACAATTATTACCAGCTGGTTGTCTGCAGGCTTACCAGCCTCTACATCCTCTTGGGGGCTGATAAACTGAGTATTTACAGAAATACAAGCCCTCAAAGCATGGTGCACTTGAGGATTCAGACTTGAATGTCTGCGTGCACCTAAAGTGCCCACATGTAACCTGCTTGCCTGCCTGCCAAACCATTCTAGTAAGTGAAGCCTAGGGGTACACAGCCACTGGAGGATGACTGGTGAGGTCAGTGGACCTCTGTCTGAGGGGCAGCCTCTGGCACGCTGTCATAGGGCAGGCATGGTGCCAGCATGAAAGGAAATGTGGCTCTCCAGCTCTTTAAAGCCGACTTCTGCCCATGAACCAATTCCTCCAAAATGTGCTGTGACAATTAATCAATTACTGTATGTTAGAAAAAAATTAATGGACTAGTAATAACTAAAGCTAGTGAAGCAAATCAATAGTGCTCAATGAAACAGTAATTTTAACAGTGAAAAGCTCAAATAGTAGAAGACACACTCGGACACACAGCTCACTCATACAGGACTCGTTACAGGTACGTGCTGTGTATAATCCACGCTGTGGCTACACCACAGGAGTTGTATTCCCATGCAGTGTCCATGACATCTGACTGCAGGGGGGCACCCATCTTAGCCGAGAGAACTGAGAAGAATGGGGTCATTGTGACCCCTCAGCATGACCACAGTCAGTAATTATAAAATAATCAGTAATTTAAAATTACTTCAACCTAAGTCCAACAACAAGGGTGAGATTTCCTTTGCGTTTTGATGCTGCCTCCTTGGAGATTTTGTTTCTGCACATAAGTTATGCCTGCTGGTGTCTGTTCCTCCAGGGTTTTTTTAAAAGTTTCTTAGCCAAAGTAATACAAAAATTTTACTTAGATTAAGCAACTCTTTTGTCCATATTTAATTCAGGGTTTTGTTACTGAATGTGTTGATGCTCTTTAAAAAGCAGGCAGTTTTGAACTGTCTTTCTGAAAAAAAATAAAACTGTACATGGCAGATATGGACAGGAGGAGTCACCTCAACTAGCAGCAAAACAAATTTTTCGAATTTCTCTCAATCAGCTGTTTCCATCAAAACCAGTAACTGTTTCCAAGAAAATATTTTCTCTAGGTTTCAGTTTGTTGTTTTGGGTTTTTTTAACAAATCTCATAGCATTCAGATAATTAAAATGCCGTAACAGTTTTCACATTTCATTGCCTAATTAACAGCAATAAAGACCACGCTAAATCAGGATGAATTCGTAATTTCATCACTAATCGCACAAATGTGAGTGTCAGCATCATAATGAGATGCACAAATCTGGAGGTAATGAGGCTGTGGCTGTCTGGAAAATTAGAGCAAGTGCTGGCACACGTTGTACAGCAAGGTTTATTCCCATTTTATTAATTATATACTTGCACAGGGAATTGTAACCAACTCAAATTACTTTAATTTGTGAAATTCATGCTCTAGCTATGAACCTGATATCTGTGCATGAAGTCGGGTTCCCCATCATTCCCTTGGTGCAAAAATTGCAAAACATTTCAGTGCCCTGAAATGCTTGTTTAGATGTGAAGACTTTGACATTCTAACACGTGAGGACATTGCAAAGCTGATGGCAGCTTCATTTCTTGCCCTGTGAAATAAGCTTCTCTGATTGATGAACTGTTTCCAGTTAAAAGAAAGTATAGTTTTGCATTCTAACAAAAACTGTTGCAGTACCACAGACCAAAAAATACTGATTAAAACTTGTTGATTTCTGTGAAATTGTTTGTTTTTATGAACAGAACATACATCTGGTTTAGATCAAAGTGATTAAACTATTTATACTGATTCTGCCCTGAGGCTGTATAATAAACTTCTTAGTAACTGGGATATTTACACATCTGAATTGACTTCTTTGAAACATGTACACATTTTATGTCAATAGGCAAGGTTGACAGTGATCTTTTTCACACTGAAAATATTTTATAATTAGTTAATATTCAGTGCCCAAATGTCATACCTTAAACTTTTGTTCTAAATGCTACTGGACTGGTACATTGAGAATTTTCTGTAATATGCTCATAAAATCTCTATTGTACCTATATTTAGTTTTTGTGTTGCAATAATGTTTCTAACCAAATAGTATCATACCTACTATCATTGCCAAAAGGGTTATTCACAAGGGGTTGAATGAGTTGTGTTTCCTGGGCTCTGTTTGTTTTGATACTGAGAAGTTGTAAAGGTACCAGTGAGGTTAATTATTATCTTACAGGAAGAACACTGACAATCCCACAGTGGGAAATGCTTAATTTATTCTCTTTCACTAGTTAAATGTTGTTACTAGCAGGTAATGTCTTGTATCAGGAGTTAATAGATAAAAAAGTTATTCCAAAACCCTTCTCTAGTCATACTGAATGCTGTGTTAACTGTTGTACCAGCCAACGTTCATTAAATCCGAGAGATCCTGTCTCCAGTTGCAGATAGTCACCAGGAAGAGCTGTTGTTAGGTTAGAATGGGTGATGTTCCTGGTAAAGGACTGTATGAACAGGCATCTTGTGTGTGCAACATGTATTGTTTCAGATGGGAACTATCTTTTAGTCAATCATAACACAAAACCTTGATGCATTTCATTGCACCTTTCCTTCAGACTGGCTTGTGCT
This sequence comes from Myiozetetes cayanensis, assembly GCF_022539395.1. Classification (NCBI taxonomy): domain Eukaryota; kingdom Metazoa; phylum Chordata; class Aves; order Passeriformes; family Tyrannidae; genus Myiozetetes; species Myiozetetes cayanensis. Next base: position 45,154,173 of record NW_026087853.1, on the reverse strand, counting down.
TTTGCACGTGTTTCTGAGGTCGTTAGGTCTTTTAGGTCTTTGCATTAAGGGAAAACAGTAGTAGCCTTTTAAAACCTGGAGTGCTACTAAAAGTTGTTTCTTCATTTGGGTTTTCTTAATCAGCCCAGCTGGAATTATTCAGTGCTCTGCAGATAGTCTGCGTCATTAACCAACATGTGGGGTTTTCAGGTACAGCTGAAACCCAGTACTCATGTCTTCATCTGGTATTAACAGATGGTATTAGAAGAGGTTCACTGTGCTTTTTCGTAAGATTTGCTGATTGCTACTTCAGAAGAAAATTTTATCTGTGTCGTTTCCTACTTGGCACCACTTGTTCTTAAGGAATTTGACTTCAAAGTTGAAGTTTGACAGAACCGTGGTTCTAACACATACCATTAGGCTGGCTGTTCTGTCTCAAGATGCCATCTGTCAGGATCCTTGGTTTTAGGTTTCTGTTGCGTGGTAAAAGATTTTGGAGATCACAAATCTCTCGGAGCTTTTGGCCCAACAGGACAGGTGACAGATTGCAGTGTAACCCACGCAGTCAATGGTTGCGTGTTTTGCTCTGAGCTTATCCGTAGTCTTTGATGAATAGCAGGCATGTCCTCTTGACTCTGTCTTAGCAGAAAAACTTCCAGTAGAAATTACATGTTTTTCTCAATTTTTGTTCTCCTTCAAATTTCCCAACAAAGCAATCAGACATTTTCCGAATTCAACCTTGTCATATAGCTGTACATATTCTGTGACCTTTTATTTGACTTTATGAACATTATGTTGACCATCATATTGCTTTGGAATTTCAGGTAGTCACCAGGAAGACTGGTGACTTATTTGCATCCCAGTACTGATGTGCTATGATCAAGAGCTGACACTCGAATTTTTTTCCTAGAGTTTTTGCATATCTGTGAATATCAAGAAGACTTATGAGGTTTGAAAACAAGAAATAAATTTCCTTCTAAAAGGAAACTATATGTTTTATCTTAACATTTATTTTATATACTAGTTTAAATTTCCATATGCAACATATTGTTTTCAGTTATTTTGATTGGATAGAACAGAGGATTCTGTTTGGCTGGAAAATCCCAAAAGCTGTCAAAAAGTGCCCCATGACATTGGTACTGTGCACAGGATGAATTCCATCTAGCCACCATCACAGCTTCTCGTAGCTTCAAGAGTTTCTATTTATCTCAAGTATAGAATTGAGATCCAGGAATGTGATTTTTCTCAAACCTCAGAGAGGCAGAACTGTAGACAATATTCTCTTCCCAGGGTCTCATACATTGTCCCACAGATGCCTTTTTGAAGGGTAAGAAATGTTGAAACATGATTCAAATTTGAATACTTAAGTTTATTGGTAAAGATGATTTAAAGTAATATGTGTAAGACTCTTAAAGCAGCAATATCAATTGTGTTTGACCTAGTTTTCTGTGACTTAATAAGCTCATACTGGCTTTGGAAGCACTCATGCTTTCATACCATAAACTATTGTTCTGAAAAGTAATTATCCTTTGAACTGTGGTTAAAATTCATTGTTACTTCATTTATTATTCAGAAAGCTGTAGCCTTAAGAGTAGCTAAAGATACATGTCATGTATCTGTAATGAGTTAATTCACTTTCAGCATTGATCGACGCTTAATGTATAATTAGTAAGCAGATTTAACAATCTGCTAGGACGATACTCTGTTGCGTAAGCATCGTGCTCACATCTCACAAAATCCAGGGCAGAGAGAGGCCACTAAAGAAAGGTTGTCACAACAACACTGTTGTTGTTCAACAAGCAAAGGCAGTGTGTTGTGTGTTTCTGGATTTCAGAGTGTAATATTTGTGTGTTGTATTAACATCCAAATCGGTACTGGAAGGCAAAGTACAGTGGAGTATGGTGTGTATAACACTGGCTTTAGAACTGGAATGTCAGGAATTCAGAGCTGTGCTGCATGAGGCTGTAGGGTAGTGAGGGTTGGTCTCTTCTCCCAGGCAACAAGTGACAGAATGAGAGGAAATGGCCTCAATTGTACCAGGAGAAGTTTAGGTTAGATATTTGGAAAAAATTCTTCACTGAAAGGGTGGTCAGGCATTGGGTTAGGGCTCATAGGACATCTACATGTAGCACTTGGGGCCATGGCTTAGTGGTGAAGATAGCAGTTTTAGGTTAGTGGTTGGACTTGATGATCTGAGACGTCTTTCCAAACCTTAACAATTCTCTGATAAGGGACACACTGTTTTAAAATGAACCTTAGAAGATCTATAGGAATAACTGAAATTAGGTCCCTCTTTTGTGTGTGTTTGTATATTTTGCTGTTTTACATTAACCTTCAGCAGCACGATGGGAAGGTCAAGAGGGAGTTGTGGCTTAAAACACCTCCCCTCCCTTTACTAAGCTTGCACAGTCATAAATAAATGCAGTGCTCTTCACTCAGAACTTTTAAAGAGGTGTCTTGCAGAAATACTTCAGAGCAGTGTTTGAGGCCTTCCATCTATTCAGGCATGTAGTGTCTGAGTATCTACAGAAGGAATTTATGAATGAATGAATAAATAAGTAAACACTGTATGCATTTGCTTCTTAGGAATTTCTTTTGTTTCAGAAGAATACTTGGCCTGTGCCCTTTGCTGGTGGAAGCCTGGGCACAGCTGCCTGGAATAAACATTGATAAAGTAGCTGTACTTGTTTAGTGTAGGCTTGAAACCCTGAGATATATATATATATGTATACAGCATTCAACAGGTTCAAATAAGCAAAATGCAGATGATATTTCTTATGTTGCATTGACTTTCTGTGTTGCTCTGAGAACACTGGAAGAACTGGTAATGTCATACAGACATCAGCATGCCAGTCAGCTGTTCCCATGCAACAGTTAAGAGCTGTTTTAGTGAGCAAAATTATAGTCTTGATGTATTTAAACAGTATTCATATTACAAGCAATTAGAATAAGTTGTCTATGGAGAAAATGAAAAGTTTCTACACACCAAATATGGTAATTTTATCTCTTGAAATAGAATTCAAATAAAAATACACTCTATCTAATAATAATTATGAAATATCATAATTCTTGTAATTCCAGCTGGCCAGATGTTTGGTTGCTGGATGTTTTTCAGTGTAAATACTTGATTAGCCATGTGAGATGGTGAAACAGCTGCAAGAAAGACTTGAACAAAGTAGTAATCCCTAGTCATCAGAACACTGACTTTCGGAGGTTACTGCTTGTCAAACCAGTACACTTGAAAGGCTTTAAATTCGTTAATTTTTCACACATTTTAGAAAGATTCTTCTGACTGCAGCTGTAACCTGATCCAGTGTTTCTCAGAGGAACTGTTAGAAGGTAAAAGCTGCTCTGTTATCTCCAAGTACAAAACTGCAATAAGCATCTCCTGTGAAAGGAGTATCAGACAGGTGGAGTTGAGGAGAACATGCTGCTCTATGCGAGGGAAGAGTCACAAGCATCACTCACAGCAGCAGCTGTAGCAATTAGCCAAATAAACAGGTTTTATTGATGATCTGCAATAGCTAATAAACTTTTAATGAGCTATAAAATACCCCACGGATCAATCTTGCTATTAACAGTCTGGATCATAACCAATGCTTGTTAATTCTAACTAACCTCATTGTTGGAAAATGGAAAGAGTAAGTGGACTATATGCCAAATGTAAGAGTGGTGACATCATTCCAAATAAATTCTGGTAGCTTAGGGAATATTTATAATTTACATCAGCAGATAAAGCAACCATTTTGAAAAGAAGGGTTTGGGGGCATCTCTTTAGCTTTCCATGTCATTAAGTCAAGAATGAGACTTCCAGCTGTGGAGTTACAGCATAATCACAGAAAAGCTGATAAAGAAAACCAGGAAGGTTTGGGTGGGATAGGATGTGTTCTCTATACTTCCATATGACACAAAACTGTCTCTGGGGGGAAACACTGTTCAAAAGCACTGGGCTTAAGTAACTTTAGTAACTACTTGCCTGGTACTATATTTTTATCTGATTGCCTGAATGTTATTTTTCTCAAAAAAAAATAGGTTATTTAATGTTGCACACTGGCAATTAGGGTTTTTTTAAGATAAATAAATAGAAGGTTAATAGGGAGAGATTTAAGGATTAAGAAGTTGTAGAAAGTAAAATGTTGACAGATAAGATATTCCTTAAAGTTTGAAAATACCATACATAGTAAAGAACTCAAGACGTATTTAAATCAGTCTTACTGTTGTAGGATAAAGTCACTGAGATTCCTAGGATTTCAAGTGAGTGACTGATGTAACTGTGAATTTATGGGAGGTTCTTGCCAAATTTCCTGACAGTGTCAATGTTATTTTAATTTCTGATGTCACATTTTCTTGTGGTTAGTGCAGTGCTGTTATTTCAGCCATGCCATTGCCAAAATGTTGCTTCAGCTGAAGATTCAGATTGTTGTTGCAGGGAATTGCCATGATCTGTGTGTGTGCATGTATGTACATGAGTTAAAGACAGAAAATAATTGCTTAATATATGTCTTTATAGCTCTATACATGAAAAGCACTTGCCTCATTGTAACATGAAGTCCAAACATTAAGATTTCCAACATTAAATTCTTGCACGAAAATGTAGTCTTTGTATGTAATGTGTGATATCTTTTTATAATTAAGAGTTGTTTCATTCCTGGAGGTTTTTCTGTATTTTCCTCTTTGTTACCGAATTGTAACGGAAATTTTCTGACCCTAAAGTAACTGGTGATCTCAGAGTTTTTGTAAATATTTGCTTGAATACTTTATAAATATTTTGTTGCTGTCTGCAAATGTTGGCAGTTGGCAATAAAAATATTTGCAGGTATAGCGACCAGGTAAACATTTGCAGTGTGAAGTGTGTGAAAGACACTGTGGCACAAAAAAACCCTTCACTTAGCAAATGAGAAATAATGTGGCTAGAATCACACCTAGTAACCATCAAGGCTGTCCCAGCAAAAACTTCATTTACACTATGATTGTTGCTATTAAACTACCTCTACTTCAGACTTATCTGCAGAATGAGCAGAGCCAAATAAAGACTGTAGGTAAACCATTAAAATGTTGGCTTCAGTTGACTTCAGCAGGTCTTTCTTGCTCATTCTAAACACAATCTAAATTCAAAACAATTCAGTGTGTAATATTACATTTGGTGGTCATTTGGTTTCCTTCTGTTACGTAGTCAGGTACTTGAACTGTTTCGTATGAGCCGTAAGCAAATCTTTTATCAGGGGCGAGGGTGGGAGGTGGGGGTTGTGTGGGGTTGTGTAGTGAAACCAAAATACAGCTGTGATAGCCTGTTGCTGTGATACAGAATGAGTACACAGGTAAGTTCTTCAGAACAGCTTACCCAAATCTTTGAGATAAGGTGAGATGTTTGTTTTCAATTTGCAGTAGTTCTAATTAATGTAATTAATGTGGTGAGATTTCTTTAGAAGAATTTCACTGAAAATTTATGTATCTGCAGTTGGGTCTTACCTACCTAGACAACTCTTCGCAAGAGCTGCACACAAAAAGGCTGGGCAAGCAATGAAGTGATGTCACAAGCACCACTTTGTTCTGTTGCTGCACGTGCAGGTTGCTGGGTTTGAAGTTTACCATCATCGTTGTACTCATAACTTGGCTGGGTCTTGATTGTTTACAGTGCTGTCACTCTCCATACTTCCCTGATAGTTTTCTTGGAGGCAGATCCTTGTTTGTTCCCTGGTGGTGGAGTGTGCTTTGCAACTGTCTGAGTTCCCAGATGTGCATGAATCCTGAAAATTGACTGTTAGCACAGACTCTTCCTGAGCTCCTCTTGTGCAGTTTCTCTTGTCAGATATTTGTGATATTTACAGGAAAAATGAACAAATAAATACCCCCTGGGATTTGATAATGGGTCCAAGAAAACAAACACTCTCCAGTTTAGCTAGAAAGGGAAACATACAGAGGGCAAAATAATAAAAGTCTATGTATTTCTTATGGGTTTACTTTCCTCAGTAAAATACTATTTGAAGTTAATGTCGGAGCCTCTAAAAGTTTATTATTCCCCTCCTGCACATAGTTTTTACCCTTCTGCTTAGGAGAAAAGTATTGTCTGTTTGCTATTTTCTCCCTGAAGAGCCATTACATAACCCCTCCTTTTATAACCCTTTGTCTCTCTTTCCCAGGCAGCCTTGTCTGAGGAGCCAAGTTCATTCATGTATTTAGAGCCTGCTAGAATTAAAAGTAAAGTGAGTTTTATCTTATGTAGCAAGCCCTCGTGCAAGGTTGCTTCCTCTGAACAGCTGGTCAGCACATGATTCTTTATTGCATCTGACCTTGGAGAGCAGATGCTGCTCTGACAGAGAACTGCAGAGGGTGTACACCCTGAGGCTGTAAATGCTGCCATGTCTTGATAACCTTAAGCAAAATTCATAACTTAGTGATGTTCTCTGAATTGTCAGAGGTATTTGATGGAAATGCATCTTGAAGAAATGAAATTTAAAAGATTTATTGTGGACTACATTATATAATCTGTACTGTAGAAGTAATGAGAAAATGTTCTGAAAAAGTTCTTGTGATGTTTCTTTTGGATAGAACATGGTTAGAATGCCAATGCAAAGGCTTGTTAATACAGTGAAAGTGCATTAACAGGTGATACAGTATTTGGAAAGACATGAAAAGTGAAGGAGCAAACACATATCTCTTTATTACTTTTACAAAATATAGTTGGTCAATGCAAGAATTCTAGAATCCATTTTTGTTAAAGTCTATAAACATGAGAAGATGGACTGCATACATCATTGTTTTTGAGTTGCTGTAAGTGGAAAAGAAGTGAGGTTGTCCAGCCTCAGGTTTTCATTTGGATTATATTGTAAATTCTATTTCTCTATTTTGAAAATTTTCATTTTCTAGTTTAAATAGTTAACTATTTTGTTAGTCTGTTCACTTGCACAAATGACAAGTGGCTTCAAAACACTGGGCTTTTTTTACACCTCTGTAGTAAAATGGAGAAAAATAATTGCATTGAAATATTTCAGTTTTACAGTGAAGTCACAGTTTGATTTTGTTCCTTTTGCTATTCTATCTACATTGCACATTCTGCACCAGTTAGATATTCCTGATGCAAGAAATTGTTACTCCAGGTGACATGATGATGTAGAATGCTGGTAGTTGCCAAAAATATTAGAAAGAAAAGTGATGAAAATTATTCTCCTAACTAGCAAAGTTTTATGCTGACAAAACTCTGGTGCAGATTCCTTTATCATTTTACCCATTTTACTTATCCTGACTGAGTAACTGATCTTGGTGCTGCCAGTAAAATCTGTGACAGTCCTCTAGGTGTGTTTTCATTTGGGAGGGATGACAAAGTGGGGTTAAATCATGACATGCCAGTTGACTTTTTAAATATGTACCATTTATTTGATTAACCTGGTTTTCTTGACAGGGAGAACACCTTTATTATTTTATGGTTTTATGTCTCATCCTGAAATGTTGCTTTGTTAACAAGGACAGTAAGATGAAACTTGGAGGGATTGTGCACTTACAGGAACACCAGGATTATCCTATGTTATAGCCTAAAACTGCAGAAGGGCAAGAAATATGTGTGCTTTGTGATCTCTGAAGTGCCTGTTATTTATGGAGATTTTGTTATTTTCATTTCATAAGTAAGGAATTCTCATCTTTCACTATCACTTGCAAGTTTCCAGAATTTTGATCACTCTGGACTTCTTTTTTAAATCTTCAGATTTCACAGCATTATGTTGTGTTATCACTCATGCTCATGACTTGCAGGCCATGAAATCTCTGAAGTATATCTCAGTGAACTTACTTGCAACCGTAATATTCAACTGTGATACCATTGCAGTACCACCTCCTTTTATGATATTGGGCTGCTTGAATAAAGTTTTTGTGTGCCACAATCATGTTCTTCAAATTGTGTTTGGAGTTTTGCAAATAATGTGTTTGCTGCTTTTTTATCACACTGATTTGAAATAATTTTGATGTTACTGAATGTTTTTAATAGAGAAGTTAAGATCATTGTAACAAATCCATTTATGTATTAGCTGACATTACATTGACATTGACTTTTTAGAACCAGTTTCCAGTGGTAAGCAATCTGTTTTGAAACTTGGTAATGCTCTCAGTGGGAGAAGTGAAAAAATAACAAATTACTAGAAAATGTAGCTCATCTCTGTCTGCAGCTGACTTGCTGAAATACCATAACAGTGATTAAAAATAACAGCCATTTTATCAGTGTCCTTAAAGTCCAAGCATTAAGAGACTTCAATTTGGAAAAAATATGATCATGTTTAATGACTAGTTGGTGTTACAGCACCCATATATAAATGATAAATCAGACCTTACTCTCTTTTTAAGGCATTTCTCAGCATATTTGCATGGTGTATGTTTCTAAAAAACTAATATACCAAATTTTAGAACCCTTGTTCCTTTAAGTATATTGTACAATTGACTCAGCAAATTAGACCAGTAAGATGCCAGGTTTGCTGCAATTAAAATTAACCATCTGGTTCTTTTTCTAATCCTTTTCTAAATAGTCTGAAATTAACCCACTTGCTTAGATTTACCTTGGAGTTTGGTATGTTTCAAGGAGAGGTTTATGCACCAAATCAGCACTTGTTGGAATGCGATTCGGAATCTCATCTGCTCTTTTCTAGTTCCTCCCGAGCCCACAAACTTTGCAGGTGATTGACAGGTTCTGTTAGTGCTTGTTCCCATGTGGAGATTAAACCGTGACTGATGGAACTCTGTTCCAGACTTTTTCATTTACCTAGATGTCTCCCTCATCTACTGCAATGGCAACTACTTGCCCTGTGGGAAAACAAGATTGAAATAGGTGCTCAAACCAGGATAAGTTTTACATTCACCGAACTGATTGTAGTATTTATGGGCAAAGGAATACAAATGATTTCTGGTTTGTTATTTATTTCTTGGTTCAAAGGGATGTGTAGCAGACAATGGCATTGCCTGGAAATTGGCCAAAGTCTAGTTAAATGTGACCCTTAGATGAAAGTTGCTGTGTGATTTGTTAAAATCTACTTGGTAGATATCATGAGCTTCCAAGCACTAGAGCTGGCAACTGCATTCAGAATACTGTATTAGGTTAGTGAAACAGTTTTTCACTTGTAGTTCATGTTTCTGTGGTCCTTTCTTATTAATTTATAATATTTTGTTTGACTTCTTGACAATTTTTGAGCGCTAGACTGATGCTAAAAGAGAACTGCCTATATAAACTCTAAGGTCATTTTTCTGGGTGATAGCAGCTTATTCAGAACCAAGATGGTATTTTTCTCATAGTTATTATTTTGTGTTAATTGGCATCAGACATTGGTTTCCATTTTACTGTGACATAATCTGTTTCTCTGAGCTTCTGCAATTCACTTCGTTCAAGCTTGGTTTTAATTGACTCTGAATATTTTCTTATCATCAACAAGTTTTTCACCCTTGCTAATTTTTCCTCTTGCAGATATTTATGTATATAGAGTGAACTTCAGAGGTCACAGTGCGGATATTTGTGAATTGCTGTGGCTTACTTCTTTCTGTTGTGAAAACAACCACTTACTGTTGGCAGATAAACAGCCCATATGTCTATTAATTTGATGAAAAAGCCATATTCAGTGCAGAACTATGGATTCCTACTGGTATCTTCTTTCCATCTTGAGAGAGTTTGAAGTCAGAAAAAAACAGGCTTCTGAGACATCAGAAATAGAAAATTATGGCAAAAATTCATGTAACAGCTGTTCTCTCAGGGATGCATCAGTATGCCCAATTTACTTGCAGTCTGCCTTTGCACTGCCTGTAGTAGGAGATACCTGCCTACGTCCTTTGGTCACACAGAATAGTCTCCTTATATTAAAGCAGTTGTTGTCTTCCAATTCCGTCATTTCACATGCTCACAATTTAATCTACAGCCACGCTCTGCTCCCATTTACCCGCTGACAGAAAATGGATAGCAGGAAATTGTAGGCTGACGGAGCCACACATTACAGTTCTCTGTGAGTGACATCGCACTCCCCCCTGGGTGCTGAACCTGCGGATGCTCAGGTCGTGCAAAATACTTATGCAGCACTTTCCTCTTGAGAAATGCTGCCTACCAGCCATAGCTTTGCCATATTCTCTCTGTTGATCCCTCATTAGCCTGCAGATCAGCGTGTAACTGGAAGTGACTGCATGGCATGCAGGTATTTTCCAGCATTCCACTGCCAGCAAAACTGTGTGACACCCAAGTTTGGGGTTTGAAATACGTTCACTCCCCCTCAGGTTTAGTGTTGCAGAAGGGCATGATAACCATAAGGCAATCTTTGTGTTAATGAATTTTTTTATGAGTGAATAATGCATAAACCCAGCTCTTACTGCCACCAACAATCCATGTTGTTTTCTAATGAAATATGCATTTCTTTTATATTTGAAAAACATAAAGTACATTCATTTTGCAGGTAGTGCAAAATTTATGATCTTTTTAATTATTCATTTCAATGCTTTTTTAAGTTTGTAGGTATATTTAAATGACATGATAGATGACCACCCTGTCCCTTACCGACCCTTAAAATAAAATATGATATATTTGGAACTCTCATGGCCTGAGCCTTCTCTTTTCCCCGTCGCTTTAGATATGAGCTCTGCAGTCTGCAAGCCAGGTTGCCCAAAGCATTTGAGCGCTTAGTTCTTACTGAAGTCTTCTGTAGCAAAGGATCGTAATAGAAGGGAAATGTGTGAAAATGTTTGAGGCTCTGTGCTTCACCACCTGCAAGGCAGCGCTCAGTGTGTTTGTTACAGGATCAGACCTAGCATGCAGGTTTTGTGTGACTGTGCCATGTGCAAATCAGGGATAGAAGCATTTGATTTGTGTTTCTTGGCCTTGTGTGTATAACTTTACAGTCAGTACTTTATTTATGTATTTTGAGGATTGTAAGGAGGATTTTTTAAAAAGAACGTTTATCTTTGTAACTGACGTGGAGGAATAGAAATTTAGATGTAGGAAACACCAGTAATAAATCTTGATTTATCAGATCTGGATTGTTACATCCAAATGATAAAAAAGTAGCTTCTGACTTTCTTTCAGGTGTTCTGTATGAGCACTGGTCTAGGTCCTCTAACCTTGTTTTGTGCAATTTATATGCTTTAAAAATTGCATTTGTTGATGACATTGTAAAGAGGACACTTGGAGAAAATTCGTACTGACTACCATTTTGAACAATCAAAAAAGTGGGATGAAGGGATGTATTTTTGGTTTTAATAGGACTTCAGGTTTTCCCTGAGAGAAATCCTCAAGTACACCTTTCAGATACTGGTTTCTAAGTGTTTCTATTTGAAAAACTTGATATTTGTAAGACTCAATATTTGCAAAACTCAGTTCTTTGGAGGCTGTTTTTGAACAGCGTTTGTTTCAAACACTGCTTTTGAAACAGTGAGTTGCAAACCACAGGATACAGTTCTTTCAGCCTGCTGAGCTGTCATTGCAACTGCCTTGAAACTGCTCTCTTTTCCCTCAAATGAACTACCTTGACCACGTGTACATTTCAACCACTGCCCATTTGAGACTTACTGTGATGATTGTAGCTGATTTGCCTGAAATAACTCAGCAAGACATTTTACTGGATTTATAGGTGTAAGACTGTACTTTAACAGTGTTACTTTTTAACAAGGTTATGTTGTTTTCTGATTCAAAGTTGTGAACTATACATTCCTTCAGTTAGCAAAGTTCTTCCAGAGCTGTTCTCTCTCTCCTGCGTTGAACTGCTGTCTCTGAGCCTTGAGAACTTTTACAGTTGTAGATTTGATTGTTCACTTATTCCTGTACATCTGATTTTATGATATAAAGAAATGAGAAAAATTGTTTTTTCTTCTTCTTGCTGATGTTAAAAACCTTAGTAATATTCCTTTCACTCACTCAAGTGTCACTGTAGCAAGGGAGCTGACCAGTAGTTTGATTTACAGATAGTTCAAATGAAGCAATTAATTTTGTCACAGAATGAGTGTTGACCACAGTGTAACCACTAGACTGCAGTGTGCCCTCCCAAGAAGTTTCTTATTTCCCCTGAAATTATATTTAAATTCAACCATTGTCCTGTCTGACACATCAGTCTAAACAGCCCACATACTTCCCTTTACGAAGTCCTCTTCTGGATTTGACCTGGTTCAGCTAGGGATCATTCCACAAATTACTGAATTCTCTTTGCTCACATGTCTCACTGGGACAGCCAATGCCAGAATGTCACTCATCAGCATTTTCTTTGAAATATTTAATTTTCCGTTAGTGAATTAAAACTGAGTTTCACATTCAGCCCATAATGAATATCTTGGGGACCACTTTGACATACTGTTAACACAGATCTTGCCATCTGATTCTATTTAGCATCATCTGGGAGTCTTGCTGAGGATTAGACTTCCCTCTCTTGTGCAAGTACCAGACCCCTTTACTTTTCAACTCCAGCTCTGAAAGGCTTGATCAGCAACTGGTAACCTTTTCTTGAATGCTAATTTTAGAGATTCTCTAGTTAGCTATTTGTGGGATATTTAACGTAATCAAAAGCTGTCTGGACACAATCCTGAGTAATGTGCTTAGAGACTGAGCAAGGAGCTTGGACCAAATGACCTCCAGTGGTTCCTTTCAACCTTAACCATTCTGAGATTCTCTGATTCCTAATGAAAAGAAGATAGAAGGTAGCACAGTGAAAGCAGATAAATTGTTATATCTAATTTTTATTTGTTGTTAAACCTTCTGTACTGGCATTCTTTTTCAGAAATTTTCATCATAAACCACAATAAGGTCCTTCCTGAGCCTCATTTTTCTCCAGGCTAAACATCTCTAGCTCCCTCAGCTATTCCTCATAAGACTTGTGCTCCAGACCCTTTCCCAGGGGTGGTTGCTAGCTTTTTGTTTACATACTGCAAGGAGCTGTAAATTATTTGGCTTATACAGATAGAGGAACAGAGTGAAATCAGATTTCCACCAATCAAGGATTGCTGCCAAATCCTTCATGGTCCTTTCCTATATTAAAAAAGTTCCAAAATTTCTTTATGGACAGTACATACCAGTTAGACCTGAATATAAGGCTCTAAAATAATGTTGGAAGTAATTCATGTGGATATGATACTCAGTGTGAAGTTTCACTGTGTCTAGTAAAAGCGGGTACAATCTTGTTTTATGATGGGAATATTACATGTTGATAAATGACTTGCCTGTGACCATGAAAGAGAGGCAGGAGTAGCAAAGCAGCAACAGAGCATTTAACTCTGGTAGCTGTCCTATGTCCTAGGTCCTGCTCCCTCATTAGTAAATCATTTAGATTTACTAAACTGATTAGAGCAAAACTTGCTCCCAGCATCCAGTTCAGCCTTGCAAAACCATCATGAGCTTCAGCAAGTTTCAGCACATTATCAACAGGTTAATGTTTCTTATGAGTAGGAGAGTGAAAAAGGTATTTTTTTCTTCTGTCTCTACAAATATAATCCATGATGCAAATTGAGTTGGTCTTGTTCACATCTGGTATGCTGAGTGATGATGTTCTTTTGTATTCCATTTTTAATGTATGCTGGTTTGTATATTGACTTTTTTAGTACTGGTATTTTAATAACTAGGCTCATTGGTATTTTAATTATTTTTCAATCCTAATGTTTCTATGTTTGTCCTTAGATCTTACATACAGTTCATCTTTCTTTAATCTATTCTGAGTTCTGAAGATTCTTATAATTTTCAGTCTCCCAGTGCTGTCCTTTCATGGTCTCTTTTTTCTTCTTCTGCCATACATAATCTCTCTCCATGAGTTTCTTCTCTCCTTGATTATGGGCTAGTAATCAACCTGTCCTAGATTTCTACAAATGATATTACCTTGGGTTTATACTGTGCTTTTCTCTTGCGTTCATTTTAAGAGTACACATTTTTTTCAATATTTACTATATGCAAAATTTAAGTAATTTCAGTCACATTAACTGTTTCCTGATACATACTTAGTGATTTGTGAATTTTAGCTTAAGAAATACAATCATTTTGAACATAAATTTGAAATACTGCATACATTCTTAGAACTTCTTACAGAATGTATTTTCTCCAAAAATAGAAAAAAACTTTGAGAAAAATCTTTAGGAAATTTAGCAAAATTTTTATGAGAAGAAGCTAAAATTTTATGGAGTACTTTAGAATGTAACTGGAGTGGTGAGACTCCAACTTGATGTTTAAAAACAGGCAGAAGGAACAGGACTGATAAAGGACTGTGCCATTGCAATGACATCTCTACCCTGCCATATTTCACTGATTTTTTTTTTTTTTTCAGAAGACCCAGAATAAGCACTACCAAATAGTGACTCATATAAATACACATTTCATTTGCAGAAATAAACAGGAGTTCTAAATTCAGCAAAAACATTTAAGCATTGCAAAGGTCGAACTGGGTGACTGAAAACTGCAGGAATAAGAACTCAGGATATATCAAGGAAAGATGCATGAAAACAAGCATCTATTTAAGACCCTTATCAAATGAAGTTTGTTTGCAGAATGCAGTCAGTAACTAATATATTTAGGCAAAATTATTTCTATCCATGAGTGGATAAACTTAATTTTGAAATTTTTAGGTTTCCTAGGAATCAGATTGTCTTCTTGTAAGTATAAAACTTATTTGTCAAGTTACTTTTGATCCTTCCTGTGAAGCTTTCTTTTTTTCTGAATTAGAAGGTTTGTTTCTTTCTAAAATAAACAAAGCTAGCAAATCTCCTTAGGAATTACGCACTTTTTTTCCCATTAAAAATTGAAATAAGTATTTTTAATTTTATGTCAGCATACGCATTTTCTATACATAATTCCTGAACTTTATAGAATATAAAAATGTTATCATCGAATGGTTTGGTTTGGAACGAGACTTGAGAGATCATCTAGTTCCAAACCCCCTGCCATGGGCAGGACCACCTTCTGCTAGACCAGGTTGCTCAGAGCCCTGTTCAACCTGGCCTTGAAAAGTTTCAGGAATAGGTCATCCTCAGCTTCTCTGAGCAACCTATTGCAGTGCCTCACCACCCTCACAGTAAAGAATTTGTTCCCAACATTTAATATAAACCTACCCTCTCAGTTTAAATCCATTACCCTCCTCCTTCCACTACATGTCTTTGTCAAAAGTCCATCTCTTTTGTAGGCCTTCTTTCAGTGCTGGAAGCTGCTCTAAGGAGCCTTGGAGCCTTCTCTTCTCCAGGCTGAACAACCCCAGCTCTCTCAGCCTGTCTTCATAGCAGAGGTGCTCCAGCCCTCTGGTCATGGTCTCCTCTGGACTCACTGCAGCAGGTCCATCTCCTTCTTATGTAGGTGGCCCCAGATCTACTCAAATGAGCTTTTTAGCTACTGATAATGTCCCTGTTATTTATGACTTAATATAGAACTTACTGGGATGTAAGTATTTCAGGTGTAATACTGTATCACCATTGTTATATCTTTCATGTTTCCAAAGGTGAACATTTTCCTCACTCTCCTGTAATGCAGATAAACCGGACTTTGCAGCTCTGTTTTTGAGGTACCCTGAATTCTGACACCATTTAGCAGTAGAATCAAGATCTTACATATGCATATTTAGGATACTCATCTTCTGGGATACAAGTCATTATTCAGGTAGTAATTCCGTGTCATAATTATAACTCAATTAGATTTGGCACTTGAAATATAGTGTGGCAGTTCATAAAGGGCTTCAAAACGCAGTAAGGGGAAGAAAGAAAAATGTACACTGCATATAGACTGTAAAAAATCCTACCAATCAAAAAAACTCTACTGATCATTCCTTTAGTGAGAAACATTGAAAAATAGTGTGGTGTGTTTTCGTTTGGTTCTGGAACACACTTTTAAAGTCAGTCTTCCATATCCTCTGCCATTTCTCCTTTTTTAATTTACATTGCAGAGCAGTCTTGGAACACACAAAATGGAACACATTTCTTTTGGAAAAGACTGAAATGGAAGCTGAGCTGTGTGAGTGCATTTAGTTCAATCTCCTGAACCTTGCACCTTTGGAATCAGACTAGGGCTAGTCCAGAGGAACTCCTTCTGAAACACACGCGGTGGGAACATCCTCAATACCGACTTTTCCACTGCTCACACAGAGGAAGAAAGAGCCTATTTTTTCATGGAAGCAACTGCGTGTGTGGTGTGTTAAGGAATACACCCAGTGCCAGTGGGTGTGCAGTGCAGTGTGAGCTGCAGGCTGTGCACTGGGGGCGGGGGGAGAAATGGTGGGAGCCTCAGGGAAGGGACTGTGAGCTGGTGCCGACCCTTTGCATCACAAAGGGCACGGGACCTGTGGCACTGGCCAGGTGACCCGGCACTCAAGAGACAACAGGAGCCAGTACCTCAGCAGGAAGACCCCAGACTATCATGGGCACAGACTGTGAGGTACAAAATCCCAGGAATTCCTTTGCTGGGGGCCCATGCTCTGAGGCACCAACTCGAGCTGGTTGTCTGTTACTGCATCAGGACTGGACTACCAAAAGGAACCAGAGGTCTGAGACTCTGCAGTGGAAAACCCAGGGTCGAGCATGTAAGGAAAACTCTTACATGATGTATTTTATAGTATTTTCTCCATTAGTGAAAACTTCTATTTTGTGGTATGAGAAACCAGCTTCTTGATGACTGTCTAACCAGGTTATCTTGCAGGATAAATGAAGACAGCGAGGTTCATTAGGCTTCCTAATGCTTTGGAATACAGAAATGATGGAAGTTGTTGGTATGTTTTGCATACAGTGATTGCATAGTTATATTAAAACACACTTTCAGTGCAGTCAAAGGTAAGCAGTCAAATAGTCAAGTTTAAGAGGTGCTGAAGTGAAGTTATTCTGTGTTTGCTTGCATTAATGAAAATCACCATCTTTACTATTTACAATAACAGCATCCTACAGTCCAACAGAACTCACCTGTGAGTTGTGACTTTCATCCTTGACTAATGAATGTATTGTTTTCTTACTGGCTGTGAAAATCAAACTATACAGCAGATCCCATAGTCTTCTATCCCTCTTTGAAAATACCTTTACAGGCAAGTCAAATAGTAGTCGATGGTTGTTTAAATACTGGTGGAAATCCTGAGCCAGTAGACTTCAGTACTGTGTGGGAAAATTGAAGGTATTTGTATTATATGTAGATGTCTTGCCCTTCTGTAGAACAGCAGTAACATTGGAGGTAAAATGTAATATCCCTTATGCATGTTTCTAGCAAAACCTGGTTTGTGTTTATAGTTGGTTTTAGCCTACTATATTTATGTCCTTTTAAATGGCTTCTTTGATCCTTTTAATTTATTTTCCTTTCTCTAAATATGATACATGAATATGAATCCTGTGATTAATTCTCATGCACTTGTTCTATCAGCTGTTCTTCCATATTAATGCTGGGGTGGTAAAGATGATGATATTACTGTAATTTTTACCCCCAGAAAATTCATACAGTATGTCCTCGTATGAGCTTTCATATGAAAATATTCAAGGATGTCATACTGAAATATTTCATAGACTTTAGGATGAGAATCTTTAAAGCTCCTTACAAATTTTAAAAATTAAGAAATTTATGTAAGATTTAAAATCTTTTGAAAAGAAAGCAAAACCTTGAACATGTTTTTTGTTACAGAATATGAATGCTATGTTTAATAGTAGACACTTGTAAATTCTGAAAATCAAATTAAACAGCAGAAATGCTGTTGCTGTTTGCACAATGAAACTTAACTAATTTTAACTACTAAATAAACATATTCAGTTTATTTCTATAAACTTTATTGTGTTTATTTAAATATTACTAAAATATCTTAACGTTTCAGTAATTTCTTAATTTATGATTTAACTAAATTCTCTTTTGGAAATATTTGTGGGTCCAAATGCAAGTACTTGTGCACTACTGTGTGCAAACATTGACTAGCAGTGGAGCACAGTTTAGGCTTTGTCTGTTCAAGGAAAGAGATATGATTGATACAATACTGAAAAAATGGTAGGGGGTTGTAGTTAATGACAGATAATACAGTTATAAAGTTCTAATTTTAATTAGAATTTCTGAATAATCTGATTTCCATTAATTTTGATTATTAGAGCTGAATCTTTTCAAGAAATGAGTTAACCTCTGGGTAAAAACAAACACAAATAACTTGCGTTAGCTTTAAATTTAATTTTGATTATCCAGTAACTCAAATGAAAAGGTAAGAAAACTTGTATATGTTGCTTGTATTTTATTGTGAACAGCATACATTTGCTGGAATGAAAGAGTATTTGTGGTTCTCTGAATCTCATGTATTGTCTTTCTGCACTCAAAATTATAGAACCAATTCTTTACAGAATGATGGTTTTGTATCTGTAAAAACTGAGTACCTTTCTGAATTCCTTTTGAATTACTCATCCTTTCATTGTGTTAAAAATAAAACTTGAATCTGAGTGATTGACCAAGTTCAGATGGTGAACAGTGTAATTTGCATCAGCCCTTAAGTTTGAACAAAGTGTGCTCCTGGCGTTAGACAATCTTGTCATGGAATATACTTATGCAGCTTGGTAACTTCTTAGTTTCCACTTTCCTGCTGTGACCTTTTAGGGGACACAATGATAATTAATCTGGAATCATGTGAAGAAATATAATTATATTTGTTATAATTATAATATTATTATAATTCTTAGAATTATAATTTTCAGATATGTCCTATTTTTTTCTAATTAATTTTTTTTTTACTAATGCTGTTGCAAAATTTCTAAGGAATAATAATATATTTTGGCATCTAGAGTTGCTGCCCATGGAGGGAGAATTCACTGTTTTATCATACAAAATCCCCACCATTATTGACTGGATTGGTATTGCTTTTGTCTAATTTAATTTATAACATTACCCCAGACTTCTGTCTTTCAGAGGAAGAACTTGTTTCCACATAGGATCTTTATTTTAATTAGTAGCCTTTCCAACTCTATCATAATCACTTAATATTTATACATCATCCCAAAGTGTGAAATGCTGTGACAATTTGATGGTTTTGTGAATTCTTTCAGCACTCTTCTGTTCAGTATGTTCTTATTTTATTGTAGGTACAAATTACAACAAAGATGATACGTTTGAAAAAGGGAGTGCACAACAAAACTGTTCTGCCATGGGAGGAGAATCTGTAATACCTGCCAGTCAAGTTCCTTAAATTATGTTGTTATAGCAACTGGTTAGCCTCTTCCATCTTAAAATACCTTGTGTCAAATAATTAGTGCTGCTTAATTGTATTTTATTGCAAAAGAGGAAAGTAATTAAAGAGGTTCTTGCAATGGCTATGGGGCCAGAAAGGGTCAGAAACTACTTGTAATTGGAATATGTTTCATGAATATAAATTAATAGGTCTCGTAATCTGTCTCTTCATGCCCCAGGATCCAAAAAATTATCCAGTATATTTGAATTGCTGTTCCATGCTCAGAAACATTAATGGATAAAAATTACCTCTTGGCCCCAATCTATTTTTCATTCCTTTGTCTGTTCTTCTCAGCTTAAGAAAGCTCTAACACGTGTGATGTATTTAACTCTTCCCCAGTGTGATACCCACATAGACAAATGGCCAAATAAAATCCATTTTGGACTTTTCAGTGTGTTTCTCTGTATTTTGGCTGTCAATCATGTTGCAGCAGGTTCTTATGTTTTTCCATCCTCTGCATGGAAACATTCTGAGATCAAAGACATTAACCATCACAATCTACAAATACGGAGCTTTGCAGAAGGGAAAGATTACTAACAGTATAATATTTGGGATTTCAAGTCAGCAAGTGCTCAAATCAATCAGCAAAGCTAGTTCAACCAATCCTAGTTATGGAGTCAAAGCCTATTAATAAGCCAAGAACCCGCATTTTTCCCTGGTCTGAGGAGGTAATTCTTATTTCTCTTCAGAACTTCTGGATTTGATTCTCCTTTTTAATGCTGAGTACAGAATCCATCATCTGGCAGTAATAGTTCTTTACTTAAAGAGAAAACTGTGTCATCCTGAGGAGGGGATTGAGATAAAAGAACTTCTGAAGTGTTGCGGTATTTATTGTAGATTACAACGTGTGTAAAGCAGTACTGACACTTACTGCAATAGCTGCTATGCTAAGCGGAATAGGAAGAGATTACAGCCCTCTGCTTTATAGAAAAGTAAGTACAATTAAAGTATTACCCAACAAAAGCCTCACCAATCCCAAATGTAGGTCAGTAAGTCTTTCAGTGACTGTAGTTGGAACTTTTTCATCTAATCCAAGCAATATTCCCCACGTTATCCATGTCCTTGCATTGCTGGGCTTTGTGGTTCTACAGCTGACAGTCCCATCTGTTTCTCTTCATCTCTGAGCTTTGCTATCACCCTCTCTTTATGTTTTCTTTACCCAACAAGGTCATTCATACCTCATCTCTGTGCATATGACTGTAGCAGGAGCTTGTGATAATTGGGTATGTGGGACACAGGGAGTTATTCCCAAGTGGCACTTCTGCCATATGGTTTTGAAATAGCTCTTTGCAATAAAAAGTAGAGCTTTACTTCTCCCCTCAGGCCTGCCTTAAGGTAGAAAAGTTGACTTGTTTGTGGGTATGAACCTTTCGCTATCTTGCTAGACATAATTCAATAGAAACAATTTTTTTTAATTAAAGCAATCAGATGTTTTTCTTGAGCCTTTGAAAAAACCAATGTTCACTGATGAAATCAGAAGAAAACAGGTAAATGAAAGCTTTTTTCCCTAACAGTTGTTTCTAAAAAAATTAAAAATAGACGTTTCTTCCTTCCACATTGTATCAGTTTCTCTTCTCCTACGTTTTTATTAATTGGTGCCTTGCAGGATGTTTGCTCTTTAATTTTGCTTTGGGCTTTCAGTATTTACCTTTGTTACATGCATATCATAGTGTTTGTTAATATTTAATTTGTTTGGTTTTACAGTTAGCAAGTGTTTAAAGGACATTCTTCTTTTATTAATTATACAGCTGTAGTGGTGATTGCTCCATGTGTTGGATGACTTCTGTAGGGAGTGCAGACTGATATTTTGAAAGTGTTATTGCAATTCAATATGTTTGCATATGGAACAACTTCAGATACATAAATGCCTTACTGATTTACCTTCATTGGTGTATTAGGATAAATTGTGAACACTTACTGTCTGAATTTGCTCAAATAATTGCAAAAAACAAACTTCTGTCATATAAACACAGCAAAAGGATTTATTTTCTAACTTCCCCAAAATTTTAGAATTTGCACAGATCCTACATATGATGAGTATAATGCTCTTTTTCACTGTTACTCTAAATCTACAATTTCTTCAGCAAACTGAAAATCCTCTGAGAGGGCCATACTTAGGGGTAGTGTGATAAGTAGTGTTTAATTTAAAAATAAGAATAAAATATATACATGCCTGTTTAAGATAAATAGTATAGCATTTTGAAATTTCCAGTTAGTTTAATGGAAAAAATAATAAATATGATGGTCATCATTTTGTCCCTTGATTTGCACTCCAAGTGTTACCATTTCATTTAAGTAACAGGGTATTTTGGAAATAATTTTTAATAAATATATGCATATTGGTTTTTGCTTTAAAGTTTAGTTTTAACAAATTTTAGCAGCAGGCAGAGATATGTGTGTTCAGCAGAAACCAATATAAGATAAAAATATACAAATATTTGTTGTACAGGAAAGATATGGAAGATGTTCTGCTCTTTTGTCGTGATGAAAAGTGCCAAGCTTTTCTTTAAAACTGAAAACACTGTCACATGAATATGTATTAGTTTAACTAAGTATCAAGAGATTTAAAAGCTGTGTTCTCAAATATGTACTTAACTGCCCTGATGAAGATAGATTCTTAAAAGGGCATGAACCTCCACTCTCACTGGTTTAAACATAGTTTATTATTACATAGCCTGTCTTCAATTCAAGTCAAAAAAGGAGGAATGATATGCCATCTAGATTATTCTAAGGCGTGTTGAAAATGTATTAACCCTCTGAGATTTGCATGTTTTATGAGAGATTAATAGTAATTTGCATGAATTTGTCATAATTCTGTTTTGTCAAAAAAACAAAGTCTGTAAGTCTTACGTGAGTTCTGCTGGTGTCCCGTCAATTGAGAGGAGAAAGGTCCCTCTGCCAAGTATGAAATATTAAATTGAAGGTCAGCAACGATGTTCTTTGCTCTTCTCTTCACTTGGTGCCAATAGATGGAAAAGAGTATATAGTTTGTAGCTTCATAGGACACTGGAGGTTTGTAGAATTTACTGATTGGCCACAGATTTTCCTTTAGTGTAGTTACCTTCTTTAGTTACAATCCTTCCAGTCGAGGATGGACTTTATTATTTCTTTTATATGAAACGATCTGCTGTATTGTGCTTGATAATTTAAATTTATTACTGCACGTCTATAACTACTAAATGGCAAGAAAATAGCCCTGAGCTGTGCTTCTGTTATCTTTTTACCCATGTTTGGTGTTCAGATCATCCTTTTACCAATACCTTTCTTTGATGGTGTTTCTTTAAGCAGCCAAATCTCTTATTGACAAAAGTAGTGGAAATTGTAGGGCTGATATGATTATCAGCTAAGGAATCTGAACACACTTCTGAGGCTGTTTGGAGGTGTCTCGCTCTCAGCACCTTGTGAGGCAAAGGGAATCCAAGTGGCAGTCAGCTTTCTCAGTCTTGTATTGTAGTTATTTCTTTTCATCACCTGAAGTTCTGGTTCCTTGCAGACAACTCTGCTTCTGTCTGGCCTAAACTGTTTCTCCTCTTTCTGGGGAGAGAACAGAGACAACATTTCTCTCTTAAGGCAGTTGCTGACCTGAATCAGTTTTACACACCCAGTGTCCTGCAGCCTGCAGGTTTTGTGCTCTGCCTGACACTAGAGAGAGTCATTTGGGAGCTACACCTCCAGCAGATGCTCCCCTTCAGTCACAGTGTCCTTGTCCCATCCTTGGGGCTTTCTGCTGCTTGCACCCAATGTACGTTCCCTTTCTTTCTCCTTTGCTGCCAAGTGTATCCTTTCCATGACTGTGCCCTGCGTGGGGCTTGGTCCCTGGCCATCTCTCTCAGCCAGGGCCTCTTAGCAACCCTGTGGAAAGAGAGGATGTGAGCACCTACCTGGCACAGGCCTCCAGGCAACCACAGGGTGAGGTGGGGGCTCGGAAGAAGAACTGCACTGCTCCTTTCCTGATGCAGGGTGAGGAAAAGATGTTCCTGCCTGCTTTTCTGGTTGTTAAATCTGGTGGATGATGTTGCTATTGACCTTGGATTGTGTTGGGATGATTTTAGTTCAGGAATGGTTGGAGAGAGACACAAGAAGCAACTGGAAGAGCTTGGAGTGGTATTTAATGGCATTAAGACCATCTGACCTTTTAGGCAAGGGTGGAAAAGAAATGTGATTTTTCTATATGTACCTTCTAATGAAGTAGGAATGGAAGAATTAAGAATATCAAAGTAGATGAGTTTGCACTCAAACTTCATAGCTGGAGTGGATCAAATTTCATTTCCTATGCACTGAATTAAGATTATCTGAATCTGTCCAGGCTCCAAATCCAGTGTAACAGTTTTCATAGATAATCTTCATAGCACTGTATGAATATAGCTGATATGTATATTTTGAGCAAGAGGAAACTCTGTAAAGTTTTTATGATGCGTATAAAAGAAACCCCCAAAAATCCAATCTGACATGCAACAGAAGTAGCTTGGTTTTAGTTTTTGTTATTTGCAGCTGAAGCTGAGCAGCAGATATATTAGCATATCTGAACTTTGTTCAGCCTTGCATCCACAGATATACAGCCCCGTTTTTTGAGATGAAGTGCCTATTACGTCAGTTCTTGGAAGAATGGAGCACAGTATTGAACTTGGAGTAATGTCTTTGAAAAAGCATCAACCCCAACTGAGCGTTACTTAAACATTTCAGGAAATGTGCCCTTAAACTAGCAGTTTTATCTTCAGAGATTTTATTTTTAGGATGAACCTGCTGGTTCTTGAAAGAAGCCTGTAGGGATAAACAAGCATTAGTTTTCATCATGTTGAGAAGTATTTTTAAGCAAAGACACTCTGTCTTGTCTCAGATTCTGTAGTAAACCAGATTATTGGGTGAGATGGAGCAGAATTTAAGCTTCTGTGGTGTATAGTCTAGGAAGAACTAATATTTTTACCAATTCTTATAGGAATTTATTAGGACCTTTGTTTCTTCTGTGAAGGATGGACATTAAGTTGCAGGAATGGCAGTGCACTGTTCTGACTCTGACTGAGGAAAGAATCACCTATAGGCTTTCTCAACAATACATGTTTTCAGTTCTCCTTTAGAAACAGTAACTCTGCTGCACAGCAATGTGTTATTGGAGGTACACAAACACATATGCCAGCCTTCTGCCTCAATCTAGTTACATCTTCATTGTCTGAGAAATATTTATTGCCTTAGACATAAAGATCTTGTTTTCTTTAGGGAGATTTTCATATCTTCCTCTCGTATCTGTCAGTTTGAGTCAGAATCTTAAATATATAAAGAAATTTTCACACCTTTCTACCTTGTGTGTGATTACTTCTATTCATAAATCAGTATCTAACTGTAAGCTTGTGAGCTTTTTTTGGTAAAGAACCACCATTTTGGTTATACTGAGAAACATTAGCATGTACTACATCACTTTCAGCTGTGCTTGGGTAATTTACCAGCGTAGCATTGTGTACACTCTCAGATGAGTCTCTTTATAAAATCTCTGTCAACTTAAATGATAATAAGGGCCACTATTAACATGTAAACCCATGTACACATACATAGCAATGCTGTAATGTTTGTATTTTCTTCTGTAGCCACAGTAAGGCACTGAAAGGTTTTGATGCTCATTTTTTCTTGAGACAAGAGACAAGGATGCTTCTGAAAAGCTTGACGTTGTCTTCTGTGTCTTTACAGTTCTGTAAAATAGGAATACTTGGCTACCTCTCTGCAGTTGTGTTCACCAAAGTATTATTGTTTCTAAGTTACTTTGAGAATGCTAAACAAGGAGCACTTCTGAAGAGCCCAGAGTAATGGTAGAAATGTCACTGAGGTTCTGCTTGTTTTCGTTGGGCTGGGGTATCAAGGCAGGAGGTAGAAGGTCAGTAGGTTTGTGTGAGGTTGGTGTGGCAGTGTGGAAACACTGGAAAGTGTCATCTGTCAAGTCAGTGATGAAGCATTGTGAAGGAATCAGTGAGAATGATTTTATAAAAGTTACTGAAAGCAACACACCCAGAGAAACTACTTTGTTGAAAACCTATTACTATTAAAATAGTAGAAATATTCTTATTTCCTTTTAAAACTGGCAAAGTGCAAGCAGCAACAGAGAAAGATAATACTTACTTATAGATTTTTCATTTCTAGGCTGCTATTTGGATACTTTAACAGGTAAAAGATTGGTTTCTCTCTGCAAACTGTATTTGGTTTAAAGTTGTTTTACGTTAAATAATCCAAGGATCATAACAGAACTAATTTCAAGTAACACACGCTGTAAACATGCTTATAGAGTGTGCTCTCCACTCCTCTCAAATGCATAAATCATCAGAGTAAAAACTGTTTTAATGTAAGTGCGTTCTTTTGATGATCTAGAACATGTGTAGTAACTATCTTTTTCTTGGATAACCTATTTGCTTTTGGAAGAACTTGTGGGATTTCTGTTAGAAAAATCTGAATTCTTTAATGTGCAAGCAAGAGATGCAGTGGTGTGCAACTTCACCACATTTTAAAGCTGGAATTTTATGCTTACATAATAGTAAATATGGTATTGAATGGTGAGAGGAGATGAGTAAAAAGGTGCTTAAGTGATCCTGAGGGAACCAGTTCAGTGAAAGCTTAATTGTTCAATCTATTGCTGACCTTTATTACTGCACACTATGCAAAGCTGTGTATATATATATATATTTATATATATATGTACACATATATAGTGTTATGCTGTTATTGACTCTGCTGCTAAGCTTTTGATAACTATATGCATGCTCACAAGACTATTTTAAAGGCTGATATCTAAAGATTGTTAAATTGCAGGGCATCTTTACCTTTTGCAAGCTGCAATTTTAGGGACTGAGTGGAAGCTCAAAATCTCTCTAAAATCTTTTTTCTTTTTCAAATTTTCTTCCCTTTGTGTTTTCATTTATTACCATCGAAGGTATCCTTTATCCAAACTGTTAGTTTCATGGCTGAATCCTTTGGTAGCTTGTAGGATATTCAGAAATTTTACATCTGCTCTTTAGATATAATCTTCTAAGACACAGAGAAGGCAAAATAAATTCTGAGTTTTAAAACCTTTTCAATTTAAGTTTTTTAAATGTTTCCAGATTGTATTTTTTCTTGACATTTTATCTCACCAAAAAGGAAATAGTTTAAGAAAAGCCTAAAATGGAAATTGTCAAGATAGATAAAATTAAAAAGGGGGTTGAATTACAGGTGTTACATATATATCCCTCTGAAAAGTCTTGTTTTGATGGTGGGCATTTGTCCTTTCAGACAGTGTTGTGATGTACACAGAGCAATGGGGAGATGGACCAGAACTTTTTTTGAAAATATGTAAAAAGATAGGGAATGTCCTTAGAAGTACTACTGTGAAAACTGTTTTGTAGCTATTTCTCTATATTTGTTTTGCATTAGAAATCTGAACTCTTGAGCTTTAGAATATGGCCTTTTATGTGACTTCTCTTACTTTTATTAAGAGATAAGCTTCCTATAAAGGGGGAAGATGGACCCTATCCAGTTGACTCTAAAACATTTGTTGCCATGCATAGGCACTGTTGATAGATATGGAGACACAATTCCTGGTAGGTTCACAGTTTAATAACTAAGTCTTTTGTAACTGAAGCAAACTGAAAGAAAATGTGTGGTAGAGATTTTCAAGCTGAAAAGTATTTTTATCCTTTGATTGAATCACTCAAGTTTGCTATAGTGGAAGATAAACTCAGTTTCTTGCAGCAGGAGCAAATGATCCTTCATTCTGACTGGTGACCTGTTGCTTTTAGTCAGAGTTTTGTTCATGTGAGAACTGAGGAGAAAATATAAAGTGTTAGAAAAGAGCATCAAAATGCAATGTATGCTCAGTAGTGGTTTCCTTTCCACCAAAGTTTTTTGTTGAAGAGTGACTCAGGACTAGTAAAGCAAAGCATCTGAGGATTAAAAAAGTTAACCTTCATAAAAAAATCCCAGTCTAAGAACTTTATATGAAGCTATCTCTTTTCCTAGAATATATATTCTTGTTGCAAAAGATATACTAGAGACTGGTTCCTTCATACTCTGAACAAAGCATTATCCGTGAAGATAAATACCTTCTTCAGGTATTTATCTTCAGGTATTTATCTTCACAGATTGTAGTTTTTGCCTTAACATATTCCAGGGCCATGCCATTTTTCATGTTTTGGAAGAAAAGCATCTTAGAAAAGGAACACCAGCCATAAATCTTGAGAACCTTTCGTCTGGATCCTTTATGTTAGATGAACGCACAGTAAAATGCAATAGTGTGCAGGTGTAACAACATCAGTGTTGTTCAGAGATGCACATCTTTGCCAGGACTAACTTTACAACTCCATAATATGTATGTTTTGGCTTCTCATTTGCTTTGTGGAAGGGAATGTTTGTTTTAGTCCAGCCGTGCCCAGCGTGTTTGTAACCAGGAGTATCAGTGATAAAAATAACAGTTGGTGTCTTCTGTAGACCGAGGAGGTGTCCCTTATAAAAGAGGTGTGGCAGCTTAAACGATCCAGAATGGCCTTTGTCTATGTCAGAACATGCATTTGCAACGTGGACATGCAGGTGACATCTGCCTTTTGTTACTATTCCTGATGACCCCTGCAGGTTTATCATTTCTATATGCTGCATTGATGCTTCGTTACAGGCTATCATCAATAATCCAGATACTCAGGCAGCTCTCAGTAAGACAAGAGGGCACGGGCTTAAGCTCTGCCAGGGGAGGTTTTGGTTAGATATTAGGAAGAAATTCTTTACAGAGAGGGTAATCGGGCATTGGAATGGGTTGCCCAGGGAGGTGGTGGATTCTCTGTCTCTGGAGGTTTTTAAGATGAGACTGGATGTGGCACTGAGTGCCATGGTCTGGTAACCACGGTGGTAGTGGATCAAGGGTTGGACTTGATGATCTCAGAGGTCCTTTCCAACCCATCTGATTCTATGATTCTATGACTTTGTTTCAGGCTAGGGCCACAGAAACAGCATGACTTTCTCTGCAAATGGTCACAAACTTCCCAGGAAATATGAAGTGCGAGGCAGTGAAGCTGCATTTTCAGTGTTTATCATTCTCGCAAGTGCTGAGGCAGCTTGGTAAAAGAAGAAAGGTAGTAAGTTAGGAGCTGATAGATGAGGAAGCAAATAAATTAGTCTGGATAGGAGTATAAAAGCAGATGTGAACTGGGGCGGTGGCAGCAGAAAGAGGGATAAATTAGAAAGAGAGGAGAGTAAAATAGCAATAAATATGATTTGAAAGGAGAAGAGTAAGGTGAGAGGTGGAAAGAAGGAAAGCTGGCTGTGATGAGCTCCCTGCCCATTCCTTTTCCTCTCTGAGAACTTGGAAATTAATATAGATCTCTGGTACCCCAGACATACTGATATCACTATGTCTTACTCAGTGTGATGGCAAATTTCACTTTTTAATTTTAATATTTTTTTAGATTTTTTGAAACCAATGCATGTCAAACATTTTTTGAGTCAAGTACTGCCTCAGCTGGGAGATAATGTGTTAAGGGTGCCTGGTAAGCATTAATTTGACTCCAGTGAGTGTGTTTTACTACAGGTGCTGCAGTTTTACACAGGAACCCTTCCACTTCAGATGTACATAGTAAGATACCCCAGAGATAATGGGAAATATGGCACAGGATTTCACAGACAGGTGTCACAGAATTACAGAACATTTTGAGTTTGACAGGACCCGCAAGGACCATTGAGTCCAACTCTTGAGTAAATGGCCTGTACAGGGATCGAACCCATGACCTTGACATGATTAGCACCAATCCCCACTAACTGAGCTAATCTTCCCATCCAAAGTCATATATTCAGGAATAAAGCTGTGTGCCAGGATGTCTTGGCTGGAAATTCTGGGTTGTAACATCTTGGTCCCATAATCTGTATGAGTTTTGTCTCCTGTCATTACTGACCTTGTCATTGTGGAATGGGACAGTTTGTTAAAATCAATCCTTAAATTTTAAATTTAGAAAACTAGATATCTTTGCATATGTTTCTAGTGGGACAACTTGAAATCTTGTATGTCTTATGGGCAGGTTCCAAGGTTTAACTTGCACTATTTGAAAAGGTTCATTGTTCCAGGACATGTGTGAGAGAGGAAGAGTGCAATAGTTGCTCCCACGTGTTTTCTTATGTAGATGGATAAACACCATGTCTGGCTTGATCTTTACATCATTTGATGTAAATATGAAATGAAAATCTTCTGTAAAACCACTAGCAGTAGGCAACAATTTGCCAATATATGAATAAGCAAGCCACAGCTAAAGGGAGAAGATATTCCTGGCAATGCTGAATGCTTTAATTGCATTTAGAATAAGACCAAATAAGAGAAGAAGTCTTTTTCAAACTGGGAAATGCATACTGTTGCTTTGGCTTTTGATGTATATTAGTGAGGTAGAATTTCAGCACTGATGCAGTCAGGATAGTGGCTGATAGAAATCGGTTATAAATGTCTTTGACATAGGAGAGGGAAATTTCTTATTTAGGTGATTTGAAATACATTTCTCCATCCAATTCCTGTCATAAGCAGAGAAACTGTTACAAGAATGACACCTATTGTGAGAGAGATGGCTTTGACAGATCTTTCAAAAACAGATGGCCAAAGATGCAGGTTAAAAAGATGCAGAAGAAACAGGGGGTGGAAATACATCTCTTATTTGTGTGACACCCATGTGGCTTCTATCACTGGCAGTAGCTTGCCATCTTCTGGTCTTCTTACATGTGGCAGCCAGAAGCTTTGGTTCTGTTTTGCAGTCAGAAACACAGACACAAGGAGACACTGTCTCTGCACTGAGATGATAACCAAGAACATAAATTTACAGCATACTAGCTATTCCACACTAGCTATTCCAAACCAGTTCCCCATGCAGTTTTTTGGGTACAGGTAGTACTCTGTTCTCACTTTGTGCCAGGTGAGGTAGGCCGTTCCATGTTCAAAATGTCCGTGCAAGAGAATAATGCCAAGAAACCAGTGGTGGAGAAAATTCTCATGCAGAGTTACTTAGCAGTGCCTTTTCCTTGACAATTGCATTTTTAGAAGGTTAACTAAGCCCCTTTGATACAAGAACTTTTCTAATTACATAAGTCATATAGTGGCTTATGATTAAGAATTGCATTGATTAGCCTTGGAGGACACACCTATGCACAGCCTAGAGGTGACTTCAGTTCCTGTGCTTTTGGGTTTCAGACTGTAGAAATACTGAAGCACTGCCTGCACGTGTGTGACCTTAGAGATTTGCAATTGATAAACATTAATTAATTCACAGAATCACACACAATCGTGGAATGGTTAAGGCACTGGTTTGTGCCCAGACAGCTTTTGAACATCTCCAGGGAAGGAGATTCCACAACGTCTCTGGGAATCTGTTCCAGTGTGAGATCACAGTGTTCTTCCTTGTATTCAGGTGGAACTTCTGTGCATCAGTTTCTGCCCATTACCTCTTGTCCTATTGCTTGGCATCACCAGGAATAGCCTGGCTCCATCCTCTTGACACCCTCCCTTCAGATACTTATATACAACACTTTAGAAAAATAAAAACCTAAAAATGTGAACATGGAAAATTGTAAAATGTTAAAGAAATTAGCCGTCAACAAGAAGATATTTTTGATACAGTGTTCAGCATCTAAACATGGTAAAACTTCATTTTCAGCAATTTCTGCACTTTAATTTCATAACTGCTTCTTAGACTAATTAATTCTATATCTATGTTTTTCATTTGCAGGTACATTGAAACCTTGAAGGAACACAAACCAAAAATTGTCTGGGATGAACAAATTGCTGAACACTACTTTGAATATAAAAAGTGAGTTATATTTATTAACTTACCATTTTGCAGATATTTTTGGGTACCACCCAGTGACTATAGAATGGAACTGAATTGAACAAATGGAAATTCTGTTCTTTGTGATCTGTGTGTCAATACTGAACTGCTTCAGGAAAGAGAAGAAAATCAGAGAAGGATGAATGAAATTACATGAACTAAACCAATCTTTGGAAGACAAGTCTGATGAGTCACATCTCTAGGAGTTATCCATCAAAGTTATCTATTGAGTCTTAGTTAATCAGGGCCTCTGAGATTAGTACTGTGAGCTGTTGGGTGATTACCAGTAACTTGGCCAAAAATAGTTCTGAGAAAAATCAGTGGTACAAGAGCCTGGTTTTACAAGTCCTACTGATAAGATTGTTCAAGCAACAAACTTCCACTAAATGGAATAGACCATAGAAAAACGTAATAGGAATAAAATTGACTCCCAGATAAAGTTTTTTAGAAGGACTGAGAGCATTAAAAGTGATAACTTTCTTTGTCCTCCCTTTTTCATCATGAAATGACAAGAGGATTCCTGATCTAGGAAGAATCCATTTAAAATAGATTTAACACACCCCGCCCAAACATTTTATTAATCCTCTGATAATTTGCTGTTTTTATGCAAATATACAAAAAATATACTAAAATGATTCAAACAAATCCTACTACTTCTGCAAAGCTGTGTCTTGTATATTACTCAATGTATTGTTAATGTGAAGACACACCACTGAAAAGTAGAGTAAAACACATTTTAGGGTGCTTTAGGAAAAAGAAATCAGAACTACTTTGTTATTTCCAAAATACTTTCTTGTTTTACATATTTTTAAATGTAAAAATAACCCAAACCCTAAAAAATGTTCTATTTTTATATTTTTAGTTTAATTTTCAAGGTTTCTCTCAGCCTGTAATTTTCTTTTGACTTCTCAGCAACTCGTATTTCTTATCAGGCAAAAGAATTTTAAAAAAATCTGTTGTTCACCAGTGTTTTAATTTGTTTTCTGTTTTTGTATGAAAGGACTGGGATCTGTGTTCCTTCATATTTAATTATTTGGTATCCTGTTGCAAAGTTACTTTGAAGCAAACAATTCCAAGTCTTTTGTTAGCCAAAGGGGGATAAACCAGAAGCTCTGTTTCACTGATCTCTAATGCGCAATCCAAATGGAGACAAAACGAGTGCTGGGTGAAAACTTACTCTCAAAAGGGTAAACCTGAGGGCTCTCTCTGAATGGCTTGCTTCTGGGATTCATGTCTGAATCACGTTTCTGATACAGCCCCTTGCAAAAGGAATTTGTGGGAAAGGGACAGGTTGTCACTAAGGTGGCATCATTTGCCTTTGAAAGCCAATCTTTGGAGGTTCTTGTGTGTGGCCTTCCTGGAGGAATTTCTGATGCGTAAAGCACGCTGTGTCTGAAAATCACTCTGAACTTCACTTGTGCTTGCAGGCAGCTGTGTGGCTCAGTGATTCTGCAGTGGTTAAGCTGGCTCCAGGGGAGGGTTATTTAAGGGAACTCTTTCTCAGTTACCACTTCAGCTTCCAAAGGTTCGGTTACATTGGACAGGGATGGCAGCCAGGCCTGAAATACGCTTCACTGGTGAAGCATCTCACCTGGAAACCTTGCATGTCTGCAGGGGCTAAGAAATGAAATCATGAATCTTTAAGAAAAAGCACAGCTAACGATTTCATGTAGCAGGCAGAGACTGCCTATTACAAATAGTTGCAGAAATCTGCTGTCTCTGAGTGCTCGTCGAAGCGCACAGGTAAGTATTCATTTATGTAAGCTGTGAGATTTTAGGAGCAATTCCTGCTCGGTCTGCCCATGTATTCTGTATCTCCTCCTTGCCTAACTGCTCAAGTGGTGCTGTGAGATGACTTGTAGCTCGTCCTTCTCATTATAAGGGGTTTAAAATGCAGCCTCGGTTTTTGTGCCCAGTGTAGCTTGCCCTGTCTCTATATTTTATACAGCTAGCATTTAATTTAACCGAAAAGCCAGTAATTCAGGGAATCAGAGAAAATCTTTCACAGTTTGCAGCTGAAAACCAAATGTCTTCATCTTTTTTAGATGAGCATTTAGTAGGCACAACTCTCTTTTACTGTCTGACAATTTTGTCATCCAGTTGCAACAAAATATCTCAGTGTGTTTACTATGATATGGTATCAAACCATCTCTTATGAGATGACTTCTTGGATCCTCTATTTTCAGTGTCTGCCTTTCCATAAAATCAAGGAATCTCAGAATGGTTAAGGTTGGAAGGGACCACTGGAGGTCATTTAGTCCAACCTCCCTACTCAAGCTCTAAAGCACATTACTCAAGATTGTATCTAGACAGCTATTGAATATCTCCAGGGAAGGAGACCACAACCTGTCTGGGCAACTTGTGTCAGTGCTCTGTCACCCTCACAGTAAAGAAGTTCTTCCCCATGTTCAGGTAGAACTTCCTGTGTTCCGAAAGGTCTCCCATTCTGTTGCTCAGCATCACCAAGTAGAGCCTGGCTCTGTACTCTTGACTCCCTTTAGAGACTTATAGACATTGATAAGGTCCCATCTCAGTCTCTCAGTCTTTTCTTCTCAAGGCTCAATAGGCCCAGGTCCTTCAGCATTTCTTCACAGGTGACATGCTGCAGTCTCCTCTCATCTTTGTTGCCCTCCACTAGACCCACTCCAAGAGTTCCATATCTTTCTTGATGGGAAGCCCAAGCTGGACATAACACTCCAGGGGAGGCCTCACCAGGGCTGAGTAAAGGGGCAGGATCACCTCCCTCAACTTGCTGGCAATGCTTTTCCTAATGCACCCCAGGATACAATTGGCCTTCTTGGCTACAAGGGCTCTTGGACAGCTTGCTGTCCACCAGGACCTCCAGATCCTTCTCCACAGAGCTGCTTTCCCCAGCCTTTATTGGTGCATGGGGCTATTTCTCCCCAGATGCATTTGCCTTCGTTGAATTTCAGAGGGTTCTCCAGTACCCACCTCTCCAACCTGTCAAGGTCCTCCTGAAGGGCTGCACAGCACTCCGGGATATCGGCCACTCCTCCCAGCTTTGTCTGTGAACTTGCTGAAGATGCATCTGCCCCGTCACTCATGTCCTTTAAGTTAAACAATACTGGGCCCACTATTGAACCTGGGGGGATACCACTAGTGACGTATCGCCAACTAGACTGTGCCACTGATCACAGCCCTCTGGCATCTGCCATTCAGACACTTCTCAACATACCTCACCACCCACTTGTTGAGCCTGTGCTTTCTGGGCTTGCCTGTGAAGATATCCTCTTTCACCTCAAAAGCCTCTTTCACCTCCTTTAAGACTTGTCCTCCTTAAAGGCCACTAGTATGGGTAAATCAGTGTCTTGTCTGACTGCCTATATTGTATTTCGTTGTAACCAGTTCTTGGGTGAAGTGTGTTATGCATAAAGGAGTTTGGGATTTTCATCTGAATCATGACAGGAGAATCTGTCTGACAAATTTACCTGCAACCAATACCTGCAGGACGGTGCCACAGTTATGTACTTAACTTTTAGATATGTTGTGTACCTTCTCCCAGTAGCTTTTTGGATTTATGTGCTGTGATGTATTTGCATATACAGTAGAAAAGGGGCAGGAGTAGAAGTTCTTATCTGCAGTAGAAGAGGAAGAGAAGTAGAGAAGATTTTGGCTGTAGCTTGCCATGAGGAGACAGAGTAGCCAGAGTGCAGAAGAAATGGTAATTGATAGCAAAAGTGTCTTGAGTTCATAGAAACAGCGCCTCAGCTTCCAGAGTGGAATGAACACTGGGTGAGAAACCTCAAAGATATGAGTTATTAAATGGCAAGTAGTCTTTGTCTTTGATATGTGTGTATTAATGCTCATGTGCTAAACATACTAGCATATCTTAATTTTATTAGCAATAATTTCTTCAAAACAAAGTTGGCAGTTTTCTTCAGCACTGAGTTTGTTTCCTTTTAGTAGAAAAGAAATAAAACTGGTTTTGAATTCCAACTTTAGCTTAAAAAATCCTATTGGAATCTATCAAAGCTATTGTAACTATTTGGTTTTCCTGTTTTGCAGAAATAAAGGAGGAAAACATGCCGTCTTCTACCCAACACTGAAGGTAGGTGTCACTTTTCACATCAGAGGGCTGTAAGAGGACAGAACTATTTACTTGATTTGTTGCATTATTGGGACATTTCAGAAAATGTTGAACTGAGCTGAAGCTTTTGTGAAAGAAGTTTACCCTCATCTAAATGTTATGTAAATTGTTACGATTCAAAGCTTCAGCTGCCTGTACAAGAAGGTTGTTTTTTCCTTCTCATGGATCAAGGGGTTTTGGGATCTCTGAAGATAAACCATGTCTAGAGATAAGACACACTAGGACAAACCAGTGCTGTGAGAGGATTTCAAGTACACAGTTAATGTACTATCAGACACATCATTAACAGATTGTCAGACAAGAGACCAAAGAAATTTTCCCTCTCCTCAAATTGGCTGAAAGCTTGGAGAACTTTTGCCTTTCCTGTAACAGGGTCCTGATTCTCCCCATCAGCCTTCATCCCCATATTCTTCAGTTCTGTTTCTAGGGAATATATTTTAGAGTTTTGAAAACTTAGGCCTTTGGCCTTACAAGTCCTTTGGCAGGGCATGTAATTTCTGTCTACACATTGGTCTGTGATATACCAGAATACAGAATAAAATGGTTACTTGCAGCCTTAGTTCCTAGGAAGTTATCTTTAGATTTTCTCAAATTAAACTAAAGGCAGTATGTTAAGCCTCTGCTGGCTTTTCCTATTGGAAGGGAATTAATTGCCTCTGTAGTGAAACTATATAATATTTACAGAGAACAGAGACATTTTTTATGGATAAACTAATGTGAAATGATCTAAGTCTGTTCTCCTGAAAAGGATTGTTATCTTAAGCACCATTAGTATTTTCCCTCATCAGCCTAATTCTGTGGAAGTACCATCACATATGGGGTATTAATTACCATGTCTAACTATGTTCTTCCTAGTAGTACCTGCCTTACAGTGTTAGAAATTTCATTGTGAACATACCAGCAAAAAGATAAGATTGTGCTGTTATGCTGCCTTCTCTTTGGCCTTGTGGAAGGATTTCACCCTAGCGTTGTCAGTACTAACCAGGTTAAGAACACTCACTCCTGTGCATTTCTTTCACTATTTCTTCTCTGCTGTGGTGGCTGGTAAATGCATGGTTCCATTTTCAACAGGCTTGTACTTAAATATTTTGAGATTTGTATGCTGGGGCAAATCAAAGAATATTGATCAAGAAGGTCAGGAAACACTGAATGTTATTACTCCATGATAAATGTGTTTCTTTCTCTTATTAATGGTGTAATTGCTGGTATGTTGTTCAAAATTAGCTTGTTCAAGATTAGTCAAAAGCAGTAATGAACACTAGGCCCAGTGGATCTCTTAATGATACCTTGATGCTTTATTCTCTTTTCCATGGAAATTAGTTTTAAACACATCCCCAGTGTGAGTAGTTTAAACATTGCAGTGCTGCACTTCAAAATAAGAAAACCTGAAAGCGAAAGGTTGAAAAATAATTATTTTTGTTGTTTGAATCAAAAAAAAAAGTGCAGAACATGAATTGTGGCATTACTTCCCTTGTAAACCAATGGCTAAACTAACTTTAACTCAATGGTTGGAGATAAAATACAGATATTTTTCAATATTATCTCCACAAATCTCTTAAAAAGAGAACTGTGTTAATGTAAATTGTGACTCTGTCCTGGGAAAAGGCAAAGGTAGGCAAGAGATCTTGATGGTATTTGACAAGTTGTTCTGATTGTCTTTAGTGATAAAGTTTTATTTTACCCCTGAGACATTTTTGGGAAGGGTTAGAATTTCTATACATTGTGAAACGATAGCCTAAATTAGAATAGTCCTTTGCATAGTTCATAAATTTGATTTATTTCTGTGGCATTTTGTCAGTTTAGCTGGTGATCTTTTATTAGGTCACTGAATTAACTGGTACGATTAAGTGTCTCTTACTGAATGATTGCTTGCTAACCAGAGAGTATTTGAACTACAGACTAGGTTTGTCAGTACTTGGTTCAAGGATAGATGTTTTTAAAAGGTCTGATAATGGCTCGACGTCATGGCAGTGTGGAGTGTCTGATATCTCGCATGTAATTGCTTTATTTGTCTTTGTCTTAGTCCATCCAGTTGCGTGTAGAGCTTGCAAAAGAATTGGGCACCGGAATATCCATCTGGGAACTGGGACAAGGCCTGGACTATTTTTATGACCTGCTTTAAAATGAGAGATGATCTGAGACTTTTGTTTGCTTCACGGAGGGTTCCACCTTCAATTAAGTTGGGTATCCTGGAGAAGTGATCTTTAAAACATTTTTTGTAATTTACATAATATCTGTATTAAATTTGCATTTTTCCCAATAAAGAACCTTTTCTGATTTGCCACACAGATGTGATTGTTGATGTCTGATAAAATTCAGAGTAAAAAAAACCACAGAAATTTTTCTTAAAGGTCCTGAATTTAGAGTCATTAAAAAGAGACCAACAAAGCTGGATGGAGTCAGAGTTGAAAATATTTTCTGAAGTATTTTCTACAAGAAATAAAATGAGCAAGTTGATTCCATCTGATCAAAACTTCAGACGGAGATCTCTCAAAAAGCTGCTGGTAATAACCAAAGTAAGGAAACAAATAAATCCATCAGATTACGTCCAGCAAATTGATTATCTACTGGACCCTCTGCATCTTGTTGTCTTCTGATGAGGTAAGTGAACATAAAATGTCGTGGGAGAGACCAGTTAGAAGACTTTCCCTCAAGCTGGTAGAAAATCAAGCACTGACAAGCTAAGCTGTTAGCTCTGTTTTTTCACACTGGGTACTTCCTTAAGTAGTTCAAAGTCACAGTAATCTCAATTTATGGCTTGTTTCTAAATTGGTTCTTTTACAAGAGATGCTCTGTGGTTTCTCTATTCTGCTTAGCCTGCTTAGTGTCTCAGTTTACAGTGTTTAGCACTAGTTAATGGCTGGTTTGTGGGAGCTGTAACATTTAGCACTAATGATGGATTCCAGGGACACAATGGATTCCACGTCCTCAACAGAGCCCCACAGCAGCTCTGACAACCCCCAGGTGCTGTGAATGTGGTCAGCATCTTTGTGCATGAAGCTGTCATTCTTTAGTACTGTACACAGTGATGCTTTTTTTTCTCCATAATACAGATTTTTTTTATGAAGCCAAAAGCTGTAACAACCGATCAGTTTAAAAGACAGGCTAAAAAAATTTGTGTTCCTGCTTTTTGGTCTATAATATTGTGTTTGTAGAAATACATAGGCTTCAAAGCAATTTCTTCTAAGGAACTAAGAGATGCTGGGAATTTGATGAGGGTGTCATTGGTCACCAGCAGAGGCTCAGCCAAAGAGCTCTGTGCTCCCACCGGTGGTCTTGCCACTTACAGTTGTCACAAAGATAACTGCACTCCTCTGTTCACATCCACCCTTCCTAGTAATTAATCTCAGTGGGGAATTCATCTGCCCCTGCTGTTTTCAGAAGAATAAATCCCACTGTAATCCCCCATTGATTAAAGAACTATTGATCTTCACCTTTCTGATTTAGTTCTGGCATCTCTCGACTTCTCACATTGCGAGTATCCAGCAGGGCTCACTAATCAGGCTTCTTTCTTCCATCCCATTAGTAGTAAAATAATTTGCTACATGAATCCTTGTGTTCAATTAACTTGTGCTGTTCTGGATACCATTGCCAGAGTGACTTTAAATTGCTTTTGAACCAACTAGAAAGTTCAAGAATTAAATTCTATCACACTGGTTTTTTTTTTTACTTTCCGTAGCACTCCTGAACCAGATTGTCCCAGAAGGAAATGCTTCAAAGTGGAAGGCGTTGTGTTCTGAAATGGCATCCATTTTTAGATGAGCTGGTAGGTAGCTTTCAAAACTGGGTGTGGGGAAGAAAATAGCATTTCATTTTAGCTTGTTGTTTTGTCTCTAGAAGAGATACGTGTAATGTATCATGTTTTTCATGGATTTTTTTTAATATTCTATATTGATTCTTAATGAAATTCATGATTCCAGTTTGTCTGTGAGTACAGCTGTGTTAGAAAGAAATGTCATTTCCACCCTTAGAGATCGAACAAAGACCTCTGTGTGTCAAAAAGATCAAACTAACTCTTGCTGTATCTGTGAAAAATAAATACCAAATAAGAAGTAGCAGATAAGATTTTGAGCTGTCCATGGTACATGGGTGTTTGAGGCCAAGGATGTGGCCTTTTGTCTTTGAAAACAAAACATCTTTGTTGCTTTCGAAAAAATATTCCAAAGGAAACAAACTTGGCATTAGCCTTCCTTGGGAAGCTCTCTGCTAAAAAATCCAAAAACCCCACAAAATGAAACAAAACAACAATGGTCTGAACCAGTCTGAAGTGGTTTCAACAGGTTTGAACAGCTCTGGACAGGTTTCAACGAGTCTGAACTGGTTTGAACAGTTCTAGACTGGTTCAGATCGGTTCAAACCAGTTCCAAATGGTTCAGATTGGATCGAACTGGTTCCGACTGGTTGTCGTGGTTTTACTCTGGGTCAGTTTGTTCTCACACCCCCCACACGATTACTATAAATTGAGAGAAGGTTTATGCAGACAAAAGAGACTTGATTGGGGAAAAATGATATTAATATTTATTACTAGCAAGATAAAAACTACTAAAGAACTATATCTACAACAATTCTATTTAAGTAAAAGTCCTATGTATTTACAGAAATACTTCTCCCCCCCCTTTATATCAGTCCAAGGAGGAGAAGCAGTCTCTTTCTCCATTCTCGGAGCTCCAGATCTTTTTTAATAACTCTGCAGCACTCTAAAGCTCTTCTCCTGTTATCTCAGGATGACAACTCCTTTTCGTCGCAGCTGGAACTCTTTCTCTTTCTCTCTCTTTTCTATGTCGGCCTCCAGGGCTGGGCCTACCCCCCTCCTGGGCTAAGACCGGAGGCTGGGGGGTTACCCAGGCCCTGAAGGTTTTCTCTTCCATGGATTGCAAGGGGACACTTGCCTACCATGGATCTTCACCACAGGGTCACAGGGGATAATGGCTTTTGAGTCCATCCCTGCTTCCTGTGGAGGTCCCTTCCCATGGGAGAACAGTCCTTGAATAGACCTCACATGGGTCTAACATGGATTCCTCACTTGAATCCCAAGCTTACCCGAGCTGTTCGCACTCCGGCATAAGCCTCGTCCCTCTCAGGGTCACAAATCTTCAACAGGACTCTGCCTTGTCTCAGGTCTCTCATAAAGTCTTGGCTTCCTCATGCATCAACTTACTCCAATGTAGGCTCCTCCACCACGAGCAGCATGGGGGTCTCCTCACCCCAACAATCTTCCAAAGGTAGCAGGGATTTATTTTTCAGTCTTTTCCCTGCTGAAGAGAGAGAGTGAAAGGGGGGATAAACAGCCCCCCCCTTCAAACTTCTCTCTCCTCTGACTGCCAGCTTTGACCTTGGACACTTCATTATCTCTTTGCTGGAATTCTTCTGCAGTGGTTTTTCATCCAAGCAGTCAGTCCTTTAAAGTTTTTTTTCTTTACTCTCTTACATGAGAGAAGGGGGACTTCAGTGCCGAACCTGCCCCCAGCCCAGCACCAGGGAGGAGGGAGGCCTGGCCCCCACCTGGGGCCTGCCTCTCTCTCCCTACATGGCTACTGTTCCTAATTTCAACTGCACACCAGGCTTCTCTTCCGTTTTTCTTAAATATGTAATTAGCAAAGGCGTTACTGAACTTTTGATTGGCTTTTTGTCCGGAAATCCACCTGGACAAAACCATCCTCAGCCCCAGGGGCTGGCCAGTGAGCAAATCCATGACACTGGCTCAGACTGGTTCAGACCGGTTCCGACTGGATCAAACCGGTTCCGACCAGTTCTGACGGGCTCAGACCAGTTTAAAATGGTTCAGACCAGTTCCAATTGGTTCAAACTGGTTCTGACTGGTGCAAACCAGTTCCAACTGGTTACTGACCAGTTCAAAACGGTTCCAACCGGCTCAGACTGGTTCAAACCGTTTCTGACCTGTTCAAACCGGTTCCAACCGCTTCCAACCGGTTCTGACCCATTCCAACCAGCTCAGACCGGTTCTTACCAGTTCAGACCGGTTCCGACCGGTTCTGTCCAGTTCCGTCTGGCTCAGACTGGTTCAAACCGGTTCTGACCGGTTCAAACTGGTTCTGACCAGTTCCGACTGGCTCAGACCAGTTCTTTCCGGTTCAAACCAGTTCAGACCAGTTCAAACTGGTTCCGACCGGTTCAAAATGGTTCAGACCGGATCAAACTGGTTCTGACCAGTTCTGACCCGTTCTGACCAGTTCTGACCAGTTGAAACTGATTCAAACTAGTTCAGACTGGTTCAAACTGTTCCGACCAGTTCAAACCGGTTCCCACCAGTTCTGACCGGCTCAGACCGGTTCCGACCGGCTCAAACCGGTTCCCACCGGTTCTGACCGGCTCAGACCAGTTCTGACCTGTTCAAACTGGTTCCAACTGGCTCAAACCGGTTAAAACTAGTTCCGACCGGATTAAACCATTTCCAAGCAGTTCGGACCTGTTCCGACCGGTCCAAACTAGCTCAAACCGGTTCCGACTGGTTCAAACTGGTTCTTTTCCGAGGGATTAGTCTTGTGTTTCCGTGATTTTTCCGGGTGCAGCAATGTGAGATTGTCTCGTCACGGACATGCCAGAGTTGGCAGTCAGTGAGCCCCAGTGGAAAGGGCTTGCTTTTGGAATTTGCCCCTCCCACATCTCTGGAAGATGAGCTGGGCCAGAGCTGCTTCTGGAACAGGGGGTTCTGCAGAGCATCTGTTACTGGGGGAAGTGGGGAAAACTGAGGGAAGGGTGGCAGTGCTGGAGTGGCAGTGCTGTGAGGGGAATTTCAGTCCATCTGTTCAAAAACAACAGAAAAGAGGTAGAACTGTTCTACAACACAAAGAAAGATTCTTTCTGTATAGAGAAAAAGAAAAAAACCCAAAACTTAAAAAAACCCCAACCAAACAAACAGACAAACCCCCCAAAAAACCCCAAAGAACTCAGGTATTCCTAAAACGAGGTACTTAGCAGGGCAAGGCCAAAGGTACTGGACTTGGAGGATTGAAGGTATGACTGGGAAGAAATATTATTGTTTCTATTAAAACAGCTTATACCTGATATAGCAAACAGTGAAAGGGAAGTGTGTTTACTTCCACACAGTCTAGCATTGTTCAGTTTTCTAAAGTCCATTTAAGGAAATAAAAAGGTGTGTTCTACTAGCTGGCTTGGTTGCAAGCAAAATTTCTTCTTCTTTGGCTAAATTCTTGGGTGCTATGAATGTAAAAGTATCTTTGATCTACCCGATGGCAAGTGGAGCTTTTTTCCATCTTTGCTCTTGTGTTTCTGGGTGAGTTACTTTTTTGGGTTGGACTTAAAGCAGAGTGAAGATAAATTCATTTCTCTGCACAATTTCTATTGCATTCACTGAGAAGAAGAAACAGCAGCTGATTCTGTTGCAGCTGGCCTTCAATAGGAAGATTTGTATTTTTCTTGTCACACACATGGCTTTAATAGGTGTCAGAGGGGGTTGTGTGTCTGCTAACAGCTGAGTATCTTATCGAGACAGACAAAAGGACTTATCTGGCTCCTTGCAGGATCACATGGACCATTCTTCTGGGCCAACAGCATCTCATCTTATCTCGGGAAACGTGTCTCTTGTGGTAAAGTGTATGTCTTGAAAACTAGAGCTGCCGTAGAGTCTTTGTAATCAGAAGCAGATTTAACAGGGAATTGCGGAAAATAAATTGTTTAGTTTGTCTCATTGTGAGATGAGACGTTTTGTCTCATTCTTTGCTGAAATCTGCGATGGTATCTCATGTTATAGTTCCTTTCTGCTTTTGTATAGAGGTGTGGAACTGCAGAACCCAGTGTAGCTTCCAGGTAAGAAAGCTGGGAGTGAAAGAGGTAAAAGGGAGACCAGAGGAAAACAGGTTCTTTAACCACTTCTGAGTTCTAAAGGATTGTTGAGCAAGTGGTAACAATTTAGTGTTTACGGGCTGGAGTGAAAATATAGAATACCTTTTCCATTTCTACTATGAGCTGCTAGTGGTAATTGTTTGTAAGAGTGGGGATGGTTATTTTGTGCACTCTTGTCTGTGGAGACGGCAAAGTTAATGGATGTTCATGGGAACTGCCATTACAGCCTCTCCTGAATTTGGGACACGTCTTTTGAAGTTTACTATTTTGATTAATGCACAGTGCAGCTATTTGACTTCAGTTAAAGAAATGGCAGCACAAAGCAGATGGATTCTGCCTCTGCAGCTTTAAGAGCCTGCATGCAGCTATTTCCTGAAAATAACATTCCCTCAGTGATCACTTTTATATGTAGTAAGTGAAAATTAAGCAAACCCAAACTGGTGTTTTTTAGTCTACCAGGCAATCACTTTGATAGTCCATGTTGGGGAAAAATGTATCTTCTCTTAAAAAAAAAAAAAAAAAAAAAAATCTTTCATATGAAAAAATAACTGGAATAGAATTTGATTAACACTGCTTACTCAAACAAAAAATTGATCACATCACTTGTCTTGTTAGTATATGAAATTAAAAGCAAAATATGTTTTAAAATGCATTCTATTGGAACAAGAACATTATAACAAAATGTTATTTTGCATAAAATGTGGATGAATGGAACCTAAGACTCAAAATTTAAAACAGTTTGTTGTTTTACGTTCCTACTTATATC
Organism: Myiozetetes cayanensis; assembly: GCF_022539395.1. Lineage (NCBI taxonomy): Eukaryota > Metazoa > Chordata > Aves > Passeriformes > Tyrannidae > Myiozetetes > Myiozetetes cayanensis. The sequence goes on along the minus strand of NW_026087853.1, from coordinate 45,110,565 downwards.
AGTTTTTCTGGATATATTTTAATGTCTAAGTGGTTAAAATGTAACTTAAAATTATTTTAATAAAAATACTGTAGAAAAACTTGTATGCTATTTTTCCTAGAAACAAATAAAAAAGTTTCTTACAGGCTCTTAAGGAAAGCTCTTAACATGACTTCCAGCATGTTAGAACTTCTTCCCCACTGAACTGCTGAGACCAAAGTGGAGTTGCCTTCATGTGGCACATAAATTATCATGTTTTGTTCCTTCCACTGTGAGAAGTTTAAATAAGATAAAATTTAGCAACTGTCTAGTGTGGGAAGGCAAAAAAGCCAACAGGCAGTTACTGCCCAGTGTAGGAAATTATTTAGGACTGTGTATGTCCATTTTCACCTAATCTTTAATGTTTCTTCTCTGATTTTTCAGGTGAACGGACTCACGTGGGGCAGAAATGCTGCTCTAGGTTATTTAGTTATTATTACGGTTTTTGCAACCTTTTTGTGTTTTCCTTGGCTCCTTTTGGAGGCTGAACAGAACAAATGCTGTGAGTGGACATGCCTGTATATCATGAGGAGATGAAAGGCCAGCAGTAGCAGCATCAGCATTCTTGTGCTGGGGAAGTCAGGGAAAAGGTGCCTGGGAGGTTGTGTGGCCACACTGAGAGAGAGGGAGAGAGCAATTTATGTCATTTGCAGAGCTGGCTCCCTAATCCCTGCAGTTACTGCAGTGATACTGTGGTAGGTAGGGTGGCAAAGCTCAGCTCTGGTCGTGGCAGTTCCCTCTGGGCTGATTTCCCCCTTGGGACATAAATGCTGTTTCAGTTGCTGTGATGGGAGCTTTTGTGTATAACAAGTGGTTGTGTTATTTTTGCTCTGCTGTTTCATGTCCTGATGTGAAAAAAAACATTGCGCTCATAATCTTTTTCATTTTGCTCTCATTAGAACAGCTGATCAGCCTGGCTAAATTTAAGCCAAAGTGCCTTTGTTTTGCACTAGAGCTGGTGCTGGTGAAGAACCAGGTGGAGGTGTTTGGCATATTTAATGCAGACCACTTCTGCTAAGTAAGTAGTTAAATAGTTTCTTCAGAAATGATAAGTACCCCTCTTCACAAATATATTGTGTTGCAACTGTAGATGCAACTTAAAATTAGTCAATTTTTTTTTTTTTTAAACTTTGCTGATACCATTAGCTGGAATTAAAATTAGAAAGTGTTTTATTCAATGATGCTTTTAGAACCACAGCACTAAATGGTTGTCTGCTGTATCAGACCTTCTTGTCTTGCTTCTGTTTTTTAACTCAGGACTTTTTTGTTAAAATTAAGTTGCATTTGCTGTTAGCTTAGAGTTGTATTAGATGGAGTTTCTGTGGCAAACAAGGGGCCAAGATCCCTTTAATTCCTCCTTTCTTCATTCCCATCAATCCTGAAATTGTTGTTGACATGAGGATGCAATTGCACACAGGACACTGGCTGAGCTCATGTCTCAAAATCCTGGTTTAGAAGTTTATTGACTATTTTAAGGCAGTGGGGGTTAAATTGTACCTTTAGTATTTGCTTTAAGATTTGGGATTACTGCCTTTGATATACAAGAGAGAATGATTAGTAATTTTTAAGGTTTTTTTTTTTTACTGGACCAGAGTTTTCAATTGCTTTAATAAGTTAAATAAATATATAATGTGGCAGGCAGAATCTTCATCATCCCCAGAATGAACTCTTTCCTTTTGTGTCTAACATAGAGTGCATAAATCTGTGACAGGAGCAAGGTCCCAGTTTTGTGTTCAGATTTCATCTTCTCCCCTTAGCAGCAGCTATTTTGCTTATCTGCCCATGTCTCTTCAGGTGGTGGGCAGGGCAGAGAAGGCAAACAGAGTGTTTGTGGCTGCTTGAGGGGGATGAGAGGCAGGGAATGGGGCAAAACAACTACAACTTTCAGAAAAAATGCCATTTCTCCTTTTCTCTCTCTTGTAGGACCCACAGAGAGATAGACTTAGCAAAATGAAACCCAAACCCCTGCGTTCCAAGATGATCCCTGTGCATTTTTGAGCACTGCCTGTCTTGGAACCAAGGACTGCGAAATACTTTGGCAGGTAGTGCTGTATCCCTGGCATATATATTTGTAAAAGCTGACATTACTTCTCTGATGGCTTCTCCCAGTGCTTTTTGGCAGAGCTTTAAGTTATTGAGTGAATTTTGCAGATGACAACACGAATACTGTAAATATTCCTTGCCTTCCCAGGTACACATATTAGTCGTATAATTTGAATTTCAAGAGTGTGCAGTATTAAACTCACTGTGGTATATGAGAAAAACTCATCAGAGTTATATGAGAAGCCTTTTCCCTCTCCTTGTCAGAAGACCTTGGTTGTCAGGGATAACTGCACTGAAAAAAAAGGTACCCTTCTAAGGTAAGGACTTGGAAGAGGACAGTGTTCCAAAGAGCACCCAGCCTTAAACAGATCTTGCAGACAAAGTATGAGGAAGAAAGAAAAGAGAAAATTACTTTTTCAGTGCTGGGTAGTAAGTCTGTCACAAAGTCAAATGGGAGCCAAGGTTTCTCACTCTCCGTGTCCTGAGGGGCATCAGGAAAAGCATCGCCAGCCAGGCAAGGGAGGGGATTGTCCTGCTCTGCTCTGCACTGGTGAGGCCTCACATGGAATATTGTGGCAGTTTTGGGCACTACCAGTATAACAAAGACATGAAGCTGTTAGAGAGTGTCCAAAAGAGAGCAATGAAGATGGTGAAAGGGCCTGGAGCTGTATGAGGAGCAGCTGAGGTCACTTGGTCTGCTCAGCTTGGGAGGGGAGACCTCATCACAGTCTACAGCTTCCTTGTGAGGGGGAGAGGAGGGGGAGGCACTGATCTCTTCTCTGTGGGGACCTGGGACAGGACCCGAGGGAACGGCCTGAAGTTGTGTCAGGTGAGGATTAGGTTGGGTATTAGGAAACACTTCTTCACCCACAGGGTATTTGAGCACTGGAACAGGTTCCCCAGAGAAATGGTCACAGCACCAAGCCTGACAGAGTTCAAGAAACATTTGGACAACACTCTCAGGCACGTGGTGGGATTTTTGGGACTGCCCTGTGCAGGGCCAGTTGGGCTTCGATTATCCTTTGGGGTCCCTCCTAACTGAGGATATTCTGTGATTCTCTCTCCCATCACATGCTAGCTAGACCCTGCTGCTGAGTCATCAGAAACCAGAACAAGCCAGAGCAAAGTAGGGTCCCTTCCTCACTTACACCATGAGGGTCTTCTCAAGATCATTCACCGCACCTGTTGGCCACAAATTCGGGTTGTGTGTGTCAAAGGTAACAGGGCATGCTGCCATTCTGAGTGGTGCTGAGAGAAGCGAGGAGTCCCTCCTCTCTCCACCACAGAGTGAGGGAAAATGGCTTTGCTTGTAGATATGGAGACAAGTAATTATACAAAGCATAAATTAGAATTGATTAATTACTGTAATAAGTTATAAAGCCACAGACACTAGCTGGATCTTTCAAAGGCCTGAATATTTTCCTAGTTGTGTTGTCACTGATTATACACTTTAAAGGGAGAATACCGGTGTGTTACTCCTCCTGCCACAGGTGAATTGTTATTCCTCTGAGACATCTTCTCTCCACCCCAACCCCCACAATATTTGAACATTTTTTCCAGTAGTTAAGGCTTTTTCTGTATGTTATCTGGATGAGCTGAGAAGACAAAAAGGAGAAGGATCTGTGGTGGATCACGTTTGCATGGCTAGCCTTGAGCTTTTTAATCTTGCTTGTGTACAGGCTTCAGGGGATATACTTCTCTCCTTTGAGACTGACTGTTTGGTCTCTGTGTTTGTCTGATGTTTGAGTCAAACTGCTGGTCAAAGCTTGGAAACTTTCATTTCCAAGTTGTTTTCTTTGTAAGTGAAAGCTTTTTTTTTTTTTTTTGCTGACATTCAAGCACTTGTTGGTGTTCAGGGACCATTGCTGCTTAAAGATTCCACAGGTCCCATTTTGCCACTGACTTGCATGTCTGGGAGCCCATTTGTTTTCTGGGATTTTTGTTGTTTATAATTAAAACAGAATTTAGCAGTGCAGCTGCAGCTTGACTGCAGCTCTTTTAATGAATCTCAAACAAAAACATAATCCTGCTTTATCTTGTGTTGACTCAGTGAGAACAGAAAGAATCAAAAGAAGTAGTAATGCCTCTCCCCTGTCCTGCAGAAAGTTTAAAATCATTATTTGGAAGGAGCTGAGTAGATGGTGGTTCTTCACAATGAAAACACTTCTGAGAACAGAGCTATGCTGTAAAGCTCAGCCAGTTTTTATTGATAATGCTAGTTTGTAATAAAGAAAGGTTTTAAGGTTATTTCCACAGGCAGCATTAAATGGCTTTCCTGGAAGTAAATAGTTGCTTCTGAAAGAATTTACTTCCAATTTCAGAGCAAACCCAAAACGATGAAAGCTTTGCTTAGTGAGAAGCGTTATATACAGTGCAGGTGTCAGGCACTTAAATTGGGGCAGTTTCTTCATGGTGATGGGGAGATGTTTCTCAGACTGATTTCAGCTGCTAACAAAGCAGGAGGATAACGGTTTGACTCACTGCACGTGAAAATGGTTTGGAATTTCTGGTTGTATTGGAGTGCTCTGGAAATGCAGTGCTGAACATGAGCCCTTGGAGTTCTGTAATGGTATCCCTCTCTCTGCAGTGCTTTTCTTTAACTGTAAAACTTTGTTTCCTGCCCAACAGTAAACCTGTGATGCTCAGCTGAAAGGATTTCATGAGTAGCTCATCAGATGTGCATCACCCTGAGGAAGAATGTTTGGTTTAGTTTAAAAATTACCTGTATCCTGATACATGTCTCCTCCTTGGGAGGAATCCTTCTATTCCTCCTATGGGAATAAAATTTATGGCAAGGTAAACTTCTCTTACTAAGGAAAAGATTATAAAAGAATTTATTTAGAAAAAAAAAGATGAAACATTTCTATTTAATTTTTCTGCACATTATCAGAATAATTATTTCCTGTGCTTACAAAGCACATTATTTTTCTTCAAACTATTTTGCACCTCAAGTGATTTGTTGATTAAAATGATTCTGCTTTTTTGTTACTTTTGTGTAAAGAAGCATTTGCAAGCATGCATAGTTAGTACTTCTAAAGACTGTTCTTATAAAATAGGTGTTCAAATATAGAATGAAGCATGAACAAACAAAACTGGTAGACACAAAAGGAACTGATAAGTGGAATAATATTTCAGTACCAAATCTGAAATTGTTTCAGGGATTGGCCTGTATGTTTTATATAACAATTTGAATACTATTTACTTGTTTTGAACTTTGTCACTTTGCAGACCTTATCATTTCCCTGGTCATGTGGGCCACTAGTGGAAGGAGGACAAAGATTCATAGAGTTCTGGGTAAATGTTGGACCCACACAATTTCTCTGGGCTCTTGTGAAGGGCTGTGCTCGGCAGTGATCTTTAGAAAGATTTAGAAAACTCCTGACATTCTTATAGATAAAAATCTTGGAGGAGGGGCATGGGACACAGGACGAGGAAAAATGCATTGCACAAGCATATCACTGAATTCAGTTTTGCATATATAGGATTTAATACATGGGTTATGTGTGTGTGCCAATGATACCAAACGCTGTGGTTGTTGTAATCCCCTTTTAATAAAGGGATTGACTTGTACTACAAAATGACTTACATAATTCTGCAGCTGCATTATCCATTCCAAGGGCTTTGAAGACTTAAGTGTTTTCTAGCCATCAGTACCTCCTAACTGCAGCAACTGCAGAACTTGATTTTATGAAATGTTATTTGTGGTCATCAAACAGGAATTGAAAGTACTTTGTCCCAAAGTGATGGGCCTGAAGATGACATGGGTCAGGGACACATGAGGCTGAGTCTCAGCTAAACCTCCAGCCAAATGCATCCAAATGGTAACTTTGCATTTTGAGATATGGCACAATAATGGAAAATTGTTGTGAATACAGTGGGTTTGCAACTATTCCCTTGGGTCCATATATAAGTCCTGTAATGGAAAAGACAGTGTCTCCACTGGCTGGTGCTGAGGTCCCTGGCATAGTTACACTGAAAGATAACTCAGCCAGCTGCTTGGTGTTTTACTTCATTGTGTTTTACCTCAGCACTAATTCCAGTATTCTAGTTTTGATTCATCTCTAGGTTTGCATGTGTATATACAGACACTAAGCTCCTTATTTCTTTCATCCTTCTGTCAAAATCCAAGTTTTGCCCCTGTGGTGTAATGCCTGTCTGAGCATTGTTTGATACCTGAGCTTGTCTAAAGTCTGGAAAGGGAAATTCAAGTTTCTGTTTCTGTCTGTGGAGAAGCTGATGTGCCTCTGATTCCTGCCAGAGGGGTTTCAGTGTGCCAGCCCTCAGGGAATGGTGATGCTGCGAAGAGGGAAGCAGATCTGGTTCCAGTAGAAAACCTGGGTTGAAGAGAAGGGCACAGAGAAAGACAAAATAATTCTGTAATCTAGGAAGGTCTGTCCACCTTCAAAAATGGGGGTTATGTTTCCCCTTCCAGTCAGTGGGAGCAGTGTAATGAGCCACACTCCCTGTGTGCTTCAGGGGGCAGCAGGACTGCATGCACTACAGATCTTTTGTCTAAGAGCCAAGGGGGGTTTCAGCACCTCTATGGGTACTCCCTGGCCCCTTTCAAGAAGAGAAATCCCAAAACAGGACCCTCATTTGCTGCTGATGGTTTTCCCAGTCACCATCTGTCTTACTGTTGGGTCCAGTGGAAAGCCTTAACAGTATGAAAAGCTAAAAATCTAAACTAAAAGCTTTCCTGGTTTCTCCCAACCCACTCCGAGTTGTGCTAGATCTGAACTGATCCCCCTGAAATACAAGAGGAAAGTAATCTGTCTGACTAGATTACCTCCTTCCCCATTAGGTAGAAAATGATTTTTCAGAAAATCTTGGTTTGGATACATACCCAGTTTATGCACTTTAGTTACCCTAATTTTTAAGCAAAAGCGATTTTGGCTGAATGCATTTTAAAATAATGTAATGGAAAGTCAGAGAGATCAAATACCAGACATGCTGCTGGTCCTGCTACCTTTACCCAGCTCTTTATCTGTCTACCTCTTTACCTGTAGTGTAGCATTAGCAGAGTAGTGTGAATCCTGCTGTGAACCTCTTTCTAATTGCTAAGCTGGCATTTCAAGGCAGGAGAGAGGTGAGCTTTTCTCCTTCCGAGGTAAGCCTGTGAAACCTGGGTCTGGACAATGTGACTGAGGGGATACACGGGCTGCTTTAAAATGGATGGATTTATTACACAATTCTCCTGCCACTTTGGAGACTTTACCTTTATCTCATACCACTATACATGTGTGTGTGTATATATATATATATATATATCTGTATTAGTGGGAAAATGTTTATCTTCTGTGTGCTGTTTAGAAATTCTCAGTCAAACAGAAGTACTTAAGATTAAGACCTTAATATTTAATAAGCTCTCAATTGTTAGAGAGCAGTGAGCCTGCCAGTGTGAGATTGGGCTGGCAGCTCAGTGGATTAATGGAAACACAGAGCTCCATTTAAAAGCCCTGAATGATAATCTTTAAATATGCTTAGGCATTGTGGTTGTGCAGTTTCCCAGGGGAATCATCATATTCTCTGCTTCAAAAATTTCACTGAAGACTTAACTGAAACTACAGCTCAACTTTGCCTATTGGGAAATCTACTTTCATTCCCGGGGCCTAAATTCTTTCTGTGTACATCTGTACACCCAGAGTGTGATTCCTTGTGGGTTTTCATTTATTATGTTTTTGCCACGGGAACAATTTTATGCAGACTTGAAAAAACCACAAAAAGTGCAGAGTTGAGCAACTTTTCTACCTGAACAGAGATCTTGCTTAGGCTTTCAAACAAGCAAATGTTGCTATTTGAAAATACTGAAGTGAAAATTATGTTGATGCTTGCGATATGTGATCTCAATAAGGTAGGCAGAGAAAATATGTGTTTTTTTTAAACTCCTCTATGTGAAATTCTGTGGTGCTTTGGGTTCATGTAACCCATTTCAATAGTACTTCATTCTCTGATAGAGATCTGAGAAGTCCCACTGCAATGATAGTGTAGACACAATGTGATGCATTCTGGGATGCCTTCAGACAAATCGAAAGGCTTGAGAATTATAGGAGATTGCTTTTTCTTATTTATGTAAGAACTTGCCAGTCTGAAAGGTGTCTGGATTTGGAGTTGCTTTAGTTGCGTGTACATTTCTGGGGATTATCTCAATTTCAATTGAATTTGCCATTTCACTTCATGCTATAAAGCTCTCAGGGAATCTTTAATTTCAGTGAAAGCTCACTAAATTAAAATGAAAATGAAATAAGCTTGCATCATCAGCACTGAGAATGGCAGCGTTACCCTGAATTTCTATTAATACTTCACCAAAGCTGCTTGTGCACATGAGGCACCAGGGTACTCACATTGTTCAGTACTAGAAGTGATTGTGTAGCTGAACACCCTTGCCTTCTGTGTAACTGCACTGATGTCAGGAAAGCTTTTGCACTTGCAGGACACTGCTCCATGTGACCAGTGACAGATCAGCTGGGCATGCTGAGTTCTTTTAGATCATAGAATCAGAATGGTTTGGATTGGAAAGGACCTTGAAGATTATCCTGTTCCAACCCCAGCAACCCTGGGCCAGGACACCTTCCACTAGACCAGGTTACTCAAAGAACCCATCCAAACTGGCCTTGAACATTTCCAGGGTTGGGGCACCTGTAACTTCTCTGGGCAACGTGTTCCAGTGCCTCCCCACCCTAACAGTAAAGAATTTCTTCCTATACCTATTTCTTCTCCAGGCTGAACAACCCCAACTCTCTCAGCCTGTCCTCATAGGAGAGGTGTTACAGCCCTCTGAGCATCTTTGTGGCCCTCCTATGGACCTGCTCCAGCAGGTCCACATCCTTCTTATGTTGGAAGTAGTACTGCAAGTGGGATCTCACGAGAGTGGAGCAGAGGGAGAGAATCACCTCCCTTGACTTGCTAGGCTTTTCTTTCTGGGCTGCATGCGCTCATTGCCAGGTCCTGTTGAGCTTCTCCTCAACCAACACTGAAGTCCTTCTCCACAGGGCTGCTCTCAGTCCTGTATTTGTATCCGTCCAGCCCATAGTTGTGTTTGGGATCTCCCTGACTCAAGTGCAGGACGTTGCACTTCACCTTGTTGAACTTCATGAGGTTTGCATAGCCCCACCTCTCAAGCCTGTCCAGGTCCCTCAGGATGACATCCCTTCCCTCCAGCGTGTCGACTGCACCACACAGCTTGGTGTCTTTGGCAAACCTCCTGAGCGTGCACTTGATCCCACTGTCCAAGTCAGTGACAAGGATGTTAAACAGCGACGGTCCTAACAGTCGTCCTGGACCCCCAAGGAACACCACTCATCACTGATCTCCTCTTGGACTCTCAGCTGTTTGACTGCAACTTTTTGAGAGTGACCATCCAACCAATTCCTTATCCACTGAGAGGTACTTCCATTAAACCAGGGTCTCTCCAGTTTAGAGACAAAGGATGTTATGTAGGACAGTGTAAAATGCCTTGTGCAAGTCCAGGTAGATGATGCCATTCTACCCTTATCCAACTCTGTAACCCCATCATAAAAGGCCACCAGATTTTTTAGGCATGATTTGCCCTTAGTGAAGCCGTGTCCCAAATCACCTCCTTATTTCCTCTGTGCCTTAGCATATTTTCCAGGAGGATCTGCTCCATGATTTTGCCAAGCACTGAGGTGAGACTGATCGGCCTGTAGTTCTCCAGGTCTTCCATTTTTTCATTTATAAAAATGGGGGTTATGTTTCCCCTTTTCCAGTCAGTGGGAACTCTTCACTGCACTGCCATGATTTCTCAAATATGACGGATAGTGGCTCAGCCACTTCACCCACCAGTTCCCTCAGGACCCACAAATACACCTCATCATGTCATGGATGTCAACATTTTTCATTAATGTTTAAATCACATATAAACTCAGCACCACGGCTCGCTGGACTGATCTCCTGGAAGGCTGGAAGAACTGAAGTTGAAGGATGTAAGAGAGATCAGTGTCTGTACCCCTTGTAACTCTTCATCCTCTGAGTATTCCAGTGTCCTTCAGTACCTCAGTGACCTTGCTGCACCTAGGAGGGGAACAGGTGGGGTTGCAGATTGAAGAGCACAGGAAAGCAGGTCGGATGAAAGCAGGGCCAAGGAGAAAAAGGTAAACAAAATGGCACTGAACATTTCTCTCTGACCTTGTTTATTCCAGATGTAGTTGGTGACTTTCGCCTTCTCCTGGTGACAGTGTCAGCTTCAGTAACTGTCCTAGAAAGTTGCCTGTGTGAGTGCTGGGGGTGGTGAAATGAAAACTTTATAAAAGGGATAAACTGAGTGGTCCCAGCAGCAGTACCAGCAGGACATACTGCTTTTGTCATAGAGATCTGAATCACAGCACGCTACAGAGAAAGACTGCTTTAGTCCTACAACTGAGAACCACTATCTACACAAGACTCAACTCCCCAAATCTGCTAAACCACAGAGACTCAGCAGAATAGTTTGAAGAGAGACTTTGTACATGCTGCAGCCCTGATTCTGTTCTGGCAGGGGCTTTCTGAAAGAACAGTGTCTGTTCTGAATGAGGTGACCACTTATTTCATAGGATGCTGCTCTATTTTTGTACCTTACAGTGGGGAAAAAAAGTCTGCTCAGGTCTCGTCCATTTTCAACCTTCTCCCTTAATTTGCATTTGTGTTTTTTCATACCTGTCATTTTTATTTTCCCTTTTCTTCCTCACCTTTCCTGGTGCAGACATTTGGATAAACTGAGTCCTGTGCCATCCATAGCAAAGATTGCTTGCATTGGAATATTCTAGTTCTGACAAGGACATACAGAGATTTTTATTTTGAATGTACATTAACTCTTGATTCCATCAGGAACAAGAAAGTGTGATTTGCAGCAAGCTTTTAATTGTGCCAGTTTTTCATGTGATAATTCTTCTTTTAAACCTGTGAGCACTTATTTCAAAGGACCTTTTGATAATGAAGATTGTTTTGTGTCAGGGTAACCAGCTGTGGTGCACAGTTAGGGATAAGAAGGTGTTTAATAGGGAAGAACTTCAATGCACGGACTTCACAGGGAGATTTAAAACTTCAATTTTTATTAGCACCAAATACCAAGCAAGTTCCATGACAACAAGCTGTACTTCCAAGCTGGTGAGTTATTTTGTTTAAGGAAAGGGAGTTAGTAATTATATGACACATCAATTCAGTCTATGTACTCTCTTGTGGTTGCATATGCAAATCCATAATTCCTTCAGTTGTGCACAGGTCTGAGTTCACAATTTCTGTCTTTCCCCCAAAAGTAGGAGTGTTTTCAGTCATGAGGTTTTGAGGCAACTCTTCTTGGGAGACCAAGTAACATAACTTAGCTGCTCAGCAGGAGAACAGTCAAAGCACCTCTGGCTTCTAGGGGAAAATAGGACTGCTTCTAATATAGTTGTGTGTCCAGTTCCTGCAGCTGAGCTTACAGAGTGAAGAATTTACCCAAACAGCTTCACTTGTACCTCCATGAAGCCTCTGTATTCAACTAATGCCAACATGACTTTCAAATGAAATTAATACAGGTGCAAAGACAGGGGGCACTGGTGGGGAGGGAGGAGGGTTGTGTGGTGCTCTGAGGATTATAAAGCAGCTTTTGGTGACTTTGACTGTGACAGGAGATCTGGCACAGGCTTATAGACTGAGACGTGGGGTTCCAAAAAGCACTAGAATCAGCACCATGGAGAAGTGCTCTTTTCCTGGAGTACTTGCAAATACTTCATTCTAATTGCGTTTGTAAACAGCTTTAACTCCTTTGAGGGAAGGATGAGTCTGTTCCTTCAGAAATGAGAGCCTGAAAATGAGAGAACTGAGAACACCTCCCTCACTCCCCCTCTTTCCCTTTTTTTTTTTTTTTCTTTTGTAGAAGTTATATTGGATAGTTGGGCTGCCACAGTACAAACTGTGGGGATGCATATACTGCTCCACTCACCTCAACAGAGTGTGGATGCAGGTGAGCATTTCAAAAGAACAGCAAAGACGTAATTTCTAACATGAAGTATTTTTTAACTCAGTATTCGGGATGCTTATTATTCAAGCTGAGATACATTATCAGAACCTGTTCATTGCCTCTGTGGATGATACAATAACACTGAACAAGTTGCCAAGGTAAACTGGGTTTAAAAAAAAAAAAAAAAAGGAAAAAAAGCATCCCTGCAGCATTAGTTTCTCTGGAGAATGCTAAGCAGCTAGTGACAGTTCTGCTTGATAACAGTGCTCATCTAGCCACTTGCATCATGGAACTGAGAACATTAAAAGCAATTCAGATTCAGTCACCACTCAGTTTATAACTAGGCTGCATGAATTACTTGGTTACAGTGCTTATTTTACTCTGTTGTGTAGGGACTGTGGTCTCCTAAATCAATAGAAAACCTGAACTTCGTTCAGCCATGTAAGACGTCTGTCACTGGGCACTAAAATTTGTACAATACAGATAATTGAATCCACATTTGACAGACTGAGACTCTGACTGATCAGGCACTGCAGTGTGCAGAACAGCAGATTTAAATGGCAGAGGTCAAGTGCTGAAGCAGCGATGGCCTTAAGCTTTAGGGCCAAGGAAAGGTATTTGTGGAAGAGGGAGATGATGAGGTGCATCTGAACAGACTTTTAAGAAACCAGTTCCTGAACTCCCTTTATTTCTACAGTAATCTTCAGGTAATCTTTAGGATGAATGCTTTACACCTGAAACCCTTTTGCTGTCCATATGAGACATAAACACATAAGCAGTACACACTAGCAGTTGGGGTTTTTTTAATGCTGTGGTTTTCTATAGATTTTTGTTTTCTATAGATTTAATTGTTTACAGTTATGTTTTATTTTGTTGGCTGCGATTTGAACTATATTCTGTAATAGCAGTACCATAGGAATACAGGGGGAAGTTTACAGTGCATAATTATCCCATCCTTTCAAATTATTCTTTTAACCACAACCAGAGGGAAGTTGCTGTTAAGCAATTCTGTAGTAACAATATGTTCTGCATAAACTATTTCTGTATAAAAGATACCAGGGAGTTGTTTGAGAAACCCACTAAACTGATCAGCCATTTCTTCATTAAAAACCATGCAATGCAAGATGACTGTTTAGTTGTCTAACACACACTGGCATAGATTTGGTAGTAAATGCTTTCTGGCTGTTGGAGGGAAGAACATAAACTAGGCTGTTCTTGCAGGACAACAAAACCCAGGATGTCTAGTGAATTTACAGTACTTCCATGGGGAAACAGTTTATTGTGGGGGGAGGAGGAAGCAAGGCCTAGGGTAAAATGACCTACCTAGGGAACTGGATGGGATTTCAGAGGAACAGTCTTTCAACTGGCATTTGCTAGGTGAGTTAGTAATGATCAGTTCCTTATTTGCTTGGGGTTTTAACATATGGCAGGTACGAAACACAGGGCTCTGCATTTTGAACTCCTGATGTGTCAAGACAAAACTCTGGATGAGATTTCAGAGGCTGTCCTTAAGTCTCTTTGAAAATTATCACCATGCAGACAGAAACTACTTTGTATTACACAGCCAGTCTAATCAGCTAAGCCTGATATTCCCAGGTTAAGTGTACTTAAGGAAAAATAGCAGGATGTCAGGTGAAATACTAGTCCAGTTGTTGATTAAAGTAGAAACAGCCCTGTCTATGCCAACATGTATTTCAAAAGCAAAGACAGATAGGATAGCTACTAGGGGAAGGTACACTGGGCTTAGTTGTTTTAAACAATGGGATCTTGAAAATCAATAGCATACTCAATTACCCAGGGTTCAGCTTTAGTGGAAAGACAAATCAGGCTGTAAAGGTAATACTGCTGCTCTGTGCCCATACAGTCCTGTAAGCATCATTATGTTAGTGTTCCTGAAGTACAGAACCAACGCTGAGTAAATGAAATTAAAAGGCAACATTTTAAAATCCATGTAAGAAGGGTTGTTTTACATGTATGCAGCATGATGAAATTGTGAAATTCTCTGCTACAATGCAAGACTTAAGGGTAAAGTTTTACAGAGTCAGAAAGGGATTAAAGACAGGTGTGGTTAATGAGACCATCAGTGGTACTTTGAATAGGATGAAGAAAATTCAAGTACTGTAAACATGCCTGTTGAACTGAGGGAACTGTAGAAAGCTTCTGTCAAAGGTTTGGGTTATCCCTTATGAAGTTTCCTGCAACAACTTCTAAAATGTCTGGATCTCTACTTCTACAGTTACAATTTCAACAGTACCCCTTTTGGTTGTTCAGAATGCACAATTTGGAGGGAATTTCGCTTGCAAACCTGTTTGACCTGTAGGGTGCAATAATCTGTACTGAAAAAGGCAGTGTTAGACATGACTTCAAATAAGATACCTGGCTAACCAGATATTTTTCTAATCTGACACAGTATGAGTTCCTAGGTGTTCCATTTTAACATAGTCTGGCATTAATTTTCTAAGTTTCTCTATATAATTTCTGAATCCAAGCAACTACCTCAGAAAAAGAGAAGTCCAGTCCTTTTGCTTCAAAATTATCAGTAACAGACAAGTTGTAAACACAGAATAATTGGTTTCAGCTCTGAGTATTTTGTTAACACTGTAAATCTGATCTCCCAGTAGTTTCTGACTACTGCATAATTTCAGGTTGCCCTTAAAAGGAAAAAGAAAGGGATGTATCTTTACCTGGGGACGGGTAAATCGCTTAAATAATAATAATAAAAATAAATGTAAGGAAGGATAGGTCAAACGAAAGATGGGTAATGAGAAGTGACAAAGAATTAGGATGGTGTGGAGGGTTTTTTAATTGCATGCAGTGTGTGTTCACTTGCATGCACTTGCACAAACACGTATCTGTATACTCACTGTATAGCTTGTAGTGCAGTTGATTATAAAGAATACAAAAGACATTCTGTTGTAAACTTTAAAGAATATTTAATAACTTTTAAAAAATAAAATGTATATTTTAAATTTTGTTCTTTATATGAATGCACAAAAATGTATCACTGTAATTGCAGCAACAAAATCCAAAGAACTGAGGAGACTTGCCCACTGTGGTAAGATACCAGTGACAAGTTAGGAAAATTCACAATGGAATCCAAACAAATTTCCCATGGCGAGTCCCGACTTGTTTTCTAGCTGTGAATTGTCTAATCTATGAAGATCATTCACACTTAGCAAATCCTTGCCGACTAAGCAAATAAAGAGTCTGGATTTAAAACAATCGCCACAATCAACAGCTGGTTTCTCTTGCTTACCTTTGGTGCCACATTCATAGCACAACAATGAAGCAAAGGGGTAAGTGAAAGGCTGCAACTCTGAGTGCAGGTGGCTCTGGGCTGCCTCTTACCACATTCACAGGGTAGGACAGGAGGTTGTTGGCATGGACAAAGCGTAACCAGTTTGTGAGAAGTGAGAGGGGTTTGGGTGGGTTTGCAAAGCAACCCTACCTGCTGATGCAAGACAAAATATTTTACAGCTTCTGTGCAGTTCCTTCCTCTCCATATTATAAATCCTACGATGCTGCATCGAAATGCTAATTATTCAATGAAAGAATAAACCTTTATGAGTTTGTATGATCTAAGGGGGAGAACCAAAGAAGTATTCACAGAACAGAAACGGGACTGAATTTCAGTGATTGTGCATTATATGATGTGGAGCTAAGTAATTCTGTGGTAGAAGTAATAACATTTGGCTGCTAGTGGCAGTGCAGGAAAATAAACCATATTCTACTAAATATATATATATATATATGTATATATTTCATTATAACTGTGCTGATGAAAAGCCAAAAGAATACTGGACTGAAATCCTAGTGTTGCTGAATTCAGTAGGTGCAGCCATATGCTCTATGCCTTCACATCTTGTTATTAAGCAGAAAGAGCAATGAGAATAAATTAGAAGTGCTCCTTTATTGCCTTTGGTTCTGTCTTTAATGTAAATGTATTGAATCCTCCTTTCTGGTTAAAGATAAGAAGTCAAAATTATATAAAAAGCTTTACTAAAAGTGAGAAGGACACTAATAGAAGCAATTGGAATGACTTCTGTGTTGCTCTGCATACATACAACATCAGCAGCCTTTTAAATGGATATGATATACTACAGGTTACTTATTTATAATCAACCAGTTTAACTTGAAGTTTTATTTGTAATATGGAACTATCTTTTCTTTGTTTTTTAAAAAGATTGTTCCTTTACATATCACAGAAATCTTCTAAACTTATCAGCAGAGAAAGGATGCAATGCTCTTCAAGAGAAAATATGGTAAGTCTGAGGCTTGTAATATGCAGTATGTTCAGAGGTTTGAAATTGGACTGTGCTGGTAATGCTGCAAGCACCGTAACATCTGCTTGGCCTGTGTGAAGAGAGTTAATAAGATCAAATATAGAAAACAGTCCAGTCAGAATTATAAACCAGTTGCAAAAGCATCTCAGTTGGTAGTGTAAGGATAGTATTTAAAAAAGAATTATTAGCAGCAATATGTGACCTGGGGTTTTTTTGTTTGGTTGGGGTCTTTTTGTTGGTTTGTTTTTCCCCTAACTATATGTTTTTGTTGCAGTGACTGGGATTTACAAAAAGAGTGTTACTTAAATTCCTTATAGATACTTGTTTTTGAAAACAAAGGCAGTTTATCTTACTGTAAAGACACCTAAACTGTGGAAATTTATTAGAGGGAACCACAAAATGTGACTTGTCTTCGGTCTCTATTTCTCATGTTTTCTTTCCACTGCAGGATTAGCTGAAGTCTAACAGTGTTCTCTAAGAGCTCAGCACATGTTACTGGGAGACTCACAGGACAAGGGTCTGTGATCTCTCTTTTGCCTACACCACCATCAAGCAAATTGATGAGTTGCTCTCTGTGGGAGTTCTGCTGTTCTCTTGCTCTTATCAACTGAACCATCAGCAGCCTGCTCTCTCTGTGTTAATTTTTAATGGCAGGGATCACTACAAGTAGACTTCTCTACCTTTTATCTATCTTTAAAAAAATCAATGTTTTATTAATGTATTCATCACTCTGTTATGCTGCTTTTCAGCGGTGGAAACTCTGAGCTGTCAGCAGGGGCACCTCTGTGTACAAACTATAAACCACGGCAAGAACTAGTGGTACGTCTAACCTGGAATTGCATCCGTGCAAGTAAGAAAGGAAAAGAGTGGAGAGAGCGAAGGAACAAAACTTACACCACCTTTTGAAGAGCAGGACTGTTTGCAGGTGAGCCTGACTCAGGAAGCAGAGAGCAATGAGACTGTGGTGATTAACACCAGGAGTAAGCTGCTTGCTCGGAGTGCAGGGAACCTCTGTGTGGGCTGCTCACTCAGCTTGGAGCAAAGGTATGTTAACATTTGTCAAGGCTTGTTAGCGTGACAGTAAAATCCATTAGTGGTGGTGAGGTTGCTGTGATAGAGAGTCACCAAGAAGCCACATAAAATGCACACAAGTAATACATTACTTTCAACTTAGCCTGCACAGGTGAATGCCCCCTGGGAGTAAGATTTTGGAAGATACTTGCTCTTTTACACATCAGACTGTCCTAAGCATTTCCTGGGAAAACATGGAGTAGTTCTTGCCTGAGAGCAAGAAGGCTACAGAAAACCAGCAAAGAGACAACCCAAGAGCTAAGGAGTGAGAGCGAATCTGTCAATGGTGCAGGTTCAGAAAAGGATTAGTTGTGTGTGCAAAGGAGATTGTTCGAAGGGCCATGGGTTGGCAAGTCCAGCTTTATGCTGGAAATTGCCTTTAAATCAAAGCACACAAAATGTCACTCGTAGCTGAGACCTGCTGTTGTAAGCAGGCTCACTCTATCTGTGATCTTGATGCATGCTTCCAGTGTGCCACAGAAAGAATGGCTGCACTGAGCCTTCTGGGAAAACAGGGCTCCATGGCTGTCTCTCTCATCTAACCATCAGTGCCTGAGAGATCCTCCAAGGCTGGCTGCAGTGAGCAGGCCATCTGCATTGCTCTGTTAGCCTGTTCCCTGCTGTGTCCTTTCCCAGGGGTGCCTCAGCTTCTCCCTGTCACATATGCATTATCTGGGGCTGCTTGCTGGTGAGGAATTATTTGTTTGAACAATAGGATACATCTGATTCTTAACCTCACTGCTAGAAGGTGTGCACAGGTGGGTACTACAGAAATTGCTTTAGTTATCAATGAGTTGGGAAATCGGACGGTTAGCGGCTGTCCTCTGGCTAAGGAAAGTTATGGTTTTGATTCCTGCATATTCCTGCGATTCTGTGATATTTCAGAAAGTGTGGGGTATATTCTAGCCAACAGCTAGGCAAAGGAAAGTGCACGTGAAAAGGAGCACTGAGAGGTGACTCCAGTTCTAAGGGAGACTGATGTGTCTTGGCCATTGTCAGCGTGCAGCTGGGAGAAAAAAAAAGCTAAGCATAAAAGCATCTGAAGTCTTAATAGCTCTCAGAAAAAATGGGCAATGTGCAAAAGATTCTTCCTCAGCAAGGCAAACTCTATCATACCTGCAGATGATGATATCCCAAAGTAAATTAATGAAATGGTGACATTCAGGGAAGGAACAGCTGACAGCTTCGTACACATCTTCAAGTGAGGAAATGAGTGATATTTTTTGGCAGACTAACTTGAAACAGGAATGATAAAAAATAAAGCCATAGTAGACTGACAGAGAGAGCCCACTCGCAAGTTGTTTACTGAAATGAAGATACAGCTGAAAGTAATTACTTGTTTCCCAGAGGTATAAGTGATAGTGCCTTGTACAAGAAATAATACTTGGTTATTTCAGTTGGAATGTAAAATAGGATAGAAAGGTTTCCTCTTTCTGAGGTTAGATGCTGGGTATTTTCACTTCCTTTCAGAAAAGTATGTGATAATGAATGTAATATATATAACATATGCAGTCAACCATCTATTGCCACTGGCAATTAGTAAGTGAGGCAATGTCCAATATTGTTTTCCATTAACAGCCAGGTCTCACTGTACAGATTCTGATTAAAAGCCTGACTTTGCAGCGCATAAGATTAAAAATACTCCTTTAAAACAACGTATTTCTGAAGATGATCCTTTCCAGCTACAAAATCATCTTGAGACACTTGGAGGCAGGGCTGCTTGATCTGGACATTTTAGCTGTGTGCAAACTGTAGTAAAATCACAATTGCATTCGGTGCTACTACTCTGTACCTTCTTGCTGAAGAAAATGCATTTTCTACTTCCTCTCTTCCAGACTGTGAAATGCGTGAAGGAAACCTGGCAGGTTTCTCAGAGGTTGCCTCAGTGCAATCTTTTCCTAACACTGGTTTGCAGATCAGCCTCTCGCAAGCAACCTCCTTTGTCTTGCCACAGGCCATGGAAAAGGAATCACTGCTCTTTGGAGGTTTTCCTCTGTTTAAAGACAAGGCTGCTTCTTACCTGTGCCAGTTCAAGTACTGACTTTTTCTTTTCTTCCTCCTTCAGTGAAGTGGGGTGAATCACAAAATCTTCAGAAAGATAGCATTATACACAGTTTATAGTACAAAGGGTGTGGGGGGGAAAGGTCAGATGAATGAGCATGAAGGAGATTTCTCCTGTGTCCTTTGGAGGAGGAGCAGAAAGATTGGGAAATGGTATCTATGCACAGTAGGTATCTGCCTTGACTACCTGACAATACATGGTCATTGCAAAGGTGAGTCCGAGAATCTAAGAGAAAAAAAAACCAAAAAACAATCACTTTTCAGTAAGTAAAAAACCCCTATTTATTGAAACAACAAGAAAAAGCATGGCACTAGTTTTGTTCACACCCAGGAAGACACATCACATACTGCTTTTCCTGCCCGTTCCTGCCCTTGTTCTGTTCCTACTGTCTGTCTGCCTTTTGTCCTTATCTGTGTTACTGTTGTACAGAATGAACAATGAAAGCAGGGGAGAGTTGGTTTCCCTATGAAGAGCAGCCACCAGACACTGGGAAGAGGTATATTGGGAAAAAAACCACGTTTGGATGTCTTTTGCTTGAAAATATTTTAAAGTAGCAACCCACAGCTGTGGGGCTGGGTGAGTAGCTCTGTAGCTGTTGCTTTGAAATACATCAGGTTCATCCCTGACCCCAAGGATGCTGTGGTTTACTTTATTGCACTTTACCTTTCCAAGTCTGTGTGTGCACAGGCCCCTGTGGGGGAATCACTGGAGACTGAAAATGCATTAATCATGGCCATCAATGCCTCATCAACAATGTATGTGTCTTTCTACTCAGCCTATTCAAGAGAAGCAGCAGGGAGGTGGTGGTAGCTCTTCTCCCAGCCAGCTACTGACCTGCTGTGCTGCCTCTGTAGATTACTTCATCAGAAAAGGGGATGGGGAAGAGAGTCTTATCCTCCTTCCAGCTGAAGTACTTTATATGAATGTACTAAATGCTTGTTATTTTCCCTTTGCAACACCGCTGTAAGAATTGCCATTGAAACGAAGGTCTGCCAAGTAGAAATTTTTAGGATATGGATCTTATTTTTAGCACTTAATATGACCACTTCAAATTTAGACTTTGTATCAGTAGTAGTTTCTCTTAATGAGTACTTTGAAATAGTGTATGAATATACACACACTATTCTATTTATGAAGAAAAAAATGGTTATAAAGTTGTTAATCTTCTCAAGTCTCAGTCTATCACAGTGAAATAACACTTAGGTTTTAGTTTTACAGTAAGCACTTGGCTTTGGGAAGTATCCCCTGAACACTGCCTTCTGCTTCCTAGCAAAGGAACACCTCTGGGGACAGCTGCCTAATAAAACCATGGTGGCTGAATTTGTTTTGTAATTTGGAGGATTCTTAACATGAAAAACAAAAGCTGTCACACACTGAGGGCCAGAGCACCACTGAAACAGAAACAACAGAGGGAGCCCAAATCATTTCAGGTGACAGTGCGTCAAAACTTTTGTCATCCATTAGATCCGAATCACATAGTGCAGCTGGAAGACAGACTGAAAATCTTTCGTGTTCTGAGGTGTTTTCTCTGCACTGCACAGCATTTAGTAGGAATATGAATTTGCATTTTTAAATTGTCTGAAGTGTTTTCTTCCACACAGACTAGTAATGTCTTTCTGTCAGAAAGACAGCATTGTCTTAGAACTTGATTATATTTAGGGTATTTATGAGAAGGACTCTGACATGGGCTGGTGGGGGTGTTTTAGTGTATCTTTTAAAGACCCCCTAAATGCTGCATAGATGTTCAAAAGCTGGGTGGGTTTTTTGTGGTGGTTTTGGTTTGTTTTTTTTGTTGGTTTTTTTTAAAGTATAGTAATATATTAACAACAGTCTTAAATTGTCTGTCTGCCATATGATCTGCTTGAGCTTTTTTCCTAAGCATATCTGCTCACCACAGTGGCATAAAAAACAAAACTCCCCTGAATTTGGGCCTGTGGGGCATCAGGCATTTGCATTAATAAGTTGCAGCCAATACATGACATATGAGAGAGTAAGATGCATGCCATTCTGCCTAATCTGACATTAGTGGGAATGTGAGTAGAATTATGATCCCAGGCTGCTGGGATTCTGATCTTGCTGCTGCTAGTGGCATTCCAGATAAAATTAAACAAACAAACAAACAACCACAACAAAACAAAACAAAAACCCTGAACAACCACGGGTTAATCTGCAGTTACATGGTGTTAATTAGCTCAGTGATGCCATCCTTTCTGCTTATATCTTGAGGGTGAGAGAAGGGGGAAGCTGGAAACTAAGCGAGATTTTCACTGCATTTAGGAATGGGACTTTGGGCCATGCATGGAGCACTGACATACAGCTCAATCTTGTACCTATTTTAAATAAATTTAAACACAAAGAACTTCAATAATGCAGAATTTTACCATCATGCAAAATTATTAAAACCAGCTTGAGCAGAGTATATCTGCATCTGTGGTTACTTAGTTACAATTAGTTAGGATTTGAAAATTGATATTAAACTGTACCTGCACCATAGCTGTGCACAGTCCAAAGATTCCCACTGCTAATAAGTTTTCCTGGAGCCATATTTTCACAGTTTCATAGCAAGGCTAGAAAAAAAAAATCCACATAATATCACATTAGCTATAAACACACAGCTCTACTCCCCTGGGAACACAGAGCCAGAGAAGAACCAGATCTGATTAAGGTGCTATGTAGCCCGGTTCATAATTTCAGCATTGGAGCAAGTACAGTGTATTTTTGGGTTGAAGCTTGAACATGGAGTACTAATTCTAGTGACACAAAGATGCACCTTCAAAATACTGCATGAGCACTGCTCCATGTAACCCTTTAACAGTAGTTTTAACTACTGTGCTGGTTTTGGATGGGGTAGACTTAATTGTCTTCACAGTGGCTATGGGGCCGTGCTTTGGATTTGTGCTGAACACAAGGCTGATAATATAGAGATGTTTTTGTTATTGCTGAGCAGGGCTTACCCAGAGCCAAGGCCTTTTCTGCTTCTTGTCCTCCCACACTGGCATGGAATTTGGGGCTACATGGGAGGCTGGGAGGGGACCCAGCTAGGCCAGGTGACCCAAAGGGACCAAAGGATTTCATATCACATCACATCATGCTCAGCATATAAAGAGGGGGAAAAGAGGACAAAGAGGAGGATATTTGGAACGATGGCATTTGCCTTCCCTAGTCAGGGCTATGTGTGGATGGAGCCCTGCTCTCTGGGGATGGCTGGACACCTGCCTGCCCGTGGGAAGTGGTGAATGAATTCCTTGTTTTGCTTTGCTTGCAAACGTGGCTTTTGCTTTCCCTATTGAATTGTCCTTATCTCCACCCACTCTTTTCTCACTTTCCTGATTCTCCCCTTGATCTCACTGCTGGGGGAGTGAGCGAGCAGCTGTGTGGTGTTTAGTAGAAGGTGGGGTTAAACCATGACAAATAAACAAGCAGTGGATTTGTGTCCTCTTTGTCCTCTCAAACCCAACCAGAAGCAGTTAGAACTTCAGAATTAGGCTTTCCTTTTCTCTTATGTTTCAGGGAAACAAATACTTCTTATAATACCTTATAATTTCATATAATATGAAGCCCAAAAGTCCCAGTGAGAATGGCTCAGTAGCCACTCCTGCTGCACATGGACCCACTTTATAACATTTTCCATCATTTCAATTTGCAGTATGGGCACTCCTCCATTATTTGCTTCCTGCTTTAAATTCTGCAGTAGCTGTAACTCTTGTCTTCCTAATCCAGTGTTAGGAAGGGTGGAATTGGCCCAAGTGAAACCTTCCTTTAAATAATAAATAGTGTCTGTAAGACAACCTTGTGTACAAACAGTGCCCGCTATCTTGTAAATGTTCAAGACCAAGAATCAGTCAGCCTTCAGTTAGTGGCTTTCACATATGTATAAAGGAAAAACTCTTAATACCCACCAGACACAGAGTTAACCTGCACTGATCTTCTTGGGACCACAAATAAAATAGAAGAAGAACATTTAGGCCCTTAAATTAAAAAACTGACTTGGGGCTACTTGAGAAGTATAAGGAAGCCATGTTGGATGTGAACTCAGCCTCTGCCAGTGCCAATCCATGTGTGTGAAATTTTGCTAGGAAGTGGCCAAGAGAGCTTTAGTCATTGTCTTCATGAACCGTTAGAACCATCAAAACTTACTTATAATTCCACTTCATTAGATGGCCTTACTCCACACTCCTCCTGCATAATTGCAATACCTGTAATTAGCACAAAGAATTGCTGAGCTAATTTCAGAGAAGAATTTAGGCTGTGATGATCTGTTCCGGAAAGATCTTGTCGAGGCCATTGTAGGGAAATTATCCCATGGAGTTTTGAATTTGATGACAGGCAAGTGCAAAAACTCACTTCAAAAAAATGCTGCCGTCAATTCAGCGGAACAGTTCCCACTTTCCTACTGTGCAGTGGAAGGCCCTGAACTAGAGTGCCTGGTTGGAGCAGAGCACCCCATGCTCACGGTCCTCTTGCCTCAGGACTGCCTGGGCTATGATAAGCTACGGCTGCTGCTCCAGGGCCTGTGTGTGTATGAGCCATTTGCTTTTATTGCTACCTGACTCCAGGAGGTGGGATGTTAAAAAGGACATTCCCGTCATTTCCTAGCTAGTCGTACCTAGACCACGATGCACATCAGAGTTGGAATGTACTTGTCTGCTATGTGAAATAACAGCTCAGAGCCTACTGAAAGAAAACCCTTCAGCTCATAAAAATAATTCAATAGGAGGTTTCACTAGAGGTCAAAGGCCACAGCTCAACATGAGCCTTCTGGAACCACCTGATTAAAGATGAATTAGGACACCAGCATACCTTATCACCTGTATAGCCCTGCAGATGTACCTGCCTGCCTGTACCTGGGCCGCAAGGCAGCTGCTGAGATGGTGCTGGAGAGCTACTCACCGCTTTCCACCAGGTCCCTGGGGAATGAAGTCCACAGTTCTCACTGAATTCTAAGCAGCAGGAGTCTGGCACCCGGGTTGTGTTGTACACCTCAAACCAGTCAGTGTAGTTGGAGACTCCACAGCACCTGAACTGGAAAAAGAGAAAGCGAGGCGGTACCGTAAGTACGACCTGTCACTGACTTCTGCTTGTTCTGACTTCTGCCTCCTGGAGCTGGACACTCAGTGCATCTTGATTATACCAACAGAGGCTTGAAGTTTTAAAGAAATGCAGTACTTGCTCAGTGTTACCCAAATGGACCCTTTTCTCCACTCTTGTATTATGTTTAAATATGGTCTTGTATGTTGACGTTGATGCAAGACACAAAGGCACCCATCTGCAATGGGAGGACACTGCATGAGCTGAAACCAGACAACCTTAGCCAAGTACTGAGATTAAGGATATGTGACTGAGCAGAATTATAACAAGTTGTTTACAGCTTCTTGTCTGTAAAAAAGATACAGATACAGCACCCAAGAGATGAAGATACTGGGATCTCTATGGCACGCTACTTCATGATTGAAGTTAACAAGGCAAATTTCTTGCTAAGCTCTTAATTACTAATCACCTTTGAAAGTCTTTGCCAGTCAGTAAAAGATGTATTTCCTCCTCATCTCTCTATGGTGCAGTTCCTTAATGTCATCATCTGATGCTGCTAAATAGTGGTGCTTTAAGTGCCTGCCTACAAGGACACAAAGATTACAACGGGGCTAAATCAGAATGTTTGTTCCACTTTGGTAGTGGGACGAAAGGTATAGGAAACATACAGGGAATGACTCTGTGATCATCTTCCCTCTCTGGGAACTGGTATATTCCTGTGATACAAAATAAGCGAAGACTCATTACCATATAGATGTATACACCATCTGCTGCCTCTGTGCTAACTCAAAAGTATGAATTTGTTGGTATTTAGACACTTTAGCACTAACGAGTAAAAAAAGACAACACTGGGCTGCAGAACCACTCTGTGCTATTGGCAGTACCTCATACTTTTTCAGGACTAAGCCAGCCACCCACTTAGCCTCAAAATGACTTGCTGAAATCTTATTCTTTAAATGTGATCCTATATAAGCCTGTACATTATCTTTTGTATCCCTATAGAGACCACTCGTCTTGTTTCTTTCTGATAGACCCATAATCATGCAGACATCTGCATCACCAGGACCAAGGACCTAATTCAGATCCTGGTATTTACACTGGCTTGAGAGAAAGTTTTTCCTTGACTGTAATAGTTGTGGAGTTCAGGCTGTAGGTAGAGTTGTAGTGTTCAGGTCTTGTTGCACACACAAAATCTGCCATTCAAGACCCATAGAGGGCAGAGGTGTCACACACTGCCTCATGCATCATGTGATGCTTCAAGTACTCACAGAAAGTACTCCTTGATAAAGACATTTCAGTGCTCACAGCAGTGTTTTTCTTCTGCCAAGAAAAAGTCAGAAAACTTTCCCGGACTAACATCTATCCCCACAAGGTTCTGCTCCGAATTTTGATTTGGTCTGTGGCAGGAATCAATCCTTAGCTTGCAACTGTTTGATTTGTGAGTTTACAGGCTTCATTTTCTATAAACTGACGTGAAAGTAAGAAAAAGTTTGTGTGGCTTTCTTTTTTCCCCTCTATGTTCCTGCACAGAAAACAGGAGGTCCACGAGTAACAGGTCCCAAAAAGCGAACAGGAGCAGCATGGAACACATGGTATGCATTTGAGGAAAGCTGGTTTATTTGGAAATCTAACAAGAAGAAGGTCTTGCAGGCTGTCATCATTAGAGTCAGGAGGCAGCTCTTTGACAGACAGTGAGAAGTGACAGCTTGTAAACAGCAAGCCTGAAAAATGTGGCTCATCTGTGATGTAGAGAGCGCAGCGGTAAGGGCTGAGACATTTGAGTGATGTTCTGGCCAAACACAAGTGACACAAGTTTGCATAAATCAGGATTAGACCCCTTCTCCCCGTAATATTGCATGGCTAAGGGTGTCAAAGTCTGACAGACTAAGGAGATGGAGATGAAGTATGGGTTTTGTAGTTAAGTGCTCACTAACAGCTTGAGGACAGCTGATCCTGTGAAGCAGGAGGTGCCTGGGCCATGAGATAGAGTTGGGGCTCCAAAGAGTAAAAATTCCTGGTAAACCAGAAGGTGGAAAATAGGAGGGGATGCAGTTGCAAAGACAAGCTGCAGTTGGACACAAATTGCCTGCTCACACAGATTCTCTGTGTACTGTACGAGAACAGAACAGACACGGCAGACTCAGCAATAGGAGAAAGGGCTAAAAAGATCCAGGACAGAGTAGAGGATCAATAGTCTTAGGACTGGAAAGAAATAGTCTGCAACTGTAACGAGAAGAAATATCTTTGCAAGACAAAGTAAGTATGAGCAATGGAATTATGCAGCAGATGATCCACAGTGCTAAAGGAGAGGAGGTGACGATCACAGAAGAGTACTAACACCACAGAGAACAGAAAGCATCAGCAAGTGAGCCAGCACTGCTCAGTGAAGGCCAAGTCCAGTGACTGGCACTTCTAGGGGGCAGAGGCACAGATCCATGGCAGTGGGCCAATGACACAAGAACAAGGAAATGAGCCACAGTGGCACTGAATGGGACACCAGTACAGATTCAGCAAAGGGGTCCAGCTAGAAGCCAAAAAGACAAATAAGCTGAGAGCTCAGTAAACTCAGAGACTTCATTATGGATGTCCAAGTAGAAAAGAGAGTGTGGGAGTGATTTTGGATCATGTGACAAGTGACCTGATTTATCTCAGGTTCACGAAGCTGAACAGTAAGTAGCCAGATTGTTGAGGGAGATGAGGGACTATGAGAAGGAAGGGGAATACTGAGGACAAAGAACAAAATATGAGGACTTTTTTAGAGTCCTCTTAGATTTGAGAGCAATGTTCTCTTTTGAAGATTTACAAGGTTTCTGAGCAAGGACAGTTGGAGACAGTCCTACTCTTGGAGAATGAAGAAATCTCAGGTCACCTGAAAGATAATTTCTGTCACCAGATGTTTGTTGTAGGCAGTCCTACCAGACTTAATGTTCTTCCACAAAGACTGATGTTCTGCCAATACCAGGCTGTTTGTCATGAAGCAATTGAAGACCTGATTCTTGCTACAACTATATTAATTTTTTGATCACATTTACAGTCCTGTCTTGTTCCCTTTACTAGTAAAGTGATAAAAATTAGACAAGGTTGCCTAATTGATTAGTTCTGTTCCTAGTTTCAACAGGGAACAATACACTCATGCTTTTTAGAAACAATTAGAAACTAATTGTGCTTATTTTGGGGTACCCAGACAAACACACTTTAAAAGAGGATAATCCATTAAAAATGTTAACTGTTGTCTCAAATAGCAGTAACTTTTAAGACACCTTGGACTTGGACACTCCAGCTCACTAGATTCTGGGACTCACAGCTATGAAGGATCACACAGGGTGAGAGGCAATTGTGCTGCTCCATGAAGAAATGCAGGTAGTTACGGCATAAGGTGACAGTGAGGTAGTAGTTCTGGGGATGTTCATACAGTGTTTGGCAGAGTTTCTCAAACAAGCCAAAGCTTGTCAAATGCCTTTGAGAATCTCAGCTCCTGCTGCTGAACAGTGTTCCTAGGAATGCTGACGATATGCTGCAGTTTGTTCCAGATGTTTCATGTGGGAGGCTTTTCTCCCTCCTGAGATGTCAAACCAGATCTTCTCCCCTGCTTTGTTGTACAGACATAAATCACTCGCCTACTGATAATCTGTGGGGTTCTGAAGTGGCTCACAGGTTTCCAAAAGCTCAGGACGTGCAGGGGATGCTCAACACAACGATGCAGTCAAAGGTCATGGTCCTGAGGTGCTTTTCCCAGCCAAGCAGCACCAAAGAGCACTGAGGTCCCTGTGCTGTACTTATGGGATGCAAAGCTGCTTGAAAATAGCTTATTTTTTGTTTTAACAAGTAACTGCTGCTCTAGCAAGGGGTATCTAGAGCTGGTAATCAATGTTAAACAGAAAGTTTCTATCTTAGTGCAACAGAAATGTTAAGGAGCTGGACACTTGTACATATTTTACAGGTAATCCAAATACTGAAGGCTAACTAGGCCTTATCTTTGGCAAATTCCTGCAAAATCAGTCAGGCTGGGTTCATGAAAATAAACAGACATTCAATCCTTGTTGCAGAGAGTTTGCTATCAATGTCTGGTTTTTCTGGTTTTGTGAATGTGACAAAGAACTAGAGACAGGGTAGGGTGCTTTTTATGTGTTTTTACATCCATCACTGTAAAAAATGGTGACAAATATAGTTTTGTTCTAAAAATCATGTTTAATGGGTGGTTTGGATTACTTCAGCAGTAATTCTAAAGTATGGCTTGATCTAACAGAATCAATGACTGGACAGAGGGAGATGGGGCAAAATTTCTTCTCAGTTACAGTGGTCTAAATAGACATGAAAGGACATTACACAGCAGCAAAAGTGAGCTGAATTTGGCTCACTTTAGTGAAGCTAATAGGTTTTCTGCATGCCTCTCAAATTACTGCCTGGTTAGTTAAAAGGAGAAGTGTTCAAATATTGATCACAAAGATGTTGGGGATGAAGCAACGTTTTAAAAATTAATGCCTGTTTCTCATTTCCTAATGATCTCCACCTGTAACTCTAACCAGGTGGTGGGTAAGGAGTGTAGTGCAGTTCAGGGTAACTCGCCTCCTATACTATTAGAATTTTAGTCATGTTTAAAAACTACTTTGTAAGCTTTTCTAGTCTTCAGTCCTAATGTGCAGAAGTCATCTGCTCATGTTTCTGATCCTTTTAAAGTCTGAAACGCTATCGAGAACGGCTGTGAGTTTGGTTAGCTGGAGGTATTAAAAAGAAATCAATAGAATGTTCTAATTTGAAACAGCTCTCTGACCTAGAGGCTTAATGTGACTGCAAAATGAGCCCACTGCTTTTCCTCTCACATGCTTTGCAGGTGTGCAGCTCAACCCAACTCCTTTATTGACAATATGAATAGATCAGTCATGGGCCGAAACTGCAACTTCCTCTTTAAAGACAGACCAGACAGGGCTTGTTTTCCCTTGTTTCCAGTTACTTAGGAATTGTATGCTTCTGTTAATAAGAGGAAAACCATTTCTCAGGACACAAAACCTTCCAGAGAATAAAGCCTCACTCAAAAGATGCTCAGGCCTTTCACACTTGACAAAAACTAGAGTATTTTACTAGAGTAATCACCTCTCACAAGTCACTGTGTGAGCACTGGGTATCCACACTCCCAGTCAAAACTCCCCTCTGTTTTGTGACTGGGCGGTCCTACAGAAATCAAATGCCATCTAAATGTGGCTCTGCTCCTGAAAAACACGTTTTCCCCCTTTAAGCAAAAGCTGCCATGCACAGTCACACTGCCTCGTGAACGCAGGTGGGGGTGGTCTCTATCTAAACAAACCGTAGGAGAAATGAAGAGCTCCAATGCCAGAGCTCCAATCCCTCGTGTCTGGGCTACTACTTTAACCGCTGCTCAAGCTCTGAAAAATACTTCTGCAAAGGAAGGAGTGCAAATGCAGAGGGGACAAGGGAGGAGGACTCATTATGATTTCTGTTCCTGTCATGTTTTTCACATGGCATGCCTTTTTCCGGAGGCTGCTGTTTTCCATTCACGTACAGACACAGCCCATAGCTCAACCAATGACTGATGTCTACTGGTCCCATGAGGAAAGCCAGTGCTGAGACACTGTCCTAATATGCACACGTGGTTAGCTCTACTGTGGGGTTTTCTGAGAGCCTTAGGAGACAAAATGCAAACAGCAAGCCTGGGTTGGGACTTTCCTTTTAGAAAATCCCCTGTATTGCCCTAATCCTCCTATCAGTGATTACATCCTACTGATTAAGGAGGTAAGAGATAATGATTATTACACAAAAAAATCCCCTTGGCATTTAGATAGCACTATTCAACTGCAAAGTGTTTTACATAATTAACCATGCTGGAATTCTCTTTGCTGCACCACTGCAATAGTCTATTCCTAAATAGTTTTGAAAGATACATGTGAAAACCAATTATGTAGGGAAGTAAAAATGGATCTGTGGGAGCTCTTTGCTTTCTTCCTCAGTGCCCAGCACCAGGAGCATGGTAACTAACACTGTGGTACTGTCAAGCTGGTGCATGGTAATTTCCTAGTGGCCCTGAGAGTGTGATGCCCCATGGCTTGTACACACCTTTTGAGACAGCACTTCGTTATCTTATGAGCTCCTAGGTGTTACATAACACCTAGGTGTTGCATCTGAAACTTTTAAGATACTCTTTAAACTGTAATGGGTTTCAAGACCAAAGGAGTTATCAAGACAATTGGCCATGGTCTGTAACACAGACTATTGAGTCCTCAAAACCCAAGCTTGTCACTGATCGTGACCATTCCTTTTAAGCAAAACCCCCTGTCTTGTTCTTTAAGGAAAAAGAATCTATGTCCTGCTGTACAGTGGCATCCGACCACCCAATATGTCTATCTGGAGTTTTTAGCTCCTGGATCAATCACAGAGCCCCTTTCTTTCAAAACCCTTTTCCCTTCCTGCTCTCTTTTTAAGGACAGCAATCACATCACTACTTTGTCTTTTCCCGATTACATAAAATGGTTAAAACTTCTCACCATACTTTCCAAAATTCTCATTATTCTTTTACATCTTTTTTGGACCCAATCCAACTTGTGAACATCTTGAAAAAATGTGACTAGATGAACTAGACATAGCATATACTGTTGAACTTCTTTTACAGAAAGGGGAGCAGAACTATGCTGTTTGTATTCCATGAGTCCTCCAAACAATGCTTCTTCCCCCACCTTTGCTATATGCTTTTAACAATTCTTGGGGTGCACTGAAACCTGATTAATATTTACCACAAACATTTTTACATTAGTAATTTCTACCACATTTTTAATAAGCATAGTTAAGTTAGTGTAGAACAGTAAAGCTTCTAATACTGTTTGATATAAGCAACAGTATTTAAAATTTTATCCATATTTCACATGGCTTACTCTTGGGCTAACACCACAAAATTCATTTCTCTTGTTGGTAATTGATGCCTTCTCATATTTGATGCATTGGAAAGAGGAAGTAGTATTGAAAGAGGAAAATATTAACAATATTGCAAGGTGCTGAGGGCTTTTAAAGGTAACTGAAAGAACCTATTGTGTGTAGTTGTTAGAATGCAGGACTGGGACTGGCTTGTTTGCTGGACCTGAGCTGTTTGTCTTTCACACACAGTACTGTTGCAGGCAACCTACTGCACTCAACACAGACAGCTCCTGCAGGCCCCAAGATGCACATGGAGTTTGGCCAACCAGTTCTTTTGTTTTGTTAGTAACCCCGAATTTTTAATTTCTCAGACCATTTCTTAGCAGGCTGCTGCTCCTGTTATCTTGTATCATACAGAAGAGTATTCCTGGGAGAGATTATCGTCTTTGATCGATTCAAGGCATCAGAGACAAGACTAAAACCCTCCTGTCTGTACCACACTAGCCCCTCTTGGGGAGAACTTGAGAAAGCTATGAAATATTTTTTGAGTGAAACCGGGGCAGTGCAAGTGCTTCTGCCTAAAGCAGAAGAAAACTTGGAGCACTTTTCCTCATTCAAGAAGCAGAGAAAATGAAATCAGAAAGATCATCCCCAGGAGAACTGACTGAACTGAATATGCAACGAGAAGTACAGAGCTAATAAACCTGAACTGTCAGTGATGGTGTTTCCTCAGCAAGCCAGACAAGGACAAAAGGAGGAAGCCAGCTACAGTGTTCACCAGTTCTTAGGAAACAAACACTGGCAGAGGGCTGTCAGAGAATCAGGACAATCAGAACAGCAGTAGCAAAAAGCATTCCCAGCCTGTCTGTGATGGAGGATGATTGAATTTCGCTGGGGAAAATGTACTGACTGTAGGAGGAGGTTGTAAACACCATGGTCTGTTTCCATCTCGACTACACTAATGGAAACAACAATAGCAGTGCAAGGAGACAGGACAGAAATGAAAAGGGGCTGAGGTGGTTCTTTGCTGTTATGCCACTGCTCTTCATCCCAACATAAGCCACCCCTTTGACTTGAAAGAGAAGGTACTGCTTGCTTCCTGTCTGACCAGCCCCCTCACTCTCCACACAGCACAGAACTATATGATACTTAGGCATCAATATAAACTTTTAAAAGAAAGAAGCTATTCCTGGTCAACAGAGAAATAAAAATTACCATTTGTTACAAAAAGCAGAGTTTAGTTGCTAATGTGCTTATGTTGCTAATGTTGGGATTTGGAGGTTTAATTAGGTTCACACCTAGAACATGCTGTTTAAGAACTCAGAGGATAAAGAGGAAGAGAATTCAGACTTACATCTGTTTGAATGATGCTCCATGCATTAGTGAGGCCAATATTTCCATCTGTTCCATACAAATGAAGTCCTTTCTTCAGATCCCGCTGAGCATACTTGTCAATCTAAAATCAACAACAAAAGGCACAAACCTCAGAATTTGCTGAGTACCACATTTCAGAATTACAGTGCAGGAGGGTGTTGGACAATGGTCCTGTACTGAATAAAGAATGAACCAACACTTCCTAACACCTTTCTCCAGTAGATCCGGTATCTATTAGAGGTACCTGCACTCTGTAAAGAACATGAGGAGTTCCTGTTCTGAGTTTATGTTCATGTTTTCCATCACAGAGACCTTCCAAACATTTTTCCCTTCTCACTTAACCACCAAAGTACTGTAGGAAGACTGGACAGAGTTTAATCACTCATTTTTGCGAATGAGGCCTATATATGAAAATATTCAGCTACACACAACATTTCCTTTTAGCTTAATACCTTTAATTGTGACCAAGTACACCTCAGCATCTTCCTTGTGCTTCCTGGGACAACAACACTGGCATTAATATTGTACTGATTCTCTGACTTGTGTTCATTCCATCAGCCAGGGGACTCCACTTCTTACAGCAGAGTGAACCCAATGATACTGAAGCAGCAGGTAATGAGCTTTCTAAAATTCAGGACAGAGAGGATTTAAGACTTTAGATAGTAAACAGAATTGCTCTTTAATAAATGCATTTTTCTTGATTTAATCAAAGCACAAAGTTCTGCTTTAGAGGGCTTTGCAATTGAAGATGGTGCTGTCTTGTTGAGAGTCCCTGCTCGTAAAGCAGGCTATTGTTGGATGCACTGGTCACCAACAGGTAGTATCCAAAATGATTACAAGTGCTTTTCTCCAAGTGTAACCGCACATACACATTTCTACAGAATCAAGCAAACACAAACAAGGAACTGAATAATTAATGGATATTCATGGTTTAACCTGATTTTTCTGTTGTAAATGAAAAACACTGACTACTCCTGCTCAAACATTGCTGTACATTCCCCTTCCCCTGGGTGCCTGTCAATGTTAATGGTCTGTTAGACATCCAAGGTATAGCAAGAAGGGTGAGCAGACCTGTCCCATTTCTCCTCCATCAGTCTGCTATAAATCTGACTGCAAAATGCAGTGCCATCCTGAGATCATCCTGCTGCAACAGCAAAAAGAAAACTAAAATTAAAGTCACAACTTGCTCCTTGGGGACAGTCTGGTTTAATACATACTCTCTTCCATATTGTAAAACGGACTGATGTGGTGTATTCTCTAGCGATTGCCCCTCTGACACTTGTCATTCCACCTGGGGGGAGGAGAATGGGGGGGTGTTTAAAATGAAGTAACCAATGCTAATTTTGAGTTAACACAGGGAACAAAGGTATTCTGCTTCTGCCATACACTTGGACTTCCCTTCTGCTTTGTGCAGTCAGAGTTGTCTTCATAAACATCTGGAAAAAGAGGTGGATGCAAAGCATCTTGCACAGTGTAAAAGAGGAACTTTTCAACCCACTACATCATAATTATTATGGGGTAAATTAAAGTCACTCAACATTATGACTCCACAAAAAATTATGACTTCAAAAGTTCATCATGTCCATCCCTGCTGTATGTGCAAAAGATTGTGCTTGATCTCTCCATTTCTTTTGTTTCCTTCCCAAAAGTTTACCACCATTATGCTGAGCCACTAATAAAATAGCATTGAGGCAGTAAAAGGAAGATGTACAACTTAATCTCAGCACCTTAACTATCACACAAGGACTTTCTCATCGGTGACTCCCTTAAACAGTAGGTGCTGTGATCCCACTGTAATTATCATGTAAGCTGCTTTTGGCTTTACACAGAGATTATACACAGTCACTGGTACATTAATTAGAAGAGAAAACCAAAGCTGAGAGCTGTCATTAAATTTGAAATTAGTTGAGAAAATTACAGGCAACAAATGATAAAACTTACATGTGTTGGGAATTCCTAGCATTCATTTCAAAATTAGACTGAACTGGGTTTCAGCTCTTCGCTTACCCTCAGCTCCGTGTGTCTGAATTGGACCTGCCGTGGTCTCGAGCAGAGACATCAGTTAGGATGGAGGGGCATGGCTGTGATCCTAGTGTCAGAGAGGCTTTGAAATTTAGTTAATGTCCTACAGAGGTACTGAGGTGAATTAATTGCTAAAAATCTTATTCTTATTCAGAAACAAACAGAGGTGAAGAGGAACAGCATAGCTGAGGGCAGGCGGGGACAGAAACCCAGCTAGTAGATCTGCTGTCTTGAAAGAGAAAGGTCTATTTTGAATATTAATTAATCACACCTGAGAGTATCTGCCCTGTACAATGAGAGAGCTATGCACCAGCCTTAGCTTCATATCAGCACTGATCTGGAACATGGAAGAGAACAGTGATGCTTATCTGAAGGGCAAATGCCACGTCACCAAAAGAATGCAAAATGCCAACTGTGCATGTCCTCACTCAAGATTTCCTTTGCAAACCAATGCAGTGGCTCAGCAGGATAATCCCTTTTACAAGGGCTCACACGCTACCCCTGTTAATGCAATCTTCATGTCCTATTTGAGATAGATAATAATAATATTAAGTTATTCCATGTGTGCTTTAATGTGGTCTCTAGAGGTGTCCCCACCAAGCATTCCTGATCTTCCTTTCACCTGGAGAAGCCTCGCTAGCAAGCATTTTGCTGAGGCCACATAAAAGCAAGCTCTCTCTTACTCATAAAATTACCCACTTTTCCCTGCACAAAGAGTGCAAGACCTTCATACTGGGAACACAACAGGCAACAGATTTCCATATTTCAGAAACTGAGTAACCAGCAGAGCATTATTCAAGAAAACAGGCACAATGTGACCAGTTCTGCTGCTATTTTACAAAGCCTCAACATCAAGTCCTGCACATTGTACGACCCATCATTATTGGTTGTTTTAAAAAGAAAGTGTCTGCTTGAATCTTGTTTGGAAGAGGATATAAGATTTTTAGAATCCAAATCCCTGTGTATCTCATTTCCTTATCTCTCTCACCTCCGTGCAGGTTGCAACTTTGAAAGAGGTAAACACATGTTGTGAAACAGTATCGCCAGATTGCTTTATCTTTTTATTTCATGTCCACTGACATGGGAAGGCATCTGGAAATATCACACAGTTGTACACATATATACACAGAGAAAACTTTATATTTATTTGAGTGATTGTAAAGGTAGGATTTTTCATAGTTCTCCTTTACTGAAGTTTCTACCTTACCTTCTGATCAGGTGTGCTGTGCATGCAGCAGAGTGTGCTATTCTCTGAAGAGCAGCTGATTTAAAATTTCTTTTTCACAGAGCTACTCCTTAAAGCATTCCCACTCTTTTGTTTGCTTACACCAGGGTCAGAAAGTTCCTCATCATCCCCTAGGAACAACCTTGTACAGAACAACCGAGGCTGTGGGTGGCCCTTTGGCTCCAGGAGAAAGGAGAAGCAGGCATTGGCCCTTGATCTCCTGGCCCTTGTGTCAGCAGCTGAGGTACTGTCATGAAGCCCCCACTGTCTGCCTCCCCTTCTAGCCAGTTCTGTAGAGTCTTTTTTTATTAATGTGTTACCTTGCGTGAATTAATCAGTCCTGACGCACACGTAGCCTTGGACTCCCTAAGAGCTCAGACGATATTAAACAAGAGCCCTTCTCTCACTCACACTGTGAGGAGCCCAGTCTCTATGTGCAGTCCTATTAAAAGCACATTGACCCCTGCTTGAATAACCTCTGTACAAGGTTATAAGATGGATATTTTTCCCCTAATTGAAGCACTGCTTGAAGCTCTAGACATATGATTCCAACTAGCTTTGATTAGAGAGGGGTCAGTAAAACAATGCCTATTTGTGGAGCACAGCTGGCAAGTGCTCCTCCAGGTCATCCTGATTCTTTCCAATCTCAATTTTATTTCTTCCTCAAAATATTTTTAGAATAGCAAGAACTTTTCAATATGCCTTTATTCTAATTGTATGTTTGATTTAAATGAAAACTCACGAAATACTCCCAGCTGCCTCTTCTGCCTTTAAGTTGACTTTTTCAGAAAATGATTTTTCTGAAAATGAAATGCTATACCACAGTGATTCACCACATCTCCTGACAAATAATCCCACCCAACATTCACAAATCTGTCAGCTTCTCTTATTTGTCTCTGTGCTATCAGTCCTCAGCCAGGACAAAACATCTATCTCAAAACAGGGACTGTAAGTATTATATTTAATATTCTGCAATTTGAATCTGCTGCATTCTTCCAAAAACAAGCCAGGCCCTTCACAAAGCAGAACTCTAGTGAAGGAGCACAATACAGTGTAATAAAAATTCTCAGCAGGCAAACTGTTACTTTAAGTGAGGTACCTATTTTTAGACATGTGGAATACCAGAGATTTCCTTAGACAAATGAGTTTCTGAAAGGTTTGGCAGCAAGAACATTTTATCAATCTTTCAGTGAAGAAGAGAAAAATCTCTTCCTCCTCAGGATTCATTGGTCAACAGATCAGATGTGAAAGCTTCAAGCTGGCATCCCCATCCATGTACATTCTTATGGGTTCAGACATATTAGAGCCTTGTTCGTGCTTATCAGCCCCACCAGATTTTAGACAAATGTGTCTCAGTGTGAATCCACTACAAACCATGCCTGCAAGAGAACCACTTCTTCGAGCATATTACCAGCACTTTATCCAAGGTAAAATCCTGTTCCCACTGCAAAGAACACCAATACTTTCTCACTGACTTCCATTAGGCCCAAATAGTGCTCTGAAATCTCTCACTGTCCTGTTACAAAGACTTTCTAAAAACCATATGCTGCTCTAAGGTGGACTAGTCATGTGCAGAGAGTTTCAGGCAATGAAAGAAACCCAGTATTTGAACCAGAGAAGAGAAAGCTACAAGAGATGTGGCAGAACTGGAGAGAACCTGCCACAGAGGTCAGGAAAAGTGGCTGGAAGCAGCTGATGCAGTGATGGACAATGGGCACGGATCTATCTGAGCCTCCTCTAAACTACAGCCGTGACAAAACATCCCTTAAAAAGTCTTACTTAAACCCGTGTATAAATCCAGGCCAAATTAAAACGTGTTTCCTTCTTAATCTGTATTCCCTTGAGACAGTTACTTAAACTGTAGCAATTTACATGTAAGGCTTGTTTTACTGTCAGCTTTGCACCCTCATTGCTTCGGAAATCTGGAGCCTCCAAGCAGAACCGTGGCTGGCTGGCTGACAAGCCCAGCTGGAGAAGCCAGCACACTTCAAGAGGATCAAGAGCTGTCAGACTCCACCTTGCCCCCTTGAATAAGACAACTCAGGAATAATTGAGGCTGAGATAAATACTGTGTAACAGCAGCAACAACAAAACCCTGCCTGGCACAGACATGCTGAAAGCACTACATAAACATTCTGCGCTGCAAAAACCCAGGCTCATCGTTATTTCCATCTCTGTATTACAGGTGGAGGACTGCAGGAGCTTCTCAGTTCCTGGGAGTAGTTCCACAGACCTCTCCTCTAACTCTCTGTCTAAACAGAAGGCTTTGGAGTTTATGTACTTACTATTAAGGCATGAAACAGAAGACAAATACTGTTCCCTGCAAAGCCCAGCCCTGTAATTTTGCTGCTGATAAGGAGGAGGAAGTGCTTTGGAGCCAAACACCTTGGGCAAACAAGGAAATTGTGTCTGTGCAGAACATGGGTATTATCAATATTTAGAGCTAACATGATGCAAGACTGATCAAACTGAAACCCTACCAATACTGAAGAGACAAAGTCCTTCCACTGCCCCAGCACACTGAGAGGGAAGATGGTTTTGATGTAATTTTCTCTGGAATAAAGGTCAAAAGAAGACTTTGGGGAGAATCTTATTAACTACTTTTCGACTTTTTGAAAGTGTGAGGTGTCACTTAGATTCTGGCATAGCCTTTAGGAAAAGGCCAGAGGATGCCAGCAGCATCCCCAGCTTTCTAACCTGCAGGCAACTGGAGACTTTTAATTTCAAGCCTCAGTGCTTTCCTACCATGTCCTGAACAAAAATTCTACCCAAAAAGTCTCCTAAACTGGGCAAAGCCTCTCAGTGGTGTTTCAATACAGGTAAGCAAATATTCTTGACCTTTCTGGTGATTGCTTCCCCTGCCTCTCTGCCTCTCCACCAGAACAGGAGAGGCTCTAAGGAAATGACAAAACATCCAATAGTTTCCCACCGGGCAAAACTTTTAATTTAATGCCTTGATAATCATTCTCTACAAATAGCAGGGAGTGGGAAATCGAATGTAAACAGAAAGTGCCTAATCTATAAGGTCATCTGTGAGAGCCCTTGCCTGCTAAGAAGAGATGAGATTGATTGTACCAACAGGTAAGGCTTGTTTTAAATGAGATGTCCTTAGGCCTGTCTATAAGAAGCCGAGAGCAGTACGTGCCCTCCTCACCACTGAAATCTTCCTTACACCACCTGCCTATAAATAGAAATCTTGTAAGATTTTAGTAAGTAAAAGATATTACATGATTTTTGTTGATGTTTGGCAGTTAAGCAACAATATACTGATTTCTTGCCAGTGTCATCAGCGTTACACGACGTCTCCAGGATGTTTTGCTCAGCTCTGTGGGATTCTCTCTTCCTCACTTTATCCCCAAATCTGAAACAACTTCAAAACTTAACTTTTTTTTTTTTTAATTGCTTCCTTAAACACAGAAAACCTCTTGCTTAGTGAATTCTCTTTTCCTAGTTTCACTACAAAAGCCAGTGTCAGAAGTCAAACACTCTACAGATCTTCCACACTTCAATAATTTAGTTGACATACTTATTGCTCTAGCAGTGTTTGATACCAAGAGAGGTGCACTGGTACTGGCTGTGTAACTTCAGAAAAAGAGTGAAGAATACGGAAGTGAAGATCAGAGGAAAAGGGCTGGGAGCAGGAAGAAGAGTGAATGTTTCTGAAAGGTCCTGGCTGGGGTCAGCTGGGGTAACTGTGCCACAGGATTCCTACCTAGTCTTGAGAAGTCACTGTTTCTCTTGTATTTCAGCTCCCTGATTGTAAAACAAGAATAATCTGACTCTAGTCATGCCACGAAGTTAATAATATAATTTGGTAGGTATTTGAATACCAAACCTAACCTGGGAGATGAAACCCTGTACAGAATCTGAGACAAGGACTGGGGTTTCTGACCTGAGAGAGTCAGAAACACTGAGAAGGTAAAACTGAGGTTCATCGGGAAGCAAAAGGAAGGACAAGTACGTCTTGCATTGGCCTGGAGCAGGCAACTGGTGAAACTGTAAGAGAAAGAACTTCTCACCATGTGCTCTGACAAGAGCATAAGGAGTTGTAATAGCTTTTATAACAAAAAGCTAATAAGAAAGTCAAAGAACTTGGGTTTTTCAAACCAGTGTTTCCTGGGGCCACAGTTTGTGCATACAATTAATTGCAGTTTCAGTCACTGTCTTCTGCCCACAAGCACCTGCTTGTGCTCAAATGCAGGCATCAGCAAACAGCTGAGGCTGCAGGAAAGGAGCCACAGAAACATCCCTGTACTATTCATACTATTAAACTGCCAATGAATCCCACAGCAGCTTTAGTGCTTCTTTGTTTTCAGCAAGAGATCACAAATATGGCAAGTCACTAAGCTCTGCAACTCAAATTTTTTTCATGCAAGAGCAAATTCAAATGTTTTCAGCAAACTGTACCTGATTTTGTCCAAATGATTCCTTAAAAGTCCAAGGGAGAGATGGGCATTTTATCATTGTTCCATATAAAGTGAATGTTTAGCATCCTGTTACTGCTGGTGTAAGGGGAAAGTACGCTACTCTGGAGCTGGAGAGGCCACTGCCATGTAATCTGTTCTTAGGCACAACAACAGCTGAATAACTTGTGCATCAAGTCCCCAGGTTTGTTTAAATACAGTACATAATAACTAGCTCAGAGATACAGTTCAAAATGTTAAGCTGCAGCTATGCATTTTCTTGGTTTATCTAGAGAATGAAGCCAGTAGCAGAGCCAAGTGCTTATTTAAGCTCTCTCTTGTATGGCACCTGAGCACGGGCACTTCCCAACAAGACAGTCCTAGACCACCCTAAAAAGCCCAAAAATCTTGTTAATTTTTAGTGGACCCAGGAATAAAAACTTTAAATATGAATTCTTGGATTGCTGCTTCTTGTTTGAAAGGAATTTGAATGCTGTGGCAAACATGGGGAAAGGGCTGGGTAAAACTAGGCAGGTAAATAAAATCAATTGCTTACTCAGAAGTGTGACACTGCAAAGTAATTATCACATTATTAAGTCTATTCTTCCTGAGCATTATGCATTTTGAGTGACAAAAGCCTCACCAGCAGCATGCTGGAGGAATTTCAGGTGAGTGAACAATGAAGTGCATGTTCTTTGTGACATACCTAATTATACAGCATTCAGCATAAATTTAATGCTGCTTCCATTGAAGGACACTTTTTTTACATATAAATAGGCTCTTCTTCAGATTATTAAGATGGTTGGGAAAACATGATACTAACACCTCAACAGCAGGGACACCAGCAAAGCTGGTGCCATCGTGATCTAACAATGCCATTTCTTTTCCAGAGTGAAACTCCCTTTGTAGCACATTTTCTTGATATACTTGCTCCAAAGATGACTGACACAAAAGAGCTTCTGTGCCTTTTCTCTAGTTAGGTATCCCACCATTGCTCTCAGCAATGCTCCTCTGTCTTCCCAGATCAGCCTTGTGTCCCACAGATCTCACAACCTTTCCTCAAAGCCCTCGTCCCCTTCCTCTGCCACCCCTCCTACTCACTTGAATCATCTCTTCCCAGACATGGTCCTGTAAGAGTCACTCCCTTCCTGTATGTCCCAGTAATGGTAATTCTGCCTCAATCTCTGGTGGCTACAGGACCGCACCTGTGCCAGGGTGTAAAGAATCCGCTGAGCTTTGCTCATGTATTGAAATCTCACGTAGACTGGATCCAGACCAGCAAGGGAAATGCTCCCTCTTTCAAAACCTATGCTTATGTTGAAGATATTCCCAGGATATCTGTATTCAGCCTCTCTGCCATTTTTTTTTCCTTTCTTTTAATTTTTAAATAATCACTTTCATTTGTCCTTAACAGCCATCAGTATAACCACAGATAAGTAAATCAGGAAGGATGCCAATTAACATGATACATACTGTTGAGCCTTTGTTTGCCAAGAGACATGAAAGGTGGGTTGCATTTATGTTTCCAGTGCTAACAACCTGTTATCTCCAACTACACAGACCCAAAAAGAGACTGCCAAAACCTCCCCAGCCACCTAGGGATGTGCACGTCAATAGAACTTGAGATCCAATTAGCTGCCAACAAAGACTTCAGGACTGCAGAGGCAAATCAAAGCAGGGAGAAAATCCTCTTCCCTTGTAGGAACTAATGACCACTGTGTGATTATATATTAGGTGGAACAGTGACATTGGACACAGACTCCTTCAGACGCTGTGAACTGGGAAAGGGGAAGGCAGCAGTTCACTCACAGAGATGAAGGACTTGGCCATACGCCCACTAAGCCATTTGCTGTGGCCATCCCATGGGATCAAACCTTGCTTCAATTATTTGCAGTACTCATTCATTCAGCTTAAAGGTGAACAAGAGAGTGTTCAAATAAGAGAGAGCACTATTAAAATATCAGAGGAGGAGGGATAACCAAGGCAAACCATGCCCTACGCTCCCACTGTGGTAAGAGAGGATGAACGAGTCCCACACACCACGTAAGGGCGGGCTATCTGCAAATCCATTTATCCATATAGCTTAAGTTAGTTTCCACTTAAATTTATGACTTTGGTAGGAAAATATAGGCTAAAATACAAGATTCGTCCACTGCTACAAGGTAAATACATCTGTGCAAAAGTCAAAACAATTACACCCTCTCTGTATCAGGCCTTTGGTGCCACCTGAGCTTTGCTGGGGCCATAAGAAAGGCTCGCAAGCTCCCGTGGTTTATCACAGGCATCAGCATTGCCCCCTCTTGGTGTCAGAGCTACTCTGCTGAACACAGGGGTCAGCTCCATCAGCAACCAGTGACAACCCAGTAACCTGTAAAGCCAGTGGGGGAGAGGACTGGCTAAATCATGTCCTATGGGGTACAAATTTTCCTGATTCCTTAGAACAAGGGGAACAAATGTTGTGCTGATAAGCCACCTTTCTCTGGTCTGGAGCTAAAAGACCCATTAAAAACCAAATCAAAGCCACTGAAGGGTTAAAATTTGCTACACTGCCTGAAGAAACTTGTCTGAAAAGAGTGATTCTCTGGAAACATTGAAAGAGCTGTGTCTTCCTAGATTCAGGGAATGTTAATCCTTAGGGGAAAGTGAGGTTTGCACACAGCCTGTTTTATTATTCTTAAGATAAGCTTTCTCTGAAATTAACTCATTTTAAATAAATAATGCTGTGAGAACTACCATTGTCCTTGGAGGGAACAGAGCAGCAGGCCGGAAAGTGGGAGAAGTGCAGAATGCACCCCTGAGAGAGAGAGGCCAGCACAAATCCCAGATCCAGGGAAGAGACAGAGGGCTTTGGAGAACATCCAGCTACTGTGCAGAAACTTAGCAAGACCACTGGAAGAGCTGCCTGGCCAAACACCAGAGAAGGTGATGGTCTCCTTACCTGTCTTTTCTTCCTTGGAAATACATTATTTTCTTGCAATCACATAGACATGTGTACTTGCAAGAATCAAAGGATATG
The DNA here is from genome assembly GCF_022539395.1 of Myiozetetes cayanensis. NCBI lineage: Eukaryota > Metazoa > Chordata > Aves > Passeriformes > Tyrannidae > Myiozetetes > Myiozetetes cayanensis. The sequence goes on along the minus strand of NW_026087853.1, from coordinate 45,067,225 downwards.
CTAAATGCCAGCTCCCCAGCTAGTTGAAATCTGCCTGACTCCACTAAAATCAATGGAGTTGCTCACATTTCTAGCATCTGGGCATGGCCATGTGGTGTCTCCAGTGGCTCAAACCCATGTTTCCATTAGGTGGTACATGCAAGCTTGTAAACTATTCTCTCTCCAAACAACATCCCTGACACCATGGGAGTTCTGACCTTCAGCAACTGGAATTACTGGTTTTAATCCTCAGGTAAACTTTTCAGTGAAGGTATTACAAAATTGGTAAACAAAATGTCTTGGAAAGCTAGTAAATAACAACAGCAACAGAAGTGAATAACTGCTATTAAATGCCTCCCTTGTTTTAATGAAACAAACAATTGCAGCTCTTCAATGCACTTCACTGAAAACAGATTTTATCGTGAATGGAATGATTTGGGACTCAGTCACTGCAAATGAATAAACTACATGGAGATTGCTTTCCATAATAACAGAAAACAAGCAAATAAGCAAACTGCCAGTCACAATTATATGGCACGAAGTGCAAGTTTCCAGCATACTCTCTACTTCTAATATTGTCAGAACAAAGCCACATTTCTCACTGGAAGTCACATGGGTTGAATGGAGAAGGAAATGTGGTTCTTACTCCATATGTTAAACAGAGATAAGTGACAGCACCTTCACTGAGCGAGATGCTGGAGGAATGCAGTATTTCCATACAGAACAGAATTAACTATGCTGTTTTTTCCCCACAAAAAGTGGCATTTATCAAAGGAACAGCAGACGCCCTGTGAAATGGCAGCAAAGGTGAATGAAAGGAGAAACCGGAAATCTTGAAGAAAGGTTCACCTCAAGCTGCTGCTGCTTGGGGAGCCCTCCTATATCCCAAGGTGAGACACATGCACATACTGGCTGCCTAATCCAGCTGCAAACTGGGGAGAGGTTTGGCTCCCCTCCACTCCATTGGGGTGGGCAGGGGAGGAGAGCACCAGAATCGCTGCTCTGTGGCAGATCCAGTGTTTCAAACCACCCAGGGCACATGCCAATTTCATTTGTAATTGCATCATCATGTCAACATGACACACAGACTGTGCATCTAGGTATCAATGGCCATCCAACAGTTACTGGAGTCAGAAGAAACTGAGTCAACTCACTTCCTCAACTACCTACTGGTCCTTAATGAAAGGAGGAGACACTCAGGACTGTTATCTGTAAAAGTCAACAAAAGCCAGTGTAAAAAAATGCAAATACTTTTCATGTGAGCAGTGGACACATTTGAGATTACGATTTGAGCCACCCTCACCCAACCCTATAGAAACCAACACACTAGTAATCATTTGAGGATCTGACCTTGACAGGGGGGGCTGTGTGAAATTCATGAAGCTCAACAAGGACAAGTTGAAGCTTTCCTGCTCTTGGATCAGGGCAATCCCAAGCACAAACACAGGCTGGGTGGAGAATGGATTGAGCGTGATGCTGAGGAGAACAACTTCGGGGTGCTGATGGAAGAAGATGGACAGGAACAGTAAGGCCAGAAAGTCAACCATGCCCTGATCTGCATCAAGAGAGTGTGGCCAGCAGGTGAGGGAGGTGATTCTTCCACTCTGCTCTGGTGAGACCTCACCTGGAGTGCTGCATCCAGCTCCGAGGTCTCCAGCATATGAAAAGCATTGACTTGTGGGAGCAAGTGCAGAGAAGGGCCATGAAGATGATGAGGGAGATGGAGCACCTTTGTATGAGAAGAGGCTGAAAGAGTTGGGGTTATTCAGCTTGGAGAAGTCTCCAGGGAGACCTTTTAGCACCTTTCAGTATCTAAAGGGGCATACAAGAAAGCTGGAGAGGGGTTTTTTACAATGGCCTGTACTGACAGGACAAGGGGAATGGCTTCAAACTGAAAGAGGGCAGGTTTAGATTACATATTAGGAAGAAAGTGTTTACTGTGAGGATGGTGAGGCACTGGCACAGGTTGCCCAGAGAAGTTGTGGCTGTGTCATCCCTGGAAGAGTTCAATGCCAGGTTGGACGGGGCTTTGAGCGACCTGGTGTAGTGGAAGATGTCCCTGCCCATGGCAGGGGGTTGGGAACTAGATGATCTTTGAAGTCCCTTCTAACCTAAACCAATCTATGATTATTTGATCCCATACTACATGTAACTGGACTAGAGGTAAGAATTGACTCCCCAGTGAAAGGGGATGCCCATGTCATGACAGAGCTGAATCCTACTCCAAATCCAAAGAAGCCACCGTGTAGGAAAAAGGAAGGAAATCTGCAAAATTGGTCTGTCTTAGCCCACCTCCTTTACAAGAACTTAACAAGGTCACATCTAAAAGTACAGAGAGTTGTCTGCAATAATCAAGACTCAATCAAATAACTGCTGGCAATCACTTTTAATCAGTTTAAGCACAAGCTGCATCTCAATCAGGACCTTTAAAAGGTTTAAATCCACTGGGTAATTTCACCTTGTCTTAACTGACTGCCAGTCACCTAGAAGTCACTACACATTTTTGTAGAGGTTAGTTTGGACAGCCTCCACACACCTCTAGTTTGCCTCTGAGATCAAACTACATTAATATTAGCTTGGCTCAAGTGTGTAGCTAGTGTCCAAAACTGCCTTTAGAAATCTGAAAATCTTATTACAGATAATTAATATAATATAATCTATATAATTTTATAACTATATAATTTCTACTATAAAGCTTATTGTCAATCAACTACAGCTCAGCCCCCCCCCCCCCAGTTAATACAGGCCTAAGGGGTATGGGCTGTATCCTTTTAGCCAACCTACTATGCTACTCCACCTTCCTTCTTTTCCACAAAATGTTAAGTTTTAAAAGCCTCTGACAGGAAAAAAACACTATTCTTTTTGTTTGTTTGTTTTTAATTTTGGTTGTAGCTTACACCTACTCTGCTGTCATATCATCGACTTCACCCAAAACACACGCCTTCTAGAAGAGGTGCTGTGTTTCCAAATATGTTGTGTCTGAGCCAAGGACCTGAAACAAGTTTCTGCCACATGCAAGTGCCCCTTCTAGAAATGGCACTGAGGTCCTGGAAGTAATCCAGGCAGACTGAGCAACTGCCAGTGGTGACCTCGTCTGTTCAGAAACAGTCTCTGTCAGAAGGGTGAGTTATCCCTCAGAGAGGAACAGAAACCAAAGTGAAAGGTTAAATCTACCACATGTGACAATGGTCTCAAGAACACCTCTGAGGATGTTCCTCAGCTGCCTCTGGCTTCTTTTGAATTTATTGTTCATGCTTCTACCTTTCAAAATGAGCCCCTCTTTCCTAATTAAAACATTGACTTTTTGCCAAAGAGCAGCATAGATCCCAAGTCTCTTCTTAAAGCCGGAAACTGTCTGCTCTCTCCTATTCCCCTTGGATTCTCTGGTGTTCAATAATACTGGCTGTGATAGCTATACGACATTCTTCTCCATGGGACATTCATTTGGGTCTCTCCACCGATCCAAATTTACTGGTTCTGACACCTCTAAAGAGCTCAAATTTGACTGAAATTTGCTGTCAGGGTCAAGGCTTATGGGGACACAAGAGAAAAGAGTCACTGTAGCTACACTGAATGTATTTTTAAAAGTAAAATTTACAAATAAGAAACATTATTAAAAATAGGGGGTTCATCAGTGGGGGTTTTAGTGGGTTCTCGACCCAAAGTTATTTGGTATTTTAGTAATGCTAAGGAAGGAAGCATAAAAATCGCTGCTAATGAAATTTTGTAGCTAACACCCCCATAACTTGCTATGCATTACATAATCTGCTGATATCACCTGGTCTGCTTGGTAACAGAACCTCACAGCTTATGCAGCCAAATACCAGAAAAGACATCTAAGAACAAAGGTGAGAGGTCACACTACGAGACTGGAAACTGTATTCTGGAAAGCATAAAATCTGTGTAAGGACTGAGGAAGCGGAAATGGACATGCTCTTGGGGAACATTTCCAACTCACAGAGAAAACAGAGTCACGGGTTTAGTCAACATAAACTGTATAAAGGTTGAGTTGTACCACTCTCTACACTGCAGAACTGATATCCATGTTTTCAAAAATCTACTGAAAATCTGAAAAGATTTTTAAGAAGACCTACAAGAAAAATCCACCACGAGAAGTGTCCTTTACGTGACTAACATTCTTGGAAGAATTAAGTGGAGTGACAAAGTTAAAAAGGAGCTTAATTGCAGTCTTCAGGTACCTACATGGAGAAGCAATTCTCAACAGTAGACAGCTCTTTAATCTACCACAAAGAGACATAATGAGAGTTAATGGTTAGAACTTTAAGCTAGACAAATACAAGAAAGGCCCAAGAATTTTGCAAAATTGTAACTCATATGCAATTAGTTTGATGAGAAGAATACTCATTGAAACACTACAGATAACAGATGACTGTAACCTTTCTTCTGGTCTTAAAATTTACAAATCTTTCCAGAAGGCTGCAAGTTTTCCAGGGATAGGGACTTGGGTTATTCATGCCAGATTATGTTACCTATGCCCTGCATTTTGAACTTTGCTTCAAATCCATCCTAAAGAACAGCTGAAATAAAACATATCAGCCTATCTGGCACATCCCATCCTGGGGACTCTGACACAACTCCTTTTAAACTGACCCTTGCGATCTGGGAGCACAAATGCTCCTAGTTAACAACCCGAGTTCTCTGAATGAGCTCCCTGTCTGCCAAATCCACCATCTCCTTGCCCACGGCAACACTCAGAAGTGTTGCTGACTGTGACTGAGCAGGGGTCCTCTGGGAGCAGGGGTCCTCTGGGAACCGTGTCATCCAAGTTACAGAGGCCAGCTGCTCCACAGCCACCATCCACGCAGGCTCATCTGCCCTGCAGCACATTCATGGCATTCATCTCAGAGGCTGCTTTTACCTGGCTTCCCCTGGCTACAGTGTGACAGCCTGCATGGCATCACCAGCCAGGACTGTGGCGGCAGGGGAGAGGCCAAGCCCAAGGAGTCACAGGTGAGCAGCTCTAAGGTGTGCTGTCTTAACTCCCCTGGGACAGGCAAGCACATTTCAGTCCCTCTGACATAAAGTCAAGACTAGATGGACAGCAAAAAGTGCCTTCGATTTAACTTTCAGCCATCAATGGCCCGTGACTATTTTGTCAGTCCAAAGAGTTGAGTTCTTTGAATTTCATAGGAACACTCTGTCCCTTGCCTGTCCTTTGTCTCTTACCTGTCCTGCCAGACACTCCCCTGAGATATCACAGCACTGGCTCGTCAGGGTGCAGCATCACCAGGACCATCTCCAGTCCACACCCAAGTAATGCTCATAAAGTCAGGGCATCTGCCTTGAATCCCATGGACAAGGAATACATGGACAGGGCTGTGCTGAATACAGTGCGGCGGCAAAGGCCACTCACAGCCACAGCCACAGCGCTATTTGCCATAGTCACTCACCATTGGGGCCTTAGTTTTGAAGTATCCTTCCTCTAGATAAGGACCCCATGTGCAGCCCTGCTATTCAGAATCTCATTCACTTTTTATTTGAAAAACTTCCACCATCTAAACTGTAACCACTTAGAAAACATTGCCCTGTGAGTACCTGCAGTGACACTACCTGCCATTTGTGACCCAAAGCACAGTACAAGCACACGTTCTCTCAGATGTGACTCTGACATGCTTTCATACTTACATCAAACCTTAATATAGATAGACCTGGATCAATAGCAATAAATCTCTTATGGGAATCAAAGATGCTTGGAGCTGAGATCACAATTTTCCTTACATGATCCTATCGGCCTGAAAACAACAGCGGAGGCCCCCAGGTGTTGCTGCAGTGAGGACAAAATGTATACACACCAAAGTGCAAAGTGCAGGTTTTTTGTGCCATGTCAATTTTTTTTTTTAGGTACTGGAAGACTGGAACACAAACTAACCCAGCACTATGAAAGAAATTGCAGGCTGGGATTAGCCTGCACGTGAGTCACTTAATCCAAAGGAGAAGCCCTGTACTTTCACCAGTATTACCAGCTTTTGGGATACTTAGAGAAGTCACATTGTACTTGCACGGGAGTTTGTAAAATACTCCAGATACTGAATTCAGCAGCCATAGTTGAGAATTTAAAAAAAAAGTTTATTATAAAATGTTAAAGCCTCATGGTTTATGCTAAAAGTTTTAAAATATTAAAAAGCAAAAGGCAATCCCCCTTCACCCCAGATTAGTAAGAAGTGTTTGTCATTCTGCCTCACTGCCAATGAAATCATCTTGCATGATTTCGTCCGGTGAAGGTTGGCAGCTTCTCAACTCTGGTACAGCTCTGGCATTGCTCCACGGGATGATGATATGACTATTTCACAGATGCTGTTGCTATTTAGACTATTTATACTAGTTCAGAATCTAACAAAATAACAAGTACTGGATATACACTGCCCTCACCTGAGCATCAAAATGCACTTAAAATAATTACTAAAGACCTGATTAAACACCTGTGGTTGTTTGCTGGTTTTTATTGTGATTTTTTTTTCCCAATCAGATTCTATTTAAATCTCATTTTTCTGCAAAGCATGGTCACTTTTACAAGAGGCAGTAACCACATCTCCTCAGCTGTGTACCTCGGTGACCAGCAGAAGCTCTCAAGTGGTCATATAAGAACTGCTTGACACAACAATCTCACAACAGCTGGAGAGGTCTTTGCTATGTCAGCTTTCACCTTTCTTGGGTTTGACTGCTGGAAAATGCGATAATCAAACACCTGTTAGAATCTCTTTATCTATGACAGGTTTTCCAAAACAGAAAAGAAAGTTACAGGATCAGGGTTTTTTCCCTTCTACTAAACTTCTTTGATAAGCAAAGGCTTATTAAAAAGGACCAGGACAGCACCACAGAAAGCCTTGAGACAGGGAGTGGATTCCAATTGTTCTGAAACTGCAAAGCCACACCCTGTGTGTTTTCACTGAGCACTAATGATTTCTTTGCTAACCTCACATTAGTGGTACAACTGGCCTTACAACCAAATCCACACACAAGTCTGTAAAAGAAACATTCAGTCAAGAGTCACAAGTGCTGTAAACTGGAGGCTGGGCGACGAAGAACAGGATCCATCTTGCCAAAGGGAATGTCTCATCATGTAGACAAACAATTTGTTGATAGACAAATGTGCCACAGACAATCTAATCTTGGAAACAGAGTTGAAACCATGCAAACCAAGAGTAACAGATATTCAGGTTGTGCATAAAGCAGCTTTGCAGATGAAAAATGACACCCAGCATACATGGAGTAAATGGGAGCACTGAAACAAGTTTCAATAAATAAACCTGTTGTGTTCACCGTTCTCTCTACAACATAAACAGGACAACAGAAATGCTTAGATTATTCAGCCAGGGCTGAATTCTCTCCCATCAAGACACCATATGCAGACACATGGGGAAGAAAAATAAAATAATTTAACAGATTAGAAAAAGAAAGTGGAAAACTGTGAAAGCTGGGTATTCAGTGGATAACTGTTTCACCACAAATACGTGAGGGAGCAAAACCCACCACAGTTTGTGAATACAAACACTGTAAATGTCAATAATGCAAAAGATGCACCAAAAGTTCCAATTGTTTCTTAACTGCATTAGAGAGACTTTTAGTTTCAGTCTATAAAACTGTAGCTCCCTCACCAAATCAGAGACTGACTGGATTCAGAAGCATGCTGACTACCACTGTGTTACCACACTGCTCAGAGAGAATCACCAAATCTAAATAAAGCCTATTGGCAAGATTATCAAAGCATTAGAAGTACTCTTCAACCACCTCTCCTTTCTTGGGGAGGGCTTAAAATACTTTTAACCACTCTTATCTCCTTGGATTGGAAGGAAAAGAAAGGACAGAATCAATAGATAACTATGGTTCTTTTATGGCTATTTTAGATAGATTTACAACCGTTTGCAAATTGCATTAAATATCCCAAATTTAGGAGAGGAAACTTTTAATTTGCTTTCAGAAATCTAATTAACTAAATGAATATGCTCCAAGCAACAACAAATTCCCCACGTGCATTTTTGAGAAAAGTGATTCTCTTTCTCATGATGCTGCAAACCAGCACAAGGAATCCTCTCCTACGCAGGCAAAGCGGGGGCCAAAAGGCCTTTAAGTCTGCAAAAGGCACTTGGGAGTTTTAAAAACATAACCCCATTTAGAAATACAACATCTGAGAGCTTCAGGGTAGCATTTGCGTCCACAGCAGACAAGCAGTCTGAGCAGTTTGGTAATGAGGACACAAGATTGGGAAGTGGGATTAGAAACCATCACTCAAACCAATGTTAAAAACAGACTCAAAGCAGACTGGCACTCACAACGGCTCGTTGCAGCAGAGATTAATTTTTTTTCTGCAGAGCATGTCACCCACCTCGCTACACACCAGTAAGAGAAAGCTCTGGCAGCAGGAGACAAATTGCTATTTGCTTTTAAAAAAAATCATAATAATACCTACAGAACCACCACCTCTGTCTTGCCCTGATACATAATTTATAGATGGGGGAAAAATGCCACCCTTGAAATTACTTTGGCCCTGTAGTTTTTAACTGTCAGAGATTATTTCTTTGAGATCTAATTCATGATTTGAAGGCTTCATTAAGTTTTCGGAAGTAATTTTAAACTTAAATCACCATTGGCAAATCCATCATTTATTGATAGAAACATTAGGACTCTAATGTAGTGTGACTTGTGATGAAACAAGATAGGAAGGGATGAGGGTGAAAATTCCTTTCTGTCACAACAGGCCATTTTGTCAGGCAAAAAAATTCACACAGGGAAAAAATTAGTTTTTGTCTCCCCTGCCACACTGGGCAGCCTAAGAAGAGTTTCGTAAGTTGTTAAAATTATCTTCTAAAACTTGGATAAGGGGATACAAGCTAAACTCAAGAACAAGCCTAAGCAGTAAGTTTTCTGTTTTCTTCTTTACAGAGATACCATAAGGGTGGAGTGCAGTAGAACTCTATCCTCTGAAAGGCATGGGAATAAACAAAAGCATGCCAAAGCAAGTAAAACACAACAGAGAAGCCCAGATATCTGTTAGCAATTTAATCCCTCACCAAGCCAAATCCCATGATTCTTTCTGAGGACATGCTGAAACAGTAGAAAGATGATGACTGCATTTTGATTGATATTTATGGACTTGGCATATAGTTAGCGCAAACTTTACCAAGTGGATGGCTTCCAAACAAACAGCATCCAAGTACACTTTTCAGAGGCCTGTTATCTACAGAGCCTTGTACCTATCTGAACCTACCAAGAAAAATCTCCTTCATGCTTTGTAGCCATCTCTCTTCAGTGCAACTTGCCACACAGACAGGAATATATTTCTTTTTATATTCCCGATAGCTGTTTTGTTCACTGCATTTTATCACATCATTGTTCCCCTGGTCTAGAAATTCCGATTTCTGGCCACCCATTTTGAACAGATGTGATAAATAATGCATTTCACATATGAAGTGATATCAGTGTAACTCCCAAAGAAAACACAACTCCTAATGAAGTGCAAAGCACTGCTGCCATGGAAAGGTGGGTGATGCACAAGCAGAAGTCCCTGCATCTTCTTACCCGTGGCAGAGTGAGGCTGTGCCACAGCAAGAGTTAACAATGTAAAGTCTGTGAGTAAACAGCAAAGAAAGCTCCACTGCAATCAGATGTGAGCACGCTGAAATTGGCAAGTTCATGGAATCTGCCCACAGAAGGAAAAAGAGGGATGAAAAAGAGCCAGAGCAACCTGCAGTGCTAGTATTATGCAACAGCATGAAAAACTAGAAGTATTTGGTACAATTTAAGAAGAGAGGATAACAGAGTTACTCTGTCTGGGAGATGCTCTCTGACTTCAGTGAGGTTATTTCACTCAGAGATCATGAAATGACTGGTTGGTTGCTAAGCCAGATTTTACCCCCTCTAGAACAACCACCCTCATCACTTTGAGCTATGCATTTCTGTGACTTTCTCATTAACTTTTTATATATAAATAATGAATAAGAATATATGAGAATAAGAATATTAAATAAGCTGACTGTAATGCATTTTAAATATACCTGCTACTTCTTTTTTTAGATCTACATTAAATGCAAAGTAAGCACCTCTTGAATGGTTGTGGTTAAATTTACCACTGGGAACTTAATGGGTGTGCTGATGAAACATTTACATGCATCTGCTTTGACCATAAAGAGAGAAAATTTGCACATCCAATACATTCAGCTTTACATCCAGCTTCTCCTTTGCAGTATGATTGCCTGTTTAGTATGTACAAATGAAAGATTAAATGGGAAAAACTGGCAAGCTTTAAAGTCTGGACCTTTAAAAAAACCCAAACATTTTCCTGCAGTGTTTTGGCCACCACTCACAAGCTGAGATTTATAAAGTTCTGTCATTCACATTTCAATCCTGTTCCAATAAATGCCATTATAAAGTTTTCAGACTAGTAATAAAGAAGCTATTAATGTGTTTCCTCCACGTTAATCAATTCAATATGGGGATTGCAATGTTAACACTACTTTATATTACTGCCTTCATCATTTCTCATTCTTACAATATATAAAATAAACAAAGGGGTTTTGGATTCCTTATAGATTCATTTTTATCTCAAAGTGAAAGCTGTGCAAGATTTGTGGCTTCAGACTCACAGCTGGTGATAAGCTTCTCCTTCCTTCCTCTTCACAAACTAAATATATAAAGAGACTTTAACAAAATTAATTGCAGCATTCAGTGTTCATGAATTTCTATGCTTGTGTAATTCATTTCCTTGCAGATAGCGAAGCAAAAGGGGATTCTCTTGCTGCCAAGGTTACAGGATTCATGAGCTCAGGACTAATGGGGAATAAGTAAAGAATCTCCCTCATCACTCCTTTCACTGGGGCCGAGCTTTTAATCGTATTAAATTACTTGGGCCCACTGGACTGCATTCATTGGGACAGACAGAGAACAAATGCTGCTAGGAAAATCCTGAACTGCCATTTCTGCCACAATATGTCTAATGTTTGGCAATAAACATTACTCCAAGCTTGGGGACTAATCATATTTATGCCCATCTCTAGCAAGTGTACAGCCCCTCACTCCATTCCTCCAGTCTTTGATCCAGGCACGGTGCAGGGAAGGCGGAGCAGTCTGTGCTCCCTGAGAAAAAGGCAGCAGCATAGAACCTTCACTTTCCCCATCCTAATCCTACATGCCCATAGTTGCCCAGAGCACTGCAGGGTCAATCTGGGTGTTCCTTCTCTTGTTGCAGATCAACAAAATTCACTTTCAGGTGCCAAATATGCTTCTTGTAAGAAATAGCTTTATTTGCAGGAAAAGACCTTTACAGCCACCCTTCCCAAATCCTAAAGCCCTTCCTGTATGTTCTGAGATAGTCCAGGCATGGGAAGGGATATTGGTACATCCAGAAAGCAAGGAACATTTCCTGAGCTTTCCTGGATTTTTCAATTAGAGGGTGGAAGGACAATTTAATTTCCTACTTCACAGAACACAATTCATCTTTCATTCCCCACACACTTTTATAAAAATGTGCTGAGATAAAAGATTTGTTTAATTTATTCTTCCATTTCAGCTTGAAATGGAGGACCAGTTAAGCTGCTAGTTCCTGATAAAACAAAGCAAGTGATCCAAACCTATATGCTTATTAATACAAATGCATCCTTACCCTCCATGTAAAACTCTGTTCCTAATGGTAAATGAGAGGCTCTGCACTGTGGTCACAGGACACGAAAAAGAGAATGTTAAGATTCATTCTTACCCAAGGAGTTCTTCCCTTGTGAAGTGAGTTGCTGTGGTAGGCAGTGGCTGAACCGTGTCTCACCACTGCACTGCTGTTCAGGGTCACTCTACCTCAGAGATGATTTGCAGACATGAGAGGGATTTGGGGCACTCCTCATCCCAGCAGACCTCATTTGCATGAACTCTCAACATTCAAGCCTCTCGAAATTATCTCCAAGTGGGTCAACATGGGAGAAACACACAAATTACTCTCAGCTTAAAAATGCATTTTCACCAGGTAGGATGTACTTAGCTGGCTGTCAAATATAGTTTTCCTTTAGTATTAATTTTTCTCTTTATCAGATTCCAATGCCACCACTTAAAAGAGCACCTGGAAGTCGCTTAAGAACAAACTCTGTAACAAGAGTCAACTTCTTGCCTACTTAACTCCACTTAACTGTTCAATCAGAATAAAAGCTGTCAGCATGCAACCTAAAATTCCCACTGAGTAATTGTTTCAAGGACTGAAGGTGAAGTGATCAGCAAAGCCAGAATTGACATGGGGACCTCTCAATGTCCTCTTCTCTTGGAAGGTTAGAGTAATCAGGGTATTGCAAGCTTTCAGAGATAAGAAACTTGATCCTCCTAATTCATGCTATTTAAATTGTGGGTTCATGATGTTAAGCTGACCAAGGCAAACAGCCTTTGAAGAGAAAAAGAATAATTGTGTGACTGAAGAAACACGCTTCAAGTAGTAGATTTACCCTGTTATCAGCTGTATATCTCAATACTCAAATGTGCCACTTTTCACAAAAAAATCTATATAGAACAGAATTCCTTAACTCTTCTCTGATAAGATCATCTCCTCTAGAAAAGTTCATGTGGAAAAATCTTGAGAAAGAGTAATATTGGAATCCTTGCATTTAATATGCTATTAAAAAAAAAAAATCAATGAGATGTATTAACTCTAAACATAAAAGCTGTGGAATAGATAAGGACTTACAGAGAGACCCTTACAGGCTATACCACTGCATGACATCCTGCTAAGGCCAGAAAAAAACCCACATACAGTCTGTGAAATAGTTACTGAAAATACGTTGCTCATTTGCATTGAAATTGTTTCATAAGGGCACATGGAAAAGGTTCAGTTGTCTCTACCTCTAAATCTGGCTGTTTGCATCTCCCTGACAAACAGGATAGAGCAGGGACCACACACAGGCAAATTCACACCCGGACATGCCATGAGCCTCTTTAAAGTGTCACTCCAGCCTCACAGGGAAGACTAAAGCTCTCCCAGGCACACAGCAAAAAGGTCTATTCCAAATGGCCAGTGGAACATTGCTCAAAACATGCCTGGGATGGATGGAAGGCGCCTTTGGATCAGAAAAGCACCTACTATTTATTTCTAGATCAAGCAGGAGAGCATACTTCAGCATCTTAGAGCTTGATCAAAATGCTCAAAGAGCTGCAGTAATGTTGACAGTTTTGTGGTGTCTAAGGAGTGTGCTAGGAAATGCCCTTGGATCAGGAGCGAGGAGCCTGAGGAATCCAGAATCTGACTTCTATGGAATCTGCATGGCCCCACTAATTATGTGAAAACAAAAAGCCAAATTCTCCATATTCTCCATTTTATCATAAATAGCACTAGCTGATCCTTATGGGATGAATACAAAAATACAACCATAACCAATCACAAAATCTAATAAACAAGCATGTTGAAAAGGGATATATAAACCCTCAAAAAGTGCAGCTCAGTGTGGAATGAAGCCCCTCCCTGCTGCCCTCTTAGCAGTTTGATATCAAGCACATTCCAGGAATTCAAAGTATTTTAAAAAGTAACTTCAAATAAATGACAGCCAAAGCCTCATTGGAAAAGCATTCATTTCATTAAATAGCACGGAGAAAAAGCTTCAAGTTGCATGTTGATTTTTAATTCAAATATTTTCCTTTTGTTTAATCACTGCAAACCTATCGTATGCATCAGGGGAAGCATTTTGTCATTGGAAAGCTTTTGCCATTATATGCCTTCAACAAATAATTGTAAAGCAAAAAAAAAAAAAAAAAAAAGAAGTAAAATGTAGACACACAGATTTCAGATACACTCAATTTCCATAATTTTTGTGAAAAGTGATGACTGGTTGCATCAGATACTTAAAATTAGTACCCAGAATGAGAAAAAAGGGCTGAAATGGGAGTGTAACAGATAAATATTTCATCTGCTACAGAATATATAGTGCCTTGGCAGTCAGGCACATGGGCTGTTGTTTTGCAGTGATTGGAATTTCTAGACAAGAAATGCCAATATCATACAAGACAGGAGAGAGGACTCTGTCCCACTAGATGTTGGTAAGCAGTTCTTGAACACTGCAAGAAAGAGCAAACACCACTCCTATCTTCAGCCTGGGCAGTTAGGAAGATCCAGGAACTACAAACCTGTCATTCTCACATCAATCCCTGGAAAGGTGATAGAGCAACTAATCCTGGAAACCATTTCCAAACACACGAAGGACAGGAAGACGATTGGGAGTAGTCAGAATGGATTCACGAAGGGGAAATCATGCTTAACTAACGTGACAGTTTTCCACCATACGGTAACGAGCTCTGTGGATCAGGGGAGAGCAGTGGATGTTGTTTACCTTGTCTTTACTTTAGTACAGCTTTTGACACCTGTAGCTCTGCAGAGAAGACCTTGCAGTTTTGGTCAAGGCATTAGGTTGACCATGAGCCAGAAATGCACTCTTGAAGCAAAGAAGGACACCGTGAGGGTGGTCAAACACTGCAACAGGTTGCTCAGAGAGATTGTGGAGATAGTCAAAACCCAACTGGACACAGCCCTGGGAAGTCTGCTCTACTTGTTCCTGTTTGAAGAGAGGGTTGGGACACCAGATCTCAAGAAACCCCTCCTGAACTAAACAGTCCGGCAATTCTGTACCCTAGCAAGGGTGTTGCAGTCATTAAGAACATGGATGGCAAAGCCAAGTTACCAAAGCAGAGATTAGGAAACGAATACCCACAGGCATCTAGATTTCATTACTTACATTTCTTTTGGAAATGTCTGATCTTTCTGCAGCCAAGATTCAACCAATTTCTGAGCAGGCAGCAGCATCCCACACATTCTGTATCACAAGATTAAGACATTATGCTCGAGAACAAAACTCCCCGATTATTGCAGCTGCCATGCAGAGGAATCTCCCATAGCACTGGAATACATAATTTCACACACTCAAGGGAGCGTTATTTGGATCACTATGCTGGGAAGTGGGAAACAGATTTAAAAATCCTAAAATTAGGGATAACAGCTTCATGGAAGACAACAGGCAGCTCCCACTGACTTCAGTAAGGCCAGAATTTTACCATACAGGAAGTGGTAACTTGTGTATTCATTCAGTGCTGACACCTGATAGCTGTATCACGTAGCTAAACTCCTAAATGACTTGAAATGGATATGGCAAAACTGTGATATCCAGCAGCAATTCCGGTCCCCTAGTCTTACTCATCAAATCACCTCTTACTGATGCTCTTACATGAAAACACCTACATGAACAGAGTTGAAAGAGGGAAAACTTACAGCAGGCAATCAGAAAAGCAATCCTCATTGCTCAGTGCTCTTTGGCGACAACAGTGGGTACGAAAGAGCTGCCTCTGCCATTTGTACATAAATCAGTGTCAAAGCCACACAAACCAGGCTTCCACTGGGAACACCCAGCTATGGGAAGCCCCACCTGCCCGCTGAAGGGTCACCTGTGGTGGTGGCAGCAGCAAGGGCACTCTGCTGACATTTACTTAAATATCAGTCCCATTTCAGCACACTTCAAGGTATGCAGCACATTCTCCTCTTGCTTTCTTCACAGCCCCCAAAAGGGGTGTTTTTTTTTCCTCCAAGCTGCCTGACCTTGAAAAAAACATTTCTTCCCTTTGTTTGCATGGATTCAGCTGCTTTTGTGCTGACTACAATGCATTTCCTATTCATGGAGATAAAGGTGGACCTGAAAGAAATCTGCAGGACATTTTCTTGCGTGTGCATGTCATATAGAGAGTAATGTTGATTCTCTTCACAGCTTTTAAATATCCCTTCAACCATTTTGATTAATTCAAATCTTACCACAGCTCCTTTGGTCCTGTATTTTTAAAAGAAAAACTAAATGTCTTGTGTGATAAATCTAACAAACATCTGGTTTTGAATCAAAATCTTACGTGCTTTGTGACTTTCTGCTTTTGTTATTCTTTAGTGAAAGATTTTTAGTAGTTTTCTTAAATAGCTTCAATGATCTTTTGAATCTTTTCCATCTTGCTTCATTTACATAATTTGCCAATTTTTAACATGCAATTCAGTTTGCACTTCAATATGCCCTTCAGGGTGACCTCTGAAAAGGTTTCCTAAATGCTGAGGTTAGGACTTTGTCAACAGAGGCAACATCAGCATTGCTGAAGATGATGATATGTATTGCTCTGCTTTCCTGTGGTTCAAGTGGCACGGTGCAGATGGCAAACACGTCTGGCAGAGCAACATCATCCTTGACTTATGGCAGTAAAGTGCAAAATGGAGCAAGCAGGAAAATCAAAATATATATTGTTGTATAATAATTCAATAATCTATCACAGAAAATCTCATTAGGAAATTGTATGAAAGACAGTTAATAGGGGGGAAAGGGGGGGTGAATGGTGAAAGTGAACCTCTCCCAGAATTCGCTGTTCTCTGGGATGTCTTCCCTGCAACTTCAAGGTATAGAAGAGGGTACACAAAATAATTGCAGTACAACAAAGTGAATTAAGATTGTACCATGGTTAAAACAATTTTTGCACACAGCTCATTCACTGCTAATGCCAGGACACTGTAGCAAAGTTGTTACCATCACCCAAATTACCAGAGGCACTGAAGGTGTCAAGTAGGAAATGTGTGCATACAGAAACGGCAAAATAAAGCTCTCAGCTTCCTGTTAAGACATATATCCTTACACAAAATATACTCCCTCTCTTCCAGCTCAGTCATTTCCCACTGTTAAGTCAATCACTGATTTTTTGCGCATAGATTCAGGGAGTCCAAGACCCCAAATAATTAAAATTATTAATCCATATTAAAGATGATTAAGATATAAGTGGTATCAGGTATATCAGAAAGCAGCCACTGACTGATAATCACCATTGACTGTGCTGGTTTTGTAAGGCTGGGGAACATATTTCAAAAGGTAAACTTCTGGTGTCTGGAACACTTGCTAAACCTCCTCCCTACACAAGAACTTCATAGACAGAATCCAACCCACAAAAAAATCAGCTGAAAGGACAACACTGTCTTGCAATACAGCAATATTTCCAATGAGAAGCTTTGTTCATATCACAGAGTTTGGATTATATATAAAGTACCTGAGCAGTGCTGTCAACACACTCCACGCTAAGAGAACCCAGAGCTAGCAGTGGCTTAGAGCTGCTGATCAACAGATCTGCCTCTCCATGGTTTCAACTAGTTTTGAGTATACCATTGCTGAGTTAAATAAAAGGAAGGAGTTGAAAAAACCTCAGCTGCAAATTACGCCTAATAAAGTGGTCAAGCTACCTCATCATTCTTTAACTGCAGCTGACAAATCCAAGACAAGGACTATAAGCTACTGGCCTGCTTACACTCTGATAATGCAAAAAGTCATCTTCCCTTCTCTTTTTGTAATATGTAAAAAGTGTTAAGCATTTAGTTTACTGTCATTTTCTAATGTTGCCTGAAATACATTGTGACACATCAAAAATGTTCACAGAATGAATAAAAAATGTGCTGTCTGTTTCAATACACTACCTCAGTCATTCCTCAGTATTTGATGTTGCCTGTGCTTTAATGTCTAAAGCTGCCTTAATTATTTATTTTATTGCTTTTCTAAAGCATTCTTTTCTCTTTCTGCTGTTCTTTCCTTTGTCAAATAAAACTGTATAAAATGGGTGCCAGCCATTAGAGCAAACTGGGGGTCAGTCACCAGCTAAAACTAATGTTGATCAGGTGTATATAGAACAGTGCCCTTCACTTTACTTCCACTGGCACTGAACACTGGCATGCATTCAATTCCAGATCCACTTAGATGCTCAAATGGCTTCTTATGTGATCGTGGATGAGTCATGTAAACACTTGTCTTCTGGAACAGTAAGATCCCATTCTCTTCATTCACACATGAGAGCACTAAGTATTTCCCAGGACACACTGCACCTTCAGGATTTCACTTTCAACAGCACTTCCTCAAGTCAGCAAAAGCAGAGCTGAACTACTTACCACTCGTAACATGCTTTAAGATGATGGACAAAAAAAAGCATGCAGATGTGCAAAGTATTTAATAACCATCAGTACCGTATTCTAGTTTTCCTTTGGAGAGGCTGGTTGAAGACATGCACCACTTATATTTTGTTTACTACAAAACCTGAAACTTGAGACATGGGCATGGGAGACAGATCACTGTAGAAGTGCAGCCACCACCAAAAAAATATAACTTGACATGCTGCTGAGGTTATGAGTTAACTTATAATCAGAAATCACAAACTAGTAAGAAGGAAGCTCAGATACATCTCTTTCTGTTGCAGACTAACTTACATGTTGCCAAATATTTATCAGGAAAACCCCAGGATTAACTCAGTGATGTCAGGAAATAAGAGACAGATCTTGCTGGCTTTAAGCCAGGCATAATGGCAGCAACAGCTGTGTTCGGTTCATCTGTACGGATTTGGGAATTAATATCCCAGCTAGCCAGGCTGGAGGTCAGAACTGGATTTCTCCTGAGACAAAAGCACTGTTCCAAACTGTGCATCAGGAGACTATGAAAAATATGGTACTCATTGCAATATGAGCAAAAATCCATACTGCTGAGGATAAGACATCTACCCCTGTCTTCATTTCTGAATTCAGCCAAAGTAGGAAGATATGCAGCATAAAGAGCTGTCAGGCTGCTGCATTATCTAATCTTCACAAAGAGTATTTGTATTAGGTATGGAGCTTAATTTAGGAAAGTTTGATTTTCCTTTCCCTGCACCCATTCCCCTGCTAACGTTTTATTCAAGGAATCAATTAGGCCTTGATCAACCATAGATCAGGAGTTCCCAGTGGGGAGCCCTAATGCATTTTATCTGCAGTTATTGTTCCTAAATAACACCTATTTCTGAGCATGCACTTAATTCTTTTCATCAATACTGTGCTACCCTTCAACAAGCCTGTTAATAACATTTTGAAAGTGCACTTTCAATGAAATCCTCCTTTGACAAATGAATTAGTGAAACTACCGGGATTTCCTTTGGTGTGTTTGCTTCTTTCAGTTGCACAGGCAAATAAATTCCATCCCCCTCACCTCCTCCTGACTAGAAAAAGGTTAAAGTGATGTGTTAGAGATCAAGATACTAAATAGAAAGCTGTTCAGAACAAATGGAAAAAGATAACCAATAACGCTTTAAAGCAAACATTCATTATTTTTCACTAAATTCCCCACAGAATGAAAGATGTGATGCATCTTTACCCTTTCCATAATTTTTCAGTGTCGTTAGCATTTTCCTAGCAATATTTCTTTAAAAGACACAGAAGGTGAAGATCAACTTTGACAAGACTTGAGCATATGATTAAGTCAGTCACATGGGCTTAAGCATGCACTTAAGTTATGTACTGAACAGGGAGAAATTTAAACCTATGCCTGAACGCTTTGCTGAAAAGAAGCCAAAATGAATTGGTTATAATTAAATTCTTTTGATGAAATTTCTGCAACTCCCTATTGTGTGACACCAGTACTGAAATGCTAATAAACTAGCTAAAATTAAGCTTATTACCAAGTAAAATAAACCACAGAGACACTTCTTTCTTTTCTTATTTTATATCATCATTTATGTGATATTTTGCATTAGAGAAATAAAATATTTGACCAGAGTGAACACATCAGCCTCACAGAGCAGTAATCGCAGTGCATCGCCATCCAGGAGGCGATCCATAGATTCCTCCACACTGCCTGCAGTGCTACTCTCAATGATCTTGAGAAAGAGCTTTTAGCTACCTCAGCACTTGGGCAAAACCCTGACTCCAGAACACTGAGGAGAGATGGTACAAGCCAGGAACTGTTTGACTCTTAAAAACAAAACAAATGGAACCTTAACTGCAAAATAAAGCATTAGCACACGGGCTGCTCAGAAACCATTGCATACATATATCAGGACTTGCATTCTCTGAAGCTTGTTATGTTAATACAGCCCATCCCCACAGTAGTACCAGAGAGAGTTAAAATTGGCCCTGTCCTCTTGAGAGCCTTCTCTGCACGCCGACAAGTGCAGACACTACCCACACAGACTCTGTTCTGGAATTATCCCAGCCTCGAACAGCAGCAGGAACAGCCGTGTTCACTGTGGCAAAGGAGGATACACAGACCCAGTAACTTCTACCACCACTCAAGAGTTTCAACAGGAAGAAATTTAAAAACCTATGACAAGGGGATGGTGTAGGCAAAGTCAAACGGATGATGGAGAAACATTGGAAGAAAAGGCAGGCCATCTGACTGAAGAGTGGTGCAGTGACCAACTACTCTGCCAGTTTTGCAGGATTTTCCACAGCCTGTCGTTTTCCAGTAACTTAAGACCATCTCTAAACTACATACAATTTGGATGGTCTTGTCCCTTCGCTTTAGCCTCCATTTCTCCATTTTCAAAAACATTAGCATCTCCTGTGTGTGCCGTGGACAGCCCTGCAGGCTATGCTGACTGTGAACATGAGGCGTTTCATTACCTGAGGTGACACCTTGCTTTGCTGAAGCTCTGTCAAACGCAAACTTGCAAAACTTTTAAGCTCTCTTGACAGAAGCTCAATGACAACAGTTTTCAGCAATGGACTTGAACTAAACTTTCTGTAGGAGTGATTTCTTCAGTTTTTTGTGAATCCCTTCCTGGTATCAGTGAGCGGTTCTGCAGAATTGGATCACTTCAGTGAGCAACCACACATGAGCACAGCAGGTGGAAGTGTTTTTGCACTTTTAAAGCCAAATATGAAAGCGATTGTGAGGACTGAGCTGTGCTTGAAATCATATCCACTACATTCCAATCTGCTGTCTCTCTATGGGATGAGGCAAAATATCAATCAGGAATTACAATAATGTTTTGAGAAACAAAGCAAGAAACACATCAACCTACAGACTATTTTTTTTTTCACAAGCTAGCCGTAAAAGCTACAGAGGAGCTCATTACAATGTACCACAACATGGAAAACAACAACATTTTCACACATCTCATGAAAAACAGAAGTAGCCATTATTTTTCAATCCTCTGTGGGCCATTCTATGGGCCATTTTCAACACAGCTAAGCAGGCATGGAATTTAGGCTGTAATTTTCACAGGGACCCCAAGTGAGTTAATGGCCTAATCTTTATTGAAAATTCTCATCCTAACTTTGAGTTGCCAACAGCAGTAACTGCTGCCATAATCAAATATCATAGTCAGTGATACTTCAGCGCTTTTGTTCCTTCCTGGCTTATGTTACTCAGTTTGACATTTAAAAAGAAAAGAAACCGCAACCCCCTCCCCTCATTATTTAGTTATGTTCTTCCATTTGTGGGCATTAAACAGCTCTGCCTGTAAATCATATAAAATGCAGACATCTGAATAAACCTACTTAAAAATAAAAACAAATATAGACTTTTTTTTTTCCCTGTGCCTGCAGGAGAATCATCACAGTAAAAATAAATACAGATTCTAAAACCAGAAGGATTATACAAGTTAGAACTGGTACAAGGCTGTGCATTTTATTAGCATAATTTATATTCTAACAGGATCCAATCTGGTGTTGAGAAGCATGAGTATCCAGCCTCTGACAGGATAGGGTTCTGCTGCTTTCTCTTTATCACAATGAAATTAAGGTTAACCCTATCAGCACTTTGTGTATCTCTTATGAATACATAGAAAGCCTCATACAGAAATGGCAAACTTATAAAAATGTCAAATGCTGTTCTGCATAATGGAATCAAAATAAAACATACTAATGAGAATATTCCAGCTATAGATGGGTAGCCATTCACATAACCATTTACATGATTCTCACAATGTCACTGGTGTTTGGACTGTTTCAAATGGGGCATAAATGTAGCCTGAAAAAAATACTGCACTCAACAGCGATAATAACCCGCCTTAGTTCTCATAATCACACAAGCTCCATTCAATACCCACATCTCTTAGGCTGATACTTCTGACCTCAAAAAAATAAAAACTACACTTTGGGAACTTGCATATGAACATGCACAAACAGCAAGAGGAGCTTCCCAGTCTCCTGGGTGCTACTTTTTGCTGAAGACAAGCCACGAACCCGTCACTCTGCTGCTTTGGAAACAGCCAGGACAAAATAAAAGGCCTATATGTTTTCCTGACAACCTTCCCACAGGAATGAATTCCATCACAGCCCACATTCACTTCTGCAGATGTCAAGAGACTCGGATTTTCCAACACAACTAGTCAGGATAGCTGAAGGAATAGTGAACAAGGTGTTAACTGAGGCCCTGACAATGAGATCCACAGTGTAGCTTCAAGAAGCAAGGCTTTTCCTTCCTACACTATGGACTCCTGAGCTTTCTCCAAGCCCCTCTCTTTACAATATCAGACTGCAGAGCTAGTTCAGAAAAAGAGTTGTAGACTTCAGAGTGCCATTTACCTCATGAGATCAAGATAAACATTTGTCCATCAAGAAATGAAAAGACATTCTAGGGTATGGGAGCAAGTTGGCTGCTTCAAAGCTTAGAGAAGCTGCTATGAAGTCACTAGAATGAGAGGCAGAGGCAATTTTTTGGTTTCTCCCAGGCTGATGAATGAGAACAGGTGAGTCCCAGCAGCCTGTCCTGTTCACCTCTACAGCTGCACATCCTTCGACAGTAAAAGAATAGAAGTGCTGTGCCAAAAACATATTCGTGAATGGCTGTAAAGAACTTTTGTCATTATTTTTAATACTCAAGGCACTACTAAAGCAGCAGTCCCAGCAGTGGATACAGACACTGCTTCACAGCTCAGGAGCCCATGCAGTGCCACACTGACAAGAATGCACACCCACCCTGTGGCTGATAATGCCGTGGGAGCACCAGCCTGTGGCTGTGCCCATTCTACAGCAGAAGGAACAAATGAGACACCACTCACCAGACAAGAGCTACTGAGTCACCTGCAATAGCCAGCCCTGCCAGGCACAGCTCAGCCTCTCCAATCCCTCAGCAGCAGCCAAAACATGAACAGCTCTAAATTTAGAATCAGCCCCAGCTTCCTGCAGAATCTTGGGAAACTCTCTCAGCTCCTGCCTCTACAGCTAAATAGGGTCATAGCACTGCTTGCTTCAAGGAAAGAGGAGAGTATTGATTAAAATTTGTAGCAGCAAGGGACAAAGTATCCACTCCAAAGTTCTTCCACTTGACAAAGCAGGAGTAAACAAAACCTGCAAGGGAATCCATTATTGAACCTCTCCTCAAGCCAGAAATAGAAAATAACAGTTGGCCCACATTTTATCCTGGGAAGAATTTTACATGTACATACACTCCTGACTAACAGAAAGCTACCAGATACTTGAAAAAAGTGATGACAAATATATAATCTGTATCTATCTATATCTAAAATGACTGATACAGAGGCCCTCAAAGTCATAATCTGCAGAGTCTTTTTCTCCATTTGCACACAAAATTAATGTTACTGTCTTCTGATGGGCAAGCGTTAGTGTAGATTGCTCCTTCCCTGATTTTCCAAGGAACTACATTAACTGGATTGCTGTGGTGAACTTGTTTGAGTCAGCTACTTCCCCATACACAGGGCAATACTGTTCCTCACACCAGGAAAGCCAGCGCACAAATTCTAAACATGCTGTATGAAAATATTAGTTTTAGGCTGCTGCTGTTTTATTTATTCTGTAGGCAGGACTGCAAGTGTAACACAAGCTATTGATTTCTTCAGTATACGATTGAAAATCATACAGGAACATTAAGAGCCTCAAATCTGATCATCTGCAATAAATACACAGACTACAGCAATTTGTTAACTCAGTAAAACTGCAGTTATATGGAGCCCATATTTTACACTCTGTTTTGATCTTAAAGACAACTGCAGTGTACCTCCTGCATCAGCCTACAGTATGTGACTCAGAGGAAAGTTAATTTCCTGATCTATTTATTAAAAACCAAAAAACCCCACTGCAAACCACCAGGCTGAAGGAGAGAGGAAATCCCTCCTGATAGTTTTTCACTGGTTTTTATCTCTGAAGAGTGAGGACAAACATTCTCTGTGACACACTTGTCAAGCTAATAGAGTTGACTGCTTTCTGAATGAAAATACTTTTTTGTATTTTTTTTCTTTCCTCCGTACCCACACATTTATTGAACTATCAGCCTCAACACCAGCCAAAACCAGGGAATTCCACAAGATGATGATGTGGAGCATAACAAATATTTATATTATAAATCTAATCCTTAATATTTTCATATACCTCTTCTGTGTTCAGGTCAGGTCTTTAGTTTAGGTCTGTCATTATTTTGGACACTACTAGAATTTCTCTTCTTCAGACCTTCTAAGCAGAGGATCTCTTTTCTTTCCCAGACTAAATCTAGGTCATCTCCATAATCCCTCCTCATGTCTTCTCTCTCCCACCCTTCTAGCACTTCTAATCGTTTCTGTAACCAAAACTCAATATTACGTTCACAGGGAGGCAAGCCCATCAATTTATACAATGACACGACAATACTTTCTGACTGATTTCCTCTCTAAATATAACCAAGTGTTGTGTTTGGGTTTTGGAGGCCCACTGCATATTAAGTAGGTGCCTTTATTCATGTATGACACGTAGATCTTTCTCCCACAAGGTGACATGTAATTCAGAATCCAGTAATGCATACAAGTAATTTTATATTGTCCCTTCTACTGTAATTACTTTGCAAGTTAATTCCATGTTCCAGCTACAGGATGCTGTCCAGCACCCTAGCTCTCTTCAGTCCTTCAGAAGTGCACCTGACAATCACTCACAGTGCTCATCAATAAATCTGGAGCCTTTCTAGAAAGTTATGTTGACATCTTATCTACTCCTACTCCAGGTTATTGCTAAACATACTGAATATAACTAGGTCTACTGTTAACCTTTATTTTATTTTGATATTTTGTGAAGGATTTGTTTGTTTGTTGGGTTTGTGGTTTGTTTTTGTTTTTTTTAAATTTGCTGGTTTGCCTTTCCATTCTGGAAGAAGGCATTTATTGGTCATGCACCTGATGGCTGTTAATTCATGGTAAAATTTTGCCACCTACCATACGATTTTTAAGCTCCCTTAGTATTTGAAAATTTTGATTGAATAGGCAGGTTGCACACAATTATGCCCTCGTTTTGGATTTATTACTGTGAAATATTTTAAAGAAAAATTATTTTAAGGATACAGATAATTCAGATAGCCAATACTGCCCAAAAAACAGAAGGAACAACAGTCAAACATAAGTAAAATGTGAAACCACAAACAAAAGCTTTCTTTATTGAACTTTTATACATTTACCTTGGCTTTCCACTAGATCCTAAGTACACATGTGCTGCAAGGAACAATGTGGAAAGATAATGAATTTTGTGCATTTGGCTGTGCTAAGGACACCTCCTTTGTAACAACATCAACGTGGCTCTTAAATTGTACACATATTTTTAAAAATCCTATTCATTCTGATGGGTGTCTCTTCCTACATGCCCTTAGTGAGGCTCGTTCGCTTCTTTGACTTTTTGTGGGGGTTTTTGGTGTTTGTTTTGTTGGTTGTTAATGACAGATGCACTTGGCAGTATCTGTGACCTTGAGTTGTACACATCACGCAAGACAGCCCAGTCCTGCAAGGCTGTTTATGCATTCTGAGAGAGCTCCTTCTGAGAGGAGTGTCTCAAGGAAGACAGAAGCATGATGTGCATACCAAGCCAAGCGCTTCATGATTTATTTATAGGGAAAAGGGGCATATAAATTTGCTGAAGGGGAAAGAAAAATGAAGAATTTGACTTACCTTGTCGGTGTAGACGAAGAACAGAATCACAACAGTGAGCTCCAACAGAAATATAATTAACAGCATGATAAAAAACTGTCAAGAGAAGAAGGGACAGGGGATAAACAAAAGCAAAAGCCATCAACATCTATTTCATCTCTTTCTGGATGCACAGTAAGAACATTCAGCAGATCATGCAGAATGGGAGTCATACAGGCAGCAAGATACAAATGTGCTGCAACATGCAGCAACTGAGAAAGCAGATAAAATAGCAGTCAGGAAACACCATGGTATCTGTGCGTACATATGGCTCATTTATGTCACTGGTTACAGTGGAACAGCCCCAAACCCCACAAAGAGCAAGCCAACGCTCTGCTTAACAGCACCACTTGAGGACTTTTCCCACACTAGGTTTTTCTTTAATTTTTTTCCCATTGGATATCGTCATTGCTACCAGTGACATATCCAGTGACACCCAGTCATATCCAATGCTATCAGTGAAATCCACAGCCTCAACTTTCCCTTGCAAGAGAAGGTAGCCTGGGTCATAACCCATAAAGTCATAGCTCCTTTCAATGGGAACTGTGGGAGAAGTGAAAAGTATACCAAGTAGCCGTACAAGCAGTTTCAGGCAGCTACACAAATCACCCCTGAGTTTCAGTTGAAAGGGGCTGATTTGTACTAAAGACATCAAAGTAAAGTTGGTCCACCAGCTTTTCTTATCAGCCATGGAACTGTTTAAAACCCAGTCAAAAGCTCAAAGAACTGGATAAAAAACTTTTAATGCAGGGATTTCAGGTAGATTCAATAAAGCCCTCAGCTTTAACCGACTTCAGTGAGAGAAACTGGTGGCAATGCCAAACACTTCTGGAAAACCAAATCCTCTGCATTTTGTTAAGATGCTGGATGGGTCTGCAGCACAGGTCTGCAGCGGTGTCAACACAGCAGTTGCACAAGACTTCAGAATGAATGCTATCAGGGCACTAAATGAAACTGAGTTTTGCAAAGATAGGTAAAGGAGAGAGTAATTTTGGAAATTTTTTAGGCTCAGGCAAAGGTCCTGCTCCCTATAACACAAACTCCACACACTTGGCAGCCTGTAAGGCTGGAATTCTAATACTGAGCAACACTGACTTAATTAGAATCCCATCCCCAAGAGAAAAAAAACAGCTACTGTCTCTTTAGCTTCAACCAAAAGGCTGCAAACTTATGAAAGTTTAATAGCTACTAAGCCTTTATCAGAATTTCTGCACTGCTTGGTAAGTCAAAACCAAACCTTTGAACCTATGGCTTTCTGTGACTGAATGGAGGGCGAAAGGTCAAGAAGGGGAAAATACTTTTCTTCTCTCAGAGAATTACTGTGTCTACAGAAATCATTGCATTTTGCCCTCTGAATCTTAAACTATTTATTTTCAAATCTTCATCACCAGTATTTTCACACCTGCCTGACCCTAATACTGGATCCTATTACTGCCCAGTTTTGAATCACAGAACCCATTT
Organism: Myiozetetes cayanensis; assembly: GCF_022539395.1. Classification (NCBI taxonomy): domain Eukaryota; kingdom Metazoa; phylum Chordata; class Aves; order Passeriformes; family Tyrannidae; genus Myiozetetes; species Myiozetetes cayanensis. The sequence continues at coordinate 45,040,132 of NW_026087853.1, read as the reverse complement.
ATGCTCATGATCCAAGCTGATTTCCATATCATTACCAACCAACACTGACCTTCTGTACGGCTTTTCAAACCAGTCTTGGTACAGCTTGCTTACTGTTTACAATTTTAGCCTGCTGCATAGCATTAACTGAAACAGGGCAAAGGATATCACTCTCTGCAAAGGTGCACAGACACTTTGCTCTACTCATTTGGCTGCAGAGCACTTCTTTGCTCATTCACAAAGCACTGCTTTTCCAAAATGTGCATGCGAACACCATTCTCTCCTTGTGAAATTCCCAGGCATAGCTAGGATTGCCTTAGACAATTTCTAGAACAAAGGAAGGGCTGATACCAATTATTAAGAGTGATCATCATTTCCTACCACAGGACCTCAATTTCATCAGCTTATCATTTTGCAGAACTGTAATTGTTTGTGTTTATATATTCTGCGCTTGTTTCTGTCTAAAGGATAACAGCTTTTGAAAGAAATAGGGCTTCACTTACTTTAAAAAATTAAGCAGGGCAAAGTATGTTATTCTGCCCAGGTTAAATTTCTGGTGATTTAATTTGCAATCCTGTCATATTGCAGTGTTTAGAGCAGGGACCCAAAACAGTGTGGCTCCATTTCAGGCACATGTTTTTTGTCTTACCCAACTATGAGTGCATTTTCGTGGGAAATTATTACCCTTCAAAAAACTGTATTTCACATATCCAGCAGAGAGGGCTCAGCAGATAAAACCTGCAGAGTGTACAACCACATGCTTATGTGTGACCAGACAACCCACAAACCATCCCACAGAGAATCTTCTCTGTTCCTGTGGTGCCCACGCTCACCCCTGATGCCCTTCTGCCAACTCCCCAGAGCCAATAACCTCCAGTCCTGCTTCACAGGACATGACCTGAAACATTGGGTATGTCCAGGAACTGGAATAAAATTCAGGGACCTGTTTTTCCTGGGCTCTCAAGAAAGCTTTTCCTCCCTTCTCTGCACTCAGAATCATGGATAAAGTACAGATGAAGCCAGGGAATGACTCTGCAGGAGAAAGGGGAGCTTAAGGAAGAACATTTTTAACAGCAGATGGGGAATGGTTTGTTTTAGGGTATGATCTGGCAACCAGTTTTAGAGAAACTGTACCTACAGGCAGCAGCCAACTGAGGGAGGAGACACCAGAGACAATCAAGGCAGGGCCAGAGGATACCTGCACACATGGATGCCCAGGAGGGGCAAGGCCTTTGAGAAGACAGTGGCCTGGGGAGGACCCCATGCTGGAGCCAGGGGAAAAAAAAATAGCAAGAAACAAGGAGTGGCAGAGAAAGGAAAGCCCCCTCCACTGACCCTCATGACTGAGCACGTGACGTGTACAGCAAGTGGACTGGCGACTGGCAAGGGGGTGTGTCGTTATTTCTCAATACCAGGATCAGCAATTCAAAGTTTATCCTAACTGGCAATAAATTAAGTGAAACTTCACAACTGAAGAGTGTTTTCCCCTGCAACACCAACTCTGCTAAAACCCCCCATCTTCAGACTGGAGCAGGCAGCTGCTGTTGCCAGCCGAGCTGGTGTGTTCACCAACAAAAGGAGGGTGGAATTTCTGGTGAAACTGTGATGGTGCTCCTGCCTTAGTTCAGAAAAGAGAAATAGGTATGACATTGCCATCGCAGCAGGTGCTAAAATTGCGGAGTCGAGCGTTCAAAATTTAGGACATATGAGAATAAAAGTCCTCTCAGTGATGTTTATGTATCATGTCTAAGTTTTTTCCTCAGAGGTTCCTCCAAGCTGGGAATTTGGTTTCATGCACTGTAGATTTTGGAAGTTATACAGTGAACCAAAACTAATGTACACTGTTCAGAAAGTCAAAACCTAAATAAGCAGGATTATCCTTTATCTCCATAAAAAAAAAATTGCTCTATGTAAAACACCTAGTTTTATCTTGCTTTCCATTTGCATTCATTGACAAAACCCACACAGTTATATCCCAGATAACTAACATGTATTAGCAATCCCCCTGTGTGTAGAGACCTGCACTGCACCTTTTATTACAAAGGTAAATTATGTGAGGTCAACCACAAGGTGTAGGGTTCAAATTCATCATCTGGTAAAAGCCACAAGCACCTACATGCCAGCACATGTGTCTTCCCCCTCTAAAGAAGAACCACACCTGAACCCAAACAAACTCATTGGAAAGTAGAAATCAAGGCTTCAGCCTGAGCCGGCTGCAAAGCACAGCCTGCACACTTCAGCACATTTTTTGACTCACCATCCTAAAGTGCATGCATGGACATATGCACAACCTGCTCCTCTATTCCCACAGCACCTTCCAACAAGAGTTCATTTTCAGTTCAGTCCTCAGTGTCATTCCAAAGGGAATGATGCCCAATCTGGGGCCAGAACCAGCTTGGCATATACCATTAAAATTTAAAAGGAAGGAACATAAACCCACTAAAAGCTCACAGTGCCCAACTCCCCACCACACCTGCTGGAAACTCTCACAGCTCCTGTTCAATGGAGTTCTCTCACTGTGGTGATAAATACAGAGAGGAATAAAAATGAGTTTTGTTTGGTTCACTGGGGCTGTAGGCTGTTGGTATAATAAAGATTTATGCATGGAGAAACAATCCCAAAGCAAAGCATTCATGTGAAACTCCATAAAAAAAGATTAATCTGACCTTGTACAGGGAAATGCTTTCCCATACTACTTGTCAAACAGTGGGATGCAACCTATAGAGGTTTAGTGGAGGGGTACCTACTCCTCAGCTTTTCATAAATTACACCTGAAATAACTGCAAAGGAGTTTTGATGAGAAGGGAGGTAAGGTGATGCCTTTCTGTCTACCACTGCTGACTCCTAACCCTTCAGAAAAACTCAGCCAGTTCCTCAGCAGCTACCTTTATATTCTACAAAGCCTATGACTTTCTCACAGGTTCTCATTCAAGGAATAGGGAAAAGGCAGTATGCAACTGCTATCAAGCCCACCTCATAGATATGCATCCCCCTCCTGATGTCAGAGAAAAATCTGCTAGAGAAGAGGAGGTCTCAGCATTCAACTCCATCCCTATTGGAGCTGTACCAAGCTTTTGACCCACTACTTCCACTCTTCTTCATCCAGCCTCATAATATCAGTGAGAGAATCATGAACTGCACCCTATGTACATAATTTAAAATATTTTTCCATCACAGCTCGCGAAGGCACAGAACCAGTTAATTCTATTTCCTTCCCAAAAAACCAAGATTCCCTGGTTTCTCACACGTTACACTTGCCTCTCTGAATGGTGACTGAGCACCACACCCTAACACACAGGATTGGGTCCTCTGCCTCCCCTTCCTCAGGAGTTGTATCATGTTGCTCCAATTGCCCATCTCTCCATGTCAGGAATAGGTGATCATCTCACTGTCTCCCAAAGACAAAAGTGAACCAGTACAATGAAAACCAATGTGTGATTATGTTGTTTGTTAACCTCCTCACATTTTGCTATGAGACTAAATGTGGTATAACTGATGGCAGAATCAAGACTGTTATGTTTAGACTGATCGCTGAAATAATGAGTTAGTTTGAAAAGGGTCTGTCTCAGAAGGAGAGAGTAAGATCTAAGTGTGCCAGACTCTCTTCTCAACTTCGCTAATGACAAGAGACAGAAGTTTCTTGCAATGTATTGTTCAAATTCTCTTCAACAAACAACATGAAAGTAGTAAGAAGATCCAAAAGCCAGCAGTCTCTTTGGAATAGTGATACATTCCAAAATGACTCTAAAGTTCATGGCTTAGCAACTAAATTGTTTAGACTACACTGCCTTCAAATAACCTACCCATGAATCAGAACAAATAACTTCAACAGTCAGCATGTGCTGTTTTCCATCTCACAGTAACTACACTGTTAAACTGTCTGCAAGGTGGACAGTCAGCTTCTTTTCTGACAGAGACAGTATGAACTACAACACATGAGCAGGTAGGTTGCACCTGTGAAAATGCTCCAGCAAGATAACTGCTCTTCAGCTGCAGCAGCTCCCAGGATGCAGAGAAAAAAAAAATAGAAGAGTTACAGGTAGTGTTTCCTCTGTAATATCAACTGCAAGTTGGATATAGTCAAGGATTTTGCCTTTAAGTGAGGCTGGGTTACCAAGTCCTCACCGATAAGCTTTAATTTCAGTGTTACATTCCACTTCCTAATTAACATGTACCTCAGGTAGAAGAAATGACAGAGAATTTGTTGGGCTAAGATAGTTGGTCTTCATAGGCTGGGAGGGTTTTTAATTTGTCTGCCTGGTCCTAATGTATACATATGTAGCTTTGGTACTCAAAAATTGACCAGCTTGGCTGCTTGAAGACACAGTCTCTTAGAATAACAGAAACACACGGGCTGTCAGTGACCTCTGAGGATTGTCTGGTTCAAACCCTTTCCAAATGGCACAGCCAACTAGATGAAGCTGTGCAGAGCTGTGCCCATTCACCTTATGAGCATCTCCAAGGACGAAGATGGACAGTCATCCACAGCCTCACTGGATACCTTTTTCCAACACTTGACCATATTCATGAAAACAAAAATATTCTGTATCTCTAATTGGAATTCCCTTTGTTTTAACGTGTGTCTGTTACCTCTTGTGTGATCTCTGCGAATCCTTCCAAAGGCTGTATTTTCTTTAGACTCTACTGTAAGGTAGTTGAAGACGTGAATAAAATATCCTCCTTGCTTTAATTTCTTAAGACAGAGCAAACTGTGCTCCCTCAGTCCGTCCTTGCACATCATGTGCCCCATAATCATCACAGTGGCCCTCCACTGGATTCCTTTCCTGCTGGTATGTACATGTGTCTTCTACTGGGGAGCTTCAAATCAGGCTAAGCACTTTAGACACAGCCTTATCTTATTCTGGAAGAAGGTGTTATTATTTCTCCGTGTCAAGAAATGTAAAGGAATGTGGGGCTTGGTGTCGTCCACAACTGCCCAATTATTACAGTTATCTTTTTATTCTCATTTGAGACAAAGGCTCGTAGATTAAAATGCAGTCTCTCCACACATTTCAAACATCTTCGCTTGATTTTCAGATTATGATCTGATATGAACAGAAATACTATCAAAGATAACCTCACATCCTGCACAAATCCTTCACTTCAGGGATAGTGTCCTGTCTTTAATACTGAAAGTGTAATTTTTTTTTAATAAATTACATCAAACTTTTACCTACTGTCATGGTAAGAAAATAAGCTCTACCCCAGCTGAAACTAGGAGACCTAAAAATTCACAGAGTTCTGTTAAAGTCAAAAGAACGTACAGGATTTTATAGCAGCCACACTTTACGGAGCTGTCTGAAAATGAAGAACTTTCCCTAAATTTGTTTTGTAATTTTCCTGTTACTTTATCATAAATTATATTATTTATATTTCAATAATATTTACTGGACTGAGTGGAGATGCCTGATTACCATGGTTGGCATTGTCAAAAATCTTCTATCTTCTCTGCAGAAGTGTAGCATCCCCATGTCCAACCAAATTATAGCACATGCACCAACAAACTTAGATCCATAAACCTGAGCACCAAAAGAGGTAACACCATCAGAAATTCTGAATGTTATAAACTATCGCCAAATTTACTGCGTATTCCACACTTTGGAAAAAAATCAAGCCACCTAAGAAAACTCTGAATCAATGCAAGAATTCCCACTGAGATACTGAAAAAAACTGGAGAACCACCCACTCTTTATAAGGATCCTGTACTTTTGCCAATATTGGATCTGGCTTTGTAAGCAGAGCAATATAAAGATCATCCTCAAGCACTTTAAAAGGCTTCCCAGAACAGCTTTTTTCTAACATACTGGTAACATGACTTCCACAGAATAAAAAGTGGTATGGTACAGTTTTTATCAGTACTCAAAAAAAAAAACAACCCAAAACCCCAAAGAAACTTTATTCCACTTTTGAAAGCAAAAGTGTTTCATGTGTCACTAGTTCTCATGAGAAGTTTGATTTAACATAATTCCCCATAGACATTTTGATCTGATATATTAATAGGAAACAGGAACACTATGAAAGGTTCGCTTATTTTTCTTAAATTTTCTTTGATTTTCTTTTCCAAGGTACTGAGCAAGCAGAAGGGAATAGAAGAAGAAGTGCAGTGGGAATTGTACTTGGAAGTGACTTCCTCTGCAGCCTGGAAGACTTGTACAGAAAGAGACAGAGCAGAGAATGAGAAATGACAGGACAGTGCCCAGACTGTAAAAATAACCTAAATTACAGTCAAGAAAATCCCGGTGTATTAATCTACTACATGAACTTCAGAGCAAAAGGGAAAGGGCAGTTTGCTTCTATCAATTTCCCTCACAGTGGATTCAGATTGTACATCTCAGTACCAAAGTTTTTGCTGACACTAGGTTTGAATGCTCCTTTCATTAGTTCCATACGATTGCTTCTACTTCCCACCCTCTGTAGCACAATGCACGCTACCTTCCTGCCCACAGCATTTAGACTCCTTGCATATTTGTAGATCTGTGTCCCATTTGAGCCTTCTCTCTGCCATGCTGTGCATATTTAGCTCTTTTATGCTCCCCTGGAAGTAAATCTCTTTAGCCTCACAATCATCTTTTTTTTCAGCATAAAAATGATAAGTTTGCTCATAAACTGTAAAAAGGCAGTAATATATATGAGCAAACTTATGAACAGAAACTCCATTATGAAAATGGTATGTATCTAAATTTGGTTCATCAACTATTATTCTCTAAAAGCCTCAATAGTTAATTCATTCTAATTGTGACAAGTCTTGCATGCTTTATGCCTGCTGGATATATAGTACATCTTTGTTTATGTTTGGACTATATTCTTTATGAATGTGCAAGAACTCCTGCTGATCAATAAAGCTCAAAGAAATCTGCAGTAATTATTTCTGGGAAGATATACAACATATGCCATCTTAACACATTAACAGTGTTTCATTTTAGTCTCATTACTGCTTTCAGTTCAAATCATTCAGTCTTTCTGCATTAGAGAGTGAGAGTTGAGAGACTTGATATTCCCATACTATGCTTCAAAGGATTTTAACTCACATTTTATGGTATTTCTGGTAATTTTTCATATTCTCCAACAACTGACTCAAAATTAATGAGGTGTCATCAAATATTGGCCAGGTCTCACTCTAATATCACAACAGTAGGTGGGTATAGGTCCACTTAAGAGAGCACAGATGCCTTAGCACAAATTGAGGACTCACTGGCCTTTTAAGGGTTGCTTCATCTCTTCTGCATGATGCATAATGCAAAGGTGTGACATGACACGGTGTCACTCTGTATACTAGTTGAGAGAAAAACTCATCCTACTTGTGAAGTACAAGTGGCTGTAGAAGAAATTAAACACTGGACTAGCTCTTATGAGTCCCTGAGCCACTCCACTGATGCCAAAGCAGCTGCTTGAGTCCATCTAACACAGGTAATGGACACAGTCAATACAACTAAAAGGCTCTGCCTTGGTTTTAATACAATATTCTCCATCTATGGTGATGAAATGCAAGATTCATAAGTGTCTAAACTTACACCTTTTACTCACACTATAACACCACCTGTGTATTTAGTAAATGGAGCTTCTTCCCTGGGATATTTCTTCTTATCTGGAGTGCCAGAATGAAACAGGATTGGACAGCTCAGTGTCCCAAGAGGAGCAGGAGAGCAGCAGCGAGTGGTGCCCACCCCCTCCATGAGGAGCGAGTGTGTTGGCAGGGCTGGCTTCACACTCATATTCACACTGAACATCTGGCTGACCTCAAGTGCTGGGCAAACCGACAGAAGTTCCCCCAAGATGATAAGGGCAAATGACATGACCATGCTGCTCAGCTGACTTATGATGAGCCAAAGGGGAAAAAAATGACTGTGAAATTCTGCAGTCCTCTCTTTACACCTACTTACAAACCCTGAGCTAAGCTTGCAATGGGACCTCACTTGCCAGTTATAACAATAGAAGACTTATCTTATTTCTAGGAGTGTCAAAACAGTGTCTAGAAACTGTGATGTGTGTGCACATGAAGAAGATGGTGAGAAGGTCATCAAGGAGAGAATAAAGGAAAAGCTATTTTGTCTGTATTTAAATTCTACTGCTGGTTTTACCCTGCTTGCTGTTCTCAAATGTGGTACACAGAAGCTGCTGCATCAGATGCACATGGGATGGTCTTTTAGTAGCTTCAAAAATGAACAAGTAGTCCATTTGGCTTACTTATTCTGCCTTTAAGGTGGTAATATTCTCCTACTGGGGATCTGAAACGTTTACAGCACCAAATCAGCTCTGGCTATACCTTGTGTAGGCACCACTGATTTACACGCACTAACCTCCATTTCTTTACCTCCAGAGTTACATTTTTCTGCGGTTCAGGTAATTCTAATCCTTACTGAAAAAGAAGTCAATGTTGCTCTTCAATTTAGGATGCATTATTAAGGTGGTTAAAAATGACAAAAGAATGACTGGGAATATAAGCACACAAGCTGCTTTGGTAAGCCTATTGTGTTCTACCCGAGGAGATAATTTTATTATTAGGGAAAAAAAATTATCAAACGTTATGCTCAAAATTGACATGAATGTCTGTACAGGCAAGGAACACACAGGTTACCTGTCCTTTACTTTCAAAATGGGAGGAAATCTGTTGCCTTTCAGACCTTGCAGGTGATCCTAGCTCTACAGCAAAGGTCTATCCAAAGCAGCAGCGGACAGTCTTACAGATCAGACAATAAATATATCTGTCCAGAAACTGCAAGCTCTGGCAGAAAACAGGTTTTCTTGAAAGTGTTTTCCAGACCACCAGGTAGTCTTATGCTCTAGTTTTCTACCATGAGGTCCCTTAGATTACTTAACTGCCCTGGCAACTTGATGTGCAGTGACCCACCTCAAATCCTCACAGGTAGTAGAAGGGCAAGATGAGGCTTAGTTTCTGGGTCCACTTTGGAAATGCCTCACAGCCAGGCTTTTCTTTCAAGAAACCTCTGGCACATGAGAGCTGGTTGAGCGCTGAGGTAAAACATGGGCTGAGGGAGGCTTTTCAAGTGATAGAGGAACTTCAGCCTTCACAGGTCAGAGAAGCTGATGTTGCTAACACACAGCTAACAACTACTGCTTAACAGATTAATCAACAAGGAGTTAGGAACTCGGAAACACTGAGAGCCATTTAGACAAACAGATTAAACCTTCAACTGATATAAATTAGTATAGCTCCACTGACTCCTGCACATGGTGCTGCCACATGGCTGGACTGCCATTAAGCAGTGTCTTGGCACTACAAAAAGGAATGGGGACATTAGGGAAGGGTTCTTCACTGAGACGGTGGGTAGTCACCAAAACAGGCTCTCCAGGGAAGTGGGGTACCAAGCCTGTCAGAGTTCAAGGAGTATCTGGACTACATTCCTAGTTACATGGTTTAGTTTAGTTAGGCAATCCTGTGGGGATCAGGTAGTAGAACTAGATGATTCTCCAACTCAAGATACTGTATGATTCTATATCTCAAAGCACATCTGGCACTAATGGTATTGCATTAGTCTGTATTAGAAAACTAACTCTATGAGGTAAGCCCTTCCTACACATTGTGCCTAGGGTTGAGTCTAAAAAGAGAAGGGAAGGAAAACAGCTTTATTTTTCTCTCCTCTGTTCCCAGCTCCTTTGATTAATTGCTACCAGAGTTGAAGAAAAGAATGTAGGAAGGGGAGAACTCAAAAATCCCCTCCTGAGTTGCAGTACCAGCCAAGCAGAAGGAGCTAAAAACTGAAAGGCAATGAAAAGCTGATTTTTTCTAACAGAGACAACCAAACTAGGGGAGATTGGTGCTCAGTACTTACAGTCCAAATGGGGCTTTCATATGCAACACAGCACTACACAGAGAAGTGCTATACATGATGTATAATGCTCTCAGGCTGTACGTATGGCATCTGCCTGGGTTTCACATTGCTTGCTGCAGTGGCTGCAGCTACCATCTCCCTGATTTTGCTAGTTTGATTGCTACAACACCAGCTCACGTACTAAACCAGAATAAGAATCTACTGTTTGATCTGTAGCATTACATTACTGAGACGAAGTCGTTCATGGGATGGTTTTTCCCATTTAGTCACTTCGAAATAAATTTCCTGTCACCAATGAAGTTTCAGTTGTCAGCTCTCTGGATCCAGTGACACTATTGAGAACAGTTGGGTTTTTTAGTCTCTTTTTCGTTCCACTCATTAACTTTTTCTTCATTTTCCTTATTGCTATTTCACTTACAGATGAGCTGGCTGAAGTTCAGAAAACTCTCAACAGCACAGCACAAAACATCACGGGTGTTCATTTTCCCCTTGGACTATTCTGTAAATGAGACCCTTTTGATGTCTGGATAGTCACACAGACATGTATATAGCATCAGCGCATTCCACAGCTGGTCCTGACCTACTATCAAGGTTTAATTTTGATCTTATTCATTCTAGCAACTGTGATGAACTACTCGCTATTAACATGAGGTCCTCATTTAAATTAAACTGAACACACAGATCGGTCTATTACTTTCCTTCCCCTTCTCATTAACCGTTGTTTCAACTTTTCTACTACAAAAATCAAGGTTATCCACAAATCGGCAATAAGCAGAAAGAGAGTGTGTCTAAGACATTTTGTTATTTATCTAATCTGTGATGTGATGGAACACACCCAACATTGATGCTTTATAAGAAGGCAGCCGGCTTTGGGTAATCAGAGAGGAATGAGCACTTTGTCTGTTTCAAGCCCTTTCCCCTTTCTAGTTTATTCTTGTGTAGGCAACGTGTGGCAAAGAATCCCCTCATCCTCTACCTTTTTTGATTGGATTATTGACCATGCTGCACCCCAACCAGGAGCAGAAGAATGTGTTCTTTGTACCAAATCACTGGAGAAAAAAAAAAAAAAAGGTTGCCAAATCTGAGGGTGAAATAAAGAACTGCCTAAGGATCATATTTCCTTCTAGGACCTGGGTTATTACTTAAGTTTCAACTGTATGGAAACATCTATACATGTATGCTGTAACAACCAAATAAGTACTAAAATCCTTCCTTCATAAAGGACCTGATACTGGTTTTTTACCAGTATGACTATGATTTTCTAGACCAAAAGTAAGTTCCTATTTGCAAAAAAATGCACTAGACCATGTTCACCGACTCTTTCTGGCAGCTTCTCTAAATGTTCTGCTTCACATTTAACTGAAGGCAATGCTGCAATTAGGCTGATCAGCTCAGCTGGGACAGCCCTTGAGTGGAGCCCATGGAAAACAGCAAAGTCTGCCAACTAGGCACTTCCAACAAAATAAAAATTCAGAAATAATTTTGCTTTGGGATGCTTTTATTTATCATTTGGACACTATCCATATGATAAAAGAAATCAAATTTTGTATTGCTAATATAGAAACATGGACTAAATACTTCCTAAAGGTCATTGAAGCACACAGGATGGCAAGTCATTCTGCTGTAATCACAGAAAGATGATAAAGGCACTGAGATTTAGACAATTTGGGTTTGCTTCACAGCTCTCCCACAATCTCCCAGTGCAACTTACCCAAGGCACTTAGTTTCACTTTGCTGCAGCTCCCCATCTGTCTAATGAGGATAATAATATTTTCCATTTGTCTTATCTAATTAGATGGTAAACTCTACTGGCCAGGTACCTCTGCTTACTAGGAGTTTTATACAGAATGAGCATCCTCATGGGCTGCCTGTAGGGGATACTGTAATATAGATAAATTACATAATCCATCATGATTTAACGTCTAGAGCTAAGACTTTTAACCTGGACTACCCATGGAATAATGAAAGACCTTTTTCAGTGCAAGCACACAAATATAGATCTCTGCTAAACATGTACAAAAGGCAGAGAATTCAGGCAATTTAGTTTCTCAAACATAGATCCTAAGCAATTAACCTAAAAGATAATGTTTACACAGACACTGAAGGATCAGGTAGGTCAACGTTTGAGCATGGAAGTACTTAATCAGGCATAAATTTCTTTAGCATAGATAAATGGTCTGTTCATGTGTGCATACAGCACCTGCCTGAAGTCAGTACTATGATCAAGCCACCAAAACTGATTGTGCTGGAGTGGTACAGCAAGGTGGTGCCTCAGCTCCTGCAAGGACCTGCCCTCAGTGGGACAGCACGTGCACTGCAATGGGTAAAGGGCTCACAAGCCAAACATCCTGTTAAAATTCACAAAGACAATGGATATGGCTAATAGCTCTGATGGATGTTAGAACTACATCCCATTTGCAAAGGGAAAATGAACAAAGATAGATTAGTAATTTTGTGTCAAGACAGCCTATAGGCATTTGCAGCACAGCTAGATGATCCGGCAATGCAGGACCAAATACCTATGAAAAAAATCAGTGGAAGTCCATAAACCAACTTTCTCAAGTCAGACTCTTAGCTTATTACCTCTGTCACCAGTTGAGGACCCAACACATCAGAACAACGATGCCATTTTCTAATTACAGCTGAGCTTGTAGCAGAGGGACCTCTGTCATACAATCTTGAGCAGCAAGACAAGCAGAAATGTTAAACAAATCTTTCTGAAGCAAGAAAGATTCATCTGCTTCATTCACCCATTTGCATCTACATTCAGATGGTGTATGTAAGATTACATACACCAGGTTGTATACTTATCTCAAGAATGCCTGTTGGTTTGATTTCCCCTGGGAAATCTCATAACGGAAAGCTTTATCTTCTTCCACATTGTAGCTGGAACAAATAAGAATCAGTGCTAGTCTTTGTTCACTGAGATCTTAGAATGACAGCTGCAAAACTCATCCCATCTATGTACTTGTGCAGAACACACAAGGTGGTTGAGGTTTCCTTTTTTTTTTTTTTCCTTTACATTCAATTTTACATTTTCCTATTATTGTATTGCTCTGAAGGCAGAGAAATAGGAATGGGCCTGTTTCTTAAAAGACTAATGAAGCACTCTCCTGACCATACGTTGTCACTGAGTAAAGAATATCTGCCAGCTCCTTAGTTTGTGAACACCAGGTCAGTCCTTTCAAGTCAGTACATCTGTGAAGCTTTAGACTATCTAAACTCTCTATTCAAAGAGTTAACATAGATCGTTCCTGGCTATTGTACACAGCCATGCAAAAATCTCATTTACAAATTAAACTTTACAACTCCTTTCAAACTTTCTTTCTTTGTCTGTCCTCTGCTACTTAAAACACTTGGTCTGTCCTTCTTTCTTTCAAAAGTCATTGGTAAATACCAGAGGTAAGCAATTACTAACATTCACACCTAGCATCACAGCAGCCTAAGACCAAAGAGCTGACAGGTGCGCTGACAACCCAATACAAATGTCATGTGGAGAACACAAAGACACAGGATCAGAGTCTCACCTGCTCTGCAACCTAGTGTATGAAATGAAAATAGACTGAAATGTCTCTTTGATACTGCTCATTTTCATTCACTCAAGCAAACTCCTTAGGAAATCTCATCCTTTATCACATCATCAAACAACAGCACTATTCCTAAGGCAAGACCATACACAAACATCCTTTGTCTAACACATGTCTAATACTTCTGCTTCTCCAGTGCAGGTGGGTTGAGCTACTAGTTCTTCCTGTCCTGCTCCCTCCCAGTTCATTTTAGGATCCCAGTAGTGCTCCATGCCTCCTGCAATATCTCCAGTGTCTTCCTCCAAACCATACACCCCAAGAACACCAGCACATCCTCCCAATTAGTAAAAGCCACTTTCCTCTCCTTTCCTCTTTCTTCTGATTTTAGGATGCAGAACAAGAGGTGCCCCTGTTCTACAGGAAATTTGTGTTTCCAGTCCTTGCAGGTCAGACCAACACCCTATCATTAGGATAAGGTGCACTACGGGAGATATGAGCAAGGGGAGATCCAAATTGTTCTTAGTTAAGCCAGGTATGACCATGTAAAATCAACAACCTAGCTTTACTTCTTCATTTCCTTTTAGGACTCCATCAATAACTTTTCAATGGTTTTAAGCCCACCAGAAACCTGCTTCAACTGCCTGCAGACCTTGTCTATCTCCTGTCCCTCCCTGTTCCCTAAGGCTGTTTAGTGCTTGTTTCTTTACTGGTTTAGAATCTCTTGAAGGCCAAGCACAAGGTCCTGCACCTGGGTCAAAGGAACACTAAGAATAAATACAGGCTGGGCAGAGAACGGATCAAGACTAGCCTTGGGGAGAAAGCCAGAGATGGGCTTTCCACATGGGCCTGTAGTAATAGAGATAGGAGGAATGACTTTAGGCTGAAAGAGGGCAAGTTCAGATTAGATATTAGGAAGGAATTCTTTACTATGAGGATGGTGAGACACTCACTGGTTGCCCAGAGAGGTTGTGGACTCCCATCCTTGGAGGTGCTCAGGACCACGCTGGATGGGACTCAGAGTAACCAGGCCTAGTGGAAGGTGTCTCTGCCCATGGCAGGGAGGTTGGAAATAGATGATCTTTAATGTCCCTTCCAAGCCAAACCACTGGGGTTTGACAAATATCAGGGAGTGAGGGTGAACGATCCAAATACATTACCAGCAAATAGTGCAACAGCATATACTACCCATACAGCCAAACAGCCTCTATCATCCCATCTTAAGCACCTGTACAGACAGACTTCAGTTCCTCTCTTTGTGTACTATCAAAGCCCCTGTCTCCAAACGAAGGAAGAAGTTATGATAAGTTAGCTAAAGCAAATGCTGCGCAAGAAGATATGGCAGTGACATCACACGTGAGCAAGACAACTTAGTCCATGAGCTGCTGTCACATTTGTGGTAATGCCTTCTGCAGACACAAATTACAGGAGTTCAGTTCCAAAAGCAATCTTAGCTACTACCAGGACCAAAGCCAGATGTTAAGTACTGCCCAGGGAGATGTAGAAAGGAGTGTTAAGGACTTGATCCTGCAGTGATTGTTGAACTTTATGTGTGTTTAACACAAGGCTGCCAATACTTAGGAGCTTTTCCTTTACAATTTAGATGATAAATGCTATTGCGTCCCAGCTGCAACAAAACAATCCTCTTGAAAAGCAGTAGAGAGGGGGACTTTCAGGGATGTTTAATGAAAAACCAGGTACTTTCAGAAGAGATTATTTTCATTTTGGCATAACACAGCATTGGGAACACCTGTGGAATAAGAAATGGAATGAAGAGATGTAGCAACCACACGCCCTAAGAACAGTCTTGGTTTGATATTCAGCAATTTCTTTCATTCAAGCACTTATTTTACTATCCATGTTACCTAGAAAAACAGGAGATGGCCAAATTGAAATACACCAGCCCTGAACTTGAAAACACTATTTCAAACACTAGTCAAATAGAACCATCAATTTGAGGAAAGGAAGACTACAGACAAACCTACATGTTAAGTCTTTGCTCCCAGAAACAGGAGCTCCTACAACCATCCATTTCCCTTCCAGAGAGACAGTCACAACAAATGAACTCAGAAGAGATCAAAAATGTCAGTATTTCTGGTATTTACTGACAGTAAGGAAGTACCAATGTAAAGTTACTTTAGACTAAACAAAAAGTGTAGACTAATTAAACTCTTTTTCAACCCTCTATAGTCTGGCTTATTCAGAATTAAAGTAGCTGTAATCAGCTCTAACATAACTCAATTTTGAAGGAAATTGAGTAAAGTAGATACCACGTTGAACAGCTACAGCACAAAAACGTAAGGACAGGCAGACAGAGTGAAATGTGGGTACCAAATCAGATCAAGTTTCCCTATTCTCCCATGCAAAGAGTTCCTAAATGAATTTGGATTCCTTTACATTACTTAATCTGATTCACCTAGTAAAGTCCTTATGTCATGCACTGAAGGGCATTGGATTGATCTGTACCTGGTGCATTGAAGGGCATTAGATTCTGAGTATTGTGCACCATATGTTAGGAGGAGCAGTACCTACAAACATTTCCATCTCCCTAAAAGAATGCCCAGGTAGGGTTGGCTGAGTACATTCACCCTAGCTGCAGCAATAGGTTTTGCCCTTCCCAAAGGGAGACATGAGGGCCAAAGAACCACGTGAAATAAAAGGCTGAAACTCTTCCAGTACCAAGGACTAAATTGCCAGACTCTGACCTGTTCCTGACACACAAGAAGGCACTGCTCACTGCACGTCACACCTGAGCTAGGCCTTCAAAAAAGCACAAAGTAGGTGATTAATTTTGCACATGTAAGCTACACTTTTAGACTCAGCACTCTGTGGGCTCCTGTTGCATTGGCATTGAAGCTGTAATCCATTACATGTGGCTGGCTAGATATTTCCTCCACAAAGTGGGTATTTATAAGACTAATGAGAATGTCAAGGACTTTCAGCCTTCCCAGTTTAAATTTCCACTCATATAACTGCCTTAATTTCGATTTATATTGTTCATTTTAGTTTCAAACCACATACCTGCCACATAAATAGCCTAGACTGACTAGTCCTGACTGGTTAAAAATCGGCAGAAACAACTCAATAAGACAGAGGTCTGGCAAGAGTCCTCCGTTGAAGGTTTGGAATCTCACAGTCACTTAGGAAAATGGGAGGCTGCATAACTGAACTCATTCTATAGTTCCCATGGGAACAAAATAAATATGTGAAGCACAGTAAGGAACAACCTTTTACAAAGGCATCACCAGATCACCAAACCGAACCCCAGCATCACTTCACTATGAGGTTTGCCCTCTTCACGGTGAAGTCTTAGACTGGAGCAGAAAGATCCCCTCACTTCCTGGTCCTAAGCTGAACAGGATGCAAAATAAACACTAACACCAACTACAGCAGGTATTCACTACTCCCGAAGTTCAGCTTTGAGTGGCAACAAATTACATTTTGATAAAATAACCCATGGATGTGGCTCAAGCCTCCATGAAATCATGGACAGCTGGCACTTTATTGATCTTTGATTTCACAGCAGTATCCTTGTGCTGGTACCTTTGCCTCCTGACATCTCAGTCATTTCAGAGTTAATGGCTGGCTAAACCAGCATTGCCAAATCTGAAGGTCTTGTTTTTCAATTGAAACCAAAATCAATCTCTTCACAGTGTTTCCTCCCTACACTGATCTTTCTGTCCAGGACTTCAGATCATCCATCCCAACAGGGCAAGTATTTGGAATAGATCTCTACCAAGCTGAGTGAAAAGTAATTCAAGGATATACGGCAAAAGATGTCCTCACAAAACTCTTCTTCCTTGAAAAGTTCAAGGAATCCTATGCCACCTCTAACAATTCCCTTCTTGCAGGTCTCATCCTCCATGCTAAGATTAAAAGCATGGTCAGGGATGATCGAGCAGCTCCTTAAAGTGATCGAAGCCTGATTCAAACATGACTCACATCTCATCTATTGCAAGTGAGCAACTTGTGTTGAAATCCCTGTCACTGTAACATGCATTAGAATAGTAAAAGCACCATAAGACAGCAAACACCGCAGCAACACAGTGGTTTAATACTCACACTCAGCAGGAGGCACTTGTTTTCTTTGATGGCGCCTATGCAGCCCACGAAGCCAATGATCATGACAAATGTCCCTGTGACGATCAGTAGGTTGGCAGCTGACAGGGACGGGAAAGAAGAGGAGAGGGTGGCAAAGTTCCCTTGGGTAACAGCCAGCCAGATGCCTACACCAAGGATTCCACAGCCTCCCAGCTGGGAAAACAAAGAGAAACAGAGAAACTCAGTTATTGTATCCAAGCAACTCCAGATATTAATCCATGTCAATATGGCAGTGGTAGAATGGCTCTGCTGAGGTAACCCAGCAGTTACACCTAATAGGAAATGATCTCTCCTTATGGCATTTTCAGTGGTGCAAACAAAGGAGGAAGAAAAAAATTACACAAAACTCATCAGTAATATGTAACACTCGAGAAAAAGACACAGACTTCCTAAATTCAAGACATAACTTTAGATACCAGGTCTCTTCCTCTCTGGTGAAAAAGCAGACACTGAGTAAAGGACAGATTTCCCAAAAGTTTGGCTCTCCTTTGTGAGAACTGAAAAAATTCAACGGGATTGAAAAAAATCCATGTCCTATTTAGGTACCTTTGAGAGCTGCAGCTGAGAATGGCTGAAGTACTTTTGATACCCTTTTCTTCCCATCCTAATATACACAGTCTCTCATCCCTGACACATGCCATAAACAAATCCTGCCAGAGCACTTGCCTGGCAGAACACCTCATTATTCTTGTTATTAGCTCCTGTCCAAGGTCTAGCCTCTCTTGGAAGCAAGAGAGCAGTTAAAGTATAAAGGGACCAGAGAAGGAGGAAGAATCCTCCCATAACATTAAAACCCCCCAAACATGTTTACTCCTAATGTGACACTTCATTGGTAATTCAATCCTCAGAAGAGAAGTTGGCTGGTTTAGGAAAAATTTGAGGAGGAGCAGCAATACAGGTTTCCTAGGCACAGGAACAAGGAAAAGGGAGGATGTCAGTGCAGGCAGCAGCCACCACAAAAGCATAAAATTTACAATTATTATATACACAAGGAACTTTCAAAAACTGCATTTATAACTGTGAGGAAATCTGCAGAATTGTAACAATCTGAGTAAAGCTGAGCAATTAAACAGAATTAAATCGAAGGGGGTTTTGCATTATTATATAGTCACTGTGCTGCTCATCACTTAGGTTTCTTTCCTGCTCTCCCTTTAAAATAACCAATTTTTACTGAGTTTTATAATTGCACTTTATTACCCAAATCAATTAAAGGCTAGGAAAGAAATTGTGTTCCTAAGAGTATTAAGCCAGGCACAGGAGCATATCCATTAAATACCTGCATAAAGTGGATGAACATAAGGCAACTCATGAACCAGGGAGGGAAAAAGATAGAGCTAATCCTGCGGCAGAGCTAAACCTCAGAAATGAAACATAGAAGAGAAACACAAAAGCCAAAGTAATTTCTTACACTAATTACTAAGGTTGTCTCTGAATGCCACTGAATTCCCCCACAATAGAGGACAATAAAGGCAACTATGTTTTAAGGCAGAACTCCCCATCCAAGTTGCAGATCAGTCTATTTTGTTCAGAACTAAGGGACTAGACTATGCCTCATTGCAATGCATCTCAGTTGCACCAGCCTGTGCTGAGAGTTTTCCTGAGAAAAGGAAAACTCCTGGACACAGGGGCTCAAATCACCTCACTCAGTAGCATATTACAATATTACAAGCATCCCATATCACTAAATTCACTCTTTCTCAAGTACCCTCTACAAGAACCATGGAGGTTCTTGTTGTAGTCCATGCCATGATCATACACACTGGATATACCTTCCCTCTATGTCCACTTAGAGACCATGATCTTTAAAGTGGTCTAAAATGATTAAAAAAAAAACAAGGAAGAGGAGAGGGAAGTATTACTTAAAGAAGGTAATCCATAAAAAATCATTTAAGATAACTGAGGGAATATAAACAAAAGCTATCATCATGGCCCAAGGGAAAAAAATGGAATCAAATTAGGAATAAATTCCCTAAAATGGGAATAAAACTCTGAATGTCTATCGGACTACAGAACATCATCCAAGGAGAGGTGGTAGAAACCCAAGCTAAAACCAAACTGGTCAGAACATTGACACACAGTCAGGAATAGCACTAAACTGGCCAAGGAATGGGGTAGAAAGCACAACTGTACTTCTGCCTCTTCAGCCTGGAGGAGGTTCTGCCTCAAAAATCAGTCTTGGAGCTGCAGGCACAGTGAGGCCGCACCGACAGACCAATTAAGCCTAAAGAAGGTGGATGCCCAGCAGCAGCAGAGGCATGACCTTGCAATATGTTTAGCTATTATCTGCAGTCCTTTGTTCAGAAGCAATTCAACAGCACCAGTAAGAGGCAGCTTTTTTCATCAGCTTTCATGCCCCCCTGCGTTGCTACACTGCTCTGAGTGATACCAACACCTACAGCTATCATCCTTATATTAAAGGAGGACGCTGTAAAGGCAAGACCTGCTTGCCTGCTCCTCCATCACCCACTAAGTTCTTTATGCCATCCAATGCATAATGCTTAAGACATCATTGCCTGGACATTCGAATCCAGTCTCTTCTGACTCCAAAGTCGTTCTTGTTCGCGGAAACTGGAAATTCACCAGTAGCACAAAACATCACAGAAGTAGGACACAATTCGTGCAAAATGCCACGATGGTGGCTATGCCCATTTAGATCAGGGATGAATATTTCAGATCAGTTGGTCAGCAGGAGTATCTCAGTACACTGCCCTTGATTCAGAGATACTCTCCATCTTCCTGTTTTTGAAGAGATAATGCACAGCTCTTCCTTAGGTTGATTAACCAAACCCTGACAGTGCAAAGGGATCTCTTGAACATTAAAACACCTGGCTCAGGCCGGACTTCCCAACCTCAGCACACACTACTGAAGACTGCTTCACCCTAGTCCAGTCTTTTTTCCACATCAGAACATCCCCTCGTGGTCCCCAAATAAATTTCCTCAGTTGTCACACCAGGCCATGGGAAACAGGCTGCCCTTAATTCTCGTCTAAACGGCTCGTTAAAGCTCCCTTTTCCCCACAGGGTGAAGCACATCTGCAAGTCTCTGCTCACTGGCCTTTTTAACACTCAAGCACCTGGTTAAGGCAATGCTTAAGGGAACCAAGACCCACCAAGACAGCCACAGGAGCCTTTCCAACAATAGCCAAATGTTTTCTGAAAAATTCAAAAAGCTTGTTCCCTGCCTGTCCTGCCCCACCCCCCCATTCTGAACTGAACAGCAGTGTAATTCCCAGTCTAAAATCCAGGGATTAGAGGGATCACGTTTATTTATTCTGGATCAGAGCCAAGAGAAAGCTGTTGTAGTTGGTTCTATACTGCTTGTCTGGTTTTACTTTGTCCTCTTGGTATCTAAGGCCCTATTAGTTAAGGATAATTTTATGTAGTTATTTATGATGTCCCCTTTCCTCTACTTTTTCTCTCCTTACCTCATCCCCACCTCCCAATCCTTTTTTTTGTATCAAACACTCAGAAGCAGAGTGAGGAGATGATAAGTTTTGACAGTTTGCAGGGCTTGCCGAGATATGAAATTAAACAAAACCATTAAAGGGGCTATTCTTGATAATTTGGGGACTTCTATGCAAACAGTGATGCTGGCATGGATAAAAGAGAAAACATTAAAATAAAGATTAGTGAGAAGTCTACAGTTTAAACCTGATCTACTGGCAGCCAGATGTATCAACTCCACTTAGTGAGTGCAGAGCTGACTTAAAAAAAAAATCCCCTTGAAAGATGTCAGGCTGACAACAACAATTTTTTTAATTCTCTTGTGAAATGTTTAACACGTTATTTGCCTAATTGTTCATGATAATCCACTCTCTTGCAAGCAAGGCAGCTCATGGCAAGACCTGAAACAAAATGATCCTTCCTCTAACATTTTTTACCCCGATAAATGTTGCACATTTTTTTGCAAAATCTTTTATTCTAAAGTCAAAACAGTGGGACACCAGAAGGACTACTGTCATAGCCCTGAGACTTGGGAAATTTGAGTCAAGTGTCTGCTCCAAGGCAGACGTCAGCGTAAGTCTCAACTAGGCTATTTAGTGTGTCTGTGACTGCGTTGCAAAATTGTGAGTGGGTTCTTTGGAAGCCCTGGACTGTGCAATTGGCTCTGGAAGGAGCAGATTATTCTGCTCAAGACAAATTGCTCATAGGCATTTATACAGCAGTCAAGCAGCAAAGCAGGTGTCTTCCTCTAAAAGCATAGATTGAGTCTCTCTTCTTCCCCAAGAGGTACACAGACGTGCACTTGCTCTCTTGGCAAAAAAGCTGCCTATGGAATTAGATCCTCCACATTGTTCTAATGGTCTGGAAAATAAATTATTCAGGCTTCAGTGCATACATTTAGAATTGATCTTACAGTATGATAACCAAAGTAATCCCAAACAGCCCTGGATATATGCATGTTGGTGGAGAAAATTATTCTGAAGTTACAGCTACACACTTAAAATACTGCAGGAGAAACTGTCTCATTGTTCACGATAATGGTGCTGGTGTCTTTAAGTGGGTTTTTTATTGGTTTTATTACATGGAAAATGCATCTAATTGAGGCTTTTCATATTGTATCTGATCAGGATCTACTCATCATACTTCCTCTTTTAGCTAAAAAAAAAATTCCTTGTGTTATTAAGAAAAATGCTGATAACAGAATCCAAGTGGATTCTGAATAAACAGTTGTTTTGCAGTTAAACTAACTCCTCTGGAGGATTTTTCTCCCCTAGTCTCTACATATTTAAAATAAAGGGGTTTTCTCAATCCCACTTTCATGAACATGCTTCCCCCTCTAAGTATGGAGTGAAAGCATACAGTGAAAAAATCAACATTGAAGTATCAACAGCAGCGATGTGAATGTTATCCAGCAAACGTTCCTGTAATATCAGGCATATTTAAATTACTGATCCTTTCTGCTAGACACACAGAGGAGGTGGAAATGGAATACATATATACACAGACAAGATCCAATGAACCAAGAATCTAACACGGAAAAAGCAGAAGCACGTGCGCAAACGCAGAGGCCGTGGCGCTCTATATAAACACGTGCAAACAACCTGTTCATGTAGCTGTTGCCTATCTAGGGGGAAGGAGGAGTCACTTCTGGAAAACACCTTCAAGCAGGTAGTTCATGGCCATCATGGTACTGAAGACCTCGCAGACATCCATCTGCACCCCACCACCAGGACCCGCTGCCACTACGCGGGATAACTGAATTTGCGGGTGGTGTCCACTTCGGCAAAGCTCATGTGACATAAAGTAGTGGTATCACCTCAGAGTAGCACAAGCTGTATTTCTTTCACTAGTTAGAAGTCTGAAATTTAACAAATACAGGATAATAGACAGAAATTTAACAAAGGATGCTACAGAATTTGATCCTTTTTGTGCCTCTCATTTTAGAAAGTTAAATGGAGTAGTAAATGTGGAACGAAGCACATTTCTACCCTTGAGAGTATCAAGGCTAAAACTAAAGGATATGTGTAAACCTCATTCAAAATGGCCATGATCTGAGCTGTGTCCTTTTAGCAAGAATTTTAAAAGAACTAGGGAAAAAATATTTGAAAAAAGATCAGTTAGTAGGGACCACAATCCTGGAAAGAGACTAAAACAGTAGAAGTAAACAGTAGCAGTAAATAAACACCAACGTGGAATGGGAAAGGTGACTAGAGGATCATTATTCATTTTTCTTAAGATTAAAAAAAAGATAGAGGTTATTCGGTCTGCAGGTTGAAAACCAATAAAGTAAGCACTTTTTCACAAGACATTTAATTAAATTCTGGAATTCCTTGCCACAGAGTTTTGCGGATGTCAAAATATATGCAGGTTCAAAAAGGGATTACACAAATCAAATGAGGACAAGGTATCATACCATTTCTTAAAAATGATATTTTACTTGCAGCCTTTGCTCCATTAACTGGAGCAGCTGCTAAAAATGTCCTGTCTTGTCCCTGCTTTTTTCTTACATTCTCTCTAAGCATTTCTGAGCAACCCTGACCAAAAATAGGGTACTTGTCTAGATGAAACCCTTTTAACGTCATGGCCACTTCTATGTTCTCCCTATTTCACCCTCTTCCCCTCCCTAGTTTGAATGTTCAGTTAAAGTTTGAATTTGATTTTTTTTTTCACTCACTTCCTTGACTTGGCTTCAGCCTCTTTTCAGAGACAGAACTTTAGATACAGACAACGATCAAAGAGTTAAATCCGTTTCTCCTTACCTACATATCACACTGGTAGTGTATCAATGAATACACAGCTTACTTCAACCCAAACTTTAAAAATCTGTTCAGTCATCAAAATTATCAAATTTAGAAACAAATTCAAAGTCTCTTCATCTCCCTCAGATCCACTGGACCTATAAATGCGGCATTTCTTTTCTTGTCAGCATGGAGATCCTATTGAGCCTCTTCTCTCTCAGACTCAGCAAATCTGGAGTAAGACCTGCTAACCTCTACACACCCAGTCCACCAGATCTTTCTGAAGATTAGTTGAAGGGAAATCCTAGACTTTATTCCCAAGCATACCAGACTCTGGTGTTAATGCAATCAATAGGTAAACTAGAAACACCACAGTGCTTATGCACATGTTTTCAGTATGGCTGATGGAATTTGGGCAGCCATCAGCAAATTCTCACCTGTCATCACTTCAGAGCACTTGAGCTGTCTCATAACTTACATCAAAAAATCAATGAGAACAGGGCTTACAGGTCCCCTAGATCATTCAAAACATGTCCCTGATTTCCCACCCTAGGGAGTAAGCAGCCTTTTAAAAGCTTGGCTGAATGCAAGCATATCCTTTCCACCCCATGCTACACCCACACACCTTTAGCACCCTGATTGTCAGGCTGGATGGTTAAGCACAGCCCCCTGAAGAAGTCTTTTCAGAGAAAAATAATTAAGGGTAAAAAATGTCCAATCTATTGAGTCTTGGGATAGACCCCAAAAGTCTTGAGACTTGAGATTTCAACAGTTAAGCACTTCATGAGGTTTGCACAGAAGGAGAGAAGGGGAGGGGAGGAATAGAAAAAGGAAAGGAGAAAAAACACCAAGCCTGTGGTCTGTAAAGCCCCACTGTAAAAGGGAATAACCCAGAAAATCCTGTCTTCATCTAATTCAGATGGGCTCTCCATTGTGTTGCTTCTCAGACATGTCCATTCTCAACTCCTAAAGAGTGATAGCTCCAGTAGATAAATCCAGTAGGCAGACATTATTCCAACTAATCACACATCACAGACAAATGTTGCCCTATTCCCAGAATCAAGGCTTTCTTTTAGAACATCTACTCATGGCATTATGTTCTCTCAAGCCAAAATCTGGTGTCATTTAATTTCACTTCAGAACTCTTTCACTAATATCTCCATGACTTACAGGAAGATATTTTAGAACAGCACAACTGTGTAAGGCACAAAGCATTTCAAATGCCAAGCTCTCAGCTCTGCATATAAGCAGTAAAAGTTTAAAAGTTCTATGAAACTAGTTGTTTGCCTTGACATCTCATATTCTTTTCATTTTTGCTTGAAAATTACTATTTAATACAAAAATCTCATCTTGCAATATGGATCAAGCAGCAGAAAAACGCCTCCAAGAGTTGGAGGCCTACATGCCCAGCTGGTGTCAACCAGCACAACCAACTGGTCACCACCCTGGCCAACAATAGCCAAGGATCCAGTCTGGAGGTCACACTAGACATTTTCTCCTGAATTAACATCCTGTCTCCCTCTCCTTTAGAAGCCAGTGTCTTGTTGTAGTGCAACACAGTGTGCAGCATTCAACATAATTTCAAAGTAGATGTGATGTACCACCTTCCATGAGCCTCAACTTGATATCCTGCACGACAGGCAAAAAACTGTTACATGAACACAGGTAGCCTGATCATAGCACAGCAGTGCTATAATCATAACCTTGTTCTGCCTGCCACCATGACATCCTGGGATTCACACCCTCGCTGCCCTGTAACTCCACTGCAGTCTTGTCAAAGGTTAGAAGAAACACAGGCCAATAGCTCATGTTGTTGCTTTTCTTCCTTTTAGACTCTACAAACAGGCTTTGTTTTAGGATATTCCACCCAGTGCGTGAGCCTGACAAATACCAAGTGATTTTATCAAGCCTAGAAAGAGCTCTGAAGTCCCGTTTGTAGACCATGTGGGCAAAGAAACATCACAAGAAGGGCATTTATTTTCATAGTGTCAATAATGGAAACATGAAATGCTGCTTTTTCAGTTATCCTGGTGAGGATTGAGCCTCAGGAACTTAAGCCTTAAGAAATTCATTATTCTTTCCCAGTTGAGTTCCACCACTAAATTGCAGTCTCATACAACTGAAGTAAATCTGGAGACAATTGAAGATGTCAAAAGACAGAATATCATGCTGACACCCCGCTAATGGAAAAGTGAATAAAGAGTCATTCAGCTAATCCCTGCTGTTTTATGAGTAGCATTCTCCTACATACTTTCTCCTCCAAATCGTAGTTATCTATCAAGTACAGTTACAGAAGAACGGAACTACAACATTTATGAGTTAATACACTCAATCTAAAAAGCGATGGCTTCCTTTCATGAGCTCAAAATTCACTGAAACACTTAAATGTGTGCTCAGTCACATCCTTATTCAGCAAAGCAATAAAAAGCATGTGCTTAATGGCCACTGGCTTTAATTAGACACATCTGTAGTACACTTAATTGCCCCATGATGCAAAGCTCTTATCATTGAGGATGCAAAAATTTGCAGAAATAGAGAGGTGAGAATGACCTATTAAGGCAGCATTGCTGACAAAAGATTAAACACGATCAAAGAATATTAAAAAATGGTGATTATCAGTGTCACAAGCATCTAATTTGGCAATATGCCTAAACTCTAATTCAAATTAAGGATTATTAGTAACACATTGAGTTAATGACAACACACTGAAACAGAGCAAATGCATGAGTTAGAAAAGCAAAAGGGATGAATTTACTACAACTACTCTTTTCATGTTCTAGTTTTAGCTGCTGCCAAACTGAAGCTGTTAAAGCTTTTTCATCTGCTCCTCAAATATAATTTCTAAACCCACCTGGGATTACTGTAATGAAATGGATACAGTTGTAACGAGGAATACACGCATGAGATCTGGAATCAGAATCCATCAAATGAAGTTAAATCTTTTAGCAGAGAAGCAGAGATGGGAGAAAACTGGGTGTGACCAGGAGTCCCTGTTCTGTCTCATCCCTATAGCAATAAATAACTTTTAAAATTACTTTGTAGCATAAACTGGGAAAATACCAGATCTGGAGCTCTGGATGCAATTTTAGTCACCCGTTGTCATGCACATAGCACTAAATACTGAAAGCAATAGAAGCAGACACAATTGTAAAGTTTGGTCTTTTATGCAAAACAGAACGTGATTTCTGTAAAGGAGATTGCTGATGGATAATTTTACCTGAACCATTTGGTGAGATGCTGAGAAAAACTGAGGATAATGAGCCTCAAATAATGACTCCAGAGGCCATAGCTCAGTTCATTGGTTTACCACAGATTTCTTGCATTAGATAAAGTCTAAATTATTTGGTATCTTTACAGCTTTACTCTCCTCTAGAGGTACTGGATGGGTTTAGAGTAAACGGTAGTGAAATATTAGGATGATACCAGCCATATAAAAACCAAAGATAAACAAACGGGTTTCTTATAAAAATACAAAGATGACAGAGATGGTCAATCTATTTCATACTACTCAAAGAGTTTTTAAAACATGTTGCAACAGGCACGATCCGCAGAAAAGTAAAATGAAAATCAACTTTATATTGCACGTTTAATCCGTACAAAGGTATGTAGATAGCACAAGGCTGGTTGCTATAGAAACATCCACAGTGAACACAGATACTGCAGTTGAAATGCAAAATTAGTCATGTATCTAAGATAGAAAATTGCTGATACTGTCAAAAAAAATTACGACAGCTAAAGATGATACCCTATCACACAAAAGCTTTCAAAAAATAAGAGCCTTGACTGTATAAACCAATCTTTGTTCAGAATATTTAATAAAATAATCTCCCACAGTGCACAGTGGTAGAAGCTGAACTTAGTTTGGAAGTCAAGTCAGATCCCAAAAGTCTCTGGTTTTAGTCCTGGAACTGAGGGCAGGTGGCCTTTACTAACATGCCTGGGTTTTTACACCTCGAGGCTGATTTTAAGAGCCTCCTTTCTCAGGTCCCAGACTGTGCTGATGTGTTCCACTGTCATTATGCCTATTTTTCCTGATGAAAACCTCTTGGAAGAGGAATTGTTCTTCTTTGCAAACTTACAGTCTACATGATAGAACGTTGTCTTCAATTCCTCCAGTAGCAATGCAGCTACGCCACATTTTCTGCTCCCATTCAGCTTTCTCAAGTTTACTCATTAGCCAGGGACAGTGTCAGCAAGAATACATACAGGGTCACCATCTAACACTGTTCTCAAACCTACCAGCTTACAGCAGAGGGCTGTAGGCGAGGGTAAGTGAGAACACCTGCAGTACAGCACCCCCCACCTCTGCCTACCACAGATATTGTGCCTGCAACCTGCTCTCTCTGCCCAGGTGCTGCAAACACCTGAGGCCAGACAAACGTTCTGTATCACAGGAAGTCCCTTCCCATTATTCTCCAAGTCCACCTCCAAAAACCACAGGACTCTCAGGTTGATTCCTGTAACACCCAACTTTCATCTTGAGGAGCCCTCCTCAGGAACTGAGCCCATCATGAGAAGGGATAGAAAGGTTTTAGGAAGCAGCAGAACTTTTACACAGGATCTCATTTCCTGAAGTTAAGCTTTCCATGGGGACGGGGAGAATGACCAAACTTGTACATCACAACTGGCTTTCAATGAGAAGTCTTTTTTTTAAACAGTCCCATCAATTAGTGGCTCACGTGGTCATAGGAAGGGTTTCTGCCACATTCAATATTGATCCCCTGATCAATAACAGACTTGTGAGCAATAATCACACCCTAAAGCCTCACATCACAAAGCTCATCTTCTTTCACTGAACACCATCAGAAAGCTGAGCAAAACACATTCTGAATCTTTTATGGATTCTTTTTAATGGATTCTTAATAATATTTGTACAAGCAAACAAAGTATTTACTTCCATCGCAATTGCCTAACAATTCCATGTAAGCAGTCCCTTGTAACAAAACCAGCATTACGTCTGGAATAGCATCTCTCACTTCAATAGTTCAAATGCCTTGTCAAGAAAACTATTCTAATTGGGTAGGAGTACAAGAGAAAGCAAAGATTATTCCCTTGTTTTATGTTAGCAATTTTTAATGATTGTTTATTTATATTAGACTTTGCTATGCAATAGCACATCTGAGGCTGTTTATACACAATTGTTCCTATCCCAAGCCACTTCCAAGAATGGGCAGTGTGCCATCAGTAATGAATGGCACCTCAAATAATCTCTTTTTCTGTTCTAGTTATTCCCAAAGGAAACATTACAGTCCCCTCTTATCACCAACCAAATATCTGCTATGGAGGCATTTCAGATGCTTTGCAATAAACACATTTAGTTAAACAGATCTGTGATCAGCAGCTTCACTGCAATGTACAGACAGGAGAGCTCACAGAATCCCCTGCTTTCACATTTTATTTTGCTTTTTCTCTTTCGTGGATCTGTGGAAATGAACCCTAAGACTAAGATGTAAAAATGAATGTAAATATTCCCTCTGGGACCGTCCAAACAATGAATATACCCTAGGGGCTCCCTCCAAGTAGTCTTCTGGTTATGTAAGTACTGTTGACACTTCTGGACTGCAGAATATTTCTAGACTAAGCTTCATCTTTTATTTGTCAGATGCTACATGATACAACACAGAAAGACTGCAAATATTTCTTCTGATTTCAGGTCTATACCACCAGCATTCAGCCATCTAGGGTAGGATTCAGGTCACCTACCTTTTGATGTCAATGCTATTAGTGGTGCCTAGAAATCAATGTGGCTAATCATAGTGCAAGCCTGACTTTGGTCAGCTGAAGTGCTCCCCAGACACCATTAATGGCATTGACCAGAACTGCCCTGACTGCAGCAGCAGCCTGGACGCCTTGAGTTAGGGCAGCTCCAACCTCAGCTCAAATCCATCTGCCCAGACTCTCCTTCATTTGTCATTGGAAGGAAACAGGCATCTTCAAAGTTCACTCCAGCCTATTCTAGAATATGCATTCAGGACAAATGACCCTTTGGAAAACCTACTGTATGCAGCGACTGAAGGGTAGGGGGAGCAAACAGCACAGACAGCTTAAAATCCCTCCCTAAAAGACAGAAAAGATGATTCTCTCTTCAAAGGTCAGGTTGTGAAGCTTCACAATCCTCTCTGAGGTAATTTGGAAATTAACTCATCTATCCTTATTAATTAAAATTACATATTGGGGTTTTTTATTCCTTGTGATAACAACATGCCATCACATAGATATTCAACCCCCATGTGTGTGCAAATACACACAGAGAGCAAGAAGAATGAAATTATCTAAGTTCAGCAAGTCCCTTCTAGTCAATACTCATGGACAGCATTCAGATACACTTACATTCTTGCACTGTCCATTACGGGTATTGCTTAGTAGCTCTTAATAAAGGGGCATGACTGACATGAATTTATTGCTTTATTACTTTGCCCCTCAGGTTATAAATTCATGAAACAGTTGTAGTTTATTGCATTTTTATGTTTGTCAGTTTTATTTACACACACTTTCTCGCCATTAGATGGGAAAAAGCTTTTGGGTTTCTGCAGATCCTCAATCATTCTGTGCCAGGGCCTGAAATGAGATGAAAACAAAAACTTCTGGCTCATCTAAAAATAAACAGTCATCTCAAACACTTTCTTAGCACACCCTTCCATCATAAAGTACTGCTACATAAATATGTCTTCATAAATTATATATCTTAAGTCTTTGTGTGCTCACAGCAGTTTACCAATGAATGTTCTGCAATACCTGCTTAAAAAAACCTAGACATAAAATCATTGCCAATGATGATAAATGATTACAGCTTAATAACAGTCAAGCTGACAAAGCTGAAATGTCCACAGGGTGCACTGCAATTCAAATGCCACAGGTGAAAAAATAAAAAGCTTTCAAATAGAAATGTTCCCAACTTCAGCAAAGAGGGGAAATCTAGAGAACAGCCCTCTAACACCAGGCTGTGTACTAATTCTAGGATGGCCTCCAAAACAAAACACTGGAATTTCATGTAAATTTAGTAGGCAAGAGAATAAATGAACTTCAGAGCAGAAATGGCTGCAATGGCTCTGTGCTTGGTGGGACAGGTCTGACTAAAATCAAAGACAGGCATGGGAGTGAGACAGCAAAGAAAGTCAAACATTGAGAAGCATAACTTTATCCAAACAAGAACAAGAAGGTGAACCATATTCTTGGGTTAACTACAAAATTAGCTTCTCTGCATAGGAAGGTGGAAGGCAGCAATGGGACTCTCAGTATGAAATCTTTCTGTTAAGTTCAGGCTAAAACTCGTAGTTGTGAATCAAGGCAAAAGTCTTATTTAATAACTCATCATGAGGCCACTTGGAGTCTGCAGCTGTACTATAGAGAACCTGCTTTCAATTAATAACCTTTAGCCACTTAAAATGAATCACTGATTTCAAACTGTAAACAGGCAGTGCTGTATAAAGAAAAACATCT
The DNA here is from genome assembly GCF_022539395.1 of Myiozetetes cayanensis. NCBI lineage: Eukaryota > Metazoa > Chordata > Aves > Passeriformes > Tyrannidae > Myiozetetes > Myiozetetes cayanensis. Next base: position 45,009,115 of record NW_026087853.1, on the reverse strand, counting down.
CAAGATTATTTCAGCCATCTTCATTCCCATTCTATTAACCATTTACAAGGCAAAACATATTCCAAGGGGCAGAAAGCTCTCATCTCCAGCCAATGAAGTGAATCCCCAAGAGGTAATTCACTTCAATATTATTCCTTGCCTTTCTCAGTCTCCCAAGGGTGAGTGAGCTTTACCAGCAAGCAAGAGCAGGACAAGTTTACCAGGACAAAACCAACAACAAGAAAAAAATCCAATTTTCAGTCCACCTCCTCTTTTCCATGTCTCTCACAAGAGGCAGGTAACAAAAGTACACAGCTGAAAAGGGAGGAAAGGAAGGCAGGATGAATGAGTGTCCTCTAATGGAAGTGGAGAGATAAAGGTAAAAAACTTGAAGAAAAATATTTTGAGTAAATAGTCTATACTACTTAACAAGTTCCCTCTAGACTCAGTGATCTGGATGAATTCCAGTTCCCTCTCCATCCTTGACCTTCATCTTGAGATATGCCATCTCAGCGACTTTTGTTATTCTCCAGGAACTCTGCATACATCCGTAATTTGAAGACTTTCTGTGTTCACTGAACCAAACCTCCTTTATGTTCAATGACTGCGGTCTCCGATTCGCTTATGGAGGGGGAAAGAAAGAATTGATGGGAGAAGGGAATATCAAGAGGATTGCAGTGGTTAAGCCAAGGGTTGGCATGACATAGCTAGAGAGTGACAATCCCAGAGGGAACGCTAGGGATTGGAAACACTTTCCTAGAGGAAAGCTCTGGAGGAAAAGGCAGAATTCTCAGACTTAGTGGCTGGCCTCCCTTCACTGCAGCAGCACAGGGAGAGCTGATGAAAATATGTCATTGTACTCCTTTATTTTAAGGGGAAAAGTTACTATTGGCAAGCTGCTGTCTGGGTAATTGCTTTCGTTTTGGTCTGGTGAATGTGAGATTTGTTGTCAGCCTTCCAGGGGCAGTGAAAAGCTCATCTATTTTCTCCATTTTATCTGGATAAAATGGCCATGGGATTTGCTCAGCTGGGCAGCATTAGTGTGAATGATTATGAGGAAGTGCTAAAGCGCCACCAAGACATGCACAGCACTACTAGAGCTGTTTATTAGTCCTCTCTAATAAAAACTCGTTCTTATAAAGAATAATTATCCTCAGTTGTAATCTTTAATAGCTATGGCTGGTGCAAGCAGCTAGGTTCTGAAATACTTAAATAAATACTCCTGTCAGAACCTCCAAGGAGTCATGACCAAAGTATGACACAGTTCTCAGGGAGCTCAATGCTGCATCAAAGTCAGCTCTCTTCAGGCTCTCAGTGTAAAATATCATCCTGCTCTGCCAAGCCCAAGGAAAGCACAGTCCATCTTACCCCGACTGCTTTGTAAGTACAATTAGGCACGTTCTATACGCTTACACAAACTCACCCGTTAGAAGAGGCAGAGTAGGAGAGATTTTAAGGACAAGCAGAAACAGCTTGCCCTGCAGTGAGACCCTCTTCTTCAGAAGTGCCCTCCCAGCCACTGCTGCTATTGAAAGAAGTTCTCATTTGGGAGAGGCCTGAGTCTGTCACACTTGCTTTCACTCGGGACAGAAGCTCAGCAGAGGCTTCCAGGCAATATAACGTTTTTCAGACTGAAGAGGAAAACGCTGGCTCAGGCAGGAATCCTACTGCTTTACTCTAATATAATTCTAAAGAGATTCAAAGTCAAGTTCTTTGCCTTTAAACCTAAACAAACCAGGGCCAAGCATGCAGTGAGCCTCAAACAGCTATAAGCAGCCAGAACAGCCCCAAAACTCCAGTGATGCTGGTGGCACAACAACACTTGGTACTTAATATATTGACACTTTTCGGGGCTTTTACCTAAAAGAACTTTTGACAAGTAAAACTTTTGGCTTCCCACACTATTACATTGAAAAAACAAGCATATCCTTACCTTAAAGCCAGTTAGAAATGGGAAAATAACTCTGACAAAGGGGATAAGAGGCTCACAGTGAAACTTTCATGTCTTCTTCCCAAGAGCAGCTCCTGGAAAGCCAGGTTTATTACAGACACAATATACTCACAATAAAACTTTGCTACAGGGCAAGAAAGCCAACGGCTGAGAAATAATTTCTCTCTGCAAAGCATCTGTTTGCTGACTTTATTGCTGTTGTCATCTTGAACTGCAGAATTAAATAGTGGCAACATTTGTATGAAAAGGAGAAATGCTCAGCATCACCAATGAGAAATGGTTCTCCTCTCTTTACATCAGTCTCCAGTTGCTCTCCTTTGTAAAACGGACCCTCAAAGGTTCTAGCAGGAAAAGAGAGCCCAACATTTCTCCAGGTGCCTCTCAATGTATCAACATGTCCAACAGCTCTTCACAGAAGCTAAGGCAGAAGCACTTGGATGTAGGGTTGAAGGGGTGCCAAACCCTTCTACCAGTCCAAGGCATCACCTTTTTCAAAGCAATGGCCATAGGGAAGTGGGAGGCTGTTCCAGCTCTGCAGCTGGAGTGCTGACCAAAGAGCACTTGTTGCCTGTCCCCAGGTCTTAAGGTTATTATTCCTGAGCTGCTCTGGGACATTACAAAGACTGTTTCCCTGCATCCTGTGCAGTATCCAGTCCCCACCGTTAAACTACACCTCCATAAAAGCTCACTACAGTCTGTTCCTGATAGCAGTGGCTTACAGGAAGGCTCACACTTGGGGGTTTCAATGGCTTACCACCACCTGTCCCACAGCAAACAGATTGATGCAAGGGCAGCCAAAGCTCTTCTAGCATAAACTGGGAGAAAAATATCAGCCAAGCAGGAGATAGAGTCTGCAGCAATTCCAGCCTTAACAGGCCCATCTGAGACACTTCAACATGTTCAGCTCTGAGGACATGATTTCTATGTGATGCCAGATGGTCACAGAGAGGGGAAAGAACCACTTACACATAATGCTCTGTACCAAGACGTGCCATCCACCTTTCTGATGTCAGAGCATTTTTTACAAGCATGCCATTCACAGCTAAATTCCACACAGGTGCTGCTCATGCCCTCCACCCCCATGGTGTTTCGTCTGTGGACCAACCAGAGGAGGAGTTTGTGAAAGTGTTTTTGCATTCACACACTCTATTCCCTGCTTAGATTTAATGAAAAGCTGCCAATGTTGCAGGACTAATATAGATACAAAACACAAGGTTTAGAGCTCACTAGATAGACTTTGGTCAATGAAATGCCTCTTGCCTGGGTCTGCAGCTGCTCTGTAATGGGTATGTGATAGGATTTGAACATGCACTGGAAAGTTTATCCAATCCTAATCTGCTACTGATGATCTCTGCTGTCTGTGTAATAATGGGGTAAACCTACAGCCAGGCAGAGCAGATTAGATAGAAAGAAATAAACTAGTTTAAGTCTGTCTGATCTGCAGAACACGCCAGATAAAGCCACTTGTGATACAATAGGAGTTAAGGGAAAGGAAAAAGAAGCCAAAGAAAAAAGAACAAAACCAAAAAAGAAAAAGTTGTGTGCCCTCAAACACACTCATTCACATGCATAACTCTAACAGGGTACTCACTATCCAAATCTCCGATGTAATTCATAATATTTCAATTGCTGAGAGGCATGTATCACATGACATATCCAAACCCAGTGCCTACAAAACAGCACTGACTTCTAAGCAGCTGTGCAAACATGCAGAACCTTTTCCTATATGGTTTATCTCTCCTTTCCACCCGATGTGTAGGGGATATAGCATGCAATAAGGCAGAAAAGCAAAATACAGACCCCTTAACTGTCTTCAACTAAAAGAACTATTGGCAATTCCACACAACTCACTAACTTTCTGAACATAAGCCAGAAACAAGTCAGCAGAGCATTTGCAGCAAGATCAATGGTTTGGAAAATTTGGTCAACTCATACAATCGCACTCAGTAAATGAGAAGAGCCAGAAACAGCAAGAGTGTCTCTCCAGAGGGAGGAGCAGCAGCAACATGAAGTGCAATGAAGCTAAAATAATCGAAATCTTTTTTGTTGTTGTTGTTTTCAAATTCCACTTTCCGAGTTTGTTTGTGAAGAATATCAAGCCAAAACAGAGGCCCAGTTCATAATGCAGAGCATAAAAGCAACAGCATGGCTGGCTATTGATACAAGTTTTGTCTTTTCAAAGACTCCTGTGTGGATTCGCCCGAGCATTTGTACAAGAAGAAAGAATAAGGCAGTCCTCTCTCTTTTCTCACAGTATCTTCCCCTGCCGTTCCAAAGCAGGTGTGAAAAACTGACACACATAAATAGCATATCAGAGCCAGCCAGGGAGAGCAAGTACGAATGAACCTTTTTGGCTCTTTTCTGCAATTGTGCCTCTAGCTGAGTTACTGAATTACAACGAGAGCAAGGGAGGAAAAGGCCACATTGCCACTTTCGGGTTTTTGTAGCAGAGGTCTTGGTTTTGACTTGCATGGCAACAGTGACACGCCTAAAGAAATTTTTACTGTAAAAATTATTACTGAGATTAAACATATGGTTTTTAAAGAGGGAAGCTAAGAGCATAACTTTTTGTAATGTGTGTGTCCCTCTCACCCAATGCACTCTTCCTGCCCTCTTTACGAGCTATTCCCAAACTTCCTCTGATTTCAAGAATTCTGGCTCAGGCTCCCGCTTAACCTTAGCAACTGCTTTATGGTCCTAACAACACTATGTAGTATTTTCAAAGCATCCTTTTTAAAAATAAAAAGGGAAACACTGAAGACAATTTACTTAGTTCAGAAGAAAACTGCCAGAAGGCCTTTCTTTCTTCCCCCTGCCACTGCAGACATTTTCAGCCGGTAGGGCTGTTTTTCAGATGTAGAAATATTTCCAGATAAGTGAACTGAGACAGGTTCCTCTGAATTTTTTTTATGATGAGCACTCCCACCATCACACAAATTCTTGTCATTTTTGAATACAGAACCTACTTGCACATAAATATGCTGTGTTCAAGTGCTTTAGGACTATTTACCACTTGCTATAAAAGAGGACAGGCCCAGAAGGCTGCTGTGCTTCCCCCCACAGCAGGGCAGAGTCTGTTCAGCCTCAGTCTACCTTTTCTTTTTGTTGAAGGAGAGAGAAAGAAGGAAATAATTATGTGGTTTTATTCCTATCTCGTTTTCCACTATTGTTGATTCTACTTTGTATTTTATTTCCCTTCTGGAAAAAGTACAATTCAGTAAGTAAGTGCACAAGGGCTCTTCACTTTGTTGCCACAACAATGGCATTTAAAAAAATAATTAAAAAAAAACACAACAAAACTGTCAGCTTGCAGAATATTACATGAAAATACAACAGCAACAGATTTAACCAAAATTAGGGCTGAAGTGCAGCTTTTCTCTACGTGCCCAAGTTTTGCCACCTAGTGTTTCCAAAGACAGACTGGGCTGGGAACTCCAAAGACTGCAGCTTTACATGAAGAAAGGTGTAACAGCTGAATGAGTCAGAGATCCTTTCACAGACTTGGAAAAGTGCTCTGCCATCCAGCAGATGCCAGGCCCTCAAGAAACTCTCTGATGGTAGATTATGGAAACCACTAAGCATGAAATAACTGTGATATTTTTCAACACTTAACATAAAAAAACAGGAAAAAAAATCCAACTGAAGGGGGACAACAATCAAAAGAAAATAGGTAGGACATCAAAAATACAAACCTGAACTTTATTTGTGTGCATATAGGCAAAAGAAAAAAGATATACTAAACAGGCAAGATATTCCACAGTATAAATCATGCAGCGCCATGGACTTCATCAAATTTAGGTCTGGCACTGTTTTTTACGAGCTTCCCTCCACTACAGGTTTCTATTCCAGGCCCACACCTTTTTCCTTGTCCAACAAAGTGAGCAGCTCCCAGCTGTACAAATGAGCCTTCCTTGTCACCTCCTTGGCTGTTTCCCTACCCTCTGCAAATACAACTGTCACCTCTTGGCTGTTCTGCATCCTGTCCGATTCTTTCATCCCACCTGCATCTTCCTTACAGCATTGCTCAGCTCCCCCTTAGCTGTTAGGAAAGGAGAAGAAAAAAAGAGGAAGGGGAGGAAGGCAAAAAAAAATACCAAACTTTTGTGTTATATTTAATTGCCTTACTCACCTAAAATCACATTCAGCCTTCCTCATTCTGGACAACAGGAATTCTTAAAAATCTGATTACACCCTTCACATGAATCATCTTCTCAAAGGATTTGTAACAATGGTCTACCAAAGATGGATGTTTACTTGTTGCTATACTTCTTAAAATCCCTTTGTCCCAGTATGTGACAGTCTTTACCGAGTAATCCTCTGTGTCATAGATTTAGGGAACACTTTCTGTCAAAATTACAAAGGAACCCAATTGAAGCTGACAGCATATGTTGTCCTAAAAACCTCCAGCATTTGTTATCAATCAAATTGTAAAGCCGAAAGGTTGTCAAACAAATGCAAAAGATGAAACTCCTGCTCCTCACAGCAATCACACATGATGTAAGGGACTGCTATCCCTGAAATACTCATTTCTGGGAATTCAGAGCAATCAGCCCACTGTAGCTGTTCAATGCTATATTGTGATAAAGCACTTCTCTAGACTCTCTTGCTTTAAAGACCATCTGCAGATAGACACATAACTCAAGAGATCACAGCAGAGATGTTCTACCAACAGTCTGGTCATGGTTACACAACTTGCTGTTTTGGCATTTGATGGGTGAGGGTGCTCATGATGAAAATCCCCACATCCCTCTTTTCATGCCCTTCAAGTTTCTCTACTTCTAATGGTTTCATCTGTCTGAATTTGTCTGGAAGAAAACTGTTCAGTAGGAAGATCAGAAGAGCAAAGAGGCAAATCAATCTAAGCCAGAAGGATCAAGACATTGTCACCTTTCTGTGTGCTATGCCCTTCTTGATCCATGCTTTAACTCCAGCTTTTATAATAGAAAACAGATGACCTCACTTCTATAAAAGCTCCTTTTCTATTAATTATTCACCTGTCTAAATTAGAAGTTACTCTGCTCATACAGTAAAAAAATCATATGTGTTATAACACCATCTATAACCCTGCTAAACTAATGGCTCACTAATAAAGTGGGCATCTGCCATCTGATTATAAAATACTTGATTACTCGGGGTAAGCCCAGGAGGTTAAAAAATACTGGCTACAGGTACTTGTCTGTTCTGAAGTGTATGTTTCAGGTCCTTTAATAATTTCCACTACCTGACATAATTACAGTGGATGCAAAGGTTAACCCCATGCCTGCCTAATGCCTTCAGTTTCCCAAGATGTTACATCTCCAGGCAATTTTGATTGTGGTTGTGCTATTTGAGTGGAAGGACTAAAGTAATTGCAGCGCGTGATGGGACAACAGAGCAATGAACATGTGTCATCAGACAGTTGGCACGATACAATAATAACTAGACCAGTAAAGGGATAGAGAATGCTGCAGCATTATCAGCTTTTTCTAGTACTATTCACTCAGGGACTTGCACAAATTAAAAACTGTGATTGTGTTTTGTGAGAAACGGAGGTAAGCACACAGGTATCCTGCTGACATTTTCTACTTGCAACCTATTGCCTTTTGGAAGGGTTCAGCCCTGGATCCTTTTCTCAGACAAGCAGCTGAGAGCACTGGGTGTCTCAGTACGGGTTTCAGAGCATAAACAGGAAACATGGATTTGCAAACAATAGGATTACAGCAGAGAAGGAAGCCCAAATGGATTTTGATGCTAAATGGAAGGATAGCAGGAAAGGAAAGTCTCAGACCCAGCACTCCAATAATATTTCTACTACAGTCCACAAAGAGCCCTCCAAGTAATTTTGTGAAAATGAAATACCACTGTTGTCTTACGGTTTTGCAGGGGTTTGTTGTTGTTTAAACCAAATGTTTATGAAATGGTTTTGAACTGTTATTGCTCATTGTGGGATGTTTACATTTTCCTGCAGAGCAGTATGAGATGTGCTTATTCATAGATGCACAGGGTACATATATTGCTATGCAGTAAAATACCACATTAATTACCAACCCCAGCTCCCTGTCTCTACACTACAGACGCTGGCGGTAACTTTAGCTGAGGGCCATGAAGTAGGGCAACCAATGAATATGTAAGCACACCACAGTACAGAAATACATCTCACTCCACAAGCCTTCTACAGGTAAGCAAAAGAAATATGAATTTTAATGTTTTGACCCTATTTCAAGCCTGCAACTCTTATGGAGGCAATGCTGCTTCTGCAATCATGGTCAGCACTGCATCAACACCACAGCAGTAGAAGGATTCATTTAACAGTACAAGAAAACTAAGGGAAGAAATCTATCTTCCACAGAAATCACTCCCTTACTAAAATAGAAGGAATCCACATGGGTGGTTCTGATGTTGCAGGGGCACTTGCTAAATAATTAGATGAAGCTTTGTGTGAGGACAGGTTTCTTCAGGAGACCAGCCTCACCACTGTGACAGCAGCCCCAAATTTACATCAAAGTACACAAGCAGGCATGGATGCAGAATATCACCAGCATGACAGAACTACTCCAAATATCCACTGACTACAATCTCCAGTATTTTTTTATTACTTTAATAATCACTGACTCCAAAAAAACTTCCCAAGAACAAATGAATTCAAATAAACCACATGCACCACATGCAAGGTTTGTATTATTGCAGCCATTTGGTGGAGGGAAAAGATAGAAAGATAAAGTAGAAATGGTAGAAATGAGCACTCAGCTCTCTCGAATCCAACTCTTGATATCTTGTCTACAAGGCCTTTTCTGCACTCAAAAAGCTGTAGCTACAGGCTTTCACAGCGTGAAACAGGTTGTCTCCATCACACTCTAGGCTGGGTAAAGATCTGCACAATACAAACTTAAGGGACTAAAATCAGCCGCTAAAATCCTTTTGCCGATGAAGATTGTGTAAGCCCAAGACAACATTATGTTGTAGGGTTTTGCCAGCTATTAGCCGGCTGAAAGCTGAATGGGAAGGAAGCTAGTTAAACTGACACAGATGATGCTGAACATTGATTTTTTCACTAAATTGTTGTCCACACAAACCCCAGTATGGACATTCCTGAATTGGTTTAAAATTGACTTATAATGATTTAGTGTATGTTGACTCTCTACTGACTCAGGTTGGGGAAAAAAAGCAAAAGTACTTGTGTCAGAACACAGCAACATGTCCTGTGAAACATCTTAAACAAGAAGAACATGGTTTTCTAATACATACTCTTAACAACATCAAGGTTTGAAGATTTGTCAAAGACGAGGTAGAGCCAAGGGGATACTCATGTAATTGTAAAAAATTCAGAGATTTTATTTAAAAGAAAATAAGCTATTTCATCTGGAAGTTACTTTTCCTCAGCTAAGGCTGGGAAGCCAAACACATGCAAGTCCCAGCCCCAGCTGTTTGCTTCAGTTTGTCCATTTTATTCTGTATTTACTGGATAATCAATGTTTGTGCTGGCAGCTAACACAGACAAAGGACAGGACTTTGTAAAATACCCTATTCTGACCATTCCAAGTGCTGAGCCACCGGGGACACTAACACTGACTTAATGTTCTTTGAACAGCAGTCACCCAGCATGAAAGTCCAGCTGTATCATAACATAACAACACCAAACACAACTTTACAACTCACTTCCCAAGTGAGGACAGTCATCAGAAAAGACCTTTTGGCTCACATTAGACTACACAGCAACCTCGGTGCCAGCACTAGACTCCAAACAACAGTCCAGCTTGGGAATGGCACCTTGACTGCTCACTAGTGGAAGGTGGTTCAAGACCCACAGGTCTACTGTCAAGTCCTATAACAACATAAACCATTTTCATAATGGTTGTGGAGTATCAGAAGAGGGTTGCACATCAACAAAAGGTGACTTACGCAGAACCCCATCTTTACTAGAATCAGAGCTGGAATATCTGCATTCCTGGAGGGAAGATTTAAAGGGAAGTGAACATAAAGAAGAAACTCTTTACTGTGTGGGTGACCGAGCACTGGAACAGATTGCCCAGAGAGGGTGGGGAGTCTCCCTCACTGGAGATATTCAAGAAGCATCTGGATGCAATCCTGCGCCATGTGCTCTAGGATTGACCCTGCTTGAGCAGGGAAGTTGGACCAGATGACCCACTGTAGTGCCTTCCAACCTGGCTCATTCTGTGACTTTGTGATTGTAGATAATGTTAGTTCACCAACAGATAGACATGCTCTATGCTGAAAATTATACTGAAAGGAAAAAAAAAATAGGCACTTTCCTTTAGACAGTGGTAAAATCATCACAAACCTAGGTTTTGACACAGACCCAGCCATTCAAGTTTGCTCATTTCTTTTTGACTTTGAAGTATCCTCTATACAGATGTATTTGCCTTCACAATTGCAGATGTGAAATTAAAATCTTCTTCCCCTTCCCTGGACAATCATTCTGTTCCTCTACACACAGTTTATGGGAGCTCACTCTTTGATATTTTTTTAATAACTTGTGTTGTGTCTGGCGCTTTGGGGAGTGCCTGTGACAGAAAACATTTTATTACTTCTCTGTTTGAGTTCACTGCAGAGAGCTCACCAGGCCCTATCACTGAAAGGACATATCCAGGCAGCAATTTAATCAAGCAGTGATTGAGAAATTAAAGGTGGAGGTGATTAATATGGATTTAAGACTTCTTTTGTTTGAATGGGTTTTAGCTACAGAACATGACAGTTGGGCTTTTTTTTTCCCCACTGAAATAGAGAGAAGGTTGAGAAGGGGAACACAAAGGAAACCTCTTTAGGCAGATCATTTCCTCCTTTTAGTATTCAAATAAAAGCCAAGGGAAAAGGTTACATGCAGTGCATATTATTATCCTTAGGTAAATAACCAAGTGTAATTTCAGCAATCACAGGCACACCTCTGTGGGTAAGCAAAGATCTAGCTGCAGAAATTCAGTCTGGACCAGCACCAGAAGGGAAAATTTCTGCCCAAGACACAAAAATATTTTGACATTGAATCATTTGCCTGGCTTATGAAGAAATAAGATACCATTTAGTAACCATGAACATACTCTAAACATACATGCAGTAAGAGTGTTTTACATTTAAAACAGATGAACTAAGATCTTCGAAAGCTGTTAAAAAACCTGTTAGACAGTCACATGAAAGGAATCTGAAGGTCCAGCAACAGAAGCAGTATCCATATCTCTGGTTACAGAAGGAGGGACTTCTATAGATACAGATATATTGAGAGACATAGATATATCTATCTTGTGGAAATCTGCATATGCATTCACATGCCTTGCACATTATGCAACCATTTACAACATTAAAGGAAGTAGGAGATACCACCATGGTTTGAATTAGATTTCAGATCAAGTCTTTGAGTGGTAAAACATCTGCATCAGTCAACTTAGCTGAGGTTATAGAGACACCAGAACTTTGATGAAACCATTCTGTATTGTCCCTGTTTACAGTAGTAATTGTAAATCTATAGAGTCAATTCATATTAATCTGGTTTCAAAGTTATTACGTTTGATTGTAAACAACTGTGTGTATACACTTTAATTTAAAGTTTATAGCACTTTAGATCACCTGAGAAATAGGGACAAGCCCGGATAAGAATGGCCCTGCAAAATTTGCTTCTGCTTAAACATGAATGTTTAAAAAAATAAAAAAATCTTAGCCAAACTGACATAAGTTGCACATGATACTGGCCTTAATTTCTTCCCTGCAACAAGTGACTGCTGCCTAAGCATCTTTGCAAAAACATCAGACATGCCTCATCTTCCATAAAGTGTTGAAAAAAATTAAAAACAAAACACAAAAAGCATAGGCAAACAAAGAAGATTATTCGTGGAATATTAACCTTGTTGGAATAAAAGCCTTCTCTGAAAAAGAATTACCAGAGCTTGCACTTCAACTAATAGACTTATTTTTCCCAAAAGATTTATTCTTTTTTCCATGCTTGGTCAGAGTAGGTGATTCACATTTTCCCCATATGTCTCTTGTCCCCACACACAAAAGAACATCCTCATAAGTCACTTGAGAAGAACACTAAAGCCCATATTCAAAGCACTTAGATTAACCAAAAAAGAAAAGTTACCTACAAAATGGTTCTATAGAGAAATACGCTTGCATGCAACTTCAGATGATTTTTGCTAACTAACACTTCCATAATGATCTGGTTCCCAAAGGATTCATATAATTTAAGTATAGGGTGTCTGAAGAGAGTGCTGGAAGGGGGATACCCAATAATCCAATCCCACATACCCCTGGGCACAAGCATAATTGTATTATAAAGTAGCTCTGCCAAAAGTGAAAACAATTAAAGCACAATATGTATTTTATTGCTTACAGTTAAGAAGGTTGTTTCATTTTTTGTTCATCTCCACAAAATGTAAAATAAAATAATTCAATGAATGCTGCTTGGAAATACAGTAATGAGCTACTGCCATGTCATGTGTGTACTGGAGGCATTACACAGTCAGAACCAAAGCTTTGCCAATTCATTGGCAAGAAAACTCCAATTTGATCAGTGTTCTTTAACTATTTTGTTAAAACTGTTAAATCAACCCTTTTAACATTGAGGATAGCTGGGACTGAAATTCCGGAGGAACAAGACAAGGGTAAAGAGCTCTCTCTAAAGAGTGCTGGGTTTTCTTCTGTCTTCCACACCCAAGTGTCCAAAGAGAGGTTGAAGTAAAACAAAATCTGTTTGTGCTGCTCATGGTTAAGGTTAGCCAGAACAACAACTTCAAAATGCAAGACTCAAACACAACTTCATCACATAAAGGATTCTGACAGAGACTGAGAAGACAGGGCCAAGGCAAACAGAGTCACTCTCTAAAGAATTAAAAGTATAAAGAACAACGAATAGTTGAGCAGCAGAGAAGTAGTAATCACAGCAATGTCCAGGATTCCAATTGAGCTCTTTAGTCCAAGGAAGTCTCCCAGGCCAATGTTTTTCAGAGTAGATTCAGGTTCATACCAAATCAATGCTTTCCAGCTTCATAAATGCCAAGCACTTTAGCTGGTGTTCAGAGAGGTTCCACATGATCAGCATTTCTGAAAATCTTGGAAAATGTATGCCTTCTAATACAGGACACTTTTGAAAATGCTGGACTGTACTTCTCTGCATGTCAGTCTCCACGTGCAAACCGAGCATGAAAGTATTCTCCCACCGTGAAGGAGAAGAAAATGGCTTTCTTGATGTTCATAAAGCTCTTTTGAAAGGGGAGAATAACCAACACTACAAAAAACAAAAATCATCATCATTGGTGTACAAATGCCTCATAGACATCCAGCCCACTTTCAACACCTATAGGGATTGGCTCTTCCTAATAAATGGTTCAAAATCATGAATGGTCAAAAAAAGAAACCTAAAGAGAACAATAAAAGATGTGGATCTGGTTGAGAGAGAACCTCAAACAATTACAAGGAAACCTGAGGTCCTACAATTGCCACTCCAAAGATGTAGCTGCCTTATAAATATGCAGTGGCAACTTGCCAGGGAGAGCAGAAATTTCTTTTTGCTGCTGAATCACAAAGGTTTGGAGAACTTCTAGGGCACTTAATTTTCTGGTAAATCGCTTAACCAGTAACCTACAGAGCTTTACCTCTGCAGCTTCTGACATGCAGCAACTCCACAAGTCTGCTGTCACAGCAAGAGGCCTCACGTTAAAAGCACTGCAAAGTATTATCCCTTTATTTTTCTACAGTCACCCTTTACCTTTAACGAGTTTTTTTAACCATTGCTTTCTCTTCTCATTCCACCTTTGATTCACAGGACAGCGAGCCCAGGCAGCATGGATTGCCTGATACAAGGCTTTTGGTGTCTGTCTTATTGCCCCATTACAAGGCAGAGTTTACTGTGCACACGCTGGGCCTGTCAACCCAGTAGTAACTCCATCATTCTTCAGCACAGCCCTGCCAAGCAGCCTGCAGAGCTGATGCGTCCTCCCTGCCTTCTCTTGCCTTTCTCCATGCTTTGCTCAAAACAGTTCTATTGCTCCCTGCTGCCAGACAACCTTTCCCAGCCCCTAGGGGCTTAAAGAAGGAGTCATGTTGTTCATTCCCAGCCCAGCAGCCCCCATTACTGCTCTAGTATGAAAAACTACAGCTAGTGTACAGCGTAAATTGTTACTATCACTCCCTTTCTCTCATAAACCAGGCACTGCCAATACTGCTGTGTTTCATGTATAATTCATCAGTTCCTTAATGTGCAAAGCTCTCTGCTGCAGCTCTTTTCTCTGCATTAAAGTTATCCGTGGGGGGAAAAAAGTGTTCATGCAACCTCGGTTTGAAATATTAAGAGTACACCTGAATTTCAAAGTGTCTGTTGGCTTCTTTAATTTACCATAAAAACAAAAGCATCAGTAGTGTCCCCATGACTGCAAGTTCTAGGAGGGCACAGAGCCACAGCAGGTCACAGGGGTATTAAGCCAAGCTCTTCCACAGGAAAGCTGTGGGTATACTGCCTGCCACTTAATTCTGCTAAAAAAAAAACAACAAAATCCTTCATAAAAGCCCTAAGCCTCACAGTCTTTGCTGTCAAGATGCACAGGGCAAAGGAGAGAGCAAAGCTCCCCCGGCAGCACGCTCTGTGTTTTGCCAAAGGCTCCAATAAAACAATGTTATCATGCAGAGTTACTGCATGACAGTACTGCACACATAACCTTTTAACACACATGACCTTTTAACTATTTTTAGCCTTTCACAGAGTCTCAGGTTGCTTTTGGACACTTGTTAACTTCTTTCTTCGACTTGCCTGTTCCTCCCCAGCCAAACAGCACATGATACTCATGTCCACCTTCACATGCACTCAGCCTCCCCATTCCCTTTAACTGCAGAAATCTGAAGCTTTCTTCTGTTTTTCATCCAACACCTCTTCCACGTCTTTTCTTCAAATACATTTCCTCCAGAAGTTCTACATATTCCATCTCTCTTCTTCAATTGGAGGTTGTGGGATGAGAAAGGGGTAGCTTTGCTAAGTCCTCTCTAACTGCTACCTCATGCCTTTAAATTTCCATCACTACAGGATGAGCAAATAATACATTAAACTATATAGTATTGCATCATTCACCATAAATAACACTGCATGTGTCTTACTAGCTGCTGGTAGAAAGCCATACCTGGCTAGGATCTATGGCTTCTGGGACAGAGATGGACAGACTAGTGGTTAATACAGTGGCTCTTCCAGCTGCTAAAATCTAGTAGCACCAACATCACTCTGTAAACAACATTAGACTCACACAGACCCATTGATGCTGCTTTCTCGTGCCACCCTGTTGGACAGGCAGGGTCAAGTCAAAGGAGACTCCTCCTGGAGATCCATGGATCAGAAATCAATAGCAGTAGAGAGAGTGAAGGTGTAAACAGACAAAGGACCCCATAAAACACACCAGTGCTTCTACTCCTCCTTGACTCAACCAGTAATGACTGGAAACTGGTACACCTTCAGCAGGGCAAACTTCTAACTAGTCTTTTCCAGTCTCTTAATCTGCCCTGGTCCAAACTCCTTCCTTTGTAATTGAAAAGCTGCTTCATTTTAGCTCACACTTGACTTTATTATTGATGGGTTTGTTAATGTCAGCTGAGGGCAAGAAGCAAGGCTCTTCCAAAGCTAAGGCAATTTCTCTGTTTCTGCCTACTTTTATACCATCTATTCCACATTTTCCTACAGAAAATAACAGAAAGAAATGTTCACACAACAGTGTGGGAAAAAAACAACATGAAAAAGTAACATGACATCTATTTCTACATTAATGAAACAATTACTAACTAATAGGAAGCAAACAAACACTGCAAAACATTTTCTAATAAAGCCTCCTGCTCATTCAAGCAGCAAAGAGATGTTTGGTTATTTCCCTTTAGAAGGGTAAAACAAATGCTTACAGTAGGCTGTAAAAGAGTTCATTGGTTTGTGAGGTTTTGTCCCTGTCCTGATATTTCTAACTCAGGCCATGGTTACAGTTCAGTTTTATGTCCAGAAGTGGGTTGAATGCAAGAGCTTACTGCCTTCTTCCCTCCACAAAACCTCATCAAATTCAAGTGGTAGAGAACAGACAAGAGCATAGCAAAGAGCCGAGTCTCTTCCCTCTAGGGGGTGGAGAGAGGACCTCCAGCTGCTATAGTGAGCTGTGATGGGACACAGCTGCCCCAAGGCACAGAAGTGCTGCAGGGTCATGCTGCTCCTGAGAGGAGGGTTTTTGCTTCTTACCTTTGCTTAAACCACTTTGGTACCAAGAAGGAACCGCAAGTGAAGACACGATGCTCCTGCCTGGCTGCAGCAGGGTCTCTTTCTTTTCCAAACAACAAAAATCCTACACCATATAATCCAGCACTGGACTTCTCCCTTTTCTGCTGCTTATTTGCCTCCAGGTCTGCTTCTTCCCCTTCTGCAGGGAATGGGAATCCCAGCTCCTCCTCTAGCTTCCAGCCCAATAACCATGCATTAAGCACCAAAAGTTCTACCCATCCCT
This sequence comes from Myiozetetes cayanensis, assembly GCF_022539395.1. Taxonomy (NCBI): domain Eukaryota; kingdom Metazoa; phylum Chordata; class Aves; order Passeriformes; family Tyrannidae; genus Myiozetetes; species Myiozetetes cayanensis. Next base: position 44,992,741 of record NW_026087853.1, on the reverse strand, counting down.
CATGAATCTTCCTAATGGGTTTTACTCTCTCTCCTCTTACATTTTTCTTCACAGTTTCTCTTAGTCTGTAGCTCCAAAACCTGCACCTCTAGCTTTCTGCTGGAATTCACCCCTTCCTTGGTAATTTGCAGTTCCTTGTTCTCATCAGCTAACTGGTTCCAGCTGGGGCGATTGCAAGGCCCATCCTTGACCATTTTTGGTACACCATGCTATCCATTCAATAATGCCAGCAGAGAGAACAACACTGGGATTTGGTTCATCTTATTATAAATACAGGAAAAGGAGACTTGGACCACATTTACACAGTCGTGACCTATCACCAACTTAAAGCCCACATGAAACAGTATAGTCCTCTATAGAAGGATCTGCAGCACACATCTGATGAGGAGCAGCAGAGGGTAATGAGGTTGTTTAGCCTGGAGAAAAGCAGGCTTGAGAGAGAAGCTTATCCCTAACTACAGCTACCTGAAAGAAGGTTGTAGGCAGGTGGGAGTTGGTCTCTTCTCTCAGCTAACAAGTGACAGAACAAGAGGAAATGGTCTCAAGTGGCACCAGGGGAGATTTACAATGGACATTAGTAAAAAATTCTTCACCGAGTTGTGAAGCACTGGAACAGGCTGTCCACGGAAGTGGCTGAGCCACCATCACTGGAGGTATTTATAAAGAGCTGTCGATGTGGTGCTTAGGGATATGGTTTAGTGGTGGACTTGGCAGCACTGGGATAACAGTTGGACTCAATGATCTTAAGGGGCTTTTCCAACCCAAGTGAGTCTATGATTCTATGGAAGTCATATACATTTGCATGACGTACAGCAATATTTGAGAGGCTGGCCCTACTGCACGGAGCTGTTCAGGCATGGGAATGAGCAGATGGAAAGAGTTTGACCCTTTGGACCCAGAGAATAACTGATTTCTTTTGCTGACAGCCATCCTGGAGGGATGAAGGCAGTAAGCTCTTGCACCTGAAGGATGGAGATGCCACCTAGAAAGGGCTGCAGGAAAGAAAAATCATATTGTTTTACAGGCAGACGGACTAAGCCTGGGACTGGGTCTAGGCTGAGCATATGGTCCCCATAGCATATGTAAGAACCAGCTACTGCCTAGAGGGGGGAAGGCAACTTAATCCAGAATGAGAATACTGCAATGCCACTGAGTGATTTTGTGGAGGTAGAGTTCATTTTAGGCAATTATCTCATAGGCTCCCTACAACTGCTCTCCTCAGTGATGATGGGCTGCAGTCCATAATAATCAAGGCACTGAAAGTGATCTGGACACTGGAATGATTCCAGGAATAAATTCCCACCTCCCTAAAGGCTGGAACAATCTAGCAAAGAAGGGTATCACACAGCACATATGGCATGCCAGGAGGGGAGAGCTGGAGTCAATCTATTTCATCACCTACGAAAGAAAAAAGAAAAGGGGCAAGAGGAAGGAACAGCTTGTAAGAAATACACAAAGCAACACTTCACATTGTTTAGAATAATCTGTTGAGCAGTGCAGATATGATGCAAGCAGTGTCTTTGTGTCTCCTTTTTCCCCTAAAAAAACTATCAATTTTAGACAGTATGAAAAGTTACCAATTCCTTCAAGCATAGACTGAAATAGAGATACTAGTCTGATTCTTAGGAGGGCTTATGCTCCTATTGCTAATGGATGCTAAGTTACGACACATTGCTGCTCTATTCAAATCAGAATTCTTAAGGTCCAACAGGGTTCCAGATCTCTATAGCTCTTTTTGCCTCTCCCAAGCTTTAAGGACGTTACACCACCGTGAAATGTGCGAGCTTTGGCTCTGCCTGAGCATATATGGGCAAGTGAAAATAAGAGGAGATGATACATTTGAAACTAGTAGATGTGTGACGAAAGGTTCATCAACTGGCTTTGCGGCAAATTGGCTAATTTCCTTTCCCACCATGTCTGAACAGCATAATGCCAAGAGAGCAGCAAGAGCACACAGAGATCATACCAGGCTTAGATGCAGGAGGAAATCAAAATCCATGCTCTGCCCTGGCCAGCCACGGGGAGCCACGAGAGGCGATGCGGCAGTCAGCGGGCGAGTGTCCGCAGGGCTCTGGAATCTCTGCTCACCTTGGACCACAGCTCACTTTCACCAGCTGCTATGCAATCATGGGATCTGCTCAGATTTGCTTTCCTGAACTATTCTGTGCCACTCTTCAGGATTTAATCCTCACCATCACTCTCTTCTACTTATACATATAGCTCCCATTTCTACAGCCCTTGTGTGGGAAACAAGGCTTTGGATCTAAGTTTTATGTCAATTTAACCTGTTCTGAAAAGGGGCCTTAACAAGTGCTACAGCTTTGCTTCACTGATTTCCCTTTGCATTTCCAGGTTTACATAAAGGTGCCTCAGTGGAAACTGTAATTGAGATATTTTTAAGTCCTCACATATAAAATTCAGTTCTTCGTAATTCACACGACTTTTTCTCATATCCCCCTGTCGCCGTGTTTTTCTTTAAAAAGAAACCTGCCATGGAAAAGGAATACATTTAGCTGGATTGCACCTAGTTCTGTGAGTTTGGTACTAAGTCCTAAGGGAACTTGTTCATTTTTTTGCTGAGTCTAAGTTACATTAAATATGCTGGACCTGGGGAGGTTTCTGCTAAGATGCCTCTGTAAAACTGAAATTCACTTGTCATCGGAATGGCTGGAAATGCTCGTGAAGTGTAAATCATTTCCCTTCCTCACTCACTCCACAAACTTCACATATTATATAAACATATGGATATTAAAATTATATGTAACTTTTAAAGTAAGTGGTATCTGCCTTTGAGACACTGGGCAGGTAAATTATAGACTTATAGACTAAGGAAAAGATCTGGGGACCATTAAATATATAGTGCAATGAAATCAAAAGCAGAATAAATTAAAACTGAGGTAATTTTAAAAGTTGGATACTGTCCAATTCCTCTAGAAGAAAGTCAAATGGACAAGGACACTGGAACAGACTGTCCCACTGGGAACTGAAAGCAGAAGAGGCTTGGACACAGAATCTGCATTAGTTTATTATTTTGTTGGTACTTAGACTATCAATCTAACTTGGCTTTCTGCCTCCTCATATTAAAACAGCACAACTTTACAACCTTAGTGCTTTGCCCTGTCTCTAGGGATCTCTTGCACACATTTACACCCTCCTGAGATCTAAGAGAACAGAGAAGCTTAGGGCATGCAGCTTTTTAAGGTAACAAAAGTAACAGAAAAGGACAATGCAATGCTTTGGTAATACTGATCTTGTCTTTTGTTAAACTCTTAACACTTCCAAGCAAATGCAGAAACTAATGGAATGGATTTAACATGTAATGTATTTGCAGTGACATATACATCCATGTGCGATCTTGTGCATACCCCATGCTGTGTGTAGGGTTCTGAGGGGATGGCAATTAAATCAGAGCACCCTGCCCAGCAGGCAGCCCTCCTGTGATGCCCACTCCAGTCGATGGCTGAGCAGCACCACTTCCAGCAGCACCAGAGCTGCTGGGACTTAACTGGTCCTTGAGCACTGAACTCCATTTTGAATTTCTCTGTCCTCAGAGGAGTTGCTTGACACTTAACCCTGTGCACTCCTATTACTTTTGTTGATTTTTGTGTTTTGATTTGCAGTCCATGTGTTCAGGGAGATACTGAGCATAAGGTCAAAGCTGTTTCATATTTTTCAGTATAAGGAGCTTTATCCCTTTCCACCTCGCCCTTTAATACTTCCACGTCAGAAAGCAGGGATGGAGACAAGGATTAACTATATTTAATGTGGTATTTAATGTGTGAAAAGATCCAAACTCTTCTCTTTATAGACAGTTCTGCAAAACAGACCAAAGTACTTTTAAAATAAAAATGTCAGTCTTTGTAAAAGTATAAAACAGAATATTTAACATTTAAATTAAAGACAAAAATTTTAAAAAATGAATACTGCAGAGAGAAGAGAAACGCACACAGACTAAAAACAATACTCCCTTCACCCACAGTCTCCCTGCAAGCAAGTCCTTCTCAAGCTTTATTCCTGCCATCAGTCACTTTGTAAGGAGTCCATAAGGAACATGGTCCTTAAGAAGTTTTCTGTGTCCCCCTGAGCTGCTGCTCTCAGCTTCACACAATGACTTTCCTGTCTTCCATACTCAGTGTCTCTGAAAGTCCCTTCTCTTGCTCCTTCTCAGCAGGTGTCCAAGGAAGGTGTGATTTCTCTCCTACGCCCGAGGGTTTCCCCTGACTCAACCACGCCATTTACAGAAACACGAGCAAAATAGTTGTGACTGAACAGGTCAAACACAAAGCACGATCACCAGTCTGTTATCCTGAGAAATTGATGCAAAGTCTTGACTGCTTCTTTCAAACAACTATCAAAATCTACTGTGGAACAGAAAGCACTCAGAGAATGTTGTCATCTGATGTCTTCATTTTTAACGATGTGGTATAGCCTAGGACAACTCTATTCCCCAACGAGCACTGCTTGGGCCTCACCACCATGACCTTCTCCTCTAGTTTAACAGCTCTGCAATTTATGGCAGTGATAGACTGTGCTGCTGGCAACCATCGTGGAAACTCAGAAGCCCAGTACTGAGCCCTAGTACCAGATATCCTGCACCAGGGTTGCTGATGGACTCTGCTGACTAGCTATGTCCAGCACCCAGAGGTCACAGATCATGATGGTCACAGCCAGCAGCCAGGTACAGCTTCATGGGACTCAAAATGCCACCTCACACTGAAATATTTCTCTTCTCACAAGGCCAAGGAGAAGAGGAACAAACTGCCTTTGCTGTGTGTCTCACCAGGCAAGCAGCATTAAATGAGGCAATAAAAAAAGCTGAGAAGCCTTTTCTGTGAAAATTATGCCACTGCTGCAATGTTATTGGTTTTTACGAGCTACACAGCACCTTTGATTCAAGAAAGCATTTAAGCAGGGGCAAGGGTCTGAACCGAAGTGGTAAGAAAAACAGGTGAGAATGCTTAAATCATGGCAGTATCTTAATTCTGAATTGCCAGGGGAGGAAAAGGAGGAGTGCTAGACTCAGTGATACAAGGAAATCCTATTGTCTGACCAGGTGAGAAAATCTGTTTGCTTTAGGTATGATACTTTCTCTGTGTTAGACTGGTATGTAATACTCTGGGTAGGTTAGCATATATAATCCAAAACCACTTCTCTCCTCATCTGCAGGTTCAGTGAAGCTTGTAAAGGATTCCATAAAAGTAATTTTAAATATTCATGCAGTGTTCATCAACCGTGTGTCCCAGTAAACCTACAAGGACAACTTTAGGCTTTCTAGGCAATTCCTCTTCAAAAATAGTACTCTTGCATGCAAACATTTGCCTGTGTGCTGCAATGACAGCATATGCCACTGCTTGCAACATTAAACATTATTCAAAGGAATAATCTTCATGCTATTAACACAACAGCAAACACACTGTGAATGCCTTATCCCCTCTCCTAGAGCCAAATGGAAAACAGACCTCGGTTATCCTCTTCCCTGAAGCATTTTGTCAAACAGCATCATTTTAACACCATCTCCCCCTTTTGCACATCACATCCAAAGAATACCCTGTAAAGATATTCCCTGACTCCTAACTAGACTTATTTTGTCAAGTCTTCATCTTCTACTGAGAGATGTCAACACTGTCCTGCATTTTATCTCTAGTGCCTTACTGTAGACGGAAAAGTATCTCCCTTGTGGACAAAATTACATATTCTCAGCCTGACAGTAACAGATAGCACTGTGCTGCATTGAGTAAATTACATCAACTTGAACTAGACGAGCGATGTATCTTGAAATACGAAAAAAGGCAGTCACATCTTTAGGTTTTGTTCAAAAAACATTTTCCCTACATCACAGTGGGAACACACAGAAAGGAGACAGAAAATAACTGCGACAGGGCATTAACTAGGAAATGTGATTTGGATCTCCTGCTCTGCGCTGGACTGCTACTAGATAGTAGCTATCAAAAAACTATTTCATCCCAAAGATCCACAGTCTTATATGTCTGGAGTTTTCAATTTTAATTTTATTTTGACATGTCTTTACAATTTTGTTGCTCATTTCTTTTCCATGAGATCTGGTCATTCTCTGTGGCTAAAGCCCATTGAAATCTGTCTCATGGCATTTGAAGACTTTGCTACTCAATGAGATGCATCAGAGAGGAAACAGCCCATGCACTGTAATACATGGAAACATTTTACTGAACTGCCTGCCCACAAAATACAAACCAAAAAAAACTAGCAGCCTGTTTCATACACTATGGAACTATATGAAACCTCTTCAATCATAGACTCAATTCTTCTCAATATGTGTTGTTAATATCAGATAATTCTTGTTATTTATAAAGAGTAGATAATAAACCCAGTAACTTATTAGAAAAAAGAAGCATTTAGAAAAAGAAACATTTAAAACTGAGAGACTGCTACGAGCAAGATTTCAGAGACATCTGACTACCTTTTTGCTGCCTGATTCTGTTTTTCTACTTTTACCCTCCTCAGTCTTGTATAATGAGATTTAAAGGTGCATTTGGTATTAACTGCTCTTTGAGGTCTTATCTGCAGACAAAAATCTGCTCTTGAGAAAGATATTACCAATGTTTAATGCATTGTTGAAGAGAAGGATCCCTGTGTTTTGTAACTTCAAAAGTATGTGGATAATGCCTCTCATTTCCAACAGCTCAAGTTAAAACCAGTAATGGTGCAGTTTTCTCTGTATCTACAAAAATATTTGTCTTGTACAAGAACAAAAAACAATGCCCCTCCTCTCCTTACTAGTCCTGTACCAGGAGAAGAACAGAGAAAAAAATTTAAAAATGAGTGTTTATACATTCAATCAACATTAATAAGCAGGCTCCATATGAGATAAAGAACATTAATGTCAAGAGCCATTTTTTTTCTAAATAATATGCTTCTAATAGAATCAAACTTGATTTAATAATCATTGTTTCAAAACAAGAGACTCCCAACAGTCAACCAAGCACACTCCTGAGCAAAGTATAAATGGTCTGGATAAATGAGATTAAAGTTTACTCTAAAAGCAAGCAAAAGAAATAAGACACCGGCACTGTCCAACTTGATTCAAACTTTCATCAATACAAAGAACTTCATCTCAGGCACAAGACATTTTTGAGTACTTCAAGATGTTTTTCAATTATTTAGGAAGCTGTTACTTCAGTTGCAGTTAACTGTAACTGAAGGTTTTCAGTCTACTTATAATAGTAGTTGTTCCAGTGACCAAAAACTTCAGTTAATCTAATTTTTTACACTTTTAAGTGTAACATATTGGGTCTGGAATTCATCCATACTACATCACTGAAATTGATGTGGCAAAAAAAGCAAAGTAATTGAAATTTATGCAAAATACTGTAACAAAGGAAGGAAAAACCCACATGCGTCACTTTTGTTATTCCTCCCCTAAAACAGAATTTGAAATTCGCCAGATTGCTTTGTTTTACACCCTCATCACTGATGACTCTGGGCTGCACAGATCTGGCAACAAGGCTAATGATTTAGCCATCTATGCCCATTCCAAACTGGAGCTGAGAGGGGGCGTGCACAGACATAAAATAAAGCTGTTCTCAATAATGTTTTCAATAACACAGTATTGTGACAGCAAGGACAAGTTCTGTGAAATGACAGACCACTATCACTGACTTACCAAGGAAATATTTTTGGAGAAAAATTGTAATACTTCTTTTGAAAACTCCAGCCACTGCAAATCCAAGTCTCTAGGATCTGTGATGAGTTGTTTGTGCTTGTGGCTATGTGAAATGTTCCCAAACTATGGTACACAAACAGGAAGCAAGATGACCGTCTTTTTCTCTCGAGAAGACTGGGTATTGCCTGAACAACCAACCATCTGCCTCTGTAGATGGCCTGATATGGAGTCAAAAGCCATTTGCAGTCACTACTGCTGTCACTGCCACATGGTAGCCTATAATATCTGCTTTTTGTATCTCAGCAGGCTCAGTATGCAAAAACCCCAGGCTATACTGTTAGTACAGTGAGATGCAATAAAAGGATATAAAAGATTATGAAAGGATATTTCAGCAGCAGCTCCTAATCCTTGAAAGGTAGAAGTAGGCATGAAGAGAAGGTTGATTATGTTGACTGTGATGACAGCAGAATGGAGAGAGCTACTGCAATGCTGAAGTAGCTGCCCAGGCAAAAAGAAGCCTTGGGATACAGAAAAATGAGTGTACTGTGATGGGGCACAGACATGGTCTGAATTGGGAAAATCCCAGAATTTACAGGAAAAGCAGCTGATTCCTCTGCTGCTCTGCAAGGAGTCTTTGTTCCTTTTCCAGCATAAGGAGGAGAAGTCCATGGCTGTATAGAATACGATGTCAGTGTTCTCTGGAAGTTCACTTGCCCAGATTCTTACTCATCTACAATTAACCAGTTTAGCAGTAGCAAACCAATGCCTATACTTTGCAGCAACAGGTTTACAAGACAATTGATCATGAGTTGTCATTCAATGACATTAAGCAGACCTAACCCATTCCACTACCTTCTTTAAAAAAGTGGGGGTTTTATACTCTCTTAGTCTTGCCAACAAGGACACTGCACCAAGACCAACAGCGACGACTGCACTCTTCACAACACAAACCACATCTTTTGTAGTCCTTGGCCCCAGAATTTGCAATTCCCTTCCCACAAATGCCATCAAAACCAAGAACATACAGTCCTGATATTTGAAAAAGTACTCTTTGTAGTAGTTCCATTATGTAAATTTCATATTTCATACAGGAAAAAGCCAACCAAAATGAAACAAAAATACCCCCCACTCTTTCCCATCAGGAGTGCTGTGGAAAGATGTCCAAGAGCAGGTACTTACAATACAAGTGAATGTATAATGTCAGGTAATGACCTCTCCAGTTGTGTGTTATTTATATGTAAAGTTCCCACAGTAAAGCACTACATTAGTTCTGCTCTACTTCAGTGTTCTCTAGCTGATACAGAGGTGACAGCATCAGAACAAATACCTGAAAAGAACAGGACTGATGGAAGCCAAGTTCATATCAAGACTTGGTGCCTTCAGAAAAGCCCTTGCCTCAGCCAAAACGCAAGTAAACCAGGGCTGAATTACGACCCTGTGTACAAATCCTTTGAAATTAAATAGTTCTGACCCAAATATTTGCTTGGTCAGACGATGTCAGGCTTTGAAGAGATGTTGGTACATAAGAACATAACAGCCCATTGATTTTAGATAAAGGAGAGGTATTATAGGACAAAACAGAATAATACAAACCCTGTGGGCTGAAAGTTTTCAGAGAATACTTGCTTACACTTAGTCATATTCATGTCCTTTGGAAACATACCATTTAACCTGGAAACCTCTCTAAATAGCACTTATTACCACTGACAAAGGGGTATGTATTCACCATCCTTTAAATAAAAAAGGCCATTTGTTTTACCCTTCTGAATTGCTTTTCCTCTGTTGTCATTACAGTGAGAAAGTACAACAGCTTTCCTACTGCAAAGCTGCTCACTACTGTTTGTATCTTTTCAAGGGAAGAGAGAACCGATACAAAAAACAGGAGCACACAGTAAATTTCATCTCAGGCTCCTACAGAGCTATTAGGCACACACTAGTATGAGATAACCCTAAATAGGAGTGCTTTATAAAAGGTGATGTAATAGAGGCAGACTAAGTACAGGAATTGCTCATTATAAAATCTGCCTTTTTTTTTTTTTTCTCCTATTAAAGAAATACTGCATTGTCTCAAAAGACAGCTCTTCCAAACTGCAACTGCCACCAAAGAATGGTCCTCTTTTAAAAGGATTTTTCCTCAGAAAGCTTTTCTGATGGGTGTCCTTGAAATTTTGCAGAGGCAAACAACTGCAGCACTAAAATGATCATTTGGCAGCTTGCTGATGTTTGCTGAATCTCTCTCTGAGCCAGCTCCTGTGTTTTCTTCTCTCTCTTCCAGTGATCTCATACAGCATGGATATCTCAGAGACTGATGGGGAACTGCAGTTCCAAGTTGGTATTTTTTCCCCTCAAGACAAAGACAGGTATTTGCTTGAGATAAACTGAAATACTCTGTCCAGCTTAACTCCACTGCAGTTCAGGTGTGAAAGCAAGTGCACCTGCATAGCAGAGGGTTAGGAATCTATCTTCTTTTCACACTAGAGCAAAGTCTAGGATTCAAATGCTCCAGAAATCTGAATGTGATGTTCTCCTCTCTTATGTCCATTGCACAAGCTCTGGTAGTGTAAAGTGAGAGGGCCAAATCACTTGTGTTCCTTAAACGAAACAAGCACAAAAGCTTTTATTTTATTTCCTTTACAGTAGCTAAAGTTAGGCCTTATATTAAACTGGTATACTCTTATTGCTTACAGGTATTTATCAGGAAATTATTTTGTCCCTTAAAAAAATTATTATCTGCTTCTGCTATTTATCTGCTCACTGAATTTACATAGAGCTTAGGAAAAAAAAAAATCTCCTTGACTCTTTGAAATTCAACTGTAAGAAATAACTGACCAAGCCAAGACATTGGTGAAAAATCTGTCTATCAAATATCTATCTATCAAATATCTATCAAATTTGTATCTTTTCTACCTGCCTAGTTTCATCCTCCTGCTGGCTAACAGAAAATACAACTGCACTTTTCAGAAACCAGCCAGACACATCTTCAGTGTTCAACCTCACCCTTACATGGCATACACTAGTCCTTACCATTTAGTTCTGAGACCTTCAGGGTACACAGGTTGCAAAGAGAATGGGGAACCCATACCAATGTCAGCAGCGGAGCTTTCAGGACCATCAGATCCGTTTCTTTGTGTTTCCACTGCTGAAGAGGCTTTGCAGATAATAAAACAGAAATGATGGTTCTGAGGCAGGTTCTGAATACACGATAGTGTACGTGGCACAACACAGAAATTTTATTGGCCCTTGTTAAGGATGACATACGTAAGTAACTTGGTGTGCATGTAAAACTTTACCCAATAAAACTTGTGGCCATAAACTTTTGCTAATAAAAACCTTCTATGCTATATTATCAAATATTTTCACTTTCTCTAATTATATAGAAATACAGAAACTTGATGAGAAGGTAGGTACAGATGATAGGGCAGAATGAGATGCTTCTAACTGTGGTACATCACAAGATATAAACCTGTTCAAGTCTGACTGGCAGTAATTTAGAAAGGCTTAAAATTTATCTCGGCCAACAGATCTATGATTATCACAGAGGAGTTATTGCCTCCTGTGTAATTTGTTTGTTCTCACCGAGCTAGCTCATGGCTTACAGGCGTTTTGAAATGTTGTAAAACACCCTAGAGAAGGATGACTATTCTGATGGAAAACCACTCCCCATTGCAGCACACAGGCCAGGAGAGCTCCGTTAGCCCTCTGTGCAGGGACTAATGCCTTCAGAGCTGAAGAACCTGGTTTACATCCTGCTGCCTCTACTTGGTGTTTTATGTGCACAGCTGGCTAATGACCATGTTGTATTATGTATAAGACCATTTACTGTGATATGCTCATGTTGTTAATATGCTGTAGAGTATTTCTGCTCTGCTTAAGGGGCAACTTTGGGAAACATTAATGCTGGATGGTATGAAAACAAGGGTAATTCCAGTCCAGAAGGAAAGAAGAAATCCACAAAGTGGCCAAACATTTCCATCTGCTCAGTGAACAAAGAGACTTTCAAGCCTCAATTTATGCCTTCTGTTGTCAGCTGCCATCACAGTGAGTAAGGAATCCTCCTTGCATTCATAGAAGCCATGCTGGTGAATGCTGCTAGCAGTGCTTCCCTTCAGTGGTCTCCATGCTCCTTGTAGCTCAGTCTGTGCATGAAGCTTTTAGGCTGTTTTGACTAGTTCTAGTCCCTTTGCAGCTTTCTCCAGAGAAGATGCTGAATACAAGGAGCTCTTTGCTACACCAAAAGAAACTGGTGGTCTGATGGTATGAAGGTTTTGAGAGTTTGGTGCTGACACTTGCACTCTTTTCTCAAACTAGCGACTTATCATACACTGCTTGAAAGTGTAAAACAGAAAAACCCCTTTGATTCCCAGTCCATCCTGCACAGTTAATCTCTCACAGTTAATCTCCACATCCCAAGAGGCCCTTGTCTTCTCAGTATAAAAGCAGTGATGTGCAGAAAGTAATGAAGGCCTGTTACCTTCTCAGTACAACTTGTAATCACAAGCCAGCCTTTTCCCCCCTTATTTTACTGGTTTTCTGCTTTCACTAATGCATCTCTAGAGTGACTTGAAGAGCACCACAAAGGCACCTCAGAGAAAGCCCCAACTGATCTTACTCCTTAAGAGTTAAAAAACAAAATATGGTTGGTACCTAAGAGTGTGGCTCTGCCAGCATACACATGCAATGAATGCACAGTTTTGTTGCTCACAGTTAAATCTGAGTGGGAGTTCCAAGTCATTATCCTGTTAGTATCAAGCAGCATAGAATGAACTGCACTTGGTGAAATTTCCAACCTATTTCCTTGCCTTCCCCTCTTCCATCTTCTTTCTCAGCAGGATTGTTCTCCAGAACGAGTATAACAGGAATGATGGAGGAGCTCTAGCTCCCTGGAGTGGCAAATCTGCTACATCACTGATAGTTGAAAGATACTCAGCCCACCTCACTGTTCTCTAGATCAACAGAGAATTCCAGTGTTTCTAAACTTTGCCTCTGCTGGTGCTGAGGGATACTGGAACTTGCACCCCAATAGGGAAATGCACTAGGTGACATTAGTCACCTGGTTAGTCACATCAAGGTTTAGTTTATGTGAAATGCTTAAGCCTCTTACATCATAATGAACAATGTTTCCTAAGATGCCAGATACTCCCCACCAGCCTTGTCACCCCTTGCTATCCTGCATCCTCAATGCTGTTTGCAAAACTCACAAGGTAACTGCAATAATCATAGAGTTTTAAGGGTTGGAAGGGACCTTAAAGATCTTCTAGTCCAAACACCCTTTGCCATGGGCAGGGACACCTCCTAGTAGATCAGGTTCCTCAAGGCCTTATCCAAGATGGCCTTGAACAGTTGGGGCATCCACAACTCCTTCTCTGGGCAACCTGTTCTAGTCTCATCACTCTCACAGTAAAGAATTTTTTTCCTAATATCTAGCCTAAATTTCCCCTCTTTCAATTTGTACCCATTACTCCTTGTCCTATCACTACAGTTCCTGACAAAGAGTCCCTCTCCAGCTTCCCTGTAGGCTCCCTTCAGATACTGGAAGGTTACTCTGAGGTCTCCACACAACCTTCTCTTCTCCAGGCTGAACAGCCCAGCTTTCCCAGCCTAAGCATTCCAAGTGCTGCACATAAAGGCCATTCAACAGTTTCAGCTCATTCAGAGGGAAGCCAGCTGTGAATGTTTCTGCAGAGACTCCAATATATCTGTAGGTCCCTGGATCTGCACTGCCTTCCAGCAAACTATGCTCTGCTTGGATTAATTTGTTCAATAATTTTTCTGTTGGTTTGGGCTGCTGATAGATCCACCCCATTCTTGGAAATTATAAAGATGATTCTCCCCTGCTATAGTTCTGCAAAAGCACGAATGGGTTTACAGGCTAGACTCCCAGATAATGCAGTGGGAGACATGGCACACTGCAGTCTGAATCAGTTTTACAGGTCTGCCACAATGACGAACTTACTCAGGCAGCTACAATCAGAGAAAGAATGCCTGGCCTGTGTTAATCCTTATCAGGGGAAGACAGGTTTAAATGTGTTTGTTTATAACAGTGCTAAAGTTTGCTAAAGTATTTTAATAATACTTTAATAATAGGTAAAAAGAAGAGGCTCTCAAAAAATCTAATTTTCCTCTGATGCAGAAAGGAGGAGAGAATCTAAATTAAAAAAGGTATTTTTTCATACAAAGAAAATAACATAGTGTGAAGAGTTGTGATACTTTTCTATGGATAACATCTATAGAAGCAGGCAACACTTTATAATGTTACTCTGCCTCTGAGGGTAGGGGAAGCTTATTATCATGCTTTGTGGTGGTGTGAGGAGTTTTTCTATGGAGTTTTCTCACTCACTGATCCTAATCTATGTAAGAATCACTATGAGGTTGCACTCATAATCAAGACATGAACAGCATTAATGGGCAAAAGAAGTTAACAGACAACAGGTAAAAGCTAGAGGGTGGATACAGCATTTGTTTTTGAGGTATGTTTTGTATCTCCCATTACACTTACACACACGGCATGCTTACATAAACCTTAGGGCTGTGACAATTCATCCCTAAAGAAATGAAGATCAATGCTACAGTTAAAAATAAACTCTATTTGTCAGAAGAGTCTGAAGCCATTGTTCTTTTTAACATTTTATTTATGGAGGTGTTCTGGTAATGCAGATTGATTTTCTTGGCTCCATATTTTACTATCTCACCTATCTGAAAGTGGACACTGCTAGTACATTGATTAATGAATTGAAAGTTTCTCTACCTACACTGCTGTTTCAGTAAGCACTTCTCTTTATTCCCTACTGATGATCCCCAAAGGTCTCCTCAATAAATCACAAACAACATTGCTACACTGAAGTTGCACTCACTGGACTCTTTTCTCTCTCTTCCACCAGGGATTAAGAAATGCCAATTGTACAGTCTACATGGGAGCTAGAATCCAGGCTAGGTCCGACTTTTGCAGGACACCAGAATGAAGCAAAAGCTTGTCTAGAAACAAGATTGAGAATCTACCAAGTACTAGAATAAGTAACTCAGAAATCACACAACTGTTGATTCCAGTATTTTCCCTTTTTCCCAGCTTTTGCCTTTATGTTAAATTGTAACATAAAGACAATCACCATAAAATTTATTGGGGCAGTTACCAGCCATTTGGTTTTCTATGTACATATTGTGGATTCAGAATGGTTTTGACAGCAATGACTGTTTCTGCTTGAGAGACACCATAAGTACCAAGATTATGACACTCTGTAATGCCCAATGTCGATTACTGCACAAGTGAGACAGCTTTTTTATCACACATGAAATATTTTATATTGCCACAGCTGGAAAACTTACTTTATATTCTGCTATAAATATGAAGAAAATATCACTTGGAGAATCTTCTAAGATAAAGATGCATAAGCTGAAGTAACCATTTTGAAAAATCCATCTGTAAATAGAGGTTGTAACTAACTTGGCTGGTACACGAACACTTGATCTTCCAGGAAGCTATTGCAAGAGCAGATTAGAACTAAAGGAAAGACAGGCAGTGGATAAAATACATCAATGTTATGGAAGACATTGTTCTACGAGACAGTATCATCTCATATGAGCTATATTATTTTACTGTACTTGACACGATACTGTGCTGAAGAGTTTTCTGAAGTAAAGAATATTTGTAACTTAGGATTCTCCGCAAGTAGAACTTTATGCAAACAACGAACTAGGTCAGGTCATCAGATTCAGACTGAATGACATACTTAATGCACTGTTTGTCCTATTCTTTTCAAATTAAATATTTATTTAACTGGAAGATGACAGAGATTTGCCTTGTTTTGATCTTATTTGGAACATAGTGAATGCGCACAGTGAAGACACAATGACGGGATGCCAGAGTAAATTACTACATCCTCAAACACTAAAACATGCCCTTAAAATTTCATTTCTCCAAGGCAACTAGATCTTACTCTCTCCCTCTGCACACATTATTTACATAGGACAGCTAGCATTTATTTTCAGCAAAACACTCTGTGCTAACACCAATTTAGTTATAGCATAATGTGTCTATACATATATATGCATGTGCAGTACACCTTCACTCTGGAAAAATTCAGTCATGCTGAGATCCACTGCAGCAGGCACACAGGCTAACTAACAAGAAGCCCAATCAGGTACCTCCATTGTTTCTGCAATATAAAAACAATCTCAGCACAACAGGCATATGTTCAAAGTTAACTCTTGCACCAGAGTCCTGAGCAGGTGATGAGCTGGTGTTAGAGTGGTTTTTTCAGTACATCATTTCACTGAATTCATTATGGCTGTGGGCAACTACTGCAATACAGATGAACTAAAATGACTGAGGTTGATCTAATGTTTGACTTTGCTATATTGAGAAACAAGAATGTGAACCAGCAGACCAAGCTAAATTTACAACACTTTCAGCAGGAACTGGGGGGAAAAAAAGTTTGGGATAGGAAGTTCAGGTATGTCACAACAATTCTGATCTGAGTAAGTCTCTTCTCCTTTGACCCATACCCTATTTACATACTGTAGGCAGCTCTCCTTTTCCATCAGTGACCCAGAAAATTAGAAAAACAGGTCACACATGCAGAAGTGCTGGAGGAACTAATAGTTTAGAAAAGAGATGACTCATGGGGAAGATGATCACGATCTATAAATATCTTCAAGGTAGTAACATAAATGTATAAATGAAAAATGGGAATTACTCTGTCTCAGAAGTTGGTAGGTAAGTTGGCAGTGTAAGTTAAGGAAACGAATAACTGGTAAGTGAATAGTGTCTCCAGGGATGCTGGCTAGGAACCATTACCGTAAATATTCAGGACCAGGTAAAATCAATACTAGTGGGAAAGATGCACTGAGAGACCTGCGAGACCCCTGGAGCTAGACTAGACGTTGCCAAGGCATAATTTCTGGTGCTATTTTTGCTATCCATGACATTAGGGTAAGCCCCAGACAGATAAAAGATTGCGTTCACCAAAGTAAATGTGGCTGCTTAATTTACAATTATGTGTAAGCAGGTGTTTCATTGACTCAGCACCTGCCATCTACTTCCTAGCAGTGATAGCTTTTATGACATGCTAATGGAGAAGATACCACACACCACTGATACAAATTCATAGTTGCTAATTATACTATTAATAACATTGAACCTATCTGCTGCTAATCTTATTGATATAAATAGTATTATTAATTCCATCAGGCGTCAGCAGTGATGTTGAATGACACTGTGTATAGCAATCTCCCTGAATGACTCATTAGGCTCACAGAGAAGGATGACCTTCTTACACAGCTGCACCTGGCTTGCCTAAGGCATTAATGGCTCAGATGTCTTCACTTCCCATCAAACAAATAGTTGGTGAAGTGTGGCGACATATTTTTATTACATTTAAAAAAACAAATCAGGAAACCCTGGTTTGCCAGACAATAACAGGTTGCCTGTTGCACTTCAGGATTCTCTGCAGTGCATAAACACTGGGATGCACTGCCAAAAAACATGTTTCCATAGGAATTACAGCTCATTTAGTGACTGTAGTTACTTGGTACTTCTCAACCTCCACATTCACACTGAACCACATCTTATTTCTGTACACCCATGAACCCTAAACGGCTGCATCACACTTCCAGGCCTTTATTTGTTACACTAGTAAGCATCAGAAATTTTCTTATTTTGCCTTAATATTCCTGAAACATTTGACATTATTACAATCTTTTTTTTGGCAGATATGAAACTAAAGCTAGCCATGAGTAAAGCCAAAGCAGCTAAAGCTCTACATTTAAGGAATAAACTTGAGACCCTCAGAGTGTGGTTTTTTCCAAAGTACTTATCTTTTTTATAGCACCCCACACATGCAGAGCACAGATCCAAGCAGTCACGCTTGCAGCTGGGAATGCTCAGCATTTATGCAAATCTGGCCTAACATATATCCTACCAAGTACCCACATAATTAGGAACGTGCAAACTGCAGCTCAGAGTATTCTGGCATTGCACAGGCTTATCCACTGCCTGCCAGCAATCCCTGGCCTCATTCACTGCATAGTTTCCAGACAAGATAAGGGGTCTACCAAGATCAGACTCAATCCCTGCACAATCTTGCAACTTTCCGGTGCTGATTCTTGTGGGTCCCTTCCACCTCTGTGGAACAAAACAGTACGTGAGCACCTAATTAAAGACTGCGTCATAGTGTGTGAGCACAAAGAGGGTGAGTTAACAGTGCAAAGACAATGACCCAGAATTCCTGTGCCCTTCACCTATCAACTTCTTATATGATTGCCACTTTTGAAAAAAAGCAAAGTAAGCATATTTTCCTAGGTAATAACATAAGAAACATCCTCACTAGACTTAGCAAAGCACTGTCCTGCAGTTTCCTACAATTCTTTAGAAATCCACAAATGCTGACTGGCATGGTAAACACAGGAGTATGTGAGGGTTTGGCAAAATCCACATAGTGCCTCCTTTTCCCTATTTAAAATTCACAGACAAGTATGAACTAGTTCAGCTATCCAGTGCTTTACTCCAGGCCTGACTGTTCAATCCTGCTATCACATAATGAAGGGATCAAAAACTTCTCAGCACAGAAATTTTTTGCTCAGTGCTTGTATTAAATCTGGCAAACTACATCTTTGCTTCATCACTGATTCCAACCATGTGTCCTCATTGCATAAATGATGCTTACAGTTTTGGGTAAGTCAATTTGAGCAGTGATTAGTTTTCTTATCTGCTAAACCTTTAAATATTTGATTTGCAAATGAGTATGACTTCTCATCCCAACTATATTCCCTGTTATTTCACCTATTTTTTGAAAAGGTACATATATATTCTCGAAGACACCTTCTCCAAGTATCATGCAAGTGCAGGTTCTCTTTATGTTTACTGTCTTGTAATGTGGGTTGCTTTATATTTCTATCCTTATTATACTTTAATCTCTACATTCATCATGGAAGAAACCCAGAACAGCCAGTTAAGCCAACCAGGGAGCCCTGCTCTAGGCACAGAGCAAAGCAGACAGCTCTTCAAGCCTCACTCCTAGTGAAGTTTTCTGGCTCTATTTCAACATGATGCCCTTCACTCCCAAGCTCAGCACAGGCTGCCTTCTTGGGCCAATAATTTTGCTCAGACTGTAGAGAGCAACTGCTGAGTTGCTCCTGAACTAAATAAATGGTCACTGTCCAACATGACCTCCAGGAAGATTGTGTATATGGGAACAGAAAATACAACTATACCTGCATCGTGAGAGACTTCTGAAAAAAGAATAACTAAGCAAACAGCTTGGTAGTTTTAATAGGTAATTATGAGACAATGACCTGAGAGAGCAGCAAACTTATAAAAAGGGCAACTTTAGCCCTAAAGAGACACAGGGAAGCAACTCCTTGCTCTGTGTGTGCAGCACTGTAAAGAACATTATTAGACTGGAGTGTGCAGTTCTGGCCTATTCATAACAACGTTGCTGTGGGCATCGTAAAGCAACTGCAGGGAAGAATCACAGAAGTGTCCCAGGAACTGTCAAATTCATCCTGACAATGTGAGGATTAAGAAACTTTTAATGTATTTAGGATATTGAAAAGTAAATCTAGAGTTGATGTGAACAATGTTAATGTTTTTGTTGAAAAGACATCAGATAGCCTTTCTAATCCTGCTGACAATAGCATTGCAAGATCCACTGACTGGAAGCTCAAGTGAGACAGATTTAATCTTGAACTAAGGAGAAATTTCTTAGAGAAACTATAATTAAGTATTAAAACCGTTTACCAGAAGTGATAGACTTGCCTGGATCCCAAGGCTTTAAAAAACCAGTATTTTAATACTACTTCTGGAAGAAATTTTATGGTCTAGACAGCTGGGATCCCGCTCTGCTCTGCACCTTGAATATTGTGTGCAGTTTTGGGCACCACAATGTAAGAAAGATATTAAGCTCTTAGAGAGTGTCCAAAGGAGGGCAATGAAGATGGTGAAGGGCTTTGAGGGGAAGCTGTATGAGGAGCAGCTGAGGTCACTCGGTCTGTTCAGCCTGGAGAAACGGAGTCTGAAAGGAGACCTCATTGCAGTTACAACTTCCTCATGATGGGAAGAGAAGGGGCAGGCACTGATCTCTTCTCTGTGGAGACCAGTGACAGGACCCAAAGGAATGGCCTGAAGTTGTGTCAGGGAAGGTTTAGGTTGGATATTAGAAGAAGGTTCCTCACCCTGAGGGTGTTTGGTTGCTGGAACAGGCTCCCCAGGGAAGTGGTCACAGCACCAAGCCTGACAGAGTTCAAGAAGTGTTTGGATGATACTCTCAGGCACATGGTGTGACTCTTGGGGATGGTCCTGTGCAGGTCCAAGAGTTGGACTTGATGATCCTTGTGGGTCCCTTCCAACTCTGCATATTCTGTGATTCTGTTAAGGAAGAGAAAGAAACTGGCCTAAAGGTTTCAGGAGAACCCTCCTGGCCTTGACTCTTCCAAAAATGGATCAAATTTACTCCTCTGTCCTCAACTTGTAAGTTGCATTGCAGAATGGGTAAAGTCAAACCTCACTGCACAGCCTTGGATGGTCTGTGGTGGAATGAGGAAAGATTTTTCCAGCTATGCATACTTGACCAGACACTGTGGTTTTCCCTTGTCTCTGAATATTACTTGCTATTCTGAGGCATCAAAGCACCTGCAGCTAGAGCTGCATGGAGAGCTACTGCTGTGCTATACAGGAAAGGCCTTTTTCTTGAAGGCTGGCTGGTGAACATTACTTGGATGCTTCCAAGCATGCAGATCACTCAATGACATATTGAAAAGGAATTTTCTAAGGGCCTCGAGGAATTTTTTTTTTCCTATCTCCCTTGCACAATGCCTAGCTTGCTTGTTGGAATAATGTGGACATATTTCAATTAATACATTTCTTGTCTCTGCTGCTCACTGCCTTAATGTCTCATAGCTTAATGTCCTGAGAAAAGCAACTCCTCACTCTACCTAGTATTTGGACTTAACATAAGGAACACCGAGTGGGCATCTGAGTAAAAAGTTATTTACCCTAATATTTATTGTCTCTTTTTTTCTTTAGCACTTTTAATCACAGAAAAAATGCTTGATTTACTACAGAGACAGCATGAAAAACTGACAAGAGATTAGGCTAAATAAAATCACTATTTCACAATTCAAACTATCTACCTCCTTTTAGGTACTTTCTTTGTGCTCTGTATTAACAGTGTGTAGGAAGGGCAAGGATCAGTTACTCTGATCTGATGAAATGAATGATGAATGAAACACTGTGACTCTTTTGGTCTACATGCAGCAGTGTTCACAGTCTGGCTTTATGCATGCAAATGCTGAAGTTTAGTCTTGTAATCCTGTATGTCCACAATGATTAACTCCTGTCCATCTGTATACTAAAAATAAAAGTTCTGGTTTTATTTTTCATTCAGGATATCAGCATCTTCCATACACACTTTCCAGTTGTCAAGTTTTTGTGATATGAGTTCTTGGGACTGATGCTATTTAACATCTTTGTCAGTGATGTGCACAGCCAGACGTCAGTGATGTGCACAGCCAGACTGAGTACATCCTCAGCAAGGTTGCCAACATCACTAAGCTGTTTGGTACAATCAACTTGCAGGAGGGCAGGGATGCAATCCAGAAAGATGCTGACAGTCTGGAGAGTCGGGACTGTGCGAAACTCATGAAGTTCAACAAGGGCAAGTGCAATGTCCTCCACTCAGATTAGGGCAAGTCCAAGTACAATTACAGGCTGGGCAGAGAATTGGTTAAGAGTAGCCCTGAGAAGAAGGACTTGAGGATGTTGATGGGTGAGAAGCTTGACATAACCGAGCAATTTGTGTTTGCAGCCCAGAAGGCCAGTTGCATCCTGGGTTGCATGAAGAGAAGCATGGCCAGCAGGTCAAGACTGGTGATTCTCCCCCTCTGCTATACTCTCCTAAGACCCAGGCTGCAGTATTACATTCAGCTCTGGAGTCCTCAGCCCAGGAAAGACATGGACCTCTTGGAGGGGGTCCACAGGAGGATCACGAAGATGATGAGAGGGATGGAGCATCTCTCCTGGCTGAGAGAGATGGGGTTGTTCAGTGGGGGGAAGTAAAGGCTCTGGGGAGACTTTAGAACAGCCTTTCAGTACCTAAAGGGAACCTACAAGAAAGCCCCATCCCTGGAATTTTTACAGTCAACTGGAACAGGGGAGACTTTGAACAACCTGGCCTAGTGGAAGGTGTCCCTGCCTGTGGCAGGGGGCTTGGAATTAGATGATATTTAAAGTCCCTTCCAACCCAAAGCATTCTGTGATTCTATGATTATTCTCTGTCATCATTTCCCTTGTGACTGACTGGTAACATTTCCCCTAAGTAGTGCAGCAGCATCAGGAATGCTCTCACTTGCAGAGACCTCAGAGAGCTGCCTCTGCAAAGCTGACATTTCCACAGTGTGGCAGAGCAGGCTGCACTCATCACTGTCACAGTACAGGGACTAAAAAGAAAAGACATGAAAAGGCAGGCAGCTTTTCAGGAAATCCCAGCTCAAAAGATGCAAATCCTGCTTCGATAAAAAATTAATCTAGAATGGTAAAGAGCTTAAGTATTCAGGGTCACCTCCAGCCTCAAAAGGCATTGTGTTTTTTCATTCTTAAAGTACAACAGTAGATATGAGAGGCAAACCCCAGAAGACAGAAGTAAGGTTTGATTCTGGTTTCTGTATTTGGAGGCTCTTCACTCAGACTTTTCACTCAGGACAGATTCTCTCCTGCAAGCACAGGACCCCAAGTGTTTTTCCCTTTTCAAGTCTTTGAGCACTTCTAATGGATTCTTGCTGAGATGTTCAAAGGCTCTCTTCAGTTCCACTGCTCTATGAACATTTTAAAGCATCTCTTTTCATGTCTGCCCACGATCTGCTAAAATTTACTCCTTCATTCTCTTTATTGATATTCATGAAAGTTATACCTCCACCTGTTTGTTCACAGTGGAGACTCCATCCAGATCTCCCACACAGACCAGTAGAGGTTTGATGATGTCAGTTCACTTAAGCTGAACACAAGGACACATTTAGCAGGAAATAATTTCAATGAACTAAAGAACACTATATTCACCAAATACTGCCAAACAGATCACATGGAAGAAACTCCAACTAAACCGAATCCCAAACAGAAAAAAAAGAGCATTTATAAAATTCCAGTGCTATGAGATAGCAGTAGCAAGTAGATAGACAGTTTTGCTAGTCAAGTTGGAAAGCAGAAACTGTGTTTTGCACAGGCAGGTACAACACCAGTAGTCAGTTCATCCACAGCTCTGGTTTCAGAAAAGTTTTATCTCCATTCTACCAAAACATTAAGTTAGGGAGAAAATTTGTGTGAGACAATCCATAAGCTGAAGCCAAGCAAGACAAAATGCAGACACAAATGAAACTATTAAGATGATTCCAGACTCAAGACAGAAAGAGTGACACAAGAAGCTATAAAGCCCTAAGAAAAAAATGGAGAATCAGAGACAGCAATTTAACAAAAATGGTCAAGGATAAGCTTGACTGAGGGAGCAGTAGAGGAAAGCCCTTTCCCACCTGACTGATGAGAAGCTGACAATTAACCCACCACCCATTAGGTCTCTGCAACTGCAATCAACACATGTTCTGCTAGCCTAGTAGCATTTCATCCTAGTTGACTATTACATGCAATAGTCAATAAATTATCACTGTGTACTGTTAAATTGCATACAGAGATGCCCAAGCAGAAGTGACCCATTAGAGGGAGGGTTACAGAGTCTCTCAGTCTGCAGCAGCACTTTGCTAGCACATTAAAATGATAAGCATCACAACTAGGCACTTCCACGGGGCTGCAAAGCAGAACCAGAGAACAACACTCCTTATTTTGTTCACAACACAGAAGCAGGCAACATGCTGATACAGACACATGAAAGCAAGTGCATTGGTTCATTCTACCATTTTGAACAGCGTGCCAACAACACGCTGTTTCTGAGTACCTTTTCCTGAATATCCAATATGTATCTGAAAACAGTATCCCAAAAGCACAGTAAAAGAAGCTCAAGGGAAATAAACAGACCAAGTGACAGCGTTGCTGCTGCTACTGCCATTTCTGCTGCTTAATCTGACTGGTGATATGAAAAGAAAAAACACACAGAGATGACAGCTGCTTTAGAGCCAAGACCGTCAGATCAGCTCTCCGTTTTCCACAAAGCAGCAATACATCTAAATTCCTCTGCCCCAGAATGGGCACTTGAGAGAGCACTTTCCAAAACCTCCACTAGTAACTTATCTTAGGTACCTCTTTAGGTCATGACCCACCAAGGTAATATATATCCAGTAGGATCAGACTGCAAGCAAAATCGGCAGTGCTCACGGAACCACTTCAAGATGAAGCCTTCCTAATTGCCCAGTTGTTGTCTTTACAGTGCCTACACATTTTCACTTCCCCTGTGTCATAAGACCTTAAAAATTTTAGAAGAACATAAAGCTTAAGCACCTGTTTATGCTATCAGAATATGGACAAAGTACAAGCCAACATACTCTGCTTTTTTGCATGCATGTTGAAAAGAAGGGTGGAAATAACATAATGGGTAGCTGCTAAATAACAGAGTTGATAAAGGGAACCAGAACAGACACTGTGAGCACATTTAAATTAAAACTCATACGGACATCCTGTGACATTGCCAGGACTTTAACACAAGGTGAAATGGGGTTTAGGTGAAACTCCATTGCAACTCTGAAGAAATCATAGAATACAGCAATGCTACCTTTAGAATTGACTGAAAAAGGAAGGAAAAAATGAAATGAAAATTATTGCCTTTACTTTTCTTCTCCTGTGTTGAAAATCTGTACTGATATTGCAAGTGCATCCTTTCTCATTTGAGCAGGCTAAGGGTGAAGGATCTTTAGCACTCACTCTCAGTAGATTTTATTCACTTGCACATCACATTCTGCCAGTGGTGATGCTCACTGGGACTCAGTATGTCAGAGCCATCAGCAAAAGCAGAACAAAATGCTGCACTTCTTAAAAACCAGTAAATAATTTTGGATATCAACAAAAATATCCCCACTAATTGGGCCTTCATGTCCATACCTGGGGACAGAACAGTGCTATAGATCCTTGAATCCCCAGCGGTGCACTGCACCTCTTACATCAGAAAACAGAAATGATGAGTTTCTCTTGGTCTCAAGAACCCATTCCTGTATGACCACATTTCTTGGTAACACCTGGAAGAAAAAAAGATTATAATTTTCTAATATACTTATTACATGATGTAAACAATTATACTGCACATGTGAATTAAAACCAGTCTCTATTTGGACAGGATTCACCTCTGTCTCCTCCTCTATACCTTGCTGTTTACTGAGACTTTGCTCCTTTCTTCATCTTCTCTTTCCTAGGCAAACAAGCCTCAAGGGCCCTGTCCCTCAACTTCAGAGCTTAACAATTACCTGTCACACTCACTCCAGGTATCCCCTTCCATCCACCTTTACCGGTGCCACTTTATCACTTTCCTTCCCTTTTCAAGACCAAAGCCCAACTTCCCCTGATCTCCATTCCTGACGCTCTTACAGGTCCAACACAGTTACAGCCCAAAGGGAATGATGACCAGGGAGATATGGAAAACCCCATCAGACCAGGAGAGAGGCATGAGAAAGCAAGCAGAAGAAAAAGTCTGAGCTGCCCAAGTGCTTTCAGATGGACAACCTGAAGAGCCAAAAGTGGGGACAGGGATAAGACATGAAAGGTTAGAGATCAGATCAGGTCAGTGCTGCTCTTTCCATGTAATGGACCCATTTCTTTTTTAATTTTCAGTTCTGCTTCCATGTGATAGTGTGTTATATTCAGTCATTAAAAGCTGAGTGCGTTTTTATAGCTGCTATCAGAATTGAATTTTATCTCCCTCCAAAAAGATTTAATAAATTAAATTTCAAAGGTAAAAATAATCACTTACTACCATGCACATTCCCCCATTTTCACTGTGAAAGAAATTCATCAACAAGGAAGTTTTCATTTGATAATCAATATCCATCAAATTCTGAACTTCAGCTTCAAGTCAAAGGCTATTAATATTCGAATTAGCAACACATCCCTGTTCTCCCTGGGTCTCAGGGCCTAAGCATTTGCATGAATCACTAATGCACTGAATTGTTGATTCAGATCAACAAAGCTTTCAAATGCACTGTCTTGTTGATAACCTCTATAAAACACACCCATAGCTCAGAAATGCTGATCCACACTAATGCACTTACTTCCCAGTACTTAACTATATAGTCTAATAAAAATATTAATGCACTGGAAGTGCTGATGCAGCCCCATTAGAGCAAGATTTCCTCCCCATAGAAGCATCCCGGTTTTCTTCCCTGTGAGCTGTGCTTTCAGTAAATGTTAGGCTGGAGCATACCAAGGAGGAGAAAATATTAAGCAGTTCTGTCCTCATCAGTCAAACAAGGTTATGGGGATTCAGAAATTAAGACGTGCTTCTTGCCAAAGAGGCAGGGTTAGAGAAATAGAGAACGAAGTATCCTGGTAGATGAAGTAGAGAAGGGACAAATGTTGAGGTAACTAAGCTCTAGGATAGAACCAATTTTATTCTTCTTTGATGTGGTTGCATATGTCAGGCTGTACTTCCTAGAGATCCAGAATTAAACAATTCCCCAGGTGAGTCAGGAAGGACCCTGGTGGTCTGGAAAAGATGCTGAACTACTACCACTGACTTCAACTGGTGTGACACACATTGGTCCACACATTCCTCTCTCTTTGGTCCACACATTCCTCTCTCTCACAAAGGTTGCACAGATTTGGGAACAGAAGCTTCTTATAAGCTAGAGCACTATTTTAAACACTAGTGGGGATTAGAGAGAGCCAGGTACAAGATGATGTACGACAAACATGGTTCTTATAAGATGGTCTTTATATAGCGTCACAAATATTAGGAATTGAATATTAGGAAAAGTATCCCAGAAGGGATATGTCCTGTTGTGATGACATGATGTGGGGGAAGAACAGCTGACTGTAAACCTGAGCAGGTTCTCCAAAGTCTGAAGCTCCCCATTTGAAGAATGAATGACTTGAAATAGGCAATTCCACTTTTCCATTTTCAAAGAAATTGTTTATTCTTCACCTTGGAAGGTGATGTCAAAGCCAAATGCAACTGCCAATTTTCAGTTCAGCTTAATAGTATACCTGTGATCACTGGGTGTATATATTTGTAAATAAAAGATACCTGATGAATCAAATGAACATGAGGGTTAGTCTAAGCAAGTAAATTGCTTCTAGAAAGTGTCATTAAAGTAAGGAAACTGGACACACCAAGGTAGTAATTTCTAAACATATTTGAACTGAGATACGTACTAAAAAATACCCACCAGACACTAAAGTACACCAACCCCACCAGCACTAGAGAATGCTGGATCAAAAATGACCTAATAACTACCAATATGTTCTAATATCCAACTTGGACTCCTTACACTTAAAAATATTAGTGTGTTACTACCAATTTATTAATCTACTTTTAATGCACAGAGGTTTTTGTTGTTATCACTATACCCATTTGTACGTGTCTGCAAATGTCTGTACCTGCTGACCAAGGAAAAAACCCTCTCCTGAAAAAAAAGATAATTAGTCTTGCACAGAACTGACACCTTAAACTTAGGAAAAGCTCAGAAAGGCAGAGGTGAGAAAAACATGTAGCAGAGTAAATACTAAGACAACAACGCAGGTTCATCTTACGGGCAATTTATCCTTCTATGAATCCATCCTGTCTGTGGAATACAATTAAATTTGACTTCACTTGACAGCACTGCATTGAAGCTTCAGAGTAATGCATTTCAAAACACATTTATGGAATAAATTAAGTACCCTTATAGGTGTTCATACAAATTCTTCTTCTATGTAGGTTTTCACTGAACACATAAAGTTGGGAGCAGATCTGTAATTACCATATACCAAGTATATTTTACTCAGTTAAATTTAATGGATTTGCTATAGAAACTGATTTACTGACCCTACAATTTGTTTCATTAACTGGTTAAAGGCTGGAAGGATGACACCTATACTGCTATTTTATGCTTTTGTGCATTCCACAAAATGTTAAAAATACAACTATATAATTAGAGATGGGTAGAAGGAACTTTAATGTCACTTGATACTCATGACTAATAATGCCACACAGAGAGATACATGGGAAAGACAGGAATGAAAATGGACTGTCATCCTAGAGTATACTTATCATTAATAATTTGTTCTTCTGAATGCTCCCACAAGCACAACTCCTCACTTACAGTCCAGTAGTTCCTTTTAAAGGAAATCCTGAGAGTATTTTATAAGAAAAAGTAAATTTTGTAGCTCACATATGAGAATCAGTACTGATATGACAAAACAAAACAAAACAAAACAAACTAAAACACCTAAACCAAAATTAGGCATTGCCATTCTGAAAGCTGGAAGAACTATGAGATGCCAAGCAAACGGTCATGCTAAAGCATTCAAGCAGAAAAGACACAGAAGAGAATCTCTACCAAAGAAACACAGTGCAATAGGGAAAACAGAAAGTAGAACAAACACAGGTAAGGATGATGGAAATGTGAAATTATTTCTGAATAGTTATAACCATCCTTTAACTTAGAGCTTCTTTATTTAATAACATCTGTTGATTTTACTGTGAATTGCATGCTCTGGCCAGGAAACTACTTTTTGATTTCAGACTGACTGCTTATTTCCTCTGCAAGACCTCTGGTCTGTCAGGAAAACAACAAATGTCTTGGGGAATAAAGAACCCCTTAAGATCAAAATTATAGACTTCTGTAAAAGCCCAACGTGCCATTTAGCTTTACATATTTAGAAAAGGACACAACAGCACGAGTAACAACTTTAAACAAAATTTGCTTTATGTCTGCCCTCTCAAGTTGACTTCTGACAATGTCAGCAGCAGCAGCAAGCTTGGAGGAACTGATGATGAAAAGTTTTAAAGGGCTACCATGCACAGGACAGGAGTGTTCCCAGCAGCAAAGGAGAAAATATTCAAATTCCAGAGACTTTAACATACTAGAAGCATGCCTCTAGCCATGCTGTTTTGGAAAACTTCAGTCTTGACAGTTCAGGCATTTCCCAGAAGGAGCTTAGAGAAAAATACATTGTTTTGCTCATATTCAAAAACAAAAGAAAAAAAAATATTTTCTTTAAGAAGCTCTAGATGTGCAGTGTGGAACTGCAACTTGGCAAGCAAATAGCTTTCCAAGAATAACAACTCACAAGTCGCTGGAAAAACTGGAGCCAAGTCCTCCTTAGCAAAGATCTTGAAGCTTATTGCAGCTGACTGTGCTGAAAGCTCCATTCACCCTGAGCAGGCTGCAGCCTGGGCTGCAAGGGGCCAGCCAATGTTTTTCTACAAATGCAGATTACTTCTCACTCAGCATCAAAAGCACATAAACAGTTTCTTTTTTCTCCTCAGACCCTGGCAGGATTGGAAAAAAAGATAAGGTATAAAGATATAAACAATGCCACAAGAAGGTGATCAGCATGAAAAGCAAAGAACCTTTTCAATTTGTGAAGATGAGAAAAGGGAACATTTATACATGCTAAAAAAAACCTCTGGACCTCCAAAGCTTGGAATGGAATCTAAAATTTGAGCCACAGCATTTCAGAAACACCCTTCCTGTTAGTAAATAGCTTTGTAGCATATTTAAAAATGTGTGTCTTATTCCTATTTCCATTAAAAACCCCAAGCTTCTAATATTTCAGTTACTCCATTAACCAAATTGGTAGAAAACTGATGAATGTGAAGCAGCTTCCTCATTAATACATGATAGAACTGGCACTATTATAGGATGTAAGTACTAAATCTTCACCATAAGTCATTTAACACAAAAATGTCAAGTTACTCCATTTCTGGTGTATCCTAATTTTAAAGCACTTTACAGTTTTATTATCATTCTTTGGGGATTTTTTTTGGCACATAAACTGACACGGAGAATGCTGGTATTTATGCACAGTTTTATGAAGATAATGAAAACATTGTGTTTGCCTTTATTCTGGGACAGGAAAATGACAGACAAAAAAATTGTGTCATTTCAATTCAAAGAGCGGGAAATGACCCAACTACAAAATGACCAACACTACAAAAACATAGTGTTTTATCTCAAGTATTTACAAAATGGGAAAACTGGCTACCTCTGACTTACCTCCAGCTCATCTGCTGGTGTCTGGCACCCAATTCCTCAAGCGTGCCAGCCACATGTACTCAAACATTTACAGTTTTTACACCTAGAGCTAATGTGAAAGATGCAGCTGCTGAAAGCTTTAAGAGCAGGAGGTGTGAAACAGTAACAATATCACATTCTGAAATTGCTGTTTATGCATTACATTTAAGAAAAAAATAAATAATCAATTCACTAACTTTTAGAGAGCCTTGAAGCACAAGTCCCCTCTACCAAGTGTTCACTCTTAGCAGTTTTAAGTACTTTTTAAGGTTACACATGTGTATATGGACGACTGCAAGTACACTGACAATTCAGCCCTTGAATGTATCAATGCAGCTACTGGCTTGGTATTTTATAATGTAGACATGGCTTACTTTGAAACAGAGAGGTTGGATTAAATGTTGTTCTTATCCCGTGTGCTCAAAGAAGCATGCTTTAACACAGAGCTTCAAAACAGAGTACACAATATTCAAAGGAATATAAATTATTAAAGTGGTTCGGTTACAAACATGGTTTTAAAAACACTAATCCAGAGTGCTTAAGTTACACTCTTCCAGTTTCTGCATTGGTATACAAATACAGCTGACTTGATTTTCAAATGGAATCAACATCTAAAACATCACACCAAACCCTCTGGTTTTATAGCACTTCATTTACTACGGAAATACACCCACAGCTGACTTTGGGCCAAATTTCTGAGAAGAAACATTACTTGCTCTTGAAGGACAGGAAAGATTCTGCTTTTTGGTGCCACCCAATGGACAATATTAACCAGGAAAAAAAAATTGGAAACTGAGGCAATTATGGTTTGATCCAAAGAGCTTGAGATTACTGCTGGAACCACAGAGACACCTGAGCCATAGGGAGGAAGGCAGTAAAGCAGTGTTTCCACTGCCAATCCCATGAGGCAGTTGGTTGAAGATGTACAGACAAACACCACCTTTCCTGTGGATCGTCCTCCACCCCGAAATGTGGATATCTACAAGCATGGAAAACATCTTGTGACTCTTCCTTCCCCTATGTATAACGTGAGCTTAAAGAGAAGATAAACAACAGTTCTTTGCCATAAGCAGATGCCATCAGACAGGACAACAATCTTCATTGTATCATCAAGAAGACCTTAATTTCTGCCCCTGCCTACACAGCAATTTTGGTAAAAGCAAAACTGTGTTGTGGTCAGTTTTATGCTATGATAGCAAACTTGTTCAAAGAAGGATCCTTAAAATTACTAATGAGGAAATTCAGAGGTGTAAGACAAGTCTAAGACAAACTCACTGGTCCTTTTCTGTTCTCTCTCTCCTTTCAAAGAACAGATTTATTAAGGCACAGCCCAATAGTCTAGGTTAATTACTGGGAAAAGGGCAGGGCACAATATATCAACTGAACGACTTTCTACCTCATTAAAGGTGAAAATAAAAGGGATTTGAGCAACAGTAGCCTCTTGTGCTCCTGCTGATGGGATTTGTGATTTGCTATTGATTGTCCAAGTGGAGGCACTTAGTTATCCTTACCTTACAGAAAGGGCATTTTGTCATTAAAATGAGTGACACAAAAAAATCCAACACAAAAAACCTCAGCCATAGCTGAAGTTTCAGGGGATAGGTAGATACCTGGCACTAAAACTCCTCCCTTATTGACTATTACTTTTACAGGGCATTCCTTAGCAATTCTGCTTTAACTGATACGGAAAAATTAGGCAGAGGACAAGGCACATCTGACTTCCAAGCTGGAAGGTACTCTAGCCCTTCAAAGGCAACTAAACCAAATAAAGTTCTAAAACTGGTGTTCTAGTATCTTAATTCCTGACCTGCTTCAATTAAATGTGGAATAATGAATATGAAATACAACTCCATGAATTAAATTAAATTACTTCAGTTGGAGCCCATGTGCTGACATAAACAAATATGTAGGGGGAAATGTGCACATTAGAAACAATCAGAGGTAGTCCTAAAGCCAATACAGGCAACTCAGAATTAGAGGAAGAAAGGCAGAAAGATCTGGAAACTCTCAGTTCCCTGGCCAGAAGTACTGGGCCTTATAAATCTTCCTCTCTGGCTCTGATGTACAATTTCTCTAACAAAGTTTTCTCTGAGAAACAGACATAGCTTTATCGTCTTCGTGATCTCAGTTTCCATAAAATCAAGACATCTTCTTTTAGAGCAGTCTCCTTCAACTCAGGACCTGCACATTCCTTAACTGAGGAAAACAGCAGAACACAGCATGATACTGTCAGTCTTGTATTGCATATCAGCCCACCAGCCAAGCTGCAGGTCTGAACTGCTGGCCCAAACTATTAACCCTGAATCTTTGAAAACCTCTGATGAGCAAAACCTTGTTCTGCTTGAATACCCTGCAGTATTTTCCTTCTGCATTTATTTTTAGTTTCCTGTAAATTAATTTAAAATAATACTTTTGCTCTGTTTGTATTCAATTAATTAGATTATGAAGTTTCTGGCACAAAATAGCGAGTTGAAATAGGAGCTTAGTAACAGATAAAATACTGCTCTTTCAGGCATTACTTTGTCACAGACCTAACAAATGAAGACAAATTCAAACAACACCTAAGTGTTGTTTTTTTAATGGCTAAGGCAATTACAGTATTAAAAGAAAGCACAGTACGAAAGGCAACCACTGAGCAAGAAATATGTCAGCTCAACAGACCCATCATCAGCTATCTTGGGCAGAAACAGGAAGCTCCCTGGAAGCCCCTGGCACTCTCAGAAACCCTGCACATGTTTTTCTGGCTTGGCTTCCTTTGTCACTACAGAGCTAATTGTAAAAAAAGGTCAGATTATTTTTGTGCAATTTCAAATTCAGAGCTAAAGCTAGTACGTGTTGTTAATCAAGTAAATTGCTAATGCCTCATTCTGCAAAGTAAATTACTTAAGTTATATCTCTTTCTGTAGGTCTGGTTAAGGACACAGAAGACAAATGGCTTTTCAGCATTTAAAAAATTGAAAGAATATATTCTTCATAATTCATGTGTGGCACTAGGAGGGCGGGCTGAATGCTTGGTTGCTTTTTAAAAGGTCACGCATAGAAGGGCATGCACCTAATCTGCTCCCCTATAAGCTGTCTTAATTCTGAAGTTCAGTTTAGAGCAAATGTAGCTTACACAATGCACAACTATCTGAATCTCTACAAATAAAAATCACCAACTGAAATCCACAAAGAGGCATTATCTGTTGAAACACCCTTCACAGCACAGCATAGAAGAACTGGCAAAATGTCTGCAATCAGCTGAGATTCCCAAAGTGGATGAAGAACTAAGTGTTTAAACTAATGTTTTCGGTGTTCTGTAGGTGCTGCACACTTTTTGTTCTCATGAGATTAGTTGACAAGGCTGGATCTAAAACAACTATGTAAGAGAAAGCCACATGGTTTCACGTGCAAGATACCTAAGATGCTAGATAACTGAAGGGTGAAAATTCTCTCACTTATCCTTACACTAAACCCTTTCTCTTGACCATGGACATGTTTTACTCTTTTCCCGACACACATAAAAGCAAACAATAGAAAATTTAAAATCTCCAAACATACTTTGATTTACTATTCTAAATTGGCTGCTGGAGGCTCCTCACTTTGAGTGATCCAGACTATTGATGGCCAGTCATACTGTACTTTAAGCAGCATTTACACATTTTCAGATCTAATTTAAAATCAGAGAACCCCTTCAAGCTTCCCCTAGTATGAAATCCAGAGGGTACCAGTACATAGCAACTTGCTCAAAGATTTAACACAGACTCGACACTTTGTATACAGAGAATTCCTCTTCTTCCTCTGCAACTGGAAACACAAAATGTAAATCTGCTTGCTAAAACAGTTCAACAAAATAGATAACTATCCATCTTGCACCCAAAGGGCTAATGGGATTTGAAGAGTTTACTGTACTTTCAAATTAAAAGCATCTGGAGCAAAAAAAGGCCTTTATCCCCTCGTGTCGGAGTTCAGTAAAGAGAGAGGTCTGTCAGAGCAACTGTCTCTCTCACCACAGGCTGCGTCTGCAGCAGACTTCCTTGTCCCCTCAGAGTAATGGCATAGTGCACTTTCTCCAAAACAGCTGAGGTTTCTGCAGAATGAGCCCAGAGCACGTGCTGAGCAGTGTATGAGCTGTCTATCACTACCCTGAACACTGGGAAGTCGACATGCTAACTGTACAAGTAAAACTCCAGGCATGATTTGCTTGTATCATTTCATCTTTATGTCAACCTGCTCGCTTCCTGCTCTCTATTCCTTTGCTCATCTGCTACCTCCTCTCCTACACAAGTACCTCCTACTTGTGTAGGAAGTACACAACTAAAATAACAAGGCATAGGCTCCATGACCATTCCCATCTCTTTGCTTTCATACCTGTCCCATCTCTGGACCATGAGTACTTTCTTATCTCAGTAGAAAATTAACTCTATCGATAGCATCTGGTACAAGAGGATAAAGCAACTAATGGGAATTTTACTTGCTATCTACACCTGTATAGTGCTGGAGATGCTTATTGCTCCTCTTCTTACAGATGGGTCTTACAGAGAGCAGAAGGAAGCACATACTAAATAAAAAGCAATTTCATAGGCTAAGATAGTATAAATTGAGTCTTAAAACATATCATCTTGGAAGCCTCTTTGGGTAGAAACACACACTTATTTCTACAAACCTATGTCTGCTAACATTTGTAGCCTGATGTGATGCTATCTGCACATCTCCAGACACTAACACCATAAAAATAAGTAATTACAGTAAATAGTGCAGAGGTTTTTGGAACAGCAGGGAAGGAATAAGCTGAGATAGATGTGCAGGAAGAGCGCTAGGAAGTTCTGCAGCAAGGACTGAGCCACCTGCTGACTACATAAAAGAGAAACCTCTTAAGAGGCAAATACAGTCAGAGAAGCAGTAAGTACAATTAAAGTTTTTCTGCCTTCTAAAAACCCGTAAATACTGCTTTCATTACTATCCTAACCACTACCTACATACACAGGTAGGAATCCTTTAAGTCACAAACATATGCAAGAGACAGTGCATAAAATCTAAAGGGAACATACATTCAGACTTTGAAATAGCCTGAGTAGTTCCTCTTTGTGACGGCAGTGACAGTCACATCCAGCTAACAGCTTTCCTACTGCTAAAGACATTGGCCCCCATCACTGTCAGAGACAAATCAAATCCAAGCAGATTACAGAGGAGCTGCTTAGCTTCTGTGAATGCACAGTGACCCAGCTCAGTTTACACCTTAGGCTCTATAAGCCAGGTAAAACCACCAGCAGTAACAGAAATAGAAGAAATGACTGAAGAAGACAGAAAAGAGGAGGGAGGAAGGGATATCACATTCACAGGTTTTACATTGAGTTAATGCTACCCTTAGATAGCTTACAGAGGCAGCCACACCTGAGCTTTGCTTCCCTCTCACAACAAAGTGCTTCAAGGTGCCCAGAAATATTTGTCAGATACCAGACATGAGATGGATTTTATGAAGCTTTGAAGGGAGGTGGAGAGCGCAGGAGGAAATGAGGTGCTAATGCTGATCATAACAAAAACTGCTGGAGCCAGCCATAATGGGACAGAGGGAGCGTGTCTGAGGGGAAAATGAAGGTGTTAACGGATGCATCACGCTACATCAATGTCAGAGACTGCCTGGTGCCTCTGAGCAGCTCACACACACAGCTCTTTGCAGTTATGGCAGCTCTCTGCACCCTCTCAAAAATTATACAGCAAAAGCTTTCATGAGACAAATCT
Source organism: Myiozetetes cayanensis (assembly GCF_022539395.1). Taxonomy (NCBI): domain Eukaryota; kingdom Metazoa; phylum Chordata; class Aves; order Passeriformes; family Tyrannidae; genus Myiozetetes; species Myiozetetes cayanensis. The sequence goes on along the minus strand of NW_026087853.1, from coordinate 44,957,247 downwards.
GTGGCAAGGTTGTGGGAAGAACAGAACACAGAGATGCACTTTGTAATAAAGGTATTCTTTTACTTACCAACTTTGTTTCCAATTTTCGCTTAAGATGAATACATTGGAGGGAATGAAGATAATGGAAAGGCCAGGAGTTGTGGTTAACACAACACTTCCCAAGCATCAAGTAACTTGGCCATCTTCAGCAATACAGAAACAAGATGTATATTCTCCTTTCTCCTAATACGTGTTTTTAAGTGCCCCATCATCTGTATTTACACAAGGTCCACAGCCATTCCCCTTTGGACAGGAGAGTAAGGAGAGATTAAAGAGGCACAGTAACACTCTTAAAACATATCAAGTAAATAAAATGGCTTTATAAAAGCTCAGGCAGTGATTATTCTTCGCCAGCTAACTTCTATTTCTGTCTAGAGTAGCCTGTCATTTTTATTATGCTGAACAGATTAAGGGGGCAAAACCTTACTTGTGTCCCACCTGCCAGGAAACCTGGCTGATCTGTACCAGAACGAGCCTCTCGGTGCTTTTGAAGAACTCTAAACAACACCTTGTAAGAGCTGTGCTTCTGAGGGAACACCAGATCTCTGGTGCAGTTTTGCTTTGTCCCCTCCAGTGCATATGACTCCTTACAAGACAATCAGGATCCTGTTCTTTCTTTACTCAGATGGTACAGTGTACCTAGACAACACCCATAATTTCTTGTAAGGGACTATATGTTGCATCCAAATTAGATTATTTTGCCTCATTACCAGGTTTTTGGTAAAACAGAGGAGATAAACATGAACTGCTAGTCTTTTACACTGTGAGGAATACATTTTCCCAAGTGTGCATACAAGGCATATCCTAACACACAGTCACAGGGACACTGGTTCTTAGGCATGTGTTCACTTGCTGAGTTCACATGCCACTTGTTCCTCGCCTACTTACCATGACATCCAAACACCTCACAAAGGCACAAAGATGCCAAGTAGAAAGGACACAACCTGATCAATGAGAAGTGTTAAGCACAGCTGAAACATTATTATTAGGAATAAGGGTCTTTAAGTCTCAGTGAAGTTACTAGCACCCTAGTACACTAAAAATGCATTTCTAACAGCCCTTCCTTGTGAAACACAGTACACCACTGCACAGCAGGGACTGGCACATCCAAAGCCCTGGAGAAGGAGCCGTGGTCCCTGAGCCCTTGGGTGAGGCACTACCAGCAGCAGGTGGTGTTGGACTTCTCTGATGGGTGTACTCACAGAACACCTGCCAGATGCAATTTGAGATGTGCCTGGACTACAGACTTTGGTAAGTGTAAGCTATGAAGTAGGCTATTAAGTAATAAAGTATTTCATGAAGTATAAAACGCTGCTTTGGTGTCTGTATTGCTAATATATGCTGCATCATTACACCAACTTTTTATTCCATCCATGCACTGCCCTTAAATTAATAAATTGAGCCTCAAAAATTTGCACAGGTAGATACACTAGCTTGCTGATTAATTATACTTGTAGAAGGGATGGCATCTGGGATCTTAATGAAGTCTGGAAAATTATTACTTTTCTAATTCCAAGGTGAGGAAATAGTTAAACAAGGATTTTATTCAGAACTACACATTCCCATGCATTAAGATGACTTTATGTAACTGCCAGGCCCAGCCTTTTTAGTGACCAAGAGTTACAACTGTCTAATATACCTGAATAAATTTGACACAAGAGTGGTCTCAGGCACTGCCATAAGGTTTATGTATGCTTGGGTGGTACAATCTGCATTTCTATATCTTGAAATATTTAGGTTCATCAATAAAGCTAAAGGGCAGTGAATTAAAAATCAATACAAAGGCAGACTTCTTAAGGCAACACAGAGGGAGTTCACGGAATACAAAATTGCTAGAATTTGTTAAAGACAGGCACGAATAGTGAATTTTAAGAAGGAACCTCACATAAAATAGGTAGTAAAAAAAAATAAATCACACTTTGGAGTATGAACTGACAGGTACAAAGGTCATGAAGTAACTCCTCTGCCTTTTCAACCTTAAGTAAATTACTGCACACTTGATTAGATAAATTAGTGAAAGGAGCTGTGGGTCACCTTGATACAGCTCCATTGCTGCCACAGGAGCTGTACTGATACGCCACAGGAGGCAATGAGCTAATTCAATATGGCAAAGTGGGCATTAACAGAGCATTGTTTCCTGTTATGATACTGACATACGGAAGCTTGCAAAGCATTCCTCACCCTTCCCAAAGCGTAGAGAGGGAAGCAGTAGGTTTCTGTCTGCCTTGTGAGTGCAGTGACCTTGGACAACCTTCAGAAAAAGTAACTACGTACAAGACTATCTGTGACATAGTGATGGAAAGAAATTCCTCAGACTTAACGCTTTTAGAAGACAGAAAAAACTGTCTTCTGAATGAGAAGGAAACCCTCTACCAATACAAGCAGTGAAAACCACGTTTCATTTCAAATTAAAGCTCTCTTTAATCTCATCTGAAAACTGGTGTCAGCACAACTCTAAACAGAGAATACTGGACTGCAGCTAGTTAAGGGAAACCTCATTCCAATTACTTATGCCACTCTGAAAAGCTGTTAGGATTATTTTATCCACCATCCCCTGTGCCTGTCGGCCAGTGCCTTGTTTAAAGAGAACTTGCAGGCAAAACAAAAGAAGTAAAAAAAAAGAAGTAAAGAAGTAAAAATAATTTAAAGACATCCTTAAATCCTTCCCATGTTACATTCATAGGATTGACTACACTAATACCTAATATAAGCTGCTTAACAAGGCTAACATGAACTAGATAATACCAGATACCTAATCAGATGGCAGCTGTTATCTCTAGCCTTTTTCCTAACAAATCTGACTCTGGACACTTAATACTTTAAAACCTTGACCAGTTCAGGGATGGAATTTTAGCATCCTCACTGTCCCTGCACCCTGTTCATCAGGTTTTTCTGATTTCTTCTTCCTTGATTTGACAATTGTAAAACAAATCATTATTGAATCTCACTGACCTGTAAACGTTGGAATGGCAAACTGACAGCACTTACAGAACCTCTACAGCAAAACTTCATAGTGCCTGACTGGTATATTTGTACAGTCATCAGCAGAGGGAAAACCTCTGGTTTTTTTCACTCACTCAGTGAACAAAACTGGTAGAAGTAAAAATTTTAGGAATACTAGAGTTTGCTAATCAAATACGCAACTTTCCAAACCCAGTATTTTCCATGAAAAACTGATCTGCTGAAAAATATTATTATTGTTGTTATCACCATCAAAGGAAATTTAAGGTAAAATACCTCATTAGAGAGTTCCTTGTCCCAAAAGGTGTTTGTAGAGGGATTTTTTTTACAGTGAACTAACCCAAAATGTTACTTGAACTTGGACTGAGAAATTACTAAACTCTATGTTCGTAACACCATGTTGATTTTTGTAAATTAAGGTATGGGCCCACATTTTCTAAAATAAACTGAATGGCTCAGAAGATTACATTTCCTATAATGCAATGCAGATCTTCCTCTGAGGGATCTGTACGATATATTATATACACTGCATAATTTTGAATAATCCCTGGAGGTGTAGTCCAGAAAAGCAGGCCAACCCAAAAGAGAGAATGGAAAACACATCATGCTTCTTAACTGCAACCCCCATCTTGTGTGTAGCTTAAATACTTAACATGCTCAAAATGAAACACTGCAGAAACCAACAATAATAGAAATTAAGCATTTTCAACCTGAAAAGTGCTAAAAGATTTTAATTAAAGAAAAGTCAAATTGACTGTTTTGGAATATCCACTATGTTAAAATTTCACATTTTAGTACCAGCCTGGAACAAACTCAAATATTGAAATGCAGGCATTCCCACTGTGATGAAAACTTCAAATTTTGCCTAGCTATAATCACAGCTAATTCCCTTTTTTAATTTCAAAGGCAAAACTGAGGTTGTGTAAGGAGAGTAATTTGCCTTGGTTATTTTTCTTTTAAAAAGACTCAATTTTTCTGAAATGTGAATGCCTCCAGTGAAGTTTAGAGAACTGCTATTTAGATGATAATACAAATGTATACAGATATATCAAGGCACGGAGCTCAGACAGAAGTCAATAGGTCATCTACAGAAGTTCGCATCACATTAATGAGTCATATCAACACTGATCTATGTCAACAATACTACCACTTCCATGGCAAAGTTATGATCAGATAGTTCACCTGGACTGTAGAATATAACAGAGAGAATGTCAGTGAAACTGCGACACTTAATTCCTCCTCTTCTGAACCGTCCATGCACCACCACTCACTGAGATGTGCTTTTCTGTGTTCATTAGGCAGAGCTTGCCCATCTTGCCCCACATAAATATTTCTCTCAGGTAGCAACTGATGGTACAGACAAACCTACAAGAATGGCACACGAGTGACAAGCTGGGTTATTCCTAACAAAACATTCAAGTGCTGATTTCAGGGAGAAAGAGAACACTATGTATTTCTCATGGATGAGCAGAGAGAGATGCTCCCCAAGCCCATAAGACATCTTTTCCATTCCTCACACTCCCATTAGCACAAGACTAGCACAGCATTAAACAGAAGTTTCTAAGAGCTACCCAGACTCCACCACGTCCAGAAGCATGATGATGGTCTTAAACAGTATATTAAACCCTCTTTCTTGACCTCGTTTAGTTGTCACAAATGGTTAAACGTGACAGGTTTGATGCTACATTGACTGAAATACGAAGTTGTAATTTTCATATCACAGAGAAAACTAAAACTTTCAGTTTTGCAGTGTTCAGTCTCATGTTCTATAAAGCTTCTGTTCTCAGGAAGTCATGGCTTGCCTTGAAATTGCTACCCAGGGTAGCTTTGGAAGTGATGTGGCATTTTAATCCCTCCTGTGTAGGCACAGAAAAGGCATGTGAAAAGCATGTAAGATAACTGATGGCAGCATAGCCCACTCCAAAAATACCTTCACTGAATGGGCCACTCTAGGCCCACTCAGTTCTGCATGGTTATGCTTCCTGTATAACATACAGGTAAACCTGGCAAGCTGAACAGAATTTGCCATTGTTTTGCATATTTGGCAGACCACAAGGGAAGCTCAGGCCTTGCATCTGTTACCCATCCCCTCTTTCCAAGAACTGCCCCACTAACACCTATAATAACTGCCAGAGCAAAAAGCCACCAAGATCACCCCATCATGATGGCCACAACCACTAATATAGCTTTCTTCCTCCATCTATTAGCTGTATGAGCTTCAGTCAGCCGTATTCCTGCATCCTTATCCCTGCCCACACCAGTGTCAGCATGATGAGTCAGCCACTATTGCACTACCTCATGCCAAATAGTCCTTTGTAACACTAACCCATGTGTGGGAAAGCTCATCTTGATCCTAGCTGTTAATCAGATTACACCCTGAAATATTAATGTGCTAATGTTTGCACTGTTACACACGTTTGCATCACTGGGGGACAGTGCCATTAACAGCCTGTCACACACTCATCAAGGTAGGGAAAATTTTTCCTCTGACTGAAGAATTTGTCCTTTGGGGATTTTAATGGCTGTGTGGCAGGTTCCTCACTGCACATTTCTGCTGACAGGCCGTGCTCAGGAAGCACCACAAGAAATAGTACTGCTCCCCTATCTCCATTTCCTCATGTATTATGACCTAGCTGTGCTACGTCAACCACATTTACCTATTGCGAGAAAACATCTAACACAAAATGGTATCATGTGAGCCAAGAGAGGACTGGAGAAGCAACAAACTGAAATTGGAGGTAGTTGATTAGCACGAGCCCACAGTGGCTCTTACTCTCCCTACCTTTTTTAAAAAGCCTGGGAAAAAGGCACGAATCAGGCTGATAAACACAACAACCACTCACCTTCAGGTTACCGGTTCCAACTAAATCCTGAGTCTAAAGCAGCAGAAAGTCTCTGTTATTCCCTGGAGGTTATTTGGTGGTTTATAAGAGACTTTCTAGAGATAAGTTATACTCTATGGAGCATTTCCTTACTGCCAAATAAATGCCCATCCAAAAGCAGCACTAAAGAAAGGATAAAACACATGGGACCATCACATTGTCATGGTCCATCTACACCAAAGCTACCTTACCAGCAGAACAAGGGAAAAAACAACCTCCTGTAGAGAACTTTATGGGCTGTTAAAATTTCCCTTTTTTTCTTTTTACAAGTCAGACTTACAGCACCTCCTGTGTGACTGCTTTCTCATAGAAATACTTCTATTTTACAACACCCTTTCTCCTGCATTGCTTTACTCTGATGTATTTACGGGCCCCACTCCTCCCCACTACACAGTCACCGGACTTTTCTGACAAAGGGGTGGGAAAATGCATCTCCTGAAAACAGCCGTGCTGTTATTGTGGAGCAGGTAGCACAGTTAAACAACATGACAGCCACAGAGGAGGCTTTCAGCAATGAGCATTTCTGATGCTGTAACACCGACACTGATTACTGACAGGTACCCGAGGCAACACCTGAGTGCAACAGCTATCTCCTGTATCTGAAGATCACTGAAAGGTTAGAGCTTCAGGGATACAAATATACATATGCACCACAGACAGGAATTTCTGCCAAACTTCTGTGCAACACAAGCTGGCGCTGGCCAGGAGACCCAGACAAGGCAATGGAGCCAGACACTGTCCTCAGTGCCACACCACCACATCCCAGTGGGGTGTGCAGAGCAGGCTGGGGACACCAGAGTGTCACTGGCCACTACAAATGACATGAGGTGATGCGAGAAGCCTAAAGTCCACTCAGGAAATCCAGTCAGGACCTGCAGGAGGTGGGCTGAAGACACGGCACCCGACATCAGGCTACGGTGAAGTGAGGGATGGGAAACTGCTAACAACAGTGCCCATACAGGAAGAAAACCAGTTTCCAGATACAAAAAAAAGTCAGTCAACTGTATCCTGGGCTGGACACTGGGTCCCCCTGTGGGGCAGCCCCAGTCAAAATGGGGATGGGTGGCTGGGCAGGGCTAGCAGGGCCTCCTGTGCCCATCAAAATGCCTTGTGCACAGGTGTAGTAGTTTTAGTCTCAAAAGGTATATACAGCATGTGACAGGGAGTTATTTTGAAAGCTTCCCTCTATGTTTTGCACACACATCGAGAGGTGCCTGTTTAGAGCAGGCAACAAGTGCAGCAGCAGGACCAGAATTGAAGTTATTGGATTAGAGGCTCAGTAATTCTCCTTATTTCCTTCAGCCAGGTCAGAACAAACTTGTCTGCTCTTCTGAGAATTGTACTGCATTTGCAGGGCACCAGATCTCAGCCACTGCTTGCTGTGGCACCCTGCAAGGAACCAACACTGCACCTCAGGCTCCATCTGGGCGATCCCTGCAAAGGCTCTGTCAGTCTTCACTGGGTATCAGAATTGCCAAGTGTTACCTCTGAACAACAATGTAATTTTTATTTTGCCTTCATTTGAGACAGATTCACTTCAAACATAATTTTCTCCCCAAAACACCTAGTGAAAAGAAATCTGTAATAATGAATTGCTGGCGATGCATGTTTTTTCCATTCATACTTCTAATCAGGTTTCCAAACAGAGTGTTAGACCTCTGCTGGCAACAGCATGCCCCCTCAAAATCCTTCCACAGCCCTTCCTTTCTAACCTTTCCTCCTCTTTTTCTACTCATCAGGATTACACACAATATTTATGAACATAATTACCATGTCTCTTAAGAGACTAGCCGTCTGTGGAAACCGTAGTACACCAAGTCTGTATTTCACATAAGTCTCATAAATAAACCTGACTTAACTTACAATAGCCGCTTTCTCTGAAATATAAAACTTGCAGTCCAGTTTACAATTCCTTGCTGGCTGTTTTAAACATTGGGGTGTTTTTCATACTCATGTACATATTTTATGGCTACTGCTGCCTTGCACTGCAAAAAATAAAAAAGGCAGAGAACAGGTTTAATCTCCCCCAATTCAGTAGTAATAAGAGTTGAAAGAAATGTAAAGTAACAGCAGTGAATATACACTTGCTTGGAAAATTACTCTTGCTCCCATTATGCTTTGAAAGGCATATTAAAAAAAGTCTTAGAGGCTTCACTATTACTCATGCTCTAATGTGCTACACAAGAATAATTTCTGATATTGTCTATCTTGTAAAAAACTAGCTGTGGAGACATTAATAACATTTTGTGGTTAGAGAACTGGCCCGGGGACTCAGAAAATTAAAACCAGGGCTCAATATTTGACTGTAATGGATTTCCTGTACTTTGCTGGATATAGAATTTCACCCATAATTCTAATTAGTTATCTTCTACTTAATTCCTCTTCATCCTTAGTGAGCAGCCATATAGCTTATACATATGAATGCTAACCAAGCTATCTCTTGGATTACGCTCTTTGCCTACCTCCACGAAAGACCTCATCCAGAAAATCAAAATGCAGGAATATGAGTTCACATTTCCCTGCCTTTCTACCAACTGCGTGTTCCTGGCTTTGGCTCGCTCAGGTCAAAAAGCATGGGCACAGTCTGTTGGCTTTACTGAAACCTCCCATGGTGCACAGCCTCTGCCTGGCAAACTGTTCAGCACAAGTGTTTCTACAGCAGCTCACAGATCAACACTACTTTCATAAAGGGGTTGGGATAAAAGTCGAGTAACTGGTATCATTTCAAAAAGCAAGGATTTTCCAACACGAGCTACATTACAGAGACAGGGTAAAAAAACCCACCGTTTACAAAACATCTGTATGTCGAGCTGCATGTTGGGTGTGACCTCAATATGCACCTGTGTGCACACCTCGTGGCTTCCCCCTGAAATAGGCATTTGCAGAGGAAGAGCAATGGGTACATAGAACAGAATCACCATGTGCGAGCCAAACAGTAAATTTGCTCTACACCAACACAATAATCTACTGATTACTATTAAAACCAGATTTATTTGCACTCTATTCAGTGCATTACCTGCCAAGAATCTCTGAGGGAGAACATTCTGGCAATGTATTATTACATTTCAGTATTTCATATTTCCTCCTATTTGAAATAACACTACAGTGCAGCATTTCATCTCATTTAAACTAGTTAGCTTATGCCTGTGACGTTTTTTAATTATTTTGTTTTTCAGGAGAACATTTAAATAGCCATTCCTGCTATTCAGTCACGGCTCTGGGGTACTACATGCAAATCTTTCTTACAATAACAGTACCTAAACAAGGAAAGGCAGCAGTCTGAATAGATGTTTTAGTCACATTCTCATTGTGTAGCTGCTTCCTAACAACAATAATTTCAATTAAGTCTAGAAATACAGATGCATATTCTCTCTTAGTTACAGGTGACATAGCTAGGAGAAAGCCGTGTAACAGCCAGAGTCATATACAATAAAGTCACTCCAATCTCCAGGCAATATAGGGCTGGCATATCACTATCTATGTAAAATTACAAATTCTGCCTTTTTCTAGTAATTTGTAAGACAGGTACTAACAGCAGTACTTATCAGCATCAGTAATATCTGCAATCTGTTTAGTGTTTTCCTTACAATTCCAGCTCCTTGAACCCTGGATAACAGCAGAATCTCTGTAAACAACAAAAATTAGTCACAGTTGTGGTGTCTCTAGGTAGAGACTAGACCAAACAAGTTGAGTCTTCACTCATCACTGTAAGTTAAAGAAACTGCAGCATAAGCTTGTGATCAGCACTGGCAAAGTGTAAATTCCATTAAGCAGAGAAGTACAGAAGGACCTGAAGTTCCACTTACTGTATCTTTTGAGTCTCAACATGCATTTTACGTTTTAAGGTGCAGATTGGAACTCAAGAGAAATGTTATTAAAATTTGTATGACTACAGACATTACATTTTTTTCCTCCAGATGAGAACACATTTTTTTCAAAATACACAGTCCTTCTATTTCCAGAACTCCAAACAGATTGCACTGTGCTGAGGATTTTATTATCTTAGACTAAGAAAAGTGTAGAAAGCAAAGCAGTAGAGCAGTTTTCTAAAATATCGGGGTTTTCCAACAATAACTGCAGTTATTTCAAAACCTAAACAAGTTTAAATAGAATAACTATAATAAATAGTATTTACTATAAGAACTTCCACTTAAACCGTTAATGCTCCACCCAAAATTTAAAGAAACAAAGATAAGGGCATAGTGATGTGTAACTCTTACTTTTCTCACTTGCTTCCTTCTCTGGGACCATCTCTACCTTGCACAGAAATGCTGAAGTAACAAGTAGAACAATTAGAAACGTAATTATGTGCTTTATCAGAGGCAGTAAACACTGGAATATCATTAGAAGACATGAAATTATCTGGAAGATGCAAAAATCAGGCACTGGATACAGTCCTGTTTCGTAAAGACAGTATCATCTTGAAATACATTTCTGCATGTTAAATTTGATAGAGGTGAACAGTCCCACTGACTTCCCTGTTACTTCCTAAAGGTACACTTTACTGCCAGGTAAAGGTGCACTTTACACTTTACTGAATGCAAGACCGAGTGCTCAAATGGAAGCACAGTACCCCAAAGACCTGATCCTCTCACAGCAAACAGTGGAACACAAGCCATCTCTCTGAAGCTGCTGGGTACAAATCTCTTAATTTGTGAATTAAGTAGTAACACTCCCATTCAGTTTAGACAGACCAAACACCACTCAACCAACATTACAAAAAGTAAGGGAGAACAGAAGCAGCCTCGAAAAATACAAGCTGTTGGTGAATGAGGTAGCAGACAAACTGGAAATAATTTTTGAGGTTTCTTCCTAATTTCCCAAAGCAAAAATGGGAAGGATAAATCAGTCACAACTATAAGGTCAAAATTAAAAGAGAAAGGTTAGCTTGCCCTTAAAATGATTTAGTATTTTCTTCTGGTAAATTGGAAGGTAAGCATTTCTGAATAAATTACCCTTTTTTAGTCTTGATTCATGCTTCAGTACTTTTTTTGAACATGTGCTTAAGTTCTGTTGATAGGGAAACTTATTTATTCACCTGCTAAAGTACTTTTCTAAATTGAGACCTAAATCAGCATCTATAAAAGCTTCTTTCAAATCAATGGGAATCTTTTTATAGACCTTACTAAGAGCTCTATCAGTCACTAAGTCAAAGGAGACTGAACCAAGAAGTGGAAAAATGCAGGTTTCTCCTGGAAGAATAAGCTCCAAAACCTCTGTACTTAGTAATAACTTTCTTTCATCCTCTAATATTAAATGACAGCACTAATAATATGCAATATCAAGTTATTAAGCATCTAGTCCCGAGCCATCCAATTAGTCCGCTGCGATGTAATTAAAACAAAACCAACATTAACTCAAAAGTGAAATTCACTGCAGTTGAAATGAGCAAAGCCAAAGAATAAAAGTTCATTACAACTAGATGAAATTCATATCCAGATTGGTGTAAACTCTGGGTAATTAGCTTGAAACAGCTTGGCATTATCCAAGGAGGATATGGATAATTGGGTTCAACATCCCTGAAGATCTGCTATGTTTCTTGAGACAATAAACCATTTGTGCTTTGAAGCTGCTTCCCGTTTTCTCAATCAGCCTCGTCTGACAAGGGCTATTGATCTGATAATTTACTTGTCAAAACTTATTAGTCAAGGCAGGACAAAAGCAACAAGGCATGTGGCTAATCCAAGAGATGAATTTGTCCTAATGACTTTCAAGGATTCCAACCACTGTGGTGGAGATCAAACACATCTCTGAAACAGTTTAGTCTAAGCCAGGGATCACATGCTAGAAGAAAATAAGCAGGCCAGTAATTATTTTATTATTTTATGCAAAGTGGCTACAGAAAGATAAAACCACTGTATACAAACACAGAGCAAAGCACCCAATCACTTCCCTTCAGATCCAGGTGCAATGCAGTCCTCTACTTAAAATACTTATGTATGTTTAAATTCAGTGTCAAGGAAAGGCTTCCTTGAATTTATTGTTTCCCCATTCCAACCAGCAAACTGTGTGGGACAAGTTACAGCTGAAGAAGGAACTGACCACCTGACCTGGCCATGGGGATTTGTTATCCTGCTACTGTGTCAAGAAAGACGATGTTGCAAAACTGACACAACATTATCCCCATTTGTCTCAAGTTCTCTTAATTGAGAGAACAGTTTGTAATTTATTATGGAAGATCAGACACTTTCTCCTTGAAGGTTTAAGAAGATATAGCACTTTCCAATCATCCTTCATATTATCAGTCATGTAGCTGACCTAAAGGGATAACAAGACAGCCCTGACAACTTCCTATTATGCCCAAAATGATCCTTGGGCAACCTCACCACCTCCCACAGTCTATTTTGATTTATAGCTGACTGAGGTTGAGTCAGCTCCCTATATTTCTAGTGTGTTGTAGATACAAAAGGAATAAAATCCAGCTCAGTTTAATACCTTTTATCTTACGTATACAGAAATCAGGAATCAAACTCCTAAAACTGTGAAGCTGGATTTAAATGCAGGATGCATTTCTTTTGTTGAATGTTAGGACTGTGACTCCTCTGCACCTTTTGAAAGACTTGAAGTGCGACATTTGAGTGACACCTTTTCATCTGGGAAAATGAAGTTTAAAATGTGCTCACAGAAAAAAAATGAAAACTAACATTCTGTGATATTACCATGATTATAAAGGTTGGGACTTTACAAAAAATAGCAAATACTGCAAGTACTACAAGAAAATCCATGAGGAAAACACACTGTCATTTTGCTACATTAGTCTTCTAACATTATATAAGGGTAAAAATAAAAGATTATCTCTTTGTATTCAGCACCTCAAATTCTGATGCCAGAAGCAACACAGTCCAAGAAGTACAGCCATCCACCTTTTCCACAGCTATTTTCCAGAACAGAAATACAATTTCACAACCCTATATGAGTTGGAGAACACACTTGCTTTTATCAGCTATGCCATGTCCTCCAGTGCTACTCTTGGCAGAAGAGACAGGAAGGGACTCCTGGAAATGACTGGAAATGACCTGGCGCGATTTTCTGCAGGGTTGCAGGATATTCAGTTTTTAGCATGCAGAATTCAATCCTACTCCACGTCACAACTCCCTTAGGCAGCCTCTCTTCCACCAGCTCACTCTGCAGCTGAAAGGCTGATGTTCACAGAGAAGAGGCACCAGGGGAAACAAAAAATAGCAAACCAAATATGCAAGGCCTTTCACATCCTACTGATGAGCAGATATTACCAGCTACAGCAATAAAAATGTTTTCTTTCCTGCATGCACATGGGAGAAGGAAGCAAAATTTAATTCTAAACGCAAATCTCTGGAAAAAAGAAATCTTGAAGAAGAGTAAGGGCAGTAGGGAAATCCTAAAAACAAAATAAAGCATATGAGAAAGCATATATAGAAATCAGAGATAACAAGTCAAGGATTTTTGGTTGTTGTTTTTGTTATTAGCTTTAATGAAAGATTCTTCATTTTTTTATTCACATGGCCCATTTTCCCCTTCCCATCCACCAATAAGAAACCTGGCCCTTAAAGGTTATTTTTCAGTATTGATAAGGGTTTTTCCATCTTCAGTTTTGGCTGTGGGTTTCTAGTTTCCATCTCACTGGGAGAATCGACTGTGCTGTGTAGGATCCCATATACAATCAACACTGGATCCTTATCCATGATAATTCAGGCTTAACACAGTTGAGATAAAACACTGCACGCTAATAAAGTTGCTGTACATGAGACCAAAAAAACAATAATTCCACAAGCAAAAGATAGTACTAATCAGGCTTAAGGGGTAATATAATTAAACAGGTTTGCACACAGATCTATTTGAATAAATATTTTTTAAATCTATTTAAAATCTGTTTTAATAAAAAAGAAAGGTCATTTTATATAAAGTAGAGATGCAAAAGAAAGCCAGAGACTTCTGGATTTGTCCAACATTCTCCAAAGAAAGGGCAAAGTCAGTTGTTGAAATGGCTGAACAAGAACAATAAGAAAAAAGACAGAGTCTTTTTGACTGGGAATGTTAATCAGGCACCCTCTGTTTCTGTGGGCCACTGAGGAACTGAAAATGCAAGATACCTACAAGACCTCCCACCATGTTGCCTAAGGCACTTCACAGATAATTTACAGAAACACAAGCTCAAAATCAGACTACACTGGTGAAATTCCTCAAGGTGGGACTTTCAGGAGACCAGATCAGATGATCCACTGTTCATTTTTTATCAGTACATACGAAGACATCAGCAATTACTTCAAAGGACCTCCAAACAGTGTGACATCCATGAAAAAGGTAAGACATCAAATTCGAGTGATTTGCCCATAATAATGGGAAAGATTCTCATAGTATGGAGAACATTCTGCTTCTGTTTATTCTGTCTGCAAGAGCTTTCTCCCCCTCTCTTAACCACCTCTGTGATTCTGCAGAATGCATGGGAAAAGAATATATTGACTCTGAAAATCATCCAAGCCCTTTTCTCAACTCTTCCATCCAATTAAATGGTGCTGGAAGAAAAAGACCATTTTTCAGAAAATGAGTAAGTGAAGATACTGTGACGTTTCCTATCGCCCGGTAGCCAGCTCGTTACTACTTGTTTATAACAGGGAATGATGAGAGCAAGAAAAGTCATTCTGTTCCATTAGATTTTTAGATGTCTCAGACCAAGTTTTTTGTTGCATCATTCTTTGGTAGTCATGCATTTACAGGAAAAAAACCAGAAATTAATTTAAGAGTGGTCAACCATTGGAAGAGGTCCACAGAGAGACTGAGGAGTCTTCCACCTTTGGAGATATTAAAAAGAGTTCATGAACAACCTCATCTAGTAAGACCTGCTTTCAGCTCACCTTCATAATCACCAGAGATCCTTCTGAACCCAATTGCAATTCTGTAATTGCTTATCTTACATTGTTCTTCTGCAGTCCAAGGCAGCTGAGAGCACTTCTTCCTCAAGCAATCAGCTCCAGAGTGGCAATGCACTACTTCAGAAGGGGAATGCAGCTGTCACTTGTGTTGATGAAAGCCCTGAGGTTGCCTCCATTCTTTAAGCTGGATTCTGCTGGAGTCATTCAATGCCTCACACAGAAGTCAGCTGGACACAGATCTGGCTTCCTGAATAGGAAAGACTGAGAAATGTGCTGGTACTGAACACAAAAAAAAAACATTTTCAAAAATTGGGTGGACAAATAAAAAATACTAATACAAAAATCTCACAGACATAAGACACAATGAAGTCCAATGTGTGAAACAAAATAATTCATACATAATGCCTTAATTAAGACTCTAGACTTCAAGCTTCTTGCATATATTTTTTTCTGTTAAGCAAAAAATGTAGGATTCTGAACCTTCTTTGTGTACAAAAAACCTTATGATGAATATTATAAACTGAAAGGGTAAATGCAGAAACCATAAAGAATACGTGGCTAATTATCTTGTTTCACAATCATTTCAACCACACTACATAAAGAATGTGGAGGAAGAGTTTACGTGAAGCAAAATATCTGGTTTTAGTAGAAAGTATTTATGCTTTTAGTAGAGTGACACCTCCAAGACATCTTCAGCGCATGAAAGTTCACCAGAACTCAGGATAAATGCAAGTGCTACCTTGATGTTTTTACCTCAGCAGCAAGGACCTCTTTGGAATTTGTGGAGACCAACAAGTGCTCTCAGACTGGGACAGCACTAAAATGCATGTAATGGGCGAGGAGTTATTTTAAGTTACCAAATCTACAGAAGGTAGGTCACAGCATTCCAGAGTGGAAAATGATCTGAATCTATTTTTGCCTCTTCATGGAAAGGCAAGACCCAATGCCCTCGAGTCAAAGTCAGAATCAAAGACTCAATTTGGAACTAATTCTTATGTGTAGATGGCAAGGTACACACCTTGGATTTGTTTACTCTTCTCTGAGGATTAACTACGGCCTTCATTTTGAACTTTGATGTTGAATTCACTTTGCACAAGCTATTTAATTCACCCTAAGTGACTTCCCAGCCACTGCAGAATTGTTAAATTCACTTTACCTGCCAGTCATCCAGCTCTGTGTTACCCCACTGGCACCATCAAGACTTTTGCAGATGAAAAGAAGATTTTTGCCTCAGTAACACATTGTTTCTAAAACTCATTCATTTAAAGAATTCCTTTCCCTCTTCTTAAATTTTATCCCTCATGTTATCATACTTCTTTTTCCCCCTATATTCCACCAGATTCTTAAACCATGCTGCTCAGAACTACCACAATGCTTTTTTCTTACCCTCCAATTCTTCTCCTGTAATTTTACATACACGGTATGAAACCCCAGCAGTTTCTCAAACATATTCACTTGAATTTTGCCACGATTAATTTCATTTTCATTCCTACTCCTATTTACCTTTCCAAGTTTCTTTAAAATATTTCCTTTATCTTCCTTACTATTCAATTGGCCTCACAACTTCTTTCTTCCTTATCACTTCTTCCAAATAGTTAATGGAACTAACAAATAATACTCTTCCAGATATCAAATAATACAAATTATTTATTAAGAAAATAGGAAAACTTAATGAAAAACAAGAGACTTAAGTCATACCAAGTTTCTGCTTATTAGCACTTGCCTGCATTTCTCTCAACAATTTTTAATCCAACATCTAACAATGTAGCAATTGGTTTTGTTTGAAGGACTCTACCAACTGTTTCACAATGATATTTATCTGTTCTCCTCCCCATGCCATCCAATATGCAAATACAGAGCTAAAGCGACCTAAAAGGAAAATATGATTTGTATCGTCATGGCCTCATGGAAATCAACCATGCTCTGGCAGTTTAACCAAGCTGAAAATATTGTCCTATTTATTTTTGTTAAAGATACCCTTTTCCTACAGTACATTAGTAGTCTAACCAACTGAATACTTGTCAGTCTAACCACAAAATCTGATCTTTGCTTCAGCTGAAATTGCTGGTCACAAGCACTACTAAATACTTGAGCACAGCCATACAAAAGCAAAGCAAGGCATTCTGTTAACTCTATCAGTGAAGTACAGTCTCTTGGAAGATTCAAGAAGCACTAAGATTCCAGGAAACCTTAGAGATTGAATCACAGAAGCCACAGTTTATCAAGGTCCATAGAAACTGCTATGTATCAGGTAATAACTTCAATCTCAGAAGAAACTCAGCCCTCTGGAACAGAAATTAAATCCTGTGGTGGTGGGGCAGGGGAGAGGAAAAAATACTAAAAAATGTGAAGACCAGATTTAATTAAAAGCAAAAAGACAGCTGATGGCAAGAGGTGGAAGCAGGGCACTCTGTCAAGGGACTCTGGTTCACTGTAGTCTATTTTTAGCTGAGTGGTTATTAATGAAGTCTCATCTAGAGGCAGCAACAACTGTGGCTTGTGTCAAATAAACTGGGGGAAACACCAGGAGATGAACAGGTGCATTCACCCCCTTACCAACCAAGTCAATGGCCCACCTGAAAGAGTTCAGTGCCCTGAGATCAAGTCGAGCGTGACTCCAGTGATGCTGCTCCCCTCCTCTAGAGCTAGATTAGGGGGCTGGCCAGGAGTTGGGGTTTACACAGACTGCAGGACTGTCTGTTGGCACCCCACAGGTCTCCAGCCCTATGTCATTTTACAAGGAGGACTACTGTAAACACTAGATCAGCTCAGACATGGTTTGGTCTATCTTAGCCTTGAAAAAGCCCAAGAATGGAGAAAAATTATCTCCATACCTTAGTACCAAACTGTAGTTCGGTACTGTTACAAATTATTACAGAGCTGCAGCACCAAACAAGTGAAAAAGCTCGTGTTAAGTAGTCTGAAGCTTCCAAGCTGCCACTTCTCCCACAGCATCCTTGACTCACCACCTGCAATTGCTGGGAAGGGTTTGGCTCGGTCATTTTTGTTCCTCCCTTCAAGTAGTTGTAGATTGTTATTTAATGACCCCTTTCCTTGCCCTCACTAGTTTATACAAATCCAATCCTCTCAAACTCTGCCCATAATTCATGTGCTCAGCCTCTACCCATCCAAGCAGATTTTTGCTGGCCCTGCTTAAGTATCTTGACATCCCAAAACTAGACCCAAGGTACCAGGCAAAGCCTCACCACTCTCAAATGAAGAGGATAATAATTTTCCTTCAATCTGCTGGCCACAGTCCTCCAAATGCAGCCCAGTATTTAGTTCATCTTATTCACATACAGAGTGCAAAGCTGGTCAACATTCAACTTGACATCCCTCATAACTTGCAAGGCCTTCACAGCAGGATTACTACTCAGCCACATGGTTCCCAACCTGTACAGATACCAGGGTTACTCTATAGCAAAAGTAGAATTTTGCACTTCTTGTTAAGAGATCTCCCTTGGACTATCTTCAGGCTTCTCAAGATGCCTTTGGACTGAAACTCTTTCTTCTGGTATTCCATCAACAGAAGCACATAGTTTCATCTCTCAGGCTTTGCAACAAGAACTGGTCACAGCTATAGCTTCTCCTTTTCTTTAAAAAAGATTTCAAAGTCCAAATAACTGAGCTCTAGCAGTATAAATTCCACTCCCAAATATGAGGTGTGAAGTGCCTCAAGCATACCCTTCTTGGGAGTATAAGTTTGAAAGTTATTTTCCAAAGGGAAGGCAATATTGCTGCTACGTAAAAGGCAAAAAAATATTCCCATGCATCTAGTCGAAGAGTCAGCATTCAACTGAAATGACACATGCTATAAAGTAGGAAAAGCCACACATAGCAGGTAGCATGTAAAATGTGGTTTGGGATGCCTCTGAAACATCAAAGAAACTCTTCCAAAAGATCCAGTATTTCTGCTGATAAGCTGTAGTTTTCCTTTCATAAAAAGCAGAGACCTCCCTGATCTCCACAAGTACAGCGTGCCTTGCATTTTGCAGAAGCGAGCAGCACCCCCTTCTGAAAGCACTCAAACCATGTTCTGTGCAAATAATTTTAACACAACACAACCTTATGTTTTAGAAACTGAAAGAACATCACTGTATAACCTTCTGTATTTTAGGATACTTGGTCATATCTGAAGTAATCAACGAAAGCTAACACAAGGTAGACTTCATTACAAACTTGCTTTAACAAAAAAAAATCTGTAAAACACAAGAACACATCTTTCAGATACACCTATGGATCTTTCACAGTTTTCTTTTCCATCTTTGCAGTAGATATCAGGAGATGTTCATCTTTGGGTTCCCACCCCCTCTGAATTCTTGCCAGGTGGAGGGTTATTCTCCGTTTTTCCACAGTTAGCACACTACCTGCTCTACAGTACCTATTGTATGAAATGAACTATTGGGTCAGGTCACATTTCTAGCTGACAAGATTCTACTTTTTTTTCTAAAGAAAAGGTGATTTGCTTTGGTAACTCTGAGGACAGATCCAGCAAAGGCATTGAAGAGTGGTGGTTCACAGGCAATGGGCTGCCACTTTTCCCTAAGCTCCTCTATTCGCCCACTGCCCCTTGACTCACATCCAAAAAAACACTGAAGACAAATGAGATTTGCTGGAGCCCTCTGAAAGTATATAATTTTAAGAATGAAAAATAGAGAATGTAGTCCAGCCACAGGCTTGTAGATAGCACAGAAAAAAGGAAGTCATTGCTGCCTCTTTCAAGGTTATCTGACTGTGGTTTGCTTCCGTTCATCTGAGACTTGTAAAACCTGTGCAGGCAGCTCCTGAGCAATGCACAACAAAATGCAAGTCGGCACTTCACTCTTGAAAGAGGGAAATATGTCTCTGTGCTACAGAAACAGTGTGATATAGTCCCTGCCCCCTCATGCCCTCACAAGATTCTTTTTGAAAAATTATGCAAGAAGCAGCTACTCTCTGAAAGGAAATCAAGCAATTTAGAGCTGATTTATCTCTGCCACAGACCACTTATCTGTAGTGTGTGTTTTCTCTTTCTTGAGAGATTGAACAGGATGAGGATATTGAATGGTTCTAAAAAAAAAAAAAAATTCAAGCTAAAGCCATCAGCCTTCAGAGCCAGCCAAAGTAGTCATCAACATCTACAGAAGCATTACCAGAGACCCCCAACCAGGCAGCACACACACACACTTCCATTTGGCTTACCAACTTCCCCTGGATGAAACCACAGATATGCTGCTTCAGTTGATGGACAAATACTCCTACATTTCAGGGAAGGATGAATGGAACCAGAGGAACAACTCAAATTGTTGTGCAGCAGCACATTGAAGGCACTTCACAGTTATGCTCAAACCCCAGCTGGTTGAGCAGGAGCTCTGTCAGTCCTACTATCCCAACTACGGCACGATAAGAGATTGGAACGTGGTTTGTCGTTGAGAGATTTTTTTTTCACACAAAAGAAGCAGCAGCTCACTTATGTAAATATCCAGTTGATATCTCAGACTGTGGACAAGTCTCATTACCCCAGGCGTGTCTAATGATCTGGACTCCCAGCTGACCTTGACTACCACCCCCACCCTGGCCCCACTTGCCCTGCTGGGGGGTAAAGTGGAGATAAACCCTGACCAGCCAGACCCCTGCCCAGCCCACTGTGACACAGGTACTGAGGTGCTGGAGCACAACCAGACCTTCATTGCACCCCAACACTCACGTCAGAGGTGACATATACTGAATTCATCTATTACATGAACAAAACAAGCCCAAGTTGCGCGGTAAAAAATAATTGGATAAAATAGATGTTCACACGGCAGGAAGCAAGAAAGAAAACCTCTAGTATGCTTCAGATGTGATTTTTGCAGCAGAAAGAAATTCTCAAATGAGTCTGCCCTGCGAAGTTTCTGTGCTGCATCTCTCATGTAGCTCTGGCATGCAGGGACCTGGTAGGGAGGCAGTCAGACACCTGAAGCTAAGACACAGTCTGCTGCCAGAGAAAAGAACTCACGCCTTGGAGACCATGGAGCTTTTTTAGGTAACTCCTGTTGTATCTATAACTTTGCTGAACTTCAGAAAAAGTTCCTTTTTGTGAAGAGCAGTAGCTTAGCAGCTGACAGGGATTCCAGCTGTGTAGATCTGTTATAGTAACTTCACGGGCTGGGACTCATTAGCTAGATGCACAAAAATACAACCAGAAATAGAGAGGAAAACACCTTTCCTTCCTTCTCAAAAAAATGCTCTATCAGCACAGAGCTACAAACTGCACAGTCTGCATAACCATGGAAAATGGGAAGACACTAAACCAGTGCAGGTCAACCTTACTTCAAAGGAACTAAGGTCAACTTAAAACCTGAATGCAGAAACTTGGGATTTCTGGAGTCAGGCTTGGCCGGGTCCACAGCAGAGCATATAGACATGAAGACATTCATCCCACAGCTGTATATACTGAAGAGAATATTAGCGTACTTTCATTTTCTTTCTAAAAACATGCCCTCTTAGTTCATTACTACTATGCACTTCATGCTCCCTGGAGCAGATGATGACAGACTTAGAACTTGTCAGCCCTGGGAGAACCTTCTCTGATTATACAAGTCTTCAAATGGGGGCTTTCCAACTTGTGGTTGATTGACACATTTAATGTGCTTCTCTCCACCAGAGACTATTACCTGATTTCATAAACTCCAGTGCCATCTGTCCTCCTGTCTGTGGAGTAAAGAGCTTGTTTTGATTGCAGTCGCTCACATGCCTGGCCTCATTTACTGGACAGACTTCCCTTCTTGGACCTGCTGCCTTCTGAGCAGAACATCACTCTGGCAGATCACACCACCAAATGTGACCACAAAAGGAGGGCTGCATTCAAAGTAGGTAGCATTTATCTCTGGATCACTCTGGGTATTCCTCTCCTCTCCCAGTGGCAACAGATTCCTTATATGTTCACTAATAGTGACTTGTAAGTAGGCAAAATAAGCAAAGATTGAAACATTAGCCTCAAAAGAATGTATGACATTATACTGGGAACTGCTTTCCACACACTTCTGGATACAGGTTCCATGAAAACAGGTATCTGGCAGCCCAAGAAAATGCTTTAGTATTGAAGTTCCCACCAAAAAGTAGGAAGGGACTTTGAAAATACATTCCTGCACACAAACAGCAGAGAACAGCAGGAAAGAATTCAATCACTTTCAAGCAGAAAATAAGAAATTCACCAGCCATCAGTTTCTTACTTGTGTATAATTACTGAGCATTACAATAACCTCACTGTGTTGCTTATTATGCTAATCTTAATTAGCTTGCTGTTCCTTTGCACACCCTCCCATCTGTCATTTTCGTTGGTTGTCTCTCCCTCTGACACTTTGACTGCAAACTCTTTCGAGTTAAGGACTCATTTTCTGATAAAGGTGTAGAAAACCTGGTCTGAGAAGGACTTGGTCTCTGAACTGGGATTTTCAAATTAACTGATTAGTTGGCATCAAATATATCTCAGGTTATTTCTGTTTTGCTGTAGAATTAACTTTCACCTTGACACAAGTGGTACTAAACTGAAAAGGATTCTCTACAGTTCTCAGCAAAAATAGACCAGGGAATAGCAGTGACAGAATCAAATTGGTAATATCATTTCCCTTTCCTTTAACTCTTTCTCTCCCCTTACTTTTAAGTATTTATTTAGTGAAATGAATGAAAATCTGTCTTCCATTTGATTTCTCAAAAATTCAACAATCAAAGAACCTGTGAGCAGCAGGCTGTTACGGTCACAGCAACAGCAGAACAGACACCCCAGATCAGAGGCTCCTTTAGAAAACAGTGGCTTCTGTTTTGGTCTTTGTCCTTTCATAAGTTTGCTCCCTGAATTCAGCTTAAATGAGTAAAGTAATCTCCCCAAAGTAACACTAATTACTAGAAGGTGTCATCTGAATCCTGAGATCTGGCAACCTCCTCCCAGAAAAAGATTTCCAAATCCCTGCATCAGGACAGTCTGAGTCCCTAAACACTAAATATCCATTAAATAATAACCATGTGTTTCAGTTTGATGGACCTTCTGTTTCTATAATGATCTGAAGTGGATTTATGTTCACAACCACACGGATGCAAGAGTATCAGGACAGTAGTGTTCATCTATTTCAGAAAGGTAGCAAAACTGCATCAGAGATTTCATTACTAGTTTCTATCTTAATACAGCAAAGCACTAAGCCACAGTCTAAACTAAACCTAAAAATTTCTGGGTTTAAGAAAAAAACCCTTCACCCACACTTTTTCCAAAAGAAAACCTCAGGAAAGAAAACATAAAGGAGAATTCATCTGACCTATATTGAGGCTGTTTGTGAGAATAAAAACCCAATCCTGACCAGCTATGGCCAACATTGCTTAAGAGGGAGTTGGGATGGTGCAAGAGGCATGGATCCTATCTGTATTACATCCAAACATTGACAAACAAGCTGCCAACCAGCTTCCAAGTTCAGAGTCTAGGGGCAACACGGTAGGTAAAATTAAAACAAACAGTTCTCTCCACATCTACCACACTGCATTCTGCCCTCATTTGCACAATTACAGTGTTGAGTTGGCTCAATCCACACTAGAATTCACAGCCCTGCCTCTCCCCCAGCTCCTGCAAAACTTTCAGAAGCAACTTGCTAGATCAGTACAGAGAAAAGCCATAAGCTTCTGTTACCAGAGACATACTGAATGAATGCTTATTATTAGTTTCAGGAAGTTCTGGATCCAAGTTTGCTGCCAACAAGACAAGTGCCTCTCTGCTCACAGAGAGGCAGAAGACTCCAAGACTCGGACCCAGAAGCCAGCTGGACATTGCAGCTGTGTCACATCTGTGCTAGGATCTCAAACAAAACACTTCATATCAAGGGAGTCAGAAATTCATGGGGCTTGGAATCCAGGCTGAAATTGAGATTTTACCTTTCAGCTCTATCTCGAATCAGCAACGCAGCACCTAACCCTCATCATGCCTAAGCAGTTTGTGGTAAGAGTAAAAAAAAAAGAGCACAGCATAGAGTCTCCTGCTCTGCTTACTGTCAGTTTAACTACTGGACACAGATGCTCACTCTCCAGAAGAACAAGACTTCATGAGGCACAGAAGTATCAGCCTCTGTGACAGGACTAAGAAGATGACACAGAGGAAGAAGCACACTGTTCACCACAGATGCATATTTTATGCTCTGCTCTGGTAAGATATATCCTTAACCCTTACCTTCTTAAGTGGGCCAATGCTGAACTCTGTGAGCCCCAACAAGCCCACCACTGAAGCAATCAGTTTATAGAGAAGTGTCAGCAAAGAGCCTGTACTCATTCTGTTATTGCTCAGTTTACAATTCAGTGATGGGTTTTTCTCCCCTGACAGTTTGGAAATATCACTTTGAGACTGGAAAAATCATGCTAGGTTTCTCCTGCCTCTAACAGTGACACAGGTAATAAAGACTCTGAATTGCATATTCAGGACTGTGCCTAGGAGTTAAAGTATCAGACGCTCTGGGCAGAAAAGACTGCAGGGCATTCTTCCATAGTTTTATAAGGTCTGGAGGGAGAAGTAGCATAAAGATTTCTATTTGTCAAAATAATCAAATGTCTTGAAAATACACTAGGGAACCATTCTGGAACCAGAATGGAGTTATTTTTACTTAGTCTCTTCCCTGATCAAAACCACACTCTAAAAGATATATTCTCTGGCTCTAAAAATCTTTGAGATATAGCAAGTAACTCATCAGAGCTAGCAGCACTGAAGGGAGTCTGTACCAATATCTAAATATCTGGACAGAAAGTCAGTAAATGCAAATATTAACACAACCCTGCAATAACAGGAAGCAGTGGCAGGTGGGAAAACTGGCCAAAGCCAGTTTGGACACAGCATATTTGCCTCTGAGGCTGCTTTTCCAGCCAAGCTGCCTGGGCAGCAGATTGCTGTCACCGTCACCCACAGTGCAGCCCCGTGCCTTCATATCCACTCTGATCCAGGTTGGAGACTAACAGGTTGCTTCTGCCAGCATCACAGCAATTCCAAAGATAAATTGTTATTACTAATGACCCTTACTGACTTCTTTTATGGATACGGAGATAGTTTTTTCTCATTTGCATATTTTTCTCCATGGGAATGAATGTAAGTGCTCTGCAAAGCTTGAGACCAAACAGAGTGTTCATACCAAGGCAGAACATGGAGAAGTGTTTGTGCAGGTCTGTAAATACAACCCTGCTGACAACACTCAGTGCAGATTTACAACTCTTCCTACCACTTCAGGTTCTTTGGAGCAGAGGCTGTGAGTCAGAACAACCTCTCAAATGACCTGAGGAAAGCGCAGAAAAATGATGCAAGGAAAGGTGCCAGGCCAAGCACTCCTAAGAGCCTTTGGGATCACTGTCAGTGCTTAGATCTCTCATGTAAGCAGTTCAGCTGTGCCGAGGTTACTTTGCCTACATCCAACAGCAAACATGAAACAAGCACTTGCCTTTTCATCGTGCTCAAATCCCATATGAAAGCTGTCTTTGGAACATGCTCCCTGTTTGATACTTAGGCAAGTTATTTAACCTCACAGGGCTCAGTGAGAACCCATGTCCTTGAGCAAGACATCAGCCCAAGGATCAGTCATGATGGTAGTGCCTCTGGGATAACAGATTTAAGAAGAGGAGAAAAAACCCTTTGCAATGGGAGCAAAGGACAGAAGTGAGAATATGTGACAGGAACAGCCCTGAAGACACGAAGGTCAGTCGTAAAAAGAGGGCGAAGAGGTGTTCTAGGCATCAGAGCTGAGGTTCCCTGCAGCCCGTGGTGCAGACCATGGTGAGGCAGCTGTGCCCCTGCAGCCCATGAAGGTCCACAATAGAGTAGATATCCACCTGCAGCCCACAGAGGACCCCACACCAGAGCAGGTGCCCAAAGGAGGCTGTGACCCCATAGGAAGCCTGCACTGGAGCCTGGCCTGTGGATGTGAGGAGAGAGCAGCCCACACCAGAGCAGGTTTGCTGGCAGGACTTGTGGCCCCACGGGGGACCCACGCTGGAGCAGGGGAAGAGTGTGAGGAGTCCTCACCCTGAGGAGGAAGGAGCATCAGAGACAACATCTGAGGAACTAACCACTGCCCCCATTCCCCACCCCCTTGTATCACTGGAGGGGAGGAAGCAGAGAAAATCATGACTAAAGTTAAGCCCAGGAAGAAGGGAAGGATGGGGGGAAGCAGTTTTAAAGATTCGGTTTTCTCATTACCCTTCTCTGATTTGATTGGCAATAAATTAAACCAGTTTCCTGAAGTAGAATATCTTTTGCCTGTGACAGTAGCTGGTGAGTGATCTCTCCCTGTCCTTATCCTCAACCCACCAGCCTTTTGTTGTATTTTCTCTGCTCTGTCCAGATGTGGAGGGGAGTGATAGAGCAGCTTGGTGGGCCCCTGGCATCCAGTCATGGTCAGCCCACCACAGGTGTGAAGATAAACCAATTTTGTTCCTTGAATATTTTAAAGGAATTGATTTCCTATTTCAAAAGACATTCCTGTCATCAGAGACCACATACATATCACAGCTGGCAATAGCTCCTTTGCATATAAGTCTTCAATCAGATTGTATAAATATGTATACTGTGGAGCTGAAAAACCTCTGACAGGTACATAGGAAGTGTGACAGGATAACCACTCCTCTGCCTACATGCACTAAGCCATCAGGTAAATAACTCTTCAAGCTTGTGAGCTTTTTTCTTTCTAAATACATTCTATTTACTTGATCATCTGTAATGACTTCTCTCTGAAATCATTAAGCTCCATCACGTAGAACCATATTTAGATGGGATTACACTCATAACAAGAAGTAAGATGGCATCACTCACCTAACACTGTCACTTGGCATGAAGTATTCTCTTTTGCTCAAATAATGACTAAATTCCAATCCTTGTTCCTGCAGCAAATAATACCTTCATCTAAAAGCTATGCCATATTCCCGAGGTCAGGCACAGAGCAAAGCGATATTCATTACATTATTTACAATTAATGCTCTGAAAACTGGCATTTTATGTTCTGAAGTGCAAAGAGGGATTTGAAACCTTCTATTTTTTTTGTACCTAAATGGAGATGTTCTTACACAGCCTCTTCTTCAAGAGGCAAGAGGTCGGTATTTTACTCAGAAATGGCTGCATCAAGTCAGAACAAGATTCTATGGAGAACAAAAGCAAATCTCTAGCCATAGATCCTACACCAGAGCAAAGAGAACACTTCCCCAGAGCCCTGCCTTGCACTCCAGCTCTTGGGCACTTCCTGAATCTGAAGTGTCTTCTTATTTCATAGATTTTCATAGATTTTATTGCTGATTTTCCCATTTTTGAATTCATGCTGCCCACAGTGTGTTCTGTGACAACAACATTCACAGGCTTAGCCATATATTCTTCAGGAAGTTTTTCCTTACTCACCTTTTTCCATGCAACTCCTAATTTTGTTCTTACAAAATCTGTCAAGTCCATCCTCAAGTCACCTGGTTGCTAGATTGAAGAGATCTACTCTATTTAACTACCCCTCAGGTACAAGTCATTCCCTATCTCTGATCCTCCCATCTCCCTTCTCTGCTTGTTTTACAGTTGTTCAGGCTTTTTTGAGGTGAGAGGCATCAGAACTTTACACAACATTCAAGATACAAATGTCTTATTTTTGAGACATCAATGCCCCTCAGAGGAGGCTCACAGGTTAAGCTCAACAGAAAAGAAACATCCAAAAATCACTTGTGTTTTCAAAAGTCTTGGCCTTTAATTCAGCTGTATTTATAGAAAGCCACTTTTTTTCCTCACTGCTAGGCACTACTATCTTTTTAGATAGGGAAACTTTAAATTAGACCAGTAATTCACCTATTCTTATAACTTATCTCTGATAGGGGCGAATGCTTCAGAGAATGTGAAGTAAAATGTAGGGCACATAATGATATAACACAATTTACACAGAAAATATCTTTCAAAACCCGTAAGTGTTATAACTGTGGGCAGAAAACTCTGGAGTTGAAGACACTTAAGAAACCCAAGTATTCTCAATGCCAGAGAAATCTGAAAAAAGAGCCTTTGGAAAAAGAAAAGGAACACAAGATCCCAAACTGCTTTTCTATCTTAAGATAACAAGCACAAGTAAGTTAATTTTCAAATATTTTCCTTTGTCATTGATTCTACATTTGCTGCTCATCATCTGTTCTTACTTTATGGGAAATGGAAAACAGGAGCCTGTGATATTGCATTCATCATCTGTCCTACATTTACCACACTTTGATTGATTTAACTATGTTAAGTTCTTCACATGCCAAAATGTGTTTTGATCTCAATCTTCATTATTCCTCAATAATACTCTTCTTGAGCTGGATGGAAATGTCAGTTGAACAGGACCAGTGATTCAATCCCAGCCTCTGTACAACCAAGTGGCCAGAGACAGCTTTCAGGGAAGATAAATTTCATCCCTGCTCTCATCCCTGTTCTCAGCAGCTCAATTACAAATTATGTTAATAGACATAAAATTATAAGCATCTTTCAGCAATGTCAGCAACTTCTATGTAGTAGTGAATTTCAGAGACTGTCTTGCCTCTGAAATAGATTTCTAACTTTGATTGTATTTTTCTGACCTTTCATTGCCCCGGAACATCCTTTTTTCTTATGTCTTGGAAGCTGGTAACAGAAAGCGCCTAATCACTGCATCTTTACTGAGAGGACTAAAAGTATGTGAATACAAACATTATGCAAAATTCACAAGGAACAGAAATGCAGCAACAGAAATAGGAGTTATTTAAAATTAATAATAAGCAGAAGGACATATTGGGAGACTTGCAATTTAAAAAGCGATGGCTTGTTAAGCTGGCTTTAATACCAGCTTAGTTCATTACTTGTTACAGAGTGACAGGGAAAATAAAGCTGGAGGAATTGCTAATGATGCCAGAAGTCTGTAATATGCATTTTGTACTTCATAATCTCTTAAAGCTAAACACACACACACACACAAAAAAAAAAAAAAGGCTAATCATCTGTTCCTAGTCCCCTGATTTCACATCAAATTGACAGCAAACAAATCCACTTACGGGGAATTTTTAAGTTTCTTTTCTGCAGTAGTGTAATTAGATTCAAACGATAAGTCTCTGAAAGGAACGTAATTTACTTTCTCAAAGCAGTTAGATGAGGCTTGTTCTCTTCATGTGAAAACAGTATTTGCAGTCCTATCTCCTTCTGCTGTAGTACTAGACATTGGTCCAAACTGCTGGTTTCATTCAGCTGTGTCCTGGTTTTGGCTGGGATTAAGTTACTTTTCTTCCTAGTAGCTGGTACAGTGCCGCGTTTTGGATTTAGTATGAGAACAACTGTTGATAACATGCTGATAT
Source organism: Myiozetetes cayanensis (assembly GCF_022539395.1). Taxonomy (NCBI): domain Eukaryota; kingdom Metazoa; phylum Chordata; class Aves; order Passeriformes; family Tyrannidae; genus Myiozetetes; species Myiozetetes cayanensis. The sequence continues at coordinate 44,928,224 of NW_026087853.1, read as the reverse complement.
TTTAGTTGTTGCTAAGTACTGCTCACTCTAAAGCAAGGATTTTTCAGTTTCCCGTGCTCTGTCAGTGAGGAGGTTCACAAGAAGCTGGGAGGGAGCATGGCCAGGCCAGCTGATCCAAACTGGCCAAAGGGATGTTACCATAGAATGTCAGGCTCAGTATAGAAACTGGAGGCAGTTGGCCTGCAAACACCAATCACTGCTGAGGGATGGGATGGCATTGGTCAGTGTGTGGTGAGCAACTATACCGTGCATCATGTGTTTCTTGAGTTTCATCCCTCCCTTTATTAAATTATTATTTGTATTAGTAGTAGTCAAAGTATTATATTTTACTTAGTTTCAATTATTAAACTGTTCTTACCTCAAGCCACAAGTTTTACCTTTTTCCAACTCTCCTTCCCATCTCACTACAGGGATTGGGGGGGGTGGGAGTGGGTGAGCAGCAGTGTGGTACACAATTGCTGGATGGGGTTAAACCATGACAAGCTGTTTCCCAAATCATCTATGACAGTGGTTTACTCAGCCTAATTAATTTCAAGTGTTGGAAATGGTGAGTGAGAGCTGCAAGTAAAAACTCTTCTTACGTCATCGCATGATAACGAGTTCATGCAGCCAAAGACACTGCAAGAGGCAGCCCAAAGGACTGTGAAGTACATTCCCTCCTATGAATGTCAAGCAAATGCTTTCCCATATGCTTTCTTCTAAAGATCCAGTCAGTGATAACAATTCAAACAACACAAAGAGACTGCATATACATCCACTATGAGGCCAGAATATGAAATACTGGAAATGTATTTTTCCCTTGATAAAGATAAATATCAATGAGAAGAATCAACTTGCTATCAGAAAAAGAAACTTTCCAGTCCCTAGTTTTGTGTGGAGGATGGTTACTTGGAGCTTTGTTTATGAACTCTCACATCTAGAGAGACACACAGAATGCTTTTGGAGGATCAAAAAAATATGCTTTACAATGTCAGGTAATTTACTGGATGAGTCTCGTTGAAAATAACAGGACTTAACTCTTGACAAACAATTCTGTATGCTTGTTCCATGCATGTCTTTGAAGCATCTCTGTGTACTTCACGGATGCAAACAAGTGTTCATTCATTACATGAATGCACAGCTAAATATAGTGCTCTCAGAGAAACCGAATCTTCTTTCTCCCTTACAAATTTCTGACAACTTCTTAGCTGAATTTTGATGACAAAGACATTAGGAACACAATTTTGTAAGCAAAACCATCACAGCAGAGAAAAATGTCATCCCACTGGAATCATTAAAACATGTACCTCCATTAAATGATCCTACTCCTCTAATAATCCTACTCAAATAAATGCCTGGTATTAAAATGTAATCTGTCTCATTTAAAATGAGATCATAAGGTCTTAAAGAGTTGGTAAAGAACCCCAAATAACCACTCATACCCTTTTTCACTATTGAGGAGGAGACAGTACTGTCAAAATAGAAGGCACTAAAAGATGTAAGTGATTTCTAAAGTGCAAGAAAACAGAATCCAAAGATGATACATAATGGTGCATCCACTGAAGCATTTGAAAAAAGATCCTTGAAATCAGTGGTGCAACACTAGACCCCAAAATAAATTCCCTGAGATTCCAGTGCAAGAAGCAGGATCCTTCCTTCCTGCAAGCAGAGAAGATGCTCTCTCACAGTTCTGGGGTCTGCAGAAGTGTGCAAACACACAACTAGTTTTATTGAATTGCAAGATCAAGACCTTAAAGTACTTGTTCCAGTAGTTCTAGAATATGTGAAAATTCAATCTAACTAAGTAAAACAATTGCCTTTAAAGTATTCACTGTGCACTTGGGAAAGGCCATGTAAAGGAAGGAGGACACAGTGGTTTACATTACTTTTACTTGCACAGTTTCTGCAGAAGGGAAAAGAAAAGCAGGACACCTCCTGCAAGCTTGTGTGCAGTTTGTAAATCTTACTGAATAGAAGTGGCAACGACAAAACACACGGTTGGGACAGGCATGCACTTGCAGATGGTTGGTGGGGGGAGAAAAAAAAGAGAATAGAACAAAATTACCTATAAGTGCTTTTCCCTACCACTTCTTATTTAGTAGATAGGCAGACTTAGAGAAGGGCTTGCTGTAAAGTCAATTAAGTCAGCTTCTTTCCAATTGTTTTAACTGGCTTTTGATGAGGCTTAGCTTTTAGATCTTACTATTCCTAATTATCAGGATCATTACAGTGGTGCTTCAGAACCAGCCAAGAATAAAACCCCACTGCTTCAAACACAATGCAAACAAACCCAAAGACATTCTTGACAAAGCTTTGTATATCATCAAAAAAGAAAAAAGATACAAGGATAATCTGCAACAACCTGAACCGTATCTGCTGGTTTGCCACCTGAAAGCCAAGCATAGCCAATGGAAGAAGAAATATATTTCTGCTCCAGCTGCCTTATGCTATTGAGGGCTGCTCAGAGAAGCTCTGCAATGAATTGTGTGGGGCATCAAGTAAAATACAGTCATCGTGATCTTCCCCATTCCCTGAAACTGCACTGCCAGGTAAAGGATAAGACTCTCTGCATTTAAACTATGCAACAGAGTCTTTAAAGAGCCTGTGTCATCTGACAGAGCAGTCCTGACTGCTCCCAGTTACTGCAAGTTAATACAAAGTACATTCTTTGGTAATATCACAGAGCAAAAGTGCTTTCAAGGGAGTTGAAAATATTTACATGTCAATCTCTCTAACCAACAAGAACAAAAAATATCTAAGGTAGAGCTGGTGAAATTTTAGTGAATTCCTGATATGTCATGAGACCTTGTGTTGATTAAAATATGCATTAATATGCATTAAAGAAGCTCCAAGGCATTCTTATTTTCAGCAGAATTATTGGCTCACAGCATGGAAACCACTTGCAAAGACCTCATAGAAAATTATGCTGTATCTTGGGAGGGGAAAAATAACAAAAAAAAAAATAGAAAGGGAGTATGAAATTACAGTGTGTCACTGTAGAATACCCCAGTCAGATCTAATCAGAGAACTGAAGAAAAACTGAACTGAGTACAAGAAAAGTTAGAGATTAGATTGATCCCCAAGTCAAGAAAAAATCTAGGAGACAAGAACAAAATCAATTCACACTGCACAGAACAAAGAAATGGTTTGCTAGAGTCCACAAGAAAGCGCACAAGATCTTATCTGTAGTGGATAATATACACTGGTACTACTATTTATTTTTGTACAATAGAATAGGTTAGAAGGTGGAAGGAGAATGGAAAGTTGGAACTAAACCAAAAAACCCCACCCAGCCCAAACCATAGAGCAGAACACGATTGATTTTTATATAACATGCTCATTGTGAAGTGTTGTAAATCACCTTGCTGCAAGACAGTCAATCACAACCTAAGGGAACAATAAAGTTTTACAGCAGGGTAAGTAGAGAGGAAACTGCTTAGAGGAGGAGAGAAAAAATATATTGGGAAAAGAAAGTCCAGCCATGTCAAACATGATAGGATCAGTTTGGAGAAATACGGGCGTTAGTGTATGAGCTAAAAAAGCAGCAGCCTTGAACACATCTTTATGTGAAGACTGAAAGATTGTTTTCCTCCACAACAAGTATTCAACCAGATGGAAATAATCCAATGACACCAAAATCAGAGGGGAACACTGCCTTCTAGCTCCCCTCCCTTCTACTGACTGGTATCTTAAACAGTTATTTCAGTGAGCATGCAGAGATTTATTTTTAAAGGTCAGAATGGATCATTACAACCACCTAGAACCACTCAGGAACACCAGGAACACGTAGTATTGTACTCTCCAAGGTTCACAGCCACGGACATCGTGCCAAGAAAGCAACTCTTGAACTCATTCCAGAATCCTTATTCAAGACTCACACCCTTACATACATCTATATTCTAGTAGACTGATTCCAACTGATCTGTAACAATTTCCTAAATAAAACACTGAGTCTCACATGTCAGGTGGTTACACATGCAAATCTACACTGCCTTATTTGTTTAGCCCTTACACCTACTGATACATCCACAGTCCCATCTTCTCATCCCAAATACCACTGTTTCCTAAGAGCTTTCTTTCCTAGCCACATGAATATAGCCTGTAAATCCTTTTCATAGCAAGGACTTTCTCTCCCCATCTATATTCACTGCTGCCATCACCTGAAGAGGGCTCTGCTGTAGGCAGTTTCCTGCCATCAGCACTAAGTGATTACTTATTAGATGGACAGGGGTAACTTGAGCATGTGAGCAATGTTATTTACCACAAAAACCAAGAGCTTTGCAATGAGAGGTGAAGCTGGAGAGAGGAGGACAAGGAGAAAGTTGTCAGGGTTGAAGGATGCCCTTGCCCAGGCAAAGCCCATGGTTCTGGAAGGGTAAGTGAAATCAATTATTTGCAATGGTTGGATTTCCAAAGAAATCATCTCTAAGCTCAGTTTTTAACCTGAGAGTGAACGTGGCCTTCACGATTAGTGGGGAACAGCAAGGAAAAAGAATTGTTGGATTAAGTCTCTCTTACCCTTTTTGGATTAGGTCAGTGGTACCGTAGAGTGCACTACAGCTCAGAAAATTACTCTGGCAGAGGAAATGGAGAGCAGTATTGATTCCCTAGCATTCCTGCAGACACTTAAGGTCCGTAATGAAGTTTAATGAATGTAATGAAGCAGAGAACAGTGTCTTTCCTCTAGAGAGCTGAGCAGCCCCACACCTCTGAGGTACATGCAAAACTGCAGTACAAGCAATTTTCTTTCTCCCATCCCTGAATAGCTTCCAACTGGCAGAAAATACAAGGATGTTTGCAGTTGTTCACTGGTTAATAATGTACTTCGAAGGCATCCTACTCCTACATCCTAAACACCCTGAAGAGTCATTTGAGAGTTTATCACCTTTACAGAAGATTTTCTGTCCTGGAAATTAGATCAACTTCCTAGAACAGCAGTCTGCAGAGAACGGTGTCACAGAAAACTTAAGAGCTATGGTCAGATCATATTCCTATAGCCTACAACACTTTTGATCCTAACAGCATCCAGATCAGCAGCATAACAGCACAGCTTTAACAAAACATAGTGAAGGAAGGGCAATGGTTAAATAAATTACATATGGAGGTATCAGGGGAAACCTCCTTAGTGAGATGCTTCCCACCCCCCAGACTGCCTCTCCTCTTTTTTATACACTGCTCTATCAAGGAGAATAAATTGATTCAGATTACCTGCTAAAAATAGAATACATCAATAGAAGTCACTTCCAACCTCTTAAACCCCTTCATACTACAGAAAACATGCTATTAAAGGAAGAAGGTTTGAGCATGCACGTCCATTTGCATCTCTTAGTCATGTGCAGTCTCACACATAAACGCTGAACACAGAGGTGGTGTGCTCCTACAAGAAACCATTTTAAATAGTATCGTTTCCCTCACGTTGTGCACAAGAGCCTTCACAACAAATTCAGGACAGAGCATCACTGCTTTCAAGACCATTACAGCTGTGCATATTGCTAGGGATTTAGCTCCTCACACTCCGTGTCCAGATCTGAGGATTTTTTTGCCTACTTTTTCAATAACAGGGATTTTTTATTGCTGATTCCTCATCATAAAAAAGGAACAGAAGTCTTTGAAGTCAAAAGTATTACTTAACTCTGTAATAACTGCAGGATAATAAGCATCTTTCAAGAATAAAAAAGGGTTGGTAATTTGAAAATAATTATGCACCTAAAGATACACACAGACACGAAGACACCTACTTTGTGTTTTGGTTCCTCAACAAGTATAAAAAGCTGACTCCTTTGGGCATCCAGCAGAAAACTAGCCTCAATCTTTTCTTTTTTTCTTTTTTCTTTTTTTTTTTAAATCTCTTTTACAGCAGCAATCTGACATCCTGGTGCTATTAATCATTGAAACACTCCTCTGTTCCCCCAGTTTCTCTTAACCTGAGAATCTATTATGTAAAAAGAGCAGTTGACAAAACACAGTTCTTACAGGTGCACAAATGTCAGGCTGAAATGCTGCTACAACCTTTTCCCTCTGCTGCCCCCTCCACCCCACCAAAGAAAAGAAGGATAATAAGCACAAGGCAACTGGGAAAAAGTGCATCTGCCTGGCAGTAGGAGTGCAATTTGTGAACACAATACCACAACAGTGACGGTTTTCCTGAAGCTCTGTAAGGGATGGAATCATGGAGTGTGTCACGGAGCTTCCAAGCCACGCCTGCTTACTGTTATGAGTTTCTTGAAGATTTCTGTCCATCACAGAGTGTGTTCAGAGGCAAAGTTTTCACTAAGAATGTGTATTAAGCAAGCGGCTTAGGACTTTAAGGTTAACAAGACCAAGCACTTCGAGCAAGACCAAGCATTTCTCTGGAAGAACTGCGATCTTAAACAGGGCAAATACTTTACTTTCAGAGGAAAGTACCATCAGTCATGAACTCAAGGGTGGCAGGAGGTGGGGGGAGAACAGAAGCCACTACTGCTGCCTTGTCTGTCAGACCAGGTTCTGATGCCTTTTCACGTAGATTAGTAAATCACACTAGAAACTAAATCACAAAAATCAATAAGGCCACCAACTGAACACAGCAGTATTCAACGGCAGTGAGAAACATAGTATCTTTCCACAGACATCCCATTGCTGAAAGCATGACCCTGCTCAATTCAGAACACATAACCTCGTACCTTTGAACTAAGATCTCAATCCACAATAAAATTAGCTTGGTTTAAAGGACTTCCTCTTGACAATTCATCTGTTGTGATAATGCCTGTGTACTTCCAGCAACAGTAACTTCAAGAAATAAGAATTTTTCATTATGAGTGAAGCTAAGCAGGGTTACTTCAAATATATCATGGGTTATAAGTGGAGAGATACAGATTATCATCAACACTCAGCTGAACTGATAATTTGATCATGCATCAAAGGCCTAAATTTTAACCAGAAACACATAAAACCCACTATGATATAAAGACTGATGCATAGCATCAAACTGACACTACTGTTGTTCAACCATAATGGCACCTAGGCACAAGATAAATTCCCAGTTTGGGGAGTTTTGTCTTTTTTATTAAGACCAGTGCAGTGACATGAAAAGGTGGGTATCTCCACACCGAAGAATCATGATTAGCAATGCTGGTGATGGACTCTGCAATTTAAAGGATGTTTTGCAGTGATGATACAGGTTGTCACCAGTTTCAACTCCCTGCTCAAAGCAGGAACAGCTTACATACTAAGCAGAAAGCTGGATGCAAAAGCAAGACTGGCATTTAAAAAAAAAAAAAAAAAAAAAAAAAAGAAAAGAAACAAGAAATTAATGTAATGAAAGAGAAGTACCAGGATGAAGGAGGGTGGGGAAGTACCAGAACAGCGCTTGGTTGATCTGATTTTTCCTCGTAATTCTGTATAGACTTCAGAGACCACAACTGCTATTAAAAAGATAGCAAATGTAGGTGAGGGAATAGAGGATGATTGTGAAGTAGCCAGGACACACCCCAAAAACAAACCAAACAAACAAAAAAAAAAAATAATTCAAAGAGGCAAAGAAAGGAGAGCTTTGAACTGGTCTTCATTTTATCCTATAGGTAAACAGGAGCATCTCTGGTAGTAACTCCTACCTGCCAGGTAATGCCTAGACCTGTCACTTCTAACCAACATCAGACAAACTCTCTTCTAAATGGGTGATAACGGAAAGGAATTTCAAGGGAAAAGAATCTCAGAAAGTCAACACCAAGGAGCTCTACATCACACCTTTTACACTGCCCTCCCATTTCTTTGCTCCTGCTTACTCTGAAACGGAATGTGCTTACATCTCTGGAATGAGTGTCCCTCTAGCACATCTTCTGAAAAGCAAAAACAAGGTATGACAGCTTCCAGTACCATAATGGCTCTGTTATACTTTCTCTATAGCAGAAGTAAAAGCAAATATTTCATTAACAGAAGCTTTGTGATAATTTGCTGTAGCAGATAAAAGTGCAAAATTACCTACATCTGAAATGGAGTCCTGCCTGCACATACTCCATGGAACAAACAACACCAGCAACACAAAACAAATGAAAAATTCTATATGCAATTGAAGGATAGAAGGATACTGAAGTGGTCAAGCAATATCACATACTGCAATTCATCAAGGATCAAAATGATTTTTTTTACTAAAAGACTATCACTTAAGTACCTTTGAAATGTTCTAAGCTAGTCTCATATTTTGGCCAAAGCCTTCACTTCTAATGACATATTTGTCTCCCGGCTGCTGAAGTGGACACTTTATAGTGTCTGACTCATAATGATGCCTCTGCTCATGGTATTTGATGTTTCCTGATGTCCCCTCCAGCTACTCTAAAGTGGATTTAGTTTGCTGGCCTGAGTAGCAGCAGACATGATGCTGCTATTAAGTGAGATTTGGTGAATGTTTCTGCTAACACTGTTTCCACATAAAGCTCTGGGAGCAAGGTCAAGAAAAGTGAGTGCAACTTTTCTCTGAATTCCGGTTAGGCACCAGGCATTGGGGGTTATTCAATACACTTCACTTTAAACTGAGGGTTTGCCATCTGTTCTGCACTCTAATTACAAAATAAAAACCAAATATAACTCACTATTGAATCACAGAAAGTAAGCTGTGGGAGATTTAAATTCACAGGGAAAGCTCTTTATTTAATGTAGAAAGCATCTGCAGAGCTTTTGTTATGTTATCTTTTACGCAGTAATCTAGGGAAAATGAGAGTACTTCTCCAGGACCCTGACAAACACATTTCTGGCAAACCTGGATGAGTCCCTAGGGTGGGAGCTGGGATATTCAGTTTAGGAAAAGTACATTACAGAGCAACTTCTGCATCACTATATCTATCTATCTATCTAGAAGTAGAGGTGTTACTATAATAAAATGGGTAATACAGTCATGATAACTCAAGGAGGTAACCAGGGCAAAAATGTAAGAAAAAATTCACCTTTATTAGAGTGATTGATAAAATTTGCTATAAACATAAAAATAGTTTTTAAAAAAGGAAACAAAACTCTTCATGGATTAGTTTCTGGCTATGCAATTTATTGTTAATTCTTTTCTCCAGCTATTTACAGTTATAAGACTACAGGTTTTCATTTTGCTGAGTGACAAAGAGTCTCACTATAATGGGAATACAGATATAAGGAACAGCTGAAGACAACACCAGGGTTTCTTAGAAGCTGGAATCACTTTTGCGAAAGAGCAGCAAGAAGAGGAGGAGTCTGGGGCTTCCCTTTTATTCAGTCTGTTTTGGCTACCATCAGCTCATACCACCTGGGGTTGTCCATTCTGCAAAATTCTGGAGAACCTTTGCAACATTCCATGCTCTCTGACATGCAGCTTCATTACAGACTGGCATCTAATGAGGACTGGCAGTCACCACAGGAAAGCAGTCCTTGCATCCTCCCCCATAAACAGGCAGCAAACAGCACTGTGGAAGCATCCTGAAAAAATGGGCTGTTGCTGCTGGGCTGGCAGTCCTTGCACAACCTGGTATTTCATAGACTTGCAGCATTTTGCCTAATCAGGAGCTCACTGCCCTACCAGATGAATGTGCCTAATTGCCACTTAGTGAAGAGACACCTATAAGTGATATACTTAATGAAAGCAGAGATGTGAGAAAGGAAGAGACAAATGTAAGGAACAGCCATTGGATTTTGCAGAGTCAAACATAACCATTGCTTAAATACATTTTAATAACCACCAGCTTTCCCTAAAACTGAGAACATTTAAAGAAACCATATCGGATGACAGCAGGGAAAGTGTGACAATAAAAGCCTTCACGGACAAGTGCCAGGATGGACTAGCTCTCTCACACATAAAGAACTATAATGTATCGATCACAACCTCCATTATAAAACAGGGAGTGCAGGCCAAGCTAAAATTAATGTGCTAATCAGATCCACTGTGGGCAATCTTCCCCGACCTACCTCTCATGTGCATCCTAGACTTAGGTTCCATACACATGAGGTTTATGTCAATCAGGACTGATTAGTTTGAAGGTGAGGAATATTTTAACTGATTACATCAACTGAAAGATACTTCTGTCAGATAAGTCAGTCAGTTCCTGTGTATACCAGGAAAACAGATTCTATTAAGGGGCTGATAAAACTTCTCCTAACACAGGCAAATGCCCACTTTTTAAGGGCTGAGTTGATAAGACATTTAAATGAGTGGAACATCCTGTTTGCCAAAACATTCTCTACTGCATAATGTTAAAGACAGTTTCTAGAATTGGAAGAAGGTTGGAATAATTGTCAGTAAAAGAGGGCTTTGACGAGACTTCACTTCCTGAGCATGGCAAGCAACAAAAATCAATGGGATGCCATTCAAGAAGCACAGATAAGGGCATAACCACTGGGAAGGTTACTCTACTGAAAGATCCCTGTTATCTACCAAGATAATACTATTGAGTGAACAGAGAAAACTGTATCTTCAGAACTACAGCTACAGAAGTACATGTCTTCGAGAAAAATTACTATATCAGCCTTCACCGTGGGTAGAAATTGCCAATGAAACCCAGATTTTACTGGAACTGCAGAACTTCTCACACTGATGTCAACAGAACTGAAACACCATTCTGGGCTTTATATACATGACCTCAACATCCCCAGGTAAAATAACCATCAACAATTTGGAATAATTGTCTATTTTAGATTTTCTGCACCTTCTTCTGAGGTGTCTGGCACAGGCTTCAGATTAGACAACGCTTGTCTGATCAAGTGCAGCATTGCTTGTGTGATGAAAAATGAATGCCACATAAATAAAAGGGAAAAGGCTGAGGATCCAGCTTATGTGGATTCAGAACAATCATAATAACAAAAATAAAAATCATTTGCAATGAAACCATCCAAAGGAAATGTTTAAATCGACTCCTGTAGACAAAGAGAAAGGAGACATTCCGATGAGCAGCCACCTCTGCAAAGGTACTGTCAGTAGCAAACTTTCCTTAGGATCTTTTCCCTAAAGTAGGTAAGGAGAAGCTGACATCAGTAGGGAAAATGCTGGGTAAAACACACAGAATCAAGGCAATTCAGAGCAGTAAGCAGACTGCAGCAGTGTCACTAGTTCTCCTCAAAGATGTGCTGAGAGGAAATCACTGTGCAGGCAAGAGCTGTGATAAGTGCTGTTGATGAAAGGTTTGAGAATGATAAATAGTAATTGCTTTGTAAGACACAAAAATGAAAGCTACAAAGAAATGGAGGTTACACTTTTCAATTGTGAATGATACATGCAAATTCCCAATCTGCTTCTCAGCACTCCTGTCCTCCCTCACTGCCTCAACACCTAATTCTGTACATGCCTAAGATATTCCTGCTACTCACAAGTTTCTTCCGACAATGAGTGATGATGGCACAAGGGTCTGTCTCCAACAGCCCGAGCTAGTGACATAATTTCTCAGTAATCAAAAGTTGCATCATATGTGCAACTAAAGGAGCATGGTTTGGTATCACAATCCATAGCACTTCCATCAAAGATGACATGGCTAAAAGAAGCATGAAGAATGCTCCACAGGAACTGGCATGTTTAACCCTTTGAAGACAAATGACTTTCACAACCAAGTGACCCATAGCTTCTAAAACTCACACAAATTACATAGGAGAGGGTATAGAAGCACATCACTTGCCACTTTCACTTGAAGAAAAATAAAAAGCATCTTGACACCTATTTACACAAAATGTTGCCAAAGTATCAAAATTAAGGATTTGTTAGGGACTCGCTCCAAAATACAGCACCGCTGCTGCCTCTGTCGTGGTTTTGCTCTGGGTCAATTTGTCTCACCCCACACACAATTACTATAAATTGAGAGAAGGTTTATGCAGACAAAAGAGACCTGATTTGGGAAAATAATATTAACATTTATTACTAGCAAGATAAAAACCTAAAGAACTATATCTACAACAATTCTAATTAGGTAAAAGTACTATGTATTTACAGAAATATCTTTCCCACCTTTTTATCAGTCCAGGAGGAGAAGCAGTCTCTTTCTCCATTCTTGGAGCTCTAGGTCTTTTCAGTAACTCTGCAGCACTCTAAAGCTCTTCTTCTGTTATCTCTAGGACGACAACTCCAATTTGCCGCAGCTGGAACTTTTTCTCTCTCTCTCTCTCTTCTGTGTCAGCCCCAGGGCTGGACCTACCCCCCTCCTGGGCTAAGACCGGAGGCTGGGGGGTTACCCAGGCCCTGAAGGTTTTCTCTTCCATGGACTGCAAGGGGACACTTGCCTACCATGGATCTTCACCACAGGGTCACAGGGGATAATGGCTTTTGAGTCCACCCCTGCTTCCTGAGGGTTCCCTTCCCACGAGAGAACAGTCTTTGATTGACCTCTCCGACATGGGTCTAATGGATCCCAACATCCTACCCGGACCATCTCGCTCCAGCGTAGGTTCTCTCAGGGTCACAATCTCCAGCAACCAGCATGGATCTCTCACTGAGATCCCAAGCTTACCCGAGCCGTCTCGCTCCAGCGTAAGCCTCCCTCAGGGTCACAAATCTTCAACAGGACTCTGCTTCACCTCAGGTCTCTCATAAAGTCTCAGCTTCTTTATGCATCCACTTACTCCAGTGTAGGCTCTTCCACAAGCAGCATGGGGGTCTCCTCACCCCAACAAACTTCCACAGGTGGCAGGGATTTATTTTTCAGTCTTTTCCCTGCTGAACAGAGAGAGAGAGAGAGAGAGAGCAAGAGAGGGGGGAGAAACAGCCCCCCCTTCGAACTTCTCTTTTCTCTCTCCTACTGCAGCTTTGGCCTTGAATACCTCTCTCTGCCAGAATTTCTTCTGCAGCGCTTCTCATCCAAGCAGTCAGTTCTTCTCTAATTTTTTTTTTCTCTACTCTCTTACAGGAGAGAAAGGGGGGCTTCAGTGCCACACCTGCCCCTGGCCCAGGGCCAGGGGAGGAGGAGGCCTGGCCCCCACCTGGGGCCTGCTGCCTCTCCTACATGGCTACTTAATTTCAACTGCACAACACGCTTCTCTTCCGTTTTCTTAAATATATAATTAGCAAAGGCGTTAGTAACACTTTTGATTGGCCTTTTTCTGGAAATCTACTTGGACAAAACCATCCTCAGCCCCAGGGGCTGGCTGGTGGGCAAAACCACGCCACTGTCCCTGTGACTCTGGTATGCTATTTAACAGGCATGTGCTCCTCTAAAACACTCAATTTAAAGTGGAGGCAGCAAGTGCTGAGGTTTCCACATTTATGCTATATTTTATATTGTTTCTGTAAAGGTGCTTTCACATTTTACAAATCTGGTCAAGTAACTCATGAGTAAACAGTTTTAATAGCTTATTCAGCTCTGCCTGATAGCACAATTAAACTCTCCCAGTTGTATGATCCGTCTGTCAGGCTTACAGGTAGTAGATTAGAAGGAACAGTTAAAAACTCAGATCAAAGGTAATTAAAAAAGACTGTCAGGTATAAACAATATCTAGATCACTGCACAAACCCTCTAGAGTGTCACAGGCAACTATAAAGTTGAAGCCAATAATACAACTTCCTGCTCCATTAATAACATTTTCAAAAAAGCAAATAGCAAGTTTAAGGCTTCCTAGAAGAGAGCACCTACCAAATGGAGACAAACAACCAGGGCAGAGGGAAAAACTTAAGAGACAGCTCATTAATAATGTTTCCTTGGGGATACACAGGTCCTCCAGTTCAATGGCCCTAGGTGCTTCTTCTCAAAACACAGGCGAGTACAGTCTATACAACTGAGGTAAGAAAAAAGAAAACCAGGAAAACCCTGTCAACACTATCTAAAGAACAAACCCACCAATGTGTACCTGCAGAGACAAAGTAAATTGCCAACAAAGACAAAAGAGCAAAAACTGAGGCCAGAAAGGGAAAGTTCCCAAAGCAGGGACCTGTGAAGCAGTAAGAGGATGCCTGCCAGCCCAGCAGCATCTACACAAGCAGTGCAACAGTGATATTTCTCTACTGTAGGTTGTAAAATTGCAGATATGTTCTTCTCAGATTATAAAAGTTACTCAAATTATTCAAAACACAAGAAGTTCGAACCCTCTGCAGCTGTTTTTTAAGCAGAGCTTTTTTTCTAGTTTTAAAAAAACCACCCAATGCAGCAGTAGGAGCACAGGTAGGAGGTGAAAATTAAACGCAATCTGACAAAAAGTTATCACAATGTTACAAGAAAACTCAGTCTTGCTGTGCCATTCTCAGGGCTTTTCTCACATGAAAAAAGGGACTTAATCAGACAACAAGAAGTAGAGCATCTAAGACTACTGAAACTACTTCAGCCTTCTGCCTTTCACATAAATCCTGGATTATAAGACACCACACAAAAGATGGTTAACACTTCTGCTCAGACTTGACATTTGCTAAGAGAATCACACGAGTCTGGAATGAGACAGGTTGAGGACCCGCTTTCTTGAATTCATGTCACAGATGCCTTGTGCAAGGGCAAGGCTCCTCCTGTCTTCTGCAGGTAGAGGAGAGAGGCTTGGAATAAAACTTCAAAGAACTTAAAACATGTCCAGCTGTAAGGGAAATTCAACAGGACATGGTTATTTAAGTCATATTAGTCCTTTTGAACATGCCAGGCTCAAAAGTGTCACTACAAGAAAACTCTCCCCAGTATGGATGACCTAGTCATTCCCAATCACAGAAATTATATAGTAGTTAATGACCAAGTAGTGGAAGAATCTTATAGAAGTAAAATGTGCAGGCTCTCCAGAAGTTAAGAAACATATAGCCTCTTCAAACACCCTCCTTTTTTTTCCCCTCCTACCTATGTATATAACTGTACACTCTAAATGTCATAGACCCAGAACACAACTCTTTTAGAATCCCCTCACTTCCAGTTATAACATCTGACAATTTTTTTCTCTTCTGGAACACCTACTAACCTGGTGTTAATAGCCTGGAATGTCTGTTGTTAGATGAGCTAAATAGTAATGGTGGCTGTGCAGAGGCCAAGACTAAGCTCACCGTATTGATTTTAAAACAACTATATAGAAATAAGGATTTTCTTTGATGGTATTGCTCATGTGGTTTTCTGAGAACAAATGTATTTATCTTCATGCCTCGGGTATTGTTTTTAATTGGATGGAAAAGGAAACTGTTTGTTTTGAATCTTTTGAGATTTCCCCAGTAATGTTAGTGATAATCTTCTGTTTTATCAAAAAGAGCTTCAAATAAGTAACAGTAGATAAATAGCCTGGTTTGTGAATTCCTTCCCTACACATAGCCTGCAAAAAAAGTCTACTGGCATTTTCTATTCCATGACCTATGGGTCTTGATAAAGTAATCACTTTGTATTATATCCCTCTTAAAACTCTCATCTCTTAACTTGTACCATTTATCTCACAAAAATGTATATGATTTTCTCCTAATATCTCTAAATATTCATATAACTTGATGAATATTTTTTCCCCCAGAACAAAATACACCTGTGTAATATATACACCTACTGTGCTGGTGTAATCATTACAGCTTCCAAACCTGGCAGATCTTTTAAGTCCCACAGCTGTCACTTGTTTTTCCAAATCCCAAGTGAAATAAGACTTTGTTAGCCAAAACTGAACACCCACTCACAAAAGCTCAGTTATCTCACTCTCTCATACACATGCACACACACATGTATGCAGTGATGAAACCACCCAGATAAAACAAAATGATTCTACATCCTGCACAAAATGAGCGAATGTCTGGGGTGAACATCCAGCTGTTTCTTCCTATAGCTCTTCAAGAGTTTTTTAAGCATCTGCTTGGCCAGCTCAGGACAAAGTCAGCAGCAGCACTGAATTGTCACAGTGAAGTATTTTTAAAATTTTCAGAAGACTCTGGAGATCTCTGAACATGCACCTAAGACTTTGATAAACTTGTAAAATCTTTTTACTGTCCCTTTTATAAAGCTCAGCTCTATCTTACGAATCCTACTTCTTTGTATACTGGAAAATAGACTCATTCCATGATACTTGCATATAACAGAACACACCACCACATCCCTACTAAGCTCTGGCAAATGCCACCAGCAACATTAGTGCCAAGATGAGCAAGCCTGTACTTGACCCTGTAATTGTAATACCACAGACAGGCTCTGTTCCCTCCCCTTCTTGCCACTGCCTGTACAGAGGCAGAGGTACAAGTATTGACCAGCACCAGCCTGAAAGCCAAAACACATACACCACTGTAGTGGTCCCCGTGACAACTCCTGCAGTAGGAACCAGAAGGCACCTGTGCCTGTGGTTCATGAGCCATAGGCTGGACAGCCCAGTGCAGCACAGTGACAGGCTTTTAAGCACCATCTGAGCCCCCCTGCAGTGTCTGCCCTGTCCTCTGCAGCAGAAGTCACATAAACTTTGCAGTAGAGTCCATGGGTAGCTGAGGTTTAGAGGGTTGGAGCTAACTAACACATCACAGTTACGGGGAAACCAGCTGTGCCCCTGCAGCTTCCCCACTGTTTAGAAAGAAAGGGCAAAGCATTTGGCAGTAAGGGCAAGAGCCCTATTAAGGAACATAACAAAGCAGGTGTAGCTGCAGAGACAAAACCAAAAATCAAATTAAAAGTATTGTGTGAAGCACTGGATCTGTGGGCAACCTGCCACGCAGTCAGAAAAAGGGTTAAACAGGACTGATATCTGGACCTGTCTGGTAATTCAGTGGAAGATTTGACACCTCTTCTGAGCGACTGAAACAGTACATAATAGCTAATGATATCTGTTATGAGAAAAAGATGACTGTTTTACCGAATGTAATGGGGACTTAAGCCTGTAACTTGCTGTGCAACCTAACAGCTCCTATTACACCAGCAGACAGCAAAGCACGTGCCAAGACTATGTGAATCCTATGGAGTCCCCAGCCCACAGACACCGTGTGGTCACAGAGCCTTTCCACTTGTATAGACATGGAAAGATCCCCAAACCTCAACATGTGGCTGAAATAAAGAAATTAGCAGAGTTCTGTCAGTTATGACAAAACCAGATGATATACAAAGAGGATTAACTCACGACTGGTAGGCAAAGGGAAGTAATCCAAAATCAGGTACTGATGGGATCAAATGTGACTCTAAAGCACCAAGGTCTGGCTCAGATCTCACCAGCAGCAAATGGGGCATTTGTGCAGCTGCTTGGTCACACGATGGAGGATAAGTGCACTTGCGGCACCAAATCGTATACAGTATCACACCCCTTATTGCTTTCAATTTTCTTTCTTATAATTAATAACTTTTCATTCTACATATATGCCAAGGAGTTGTAATATTATCACCTACATGCAAGTTTCATGAACAGAAGCATGTCGTGAACGAAACAATGTGAGGGTGTGCTTTTGATGTGACAATCTGACAATCCAAATGAACATTGGGTCAAAGGCAAATCCCATAGGGACTGTAAAAAATGGCAGTGTATACAGAAGTTGTAAAAAACACATGAAATGAAAATCATCTTCTTTCAGAAAGAGAGTGACATGAGAAAGTACAGCCAACTGAAGAAGAATGTGCCAGACAATTTATATTTCTTAGTTGGTCACTTACATTTGGAGATCGTGGAAAACAAGATACAAGTGCCAAGCACAGAGGATAACAAAGTACTACATATATACAGATATATATACTCCAGCTAGTAGGTGTGAGATTTAAAATGAAGTGCCTTCTGCCATTTTCCTAATTTCACATCAGAATTATCAAGTTACTAAAATGGATTAGGTTTCAAAAGGGAGTGCTCCTCATACACGCACAAGGAAATCCACACTGCTATTGCAGGTAAGTCGACATGTAACAGTAAGCAGCTTGTGCTAAAAATACTAAGCCAGGAACTGAATGGGTTGGATATTATTTCGGAGAGAGAAATTTCAACTGCAGTGACAAAGCATGAAGTGTTTCCAAGCTCCAGCCTCGAAATAATAGCTCTACTGCAACTTCTGGATAGAGCAAGTGGAACCTTAGAGGAAAGTACTAGTAGCTAAGAAACCAAAGGAAAACAAAACCTGTGTTTGATGAAGGACCAGTGCCTTAATCTTGAAAAGCCCATGGAGTATTTGCTGAGAAATGAAGGCAGAAAGAAATTCAGTACATAGAAAATGCAAGAATTTCATCTAAGGCTTTCCTAGAGTATTGAAACAGCCCTTTAGTGTCAGCAGTGGAAAAAAATGGGACTGTCCAGTCTGTGTTTTTTCAGGATTACAATTTAACCAGTACCATAAGTGGAGACACACGCTCTCCTTAGCTACAGGACATTTTTCTCAGTGACTGTTAGTCGATTTTTCTCCAAGAATTATCTACCTAAAACCTATTTACAAAGGGAAATTGGAGAGCAAGAAGGGATAAATACTGTAAGTAACACACAGGAACATATTCAAGAAGACAGACTGGTGGGAGTATGGTAACAATGTTTCAGGTCCTGTGTGAATTTACCCAAATATTACAAATGGAAGCTGTCATAAATTACACACAGGATTTCAGTGATGCTTATTTCAAATAAATAGATCTTAACCCACTATGCTGTTTCTTTGCCTCTAACTTGAACCTGAGACCTCCCTGTGTCACTGGAGCAATAATTCTATGAGCCATATGATCCCCCTGAACGATGCATTGTTTTGCTGCCATGTTATCGTGCCTTTGCAGAATTCAACAATACTGACAAGGAAAAGGGATGCAAGAGTTTAGCCTGGAGCTTTACAGACTCGTCCCACTTTGTTTACCAAAACCACTGTGATCATATTTACCTCTACTTCCAGGTTTCTGCAGTAAGGAGCACCAGGAAGCCTGACTACGAAGAGAAGCAGCAAACCTGTGTGCTCCAACTGTGACACCGAGCTCAAACACACCAACCAAGAGACAAATGGAGATCCCTTAGCACATCTGCCACTGGGAGAGGAGGGCAAGGGCACCAAAGCAGTGCAAGACACAATCAGCATCTTCTCCATGGTACAAACTGAATCCCACCACTGACAAAAGACACGGAATCATAAAAACCGGTAAATGATACACATGGCTACAATGATCGTGCACACTCAACCTGCTCCTGGTTTTCTTTGCACTGAAAGACCAGTCAAAAAGTTCTCAAGGTTGCCTCCTTTTTTGCACCAGACTTCTATTACTACAGTGTTTGGGGCTTGCGAATGTCAGAAAAATACTAATATACTTACAAAAGTGAAAAAGTCTCATGGTTGGAGGTCATGAAGTGACTCATGAATAAACAACAAAACGATGTCCACTTTTTCATGTCCAAAGACGCCTCTTTGTATCCTTGGTAGTGGCTGCACATGTATATAGGATGCATTAGACCATTTCTGTGCTCTTTATTTTAGTTTGCAGAGTCATTCTAAAACAACCAAGCATTCTGCATTAATATAGTAAGTACAAAGCAGATGGTGGATGTGTTAAAACTCTGGCCTTCAAGGACTGAAACTTGTAACAGATTGCAAGTGGCAGTGGAACTCGATTCATATCAGGAGTTCCAATTGTTTCGTTCAAGAAAATGGTATTAAATGTGTCACCCTCAGCTCCTTCCCATGCTGCTACAAATGGATTAGTGAAAAGATTTATTCAGACATAAATAACCAATTTGTCCTACAACCCTGGATGAATGTCACTAACAAAACAAGAGTACAAATGTTCAACTGGTCAGTACGAAGGCAGTTTGTTTACTAACATTTGCAAACTTGTCAGAAGCAATGTGGTGGATAGCACATAACTTAAGGTCAATTTGTAGGGGGACTTTAGAAAAAAAGTAATGTAATAAAATGACCATGAATAACCACATCTAAAGTTCTAGTTTCAACTGGGAGGAAACAAGATGTTAAAAAATTGTTATTGAAAGACAACCGAGAAGGGTTTTGGAATGCTTAAGTAGTTCAGGACAAACTGGAGCTCTGTTTCGCGTTTTACAGAAGAGTTGTAAGTCCATCTCATCCAGAATATACCCTCAGAACAGCCACTGGTGAATACTGAGGGAGTAAAGGCCATCATCAACGTCAAAGAAATGCTCTACAGCAAGATGACCTAGAGAAAAATACAGTGTTCAACAGAACCAGAGGCACTCATGTATGGTGTTTCCCAAGGAGACTTGCACCCTTCCCACTACTACAGGGACTCCCAGGTTGTCACAGGAACTGTGACAAGACTAGAAATTGCAAGTACCACTAATGAGAGACAACAGCATGGGAGGGGAAAAAACCCTTAGAAGTTGTGAAGGCCCTCAACTGCCTCCTATGGAGGAAGCCATTAGTTGAGCCTTTCCAAGCACAGAAGCACCAAGAGGTACTTGGTCTTGGTGTCGTAGAGTAGTGAATGAACGTATTTACTGAGAATGTAACTTCTTTGTGCTCTCCCTTCTAAATATTGTATAGACAACAAGGGTAAACCACTGGTAATTGAAGAAGGAGGGAGGAGGTATAAAGTTCAAGATATTACCTAATTTTGCCACTTTTACCACAGAAGCTGCTGGCTACTTTCTTTCCTCGGAGATTAAGCTCTTGCCCCTTTCCTTTCTGCTGCTGGGGAAAGCATATTGCTCACAACTCACAGGGTAGTGGCTCCTCATGCTATTGCACAGGTTAAGCACATGGCCACTGAGTCACAACAAAATCTCATTTCCTACAGATAACATTCACCTTCCCTTTACCCAGCTCCATTCTGCCTTTTTGGGCCCCACACTGTCCAAGAGCGGCACAGAGAGAGTATCACCATTCTTACACCTTGTGGGCTAAAACCCCAATTGTCTGCATATTAAACCAGCAAAGCCCCTACTGGGGGAACAGCTAACACTAGGAAAAGCACTTTTTGTCATTACAGCCTACACCAGTTCTCTGGAGAAAACAAGCCTTCTTGGCACGAGCACAATTTGCTGGTGTAGCTGAAGGTTATGTGAAGGCTTTATAATCCCACCACAGGCCTGCCACACAGTCACTTATTAAATCAATAAGATTTTTGTTCCTAAGTGCTAAGCCTTTTTAAAATAAGAGATTTAAATTGTTTAATTCCAAGCATTGCACTTTGTGCTGGCTGTTTCATCATTAAATTTGGTCACTGTGGCAAAGGAAAGCCACTTAGGGAAAAAAGAAAATGAACTTCATACAAAAAATAAAGTGCAAACTGACATCTGCATGAAGGGCAGGTCATTGGTTGGGTTTCCCTCCCTCACAGCAGAGTTTTCCTTGTTCTCCAGGTCTCAAACTAAATCCTGTTAGGCACAGGGGTAAGACGACTGTCTATCTAAATGGGAGTAGGAGCAAACATATCGTAGTTTTATCAACAAAGCGTGACTACAAAGGAAAGCCATGAAAGCTCATTCCCACTGTAAGTTATATCCAGAGGCCTCTACATTATCAAAGTCACCAGTGATAGAGCCAGGAATACATAGAAAAAACTAAAAGTATGTGCAACGACTATGGGCAATAAACAACATCAGCACTAATAAATCACTATCATTCCATGGTCATCAGATAGAACGTTCACAGGCATCACAGCACATGATTTCTCAAGAAGGAGTTTACACAATACAGCTGGAAGGGAAAGTGAAGGTTTTGTAAATCGGAATTTTCCTGTAAAGGATGAAATGGGGAGAAAACATGAAGAAGCTTGTGAGAAGAGTAGATGAACAAGTACCACATAGTGTGCAGAGCAGAAACAAAACTAGACAAAGTAATAATACAATAAGCCAGTATGGATTATGCTGATCCAGATTTAGAGCCACCCCTAAACCATACAGCTCAGAAGGACTCCAGCACTAAGATGACATAGATCAATAGCTGCTGCTGCACTACTTTCAAAGTATCTGAAAACAAACAAAGTTGTTATGGCCAAGGAAATGAGCAATCTGGAAAAGCAAGCAGGGGAAAAAACCACAACCAACTAATTAAATCAAAACAAAACTAACAAAAACCAAAATAAACATCCCAAAGTCCTGAAAACCTGTGCATAAAAACTCACAACACTGAGTCATTCTAGTCCTTTGTCCTTGTGTATCAAACCTTCTGTCTCATTCAAACTACTATTTCAAATGCATGGCATCTGTAGAACAAGTCTCAGTTGAAACATATTGAATTATACGGCTCTGCATGCATTCACACTTGAATCAGGTTGGGAGGGTTTTTTGGAGGGTGTTAGTTTTTCTGTTGAAGATAGATTTAAGATGTGTTACAGTATGACAGTCTAATTACAGAGTGCAATTTCAATTTCATTTACTTCTGTAGCATCCTGTGATGGTTTAACATTTCCTGGAGAAACAATTACAGGACAGTACTAAGAAATACAATTTACTGACTCCAATCTGTATGAGTATGCAGAATTCATTCCATTCAACTCCACATTTCATTTTTGACCTCTCACTGCTCACTTTGCACTACAAATACCAGAGAGAAGTGTCTTTATATGTTTTATATAGATACTGTATATTTTTCCAACTTGTACAGATTTGCAACCTTAGCTAAAAGTTATGTTCTAAATAAATAAACCACACTGCAGTATTAATAGCTATCATGTTTTAAACAGTAGCATCTGGAGACAAAATAAGACTGGGATTTTACTCTTCTAGATACTCTGTGGGTACAGAGTTGCAACCAATCCCCTGACCAAAAGGTTATTCTTCTAAAATAGTGTCTCAGAGGGGGTGAAAAGGATGTAATACATGGGCAGAATAAAATGTGAGGTGACAGCATCTATTGTAGCAGTAACTCTCACTTTGATCGTGTCCCCAGCGATGAGAAATCCTGCGCAAGAAAGAAGCACTGGCAAGCCTTCAAAATTTTTCAAGCCAAGAGACGGAGGAAGAGGAATAGATAGAAATTATCTCACCTGCCTGGTTCTTCCTCTGTGTAGTTCAAAGCATTGGTTGCAACAGATTTAGTATCTGTCACTGTTCAGAAGAGGGAATTATGTTTGCAGCCTTTTCACTCATTGCTTTAAAAAGGCCAGTTTGTCCACAACAGCACCAAGCCCTATCCTGTGGGTCTGCTCACTGATGGGTTTCCTCATTTTTTTGTACTACCAGTAACCCTGAGTTAGGGACAGGGGATATACCTGACAGTAAAACCTGTAAAGTGAGGTGCTTAGTCCTTGCCAATACTCGTGGCCAAAATCTTATCAATATGACAGTAAACAGACATAACATTAGGAAACTACTCCTTGTCATGAGCAACAGATGCATGACGTGGCATACAGTGAGCAACCTGAAGATGGCATCTATTATATGGTCAACTTTAGAGCAATTTTTTTCTTCTCTATGAACAGCCCTTTGAACCTGGTTTCCTAAGGAAAAAGATATTATGGAAAGGAATTGGCTGAGTATCCCATGAATAACACTGATCACTGTTAGCCTGATTTGACACATATGCATTCTTTCAAAGTCATTAACTTCTTAAAAGTTTTCAGAAGGTATGCATTTAGATAGCAAATGCAGTCCTTAGCAATGCCTTCACTGGGAGATAAGACTCCAGCATGATCCCAAATCCCTATTAGACATCAGAATCCACACAGCAAAGAGACTGTATGAATGGTGCTGCTATGGGAAAAGCTCTAATTGGTGCCTGTACAAATCAGACATCAGGTAGTACAATCATCTCTCTCTCACACTTGATATCAGCTCTCAATAGTTCTGCTTCTCACGGAAATGCCATTTTTTGAAGTCTGTAATTCCCATATCAAATGACTCTCCTTTCTTTAAAAGCAATGCTTCTTAAAAATACATCCTCAGAGAGCCCTCAGAAAGCCAGAAGCAGAGATAAGATGTCAATCAGACTGAGCAGTTTTCTGGAAGGGCTAAGTAACAAAGGAGAATCAGAGACTCAGAGGCAGTTAGAGAAAATGACATTCTGGCGTGTCATTTCACATGTTTTAATTACACAAAAGCGAAGTCTGTTTTGCTGATTAATCAAGTTTGTGTTTGTCACATATTTTCCTCCTCTCATACATTTGGAAGTACACAGCCTGTCTTATTTCTAATCAAACTTTCTTCTCAGAGCACCACTCAACTGGTAAACACATGACTGTCTACCCTGCACAATGACCTGCAGCAGCTCCATGGATAAGTGGCAGCCCTTGCCCATCAGAGCCGAACATGTACACATAATGATGATGAAATGGGGGGCCTGCTTTTAAAATTACTTACTGCTCTATTGGTAATTTTTTTTCCACAAACTTGAGACTGCAGCCAAGTATAACCACAAAATGATTGCTGTCCTCAGCCACTAACAATCTGTGGAGTTTCTGGCTGTTTCAGCCATCAATCTCATTCAGCTGACTGATGGAAGAAGCAAATGAAGGATAAGGAATCCACCTCAATAAAATCAGCTGCTTCTCTTACAAAATTCTCTAGCTTCCAGCTAATAGCTCTTCTCAAGCTAATAATATCAGTTGGTTTCCCAAGGTACCAAGAAACGAAGAGACACCCCTCTGCTTCCACCCTCTGGTCAAATTTGGCCAGGATCACTCAAACACAACCCATTGCTCACGGTGCATTTTCACATCAAGCTGTTCCTTTTTCCAGCAGTCCTGCCTGGTCTTGCACGTATTATAACTTTTTTGTACAGTTCTTGTAAGACAACCTGTGCCACTGAAGTTGAAGTGCAAGGAAGGAAGAATATCCCAGTAATAAGGGACTTCTCATTTTCATTACTCCCCCTCCTTCTTTCCATTTACATACAAATAATAAAGATTGACTGCTGGCAGTATCACTTGTGCCCCAGGCCAGCAGGACTCATTAGGGAAGAGCTTCCTAAACTGGGGTCCATGAAGCATCAACAGCAGCAAAGCCAGAGCAGGAGACCCATAGCTGGACCCTGGAATAAGATTCAATATGTTCTTGGGTTTTCTCCACAAAGATCCTTGTGCATTCAGTATTGCCACCTGCCACTTCCTTGGCTCAGTGTTTCCATACATTTCAGATTTGCACTTTGTGACTCACAAGCCAAGATAAAGCATTCCCAGGGCTGTATGATTTGGGAATTTATTACTGAACAAATGGCAAAAGAAAGCAAAGTGCCTTGCCTCATCTTGTCATCCAGAAAGGTGGAAAGCAGACTTCCAGCTGCTCATCCCAGCCACAGAGTGTCCAGCAGATGGCAACTCCCAAGTTTTCAAGCTACCAGAGACTATTCCCCTGGGTCTTTGGTAGCCTACCCAATGGAATCAGAGCCTTGATATAACTTTTTGAAGGTTTTGACTGCTTTGTAATGCATACAAATTTAGTATGTTTTAACAACAGAAAGGAGACACAGGCACAGAAATGACTGATGGTAAGTTTGATAAAAATAAACTTCTTTGCCTTCTTTCTTTTTGTTGCTGTCTCCCCTCTATAACTTCTAACAAAAGCATTCTGCAAACCCCATGCTTTACTGAAGTTCTCTATTGGTTAAAGCACTATCTGAAGAGTCAGATAAAGGTATTCAATTATTTGAAGGGCAAATGGCTACCAATCTAGCCAGTATTCCCTAGCACGGGATCTAAGGAAAGCACAAGGCACCGGCAACACAAGTAGAGTTAGTGCATTTCCTTTATTGAGTCTTGGAGGTTTGGGAGCTAGAAGTCAAAGCAAGAGGGAATGCAGCATAAGACAAGGGGATTAAGGGGATGACCTTTTTCTTTCTATAGCACTCTCTCAGCCTTCAGGATATATCCCACCTTTTCCTAACAGCAACAACAAAAAAAGAAGGCAAGCAGAGCCTTGGATTAAAAGCACAGAAAGAAAACAGTTTCTTTTACTGACTGTAAAAAAACGCTGGATGTCCGGAGGACAGAGTGAGGAAAACAAATGTTCTTCCCTGGGTATTTCACAGTGAAATACGAATATTTCATTATGAAATAAAAATAGTCTGCTCTGCAATCATCTGAGGTGATCTTCAGTCTCGAGGGTTCAGCAATCCAACAAATGAAAATCAAAGTCCATAAAAATGAATGAACTCAGACAAGTATGATGTATCAGGTGACAAAAGTTATTCTGGGAGCTTACAAACCAGTGCAGTGATACAATAATGGCTCCTCTACACCTGGCAATACTCCAGGAAATAGCCTCTGAATGGCAATTCCCATTAGAGTGGCAGTGCTGCTCTCTATTAATGTTTTGCCTGTGTTTCAGTATCTTAATACCCCAGAGCAATTTGCACAGGACTCTCCATGAAGAAGTGAGCTATTCTAGGAGTATCCACTTTTTTTCTCTACATGTAATAACCTGCTAGTCTGCTGTACCAATGGACTGATTCAGCACCAACACTGACAGGGCATTTCAGCCTCTGACACTTGAGAAGGAGCTTTGTTTTCCCTTTAACCATCAGAAAGGGGAGGAGAAATTCGCTCTGTTTTCACAGTTATATGACAGCTCTTAAAAATTTTACAGCATGAGCGCACCACCTAACACAACAAAGCCTGCCAGGAACATTTAAAATCAAGGTCTCAGAGATTTTGTTTCTTATAAATTCACCAGTATCCTAAGAAAAGGACTTTTTTCCTCAGAAATGCAGTACCAATCCCACTGGAATTGCACAGGGCTGAGGACTGTTTTTCTGCCATACTGTGGGAAACATAGCTGAAAGTACTAGGAAATAGGCTGTAGGGAAGCACAAGATGTACTAGAGTTAATGAACAGGAACAGGAAGAAGAAAATATGATTTCTGAAGGAAATCAAAGCATTTGCTCAAAACAATAAAAAGCAGGAACAACCTATAATAGGCATTTAATTCATTTAATGTAATGACTGCTCTCAATACATGAAAATAGCTGCAGTTTTTATTTGGAGGTCAAAGCATGAAAAAGAAAAAAAGTCCTCTTCTTACTTAAACTCTTGTCTGTCACTAATCAACCACCTAGAGAAGGGTGGAGGGGAAAGGTGGAGCCAGCAAAACTTCCGTGATCATGTAGGCAAAGAGAAATCCTGTTTTCTTGCAGAGATGCTTTTCCTTTAATTTCACAAAGTAAAATATGACAGATAACTGACAGCATGATGGAAAACAAAACAACAGCATCATCAAACTGTAATCATTCTAAGATTTTTGATCACTAGAAATGGAAAATTTTTTCTGTTTTTACTAAGCTTAAGCCAGTACTTTTAAAAATCGTCCATTTTAGTTACTTTCTACACCGTGAGAAGGTGAAGAGCTGCATCTATTATAACTACATGCTGTGCAAACCTCATTTGGACACGATCATCATCAATCACTCCTGCTGTGCAGGTAGCATGTGAAAGGGAAACAAAACAGAAATCGTGCTGCAGTATTTGACACCACCCACCCCCTGATCCTATGCTTTCTTCATGAAGAGCCCTGTTGACACACAGTTATTCTCTTTTTGGGACCCCTGTCTTTTCTCTCCCTCCAAGCAAAGCTTAGAATAGTTCTGACATCATCAGGGGGAAGACAAAACCCTTCTCTTTCCTCTCAAAGGATTAAAGCTTTCCTACTGAAAAGCATGCCAAAGATAAATTAGTATGTGCCACTTTGCCTTTGTAAATACACACACACTACTTGCAAGCAGTACCTCTTCTTAACACATGTATACCCTTCAGTGGAAGATGAATATTGTAAGAGGATTCAGAATGCCTGTATCCTTTGTGGCAGTGCCGTGCCCAGTCCTGAAAAGAGCTATTAATGCCAGCACCCAATTGCTTCTCTCTAGCATACGCTTCAACTGGCTGTCAGTGTTATAATCTTGACCAGGGACAGTCAGTAGAGGCACAAGGCTTAAAAGAACAAGAAAGATAATGTTCATCTTTTCCAGAAAGGTCCAGGGAAACCTGCAATAAATACTAGAAAATTTTTAGGAAAGCAGAAGCAATCAGAGCCAGCCTTGAAAGACACACTGCAGTCTTACAAACACTCTTCCTACCAGCTTACTTAGGACATAAAGATAGCACCCTCATTGTGTTTCAAAGCTCTGGTTAGTACTATGCCAATTCAGTGGACTTGAAGTAGTTTATTACACCCCGACTCCCTGGTATGACTCAGGTCAGCAGAAGTTGCGTGCACTTCGTGTTTTCTGATGCACTGCAGCATGCCTGGCTTTAAACAGCTGTACAGCAGTGCACACTAGAGAACAGCTCTTTGCATCTCACTCCGTGTACCTCCACCAATTCATGAGAGCACAGGCAATCAGTAATACAGACACGGTAACATACAATTGCAAACGTACCCTCTCCTTAAGTGACAGGACAGAAGTGGCGTCACTTTACAATATGCCTTATTTCCCTCAGCATGTTAATAAACCACTTGGGAAGAACGAGCCATTTAAAGGCACCTCCTGATGATCTCGCAACAGACCCTCCCACATAGGATCCTGGACAGGAGACACTGAACTAGAAACCACTTCCTGCCCTAGCAATCGTGCTACTCCCTTTTTTACAGGAAAAAACCTGAACCCCCCAGTGAGCTTCTTTAGTCTCCGGCTACAGCCTATGCTCCATTTCCTGGGAGTGAAATGCCCAATCACTGTGTTGCTGACAGCCACCTCCGTTATTAAAAAGGTGATGTGGAGACACATCCATGTGTCCTCCTGACACACGCATGCCTCGTAGGGATTTGTAAGCTCCTCCACAGAGTAGCAGCCTCAGAAGCAGTGAGGAGGGCTCTGGTCACCCTCCACCCTTCAGAGCCATGTCTTCAACTGGGAATGGCAATGCCAGGACCTATCACTGACTGGGACAGAGTGCGATTACCTGGACATTCCTGACACAGGCTTTAATGTTGTGGTGTACCAAGTGTGCCACCTGCAATACAACAGTGGACATAAGTATGCGCTCAACTCTCCAATCATGAATGGCCTCAGCGATTTCTGTAGGACTATGCATGACTTTTGAGGCAAGCACACATGGGAATGAAAGATCAGGGCACAAAAAAGAGTGTACAGCTCCCACTGGAACAAAGTGATAAAGGCATTCATGCAACTGGCCTCTAAAAACACATTCTCTTGCC
Organism: Myiozetetes cayanensis; assembly: GCF_022539395.1. Classification (NCBI taxonomy): domain Eukaryota; kingdom Metazoa; phylum Chordata; class Aves; order Passeriformes; family Tyrannidae; genus Myiozetetes; species Myiozetetes cayanensis. Next base: position 44,899,417 of record NW_026087853.1, on the reverse strand, counting down.
TTGTATCACAGTTTTCAAAAGCAGTCGAGGGTCAGGAAATGAGGATAAAGGAAATCCTCAGAAGGCTGTCTACAAAAATTAAAGAGGCCAGACACCACTTTGTTCAACTTCCAAGTTTAAACTTTTAAAGAAGCAACAAGTTCACCTTCCATTAGTAAGCAGACACAAAACGTCTCGCAGTTTCAAATGTGTACTCACCCAGAAGAGAAGGTTGAAAACAAACATTAGGTACTTGATACACTGCAGGCAGTTGTGAGCCATGCTGCACCTCTTCAGTTCTAGGAGAAAAATAAATGAGAGATCCAGGTAAAAGACAACGTACTTGTTTCCCTTGGGGGACGTGTACTTAGCCTTGGTGGCCTTTGGGCCTGGGTTGGTGTGGAATCCAAAGAAAGAGTTGCTGGCAGCCCCAAACTGGCCACCATACATGCTGCTGTAGCGACGAAAGGCGCCATTTGGGAAACTGTAATCCTTGCTGTCCAGGGAAGGGCTCCTGTGATAGGTCGACTCATCGGTGCTAGACCTGCGCATGGTGGCTTCAGCTGTCCCTTCCACTGCTGCTCTGACAGCTGCCGGGCGTCGATGGCGCGGGTGAAAGGTCTGCGATCTTCTTCCCTCCTCCTTGCTATGAATCCCCTATTGCTTTGCGCCAGCTGTTCTTTTGTCTGCCATCCTGTCAAGGAGTTATGTCTGCTGTACGGCAGCAAAGTTGGTGAACTGAAGTCTGCTTAGCCAGGAGTTAGGGAGCAGCGTGCTTCCACATGAGAAAGACTTCTGCACAAGTAAACATTCCCGTCACTGTCACAATCGTCCCTCCCGGCCCACCCCGCTACCAGGGAAGAAAAAATCACAGAGAGATACACTGTACCCAAAGCAAAGAATTTTTAAAAAAGGAAGTGTGACCTCGCTCGGCTCCCAAATGCCATATAAAACCCCGGCTCCGCATGCCACACGCAAACAAGAGAGCGCCGCTGCACAAGACCCGCGGCAGGGGCAGGTATTATCCAAAAGGCAAGCAGCTCCCGTGGCCCTTTCCTCCTCGCCACATCGCTCTGCCCCGAGACGCCGAGCTCACTTTCAGCATGCCCGCATGCCCTTCCCGCGGCGGGAGCCCGTGGCACGCCAGCCCCGCCGCTCCATTCCCGGCGCGGCCGCCCCTCCTCCGAGCGCCGCGCCAATGGCGCTCCCGGCCCGCCCGCGGCCGCGCCCTCCTGCCCCGGCCCGGCCCGGCCCCGGCCCCGGGCACACCCCGACCCACACCCTGCCGACCGGCAGCACCCCCTCGCACGGGGATGCGGCGGGAACCCCCGCCCGGGGCAGGTCTCGGGGCCGCGGGTCCCCCCACCCCGCTCCGAAACTCTGGGCACGGAGAGCGAACCTGGTGCAGGTGGGTCCTGAGGGGCTGCCCGGACACACCGACCGCGCTGCCGAAAGGATCGGGAATAAGTAACCAGTGCAAAGATTTCGCACGCATAAGCGCTGGGGATGCTTTGTCAGGGGGATGCTGGGGTCAGGACAGGCAGTGCTCCCCTTGCCGGAAGGCTTGTTTGTTCCGCTGCAGATCCATCACCGGGATTTTCCTAATTCGCTCAGTCCCACAGAATCATCACTCAGCACAATGTATGGCCAGCTCATTTGTCCCCCTGTCAGGTAAGGTACTGATCGGCATCATGCTCGGTACGCTAGGGAGCACTTCTCTAAAATCTGACAGCTCCCACCGGCAGTAAAGAGCTGAAAATCTGCCACACGCAACTTTTTCAGAAAGGAAAAAATCTTACTGAAACTGGGGGAATTACAGTATTAACACTCAGGAAAGCAAGACTCATTTACCATCTTTGCCCCGAATTCCCTGTGAAAGTAACTCACTTGTCTCTGTAGTGCCACTTCTGATCTGCGAAATGGGCTGGCCTGTCTCTGCCTTCCTCCTCTCCTCCTCTGTCTGCCCTTTGATTTTGGCTGTATGCTACTGGAGCCAAGTGAAAAGATGGCTGGCTAATATTTTTTAAAAGGCTTGCCCCAGCAGAGAATTAATCAAGATGAAAACAGGTTTCTTGCATGAAGCATCTTGCAAGTCTCAGCACAAACTGAGAGACACAGGCACCAATTAATTAAAGAACAAATTAGTAAAAGTAAAATGAGCTGGTTATGCACATAGCCTGAGCAGATCACCCTTGCAAACTACCCTCTAATTCTGTTAATTTACAAACTGCAAACCTAGAGTCTAATTATTTCTCTTCATTTCCTCCACAAACTATAAATACACTGACCATACCTGGTGCAAGCTTTAGAGAGAAAGAACTTGAGCACAAAACCCGAGGGTAGTAACTCCTGCGCCATCTATTTCCACAACTTTGATAACTTACAGCTTTTCTACTTTTTAATTTCCCTGCCCCTGAAATTAGAGACACTTCATAGCCCCAAGGGAAGTCAGTTTTCTACTCTTCCCTCCCTCCCTTTCCTGCACGGTATAAACTCTGTCCCCATAAAGGAGTCCTCCTTTCCTAGCACATAAACACGGTCCCACGGAAGCAGATCTGTTCTCACACTGAGTTTCCAATATATCACTGATTTTTCCTGTGGCATCAGACAGTTCTGTCTCCAACCTTCCTCCTCGTCTCTATTGCAACTAGACCAGTTTGGCAACAGACACCAAAGGTGATTCAAATATTTTCTACATTGCCTGTCAGTATACAAAAATGCCTGTGCCATAGAGCTTCACATTAAATGGTTTTTCTCAGCACACAAATTATGCTGAAACAGTGACAAGTCAGATAACTGTTATTTAACAAGAGTGTCCCTGGTACTGCATGTAAGGGAGGAGAATTCAGCATATTTACTATAAACTAGGCATCTGAAGCCCTAAAGGCATCTCATTGCTATCTGGATTAGAAAAGAGAAATCACTTGATATCACCTTCCCTTAAGGCAAGAAATCATCAATTCTTAGGAGAATTAAGTCCTTAATATGGGTGGAATAATTTATAAAGCAAAGATATGAGGTACAAGGGAGAGTTTCTAAATGTTGCTTTTAAATAAAAAGTAATAAACATCGACACACTGTGGATATATTTCAGACAGATACAGAAGATGCACGAGGAAGGCAGGGGTCCTGCATGACCCATACAATAAGGGTACTTTTACTCCAGCCTCCTTTCAGCATCATCCCTTAGCACACCTCTTGGAAATGACAACTTTTCAAAGGCACTTTAGTGTGAAATTTAGTTCTCAAGTCACAGAATCATAGAATTAACTGGGTTGGAAGAGACCTCCGAGATCATCAAGTCCAACCCTTGATCCAACCCCACTGTGATTACTAGACCATGGCACTTAGTGCCCACATCCAGCCTCATCTTAGAAACCTCCAGGGATGGTGAATCCACCACCTCTCTGGGCAGGCCATTCCAATGCCTGATCACTCTCTCTGTAAAGAACTTCTTTCTAATATCCAACCTAAACCTCCCCTGGCAGAGCTTAAGCCCGTGCCCTCTTGTCCTGCTGCTGATTGCCTGGGAGAAGAGACCAACCCCCACCTGGCTACAGCCTCCTCTCAGGGAGTTGTAGAGAGTGATGAGGTCACTCCTGAGCCTCCTCTTCTCCAGACTAAACAACCCCAGCTCCCTCAGCCTCTCCTCATAGGACTTGTGCTCAGTCCCTTCACCAGCCTCGTTGCTCTTCTCTGGGCCCGCTCCAGCACCTCAATGTCTTTCCTGAACTGAGGGGCCCAGAGCTGAACACAATACTCAAGGTGTGGCCTCACCTCACTCACAGCGCTGAGTACAGGGGAAGGATCACTTCCCTCGTCCTGCTGGCCACACTGTTCCTGATCCAGGCCAGGATGCCATTGGCCTTCTTGGCCACCTGGGCACACTGCTGGCTCATGTTCAGCTTCCTGTCAATCAGCACCCCCAGGTCCCTTTCCACCTGGCTGCTCTCCAGCCACTCTGTCCCCAGCCTGTAGCGCTGCAGGGGTTGTTGTGGCCAAAGTGCAGGACCCGGCACTTGGCCTTGCTGAACCTCATCCCGTTGGAATCAGCCCAACTCTCCAGTCTATCCAGGTCCCTCTGCAGAGCCCTCCTGCCTTCTGGTAGGTTGACACTCCCTCCCAACTTGGTGTCATCTGCAAATTTGCTGATGATGGACTCAATCCCCTCATCTAGATCATCGATAAAGATGTTAAACAGGACTGGGCCCAGCACTGATCCCTGGGGGACACCACTGGTGACTGCCAGCTGGAGGCAGCCCCGTTCACCAGCACTCTCTGGGCCCGGCCCTCCAGCCAGTTCTTAACCCAGCACAGAGTGCCCCTGTCCAAGCCATGGGCTGCCAGCTTTTCCAGGAGTATATTATGGGAGACAGTGTCAAAGGCTTTGCTGAAGTCCAGATAGACACATCCACAGCCTTCCCCTCATCCACCAGGTGGGTCACCTGATCGTAAAAGGAGATCAGGTTGGTCAGACAGGACCTTTGCTGTTCTTCTTTCTCGTGCCAATACCAACAACTAATTAAAAACAGATTCATTGAGGATACAGACATTATACAGATCCAGAATCATTTTTTATTACATCTTCCACGTTAGGAAACCCAATCAGAATCACTAAACTAAATGGGAAATCCTTGAGATAGCAATGTTGTTCCAGCAGGCTAACCATAGCCTGGATGACATGCTTATGTGATGGAGTAAGATCCTGCATGGCAAGTGGGTAAAAAACAAAAAGAGAAGGGCTGATGTACTCTGCTCTTTCCTATCCCTGGTGTAAAGTGGATGAAAGGCACATTCCAGGACCCACGTTGACATTTAAGCTGCTTAACAATGAAGTAATATATGAACCAAGAAGAATGTGCTTTGGAAGCATTGCCATTATGCCTATAAGGGTGACTCAAGGGGCAGGTGAACTGAAGCCTTCACAAAACTTTTTGTTAATGACTGAGCCTAAAATCACAGCCACATCACTGGACTTAGTGACCTCTGTTCACCTCTGCTTAACATTTACGTTTTCTCTCCCTAACTGCATCTGTATATTCCCATCCTGTGGCCAATTCATATTGATTCCTCTACACAAGAAAGCAGGCACTGTGCAATCTCTCCGGCAGAGGTTCAATTTGTATTGATTGCAGTGGCACGCTACCATTTAGGTTATAACAACTCTGTCCCTGCTGCTCTGAGTGAAGGGCTGGTAAACCTTCGACATCTCCAGCCAGAACCCTGCCCCTGAAAGAGGAGAGGCAGCACTCTGTTGCCTGGAGTTCATCTGACATCAGTAAAGTGTAAAAGTTTGGGTATCAGCAGCAAATCTGTTAACTGTGTTATCCCTCACACCCTTTCTCTGAGCAGCCTCATCCGAGGCTTCAGCTTTCACCTGAAGACACACACCTATGTGTTCAGCCCACACTTCCCACCTCAACCTAAGCTTGCAGCCACCACAGACCCCTCTCCCTTAGCCAAATCTACTCCCCATTTCCTAAGCTGTGCTCAGTGTCCCCGCTGCCAGCCCCTACTCCATCACCTCCACTGGTCATGGTAACATTCCTCCTTTAACGGGTCATGGGCACCCGGGCCAGTCAGGATGGGGTACATGCAATGCATGTGCAATAGGTACACGTGAGAGCACAGGCAGCAGTCCCAAACCCCAGGTGGGCTGCAGCTGGGGAGTGCTGCTGGATCCTGACCCCAAAGCAGGGGCATCGCCACTGCCAAGCTTTGAGCAAGCTTTGTGTGTGGACTCTGAGCTCAAGTGATGGTTAATACATCAAAACTTTCTACCAGGGATGCCAAAAAAACCCTGCTTCTCCCATAATTTTGGTGACAGCTGCTTTCTGGCCCACTTCAGCCCCTGGTCCATCTTTGGTTCCTCTTTTGGTGTACCATGTTTTTCCAGACCCAGCTTCTTCTTTGCCTGTTCCATGTTCAGGACTTTCCCTCCTCATGCCTGACTGTGTGTGATGCCTCTGGACCCAAAGGAACCATCCACTGAAACCAACCAGTATTTCAATACCATGTTGGTATTGAATCAGGCCTTCCTTTTGCCCATTTTGAATACTGCTTTCTCTTCCTCCTCCATGATTTAACTCTCATGATCACAAGACACCAGTGCCTTCAGGTCACACAAAATGCAGCCACTAACTCACCTCCTCATTAATTTAGTCTCATAAGTTCTTTAAGGGTTGCAAAGGCTTTCTCCCTACTAATGCCTCTTGTCACTGTCCTCAAAACACATCTGCTCCATCCTCCTAATGAAACAACCTACTTGGTAGACTGTTAAGAAGTGATCCACAAAATGAAATAAATTTTAAAGAATCCTGTTAGAAGCTAATACTGAAATATACTCTATAAATACAGTATGTGGCAACTGCTCCTGTTCTGCAACAGGGGGGTGCGCAAAGCCATGCATGTGACAGGTGACTGTCATTCCCAGTAGTTTCAATGAACAAAATGTTTGAGATCAAAAATGACTAAAACGGTGGTCATCTCTTGTGGGTTATTAGCTTTGCTTCATGCCACGACGTTGGAATCAGCTAAGGGTGATCGACTGATAAATACACTCCAAGTGTATTTATCTGAACTTTGTAATTTCACGTACAGACATCACCACACAAGAACGTTAATCAGTCCTGTCTGGCACTGTCTGTCCTTTTCTTCAGCAACATGCCTACAGAGCAATCCCTTTTTTCTTCCCCCAGTGTACTCTTTGCAAATAATTTGATTACATTTGATTCAGTGATGCAGGCTTTGTAAAAATTGTACCTCTTCCAAAGACTAAGAGAAACATTACCTCTTCTGACTGGAGAGTGAACCCAAGTTCAGGGGGAAGCTGGCTGTTTCAGCTGGGAGGAAAAAGCCTTGTGATGAAGTCTTTGATTTGTTTGCTTTTGTATATTCATTTTGCATGAATATAAATGACTAAAAGCGCAAGGCAAAGGGAGGGAGAATATGATTTTTAACCTGCCAGCCTCACGCTGCCATGGGCCTTCAGTCTCTGCTCAGCCCTGGCCAGTACTGTTTAATGTCTTCATCAGTGACACACACGGACAGTGGGATCGAGTTCACCCTCCCCAAGTCTGCAGATGACAATAAGCTGAGTGGTGCAGCTGACACACTGAGGGACAGGATGCCATTCAGAGGAACCTGGATAAGCTCAAGAAGTGGGCACATGGGAATCTCATGGGGTTCAACAAGACCAAGTGCAAGGTCGTGCACCTGTGTTGGGGCAGCCTCCAGTATCAGTACAGGCTGGGGGATGAAGGGACTGGGAGTGACCCCTTGAAGATGGACTTGCAGGTACTGGCAGATGAAAAATGACATGAGCCCACAGTGTGTCCCTGCAGCCCAGAAAGCCAACCACATCCTGGGCTGCACCTAAAGCAGCATGGCAAACAGGTTGAGGGAGGTGATTCTGCTTCTGTATTCTGATGAGAGCCCATGTGGAATAGTGCATCCAGCTCAGGAGTCCTCAGTTCAAGACATGGACCTATTGGGAATGGATCCAGAGGAGGTCTGGAACACTTTTCCTATCAGGAAAGGCTGAGAGGGTTGGAGTTGTTCAGCCTGGAGAAGAGAAGGCTCTGGGTAGATCTCATTGTGGCCTTTCAGTACCTGAATGGGCTTAAAAGAAAGATGGGGACAGACTTTTTAAAAGGGCCTGTTGTGATAGGAGAAGGGGTAATGGTTTTAAACTAAAATAGGGTAGATTCAGACTAGATATAGGGAAGAAATTTTTTACAATGAAGTGATAAAATACTGGAAGAAGTTGCCCAAAGAGGTTGTAGATGCCCCATCCCTGGAAACGTTCAAGTTCAATTCAAGCAGCAACCAAAGGTCTTCATCCCTAAATCCTGCTCTCTCCTAAAAATTCTCATGGTGCAATAAGCCTGTGCTGTCATGTGCTGCCAAAGGCTTTAAGAGAGGCTCAAGTGGGTCAGAATTGGCTCAAGTGGGAGCCATACAACCAGTTCCTGAACAAAAAGCAAGATATGTTAAAGCAGCCCAAGAAATAGGTTAGTCAAGCAACATCAGTCCTACTCTGGGCAGTAGGTCCTCCAGCTCAAAGGGTATTACTATGGGACTGTAAGCTGAAAATCTCTCTGGAACCTTTTATTTTAGAAAGAAATATGAATGGTTTTAATAACTGAAGCAGAATAGAGCATATTTCACTGAAACCTCAAACTTACTGCATACATAAGAAGATCCCACACCTTCCCTTTTATTTCCCCGGTCCTTGCTCGTCCATTAACAAGCTCAGAATCTGTAAAAGGCTAAAGTTGCTGGAAAAAGGTTGAGCTCTGGATTGGATAAGCAGGAGGTCAGACATTCTAGAGATTTCCTCAGCTAATACACAGATCTTTTGATATTCACAGTTGTACCTCCAACTCCTTAAAAGATTTACTGATGCCTCCAACAAAACTTTGAAAACACATTCCAGTCAGAAGCAATTTCACTCACATAGCAGAATTTAGGGTTGGTTAGTTTGGTTTTTGTCTGTTGGTTTTTTGTGTGGTTTTTCTTTTTTCATTTTCCTTCTTCCTTTTCCTTTATAAATAAGGAAATTTGCATGAAAAAAAAATCTTCAATACTTATTAACTCATCTCCTTCTGCTCACATGTCACCTGAAGTCATGATCTTTGGTTTATGGCATAATTAGTTGCTATGGAAATAACATAATCAGAGACACAGAGAAAATATTTTGGGTATGATTTGCAATGCTCTTTATTCAAGCCTGTGCACAACTTTTGCAGAAACCTCACTGCCTTTTACGTGCTCTCATCTGCATAACTGCTGCCATCACCTCTGCCTGTGCACTCAGACATACTCGTATTGGTACGTGCATGACTCACACTGAGGGCATTTTCTTCACCCATATCTGAGCATCTATATGTTCAAACAGTGATGAGACTGTACATGCACGCAGGGTAGCTGGTGTCAAGTCAGATTAAACAAATAAAATCTCTTTAAAAATTACCTGGTATCAGCCCCCAAAACCCTGTGCACCTCAGAGCTCCCTTGCTGTTTGTGTTTTCTGGGCTTTTGTCATCCTATTCTTTGCTAATGATTTCTTTTGTCCAATAATAAAAATTTTAAGTAAGGAGATTCCCTGTTTCCCCAGCAAATTCTGTGTATTTCAGCTCTGGACAGAGAGGATTGTTGCTGCAGATGAAAGACAAGCAGGGCCAGTCACTGAACTCTTGAAGAAGCAGAACGCCCTGTTCCCCTACTAATGTCCTCAGTAATAAAGAACGAAAGAACAGAAATAAAGAACCCATCTGACACGCTGTACAAGAAGAGTTGTAGCCCAAATAAAATCTTTGTCAAGACCTATCTTTGCGGTGTCAGCAGGTCTTAGCAGCAGAAATGCAATTTATGTGCTAGTTTTCTTAAAATCAGGTTACTTTCTCTAACCTGAGAGATCAGCTGACATTCAAAGAAATACCACTTCAAACACACACGTGGTACTCGGGATCTTTCTGTCAAGTATAAAGTAATCAGACGTGAAAATCCTTAAACTGCACAGTTCTGCGGGCTTGTGAAAGCAAAAGCAAACAAAACAAAACAGTGACTTAGAAAAATCCAAAGATTCAATAACGTTCCCTAACCAGTGTTTGCCTTTTAACATCTTTATGGATTTTCCCCTTGGAGATTCAAAATGGATTCTTTTCTTGCCTTGCATCCTTAAAAACAGGACTAAGGTTTTGCACGCAGATGAGCATGAAGCAAAGTTCATATAACCACGTTTCAGCTCCAGTTCCAAAGCAATGAAGGCCCAGAAGCATTCACTGACCTCACGGGCATCGGAGCGCTCAGCACATTTCAGAATCAGGTCACAGAGAGCCCATTTCAACTGAGTACTCAACCACAGTTTTCACTGCATTTTCACTGCATTCATGTACTTAAACAGTAAGCACACACTTAAAGCTTTCATGGGTGGGGTTGTACATAAGCAGGAGAAATGCAGTGTTCAAAAGGCTTCAGATCAAGCTGGACTCTCCATACAGCTGCTGTAGTAGAAGGAATTACTCCCTGAGCACACCCTTTTGAGGCTACTGCTTTGCAGATCTCCTTGCAGAGCTGGCTGGGAGGTGCCTTCAGCCAAAAGAACACAGTTTGAAATGGGGAAAGGAGCTCTCCTACCATCAACTCAGTCAACAGATGTGAGCAAGCATGCCAAGACTGGCTCAAGAAATCATCTCTGCTGCTGCACTGCTGGGTCTGTCTTTCTCTTCATAGCCAAAAGTCCTCAATTTGCTCCTAGTTCCCTTAGGTTCCTTCCAAAATGCTAGTTAAAAGACAAATACACTTATTTTTCAAAAAAAAAGTACTGAAAATAACCTCCTTAAGGGAGCAATAGATGTATTTTTTTCATCTTGAAAGGCAACTTCTTAAGAGTAAGCAAAAGGCATTATTTTTTTACTATATGGAAAGTTTGTGACACCAACTCAATGCATTACTTGGAATGCAAGGTGTGTTGGAGAAAGCTTAAAATTAAAACTGAAGTATTAAAGAGCCTGCAGCAAATTAAAAGAGTATTTGAAAGCAAATGGTAAACAAAACCACTAGGTGATAATTAAATATTGATATTAAAATGCAATGGACCTGTACAAAAAAAATGCAAGTGGACATATATCTTTTTATATATTAGGTTATCATCTATTGTTTCTGTTCTTAATGTCATATGGAATCCCACATAATAAAAGTAAATAGCAGTGGATCTCTTATCCTTGACATCTCTATAACCATTCAAGCAAAAAGAGAGGAGCTTCTGCCATCAAAAGTTTATAAAAAAAAATAATTCTGGGTAGTACCACAAGCTTTGGCTTTTTGCTTTGCTATTCTGAGCATTCATAACAGTGAACAGTCAAAAATAACTTCAGGAATGCTACCAGCAGACATACTGTCAAACACATTCTTTGAACAGATAACACATACAGGTAAACAATTTAAAACAATAACCTAGGTTTTACACCCCTAAAAGGCATATTAGTGAGTACAATAGCGATAATGCTTGAAATAAAAGTGTTCTTTTGGAATAAAAAATATCACCTGCACTGGAACCATATATCTGTATTCACTTGTTTCCATCACCGCAATCCAGCTTTTTATATTTCACTGTCAAAATCTGTAAATAGGCTCATGTCCCTAAGGAAGGGTACATCAGCACAAAAAGAAGAGGCAACTGTATTTTAAGGCAGCAGGGATACCATTTTTGCAAAACATACCTAAACTCAGTTACCAAAACGTAATACATGAGCTCTAATTCAGCAAATTAAAAAAAAAATTAGAAACTCATCCTTATTTATTAAGGGACTTAATGTTATTTAATTTTAATCATGAAGGCTTTGTTTGGACAGAAATAAGGATGTAGCTAAGAGCTTTAATGATAAAAAATGAAAGAGAATCAGTGCCTGAATTTAGATGCTCATGAAAAGGTACTGCCAAAATATCTGTTTAATCCTTGAAGTCACTGCCTATTTTGCACACTGGCTAAGATTCTGGATTTAATCAAAATCAAATTTGTGCCTAAACTTCACCTGAGAATTTGTGCTCAGTGTTTCCTATTAGTTTGCACAAGGCTTTCAGACATTTCTACTCTGTAAGAAACATTTGGCACAGGACCTTTGCAAAATTTAATCCTGCTAAATCTAAGCCCTAGCCTACATTAAACTGCTAAAACTGCAAGCTCAACCTCTTCTGTATTCTGACCTCCAAGCAGTTTTTTTTTGCTGTGTTGTATTTATGAGGATGTTTATGAAGGCAGATTTATATACTAATAAAATATTTCTGCATCAAATCACCAAGAAGCCATCTGAAAAATTATTAGGAGCGTTTCCACAGAAAAATGGTATCTATTCCATGATGGTTTTCAGAAATGGCAGGGAATGCACAAAGAAAAAGCCAGCCTCCTAATTTCTGTATTCTGCATTTCTGTCTTCAGACAAGATTCCTTATTTGACGGGGAAAGAAGACCTTCCTAGAAATATATTTATTTTACACATATTTCCAGGTATATAAAGACTATATTAAGTTTCTGCATTGCTCTATTGCTAATGATATTTATCTCAAAAACCGCACGATTATAAGCCTATAAAACTTTAATTAAAATGCTTTATAGCCTTTTGTAAGTGTCACCCAAACCTATGCTGTAAGGTAAACTGTACTTTTAATTTCTATTTGTTATGTTTACACTGTACAAAGACATTCACTGCAGGAAAAGCTAGCCATTATTTCTTAGAAGACTGCATAAATTCCTAGGTCACAGTCTGTCTGGATAGAGCAAACAATCATTTTTGTTTACTTCCATTTTGCTCGGAATTCCTAGGCAGTCAATCACCACCAAAAAAAAAATAAAATCCTATAGTGGTCAAACACTCTAAAGCCAAAACCATACTTGTGAATCAAGCCAATAATCAATACACTTGGTGTATTTGCAAGAGCAAGAAATGAAAATACCTAGAAGATAATTATACTCACTGCCTAGCTCAAGCAGCACACTGTGTTTGGAGACTGATCCAAAACTCATTGAATTCACGGCAAGGTGTTCTTCCAATCTCAACACCTCAATAGCCTGACTACTTTTAGTCCAGACAAATCTTGGATCAAGCTTCTGCCCCCGTTGATGCCTGGATATTGTGGTGAGCAGGACTGGTCATATTTAGATGAGCTGGCATTCAATTTTTTAATGCGAGCCAGAGAGGCAGGAGGATTGAATCCAGGATTCCCTTTACCACTGTGGAATCGGATTTCTTTATTGATCTGCTTAAGACAGGATAGGTATGACAAGTATGACAGGACGGATAAAACAGGGCATTAAAGCTCCAAGAAACAGGAAGGAAGAAAGTCTGACATTCTCACCAGAGCCTGTGAGGACTCCCTGCTGACCTGCCAGCTCTGTGGGGCAGACAAGTGGTCCCAAAGGCATTCTGGACACTTGTTCCTTCAGACAGGTCTCAGACCCTGTTCCACAGTGAAATGTGTAGCACCTTTCTCATCTAAAAAAATAATCACGGGCAGAATTTCAACAGAAACACAGCCCTTACAGACATACTCTTAAAAATGCAACCCAAAAGAAACCAACAAACATCAGCTCCTCAGTCAGCAACCAAAACTAGAAAACCATGAGCCTTGGCAATGTGGAACTCCCCTGCCTTCACCAAGCCATGGAGCACATTCTCCACTCCTACATTCCCTGCAAAACAAGGACTCAAGGCACTGTATCTGGCAGTCTGATGGTAGGTATTAGCCCTGCTACAAGTCCCGGCATAATCCTGGCCTGGCCTCAGCTGCTCCTCCAACAGAAAACTCTGCTAGAAAGGGAACCAAGCCAAGTTGGCTTTGGCAAGACAGAGGTGCAAATCTGATTTTCCTTCGTGGAGTAAGTTATAGATTCTGCAAACTTGTGCCTCTTGCAGCTGGAAGCTGACAGCTTCAGATGAGAGGAATTTATCATTATTATTTTAGTATGAGAGCAGTTCACTGATTGCAGCTTGACAACTCAAGTTAATTAGTTGATGAAGGGTCTGATACATGCTGGCTGGCTCTGCATCTGTGGACGATGACACAATCAGCAGAATGAAATCCATACTTAAAAGGTCTTTGGTCCTTTTAATCCTAAACTACAAATCACAAAATCCACATAACAAAACCTGCAGATCAGAGGAATTACACAAGAGGTTCCCCTACCCCTGGCCCTCGGGACAATCTGGTCTCTGCTGCTTACTGAAGCTCATAAACAGACAGACTTGACTTCAAAAGCATCCTCTTTTCTTCCTGGACTCCCAGTGGTTCTCAATAATAAGATAACTGGTTTGAGCACAACCTGGCAGTGTTCCCTTACGGCTGCTTTCCCCAGCAGGGAAATACCAACTTGCAGGTTTTCCTCTGCTCCTGCCAAACAGCAGGTGGGATTTACCCGCCCTGTCAAAGCGATTATGTCAAGATCATCTGGCCCCACCTTGCAGATCAATGCACAGAGCCCACACTGCTATTTTGCATCCAAGCTTACAATATGTTTTGGTTTTTACTAGACTGACAGTTAAAATAGTATGTGAGGCCATAATGTCCCAAGCTCCTGAGAAGCATTGGAGAAGCACAAGTGGCAGGGAAAGCTGGCTGGGAAGTGATCTGCATGGGACTGGAGCCACTGAAAGCCACTAAGCAGTGAGGGGCAGTTCTTCCATGTTGGGAACAAGAACAGGCTGTTGCTGGTAGACCTGGAGCCTCACATCAGTGGGAGCTGCTGCAGAAATTCAGAGAGCTCTATGCCAGACTCCACATGTAACTATACAGAACAGCTGTAAACCTCTCTGTTGCCCTAGTTTTTAGCAATGAGAGAAGCATTTTTTTCATCTGCCTTCCACATCCACATTTTGCACTTTTCAGGGTGCAGCCTGCTTCCATCTCCCTTCTCACTTATCACCTAGAAGGACGAACTGCACTTATAGGTGCTCTCTTAAAAGCAAAAAAGGCAATTCCAAGAGTCACTGGACATGTCTGAAACGTGGTCAATCAGAGGTTGCTGGAGAGCAAAAGGAGGCAGCTTCCTTTAGAGGAAGAAAATGAAATTCCAAAACAAGCAGCTCTCATTCCCAGAAACAGTGAACAGAGTATATAACCCACAGCCTGGGCCTCCAGAGTTCTGAAAGGGGCAGCACAGAAAGGCACACAGCTACAGGCACAGGAGCCAGTATTTAGTAAGAGATGTGCACAACAAACTGAAATGGATGGGTTGAGAATCCACTTACAAGGCTTTACTAGTTTCATCCTGGCATGCTTTAATCTCATTTTAATCATCCACACAAGAACTCTGTTGATGGAACCTGCATTCCTCCAAAAGAAACCCTTCAGTCCTGGATCCCTGCTTGTCTACACTTCTTGAAGTACCATAAAAGCAGACGAAGGTTTTTTTGTGTGTGTGTGCTATAGAACTGTTTCTTCCCAGTTTGAGAGCAGCTCAAAGGAATTGGCTTCAACAGCTGCCCATGATTTAAGTTTCTTTTTGACCATGTTGAGTTCTGACAGAAGAGAGGTTCCAGTGACAGCCATGCTTTATTCTGTCTCCACTAGGATGCTATTGAAAATCTTAGGATGAATCAAGACAGCACAGACACTGCACACAGAATTTAGAAGCAAAACACTGTGCTGCAATAATGTTTGAGCATTTAGGGGACCTCAAAAGAGATTTTTTGTTATTGTGTTCTAAACAAACAAAACCCCAAAAAACCTCCAGCATTTTCCATGTTCACATTAATTTCTGCAATGCAGCTTTAAAAACAAAACAATCCCAAAATTCAATAGTGCACCCAGGATGGCAATGCCTCAAAATCTGAAGCACGATGTTGGCATTTTTCCCAGGAAAAAAAATATATATACATGTGTGAATACATACAGACACTTTTTATTTCTTTTGCAAGATCAATGAAACTCTGAGGCTTATTGCTACCTCAGCCAGCCACCAGCACAGGCAGGTTGGTCTGTGCAGTGCATGAACACTTAGAGTTTGATTACCTGAGCAACTGTGTGCATGTGCATCAGAAGTAATGAACAGCAAGGCCCTCTCAAATCCACGATGCTGAAGCCTTATCCTTCCTACTGAAGACAGAGGTCTTAATTTGAGAGCTGCCTGTGATTCCAGGACAGAGTTACTAGGCTATAGTAAGCAAGCTCCTAACAGCAGGCTGAGGAGATTTAAAGAATCCCCTTGGTTATACCCAGTCAGTTGTGAACAAATCCCTGCACTAGCAGCAAGGCTAGCTGGGGTTTTTCTGTGGGAGCATGTTATGGAAGCTCCTAATCTTCAATCCTCTACCAAAGCTACCGCAATGATGTCTGCAGCTCTGTTTGAACCAGCAAGAAGTGCAAGTCATTTCTTGTGATAACAGGGCAGAAGAGATGCAGTTCCACACATACCCTTACACACTCTTGAAGAGGCATCTGAATGCTGTCCAAAAATTAATTACATAGCATGACAAGTTCTGACAATTAGCTAAGTAGACTGCTTGATGGCTAGGATTTTAAATAAGAATCTTTCAAGGGGGAAACTGTGGAACAGGCACTGCTACTGTCACAACATTCTGAGCTGTCAGGAAAGCGTAGCACCAACAAGACAACCCTAGGGGCTTCACAACTGTGACTGCCAAGGAAAGACAAGATCCTGTGGGAAAAGGACCCATTTAACTGCACCCGTACCTCACATCCACCATCAGGATGTGAGGATGTGCCCTCCAAAGGGCAGGAACGCAGGAGGATTTGGGTCTTCTCCAGACAACAGCTGGCCCCCATGAAGCAGCAAGAGAAGCCTGGACCACCACCTACTCTCACTGAAGCTGGAAGAGGGGCTCTCTGTCACACAACATCAGGCAGAGGTCACAGGCAGCCCTGCCAATACAGCCAGACCCTGTACAGTGGTCAACAGGCCCAGCACCCCTGATCCCTGCTAGACCCAAAAGGGCACTGCCTCCAAAATCCCTCACGTGTCCATTCCAAGCAACCCTGAAGGTTCCTGCTCCTCCACCTCGTCACTGAAGACGAGTTTAGGCAAAAGGCTTTTGCTGCTGCACACCATTTGTGCAGATTTCTCTGATGGCTGCTCGTGGAAATCACTGTTTCACTCGCACAGCTCGCACCTCCCTTTGGGTAAGGAAACAATGCTCCCCCTTCTCAATTTTCTCCCCTTGTGTGCAAAGGGGAGGGGCAGAGAGGCAAGGATTTCAGGACAGTAAACACCCAGAGTGACCTGACAGCAAGCAAATCAGCACTCTGGAGGGTTCACGGCAACAGCTTTTGGCACTGCAGGAAAAGAAACAATTCATTACACAACAAATAAACTACAATTTTGTAGTTACAAGGCAGATTTTCTGTGCAGCCAATTACTGTACATGTAGTGGTGACAAAGTCTTATGTTACCATTTACAGATTATCTGTGAGATGGCTCGGTTTTATCAGTATATCTTCTTTATGAAAAGATAATTAGGGAATGTATTAAGTAAATAGAGAAGATAGGTTTCGCTGGAAGCTAGGTGCCCATTTCCCTTCTATACACGTGAAAATCTGTCTCTCCCAAGCCTGCTACAAACATATTTTAGTCACAAAAAATATTGTTTCAATATTGTATTCGTCACAATTTGCTATTCTTCTGTGATACATTAATTGGCAGTTTCTTTTCCCTGACTGGATTACTCCCTGGGCCTTTAGAAGGTTTCAGGTTGGTTCTGGTATATATACTTATAACGAATATATATTAATAAGGATGTGTCAGTGTATACACTTTCACAGAAAATTTGACTATTAAAATTTTACTGATACTCCTGGAAAATGGATAATTTAATGGTTTTTATATTTATTTTAAAACTTTTTATTTTTTGATTAGACTTTGTCACAGTTGAGCCACAACTCGCCAGCTCATCTTTCTTCTTTAGAATCAATATCTGCATAGGTGCATTGAAGCACCGTTCCCTTAAACTAGATCTGCTTTTAACACCATGTGCTAATTAACCTTTGGGTTTTGATATGAATCCCTCAGCAGCTCACGCTCCTCAGTCATGATTCAGATGTGTAAGCAAGATTCTGAGACACTGCAAAACAATTTAACTACAAGTAAATCAAAAGCTCTGAGTGTTTACACCAATTGAGAACCCAGCCAACCATCTTAAAATTGCAGAGGCTTCCACTCAGGTAAGCACCACGGCTGAAGTATTTCTCCCCCATGTATATGCTGCCTTTTTCGTTCCTGTTGATGCAGTGAAAATATCTGCAGCAGCATTTCTGAGCTGCACCCTGGGATTTGCTTAGAATTCTCCCTTTCTTTGAACAGGGGCTCTGTTTTCCCGATTCAGTTGGGCTGTGCGTGCCAGGACTTGACTCACGTACTTTATGCTGCTGGGGCACAGGTGAGATGCCCTTCCCTCAAGCTGTCACCAACCTCACTGGAGAATCAGCTGCCAGCCAAGCCTCAGCATCTACGGAGGACCCTCACATGTCACAGTGTTAGACTCCCTCTTGTTCCTCCATCTGGGAGCACAGCCGTCTCCTTCCTCTCTCAAGGAAAGCAGCCAGTAAGGGCCAGAAGTCACTTCACACTGTTATTTGCTACCTGCCAATTCATGTACCCAGGCCAGCTTTGTTTGAGAATTTGTCTTTTAGATTTAATTTTCTTTCCAGGCAAAGGGGTAGCAGGACACTGCTGCCAAAGAGATGTTTTGTGATAGCCATAATTTATTCTGTATCAGGCTGTTCATCGTAGCTCTGTTCTATGTTTTTCAAAGTGTTTTTGGAAGATGCATGGTCGGAATGAAGACTGCCCAGGACAGGGGTGCAGGGCAACACTGCATGGAAATTTCCCTAAGGCAGATGAGAGAAGATGAGGAGGCAGAATGGCTCCCTGGGATAGGGACCAACGCAGCCATGGCAATGAGAAAGCTATTGGGATTTATCACCCCAGTTAGTGTTTATTTCAAAATTCAAATGTTCTTTTCCTTCTCCCTGTGTGGGCTAATCCAGTGCACACTGAAGTCAGTGGGAGGTCTACCTATGAGTCTGAAGAGCACGGAGGCAAACTTCTGAGAAACTTTTTCATTTAGAGAATAACTTAAAGTCATCTCTCTGGAGATGTGAAAGAGTTAAATATCAGACATCTGCAGCTACTTTAATGACAGCTGCCCTTTTATATTGAGCCTGTAGAGTTCAAAAAACTTGATGTGCCTCCCAGTGTGCTTAACAAGAGGATTAGATCTGACCTTTTGCTAGAAGCAGCAAGGGAAAGATGGGGGTCCGTCTACTTCGCAGATGAAACAACAAAAAGGACTAAGACTTTGTCCTCAGAAGTTAAGTAAGCCTTCAGACTTAAAGTTTCCATTCCACCTCTTACACAGTCCTCCAGTGCTGGGTACATGATTGAGTTCTTTTGTTCTTCAGTTTTGCTCTCCAGTCCTTTTTTTTCATACTATCACCAAGTTGTTGAGATTTCTAGGTATCCGTGCAATACTACTAGGGATGGATGTGCTCTACAATAGTATCAAGAACAGGATAATGATGATAATGACAAGGAGGAGGTACACAGCACAAACTTGAAATACGATTATGAGCACAGAAACACAAGCAGGAACTCATTAACATATACTGTATGGTAGAATGCTCTTTAAATGGTGTTAGTGGGTACCAAGAAAGAGCTTTTCTAACTTTAGTGGTAATTACCATTATAACAATTACTAGTCTTCACTAAAGTGTTTTTTTGCTTTTACTTGCAGAGCAATTATATACAGTTAGTTATTCCAGTGTTACTTACTCTATTCTCAATCATTACACTGTCTGGATGAAAACTCACTTCAACCAGAACAAGTATTACAACCTCTGAGACAGGTCTGAAAATAGAAGTGGATGTTTCCCACATTTCTATTAATCTTGGCATTGTCCTGAAGCAGTTCACTAGCAGATAGCACTCAGTGTAAGTGAGAGAAAACAATACAGAAATCAGAAAATACAGAATGGACAGTGAAAATGAGTGAGACATGCTGTCATCACATAGGGAGTATTTTAAGCTTTACTTAAAAAAACATCACATCTTACACACCAAAAGGAGCTGCTAGCCACATGGCTGGAGCCAAGAAACTCACTGGATTTGGGCAAGCAGTATAGAACAGCTTCATATTTCCAAAACATACAGCTTTTCCAGAGGGGTAACTACTGCATTCCCATCAAGCTGATGCAAAAGCACAGCACTGGACCCACTTGTCCAAGGTCTGAGTAAATTGCAGAGTCTACCCCAAGCCCTGCTTTCCCTTTCCTCGCTCTACAGCGTCTCTCTCAACATATTGAAGCACGTTTGCAAGGAGCCACAATGACAAGTCTCCACAATGGAAGAGTTCGTTTTTTATAGCTCATCGATATGTAAGTTGAAAAGGTGCAAGCAAACAGCTTTGAAACCAACCACTCAAATGTTAATAATCAAGCTTACGGGCTTGGCATGTTATTTCAGAAGAAGTCAAAGAATTCCTCTATAACGTGAGCATGTGGAAGCACAGTTCAGTGTAGGTAGTTCATGCTAACATTCACTAACTTTCAAAAGGCCAAAGAAAAGCTCTGCCATAGGGATACAACAGATGTTGGCAGATGTTATAGCAAGTAAAGTACATATGAAATATATATCAATAAATGCACCCCTCAGTTGCTCCCTTTTTTACTCTGTCTTTGCTAATGACACTTCTAGTATAAAAAAGCATCCTTCTGCCTCACAGAAAGATTCTGTTCCATCCCACTTTTTCAAAACATACATACGATATCATATCTGCAGCATAAATCATACCTCAGAACAGTTTATATTTAGAGGAAATAATCTCCAAATGTTGTTACCCCTTACATTAAAATTCCCATCTGTAATATTTTAGCATGCATGTTAGCCAACAAAAGGCCCACAAACAGGTCCACTTAATGTACCTTTACAAAGCTTAAAAAATACCTTTCCCCTATTTTTATTAACATTTTTCCAAAGAGATAAAAAAGCTGAAAACCTTAGCAGCCTCACAGTGCTGGAGCCATTTATCATGTTGCAAAGCTGAGAAATGCACTTCAGTTGTTTTTACCAGCACCCCCCACATAAGACTTGTCTTTTTAAAAAGTCCAGTAAAAGTATCTTCTAGAAAGATGCTGCCAGAGCCTGAATCAAAGGCTGATAGATAGGAATCACTTGATCAAAGCCCAAGAACAGAAAAGCATTTTTATTAAATGCTCTTATGCTTTAACGCCTTTGCACATTTACTCAAGGACATGGGCTTTAACAACAGCTCACTCCAAATGTATTGCTGGTGAGAGACCTTTTGTGTACTGCACCATGTCACATACTCAGTGCAAATAACAAAAGCCTTCATCAACAGGAATGCAACTGGATTTTTGGTCATGAATACGAAGAGTCACTATTTGGTCTTTTTTTATTATTCCTGCACGTGCAATTTTCTTGGTACCAAAGATAAGAGTATTGGGCTAAAATGGTCACTGGTGAGAGGCTTATGCTGATGATTTTAGGGTAGAGGAGGTGTAATTAGTATCTAAATATGGTAATGCATATCAAGCAATAAGGTTCCACTTTAGATTGATAATTTACAAATAAAACACACTAGTGGAAAAAAAACCCAGAGAATATGCTGTTTCTTCACTTCCTTTCTCTTGGCCTTTTATCCACCTCACACCCAAATACTCCCTTCTGATAGAAGCAAGCGTTTACTGGCTTTCTGTCTCAATACTACTTCTAACTTGGAAATTATTCTGAAATACATATTTTATTAATTTTGTATGTTAATTAAAACCAAACCAGAACAAACAATAACCCCAAAACTTAGGTACCAACACAGAAGACACCAGCACTGTGGGACATCAGCCTCACACAGAAATTGCACAGGGGCCCTAATCTATCAGAAGATAAATGAGCAGGAAAGCCAAGTTTCCAAATGCCCTCTGCTGGCACCTGTCAGTATTACTAACAATTCGACCCTGTTCTTAAACTAGAAAACTAATTCTGAAGGTTTATCACTTGAACATACCATTAATAGACTGCAGGAACTCAGCCATCTTCCTGCTGCAGGCTCCAGGAGCAGAGTGGCTTGGCCAAGTTCTTACCCCCGAGATGTGCTGGCTCACAAGGTACAGCACAGCCATCACAGCCACCACCACCCACAGCAACTAAGGCCACCCCTTCCCACGTGCACCTCAGCTCTGGGTGCACTACAGGGTTACAGCTGTAACAGCATGAACAAAGTGACAGGCATTTTTTGAGTTATTTTCCCCATTTGCCCCACATAGGTGGATTTCCAAGCATGATGGTGTGACCACCTGATTTCTAATATCCCCCTTAACCATCCACTAAGAATTTGAAAAAGTCATTAGGAACTGGTAGAGAAGAAAGCCAGGTTATAGTTCCTTAATATTCTGGCTTTGAATTACTATTTCTTTACTATTAACTTTGAGTTAATTGAGGACATTTTGTTGGATGCTATTTTAAAGTTAGTTTCAATTCCACATTAACAACAAAGCCACTGTATCAGAACAGACCAACAATTAATAATACAGATTGGAAATACATATCCTGGAGGAACCACTAACTTCTTGAAAGAGATGATTATGTGTTTGCATGGCAGAACTCACAGAAACAGCTGTTGACAACATAGGCCTGACAAAGCAACCTATTATCCATGAAGCATTCTAAGGGATGAAAGCATTTCAAGCATGTTTGTTAAGAAATGCTGCTGGGAAAAGAAAAGGAACACTCCTGCCTCTCAAAGTGTGCATAGAAAGGGACCATGTAATAAAACACTAGCTAAAAATGTCTAATCCTGCCCCATGAAGAAATGGTCATTGCATTAATGAACTGAAGAGGACGGACCAGTCTGGTTTAGGTCTTGCCCTTCCTGAGCAGGGAAATTCAGCGTAGTGTTTATTGTTACTTGTATGGAATAGATACAGTGACTACTGAGTAACCTTTTTGACTTTGAGCTAGTTTAGCACCTGTATGGATGACAGAATTTAATTTTGTCCTCTTTTGCCATATTTGCATTTCAGTGCTTTTTGGATGGGATAGGGAAATAATTCTGTTTGATCTAGAAACCTTCAGAGTGCCTTGCTTCCAGCAGGGAAATCAACTTGATCTTCACATGCTGGCCAAGCAGAACCAACAATCATTAGCATGACACTAGAAAGATATTTGGGGCTTGACATGGAAAACGTCAGGATGCAAGGGATGGTGTGAGAGGAAGAGCTGTCACTCCAACACAAGAACAGCAGCATACCTTCGTTTTGACACTGACAAAGTACATTCAAGGAAGTACACCAGTGGTAAAGCAAAATAACAGCATCCTCTAAGAAAGCCCACAAAATAGAATCGTCTACTCAAAGATGCTGCATTGCCATCTTCCTCACAGCATGGTGATACCTGGAGCTTTCCAAGCTTTACATCTCTACAAGCAACACAGGGAGAGGCTTCTAAAGAAGCAGCACCACGGTATTCTCTTGCTGATGCTCTTCATGGAATTTCAAATCAAAAAGACTCAATTTGCTAGAAAGAATATCTTACTCCCCAAAGCTGGTAAATTTACTGTGGAAGTCCCAAAACTCCAGCTGGGTTCTTTCTTTCTAGCTAACAGATTTCAAGGGACTTGCACAGAAATAGCAGATTAGAATTTAGGAAATAAACACAGAAATGAGCCACAAGTTATATCAAAATGCAGCTGACTCCTCTAGTTCCATTTTTTTCTGCAGTGGTAACAAAATGAGGAGAAAAACACTAAGATTCAATGCTGTGTCTTCATGACATTTTTACATATTCTGAAAAACAGGCCCTGGTAAGTTATTTCACACTCGACTCCAAATATTGTAAAGCATTAGTTAGGTATGTCCTGATACTGTGCTTTGTTGAATGATCACTAGTGCCTGAAAAATAAAAACTCTAAAATAATTCATAAGAAAATAACAACTGTTCTGAATACTACAAGTATTTACTGAGCCCTGGGTTAAAAGGGCAGCTATACAGAAAATGGAGCCAGAGTCTCTCCCGAGCTGCCCAGAGCTCCATGGGAAGAGAGGCAATGGCCACAATCTGTAGTAATGGAAATTCTCACTAGGTATCAGGGAGGGGGAAAGGAGCAACCAATCACTGCAAGGTTGTTCAGCGTTGGAAAAGGGTCTCTGAAATATGGGGAATCTCCGCCTTTGGAGATGAAGACAAAATTTAAGATTGGAAAGGTCCTGAGTGACCAACCCAATGTAACTTCAAAGCTGGTCCTTCTTGGCACAAGGGATCAGACCAGATGACTTCTAGATGTCTTTTCTGACATGAATGTTTCTCCAATTCCATGTTCTACAGGAAAGTTAGGGCTGTGTTGACAGAACTCAAACAAGCTGCATATTGAGAGCAAGACAGGAGTTGAAACACCCAAGAATCACAGTGTTTTGGAAGAAGAGCGTAAAATTACAACAGGCTTCCCGAAATAAGGAAGATGGACCTACTGTGTCTCAGATAGCATTCCAAACATGAAATGAGGAGTATATTTTTCCTGAGAGTAAGTCACCTGGCAGGTAACAAGAGATACTTTGGCAGACCTAAGCACTTGTATGTGGAGTATATGGAGACATTTTACAAAAATTCTTGGAAACATGGTTACAAATTATAAGTGGCTTGTCACAGAAGGCACATACAGAGTTTAAGTATGGCCACACAAGCACAGACTATTTACCTGGTTATGTTAAAAAAATTAGATATATGTTAAAAAAGCCAAATACAAAGAATGCAGGATGAGGGGCCAGGCCTAAAGGCCTATTGATCAGATTACAAATGGATGTACCTTAGTTGATCTGAGAAGCATACAAAGCACAAAACTGACAAAGTTAGAAGTATTGTGCACTGATAGCTCTGCAAAAGTATGACCTATAAATAGCAGAGAAGTAATACTGCCATAGATCAGAGCGAGTCATAAGGGAGAAGAACGTACAAATATCACAGGATTTTTTCGGTCACTTTCATTCCCAAAGCATCTGCAAAAGACCATACCCAGTGACCACAAGAAATGGAAGAAAGGGAAGATTTCATCACAAATTTGCCTCTTCCACCTGATGAGAACAAAGTGATACAATACACAAGAAAGGCCATCAAGATGTGACTGACCAGGCACAAAATCACAATGACAGTTGCTTACAAAGCACTGAAATCTTCTGGAGTAGTATCACAGTAGTACAATACAAAGTGGTATTTTTTTTGACCTCAAGTCCTTGAAAAAGCACCACGGACAGGGCAGCTCTAAAATACTTCAGAAGGCATTTAGAGTCCCTGATGCTCATTTTTCAGGTAGAAACTATGCCTTCCATTCCCTCACTCCTGGCCCATGGTAAAGAAAACAAAAAAATGTTTGTGTCCAGATCCTCTGTATGCCCTTCACTGGTATAGCCCAACAAGCTTCAAAACAGATTTTATTATCGTTATTGCCATCTGACAGATAAAGGCACTGAAGCACAAATAAGGAAAGATTACTCAGCAGAGCAGTGAGAAAAATAGGAAAGGAGTCAGTCCCTGCATCCCAGAAGCATTTCTTATTCATTAGGTCAACACATATTTTGTTGTTTGTCGATTTGTCATTAGCCTGGATCCAAGAAGGACACAGACTGAGGACAGTTCAACAACACCTTCACCTTTCTGGCTTGCTAAAGTTGCATTTATATTTCGTATTTCATCCAATGTGTACTGATCGTATCTCCCACGTGACCAGGCTCTGTCCTCTGCACCGATACTGAAAGTAGATAAACAGTAGATAAACAGTTCCTAATTTTTAGTATTTTTTCATGTAACATAGGAACTGCTCCCACCACAGGATGCTCAACTGACATTAATCCATACACAGAATTTGAATATCCCTCTTGATTTGGCTTAGACTCCCAGAAATGGAAGGAGGGGAATTCATACAGCTACGTGTACAGAGAATAATAGAAAATAGCCTAAGTAAACACTACCACTGTGACAAGCAGGAGGCATTTTTACATACCTGTAAGCTTATCTTTTAATTGCATTGAAAGCTGAGGGTTGCAGTGATTGCAATAAAGATCGCCTTGTTCACAGGTCATGTACCCACTGCATCCTCCCTGATTAAACAATGTAAATCAAGGGAAATGTATGACTCCTGGAAATAGATGCAGAGTCACACAGAATTCAAGTCCAAAAAGGCAAATGAATATGGTGCTGTTTCTGACTTCTGTCTTTAAGTAAGGAAGCAAATTTTCCAGGAAAGGGCAAAATACTGTGCATCTCCTGCTTCTGATAAGAGTTTGCTGGTGTTAATGCTTGGTGCACAGCTAATTCCATTAAAAAAGCCAAGCAGAGTCCCAGGATCTGCACAAATGTATGTGCCAAAGTATAATGCAGCTGGCTACATTTTAGAGCCACTATTGATCTAAAAATCCATGTAACTCGCAGTGTGCCTTGCTCCAGTGCTACCCTCGCAACAGACATTTCTCTGTGTGGCATGAAGAGAGGGTTTGCAGATATTTGCCCCCAGCCAGTGCTCCCACAGGGGACAAATGTTACTGGGAAGGTGCTGCAGCCAGACAACATGCTCCCATTCCTTGGTAAGGACAAATCAAGTGTTTTCAAATTCACCAGAAACAGTTGGCTTTCTCTTAAGTAATTTGCTGTCTGGTCCTCTCTGCACTATAGGTATTGAAAGGCATTTCATTGATAGTCCAAACTTTGATTTAACAATGTCCTCAGGCAGTTGCCCCAGACCAGCAGCACTAAGAGACACCAGCTAACAAGAAATTATTGATCCTACCACCTAACTCAGCACAGCAGTGCCACTTTGACTCAAAAGTCCTGCTATCCTCTATGTGTAAACACATACAAGTACAGGCAACCATGGAACAAAGTTCCTGCTCAATGATCCGTCTGTTAAATTGCCTGCAAGTGGGTTTATCAAAATCTTTGTCAGTAGAGGAAGCTACATCCAGTTTGATACAGCCACTGGCATACCTGCTAAACCTGCCATACACAACTCTTGATTATAGTGGAGCAGTTCATGAAGTGAACACCTGATTTCCTGTGACCAGCTAGAAGCCACTAAACTCACTTCATATCCTTGAAGACACATCAAATCCAACAACTGATCTGCAGTGGCTTCAAAGTAGCTGAAGTAAAAGACTCCACATTTCAATTTAAGTTGCCTGAGCTCATGCATTTCCATCTCTGGCCACACAGCCTTTACTCTGAACTGCACAAATAGATTAAGGTCATTGTCAAAACAACAGGACAATGTCACCCTGGACAAGCTGAACAGTGACAGCAAGTAAGCTGTGGCTGCATGGGAGAGCAGACAGCAGCTAGTTACTAAAGGAGAAAGGGTGAAAATGCCTGAGTTTTCAATGCTAAGAATCCCTGTGGTCTGGGATGTTTTAGGTAGACGCTAACCAAATGGCCAGCATTAAAACCACCTCTGTTTCTGCTGCAGTGAAACAGAGCAGCACATTGCACAGGTCAGCCAGCACAGCTCTGAGCAGTCACCATTATTGTTGCATATTAAAACATGCCAAATAAAAGAAATCTGGCTGGGTTTATGCATTGGGTTTTGCGCCAAATTAGAAAATTATTGGCCAGAGCAGATTATAACAAGGAGAATTGTAACTGTCTATGATCCTTGCTCTGTGCTTGGGTTAGTGTCTCCTACGTGATATTTTTGAGTGAAAATCCTGGCCCTTGTGCATCTGAGGATTCTTCCGCCACAGACACATGGAAATCATAACTCAGCCACAAACTGGGACAGAAAAACACAACAGCAACAAAATAAACCCACTATTAGGCTACCAAATCATGAAGAAGTAGAGAAGCAAGATCTGCTTTGACACAGATCAATTAGCAATTTCATGCCTTCTTTACACCTGGTATTTGTACATAAATAAAGTGTTCATGAACATGATACCTTTCCGAAGTTCAGCAACAGCAAGACTTTGGAGTGCACAGAGAGATTTCCACCCAGGCTTGAGCGTCAGAAAGATGAAGCCAGCAGCTGTGATGCTATAAACCTCTCTCCTTGTTGAACCCTGCTGCTGTCGATCACGCCTCATGCAGCCATCATAACTGCTCCACATTCCTCCCCATCCAGTTTTATCCCTGTATTTGCTGCTTTATACCTACAGCAGAGGGTGAGGGAAGAGTGACTTCTTCATAGCATCAAACCAATTAACTCATATATTAAATTGAAACACTGGAGAAAACATGGCTTTCAGAAGCTCTCTTAAGATGGCAAATAAACAAAAATATGTGTTTTCTTCTGCACTTATTGCTTAGTAAATCCCAAATACATTAGTATTATGGTAAATTGGCCTTGCATCAAATGATGAATCACAGCTAGACACATTGGCTAAAGAGTGCAAATGCTTTGGGTGGATATACCCACACTTGTGTGCATCAACTGTTATTTTTGCTACAAAACATAGACAAGAAGGTAATTCAAGAAGTAACAGAGACATGAGGTCTGATCTGTCATAGGAAAATTAAAGAATTTGGTGACTGGAATGCTTGCAAGTATGTGCAGGAATCCTCACATCGTAAAGTGGGTGAAGGGATCTTTGTAGTTGTATTACTGAGTGAAATCCACAGACCTCAGTCCTCAGATACAGCAAAGTCTTAATACCTGTGTAGGGCACAGTAATACACTTTCTTGCATATGACACAATATGGCAAGAATCTGGACTGAAGGTTAATCAGGCAAGATCCTGTGAACACAAGTTTTATTTGTGACTTGATTCTCAACCAATTACGCCCTCTGGATTAGTACTCACACTCAAACAAAAAGTCATTAGCAACAGCTAGGAAGGTGGCAAAAAAGGAGAAGACAAAAACCAAAATAGGAAAGATATATCCTGTTTTTCAACAGGGAAGGCAGGCAAATTTGACAATTGAACATTACTCTGGAGCAATAATGTATGCATTTCTTTTGGGGGAGGTCAGGGGCTGGGAGGGATGGGTCCAGACTGGCAGGACTACCTGATGTGTCCACGAAATTCAGTAAGCCACAGAGAATGAGAGCACAAACAAGTCTCCCAGTCTGCAGAGCTGGTGATGGGAGTGCAGGGGAAAAGGGAACAAACATGCTGCTGTTGGAGAGAGATGAGAGGCAGCAGCTTAGCTTGCAGGTAAAGAGCATGGAGGGGGACCGTACAAGTTGTGAGCAAGCCTGTAAGGGACAGATGGAAGATTTCAGTCCTCTCTGCAAAAAGACAAACACAAAAATACTTGTACCAAAGAACCACACTCAAAAGGCTGATACCAAATTAGCTTAGCACATGGCTCTGTTAATTCTGCCCAAGTATTTTCTGTTTGATGACAGACTGCATTGCTGCTCACTGAACCAGGGTTATCTCCCCCATGCATTAACCAGCCTGGCAATCAGAAGGGAACCTGGCAAACTTGACTGAGAACAAGGACAACGTAATCTCTCTGAGACCTGCTGCCAAGCAACAGAGCTGCCTGCCTGCCAGCAGCAGCACTTACACCGGGGACATGGTACAGGAGCTGCTCTCTCTTCCCTGCAGGTAAGCATGTGTCACCTCAGGGCAGCCCATCTGCTAATTTCACCACTTGATGGACACAGAGGAGGATGCAGGAGGGGCACAGCAGGAGTTCAGGAAAAAGCCTTTTGGCTTGTCTCTGCCATCAGCACCCAGTGAGGCACTCCCAGGTGCTGGTAACTTCAAAATACAAGGCACCAGGCGGTCTGGTAACATGCTCTCTCCACCCTGCTACTCCAAGCAGCCACCCAGTGTTGTAAATAAGACAGCACTAAGTTCCCAAGGAAACCACAGCTCCTTGGTACTGCTGACTGTGATTTTCCAGTTCATGCAAAGAGAGCAGACCAAGTTAGGTCAGACTCTGTAAGAGACCTGATGAAGCACAACCAATTATCAGGATTGCTCCCAGGACCCCTGAAGAGCTGATGGCACAAAGGCTTGGCCATTATGCTCCAGGCTCACAACAAATCATGTCATAAGATTTCATTGCTGTCCACCACTCCCAAAAGTGGTTTATTCAAATACTGCTGTGTAATGTTCTAGTGTTGTTTTCCTTTGGGGCTGCACTGTGAGTCCCAGGAAAACATCTGGAGAGTGCAGTGGGTAGAAAGCCAGGCAGTTGCAAGCACATAATAAACCATGGGTGAAATTTCACACAGCAGCTCACTGATACCTGCTCTTTGGGGGCTTTGATGTTAGAACAACTCACTAGAGCTTTTCAGGGTTCTCACACCCAACCTGCCACAGGCTAAGGCCCAAACTGTCCCTCAGTACTTAGGAAACTTGCTGCTTCCCAGACAGCTGACACCTCACTACTAAATATATTTCTTTCCTGATTGGGTTATACATTGAAGGATATTGTGCTAAAGAGCAGAAAGTTTTCTTCTAACATTCATAACGTTTTTAGTTTCTTTCCCACCTGTATTTCCACAGCCTTTGGCTGCTGCTTCAGCTTGTGGAGAAAAGGGAATCCTGCACCTCAATCAGGTGGTCTAGGGCAGCCCCACAGCTCAAAGTTGGTACCTCAAATACATATACAGTCCTCTCCATGGTAGTTGTGTTACAGAGAGCTCCTCAACACAGGGTGTGCATGTAAAACCAACTTGCTTTATATATCTTCCCCTCTGGCAAACCCTACTGCCAACTCTTTAAAAGGCAGTATTTTTTACAGCCACCCACAGTAGCCTACCCCAGTAGCTGAAGTTGAGAGTTTTGCAAAAGATTGGTTTTAGCTTGGAAATTATATCGAATTTGGAATTGTAGTTTTAAGCAGTTGCAGAACACTGCATCAACTGCTTTCTACCCCTACCCTCATTCCCCACTTCTCCCTTACCATTTCCACTTGTCTCTGTCCCCTGGGGTGTTTTGGACTCTTTGCCGATAGCTCAGATAGAGGAGTCAAATCAAGTTTTAATCAAGCATTCAGATCACTGCAGGTGGACTCATTCGACAGCTTCCATAACCAAGCACTCTTGTGACAAAAGCCACCGACGCATGAAACTCACATATGCTGTGCCAAAGCTGAAGTACTAATGCAACAATATCACCAGGGACTCCACAGAAGACTACTAACTACACTGTGTAGATAAACTTAGTATTCATAATGCTAATTCACCACAAGAGACACTAAACTGGGGAAGAAGAGGGGGGCGGTACAGAAAATCTCCCAGAAGCCCAAGGTTGGTGTCTCTTTTCCATATGCATGAGCAAATCACTGGACTGATTCCTGGAATCACAGTCCTCTCCTTGAGCTATGCGAGTAGCTCTCCTTGGCATAGCTGTCCTGCAAAGTATTCTCCTTCCAGTTATTCTCTGGATCTTCAGCCAAGTGATGTCACCTCCTGCAGTTAGCCAAGGGGGACAAAAGCTAAAGGTGAACAAGAGGTGGCAACTGTGCTCAACAACTTGGATGAATAAGCAGTCTGGTGCTGAGCCCTGACAGCACAGTAATCCCAGAGCAAAGTTCACTTTACTGAAGGTTCGAATATTTCTGCTAAACATGAAGAAAGAAAGTTGTTCTCACGTGACAAAAATCTGAAAAGCAGTTTCACGTGGAAACTGTCACACAAAAACTTATTTTCAGTTTCAGGCAAAAGCCTGACTGCTTCTCTGTATGTGCTCATGCAACATACATTCCAGAACTACAGCAGGGTTTAATAATAGTCTGTCTAGTCCAAACTTGACACTGGGGATGTCTTCTCTACTTCAGGGAAGTTGGTTATACAACAGCATTTCTAAGCACTTAATTTTCCAAAGTACTGAGCACTGACACAAATCACTGTCTCTCTTTGACATCCACAGAAGTTTTACCACTAACCTCAATGCAAAGGGAGTTTGAACAACAGTGGGCACTTTTAAAAATTCCACCTGGAGAGATCTGTTACGGAAATATGAAGATGCATAAATGCAGTCTGAACTATGTAGCTGCAAGCACCAGAAGGAACAGGACAGAGGGTTAAAAAAAGGACCTGTATTGCTAATGAAGACCACACCAAGGTTGTAGAAGTGTCACACTCACATACCAAGGTTGTGGCAATGCCACACCAACCACTCATATCTTCCTTATCCCACAAGGAAAACAGGTAATGGGTGATAACCTGGCCCAAGATTTATGGAAGATGATGTAAGCAAGGCTCTGCAGGAAAGCACCACTATGCAACCGCTGCTGAATCCTAAAGGGCACAAAAGACCTGTCCAAAAGCATGCTTGTTACATCAGATTACATCAGGAAGAACCCCAGAAGCTTAACATCTGGCACCCTTTGGCCTCTACGTCACACACAACTGATCCTTGCCGGATACTCTGGACATACACCTCCTAGAGCTTGTGGACATGGGCATGTCTGTAAAAGTATGCAGATGAATGAAATCTATGACAAAATCAGCATCAGCAGGCAAAATCAACTTACTTAAAGATTTTTTTTTAATAAATACTACTTTCCCCTTCTGTAAGATCTCCCAATGAATTTTGTTATGCTGATTTCCCAACACACCCACAATTTCTGTGATTCTCAGCTCTTAATTACTGAAGCAGATAAGCCCATTTAAGTTTCCTTCATAAATTAAAACTCTTCTGCTTGTTCACTCTGTATTTAGAGCAACTCACCATTCTCAGAATTGCTCAGACCACAGACTCTCTGTAGGTTAACCTACGTGAGAGATTTCTCCATCAAAAGCTACTGTAACACTTCATGTGAATCCCTGGTTTTTCACAGTTCAGGTAGTAAGGACTGAACATTCAGTCAAAGGAGGTTAATAGGATAGCCTATGTATAACAACTGACTAAAACTATTTATATTAACACTCCCCATACTTCCCATATTATCATCATGGTTGAAACTTTAATAAAAAGATTTTCTCCACTTACAGGAAAAGGGCAATGCTTCCAAAGCTAATGGTACTTTCAGGCATCTTAAAGTAAATTTTCCATTTTATAGGAGGATTCTGGTGCCAACATGCCTCTCTTGTTCTTCATTTATGATAAAACAGAAATTACAGTTGGACAGTTAATGAGCCACTTACATATGCCACACAAAGGAGAGATGCTGCAGGACCGAACTTCTTAGTATCTGAGTCTGTTGAAGAAAATAGCTTTATAACTCATACGTATTAAAAAAAAAAAAATCTACACTAAAAGTAAAACCAGACATTGAAATTCCTCTGCAATAGGCTGTCTGTAAGATATAAGGCGTCTCCCAGCCTCCACTAACATCGAGCAAAGGAATTGTATCCAGCTTGTGTTGGAATGATGCATTTCCTCCTCCCACTTTCATTTCTTGACAAGATTAGTTTCCCTAGGATGAAGGGAAAAGAGAAGCATGTGGCAGTGATGCATATAGTCCTGGTTCTTTGATAAGCAGAGGCTGCAAACCCACCAGGCTGAATCCTGCCAAACATACGCTCTCGTGAACTAGATTATGGGGTTATCTGTTGGTTGAGTTGTTTATTCAAATTATATCAGGGAACTGAATTTACATCTCCTAACCTTATTTTGCTTCCTTGCATTTCAAATTGTTTATGCTACGGTATTTGGCCATTAGATTCCATTTAGAAGGAAAAGAAAGCTCCCTGAAACTCCGTCAGTGTTCACATGCAAATTAATTTAGGAAAAAAATGAAACTCAACAAGAATCTCAGCAATAATTTGTAACATATATAACGCTTGAAAAGATTAACTTCTTTAAAGGTCAGATTCTACCAGTGGATGGATAAAACCTGTCCTACCTTGTGGATGAACTTACCTTTAAGAATGCTGTTACTTGCCTTAATGAGACACCCCTAACATTTGATACTCAGTGAAAAGACAAGAAGATATTGATCCTTTCTGAGTTCAGTCTAACCATTAATAAAACTTGGGGGCAGAATGGTATAAATGTGTGTAAACAAAGGCTACTCAACTCAAGACCAACATCTGAAACTCTAAACAACCTTCATAAATAATGCTCCACTTTCAGCATTAAATCAGACTAGTGATTAGTCACTTCAGTCCTCTGGAGGAAAAAAAAAAAAAAAAGTGCTTTTTTACTCATGTCCTTTATGGAAAACGAAATTTTGAGTTTGGACTCCTGGGCCCAAAACCACAGTTATAGGCCATTTCAGGAAACAAAACTTTCTCCTGATAAGACAATGAAGACTACTAACCACCTCAAACTACTTAAAAGCACAAAGAAATGAGGAAGTCAAGGTTTATTCTATAGGGAATTCTGTGCTGCAAACACAGTCAGAACTTGGTCACGAAAAGGAGAATACAACTTTTCTAAAATACTGAACAAATTAGAATTCAAATCTTTGTTTCAAAAATCCAAGTTATTGTGTTGATAGCCCTTTCACTTTAGGGCATGAAAAGAAAAATCAATAAACTGAACAATTTCCATGGATATTACCCAGACTTACCAATTTCAAATAGGACCAGGAAAGGTTATAAAAGCACAAAGAAAAGAACATTGCACTGGCATTACTGCAGAATTTAGGGAAAAGTTAGGTTATGAACAGCAACTAAACTGGGTTATAGGATTTAAAGCTGGTGCCCTGAGACTAAGTTGTTTCCAAATTCAGCTATGGACTTGCACAGAGAATATGGTAGAATTGCAAGGTGATACTGTTTACACATTTTCTGTGAAGCCCCATGTAATCATCCTGTGGTTTACTCATACCATCATACTGCAAGTCCTGGGGTCTTACTTGTATTGCTCTATACATGCCTGAACTTCTTGCTCCATGAATGCTTCTGAGATTTCACCATTCCGTGGTCATTTTTGTCCTACTATTCGGTTTACACTGTCCTCTGCTTGGCATCCTCCGAACTACCAAGCACTGCTATTCTGCCACCACGTGTGATAACTCACATTCAGCTTAGCAAATGTTTCACTGCTGTTCTTTTCTGTGTGTAAGTGTTGATGTAAGGGAAAAGGACCACAGCTGTCCTTCCCTTAACACAAATGCTTCTTAGATGGGTGGTTCCATGGAGAAAGGGAAGGATACAGCCTCCCAGCTCCTAAAGTTGCATCCATTTTAGCATTAGGACTGACCCTAGCTTTGAGCATTGTATAGTTCTAACCAAAGGGACTGATTGTGTATGTGCACAGTTCCATTCATATGTGCATGCTCATTCTTCATTTCCATGCCTGCTGAGCATATCTATTGCTAGCAACTTGTTGTCATTAATTCTATCACTATCTGTTTTGTACCACTTTCTATTCCTGTAGATTAGCTCTCTGCTAATGTTTCTCTCCTCTTTTGTCATAGAGCATCCTTTCTTAGTCATTTGTCATTTTAGCACTAGCACATGTGCTCCTGGGGTTTGTTTACTACAGCTCCAGGCTCCCTCCTCCCAAACCTGGCTACTTCCTACACATAAATAAACTCGTGATTTCCACTGGTCTCCAGACTAGGTTTGCTGACATGGGGCAAAAGTTCAACCAGGCAAAATCTCAGCAAATCTTGCTGCTTACTGGTTAGTAGGCATCAGCAGCTGCAGGTAATAAAAGCCAAAAACTTGGTGGGGTGGGCGTGTACAGGTTCCCAGCACAATCTGTGAATCAGCGTGTGCTGCTTTTAAAGCCGCCTGCCAAGGGAAGAACGCAAATGTCCAGCCTCTGCTCATGGCATGACTAAGTTGGCAGCACTTCAACTGGAAAAAATCCCTATTCACTTTTCAACCCTGTTCTTTCTGAAGGTGTATTCCAAATCACATACCAGATGGCCCCTTTCATGCTGAACTTGTGCTCCCATCTCCTGCTGAGACAAGGTGTCCCACATTTGCCCCCCATCACAAGCTGTGGAGAGGACACCCTTGTTTTCTTACACTTAATCCTCAACAAAGCATAGTTGAAAAGTCCACCTTTCCAGCTTGTTTGTCAGCATAGCCTCCTCTTCCTCCCACAGAGAACACAGTTCTTTACACCACCTCCCACAGCAATAAAAAAGAAAGGCTTTAGCATTTCTCAGCAATCACATTAACTTTGATGAATTGTCTGGCAGTGGCACCTGCTGCTAAGGATACAGATGTACAGGATGAACTAAAAGGCATTTCTCCATGAACCAGATGATATTGCTGCAGATATGTCACTGTACAAATATGTATTTTTCCTCTCATCTGACCAATGATTTTAGCTTTGGCAAAGGCATCAATAAAATAGCTTTGGGGAACAAACAACTTCAAATAAACTTTGCAGAAAACCTAGTAGTAAAACAGAGTACATAAGGAAGAATTTCCTTATGTTCCACTGAGAAAAGCTGTTCTTCATTTTGAGTGGAAATTTGCTGTGTTTAAAACATCATTAAATACAGCTCCAGGAATAAGGAAAACAAACAACCTGTAATTCATAATAATAACTTGACTATCATTACAACTGAGTTCTGCTCTGTGGCTACGAACATTTTCTAATGGATATACATACACACTCATATTATCAGGAAGGAAAATTCTTCTGCGGGGAAATTCCACTTCAGCAAAGCAGATCAAAAGTTCAGAAGGAATGAATTAGTGTGCACCAAGTACGACATCCTGCAGAAAAATCTCCCATTCTGTTTAGGACTTCAGAAATAACTACAGTAGAATAGCCACTAGAATATTCATTATAAGGTATATTCAATATATAATGCAAACCCTGAGAACATATTCGTCACTTCCACAAGGACTATCAAGGGATTGCTGTGGTGGTTATTATTATTAACTGTCAGGGTGATTTTTTTCTTTTTATGGTAGACACATGAGAACAACATAAAAGGTTAGTTATTCAGTTCCTCATCTGACTTCTTTGGCTGTTCATAAAACACAAAACAACTGCAAAGCTGCTATCAAAACAAATTAGTAATTTTTCATCATCTGGCATTTTCTGTTGCAGACAGCACCACTCTGGTATACATGGTCCAAAATGGATACAGGGGTTGCTGAGGGCAGGGATAAGGCAAGGAGAGCCAGGTCAGCTACAGGAGGGTGTGCTGTTCAGGTGTGTTGAGTCAATTAGTCTATGATGAGATCCCATTACAGTTACTAATACAGAAAGCACTAATTTAAATTTTCTTGCAGGCTGCAAAGGATAAAAATTGGCTGCAAAGTTCTGCGAAGGATAAAAATTTCTCTTGTGCAACATCATTTCTGGCTACAGTTAGACCATCTAGGGCCTTCCTTTCCAAGACCTCTGCAGAATGTACACTAGGACTGGACTTCTATATGGCTCATAAAAACATTTGTGCTTATGTTAATTGAGACGTAAAATTTATTCCTAAAATATTTAAGAAACTAACCACTAAATGAGGGGCTTCTATTCTGTTAGCCAATGTCAAGATTTGTTGGCTCACTGCTTTGGTAATTTTTTGTCAGGCCTACAAAGTACAGCTCTTTTGAAAATGTTACATTTTTTGGTTCAGAAGATGTAGAAAATTATTTGGGATGCAACTGCAGTGAAATCTGCTTAAGAAATGTTAAAGCAATCCTTTCTTTTTCACTTTTGAGAAATCTTTTTTCAGGGTCTTTAGGTAATGGGTATCTACATGAAATGCTTGGGATGCTTTTCCTGTCTTTGACATCAGAAAAATCAGAATAGGGGATCATGACAATACCTAGGCATTAACAGTGTTTTGAGGATTTGGTAAGTATATTCCTTTTCGACTTG
This sequence comes from Myiozetetes cayanensis, assembly GCF_022539395.1. NCBI lineage: Eukaryota > Metazoa > Chordata > Aves > Passeriformes > Tyrannidae > Myiozetetes > Myiozetetes cayanensis. The sequence continues at coordinate 44,862,292 of NW_026087853.1, read as the reverse complement.
AAGTAACGATTTCCAACGATTACTGTAGGCCAAGTACAACCGCCCAAAATGTAGCCAACCCTCAAAGGACCCTTGCCTCCTACAGCTTTGTTCCAGACTTGTAAAGATATTTTTAGCCTCCTAATAAAAGAGTTAGGTACCACACCACCTTTCCAAATCTTAACACCAGTCTCAACACACTGATCAAGTCACTGTGCTCTAGAACTAGAAGACACTCTTCCACACTGGTGTACAAAATTGCTTGGATTTTGTTAGTCTAAGCACTTCTCATGTGGACATTATTCTGTCTGATTTCCATTTTGTTACCAATCTGCACGCTGTCTGCCAGCAATATTCCCTCTAGCAACGTGCTCCAGCAGGTTGACCCATCAGACCCCATTCTGTAACAAGCTGAACACCACCAGAGGTGCTCAGCTCTTGTTATGGCCTTTCCTGGCCTTGTGTACTTTTATCAGACAGCCTCTGCCATAGTACTCAATCCTCTTCAGTCAACACTTTGGATTGTTCGCCCCACGGGTAAAATTCATAGCTTACTGCTGTCAACATAGTGGTTTTAGTATTGACAGAGGACAGCTTACAGGCAGAGAAGCACCAAGAGCCTGCCGCTTGCATGCCACCTCCCGGCATATCAATCCCACAGTCGTGTCCTCATAACACATAATCCTTACAGAATGGCAGCACACTAGCTACAAAAATTAGGGGTCTGAAGCATCTCTCCTATGAGGAGAGACTGAGGAAGCTGGGCCTGTTTAGTCTACAAAAGAGAAGACAGAGAGGGGATCTCAATAATGCACATAAATATCTCAAAGCTGGGTGCCAAGAGGATGGTGCCAGACCCTTTATGGTGGTGCCCAGCAACAGCCCGAGGACAAATGGCCATAAACTAAAACACAAGAAGTTTCACCTCAATGTGAGAAGAACTTCTTTAGATTGAGGGTGGCAGAGCACTGGAACAGGCTGCCCAGGCAGGTCATGGAGTCTCCCTCTCCGGAGACATTCAAAACCCACCTGGATGAGCTCCTCTGTAACCTGCTGTAGGTGACCCTGTCTTGGCAGACGGGTTGGGCTGGATGGTCTCCCGATGTCCTTACCAACCCTAGCGATTCTGTGAAATTATTTTAGGGTAATTCATAATATCATCCTGCTAAAGACAGGGTAATTTTGTGTGAGAAAAACATTGGCACGTAGCATTTATGTAGTTTTTATCTGACCTTGTACATATACCTCTTGGCTATTAGCAGTTCCTCCTATAAGCCATGCCAAGCTTTGTACTCAGAAATGTCTCTAATGATGGGGCTTCCTAAGCTATCCTTAAAAGCAAAGACTTGACACGTTTCAGTATAGTTCTGGTTGGAAATAATCTAGGAAGCAAATGCCCTGATATTCCCAGAGAAAACATGAGAATGTCCAATGAGTAGGAATGAATTTTTGCTGCCTCTTCTCATTCCATCTCAGCTGTTTCACTGCACTCCTCAGACTGAAGTGGGAGTGCTGACAGAATATTTCTCATATGGGAACAGAAGTTGTCCCGGTCAGGGCTCTTCTCAGATCCTGACAGGCAAAAGGCTATTTTAAATGTGCTGATTATCAGGCATGCAGATGCCACCACAGGCTGTGCACTGCAGACTGGAGAAAGAGAAAACCCTTCTTCAATAAATTTTGGACCCAGCTCTCCCTTCAAACTCTGACAGACACCCCTTGCAAGTGCCAAGAGTATAGGAACAGAGCACAAATATAGCAATAGCCTCCACAGAATCCAAGCCCAGCCTCCAGCAACATGGGTCTCAGGAAATTCTCAAGCTGGAACTGGTTTAAATGCTTTTGACAGATCTGCTGGTATAATATTGTCTAATCGCTTTTGGCACCCAACACATCTAACAGCAGTAAGTTCCTCAGATTAAGCAGATACAGTGGGAAAAAGTCCTTACCTGTTCTGCATTTGCCACCTGACAGTCCAAGTGGTTGTCATACAGCTTTTGTACCATGAGAAACTGAGAACAGCCATTCATTCCTGACTCAGTTGTTTATGACTGCCAAAAGGTTATATGTCCACCCAACCCCTTCCCTCTGCCCAGCTTCCATTATCTATAATAGCATCAGCCACAGTTGCAGGAACAGGTTTCTCTGGGAGACACTGAGCACAATGTCTGCTGCAGAGGATTAAGGACATTAGTTTCCAACTCAAAGCATATAATCATGCAGGATTATAGAATCACAGAGTTGGGAGAGACTTGAAAAGAACACACAGATGACGGCAGAACGGGCCATATCTATGCCACCCCAGACAGACAATTACTTCATCTATTAACAAACCTCAACCTTCTATTCTGTGACTGAAGCCTACTACTTCTTACCCTATGCCTACAAAGAAGAGTTCTTCCCTTCCTCTTTCCAGCAGCCATTTACACATTTGCAAAATGCTGTTAAATATCCTTAGGCATCTCTTTTTTACCAAAGAACTCCAATTCATGCAATCTTCCCCTTAGATTTTATTTTTACCTCGATCATTTCCACTGCACTCAGATCATATTGTCCAGTTTATCCACATCTTTCAGCTGTAGCTCCCAAAATCTGAGTTATATCCCAGTTGAGACTCTGCTAAGTGCCAAAGAGATGGATCATTTCACAGGTCTCACAGGTGATATGTTCTACTTTTGTATTGCAAGATGGTTTTGTCTTTTGAAGCAACACAGCATTCCTGACTTAAATTCACCCTGTGAACCACAATAACCCCCATATTATGCAGCTGATTATTTCTGAAGTGAAATATATTGCATTTATCCATTTATATCAGGCTGTATCTCCAATTTGTCAGCATCATTTTGGCTACCAAATGCATCTTCTCTATTTCCTGCCCCCTCAAAAAATCAGATCAGGACTGAATACTAATTGTAACAAAATACATGGGGATGGAAAAACTTTCAGACTCTAAAAGGCTATTTTTTATACTGAGCTATGAATCAGGGTCTGAACTACCTTCAAAATAGTTCCTTCTTAGTATCACAGATGTACATCATCTCTAATGAGGTTTCAGAGGATAATTAAACCCAGACAGCTTGGGCAAACATCCAAATCTTCAGTTATTCACCTTATCTGACAACTCTGGCAAATAGTTTGAAGTGTTGTAATTCCTAACACAAAGGGCACATAATATCTGGGACCACTGACTGAATATTTGAGATATCTCTCATTGCTTGATCCACAGTAGGCAAAAATAGCCTTAAATAAAATGCGGTAGTTAAAAAATACTTTCTAATGTTATTTTAGGCAGCTCTGCTATCGCTACAATTACACCAACGGTTTTGCCATGTCACTTCTTTAAAATACCCATTCAACTATTTTTGTGCAGAGCTGATGGCTAACCCAGGTCTTGCAACGTATTTCTAACTCTTACTGAACCTCACAAAAGGGGAACATACAGTGAGGGGAGCACACAGAAGACGGGTAGGTAGCATTAATGCACTCGTTCTTGTCCTCAGACATTACACAACTCCTGGAATACACTTTTAACTATCCACACTCCATATTCACCCTTTTCAAAATGGCTTCAGTGAGAAGAACACTAAACTCCTGTTTAAGAAATGGGACGGGCCTCCCAAGAGTGGTGTACTGGCAGTTAATCTGGCAGCTCTGAAAGGGCAAAGATGGCATTAGCACTTACATTTGTAATAAATAAGATTTTATTTGCATAATACCTCTGTTGTAAAATCATTCTCATTATACAGACTGGGAACAGAAAAGCAAGAAAATTAGGTGACTCAATTCCATCAGCAAGGCTGAAATAGAATCCAGGTCCTGCACCCAAGCCCAGTGCTTTCCACACTAAGACATCTCAAGTAAAATAAAACAATATAGATTTAAAAACTCCTTGTGTTCACTAATCATCCCACAGCTGTACCTAACACCTCACTAACTCAGCTTACAGCATGGAACTACTTTGACTTCTGCAGTTTTACTCCTCATCTTAGAGCAATATGCTTCTCACTTCACAGTTGCTATTCCAACTGAGATTTCCCAAATTCGCCTTGGTTATGTTACAGATCAGCCTCACAATGTGGGAGTCCATAAGAAAACAGTATCCTCTACTCTGAGTATCAGCAATGTTCAGGGAAGTACGCTGTGCCAGCACACTAGAAGGGGAAAAAATAAAAAAATGAGTCGCAAATAGCTTTGGCTGTTGGTTTGCTGAAGCAGGATCACCTGGACCCAGCGCTGTGCTTGGCTATCAAGCTCTTCCAACAGAAGCCCATCCAGCAGTAGGTGGGCACAGCACAGCTGCAGGAGCCCGTGTGACATGTCGAGTGCCAGCAAAGCAAAAGGCAGATACGTGCAGCTGTGCCAGGCACAGAGGTAGCACAGAGCAGATCAGCACGAGGAGATACACTGAGAGTGTCAGACAAGCGTGTGTGGACGCGTCCCAGGGCCTAGGAAGAAAACAGATGAATGAATGCACTCGAACGCTGTGCCCAACTGCAAGGTTACCACGTGTGGATTTGCATCGCTTTGCCCCGGGCACTAATGGAACAGACAATCTGCACACACGGCTGGCACGGGTACTTCTAGCAGCACGAAATCCAGCAACTCACTCTGGAAGGAGGATCACGCAGTTACTCAACTCACAGGGCATGCCAAAAACTGCATGAACATCGATTTCTCAAGGTCCTACTAGGAATAGCCTGGAGAATAGATTTTTGAAAGGTCTCAGGGACAAAAAAAAAGGGGGGGGGAGGTTTTGTTTAGCACTTTCAAAGGTAATGTTGGTCACAAAAACTTTGGTAGCATTCTAGTAACACTTTCAACACAAAGTCCTGACTGTAAGTACAAAATTCACTCCTGCATTAAGTAGTGCTATACTTTCAACCACTGAGAATAATCATCTTAACTCTGTAAAACTGGGATTTAAACCTGCATAGATCTCACGCCACAACACTTGAAGCTTTAGAGATCTCTAAGTTAAGCAGCCATGTTTTAGGTACAGTTTTAAAAAGCACTCTTGCAGGAGGGTTTCAAAGGACTACTATCTATGTATCTAAATTCCCAGGAATTTCCAGGCCAGAAAAACATGCAAAAGCAAGGACAAACACTTGCAGAAAACAGTGTTCAGGTGGGGATGAGCAGCACACCCTTGCAATCACAATATATCAACCCAGGTCTCTGGAAGCTTGTAAGGTGTGAAGCTACAAGTCTCTATGAGGCTGAATTCACACAGAACAAGACAGTTCTTAAAAGTCGCCTTTGGCTGAGCGGGAAATTTTACATGGTTCAGAAGATTTTTAATTATTCACACTCAAGTAACTACACTCCTACTGGAAATCAAAATATTAATGTACAATACCTTGCTGAGAGTGTACAAGCAACACGGGTCCCTCCCAGAGTATCAGCGGTGCTGGGCTCAGACTCATCTCAGCCAGCTGCTCCCCTCCCGTGTGTCTGCAGAGCTCTCGCAGTTGGTCTCGCACAGACCGAGAGCTGAGCCCTGATTCACGATTTCAGGCTCCAGCCATGGAATGCAGCCATTGAAAACCCAGAACTATTTTTACCCCTCAGCAGCCACAGCATTTCTGCCCCATGAAGACTGCTAAGGCTCATGCCTTACCCTGAACACACACACACCCTGACTCTCACCAGATACGATGCATGGTTCTTCCCTGGCATTTAGTGTGGTTTTTAAACTGTGCAGTTGCTATCAACAGGACAAAGCAGCTCAGCCCCTGGCATTATTGTCAGCCCTCAGAAGTCAGACATTTGATCCCAGTTGTCAAAATTAGAAATTCCTCAGAAATGCTTTGCTCCAGGAGATAAGATTAGCTCAGAGTCTATATGGTTTGCCTTGTACACCAGCCCCCCTAGCCTGCATTTAACAAACGTGATAACATCTTCAGCTGACAGGCTACAGACACATATAAAAATCAGCACACATCAAACAAAATCATGACACGTTTTAAGGAAAACTACAAGGTCAGGCAATCCCCAAAGAACTGACAATATAGACCAAAATGCCATTTTGAATAGAACATTCAGAAATACAGAATTGTTTTAAACAAATAATTAGCTATAAATCAGAGGTAGACACCTGTATTAACTTTTCAACATCATACAGAGAATACTGACCACTTGAAACTTTACAACTGTGTTGTCTTGAACCTACAGGATTACTCAAGTGTACTTCAGAAATAAGAAATAGTGAAGGTATAAATAACAATAAAATCCAACTAATTGTATTTTAACATAATCAGCTACTACCAACTGTAATCGCTTTGGCAGAGAACAGCATACAAGTGCACAGCTGGACATGCATTAGGGTTCCAAATACCTGAGAGCCAGCAGACTCACTCACTTAACTTGCTCAAATGTTGCTTTAGACCATGGAAAGTAACTGTAGGCATTTCACAGAAACATGTAGTTAAAACACAAGAGGAACAGTGCAAAACTGACAACAGTCAATTATTAGTTCTTAACCTGTGGAAGCACGTGGAGGTGTAGATAAAAATCAACAACTTATATCACATCTTGTATTCAAAAACGGTCCCTGCCATCTGGAGTTTTAAGGATGATGGAAAAAATAGGCATGCAAAAGGTGAGACTGCTAAGTTCATAGGAAGACAGTTACAGCCACCACTAAGCAGCAAATGCCATAATCAGCCAAACTGCCTAGTGAGTTTTGGGGCAGCAACCCCTGTAAGGTCCCTCTGAAAGGCAACTGCAATGGAAGTTATAGCACGCACATAGATCTGGAGTAACCTTCACACTAGGTGTAACTTAAAGACAAATACTTGACCAGATATAAGCTGTGGCAAGTGGTGCTATGGATGATACTCCATTTATGAAAAAGTAATGGAATAATTACAGGATTATTTCAGAACACTCAAAATTAAGTACCTCTAGCATCACGCAGACTGATTCAGCATCTCTGAAGGATCTGCCCCTTTTAGGCAAGACCTCATACTGGTAATCTATCCTTTAGCTGTTTCATACTCCCAGAGAGACTCTGCAGAAAGTGTAGGTGGGGAGTGTGAGGAAAACAGCAAGGAAGGAGACCACTTGGGGAACGAGAAAGCTACAATTAGAGTGTGTAAAAGAACATGAAACATACTTTAAAGTGGGCCAGATCTGACATCAATGACCTACAGCTCAGAGAAGGTTAAAGGAGCCAATCCAAGCTTGTAACGTCCAGAAGGCTGAGCCGCTTTAGCTCAGTGCTGGGGGAAATAAAGCAGAAGAAATGCTGTTGCTGTGAATTCATGTCTCTGTGAGAGACTATTCTCAGTGAACACCCTTCTGCTATTTCTGCAATGAGCTGACTCTCCAAAAGTCCCTTTCATTTGCAGTGAGACACCAAAAACTCCATCAGCTACAAAAAGCCAGGAGAGAATACGTCTAGCTAACAAAACCCCTATGCAAGTAGCTTCACAGTTTTTATTACTTTTCACCCAAGAATTAGGAAGTACATTTTTCCCACCTGCTAAATTATTACCAGTTCAAGGACAGTGCCTCAAATTATTTGCTCTCACAAGTAAGAGGAAGTGGAAAAGACTGGTATAAAACCCATTCCGCTCCAGCAGAATATTTAGTTTTCCCTTTATATCACCATAGAGAATTCAAAGGGGAAAAAAAAGGTACACTAGTACAAACCTGAGACCGCCTCATAATACCTTCTGCTTTTAATGCCTTATTCAGCAAACTTCAAGCTTTTTGAAAACCAGAGGGTGAAGAGCCAAGATAACCTCCGTGAACTCTTAACCAGGCTCCTTTGGAAACTGCTAACACCAGGTAGTAAATTATTCACCATTTTCCAAGCTGAACTCACTGATTCATATAGTGAGGTCAGATGATGGTCTGAGGAGTGTCTACAACGGGGAATAGTAGTATGAGGCCACCTGTGGGGGCCTCAACATTTGCTGATTTGTTTCAAAATGAAGGTTTTAAAATAGTTATTTAAACACTCGCCACTTCAAAAGCATCTTTTTCCCTATCTTCAATTTTATACCTGGCTTGGTATTGATGGTCAAAAAGAAAAAGGAAAAAACCCTACACAAAGTACACAAACAGTTTTTATATATTCAAAAAAGAAATCACAAAATGTAATTTAGCAGTCCCCATGTTAATTACCAGAGAGGCTTTAATATATGAGAAAGAAGGATGGAGAGGAAACGCATTTAAAAAGTAAATTTAGGGAGTCAAATTCCAACAAGCTTTAAAGTTTTTGTTCTTCTAGAAAAAGCACACAACTCACTTTTGAGGATTAGCACCATGCAAGGCATCTTCTAAGACATTTTCAGGCATAATGAAGAAATCCTAAATCACTTTTTCATAAAGATCCTATATGCTTATAGGAGAAGAGCTATAATGAAACTATCCATCATTGGTGTTAAACAGTCCATGCAACCAAAGACCAACAGAAAAAAAGAATCTGAAACCAATTCATCAACTTTATAGTTTCAATTTTCAGGGAGAATATCAAATTACTATAAATAGAAGTTATAACTCAGAAACTGAGAGGCATCTCCAAGTCTTTCTGCTACTCTTCAAGAAGTACATCCAGGCTGTGGATCCTGGTTAAAAAGAGTGAAGGGAATGACCTGACAGCTGATAAAACTGCTGCCACTTTCTAGCACCACCCTGGTGAGACTCCACAAGATGGAGGGGAAAGGAAGAGGTTCCTAAAGAGGCAACGTATTTCTAGCTTAGATCCCAAACTAACTGCCTGATAAACATTTTGTACTTGCATGCAGACAGAAACCAAACACAAAAAGACACCCACACACATGCATTTCTTTTCTGTTCTTCAGCAGCCTCAAGAGCTAGTAATCATAAATAGTTATCATCACTATCCATCCAAAATGCACATGGCATGAGAGAGACAAACACCTGTACAGCCACCATGATCCAGGTTTGCAATCACAGTGCAGGACAGCTGTGAACTTCTGGCTTTATTTGCGTTCATGCCATTGCAACTTTATGCCCAGCACATGAGAAGTCTTATCCAGCTCACAGGGTGAGATGTTTACAGAACTAGCCCCACTTGGGAGGCAGAGGCCTAGAACTGATCCACCTGCACTGATGCAAATCCAGGATGCTCATGTGGAAAAGCTCCAAGTGGGATATTTGCACTTAACCCTGTTTCGAAGAGGAAAACCAAAAGAATTATCTCCGAGCCTCTGCTTAGGGCTTGCACTGATGCAGTCATTTGGCCTGATAGCTTCTAAGTACACTCAAGAATTGTCACTATATGTCTTATTTGTTTTACCACTTCTCAGCATTTGCTCTGAGCTACTGCTGAAAAAGGATGCTGTGCTGGTGTTGCTCTGACTCACAACTGCCTTCCTTTGTGAACTCAAGACCTTACAAAAGAGCTATTTAATATACATACATGAATGTGCTGCCAAAAAGAGGTACAACTATTGAAACCAAATGTGCCTGCAATATTAAAGGGTACAGAACACTGTCCATCAATGAAGTCTGAGGGTAGGTGGTGGTGTTGTGTATGTTCACAGGAAAGCTTAATTCTACTCACAACAGAAACACCAAATTCTCTGCAACGATCAAATGTCAAATCAACGACAGGAACTGCCAACATTTTAAATTCAGTACTGAAGCCCACTTCCCATGTATTTACCTCTAATTTTGGCTTCTTTTATTTTCATATGATTCTTGGCAGATAATGCCAAATGCATCAAATCAAGGGTTTCTGTCAGAAACTCTTGTAAATACTTTTCTTAAATTCTTTCTTAGATCACAGCTTGGGGTTTTTTCCACCTCTTCATTTCTTTGCCTAGCCCCTCTTTTTATTTCACTTTTCCTACATCAAGAGCTATAACGTCAGCAACCTCTATAAATATAAATATATATATATATAAAAATAAGGAATGCCATAGCACTTAGTGAACAATATAATAATCTCCTGTCTTACTATATTCATGTAACTGCTCTTAGTCCAGTTCCTAATAATAAACAAATTAGAGGAAACAGAGGACCAAATATAATCATAACAAGACAGTAAGGTAAATGTTCAACTTTTAAACTTTTCTAAAGGGAATCACACATGCAGCATTCAACAGAAAACTAATTAAAAAATTATTCTTCTTCCTCAGGTAATTCAATTTTGAACAGGGTATTTAAAAATATTATTTAGCTTGTACAACTTGTAGCAAGTGCCTTTCCTACAATAAAGTCCTCTTTCATGAGTAGCAGTGGCTATGCTAAAATACTTTTCAGCACTTCCAGGCTGTCCAGAGAGGAAGACTAAAAAGGCCATGCATTTTTTGAATTTGTGAGAATCAGCCATTGATTCAGTGTAGCAATTCCATACTTCAACTGTTCCCCAGGTAAATCCAGTAGAATAGTTCATATTTACCCAAGGCTGCCACACACCTGGGAGTCCTTACCATATCCAGCATGCACAGTAAGGACAGCAGCATCCAGTTAGCCCAGTATTTCTCAGAGCAGGATAGAAGACTGAGGACAGCTGTTAATGTGTTAGCTCACAGCTGCCACTTTTTTGTGGGTTCTCAGCTATGCTTCCAAAACAGAACAGCTAATGCCCTCTGTTCTGACCAAAGGGTACCAGAACGGTGCAAGGTGTTCTTATCTGTGAAAGCAAAATGATTTACGTACAGTGTAGACACAGGGATCAATAACTGAAGCTGCGATCAAAGGAGACAGCTGAGCCTTGACTAATCACAGTGGGATATCTTTTATCTGATGGATCAAGTCTGGAAAGGGTGTCTGTCCTAAGGCATAGGTTAGATCCCACCAGTTTCTCAGCAGCACGCAGTGTTACCTTACTACCCAAGAAAGAAATCTGAGAGACATATCCAACATCTGGCAGACTGCAAACGTCTGATCACCTGGACGTGGGATTCCAGACAGATCCAACAGCAGCCAGTTTAGGTGATCAGACAGGCAGCTGCTACCTGGTCCCTGGAAAAGGGCAGCAGGTGGGAGAGGCAGATATTGAAAGGAACACCTAAAGGGTAATGTCAGTGCCCACACACCACACAGTTACAGGGCATGACAGCCTCACCCAGACATGCACTGCAGCTACCAGCAAAACAGCAGCTTAAATACTATTTATTTTGATATGAATGTAAGTACATGTTCTTGTCTCCCAAGTGTTCACCACCTACATCAAATAGGAGACAATTTCTGAAAGTGCTCATATCATAATTACTCTCCACTGTTTGTTTTTTTTCCTGGAGCTTATTGGTTCTCAGAGATTCTCTGCAGGTGTATCAGCTGATTTACTAAAACGTAACACCCCTCCCTGTAAATCTTAAGACCACCAATAATACCAAGATACAATGACTAAGGTGTTAGCAGTAAACACTATTACCAACACATGGATCCCAAAGGCATTATGTACCTAGCTTACTTATAAGCTCTGGAAAAGCCACTGAACAGGCAATAAAATATACATCCAAATTCTTTCGTTTGTGTAGCCATACACCTTCTCTGCAAAAAAATACATAATTTTTACAATAGTGCAGGGAATACTTTATTATGACTATTATTATTATTTCTTCATAAGTAGTAATATACACAGAAGGCTATGGATTCAGAAAGGCACTCCAGGATATACTTAACTAGGCAATAAGATAGTCCCATCTCATGCACAACCGCACAAAACAAGAGGTGAGAATCAGGGGCTCCCTATTGCTGTCTGATAAGGTTGCACTGCATTTTTTTGTCCACTGAAGATATCCAAAGATACACAGCAGGATATTCCCTGGTACATTGACTAATTGCGAATGGGAATGCTTCTATAGACCTAACTCACCTCTTTAGTATGAAACAAACAAGAAACCTCAATCAAGTATCAGCAGTCCAGAATTTCTGGGGTCTCCTCCATACTCAGCAACATGCTGTCTACAGTTACAAAGATCATAATGCCACACTAGGTTTTGTGCAGTTCTTGGCCTCAGGATAAATTACTTGTTCTTCTCCCTTTCCTTCAGAATACACAAAAATGAGAAGAAAGCAGTATTTCTGTAGGCCAGCAGAAGAACTTGCAAACATGCATGCTTCTCCCTCCACTTAAAAAGCCCATTAGGGATCAGTGAAAACATGATGAGGAATGTTCAGCCTCTGTTCTGGAGAAATAAGAAACAGAACTGATAATTAATGAAAGCTGGAACCATCCAATGTTCGAGTTCCTGCTACCAAGGCAAGTTTCTGCTACAAACTGAAATCAGAGCTACAGAGAGGCAAATTCACTTCCCTAGTGTTCATCATAAATGAACAGCATTAGTCACTTTACCATTTGGAATAAAATATTTCTGTACGTGTTCTCAACTTGTATTGTTCTATCATTATCACAGAGGCTGGTATTTAAATTTTCCCTGAGTTCCTTAACATCTACAAAGATCTGTCAACTGTAACTTCTGGCCCTGCTTCGCAGTTCAGCATTAACCCATGTATGCTTGATTCCTTCTATACACTAGTTTTTCCTAAAAGCAGTAATTTGCATTAATGATGCATCATTGTTCTTAGTCTTCAAGCACTGTAGATTGGCCCAGCTTCAGCCACTTCTGTGGAATGCCATGGATTTACCCCTGCTGAGGAGTCAGCCCGTGTATTACAGCCTATGAGGACTGTTAGGGTCACGTAGCATGCAAAGAAACAGCAACCACATTTAGCAGCCCACAGCCATAACCTGGTTCAAGTGTTTCTTGAAAGAGTTACGACACATGTAAAGATGACAAAAAACGAGCACAGAAGCAATGTCAAGGTAGTGAGAAAAGAATGTGAGTGGATTTCATAAACACTGCCTACCTTTTCCTCTGGCACTCAGATTTTCTATTAAGCCTTTACAGCTCCAAGATCTGAATGTTCTGGGAATAACCCACTGCAATGCATCAGATAATTGTTAAGCCATAATCATTTTAACTAAGAACATCGTATTTATGACAGCTCCACCATTTTCATTACAACTTTGGCAAACATGGAAAGCTTTTTACTCCTCATTTAACAGCTATTTTTGTCAAGGCCAGGATCACTATTAATACTACAGTATTACAGCCTCTGGCTGAATTTTAATCAGAACTAGTCTCTCCTTCATTTCAGGCAGAAGAAAAGTGTTGTGACCTACCAGTTTGTCTGGCTGCTGCTGCTGTGAGTGTACAAAGGGCATCCATCTCTATCCAGAAAAGCAGCAAAAAGAAAGGGCATTCTGTCTGTGGCATTTAATTCCAGATTTTCTTTCAAGGCAGTAGGGCATCTAACCAGGTAAATGAACCCAGGGAAACCAAAGACAGAAAATACAGCAATCCCTGACTAATGTGATATATCTGCTGCAAAAAAAAAAAAAACAGACCAGGTGTGCTTATGTGGAATTCGAGGTGCTGCTGGAGCTCCTGTTGCTCTCTGTCTGTAATTTCCTATCTGCAACTGCCATTTGAACCACATCTCTGCACCCAGAGATCCAGCTGACAGGCAAAACACACAATTTTAAGGTTTCCAGAATCTGAGCTTGTTAATCACAGTTAAAACTTTAGTGTCAAGGTCGGCACCTGCAGTATCCCTGCTGGGGACCTGTAAGTGAAAACACACGCCTTTAGATCTATGCAGTACACACAAGGATGCTCCCGCATAGTAAACAAAACTCAGAATTAAATATTTTTAAAGGAAGTAGGAAAGCCAGCTGGAACAGCAGTTGTTGATTTCTGCCTAGCTAGAAATTACTGGTGACATTCATGGTTAAGGCATCAGATGAGTCATGTTTGTTTCAATCTGCCTCTCTTAATTACCTCATTCCCCTTCTCATGTTCTTCAGTGGCTCCTAGAAGTAACCTTCTAATAAGTATATCCATGGCTGACGTGCATGCATCTCTTCAGCCTGCCTAACACACATAATGCAATAATCATAGAATGATTCGGTTTCGAAGGGACCTTAAAGATCATCTAATTCCAATCCCCTTGCCATGGTCAGGAACACCTTCCACTAGATCAGGTTGCTCCAAGCCCTGTCCAACCTGGCCTTGGACACTTCCAGGGATGGGGAATCCACAACTTCTCTGGCAACCTGTGCCTGTCTCACCACCCTCACAGCAAAGACTGTCTAATCTAAACGTCATCTGTTTCAGTTTGAAACCATTCCCACTTGTCCTGTCACTACATGCTCTTGTAAAAAGTCCCTCTCCATTTTTCTTGTAGTCTCTCCTCAAGCACTGGAAGGCCATAATTAAGTCACCCTGACACCTTCTCTTCTCCAGGCTGAACAAACCCAGTTCTCTGAGCCTTTCATTGTAGGAGAGGTGCTTCATCCCTCTAATCATCTCGGTGCCCCTGCTCTGGATTCACTCCAACGGGTCCTGTGCTGAGGACCCCAGAGCTGGATTCAGGACTTGTAAGATCCCAGGTCTCGAGTTACGAGATCACTGAGGGAGTTTTACTTTAACAAATATACAGGGCTCCAAAAATTCACCCTCTGAATTATTAGAAGAGCACACAGTTCTTTTAACACCTTAAGAGAGAGCCCAAAGGAGAAAAGCCACACACATTTCATCAGAGGGTACTTTTACTGGTAAACGTTAGGAAATAGGAGATCTTTGCAAAAGTTTAAAGGGTAACATACAACCAAAACAAAGTAGTCCACAAACCACTGACTCAGCACACGCTGACACATACAACTTAGCAAAATCCAGCCCACTCAGTCTTAGGTTACCCAAAATATTAAGAAAAGAGATTAAGAGAAGAAGGAGAAGTAGAGAAACAGAGAGAAAAAAAGGAGAAAATTATATACCTACCACTAGAGACCTGTAAGAATCCAGCTTCCATGTACGTGGCAGGTCTCAAATAGCCTGGACAGCACATGATCCTGCTTTTATTGCTTTGGCCCCCAGCTGCTCCAGGGCTGCCCCAGGAGTCTCACAGGGGCTGAGATATGGAATAGGGCATCACCCCACCTCTGTGAAGTTCAACCTTTACCCTTCCCTCACCACCACCCCCACCCCAACTTGAGTTGGTTCAACCCAGGAATTAATGTTATAATGCAGTGTCTCACCACTCCAGCTGGGGTCTCACCATATCAGAGTAGAAAGGTAGAATCACCTCCCTTGATCTGCTGGCCACGCTACTTTGGACACAGCCCAGGATACGACTGGCTTTTTGGGCTGCGAGTGCCATTGCCAGTTCATGTCCATCCACCATCAGTAATGCTCCCTGCACCTTCAACTCCTGCTAGGCTGGTCCAGGTTAAGCACAATGTAGCTAACAGATTTCCATTCCAGCCTATTGCCACCTCACATCCACCTCCAAACAGGGAACACAAATCTTCTCTAACTCATGGAGGTGCACAGGCTTCTTGCTCCACAAACATGACAGCAGCAGGGGCTGTCCAACAGGAACATGTGAAGAACCAGATCCCTCAGGAGAAGCCTCCCACTTCTTTAGTCCCACAAACAATAAAAACCACTGACAAAGCAGAGAAAGACGGTCAGAGTTCTGTATGAAATACAACCTGGTATGTAATTAGCAATAAAAGAGAAAGCATTCAAAACCAAATGTATTCAAATCAGCTCAGCCATCTCCAGCAATGCTCCAGCAAGAGCTACACAGAGCAAGGCCCGGCCTTCTTTTCAGCCTAGATGATTCAAGGTTTCCCATGTTTCTGGAAGTGCAAATTTCTCTTGACAGCCATAAATTCATTTAAAGACTGATGACAATTAGAGAAATGTAACTTGTCACATTGCAGGGTTTTATTTTACTCGATAATGCATTGATATATATACACACACAAGAATGAAAAGCATATTTTGACATTTAAACCATTCTAGCTTGTCTGTGCCACACAGCCCAAGCTGTCAGGAGAAATGTGGGAGTGCTGCAAAGTTTTTAGATAACAACAACTTCTAATTAAGTGATGAAGTTGAATTTTTACCAAATTAGAGATGCACAGCTTCTCTCACACAAACACAAATATGAAAAACATTTGGCTAACACTCATTTTTCTGGCCAGTCATTTCCCCAAAGCTGCAACTTTGACTGCTGTAGGCTTTTCCTCTCCAGAACAACAGTCCTCTTTGGAGGCAAAAGCACCAGTTTGAGATTCAGATTATAATGATTCAAACCCTGGCTCTGACATAAGTCAATTCTCTAACTTTGGGCAAATCATTTAATTAACACTTACTGTGCTTCCAATCTAACCTGTAAAGTCAGGATAATCCTATTTCTTACACTTTGTGAACAGGAGAGGATAGCTTGGGCATCAGAAATGATCTTGAGCAGCACACAGCTCCTCAGAGGGTTATTCCACCATCCACAAAGAGTAACTGACACTTTATGAAGCTTCTTGCACTTTTATTATGGATGTCTAGTGATGCTCATTCTCCTTACCTGCTAAAATAATCATCATGAATGGATGGCTCTAATCTGAAGAATTATCAGCGTGCATATCATATCCATAACCCCACCAAACCTGCATGAAACTTCCGTAGGAGGAAACTGTGAACCTTTCTTTCAAGATACATTCTCCAAGGATACATGAGGGAGGAGGAACATGGTTCTGCAATATGGATTAGAAACTATGCACTACAACCATATTTCTTTAATTGGAAGCATGACATATGTGTCTCATGACAGAAGGATATGAGGAACATTTGAAGAGCATCAAGATAATCCCGTGCCCTTACAGTTGCAAGAATATAATTCAGGCAAGGGTAGTTATCACTTGCCTGTGCCCCAGAGAGAGTACCTTCAGGACCCTGCACAGCTAGGGACCATTCCAGTCCCTGCAATGGGAAGGAGAGAAACACTGCTAGCTGCAGTCATAAGTGACTATTCATGACAGCTAAGTCGTCTCCAGTACCAGCTTATTTAATGGGGGATGTAAAACCAATCCTTCAGGTTATTTACCATAAGATGGAGTAATGGGAGGGGGATGTAACTACAACCATGTCCTCTTCCTCTCCCTTTTTCCTCTCTTTTCCCCATGGCAGAGGAGATAGAAAAGTACTTGCTTCCTCCCTTTGCTTTCTCTCCTTTCCTTACCTCTTTTGTATCACTTATCTTGAGAACAGCTGGTCATATAAATAAATAAGAGTCAGCTCAAAGCTGTTACAAAAAAGATTGATTTGACCTAGAAATGTACCAGGGAAGAACAAAGACATAATGGCTCTTTCCCACAGGAACACCTACAAGGAAAACATTTGCTTTGCCCCGCGCCCATCTCTTCCCTCATTCTAAAAACCAGCAGAGTGATGATATTTGATACTAAAAGGGTGAGCAAGTCATACTTTTCAGTCCTAATAGATTGTCAGCATTCAGAATAAAGAAGGGTCACAACCACACCAAATGCATGGTTACTGGGAGATTGCTTACCTGACATAAAGGAAAAGAAACTTTCTCCAAAGCAGTTCCCTCCATGAACTTAGACAGACATTTTCAACTTCTGCAGCCTCAACCACAAAATACAGAACTTTAATCACAGAGGATTCTGTGTGGCGGTTGGGTTTTTTTTAAGGATGATATTTACCGATACTTAAAACTGATAGCGTTACAAAAAATATTTTGGGTTTCAAGTCACAGAACAAAAGAGGTTCAGGGATTAGGGTTTCAAATGCATGCCTCAGTAATTGCAATAAACTGACTCCTGAATTATATGGCTCACAAGGTTTCGGATGTTGGCACAAACCCCCTAAAGGAATTAAAGAGTACTATAGGAAATTCATCTCTCAGTTGTTCTGCTTTGTGTCTAAGGGCACCACAAGACTGTTTTAAGCCCCTGATTCTTCATTAATTTCCCTGTGCTGCAACTTGGCACCTTAACTATGCACATACAAATGTTTGTGGGCCATGTGGTAAACTGGGTCACTTAAAGATCAAAAGACCCCTTCCATTTGCTGCCATGTTTCTGCCTCTCCATCATTTTGATGTTCAAGTTTCATGGTGTAGTTCCAATTATTTACCATTTTTCCATGCACATGGTAAAGCAGCAAAACACAGTGTAGGGCAGGTTAAGTGCTCAGGTTGGCCTCTTTGCCCATACTGGTATTTGTCACAGCTTTTAGAATTCAGAGTTGTCTGAAGGTACCTGGATACAGTGACACTTCTGTAAATCAGGAGTTACAGTCTAACCTGCAGACAGTCATTTTATGCTATGGAAACCATATGACATTTTCAGGAGAGGTGATTTTTAACTCACGAACTCTGCAGCCTGGGAAGATAAAGCTTACAAAAGGTCTGGACAGTTATGGCAGTGTGTCAAGAAGCCTTCCCTTGTCTCTCTTTTAAGCTACCAGAAAGTAACAAAGCTCTCTTGTCAGCCTTGGGTTGTCTCATTGCAAATGAGAAAAGAGAAGCAAGACAAAAATACCCATGGAGGGATGGGGTGGATTTGTTTTTACAATGGCTTTTGTTCCACACAGCAATATGGAAATGCAAGATAAGGGTTCTGTTACCCAGAGTACACTGCACTCAAAGCACAAGTGGAAGTCCCACTCCTGCTAACAGGTGCTGAGCCTGCACAGCAGGAGCCAAATAGAGTCAGTACATTTTCACAGAGGTGTTTACAGACAGGAAACACTTGCTACCTGCTTGTCTTCAGGGACAGTCCACTGCAGCATTCACTTGGACAAAGTAAAATGGAATAGAAACACAGGTGCTGAAACCATTTACATTTCACCATCATGCAACAAGTCCCCATCTGTATCAGTACTAATGCAATGCCTCAGCTGGCCCATCTGAACACAGCAAGCCAACTGTATTAAGAGGTGATGAAAATTTTGGTTAAATCTATGCAAAACATACTTTAAAAAGGACCACAGTAGCAAAATAAGTAAATTAACTTGTACCAGTGATACTGCACAAGAGAGTGCAAAACTGGCTGAGAAGAAGCAAGAGTCTGTGTCTCCTGGGGCACAGGACAAGCATTCTCAGCTAAGGCACAAACGCACGCCTCAGATACCAGAAAGGCATGGAATAATTCTTGGATGGTTAAGAGCTTCATGTGGCATTTGCAGCAGCTCAGTCTGTCCCATGCAATATTTGATGCATGACATCAGGAAGACACTGCTCTCACTCTGCTTTAGCCCTCAGGATTTCATGGACATGTCCATCATGTCTTCCAAATGCCAGAATAAACATCTTTCAAATGCCCCCAGAGTTAGACATACATTGACTTAAACAGATCATGAAAATAATCAATCTTAAAGGGCCAAATTCTCATTAAATGTACCTTGTAGACCACAGGGTTACATGATTAGTCCAATGTGACTGTCTCAATTATAGTTCAAGTCATTAATTTTCTTGTTCAAGGGATCATTAATTGATGAATGAAAAATGTCTCCTGCTATAACTCTGTTTATAAGGATGATCTCATTGATCACGGACCTCCCTCGCAAACTTCTCTCCTTGTAGCTCTTCTTTTCATGATACAAATAAACTTCAAATCTGATTTGGCCACTCCCATCCTGAAAAAACCCATGCCAAAATACATCAGCCACCCTGAGATCACTGCAGTAATTATCTAGAATTCTTTTCAAGAAAATGCGGCCTACAAACATCTGGTTTATGCTCTTACAGTCCATGGGAATTACTTCTAACAATAACTTTACAACTTCTTAGTTAGACTCTTCAGTAGATCTAGCCATGCTCCTGCTGTTGTGCTGTTTCTTTCCACAGCTTCAGTGACAGCATGTCCTGAATCCTCCTCCTGATTCCCTGAGTGTTCCCTGTGTGTCCTCTACTGAACTCTCCTCATGCTTCACACCTCCATTTCCTTCTGTAGTCCCACTGGCCTCTACGCTTTTTGTTCCTTCTCTTTCACTTCCACATTTCCTCCCATTGGCAAACACAAATTCAGCTTGCTTGATGACTTACAAAATGCCACACCTTCTGTTCAAATGGGAATCTCAGCTTCTTTTCTTATATTTTTATGTGTATATTTAGCAATTACCACAAACTCATCATGGCTAAAGCAGGTAACTTAATTTTCTTCCCAAGACCCTCCCGCCCATTATCTTCTTTCCTCATGAATTGTGAACAATAACCATCTTCCTGTTGCATCAGCCCATAACTTCATTATCATCTTCATCTTGGAGCTTGTTCTTGATTCTTATATCTTATATCTAAGCTGTACCTTAGCCTGGCAGAGGGTTTCCACATAGTGTCGCTAACAGGCCATCCACAGCATCTTGTCATCTGCAGAGATAAAACTCTCTTGACAGATTCAATCTTGTTCCTCAGCTATTTATCCAAAGTGCTGCTTTAAAGGCCATTTTCCTAGACCATCCCTTTGGCAATGTTATTACTTTTATGCAAGCCTCTGCTCATTTCCTTCCCTCTCTCACATCAATAATAAGTTGCATATAGTTCCCAGGTTTCCACAGTTTACCCACAAGTCACACCTCTTCTTCAATATCAAAAGATCAATTTTTACCTCTGTTGCAGCCTGGGGATTTTATCAGCTCTAGTCCAGAGTTTGATAGTATTTATGCCCCATGGGTGGCTTTTAGCTCCACCGAAGTCTGTGGAATGAGGAGCCAGGATTTTGTCTTATAAATAATTTCTGAAATCAGTGAAATTATTCGCAGTATGTAAAGTTAAGCATGTGCCTCAGGCAAGGTCTACTTCAGAAATGGTTTGCTGGTATCATTATGCAATTACAACCCATCTTGGCACAACTGAAACAGCTAAAGCTATCACAGGCACAGCCTATAGCAACGACATTGTCTTTTGCTGGTATGATTTATATTAATGTGTTGAATTAAAAAAAGAAAAAGTCAATTGTTTCAGCAAAAGCATTTCTTGCAATTGAAATGCAATAGTTAAGTCTGCCATTAGCATGGAAAAGCTCTAATAAACAAGAAAACAAACCAGTTCACAACAAAACTAATCCAAGAAACCTTTCTGACATAACCTTATCCAAGCTTTTTCTAGGACTGGGACATGGGGATGAAAAAAATGGCCAAATTATAAAATCTAATCCAAATATAGATGTGTATCATCCAGATGTGTATGCAGATATATAGGGATCACTCTAAGAAATGCATAGTTTTCCTTGAAAAGTAGGTACTTCCACTGCTGAATTTGAAAAAATGACAGCCCAAGGAATAAAAAAACCAAAAACATTAGGCTTCAGTGTAGAATGTGATTCTTCACACTATCGCAGAATCACATGTAAATCAGGACATTAAAAGATACATCTGGGATTAAAGGACTGCTTAGACATGACATCATTGTTTGGCTTCTCCAGAGACTATCTGGAAGAGTGATGATATCACTTAATGCTTATTGCCAGAATTACTCTTACAGATAGAGACAGCACCAATGATGATATGTATGTAATGATGATCTAAAAGTATCTAATCCATCAATCAGACACTAGCATTAGATCTCTACAATGCCAATGATACAAAAAGAAGCCACACTGATTTTATAGTAATGTTAAAAGTCTTAAATACAAAATAATGTTATTGATGGACCAAAAATACCAACCTTCATGCTCACACTAAAAGTTTAGGTCTGAGATGGTAAGTAGGAAGGACTACTACGCTTTTTTCCATCATGTTATACTTATTTTACAGCACTGCATTGTTACTGATTGCGTTAGAATTATGTTAGTATAAACTTTTATAACATACTAAAAGGATGAGAATATATTTCTTTTTTCCTGGCTTAACTAAGAAATCACTGGGAGACATTTTTGCAGCTGCTTTTAAAAATCACAGCTCCTGTTTAAAAGCACTTCCTCCTCTGCCTACTAAAATCTTCAGTCTGCACGTAAACCTGGGTAACTGTTGAACGTGGAAGAAACATTTTGCATCACTATGTACACAGTAGTAGTGAGGGCAGAGAAAATACAGAACGATGATTTCTCTGAAACCAAAAAGCATTGCTGGTACACTCTTCCAAGGAGCAAAAATCTGAGGTTTCTGGATGTGAGACAATAATATAAATAAATGTAGCTCAGCATCTCCTAAGGAAACAGATGTTGCTGATAGCACATTCACAGTATTTGATGCTTTTTAGTGAACGTGGGACACAAGTGGCAAACTGTGTGTGCATTTCTATAGCACTGCTTTTTTCAGGGGCTTTGCAATTACTTACATTCTGATATTTATCTTATTCCTACAGAGAAGCTGTATTTAATGTTAAAGCTGTTTTGTTCTACTTTAATAGCAATTTTTATGTTCCTGAAAGGCTGGGAAATGCACATTTATGTTCACTTAATGCATATCTGTTTCTTTACCTACATTAATGGAAAGTTATCTGTTCTTCCATTCTTATGCCACAATTCATTGTAAATATTCGAGGCTTCAACAATTGCTATTCCCCCCCTTAAGTCCAATACAAACAAAAGGAGGGTACTCTACCCCACAGGAGTCTAAGAATAACACTCTATACTTTATGGGACAACCTTACATTGCAGAAATTCACAAAGCTTTACAAAACCCATGAAGTTCCACAGCTCTGTTTATTAACATTTTAAGACAGAAGAAAGGAGTTCCAAATGACTCAAGGGAACAAAGCCCTAGCTCTCAGCTTCTCAAGCAGTGGATCAGACCAGTTCCTAGAAATTATTAGCTCCATTTATTCTGCAAAGCCCAATGCTGCTGCACATTAGAAAATCAAGAGGGATTTGCATGGCCTTGTGGACCATACACATTTTTAAGCCTCATGAAATTAAAGAACCTCCTTTATTTCACTGCAATTGCTTTATGTCTGCATAAAAACCATATCACTGAACATGCCTATTCCTGGATTGAAAGTGCCCTAACAACTGCAGGCTGACACTCTTCCTCTAGAAAGCATGCTTAAGGCAGAAACCCCTTGAGATAAATAACCCACTAAGGGTCTACCTTGACCCTGTATAAATATACACATCCCATTCAGCACAATGACCTTATTCCTTCCCTAACTTTCACCCACAGTTCGTCAAGAATATCCATTTATTATGATGCTGAAAGTCATACTCTGCCTCCTGTGCTCAGATCTCTCCTCTTAGGGTGCATAACAACAGCGCTTCTCTTCTTTATTCCCAAATTCAACACCCTCCAGGCACATAACAGGAGAAAAATTTTGAAACATGTCCCAGGGGACATCACCAGCAAGGACAGCTTGACTAATTGCAGTGATTACACTAATGGGAGAAGATGATCTCATTGAAACAACAGGACATTTGTCACATCCTATCCACTAGAAAAGGCCTGCTTCCTATCCCCAGGGCTGCTGTTTAGTTGCCATACAGAGCTTGTGCCGTGGCACTTCTGCCTGCAAGTGTTCCTGCAGCTCCTTCCTTGGCAGAGAAGACAGAAGAACCCCCACGAGGCCTGGCTGCTGTAGTTAGGTGTTGAACCCACATCTGCTCCAAAACTCCATGAAAGATCCACTAAAGCCCCAGCAGGATATAGTACAGTGCTACTAAATAGAATTAAGCACATTTTCTTTCTTCTGCCACACACCTGCCTGTACGTTCCCTACATGGAGCTATCTCCCTGGCTCCTCTTGGGTAGCCATGCTGCTTTCAAATGTTTCTTCTGCTCCAGGCAGCTCAGCTTCTCCTATTTCTGCCTGAGCCCGGCCTTGCAAAAAACCTTTTAAACATAAAGACTTCCCAAAACATCCACTCCTCATCCACTTTCATTCCTTCTTTTCCACCATCTCACTCCCATTCTAATTTCTTCCTTTACTCGGCCTGGATCTCTCTGAACCTATTCCTGACTTATCCCAGTTGTTCAGCATGTCATGGGCTATCATCTCATGCTCACCTACTCCTTTGAAGTCAGACAATGGCTAAATGAAACATCTGTGTCTGACATCTCCTAACACCCTCTGGCACTTAAAATTAATAGGAGAAATGCATGTTTAGTATTGGCCAGGTCCCAAAAGGCAGTAAGGCAATTGTTCTCAAATCAAAACTGTTTGTTCTGATAAAGCTTCATCTCCTCATTCAGTTGCCTTTTTTCTGACTGATACACTGTGTCCACATACAGGTCTCTCTTTCCTTATTTCCTTTACTAATCTCAGCTTTTTGATGGTTTACTGTTTTCCCTCATAAAAAATGACTTATCCAGTGTGCCCCATGGGGTAGCTTCCCATTCCAATGCATGACACTGCTCACAGCTTCCACATGAGCCTCTCCTTTGATGCAAGTCTGAGACCTGCTTTCAGCACATCACTGCATTACTGAGTCTCATCCTTTCCATTTCTATAATAAATTCAAGTGCAAAAGCTACAGAAGGGTTTTACGGCTTTCCTTTGTAGTCTCACTTTAGTGGCGTGCTAACTTTGCATGTTTACACTGTTTATTTTCTTCCAACACAGCATAAAGAGTGAAATTATACATTCCCAGAGGGGCTTTCTTTTGCTTATTACTTCCCTCTTTTAATGCATTTATTAGAGCTTCTGAATTAACAGTGGCAGATGCAGGCAAAGAAAGAAAATTTTAATTTTGCAAATAATAATGGATTACAATACATTAACATTACTGTAAAACCTACAAAGTGGAAGCACTCAAGGGATGTAGGAGCAATTAATGTAGTTAGTTTATTTACCTAAGTCTGGCACACTGCTAGAGCATTCAGAAGCAACTGAAATTCTGTTCACACAGGCAGAGCCATCAGGCTTCTTCAATATCGCACACAAATAGCCTGTTCAGGATTCAGGGGGACATCAGCTGCTTCAGGCAAAGGAAAATATGAAAATGTAGACTGAAATAGCAACTTTAAAAACATCTTTAAAACTTTAAAAACAGATTGTCTCCATTAAAAGAGCGTGCAGGGATAAGATATTAGTAAGGTCATGGTATAAAGATAGTTCTCAGCTCTAAAGAGCTCCCTATTTCTGGTATTCTGAGAGATACTCTGTATCAGTTACAAATAATCTCTGTTTATTATATGCTTTTATCATTCTAAACCAAGAATTTACAGGAATAAGCTAAAGTAGGCATAGATGCCCACCCAAGTTAACACATATATATATATACACACATATATATATATATACATACAAAAAAACCAGAAGTGTATAATTTCAAGACAAATAAAAAATCCAAACACTTAGAACCAAAGCTCCCAAACTTTAGGGTTGGGAGAAATCAGTAAATGCCTCATTTAAATGCAATGTCAGTGTGTAACTCACAGAGCTGCCTCCTGCACATCTGCAACACTCTTCATCAACCCTGAACTCTGTCCTTTGAACAAAGCCACAGCCTGTGCACTGGAAACAAAAGGACCCAGCCCACTGAGTGCCCAGTTCTGCTTTAAGTAACAATCACCATCTGAAAGTCAGGGCAAGTTTATAACTCCAAAAATTAGGCTGTGCAAAACATGAGATTCACATGCATGTGGAATTCATCATGTCCAAATGAAGGCAACAACTACGCTGAGAATTTAGTACCCTTACTTGCAATTGGAATGGGTTCAACTAATGTCAAGTCAGACAGACGGCCTCGTCTGACAGCTGAAGGGATGAAGATGCCATCCAATACTATCAATGTACACCCTGGGAACTAATTTCTAACAAAACTCCAAAACTTCAGCTGGTAAAAATAAATTAGCAACAAAAATCAAGCCTCTCCCACACTGCAAAAGGCAGCACAACTCCAGTTGTGACCAGAGAGATACATATTGTAATGGATTTATTATGGAATTCGATTGATCTGAGAAAACGTTAAAACTAAAGTCTCACAAAATGGACAAGTGAAACCCTTGGATATCTCAAGAATGACAAGGTACAGCAGAAACTTCCAGCAGCTGCAGTCACTAGCAGCACCTTCTTCTAGGTGCCACTAGGCACAGAAATCCAGCAGCCAGTAGACACTCTGGAATAAAACCAGGCAAAATTAGTCCTCAGTGGCAATGTTCATCTCGAGCATTGGGCAAGAAGTCAAGAGGGGGGACAGCCAGGACAGCTGACCCCAAGTGACCAGAGGGATATCCCACAGCCCCTGGTGTCATGCTCAGCAACAGAAGCTCAGGGAAAAGAGGATGAAGGAGAGCTGTTTGCTGTTATAGCATTTGCCTTCCCAAGTAAGCACTTTGCCTGCTGAGCCCTGCCGGCCTACAGGAGGGGGCTAAACATCTACCCGCTGATGGGATACGTCTCCCCATTTCACTTTGCTTGCACACAGCGCTTTGCTTCACTCAAACTGATCTTTTCTCACTTTTGCACTTCCAATTCTCCCCCCATCCCACTGGGGGAGCAGCAGGCAGTGAGCAATTGGTCAGTGGGTATTTAGTTGCTGGTTGGGGTCAATCCCCCACACGCTGCCACTGTGTACTATATGTAACTGGACTTCAGTGAACAATATCAATTTACTGAATTTTCTCTTGTAATAAAAGATCATGGGCACACAAAAATGTATTAAAAATATATCCATTAATGCGCTCACTTTTCCCATCTGCTTTCCTTACTGTAAATGTTACTGTGAATGCACCTGTTTTACTTCCTGCTTTGAGCTGATGGTTTGTTTTAACACTATGAACCTGCTTCAAACTGACTGACTTTCATTGCTTGATGCTACAGTGAAACTATAAAATCTCCTTTATTTCTGTTTTAGTGCTTATACAGAGCTATCTGGAAATTACTTTATTTTTAAATCTCATTTGTATTATTCTACTTTCTATTCAGAGGCTGTGCTGCATAGTTTGAATTGAAACTACAAAAGAGAAAAGTCTCCAATTTTTCAGATTAATCAATAAAACGACAAGAAATATAAACATTTGTTTTAGGCAAAGGAATAAGGAAATCTTATCCACTTCCCAGTTTCACAGATCAAATCACTACTCCTCATTACCCCAAAGGGAGTCTTCCCATTTGTCTTACCCTTTCTGCTACTTTTCTAACCAGATACAATTTTCCCTTTGCCTTTTCAGAAGTACAATGTACAATTTTCAGAAACAAGTAGAGCAGTGATAGGTCTCTCTATTCTTCAAGTACAGTTTCAAACAGTTTACAGAGTTCAACTTTCAAAAGTGCTACTTCCTTTCCCTTAGTAAATCCTGCCTCATTAAAAAGATTCAGGCAAGTGTCAAAATAGCTGTAGTTTTCTTTTGAAAAAATGTCATCTTTGAGGCCCTCAATGACATTTAAGAGTTTTTTTTTTCCACAAGATGTCTACCTCTAACTTTACATACTGCAATATCTTCATAAATCTTATTCTAAGTGACTTTGGAAACCCATCATTAGCATTTATAATTTATACAGCTTATTCAAAACTTTTATCCAGAGAGAATTTTTGCATTAATTCTAAAATAACTTTGCAGTGACTGACCCATGGCAACCGGAGACTGAAATTTTATTTCCAACTAACATTCTTCTCCCATAAAAGGTGCCTGCAAATGTATCAGCCAAGTTGCTCACTAGAACGCAGCTCCTGTATCATAACAGGGTTTGACAAACAAGTTGAACTAAACTTGAGTTGCAGTATTTTAATGCCAAAATAAAAAAAAAAAACTGAATAAATCAGATTTAATGGCAATTCTGTGAGCACTACCTTATACAAAAGTATTAAACAGCTGGACCAGACATCCTACTGTAGTTATACAGCCAGTGAGACACTGAGGAATGCTAAAATTTAAAGTAGCAAGGCCAGTTAGTAGAGTCAGCTGAATGTAACTTGCCATCCATTAATGGGTTTAAACTCCATGAAGTCAGCAGGTGAGAGTCAGAAGTGACTCTAAAGAAATCACTGCACTATTGCTTACTGGTGTTATTTTTGTCACTTGCCTGTTCCTACATAAGCACCATCTCCTGGCTGTGATGACATTCTGGCACATCCATTTGCAGTTTTCCCTGTTCTTGTCAATGCTCTGCCATCTCTGAATGGATGCTGAGGCAGAATACAAGACTGAGATGATCTCATTCCTCCGTTGGAACGTTCAGCTCTGCAAGTCCGATAATGACGCCGCTGAAGTGTTAAGCCAATTCCACGATCTTCTATTAACCTAATGCAAGTTCTTGTAATGACTTGATTCGTACAAGCCACTTCAACCCTTGCTGAAGAACAGGGAAACTTCTTTGCAGGGAAAATAAATGTTGGATTATTCATCATTTGTTGATGTAAGGGTGTCACGGTCTAACCCCAGCTGGCAACTACGTACCACACAACTGCTTGTTCCCTCCCACCTCTCCCCCTCCTTGATGGAATGGGGAGGAGAATCAGTTAAAAAAAAAATCAGAACTTGTGGGTTGCGAGAAGAACAGTTTGAAAATTGAAACAAAGTAAAATATAATAATAATAATAATATCAATAATAATAGTTGTAATGGAAAGGAGAAAGAAGAAGAATAAAGCCCAACAAACACAGGTGATCCCCCCACTGACTGATGCCCAGCCTGTCCCTCAGCAGTGATCAATGTTTGCAGGCCAACTGCCCCCAGTTTCTATACTAAGCCTGACATTCTGTGATATGGAACATTCCTTTGGCCAATTTGGATCAGCTGGCCTGGCCATGCTCCCTCCCAGCTCCTTGTGCACCTCCCCAACAGCACCATGGGGGAAATGAAACTTTAGAGTGAGCAGTACGTAGCAACAACTAAAATATCAGTGTTAGCAACAACTGCTCTCATACTAAATCCAAAATACAGCACTGTATCAGCTACCGGGAAGAAAAGTAACTCTACCCCAGCCAAAACCAGGACAGTGCACAAAAATAAAACATAAAACTATTCAGCAGTATTTCTCTCAGCCATAATGGAAGAAGGAGTTGAGGGTGGAAAACATGCTCTGCAAAAGAGTTAATCATGCAAGGCACTCATAAGTGCCTTTGTCATCCTTCCTCAGTGAAAAGTATTCTTTCAGTAGCCCCTCAGTTGAAAGCTTTCAATCCTTTGATTTTTTTTTTTTTTTTTTTTTTTTTTTTGGAGAGTAGAAGCAGGACAAAAAATTTGTGCAGGACATCAACAGATTTTGGATGAAAATGAAAGACATCCCTTGTAATCAGCAGACAGCTCATGAACTACGTTGATGCAAATAAAATAAATTTTCTCTGAAAATTCCCTCCTTATACCTATCCTTAAGGTTTTTCCATTCTCCCACTGGAGATGAGTAAATCCTGCTGACTTCTGTGGAGGAAGGCCAAAGTTTGCAGTAGTTCAGAGAGCTGCACTTTGCTCTCTAGGAGTACAAAACTGTTATTCTCTTGAGGAGGGCTGCATTCAAAATGAGTAATCAGAAGAGCAGAAGTCCTGGTTATTGTCCCATAACATTAAATACAGCGAAAACACAGCACAGTTATGTATTACACACTACAGAGCCTGACATTTTCATTGCTAATGTCACCTACAGTTTAAGACTTTTTTTCTCCATAAATCAAGCAGGATTTTTTTTATCCCTTCAGAAAGAAGTCTAAAGGTTATATTTCACAAAACAATATCATAGTTGTCACACACTAACCACATTCATTTAATAGAAAAGAGAAGACTCTCTGGTCCACAAGAAAAAAGTCAGTCCTGAGCCACATGCATCTCCTCCCTCAATGATAACTTTGTGTTTATTCCCCTCTTTTTCTTTTTACTTCTAGTATACTGCTAATTTAAAACAAACAAATAAACAAACAAACACGTCAATAATTCTGAAAAACCCTATTTCTTTCTATTTTTTTCTTTAAAATAAATCAGGAAGCAAAATTGATGACCAGTTGAGGAACAGTTTCTTTTCCTCAAAGCAAGCAAAGAGTGATTAAGGTGTAATGACTCTCCAGCTCCCTGCTGAAACCATCTCTATTAGTTCTCCCATGCATCAACAACCTTGTGTTTACAAGGCATGAAGGTATTTTCATATTTCAGTCCCATTCTGGTAGATCATTCCACAGCTCTTCCTTTACCTTTGTCACCGCACTGAAATCACTGGATTTTTAGCCGAGACACACAGCAAAGCAAACAAATAAACAAAAACTAGAAAATGGATATTAAAGTAAATATTGATAGAAGGGGAGAATACAGGGTTTTCTCAGAAACATTTGCTGAACATATAGGACTAAAATGTCTCAAAAGATACTTTCCACCAAGAAACCTTGATCTCTCATGTCTCTGCGTTACACTCAGTTAGGACACAGGTCTGGACAGTTCACTGGGACCTCAAATGAGGGGGTTCACGGTGTGCTGAGTGAAGAACCTGTGACGGTACCAGTATCAAATGTCTTATTAAAATAAAAAAAAATTGCATCCACTGCTTTCACTTCATCCACTAGGTGGGTGACCTTAGCATACAAAGAGATCAAATTAGTTAAACAGGACTTTCCCTTTGTGAACCCATGTTGATTCTACCTGATGAATGCATTATTCTTTAAAGGCCTTCCAATAGTACCCAGTATAATTTTTTCCATAGTTTATTCCAGGAACTTGAGATTAGACTAACAGGTCTGTAATTCCCTGGGTTTTCCCTCCTGCCCTCCTTGTAGGTTGGAATAGCACTGGCTAACTTCCCCAGCAGGGACCTGCCCCCAGATTCCCAAGATCTTTTGCTGGATGATTGAGAAGGATCCTGCCATAACATCTACCAGCTCCTTCAGAATTCCAGGATGAATCCCATCAGGCCCCTATGGACTTGGAAACATTTAGTTGACACAGCTGGTACCTTACACAATGTGTTCCATGAATGGAAAGTCACTGTTCCCGCACTCATGGTCCTCTGACTCAGGGGGTTGAGCAGCCCAAGGTCTATCGGTATTATTAAAGACTGGGGATGCCTCCACTTTTTCTTCATCCCTATAAGATCCAGAAGTTTCTTCTAATTCCTACAGAATAACTCATCAGTGCAATCAGTACTAGCTATTCTGTGTAACAACCTCTTCTTTGTTTCCCATCCCCCTAATCCTTACACAGAAATACCCAACCACATCATCACTAACTAGAACAGCACTAACCGTGCAATCAAAGCCCTCCCTTACGTATAATGAGACACCACCACGTCACCTGCCCTCCCTATTCTTTCTGCACAAGGTGCTTCCTTGTTTGGCAGAGATTATACAGATGGCTCAGATGAATTCTACCCTGTTGATCCAGGAGCAGAACATCCTTGTTCAAAATCATGCACGCACAGAGGAAACCATGGCATTATATTTCAATTACATTTACTCATTTTGTGAGTGCCTTGATCTGCTTGCAAAATGAGATACCTGGTGCAAAACTCTTCCATAACTGTTATGTTTATACAGTCCCTGGAACAACAGTGTCTGGCACAGTAGGGAGCTATAGCTGTCTTTGTAATCTACAGGATCAAAGGCTAAAAGGTTGACAGATTCTTACATAAACTCAAGAACACAGTGAGATATGCTTAATTCTAAAGATCACAGAGGTTTTTAGCATTCCAAATGCCCAAAGTGTCTTTAGAGACTATGACAGGAGAGAAGATACGGTTTGCAGAAGTATCTGTTTACTCAGTCAATTCGCTCACCTCCACTCTACCTACCAACATAGGTCATTCATTTCTTGCAGCTGCATCCCCAGATTTTACTCCCTACACAACAGGAACAGCTCTTCAACACTGAACAGTATGAGCTACCAATGAAAATCTACCCCAGGAGCCAATACAGCTTTTAACAGTTGCCAATATTTGCCAACACAGTAAACATTCCACCCAAGCCCACTCTCAGAGAAACGCGTAGAAACCAAAAAAAACTTTAACTTTTTAATTGTTGTTTTAATCTTTTTTTTAGTTGTTGCAGTGACTCTACTACTGATCTGCACTGGCTATTCCATACCTTGTAAACATCTATCAACCCTTGCAGTTATTCAGAGAAAAAATGCACAACCACTTTTTAAACCACATAATCCTTTTTCAGCAAAACTCCCACATATCACAAATTACTAGCCCTTTCCCTCTTTCTCTCATTCTCTATTGTTAGTCCATTAACAACACAACCATTTTGTACCTCCTATATCCATATAAAAACGGCAATGAGCTGCCATACTCAAGAAGATGCACAACATGCTAAATAGTAAAGTAAATTAAAGCCCATTATCAGTGTCTGATCCCAACACTGAATTGACCAAAGTGGCAGCAGAAAGGACTGGAGTTTTACTTTTTACCTAGATCTACTTCATGAAGGGTCTTTCTTTTCTATCCATATTTTAAGTTCTGTTTCACTTTTTCAGTGTCACCTGCACCCACAGTGATGCTGCATTTAAATTTCCAACTTGCAAGACAGGGCTTGAAAAACACCTTCCCCCGTAGTGAGTAGGAGGTTTTTTCCTGCTGAAAACAGAGGAATGTATCAAAATCAAAACACAATCTAAACTTTCACTGAACACTGGGGTTTTTTTCCCCCATGGATTTCTCACGTTTGTTTTGACTTTTTAATTGCAATATAATCTTGTAAAATGTCATTTTAAAAGCATTATGGGAATTCGAAATCATAGAATTATAGAATCATTCAGGTTGGAAAAGACCTCCAAGATCAGAGAGTCCAATTTTTGACCAAACACCACCCAGAAGAGACTCACTGTCAGGAACTGCAGTGATAGGACAAGGAGTAATGGATACAAAATGAAGGAGGGAAGATTAAGGTTAGATATTAGGAAGAAATTTTGTACTGTGAGGGTGCTTAGACACTGGAACAGATTGCCCAGGGAGGCTGTGCATGCCCCATCCCTGGCAGTGTTCAAAGCCAGGTTGGATAAGGCCTTAAGCAACCTGGTCTAGTGGGAGGTGTCCTTGCCCAGTGCAGGCAGGGTTGAGACTCGACAATCTTTAAGGTCCATTAAAAGCCCCTGAACATGCCGTGATTCTGTAACTCTGTGTCAACTAAACCACAGCACTACGTGCCACATCCAGTCATTTCTTGAATTCTCCCAGGAACGGTGACTCCACCCCTTCCCTGGGCAGCCCATGCCAATGCCAATTTCTTCACTGAAGAAATTCTTCCTGATGTCCCCCTTGAACCTACCCCTGACACAACTTTAGGCCATTTCCTCTTGTCCTGCCATTAGCTGCTTGCGAGAAGAGGCCGATCCCCACACCTTACTACAACTCCCTTTCAGATAGTTGTACATGTGGGGATATCACTGGGGATAAGATCCCTAGGGAGCACAAGTTTTCTAGTCCTCAGTGTAACTATGCAGTGGCAAATATGGCTTTTTGTAGGTAAACCTCTCATTTCATCATAAAAATTTGGTCTTCGAGGAATGTGATAGGCAGAATCAGCACACTTGCATGATTTTTTTTTGGGCAGATTGTGACTGTTTACTCAGCTACAGCTCATGTTTTGACTTACCATACTGCTCACACCAAGGCCTGGCACCTGCTGGGAGCAGTATCTCATTGGGCCAAAGCGAGAGCAACAGGTTCGATGGACACAGCAGGCAGGGGGAGAGAAGGGCCATTCTGCAGCTGTTCTTACCTGCAGTGTGCTATCCCCTGCAGCTATCACCTCTTGTAACTCTGCAAAGCACCTGCCTGGCAGTTTCTTCACAATCCTCTAACTGACAGAAACATTACAGACCCAGCTCCAAGCTGAGAAGTATAAAAGGGTCAGCTTAACCAAAAAGCTTTTGACTCAAATCGAACACAGCAGCAGGACTGCTGAGGCTTTAAAAGCAAAACAAACAAACAAACAAAACCACCTGATATCATGCTTGTAAACTTGAACCACCATTTCTGCCTGGTTCAGCAACTTAATCAACCTTTCCAAACCTGTGGGGTTTTAATTCTAATTCTAAAAGCACTACTTGAAGACTAGAAGAGACAACAGTATATCTCAACACATTCTATCTTTCTCAACACTCATCACCTTTTATTTTCTCAAACTAAGCTGGAAATCCCCTCAAAAAGGATCAGCATTTGAACTGAAACATGCAACAAAATCCAGAAAGAGGTTTTCCCATGGAAAGAGGAATGTGATCAGTTAGAATTCATTACTCTACACATCTTCAAGACATTTGTTTCAACATCTAGGTTGTAAGTCCTCTCTGTAGCAAAGTCACCTTTATGGATTATTTTATGCCATTATTTTACTTCAGGAGATAAAAACAACCTTGCCAAAGAAAGGTTGCTCCTCTGCATCATTCAAATACGTGTATCTGACTTTTGGGCTCCACTGATGCCTCAAGCCTCAGAGAATCTGGTGTTCACTTTGTTCAAAATCAATGTCACGTGTCTGACAGTTGGTAAATTGAGTCTCTCTTGTTTCCTGGGCAGGATTTCTCACTTGTTATCTTTCAGTGCCCCGAAAAAGATTGCTCTCAAAATTGAACTTGTCAAGTCAACTGGTTCACTTCTGAACAATCTCTAGAACGTGCTCCTTCCGAGTCGATGCATTTTCATTCATTCATTGATTTAGGGCACCTTGGGAATCAATGCAATGAAAGAAAACACTGGTAGGCCACTCCCACAGATGATGGCAACTCATACTGCAATAGAACTGTGTAAGCATTTAGTATGCATAGACACATGCACTGAAATACACAACTATGAGTATATAAGTATATAAGCAACTGTGGCTGTCATTACCACTTGCAGACCAGGTGTTACCAAATCTGAAATGAAATCAGAAAAGTAGATGAAGCATAACAAAGACCACTCAGTGAGTTAACTGCATGGCATTTCTGTTGCCAAGCCAAGGATTTACACAGCAGCTTCTACACCATCCAGAATACTGAGCACAACGGGATATCGGGCAAATGCAAGAGCTGGAATCTGCCGGTACTTTGTTATGCCTGAAGGATTCTGTCACTACAGCCAAAAGCCTGCAGAGAAAGTTAAGTTAAAAAGCAAAATTAAAAGCAACCACACCCCAATACCTTCACAACCAGTACTCTCTCAGAAATGTAAACTCCTAGAAAAGTATGACTTTTCCTTAACTCTAGTTAGAAGTCTTATATTTTCAAGATACCGACTTGGGGGGAGGGAAAAAAGGTAAGTAAAAATCTGCCCTTCAATTCTTCCTAGAACTGACAGAGCATTCAATCTGATTTGAGAGGCATTCAACCCTACAAGTATGTCCATAAAGCTAAGTACCTGGATTTGTGCTCTGTTAGGGAAGTACAAGTTTAAACAACAGTTCAAGGTTAAGAAATTGCATACACAGCTTCACTGAAGTCGAGATCTGAAGCCACAGGGATTTAAAATTGTCTAGAGACTGAGCAACAGGATCTTAACTGAGCAGTTAGCTCAAGGAGGGTACATGAGAGACTGACAAAACCTGTAGGAAGCTTTATTTACTCCTCCAGTGAGCCTAACTGTGCCCAAATGGCTCATCACACCGACAACTGTAGGTGGACAGGGATGAACAGGAGATGCACCCTGGGAGGGATCTAAACCCCAATCCAAGCAAAAGGTGTGAATTAATACTATACACAGTATACATCAACTCTGCAGCTGTGTCCAAGGGGAAGAACTAATCAGCCAGAATGTGCTATCTGGAACTGTATTTCCTTTCATACTCAGGGTTTTCCCAAGAGGAAGCTAATATGGACAGGAGTCCCGGATTTGCAAGGAAACATAATGCAAAGAATCATCAACAATTAGCAAACATTTTCTTATTAGTAAATTAGTTTAAACAGCAGGATATTTGCTTTTCGTAGTCCCAATTTGAGAGGTATTTCATATTGGGAAGGGTTTCAACTGGCTCACCCATGTTCAAGTTCAGGCTTCACCAGGCCTCCTGGGGACACTTATTGCAAAGCATCTTTGTACTTGCTGCATTCCTCACAGCAGTAAGAGATGCTGGAGATCTCACTTGGAAAGCAGTCCTTCTAAATTGGAAAGAAGTCACAACACCTTCCCATCATGCTGTCATATTGGATTTTGAACTCTCTTTGACACTAGATTGTGTCAAAAAGCAAATAAAAATAAAAATGCAAATTGACAGCTTCTGCAAAGCTTGGGAACTTTCCTTGAACTTAATTAATCTGGTTTAGAAACTATCCTATAACACCATCTGACACGCAGCAAAGAACAGAGGTTTTCAAAAGGAAAGTGGTTGGTGCCAAAGGGGTGGCCTTTGCTCCCCTTTCTTACAAGCACAAAAGAGTATTAAAAAAAAGAAATAATACATCCAGGATGTATAAGGGGTATGAGCGGTATGAGGGACCACTGTACTCAAGGTTTCTAAGAAATGAACACTGTGTTTTCACAGTCTGCTTTTCTGTAGGGATAAAGATACATTTATACACACACATGCATAAATACAAATATATTATGAAGAGAGTATGCTGCCTTATACAAATTTTTGCACAATGTTTACTTGACTGTAAATAAGGTTGCAAAGAATCTTGACTTTTTTCCAGATGTGATACTGAACTGGTTAAAAAATTTGTTTTGTCACAATTAGCTCTATCACAGACTTCACACAGAAAAGGAGACAGACAGAATATTTGGAGTTCTCTCTGTTCAGAATGACTGGTCTTGATGAGTAGATTTTCCTGTGTCCTTACACTACTAAATGTATTTCAGCTAACGTGCATCCAGAGATGTGCCCCAAAAGATTTTAAAGGAATGGTTCAGCAGTAAGTGGCGGCTTCATGGGCTGCTCTCTATGGATTACACATTACCTCTGGTGATTGCTTTGTCCACACGCACCAGGTGAGATGAGACAATCTACACACTCCTATGCATGCTGTATCCCCTCTAACACACAGTGTAAGAGAGCTCTCCCAAGCCTAGAAACCTCTAGCAGTGAAAGTCTTCCCTTCTGTGACCTTTTCTGGGTCATGGAATGAAGGCATGGTATGAAGATAGCCAAAAGTCAACACTCCCTGGTAAAGAACCTGGTCAGCCTTTTTCCCCCTCCTTCAGCTTTGTTGGCATAAAACTTCACATTGATCTTGACAATAAATACTTCTAAAATTATAGAGTTTGCCCACTGTGATCAGGCAATAAATATTATTAGTTATCTGTATGCCAAGAGAGGGGGCAGAGAAGCAGTGACCAACCAATATATGTCAATGTCTGTGAGAACATTTCAGTTTAAGTCCAAGAGCTTTCCAGATGTACACCAAGGGACGTGGCTAACATCTGTCATGACAATCTGTACTTTTCTATCCCTTCACATCTGTAACAGAACTAGACAAGAGCAAAATTACTCATATTTAACAAGGCCTTATTACTCAAAGCACTTTGCAATACTCTATACAAGTGGAAAGCCTCATAACATGCTTGCAGCCTCTTTTCTATATTTAGGTTTGAGTATTGCAACTTCTGCAGGAATGCTACCAAAAAAAGAGGTCAGTAACTGTTAAGCAGAATTGCATTTGCTGTCATTTATCACATCAGACTGCTTTTCAAAAAGCAATACGAAATCAAGCTTGTTGAAATTCACCCATATGACAAATGCCTATTTCCTGTCTCTGCTTCAATTTTATAGTGACAGGTCTGCCCTTATTAGATTTAGTACCTCCTGAAGTCAAAAGAAGAAAATTCAAAATGGCAAAAAGTATCTAAATCTGTGCCACAGACACGTCCAGAAATCCCAACTGAGGGCTGACTAAACTTCAAAAACGAGGATAACCCAAGTATCTTTCACTTGCATGCTATCAAAATTTAAAAAAATACTGTTACGTGACACTCTCTCCAGTCCTTCGGAAAGTTTCCCTGAAACTATAAAGCAATATATAAGCAATAGATAAAAATTGGCAAAATTAACACCAAAAAAAAAATCTATAGCTCAATACACTAGAAGCATTATTCAGCTGATATGAAGGAATTGCATAGATTTAGCTTCAAACTAAATTTGAAACAGCTCTGTAATAACAGAAAGACATGTTGAGACTGAGCCCATAAACAGACCTTGCATCTTCCAAACTCATTACAAACAGAACCAGTGCACTTTTTTAAAAGAGTTAGGCTTAAATTAATAGGAGTTCATAGTGTACCTGGACTATGAAAAGGATTTCCAGAATGTTAACTTTGTTTTATAATGCCACTGGCACAAGATGAGCAGTTTATGAATTCATGATACGGAGTATATGACTCGCTCTTAGCCTACCTTTAGTGTCGTCATACTGGTAACTCTTAAGACCATTTTCAGATGAGAGCAGCTTTCATAATTATGGCAGTCAGCATGAAGAGCAGGAGGTGGTGGGTAAATTAAAGTTTAGCTACCAGTCATATCAGGAGCTGGTATAAAATTGCAGCACTCTATTAAGGCTGTAGTTCCACATAATTACTTTTACTGACATCACATCTGATTTAAGAGGGCTAACTCTCCCTCCCAGCTCTGATCTCCTCACAGCAGAGTCCACTGCCACCTTCCTTAAGCTGATTCAGTTACTCTCAAAGCCATGCTCTAAATAAGAGCTGTGAAATCCCGCTGCTAAAATAATGTAAACATAAATAAATGAAACTTTAGTGAAGCTATGGTAACTTTCACCAGTTTCGAATCTGACTCTCTGTTGTTCATGAACTGTAACTATTCCTTGATTTCAGGAATGTGTTTATGTTTCTGTCATTTGTTTCTAAACAGAGATTGAGGGAGACAGAGACATCTA
Source organism: Myiozetetes cayanensis (assembly GCF_022539395.1). Lineage (NCBI taxonomy): Eukaryota > Metazoa > Chordata > Aves > Passeriformes > Tyrannidae > Myiozetetes > Myiozetetes cayanensis. Next base: position 44,823,926 of record NW_026087853.1, on the reverse strand, counting down.
AACAGACCATCACATTCATCAGCTGCTCACTGGGTGCAAAGTGTTGCAGTTTTTTTGGTCAGTGCTATAGCCTAATGCATGTATCACATTTTCCCCTCAGCAGAAATGAAAGGTGAGGGTTTGCAGGCAGATACTTTTAACCATTTCCCACCCAGCCAAACAGTCCTGGAATAGGGAGACCTTCTGAAGCAATCAGGACAAAATAATTAATTAATTTCTGTTGACCCCAGAAAAGGGAGCAATACTGAGCTCTCAGAGCTGACCTGAAGTCAAGAGCTCCAATGAGTGACTAAGTTCTCCATTTTTCACCTGTTGTCAAAGAAACTCCTCTGAGAACTGGACACATTTGGGCACCGCCGAGTTAGGTCAGCTCTTGGTCAAATAAAAGATGCTGATTCACCAGAACTGCAGGCAACAAACTGAAAGCAAGCAGAACGTCAGGAACATAACGAAGTTTTGGTCCAACATCAGAGAATATGAGGTTCTTCATGAGCTCCATGCAGAGGAAAGACTTTTTTTGATGAAGAAGCAACTGTGCACACTGCCCAAGGGAAGGAGCAGGAGCCGTGTGCTTGGGTAAGCTGAAGGTTATCCCTAGCTCTCGATTATTCAGCAGGTACTTCCCTTTGATATCTTTCCCCATTTCTATTGGAAATAGCTGAGCTATCACACCAAATTTCTATGAAGCCTCATCCAAACAACAATAAAATTGTAAGGTCCTTAGATAAATGTTTACCTGAGGTGAACAGCACTTACTTTTTTCAATTTTAAATACTGTTACTGTGCCCACAGTCTTGGCTGCAGCACAGTTGAGGTCTGCACCCTTTCTTTTTGGGAACCTTGGGGAGAGCTGTGGGAGCTGCTTTGGGGCTTTTCTTGGGCTGAGGCTCTACCATTTGGCCTCCAGCTGAGCTACAGCACCAATCCTGCAGTGAGCTCATGCATTCAGCAGTTCGTGCCTTTAGACAAGCCCAAATAATTCACAGGCCAGTGGGTGACTATGACAGATGGCAACTTCTGAGTGAGGAAGGCCAAGTTCTCAGCAGAAGTGAACAGGGACTGCATGGCAGGAAAGCCAGTGGAGCAGGGAGTCCTGGCCTATCCAAAGTCACGGAGCAATTCCTGTGTGTTAACAGCTACTCATTTTAATTTCATCAGGACCTTACAGCCTCTCCCTGCATTTTTTCCTCTTTTCCACTCCTTTTACTTCTGGTTTTCTCTCCCTCAGTACTCTTCCCTTGCTTTTTTCCAGTCTTTTTCATTAGACATGTCTCATCCCCTCACGTATCACTTCATGTGATGCACTGACGACCTCCTCTCATTTTCTGAGCCAAATATCCTTGTCTGACTTAAGAGATGTTTCCACATTTAAACTCTACTGTTATGAAAGAGATGGTGGCAAAGGGTGGGAGGTTTGTGGAGTCAGCACACAGATACACAGTGCAATCTTTCAATCTGTGATATGCTTTTTTAGATGAAAAGTCGAGAAGATTGTTCTCTTCTGCTAGTTTAAATAAAATGAAAGGGCACAATTCTGAACCTGACTCATTGCTGGGGACAGTCTCTGAGCTTCTTTAAGCAAGCAGTGAGGAACAAAAGCTGTATCAGCTGTAATCACTGTAGGTCCTGGCATGCTTAGAAATTAATCAAAGCAGCTACTGCAGAATAAATACTTTCAAGTGGTTTCAGGAGTTCAATTTCTACATAGACACTCTTACTCTAGAACAAATGTCCGCACAGAGGGTTATACCTATATAATTAATTTAAAATACCATATCCTAGGAAAAGTTCAGGAATAGATAGATCTCAGGATTTGGCTGATCCCACAGTGAAAACTTTACAACCAAATTCATTTTCCCTGTAGCTTTGCTCATTTTGTTTCAACTTCAAGTCTTTACTGCCTACTGAGGTCACTTCCACTACAACCTGTGATTTTACGGAAGAAATCAGAGAAGGAAAAGTATCCACTGCATTGAGGAGAAACAGGGACAGATATAAGAATAGGGCTATAAAGAGAGTACAGCATTTCCCCCTCTAGTAATCAGCCATAACAATTTGTGGGTTGAAACCAGAGGGAAATCTCTCTTTACAGCAGGCAAGGAGCTAATGAACAATGCTGTGACACAGTGCTACTGAACACCAAACAAGTAGAAGACAGGGGTATCACTGGAGGGGTATGCTCCAGGATAATATTATTTTAATGTCTCTTTTCCAAGTTGAACAGCCAACAATACTATGAGCTTGATGGAAGGAGACAGGTTTGAAGTCTTTTTCAGCTCTTTTTAAATAAGTGAGGGTCTTTGAATTGAAAGGACTGTGGAGCAGGACATTAGCATGGCTCCTTATCCCTCACCATAAGACTACACCCAACAGCCAAGAAGTAAAAACAGAGGTTCTGTCTCTTTACTGCCTTGCTCGCTCTCTGTGCCTGGTGAAGTTCCGGTCAAACTGAGGTGGAAAGACCTTACCTGCTATGTAACAGAAGGAAAACATCGTATCTCATGCTTATAAAGCCCTTTTACTCTGAACACCACTGAGAAGTTCAAACTGCCAATAACTGACATCTCATTTTAAAGAAGATGGGCTTCATAGTGAAAGAAGGAAAAATTAGTTACACTGTTAACCACCTTGCATGACTTGTTTCCAGCAGAGTGTACTTTATGCAAACTTCTCCGTTCATAGCACAGAGCTTTTTTCCTTCTCCTTTCCTGAACTCCAGGAAAGACTCCCCACCACTACAGTCTCCTCGAGTTATATTGGCAGAGCTCCAGCCAGCAAACACATGATGGTCTGAAGCAGCCTCTCCTGGCCCCTTTGCATGCCCATATTTAAAGAGTTAAGCAGAAAAAAATAACAATGATAACACTGATCAGGCTGCACAGTTCACCGCAGAAGCTGCAGAAGATGTGTAAAAAGCCGAGGATAGAGATTTTTTTTCTGAAACGGATGTTCTGTGTACTGCAATCCCACTGAACTGTCTTGGTAATGCATGTCATGCCTGAAAACCATCCTATCAGAAATGTTGGCATTTTCCAAATGTATTATACCCAGTAGCATTACCTTTATAACTAACCTTTTTACTCAGGGGTTCCCAAGGAGTTTAAAGACCAGCTTGCATCTACACTAAAACATAGAGCAAAGCCCTAAGCCCTTCTTCTACTACTCTCTGTGTTGTATCTTTGCAGCTAAATATTTCCAAAGGAGCCCTTTACTCAAGTTTTCACAGGAGCTCTGGTGTACCACTTCAGCAGCTGAAGAGGGGAGGAGCTCCTATAAGTGTGCTTAGAGCTCTGCTGCTCTTGAGGTAACATCAAAGGTCAGACTTTTTCAGTACCAAATAGACATGCAGGATCCTAAGCATCCTGAGCTCAGAAAACAGAGCCACACATTTAAGAAATCAGGAACTGAGTTGGTAATTTTTGCCTCATTTTTCTAGAGCCACAAAGCACACCCTAAATCAGAAAGTAAATATTCAGTACCATCTCTGACCACATGAAGTTGTTCCTATTTTCAGTCTCTTTATCCACTCAGAGCCAATCTTGTCACCATTGCTTTTAGAAGCCTGATTTTATCTTTTTATCACTGCTGCTACAAGACAGCTTGACTGCAATGAACATGTCTGTAATGAAATCAGTTGACCCAGAAAAGAAGTGCTAACACCAGTCTGGATTAGAAAACAAGTACAAGTAAACGTTCTCTCTGACTGCAGGCAGTCCATGCTGAAATGCTGAAGCAAAAGGAGACTGAAATCAAGGTCCCCTGGTTCTGTTGTTATGCCAGGTTCATAAACTTTCCTAAATTTTCCACAGTTTAAGCATGTGAGCGACCTACTTAAGATAATGTAATTAAAATAAGCTAGAGTGCAATTATCTTTGCTTTAAGAAGGTCCAAAGTTTTCTGTATTTTTTCTCTCAAAAAGCAAAAGCTTTCTGTTGTATATTATTAAGACAAAGAAATTTATTTCTGCAGGCCTGAGTTTTAGACTCCTTTTAAAAATGTGGATATTCATTTACTCACACAAAACTTGCTTAATAATATATGCCTGCTCTACTTACTTATTTCATTTACCTTACAGTTTTCTCTAATATGAGGAAAGTTCATTCAACTTTCCTCATATTAGAGGACAGATTTTTTGGGTGTCAAGCCCAGGATCTACCAGACTCCTAAAAAAAATGTAGCAGGACATGTCTTCACCCAGGTTTCTATTAATCAAATGCTTTTTATCCTCTTTGACTCAAAATGTAACATAGTGTGCTCACACATAGAAAACTGCCAATCCATCTCAACTGGTTTTCTTTCTGTCTTATCTGACTCTGAGCTTTCTCCTGGCCTCTCAATAAACTCCTCCTACTCACTGTGCCTCCCAAAGATCGTAATCAAATCAAATATTTATCTTGTGTTCCAAATGGAGAGTGTGTGTGCATGCATGAAAGGTGGAATCAGGAAATCATGAAGCAGAGAGGACTGTACACCAGAATATCAATACAAAAACACTCAAAGCCATTAAATTTAAGAGCATTCAGCTGATGTCAAGCATGTCTGAACTGGCTGAGGAAGAAACAAGTTCAGTCTAAAAGATGACCATATAAAATGGTTCTTATTCTTCCAGGCAAAAGGACTTTTTGTTAACATACTATAGTTCCCATTATAGTTCACACTACTGATGGTACACGTTCACCAGTAACACCAGTATTTTAAACTACATCTGTCCTACTATTCACAGCAAAGTCTGCTCTGGGAGCACGAACCCACTTCACTCCAGCATACTCCCTCCCTGCAGTGCTTGTTCACCCTGACTACAGTAACTGGGACCTTGGCAGTGCCAAAGGAAGACAAAGCTCCAACTCAATTTCCCATTGGAGAGGTATGGTGTGCAGGGCTCAAAACTGCTTTGTATTCCTATTTGAGGAATAAGTAATTTACCCCAGAGGGCGTGGGACTGTTTGTAGTCAAATCTAAGTCTCCTGAGCACCATTTTTCCCATCCATGAGCCAAGAACTCTCCTTTACTGCAGAGCCAACACTCCACTCTGTGAGTTCATATTTCATAGTAAAAAAGTAACAAAAGAAGCTCCTGTATTTCCTGGTTAACATTTTAGCCTTCTCAAGGGTAATAAAATAAGATCTCCCCACAACAACAGATAAGTCAGACAAATAAAATGTCAAACTACTTTCGAAATAAGCTAGTCAAGATAATAGAATGAATCTCTTGAGTAGCCATTAATAGCATTTGGCAAAGATGCTTCCAGAGGACATATGATACCTAATATAAAAGGATGTGCTATTTTTGTATCTCTCCTTTAAAATTAATTTAGTGCTGACAGAAAGGTACCTGGTTAATATCTAAAACCTTCCCCACATCCTTAGGAGGAATTATACCACTGACAGTTCTACAAACAAACCAAAGCAGAGCGTGGTCAGACAAAGGGAGCTGAGGTTCAAGGCCAGGGATACACAGTCCAGTTCTCCTGCAAGCCAAGTGACAATGGGGGCAAACCTCTTTCTCTGTTACATATCCGCAATGTGAGGTTAATCACACTTCATGAAACACTGAAATGTATCAGCGCAAAGCCTGCAGCAAGAGCTCTGTGGTTTTATTACCACTAAATTTCTTACCTGAACCCATAACACAAAGGCAACAAAAACTCCCTATCGACCAAATAAACAGTTAAGTTGTGAGTAAGACAGGATACAGACCTGTTTATTTGCTTGCACTGCTTCCTGCAAAACAATGACAGTAAGAGCCCATATTACCAATTACTCAACATCACAAAACAAGAATACATCAGCTAGACTTAATTTTTCCTATTGTGCTTTCTGAATGACTTGCCATTATCACTATAATACAGCATGAAAAATACTGCACTCCTAAGCGTCTATTTTTTGATTAACCAGGTGCTCTGGGAATTTCTGTCTATCCCCATTCATAATTAAAAGTTGTTATTCCCATTTTCAATGTGACCTGCTGACAATTATTTGGAAAGAAAAAACTTTTTTTCTTCCGTAGAAATTATTTCCTTATTTTTAAAAATAAAGTAAACCTGTTGGTTAAAAAGTTAATTCTGATCCCTCCTTCTGCCTAGATTTTATTAATGAAGTTTCCTCACCTTCCGGTGACTCTCTCAAGAGCTGGAGAAATTCATCATCCCTCATAAGGCGAGTAGGAACTTTGGAGAAGCTTTCAGTTTGATAATGAAAGCTCTTGGGCAAGTCTTTAATAGTACCAGTTATCCTCAGGGTACACAGCCCTCTGAGCTGGAAGACAGAGACAAGGAGCAGACTGGAGCCCCCATAACCCAGGAGGAAATGGTCTGCAGCCTGCTACACTACTCAGACATACACAAGTCTAGGGACCCTGACTGGATCCACTCAAGGGCACTGAGGGAGCTTTTGGAAGTGCACACCAAGCCACTTTCGATCATTTCTCAGCAGTCCTGGCTAACCAGGGAGATCCCAGTTGACTGGAGGTTTGCCAATGTAATGTCCATCCTACAGGAAGGGTCAGACGGAGGATCTGAGGAACTACAGGTCTATCAGCCTGACTCTGGTGGCAGGGAATATTTTAGAACAGATCATCTTGACTGCAATCACACAGTACATACAGGAAAATAACGGGATCAGGCCCAGCCAGCTGGTTTTGGGAAAGGCAGGTGCTGCTTGCCTAACCTGATCTCCTTCTACGACAAGGTGACCCACTTAGTGGACGAGGGAAAGGCTGTTGATGCTGTCTACCTGGACTTTATTAAAGCCTTTGACACCATTTCCCACCGCATTCTCCTGGAGAAACTGGCTGCTCATAGCTTGGATGTGTGCACTGTTCACTGGGTAAAAACCTGGATGGATGACTGGGCCCAGAGACTGGTGGTCAGTCGTAGGTAACAAGTGACAGGATGAGAGGAAATGGCCTCAAGTTGCACCAGGGGATGTTTAGATTGGATATTACAAATACACAAGAAGCCAGCAGCAGTGCTGGTGGTCAGGCATTGGAACAGGGTGCCCAGGAAAGTGGTGAAATCACCATCCCTGGAAGTCTCAAAAAACATGTGGATGTGGCACCCCAAGCGATGGGGTTTAGCAGTGAACATGGTGGTACTGGATTAATGGTTGGACTCGATGATCATAGAGGTCTTCTCCAACCTTAGCAATTTTATGATTCTAAATTCTGAGGGATGTACTAAGTAAAGCCCCAGCTTATGGGCTGAGGAAGGCATTTTAGAGGACTGTCTGGCACAATGTAGTTCTCCCCTTGGTTGAGGCGCACACAGACGAGCAGATAGAAACTCTTGGTTTGCAAATCTTTCGCCTGGGCCCAGATTCCTGGTCCTCTGCTTTGACAGTTCGATCTAAAAATCAGGGTTTCACCTTAGTGACTTTTGTTGCCATTTACAGTTGGAAAAGGTCTCCTCAAAGCGAGATTTTTCACTTCTTATTGATTATGGCTGTCAAAGGAGCCTCTAGGTTTTCTCTACCCTGTCAGCCCCGGGGTGTTTAGCATGGTAAACCAGTCTCCCTGTCAGCAGTGAGGCCAGAAGCGGAAAGAGCTAAAGAAAAACAAACACTGGTGGGAAAAGCAAAGCCTTATTCCCCTCCACAACAACTCCACTCCTAACATCAGGCATGCGGGCAGAGACTGTTTTCATGGCACAAAGATCCTTTTAAATCCCTCAGCATCTACAACCTGACAGCTTCTCGTCTAGACTGTGTATAAGTACTGCACTGACACAGGCAGGCCCTTCCCTCTTTCTGTTAGTGAAAGAAGACAAGAGTCTGCCATTTTTCCACCAGTTCATCTCCACATCTGTAGATGATTTTGGTTAAATCTCACCTCCCAGAGGTGCTGCACTTGAGATGACAACTCATATTGCCTGATTTCAGCAGTGAAATACTACTTGGGAAACTCACACTTCTTTTGCATTAAGTACAAACAATTAGTATATGCATAGTCAAACACATTCCATGTCAGCCCAAACAGATGCCCCCAGCACTCATTCACCATATTTCCCTAGAAGCCCTTGCACCACCGAAAAAAAGGATTTGTCCTTAGTCTGTAAAGACCACCTTAAAACTCAATATAAAAAATTTCTGCAGAGAAACAGGTTTTGTTTGGGGTTTTTTTCCTGCACACTTCATACAGAAGGGCTCTGCACAATGCTGTAAGGATGAGGGAGTAAACACGGCCCTAAGAGCTGTATCCTTCAAATTATACAGTCATGCTGTGTGAATATTTACAGTAACAAAGAAAACAAAGAGGCCTCCCCCTCTTCTTCGAACCTTGCCTATTGAAAGCTCTGCTGAATTAAATATATAGTCATACAAAACCAACAAAATCATCACTAACAATGTAGAAAATTGGGTCAGTCCAGCTGCTGAAATCCTGTGTTTGATGAACCTCCTTGGCCTAAACCTATAATTCAGTTTGAGAATTGAAAGCAAAGTTAAGTTTTGACACACTAACTCGGTAAACAAACAAACAAAAAAACTAGTCCAGTTAAAGATTCTATTAGTTGGTAAATTATGGCTACACTACCAGTAACTACACTACCTGTTCCATTTAACTGCAAAAGCTACATGGACAGAATAGCCCTTCTGAAGGACAGATACTTCAGTTTTCACAGACAACAAAAAGGGTAAAAAAGAAACAAAAAGAGTTCTTTTCTAGCATAAATCACTGAGCTTTGGTTGATTCAATTCAACTGACACACAGTAATGTTAACGATATAGAACAAATCTTAATTTCAGTTGTAACTAACATGGGAGTTACAGAATACATATAAAATCAAAGAAAATACATTTTCCCACCCAAAAAAACCAAACAAAACCCCAAAACAAAACAAAAACAGTAACAAACAAAAAAAAAAACCCAAACCCAAAACAACCCAGGAGGAGAAGGGTCACTGAAAATCAAGGAACATAAAAATTCCTGATACACATCAGCATTTTAGAGAGTGAGATGAACCAAGTCAAAAGTCGATACCAATTAACATCAGATACCCAACTCAATTGCACTTCACACCATGGACCTTTGTCAAATCCTCAGTTTGGATGTGCTGCAAAAGTTCACAGACCTACATGGACTTCAATAATCACCTGCAATTTCCAGTGAAAAGGGACACTATACAATGGTGACTGCTTTTCTGAGTGTCCCCAGTAACTTGCCAGCAGTAAGTACTTGCTATTTCCTTTCACCTGTATTTTCTTTTTATCTGCAAACTAAAAATTATTTTTCTTTCCGTATTTCTGGTAAAAATCTGACTTTCAGGTGGAGGTTGAGACTGGTCCTTATGTCAGTTGCACTGCTTAAAGGAAATTAAAATACAAAGTACTTAAGGTAAATAAAATAAAGGGGAAAGACTGACCCTCTACCTAAACGCTTCACTGCTTCAGATACACCAACCTGGAAGTTATTAAAGTGTTTTATTTGTAGGTTTGATCTTCCAGAAGACTCAAAACTATTTTTCCCTACAAGGCTCTAGAAAGGACTGCACATAAATTCCACTGCATCATCCTTTTCCTTTCTGCCCACTTCAGGGGCTGCACTCTGTGAGATTATCCCAAATATATCTCAGTGTCTCAGTCATTTGTTGCTGGGTGATCAACTATATAGGTACAGCAACTGTGCCAGGTGCTGCAGCACCTCAATTTTTAGTCTGTTTATCTGTCCTTCCCTTCCCACAGCATGTTCTTCAACACCTTCACTGTTTCTGTAGTATGACTGGAAGGACTGGGTTGGTTTTTTCCCCCTATTCAAAATATACAGGCTGTGAAAAAAGACGCAGGTTTGGGGGAAAGAATGAAGATGGACATATTTCATGCATGACTGCAGTAGATGGGATCTTATTTAATTATTTTTTCTTAAAGAGCGAAGTCTCATCATCATAAACAGAAAGAAATTGATCTGACTTGGAAAGAATACAGTTGCGCTCTGTATTCACATAAACAATACCCACATCAGTTAGTTTGCCAGTAACACTAACACAAAAAGGAGGATCCTGAGATAATTATTCAATTCCCATTTCAGTCCCCTCACCCAAAGGGCTCAGCACAACATCTTACCAGGCCACCCCACTTGGAGGGAAACAAGGAAATACAATCCACATCAGCAGTAAACAACATCTCTGTTACCAGCCTAACCCATTATATTAATTGTAATAGCTTCTGCAGATTGTCATTTCTACTCTTTAATAAGCCATTCACTGAGGCCTAAAGTTGAAATGCAATTACCCACTTGGAATGTTAGTTTAGATCAATAAATTGATCACAGCTATTCACGTACCTGATGCAGGAATGGGAGCTCAGAGCACCTGATGTGATCCCAGTTGACAAGGTGGCCTTTCCACAGCCCGTAAACCGGCGACCTGCAAAACAAGAGCCTGTGTGTCAGCAGCTATGTGTCTTTAACAAAATATATGGAAAACAGCTCTCTCTAACTGTGCCTTTGGTAAGGACAAAAGAGACACCATTGCCACCCCCTAATTAACTACTCTAAAATCACTCAAAACCTAATAGAGGAAAACCTGGCAAGGTATGAGAGTTTGCATCAGTGTGACTATAAAGGGACGGTGCATGAAACCCATAGCTTGGCTCGTGAAGTATCAGAATGACAACACCCACCAATGGCAGCAGGAGCAGAGCAAGGGGGAGACACCATGTTCTCAGGCTAGTGGGATCATCAGTGGGATTTAAACTCTTTCTCCTGGGCACTTCTGAACATCCCACACTGCATGTTTCCACTCAGGCCCATGTTCGAGCACTTCATTAGAACAGGGTGGCATCATCAGCTTCTTTGCATAATCTGAATCCCATTAAACACTGGATCAGATATGAGCACTTCAAGGACTTGAGATTCAAAAGAGACACGAATGTAATTTCTACACATCCAGAATATGTAATGTATAAATCCAAACGGGAGGAAAAGTTAAAAATCAGCTTCCTAAAATCAATGTTTTCATAAAACAGAGAGTGTTAGAATGTCTTCATTTATTACATAATATTTTGTCTTTTTAGAAAGTTATACGTCTGATTTCTTTTTGTATAACCACAAAAACTAATTTTTTATTTATATTTTTTAAAGAAACCTCAGCTCTCCCCAAAATCTCATGCATACAGAAATTGAAGGGGGTTTAATGAACGAAAAATAATTAAAAAAAATCGATAGAAAAGCAAAAGGTGTCATTAGTGGGACCACACGGTACAAAAAGATGAGATGACTGCACATAGAACTGGGAAAGACAAGATGGCTGGAAAATTAAACCTCCATTCTGGGTCAGGTCTTTACTCACATGATGCTCTGCATTAAAGCTGAGCATCACAGAGTCTCAGACTGGATAAGGTTGGAAGGGATCCCTGGAGGACACCTGCTCCAACCACCCTGTTCAAGCAGGGGCACTTGGAGCCCACTGTCCAGGATCGTGTCAGACAGCTTTTAAAGACCTTCAAGAATTGAGGCTGCACAACTCCTCTGGACAACCTGTGTCATCCCAGGTGAGGCGACTGTCAACCAAGTCACCCTCACAGCAAAACTCTTTCCTGATGTTCAGACAGAACTTCCTGTTTCATTTTGTGCCTCTATCTTGTCAGTAGGCATCACTGGGAATAGCCTGACTCCAAAGTTCTTTGCACCCTTCCTTCAGCTATGTATATATACTGATAAGATCCCCCCTAAGCCTTCTCCCCTCACAGCTAAACAATCCCTGCTCTCTCCTCTCAGCCCTTCCTCATGTAAGAGATGCTCCAGTCCATTAATCATCTTTGTAGCACTTCATTTCCATCATGATAAGACTCACATACAAGTGCACACTGCTTCTAAACTACACATGAAGTTTTCTCAAAGCCCACAGGACTCTTGGCAAATGCAGATGGTAGAAACCATTCTACTAATGCAAAGCACCTGGGAATCAACACTAACAGCTTGCTAACAGCAGGTTTTAGCAAAAAAGTGGCTTGGTGACACTTCCCTTGCTCTGGGAGCCCAGAGAACTTGAGAAAAAACAATTTATCAAGTGCTATGGCTCTACTCCCACTGCTCGCTCCCCATCATCCCAATTATGAACTGGCTGAAAGGCTTTAAAGGGAAAGCTTTTGAGTGAAGAATATTATAAAGAAAAAAAGCAAGAGTTTTTACAGCAATGCAATGACTGCCATAATTATTAAGGCAGGATTAGCAGACTTGAGGTGACAGAAACCATCAGGAATGGACAATTAAGTTCAGACTAATCCTCAAAGACAAGATGCTTAAAGACCTAACAGCCTGAGTGAAACCAGTGAGATCAGAGAGCGATTTAACTCTTTCAAAAGGCCTACAAGGCCTTTGATGCTTATTTTCCCAGTAGGCTTTCCTTGCCTTCAGTTCAAAGCCATCCAAAAGGGTGAACTTCAAACACCTGTTTCAAGTGAAGAGGATGACACTGGAGGATGTCTTTTATTCAACCAGACAGACTCCACAGGAACAAACACAGATGTTCAGCACTCCCGTCTTCTACTTCATGAGTAAAAAAAAAATAAAAAAAAAAAATCTGCATGGTCTAATTACTGAATAAACGAAATAGATTAATTAGATTAGACAGACAGAAGAACTAAGGCCATTCCTTTCCATTTAAGCACACTCTCAGTTTAGGAGAAGTACTGAGAAGGAAACAAAAAAAATGTATTGCATAAATTAAGCACTTCAAGTACAGCATTAGAAGATCTTTCAAGTAAGAAGTAATGCTATATGGGAAAGGAGACTATGAACTGCTCACTGCATTGATGTGTCCTTTTGAACACTTCTGCTACTCAGAACAGCATTACTGCATCAGACACAGAGCCTGAAGTGCCATGCGAGGTGCTGCTTTCCCTCATAATGTCTTCAACCCAAACTGCATCCATACTACAGAAACAGGAAGATTATTCACAATTGGAAAATTGCACCCAAACTCCATTTCCCAGCAGCTTTTAAGAGAGGACTTAATAGAAATAAGGCATGAATGGAGATCATCTTCAGAGAATTCTATGTATTAAAAAGGACCTCACTGGGACAAATGTGTCTTTGTTTTCATTTCCAGCTTATTGGAATGAACAGAATCTCACATTTGTTCCAGTTTCAAAGTGCAAAAGCAGTAAAACCAACAAAAATCCGAGTAAAATTAAACTTGTAGGAATTGTTTCTACAATGTTTCTGCCTTGTTTCCAATCCAAGAAAGTGCCTGTCTGCCTTATGTATCACTTGATCTAGCTTGATTTATAATCTTGGAGAGAGAACTTGCTTGACCTAGTGATCTCTCTTAGAGATCACCACACCTTAAATTCCTTTGCTGTAAATCTGTGTGCACTTTAGCACAGACATCTACATATAAAGATACAACTGACCAGGCACACAGCCCAGAAATAAATTCTGCATTTTGCCTGAAGAGAGGAGCAGCTCTTCTGCCCATCTAATGAAACATATCTATAGGCAGCGTTACTGAAATCTAAAATTTAATAATTTAATTAAATTAAAATAAACAAAATCAACAAAATCTAAATCCTCAAGAAAATATAAAATTGAATCCTTCCCTTTTCATTGTGTTCAATCTTTTTGTTTTATGACTTTTTTTTCATGTCTGCCAGAAGACCAGACTACTAAGGAATGTCAGCATCCATTTTGATGAACATTTCTAAAACCATACTGGCCCCATCAAAATATTGACCACGAAGTTCTTCTTTAAACTTTTCCATTTACCTTTCGAAGGATAAAAAAGTCAAGATCTCTTTGTTGTCATAATCTAGAAGCTCTGCTAGCCCATGACTGCAGCTGTTGATCGTTCACTGAGGTTAACTCGCATTATTGCAGATAACAGGCTCAAAGACTACACAACATCAGACTTACTTGACATCAATCACATTGACTTTTCAAACTCCTGCTATACAAATTCCCTTCAACAAAAAATTAGGCTTCTGAGCTTATGATTATGTATTCAGCCTAACTAGTCCCAGTTAAAGCAAAAGAGATGTAAGGTCAAAAACACATTTCTGTCCCCTTCCTTTGCTTGGTGTTTGTTTAAATTCTGCCAGTTCTAGAAGGAGGAAAGCACGGAAAACATTTTGATAAATTAGTTTGAAGTTTTTATTCAATAGTACTCCATTCAATACGTTATTTAATACTATAAAATAGCATCCTAGGAACATACTTGGTTGATTTTTTTGTATGAAGGTTTCAACAGCATTCTTAAAATTGCATACCCAGTGCTGACACCGAAACACATCCAATCATCTTAGAATCATAAATAATTTCTTTAAAAGCCTTGCACAAGGTAGAATTCCTTGCTCTTCAGCAGCCACTACAGCTGATGAAGGGAGCTCAGGTTGCAGGGGAAAGAAAATCGTATACAAACCAGAAATCTGAAGGGCAGCCAAGGTTAAACAGATCAGATTAAACAAATGGTGTTTCCATCATGCCCTAAAGGCAACTAATGGGGCACTCTGTGTCCAGGGAGAGAAGATATCTCTAGCTCAAGACCTCCTTGCCCCGGTACCCAAGGTTCAGCCTTGGCCAAAATTCAGGACTAACAGTAGGTCTGAGGACAGCCAGGCAACTGAAAGGAGTGGAGATGACTCCAAACATGCATTAGAAAATATCGGAACACCAGCAGATATTTATAGCAAGGACATAAGCCACAGTCCTTGCCCTTGCAATTGGAGAGAAGCTCTAACTGGAGTAACTTATGTAGGTAGCTCCCACCTGAGAGTGTCTTTTTAAGCAACAAGGATGATGTACCACCACCATCAGTCTCTTACACACACAGACATTTCTAACACAACAGCCAGATAGTCATTACCTCACCTCCCCTGATGTGTGAGACTCCTTACCAAGACAAAACTTACTAGAAAACATTTTTTTTTTTTTTAAATACTGGCACACTGAAGGTTCTTTTTCTTCAGGATTCAAAATCAGTACTTTTTCCAGTCATTTGTGAAACATTTCCTTTCAGCATTATTAATTGGATTGCTTTCATTTCAAAGGGGGAATGATTGACAGAACGCTTCTACCATTAATAAAGAATCACTAATTGTGACATTTCTCTGGGAGAAGTGACTATCAAAAAAGCCATTTTGGTATGAGAACTTGACGGCTCATTGACAACACACCCCAGCACCCGCCGCGTTCATGGAATGCCTGAATGGTGCTGTCTGCTGCCTGAAGACAGCATCATCTACACTGCCTACTACCAAAAGACAGCTTAAAGCCTGAGGTATCAAAAGTCAATTGAATCTGGAATCCCTCAAGGTATGGCATCCTGTAGCTGATTTTTGTCTTCTCTATATTTCCTCTTTTCACTATTTGCAGAGATCCTCAGGGATCACATTTCTCTGCTCTGCATTTCCTGAAGCATCAGAGCAGAAAGAGTAAAGGACTGAATTTTCTCTTTCTTTCCCTTGACAGAAATACCTCTCCTCCTGATGGGTTACATGGTACCAGAATGCTGCAGTCCACTATTTGATAAGAAAAGGCAAGAATGATGAGCTTCACAGCCTCCCAAATCCAACACAGCCACCTAAATATGTTATCCTTTGCACTGCATATTAACTTGGCACAGAAATGATCTGTGTCTATGCTGTATACAGACTGTTCACAAGTAAATAAGATTAGAGCTGAGGCTGGGAAACCTCTTTATACAAATAATAAATTCCAGCAGCTCAAACAGAGATCAGTAGTACCATGGAGAACAGGAGAGTACTGACTGAAAAGTCATCCAGCTTCATCCTCAAGCAACTCGTAGCGGAGGTATCCCAGAGAATAAATCCACATTTGAATCTTTTCAAATTTCCTCATCAGATATAAATTAGTAACAAGTAGGTCTAAATTGTCCAGAGGACAGCACAATCCTGAGGAAAACAAAATCTTACATCTGTCTCATGAAGGTCACAGGACCAGGTACAGAAATGAGACTGCAAGGAAGTGAAGATATTACTCCCGTCCTCAGAGACCCTGCAGACTTCAGAAAAATGACAGGGGCCTTTTGCAATACATTTAAACTTCAGCACGTGAAATCAAAAAGATTAAAAAATGTCAAGACAATTCAATCTTTTGCTTTTGCTTACAAAGAGCAAGCCATTTATCTAAAGAACCCTCAAAGGGTTTTGATCTTACCTGATACTTAGAAGACATTTAAAATAATGGGACAAGGTAGGTAAATCCTGTACTCCCATACATGACTTCAGACCTCTGAGAGCAAGGATGGATATACAGGTGAGACTAGAAGGAAATTAGTGTTGGATCACACCTGCCCTCCTCTCCAGGTTCCACTGACCACTGAACTATTGTGGTTTATCCCTAACAGCAGCACTGGCAAAAATAAAATTACCAGGAATTCACTGTTTGTCAGTCCCACAATACCCAGCACTGCTACTGGTAACAGGAGTTTTCAGGGAATTTCTCAGATACCAAGGCACTGTAATGAAAGAGTTGTGATGCGTTCTGCTTGCTCCTGGGGATATCTCTGTCTGCCTCTGCTCAGCAAGACTGCTGATCAAGACTTCATCCTCTCTCAGCTATGCATGCTTCAGTTGGGCTTTCTTTGCTCTGGGACTAGACAAGCATTTAAACCACAGAAAATTTCAACCCATGGTTGAATGCACATTTTTCACTGCCATTACAGAACCATGCCAGAGATGAACACATTCTTTCCTGTGATAAAAGACTCAACACTCACAAACATTGATTTAAATTCAAATAAAGAAGTAAGAAAGCTTTTGTCATTTGCTTGGCTTTCATAAAGTTTTTTCCAGTTTCAGGCTGAAGGGGGGGGGGGCACAAAAACAAACAAACAAACAAACAACAACAACAAAAGAGGGGGGGAAATCTGTGCCAAGAGCAACCACAGCCCTGAAAGAGACATATTCATCTCAGGAATAATCACTTTTCTATAGAGCTGCAATGAAGATCAAGCCCTTGGGCCTTCCCTGGTTTGCACAAACTTGTGCCTGGCCCTCTGCTTTGCTGACCCGACCTGCAGCACCCTGGCCTGATCTTGGACCTGCCTCATCTCCAAGCACTGGACCACTGCATTTTTGGCCACAGAGATCGCTGTGGCGCTTCAGGCAGTGACACAACCTTGTCAGTACATTCAAGTATTCTAAGTCTTAAAAGCTCCTTGAGGGGGGAAGGTGGGGGGAAAAGGCATACTCTCTCCCAGATCTAACTATAACCTGCCAGGCAACCTTACAGAAGTATAAAAAGCTTTCTGCAATATTGCAGAAATACTGCAAGGTGATCCCTTTTTATTTGAGTTGTTCTGTAGCAATATTTCCCAATTCTTTCTTCTTTGCCACATAGTGAATCATTGAAAATTCTGCCACAAACCCACAGCAGTTAAATTGCCCACTTGCCTTTCTCCATTATCTAAGTTGCATTAATTATGTTCAGCTTAATGGAAGTAATTATTTAATTAGTACCAACTGCTCTTCACGTACATACTCATGTAGAAACATTTTGGGTTACACACAGGCCAATTACCTGCGGAATTGCACAGCACCTCATCACAAACTTATTAAAAGTTCAACAGAAAACTCCCTAGACAGTACACGGCTTTTGCTTTCAGAAAGCTGTGACGCCAGTGGAATGAAACCGAGAGGGCTGACCCATACAGCCTTGAAACAACTGCCCTCACATTGCATGAGTTTAGCTGTTATAGAAATCAATAAATTATTCCCCACCTCCCCCACCAATATTAATACTGTGACTGCTGCTGATATGTGCATAGTACTGGACTGCTGTGAATCCCACTTCAGTGAGAGCTGAGGACCCTCACACATGCACGTACACTCAGAGATAGTATTCTTTCTAACAAGTACACAACTTGATGGCATACACAAAAGACAGGAGGAAGAAGCCTGGCCTATGTGTCTCTCTCAACCTAAGCTTTGAACTTAAGACTTCAGGTACTTGAGTAAAACATGGTACAGACAACCACGCCTAAGAAGTTTATGGAGGCAGACACAGTTTAAGAACACCCCCTCAGAAAAAGGCTACTTCATATGAAGGACAGAGAAGACAACAAAAAGCTAAGACTTTGTTTCCTGGCAGTCTGAATTCCAGCCAGCCAGAATGGCCACTCTTAGGGATTCTGTGGAATTGGTCGAAAAAATTTAGTTCAAATGAGCTATTGGCCATGTGGAGGTCCACATGGAAAGGCCAATACATTTTTCAAATTTCTCTGCTGATGTTCAGAGAATTTATAACCAGATCACAAGACACAATTTTAATCTATTTACAAGCAGAACCAATCCACATGTGATGCTGATGCTCCCACTCCCCTCCTACAAGGATGGATCACAGCATACAATGTGCAGAGCTGCCATGGGCCTCTTGAGTGACCTGAGAAATCAGTGACAAATATACCCAGACCTCAGTTTTTAGAGGGCTGCGTGTCAGCCGAGGATGAAGTGGGAAGGTAGTGACAAAGTTTAAAAAACCAATTCATACCCCTTGCTTTGCAAAGCACCTCACACCTCACCAGTAACTTCTCATTAGCGCTGAGTGTTTGCCCTCTAGGAGCACACGGTCATTTTGCACTGCACGTGTGCTGAGCACAAAGCTGGAAAGCTCTCAGCCCCCAGGGGTCCGTGGCCTGATGAAATGACAACAGTGGTGGAGTCCCTAGGCTGAGGAAGCATTAGATAATGGGAGAGGGGACAAGGATCCTGAGGAGGATCATCAGAAGTATTAGTCAAACTGGCCCTCCAGATTTAAGCCAACTAATGCACAGTAGGAATGACAAAAGACTGCATCTCCTTCCCCTTCATTAAAATGATTTCTACAAATTAGCAGGCCTCCAAATGTTTGTTTGAAACAGCAACTTCTTTATATTCCACTAAAAATACAGAAATATAAAAAGCATAACTGCCATTCTGCACAGAGGGTGCTGAAAAATTAAAATCCTTTTCTTCATCCCAGTGAGCCAAAAATATTCTAATGGCAAGCATGGTTCTAAAGATGCAGACAAGATTAAGTTGAATAACATAGTCTACTGGAGCATAATACTTGAACAAACGACAGATATATCTGACCCCACGTTAATTGACCAACAAATCGCTGATGAACATGGAAATGAAGGCCAGAATGAGGAAACTTCTCTCACTTCCTATCACCTTCACCAGCACATCTTCTAACAATCCCAGGGTGGCATTTTACTAAATTGCAGGATACTAAAACCAGAAAGGTAGACAATTCAAAATTTACGAGGAGCCAAGGGACCCTACTGAGTGCCACCTTTCTTGTTTCATTCCTCGTGCCACTGGCATAAATTGGGTTCACAGACTTCTCCCTCACTTAACAACCCTACGTATCTTGCACTCATATATCTCTCCCTGTCTACTAGTTTTTAATACGATTTACCAACATCCATTTCTTCAGCAGTCTTTCTCCCTCCAAGGTTCTCTGTACAGCCCTAAGGGAACTCAGGGAAATACATATTCTACCATTTATGTTACAGGGCCTTAGGGTAAGGCACTGCACTCATCCTTCCTCGGGCTGAAGAGGACCAGGTAGGACACACTCCATTACAGGCATAGAAAGGCTGCTATTTAAACTTGGATGCTTACAGTAATAGAAGAGACTTGCTGGTACCACCCAAAGCTCAGGAGCTCAAAATGAAAAGCAAGTCAAGGCCAAGTTTCTTCCTGCACAGGAGTACTGCACCCAGGAATCAGACCAAAAGGGTTGTTTTTTAAGAGATAATGACAGTATAAAAATGCAAAAGTGCTTTTTCCTGTCAGGTATTTGTTCCTCATTTCCTGGGTTTTCTGTATATGTTTCTGCAGCAGTATTTAAATCTAGCTGTTGGAGCCTCAAAACCACAAGCTACCTAATACAGTATTCCAACTAAGTTCCTGTAAGAAATGCCTCAGAACCATTTGACTGAAGGGAAAAAGCAGAAACATTTACCATCAGGTGGCCTTCTCAGCTACAGAAATTTGCATCACAAGCATCAGCACTCTAGTGCTATTAGCAAAAGGGCTGGGGCTGAAAATAATATTCAGGAGCAATAAAAACTACTGACTGTGGCTTGTAGTGAAAGCAAACTTTTTGGGTAACAACTTCAAGCAATGGCTGAGATGACAATTCCTGTATGGAACCAGTCAACATTCAATGTCTGTTAACAGCCAAGAGGCTCTGAAGACACCCATCTTTTACAGAGGTTTCAATCCCTCCTGTCCTTCAAAGCAGAGAAAAAAACTGTAGCAAAACTAAATTGAAGGGTAAGGTGCCAAAACAAAACTGAAGCTCAAGAGGTGACCACATAACTTCCTGACATAACCAGGACTTGTGACTCTCTGCTAGGTCTCACATACAGAACATTATAAAAAGGTGTGGACAGACGAAGCAGCAGTAAGAGTCTGAGAAGAGCAGTATGCAAAACTTGTTCTGAGATGCTGTCTAACCCAGAGGCTAACCTGGACTGGGGTTCTGTTTCTATCAAGAAGAGAAAGTAAGGAAAGATATGGCATTTCCTGAGTAATATTTATTTGCAATATAATCCTTAGAAAATCTTATTTCATCAAATAAAGAAGAAGCTGAACAGCGAGACAAAGTTGTTCTGATTCTATCTCAGCTTCAACATTCTTGTCAATCTGTCCTGTATACAAAAGTTTGTTGTTATCTTTTTCTGGACCCTTGCTACAAGTAATTCTTTGACTGCTCATAGGCCTTCCTGCCAGTACCAGAGATGCTTCTCCTATTTTTCCTCCCTCTGACACTCTCTGAAATACTCATTCCAGCAACATATCTCAAACTCCAACTGGCCTTGCATAAGGAGGAAGGTGTCACATAAGGCCAGTTCTGAAGGGTGTTCAGCACACCACAATACCATGCAAAATGCAATTAAACTACTGCACAGTGAGTCTAGTTTGAATAGAAAGGGAGAAAACTGCCAAGTTCCTAAGTAGGTCTCTAATAACAGCAAAATGTAAAATTTAACCTCAGGAAAGATGCAGATTATGATCCTGGCCATTTAATGTTACAAACAGTGCTAAAATACTGCCTATCTTCAGAGTATGAAGTAACTTGAGCATTTAACAGCACAGTAAGACCTATTTTGTTAGAAAAGAATAACATCTTTAATTGAGCTTTTAAAAAGTAACCAGGACTTTACAACGGCAGATTCCTAGCATTACTTGAAATTAAGACCTTTTAAATAATTTCTTGTTATACAACATTAAGCTGAAGCATTCAAAACCAAGGTAGAGAACATGGCACAGGGAGATAAAGCAACCTGCCCTAGGCCACCTGAGAATTTTTTTGAGAGGCAAGAAGAGAAAATAATTTTTGAGAAATCTCTATGCCCTGACGAGAAAGTCTTTTCTCTAACACTGTGTCTTGGAGCGATTATGATCATATGGAGGTACAAATATACTTATTTATGTAATAGCTATGCTCATCTCTCCAAAATGCTAGAAAGGTGTCTCCTGACTTACCCAAGCAAACTATACTACAACAAAAAGTGGGTGTGCATAAATCAGGACTGAGTCAGTTTAGTGCTAAGGCTGTGCTCTATCCCTAAAACAGAATGCCATCTTGGGTGGAATAAATGTCCCCATCATATTCATAATGAAGCTAATCAATTTTGGGCTTGTAAAATAACCCCGTCCAGAATTTTGATGAACCACATGACATGTCTTCCAAGGAGTCTATTGTTAAAGATGTCTTTTTACTGGAATTTCAATAATTAATCATGTTTTGGGGTAGTTTTATTTCTGTGTGGCTTACCCTTTGATGATCTAATTTGCATTTATAATGATCTATTCCCTAGTGGATTAATTGCTCGTGTTATTTTCTCTATTAATCAGACATCAACATTTGCATTACAGATTACTCTTTGTGTTATTTTCACACTACTAAATCTGGTAGCATGGCACTAATGATAAATACTTCCCTCAGTTCTAGAGGTGAATTAGTGTCTCAGTTCTTTTAAACAAAGGCATTATTAGGTTTTACCACTCTTCCGAAGTAGGCTGGTCATTCTGGGGTATTATCCACGTATTTATTATTATGTCTAAGAATTCACTTTTTTTCTGCAAACCATAAATGCATTTAGTTCACCCACCGCTGTCAAGCAAGCCCTGAGCACAGGGCACAGCATTATGAATCTGAGGCCATCACAGACTTCTTTCTTAGGTTCCCACGTACCTTTAAAAGAGTTTCACACCTTCCAGCATTGCAATTCCTTTCTCTGTGTTCCTCACAGTATTGCCTGAAAAGCTGCTTTTTGTCAAAAATTCCTTACTTACATTTAGGAAATCTAAATTATCAGTACTAGTATAAAATACCACAAATCACTGACCTGAGCTGGGCAGCCTGATTACACCTGGAGCAGATAAGGAAACACTCACACACATGGCTCTGACCACAGAGCACTAAGGCAGTAACATTTGGCAGGTGGCTGTGGACAGTCACCTCCTTCCCAGCTCAGCTATGTTCTCCAAAGGAACACACCTGGAGAAATTGCAGTCTGCACCTCTGCTCCTGGATGGGTGGCATTACATTTAGCCCTGAAGACTTGCTCATGATCCCCTCAATGATATGGCTCAAGACAACACCAGGCCAACAGGGAGAAGAGGAAGAGCCTGGCTACACCACTCCCCACACTTTGCTGCTGTATCCTCACATACCTGTAAGCAACTGGAAGCAATAGCAGCTCCAGGAATGCTCTCCCTGGGCTGCTACTCTGACGTGGAGGTTTGGGCATGGCAGGGTTGTTATTTGCACAGGAACAATGGAGCACAATGGAGCACTTCACAAGTCCAAAACACTCTCAACATACAAGTACAGTCAAGGCCATAGTACATCGGGTTATTAAGAGATATGTTGTTTCTATAAAGAAGCATCCCTGGCCCCTCAGGGTCAGCAGTTTCAACAACAGGCTTGCTGTCCACCAGGTGAAGACTTGCTAAGCCCTGCCAGTTTCCACTTTCACAATGGCAGAGAAAACCTGGACACGTGAAATCCTTACGCCAGTGTGGGAAGCATGAACAAATGGAGCAGCGCAAGTAAACACGGTGGTAGCCACACTTTATACAGCACAAGATAAAATTCCCAGCAGATCCGTCACACACATCTGAAACTCCTCAGCTGCAGACTCCCTCTTCTCCTCAAATGTCCTTTGAGACACCACTACAACTGATGCCTTGAAATCTGTCACAGAGGAAGCAGTCCTGTGCTTGTAACAAAGGTTTCCAAGCCATTCCTTTCATTCTGTGATGGTTAGCATTTCCTCCATGTGACTCCAGTCAGATAGGGAGGAATAAATACCTCCTCTGCCCATTGCTACACCAGGAACTGTCTTCCTACTCCATCAAAGAAAAAATCCATTCTATCTTACGGCAGTCCACACTGCACTGTCTGCACAAGCAGGACTGTGAGTTGTGGAGTTCAAGAATAAGTGACTCTTGAGAGGGTACCTGAAACCTGCACAGCAACACTGACAGGCTGCCTTACTAGGGAAGAAAAATTGAAGGAGATCTATTACATCTTAAAGTGATTAAGCCCTTTCTAATACCTGTTTGATTCCTTACTCAGCTCCTGCCCTAGGGCCAAAATACAACCTATTCCATTCCCAAAAATCATTATTTTTGTCTGTAGACATCAGGAGGGCTGCTTAGAGTGTAAAGTATGTTTTAGGTAAGTAAATGTCTCAAGGTGGTCCTCAGTGAGAATACCTTCAAATCAACCTGCTTAGCATAAGGCATCTGCTGCAAGACATGAAGTATTAAAGTATTGGCTGAAAGAGGCTCAACTAGGCAATAACCAGGGATGTTACTTTGATGACCCATTTATGGAATGCCCCCATTTTCCAGCCCATGAATATAGTTCCTCCCTTGGCTTCATGGTCCGGTCAGTAAAGCTCAGCAACTCTATTCATTTTGGACACAAATAATACCTTCATATCTGCTGGCAGATGTTGTGCAGAAGGCTGCTCACTTCACAGCATAAAGCTTTTCATACATATTTCATTCCTGGTAGCATATTGTTGGAATCATGTCACTCCCATATTGCATCAGTTCTTCTCTGTGTCTTCATACCCTTCAAATTACACCTTTGGTCTTGCCTCATATTCCTGGGGTCATTAAGTCCCTGAACTGTAAACATTCCTATTCTCTACCACAAGAGATCAGAGAGAAAATTGTGCAAGGCAGGTCAGAGTAGCCCCCTCTAACAAGAAATAAAGTCTCGACTTTGTGCGCAGCTCCAAAACTTGTGCTACTGAGCTGCCGTAATGACATATTACATCCCATTAATCTGCAATTAAACACTGACAGAGACTGTCAATCTAATGCCCTATCCATTCAACAGAACTAAATGTACCATTTCTGTCCCCTACACCGTTCCTATTACTAAAACTCTTCAAAATAAAGTCGAATGTGGGATTTAATGGAGCGGGGAAGAGTCCAAATTCTGAATTAAGAAGGAGCGAGATTAGAGCATTTATAGCCTCACCACATCTGTGACTGTAAAGCCTGAGAAAACAAAATGACTCTACAGGAGCATGTGCAAGCACAGAAATCATTTGCTAACACCTACAGCCAACTTGTGGTTTGTTCTCACAAATTCCCCTGGTACAACCAATTTTTTGCTATCTCTATGTGCTCACTACATCTGAGAGACATAGTCCTCCTCAGTGCTGTCCTGTCTGAAGTGTTCCTTGGTATCTGTTACACCTGCCCCCAAAGCACACCACATTCCCTAAGATGATTCATCTTGGCTTGGCAGAACATACCAAGTTCAACACTCTATCACACATACACAGCTGAGAGACAACACTGTTTGAACATCCCTGGAGGCTTGAGGTGAGACACGAGCTAGAGAACAGCACAGCCAAGGGGGCAGAACCCAAGCTGAGACTCCCCGTCTCCTCTGCTGACACTGCCAAAAAACATTGCTTTTACACTCTGCAGTGTCACTGAAGTTATTGGCCAATGTTTGCTGCCATCACTCTGCTGGTGGAAGCGTTAGTGCAAGTGCTGCTGGGTCTGCTTTGGTTAAAATCCATCAGGACAGATCAAACCAAAAGCTGCACATTTTTTACAAAAAAATAGTAAGATTCAACTTCCTGCAGACTGCCCTGCTGTCAGATCTCTGTGGGCTTGTCACTGGGTCTGAAAAGCAGTGACAGGTAGTGACATCCTAGCTGACACAGCTGGAGCCAGAAGGGGACATCTGGTAAGAGCTGGAGGCATCATTCCAGGAAAACATGTCTGCTCAGGGGGAGGAAAAAGAAGTTCCCAAGTGCTGTTCTGAGCAGAAACTTTATCCACCAAGAGCACACAAATGCTGTCTTAAATGACACCAGGAGGCTGCAAGTTCTCTCAGGCTGTGGGGTTGCTCCAGGGCTGAACTCAAATACAGCATCCAAACTAGTTCTCTATGTACCCTGCAGCCAGTGGAGACAGACTTCATCTGAGCATGACTTATCCGCCCTAAAACAGACACCCAAAATAGCTGGACTGAAGCACTTTCTGGCCTAGATGCTTTAATTTTATACAGCTAGAGACAGATGAGGTTATGAACTTTGATGAACTGAGCCCTGACGTGATGGGATTCAGCACTCGGGGCTGCAGCAAAACATACACATCCACTGAGTGACCTCAGGTTTCCTTCCCAAACACATCACAACACGCAGTTCAATTTCAGTGATAACAACTTGCTGTTTATATTTTGAAGGCATTAAAGAATTTTAAAATTCACAACCAAATAAAGAATCACAAACACCAGAATGACCTCTATGTTCTTTATAATGTGCCACTCCCACCAAGCATTAAAAAGCACAGCAGCCACTCCAGAAGAGCATGGGCACCTAAGAATTGTAAATTTTGATTCTGGAACTGCTCCTACCCTTTCTCATCTCATACAACTGGTTAACTCTGGGCTGCCACATTGAGGTGAGAACTCAGTAGTAACTGTATCTTATGACAGGACTGTCACTTTGCCAATAGGAGGAACATGGCTACAGGCAAAATTAACCCCAGTAAATGAGTTTGCTGACTACACGTGGTTATCTGAACAGCTATGTTCTTTCTCTCTTTTAACCAGCTACAAATCTCAGTTTTTATTGGTGTTTTTTATCCCCAGTAGTGACAGAACAAATATATATGCCTGGTGTTTAGGGCACTGTTTTAGGCCCTGTAATACTTTGCAAGAGAATTTTCACACAGTTGGGGTGCTTGCAACTGTCTGCTCACTTCAAGTGCCGTGGTCAGAGTTCAGCATCTACCAAACTCCCAACAACTGAGGAACAACCAGACATATGATGCTGCCAGACTTGGGCATCTAAGCCTGTGGCATCCAAATTTAGAAGCTATTCAAGAGTCCGAGTCAGGGAGCTGATGTTTAGGAGGTGTCACCACATGCGGATCCGGACACCTTGCATGAGGGAACGTCGCCTGCAGCACCAGACACACACCTGCAATGAGGGGCTTGTAAAACAAGGAGAGATGATGCTGCCAAGTGCATAAGCACCATGGCAGCACAGACCCAGATGTTACACCAGGGCTAGCCAAGGCCTGATGTCTAATCAAAAGCCTTCTCACTTGGAAGCTCCTTATCCATCTGCACGGTGTGGAGGGACACTGCTCCCGTCCAAACACACCACCAGTTATACCGACTTCACAGCACAGAGTGTCCGACTGTCACCCGACTCACCACTACCATTTCTGCTTCCCAGGCACAAAATGTTAAAAAGGTCACCCGCATTCTTGACCAGCCACTTTTGGAGTAGACTGACAAAACATACACACATCTCCACTTGCTGATTTTTTGTTACGAGAGGAAAGTAAAGGTGTTAAACCAAAAGACCTTGATAACCCTTCTGCAACAGACTATTAACTCCCTATGAGATCACAAATCATTGACTGCTAACGGAGAACATCAAGGAAACTAACACCATTTGTGTGGTCTCAAGGAAAGGAAATGCTTATAAAGTGATAAAAGGCAAAATATTTTATGTCTATATATACACGTGTTAAGGCTGCATTATTATTATTATTATAACAAGCTGCCTGACTTTTATGTGCTCAAAGAACAAAGCACAGAAAATAAGGATGTGGAGTCCAAAGAGATTTACTTTCTCCCCTTCTCATACTATCTACTTAGATGAAATTTAATTTAATTTTCATTTTTGTCTCACAAAAAAACACAGATCTATAATGCTAGGTTGCCAAGATGGTTTTAAGCCATTTAGCACTTCCTAGGTCTTCCATGCTTAACCATCCCAAGTGGGTGAGTAGAACAGAAATCTGCTAGAAGAAAATTCAAAAGACATGTTCTATGATGTAAAAGATAGTTTTAAATATCTTTCAATAAAAATCAGATGACCGTTAGTCCTACTGGAAGCCTATGGAACACATTCTCCTGTATATGGACCTGAATACTGGAAACTTTAAGCTACCTATTTTACCAAGTATAATCACCTACACAGGAATACAGTATTTAGTAATGGAAAGGAACTCCTAATATAGCAAAAAGGGCACATTGAGAACCATTCAAGCTAAAGCCGGGCAAAATGGAAATTGAAGAAAAGCTGATTAAATTTTTACAAGGAGTAATTAACTACTGCCACAAATTAATAAGTTGCATGGTACTTTGTCTGTTACTTCAAATCCTCAACTAAAGCAGTATAGTTCCTGACAACATACTCTAGCAGAAGTCAAAAATTAAAGATTAGACACAGGAACTGCTGAATTAGGGTCTTCCGCTCACATTAACCAGGAAATCTAGGTGATCATAACACTTCCTCCTGGAAATCTATTAAACCTGCTTGTGTTTATTAGATGATAGAGATAGCCCACTTCTACTAAGAGAAGTCTATCCTGCCAAATAAATCAGTACTTTATTATGAGGACAACAGAGCTGTTTAAACATACAGAAAATAAGGACCCAGCCTACAGTGGCCCTGATTTACAGCCTACAAACAAACTCAAAAGTCACCCAACTCCGAGAACAATGCCATACTGTAAACATTAGCAACAAGGACACAATCAGCTAAATAAACATATGTTTGGAATTAGCACACTATGCTAATTGAGTGCATATTTGCAAAATCAATATAATTCACCAGAAAAACTTTCTCCTGAGTGCAGGGCCACAGCTGGAAGGCACGTACGAAGTACACAGACCATGACTCATATGATGATGTAACAGCATCACCAGCTCTCACAAATAAATCATAGAACACAGCATTCAGCATTTGTAGGACATTGCAAGAGTCCTTGATGTGAAGTGAGTAGTTCCTCCAGCTCCATTATTTTTAAGCCTGCTAACAGAAGCAGAGTTCTGTGCAGGACCCTGAAGCAAAATACTCCCCAATTACCTAACTTGGGCATTTTTTTCCTTCACAAGGGGCTGACAAAAATCTTTTCCTCCATCTTAAGAAACACCTGTGCCCATCACATTCAAGCTCTCTCATTTCTTGTTCTGCAACTTCTGTACTGTTCTCAGTTTGCCCCCAGCATAATTTTTTA
Organism: Myiozetetes cayanensis; assembly: GCF_022539395.1. Classification (NCBI taxonomy): domain Eukaryota; kingdom Metazoa; phylum Chordata; class Aves; order Passeriformes; family Tyrannidae; genus Myiozetetes; species Myiozetetes cayanensis. The sequence continues at coordinate 44,795,460 of NW_026087853.1, read as the reverse complement.
TTCCACATACCAAAGAGCCGGACAGGAGAAAAAGTGCTAAGGTTGGAGAGGAAAAGGATCATAACAAAGGTGGGTGGTGATTACTTTAGCTGTGGAAAAGGAACAATGAAGGAGTCACTGTTGCAGTGCACAGGGAAGTCTATGAAGGTGAATGCATTTTTATGTGCATTCACAATCACACTGTTGACCACTCCCTCCTGCAAATACAGCGTAAAAGTCAAAAGAGTCATTAAATTCAATATATTAAGAATTTTTGTTTGTTTTTTTAAGAACATCATTTAGTTTGATTTGATCTCTTGAGATCAGCAATGTTGTATGGAACTGAACTCCTGTCTCCAAGTAACCAGGAGAGCTTCTACCCTCCTTGATATCAAAGACAGCACCTTACCAAAATATCTGGATTAAGAGATGCAGCCTTTCTGATTGCAGCTAAGTCAGCAAGCTCCTCTCTCCTACTGCCAAGTGCAAACATCTATGAGTCTCCTATTTGCATCCAGCATAAGATCCCTGCAAGAAATATAATGTCTGCATGCACATGGTAGAATATCACAAGGAAAACTCAGCAGATACAGACACTGTTGGAGTACTTTGTGTTAGCAGTGAGGAGGGGAAGAAGGCCAAAGGAGCAGGCTGCTTTCATTAAAAACCTCCTTAGGATGCTGGGCATCCAAGCACGTGAAGTGATGAAGGCAGCACTGAGCCTCGAGTTGCTGCAGTTGCTTATTTAAATGAGCCACCTTAGCTGCAGTTGCAGCTCACAGCTGCAGTGCAGAGCAGTGCTCAAGTGTGAGACCTGCTTAGTGTGATATTAACTCTCATTCCTGCTGTGGTGGGTGAGCCTTGGCTAAGAGCCAAACACCCTCCCAAGCTCTCACTCACTCCCTCCTATCAGAAGGACAGGGGGAAATTAGTAAGAATAGCAATGAGAAAGCTTGTGGGTTGAGATAAAGACAGGAAGATTGCTTATCAATTACTGTTGCATGCAAAGCAGGCAAAACAGACTTGACTTGATGAAAATTACTTACTGCCAAGTAAAATAGATCCAGATAGTGAGAAACAAAACCACAAACATTAGAACACCATCTTTCTTCTCCCCTCTCCCAGGCTCAACTGCAGAGCTTTTCTCAAGACTCCACCCCTCACCCCAAGAAGCACTTCTCCAGGCTGAATAACCCAAACTCTCTCAGACTTTCCTCATAGGAGAGGTGCCCTCAGATCATTTTTGTGGCCCTCCTCTGGACCCGCTTCAACAGATCCATGTACTGAGGACCCCTGAGCTGGATGCAGCACTCCAGGTACTGTCTCACCAGAGCAGAGTAGAGGGGCAAAACCACCTCCCTCACCCTGCTGGCAATGTTGCTTTTGATGCAGACCAGGACACAGTCGTCTTTCTGGGCTTCAAGTGCACATTGCTGGCCCATGTTCAGTTTTTCATGCACCAATAATCCCCCAAGTCCTTCTCCGCAGGGCTGCCCTCAACCCCTTCATCCCCCACAGTCTGTACTGATACCAGAGATTGCTCCCACCCAGGTGCAAGACCTTGCACTTCATGTGGCTGAACTTCAAGAGGTTCATGCAGGCCCACTTCTCGAGCTCATACAGGTCCCTCTGAATGGAACCACATACCTCATGTGTGCCATCTGCAAATATGCTGAGATCCCACTGTGTCACTGATGAAGATACACTGTCACTATGCAACAGCTCCTCTCTGCTCCTTCTTCATTCTCACACCTTTCCTCTGCTCTAGAGTGGGCTCTCCTCTGCCAGCAGTTCTTTGGGAACATCCATCTGCTCCTGTGTGGGTCTTCTACAGGCTGGAAATAATACCTGCCCATCATGGAGCATGTTCTCCTCCTTCATCTTCCCTGATCTTGGTGCTCCCTCTGTTCTTTCTCACTCTCTTTTTTCCCTTCCTCCTCTCCTGTGTGGCAGTTTTTGCCCTTTCTTAAATATATCTCAACAGAGGCACCATCAACCCAGCTGATGGGCTGACCTTTGGCAGGCAAGTGCTTCCCTGAACATCTGTAAATTTGATAACCTGAAACAAAGCAACATAAAATAGACAATCAAAAGGTATTCTAAAATATTTCAAAACAGTATTTTCCTTTTTTTAAAAAAAAGCCATACTTTGTGTTTTTTAAAGGTCAAGCAAATTAGTTTTGCCACTGCCCATAATTAGAATGTGGTAAATAAACAGTGTTGACTGCCAATCAAGCTTTAAAATAAACAAAAATAAATTAGAACCATATTTTTCATTTCAGGAACACAACCTGCCAGAGGACTACAGCTGTTCAATTGGCCCAGACCAGATAACTGAAACACGTGGTCCCTGGGACACACACCATTGTCAAGCCCACACAAAACACCGTGTCTAACCAAGGACCCAGCAACACAAAGAGAAAGAAACAGCAGCAGCTGCAACCAAACCTTAAAAAAAAAAAAAAAAAAAAAAAGTAAAAAGCATACAAAAGCCAAAATGCTGAACACTGTATTCATGGTTAAAAACTGCAAAAAATAATTAACTGTCACAATGATTTTTTTATAAACATTTTTAATTAAGTTCTCATTTGAAAAAATGTTCCTATGCACCACCCAGTCCTTCTCCCCATGGGAAGACTGTTCACAGAAAAAGCTGCAATAGCTGCTGAGAGGCAGTCCATAGAAGCAGACACCTAGGCCAGTGCTGAGGCCTCCCTTCTGCTCCCAGAAAGGCATTCACTGCAGAAACCCCACTTCTCTCCTCAGAGCAAGGCTCCAGTTGTTCCAAACAAGAACAAGCCCTCATTGAATCCCAGCAAAGCAGCATCTTAAGAATATTCAAAGCAGCATCTTTTCAAATTCACTCCATCTGTGCTTGCTTAAATCCCCCATAATCCCCACCTATGCTCAAAGGTCCCAAGCTATATCAGGTGAGCCTTGCAGAGGTGGTCCAAAGCTCACCCAACATGAACTAATGCAGAGCCAACATTAATGGAAGGGCTATCTAGGGAAAGAGCCCAAAACCAGGGAATTTGTACTTTGTATGCTCTTGAACTATCACACATGAGTGAAATAGCAAATTATATATGCAGGATACTGTATTTAAATGCCTTTTCCCCTGCCTGCTCCTTGTCTTCCTTTTCTCAGCACACAGAATAGTTCATCAGAGTGCATCCTGGGAGGTATTGATGCCAACACTTCAGTTAACAGCAAAACCTCAGCAGTTTTGGCAAGTACTTGTACGTGCGGACAAGCAGACCATGTCAGGAAGAGCTTAAGTCCCTAACTCAGCGAGGCATAGTGGGGAATGCTTAGCACCTCCCTGCACAGAAGCTGAGCAATCAGGCTCAGGGTTTTGTGTACGACTTGGATATCTGCTTTAAGAACCCTGAGTGGCTACAGACAACTCAGTCCATCTCCCTTGTGCCTTAACTCCCCATCTGTAGGTCAGAGACACAGATCTCTTCTCCCGTACTAGACTGATAGGGCAGCATACTGGCGGCTGGACAGTACTTATACAATAAAGGGGCCATGTCAGTGCTAAGGAGAGACAGATTCACAAAACCCTTGGAGAAGGGAAAGAAAGTACCTAAAAAGATTAAAGAGCACAAAGTTTGACTGGAAGCCAAAGGGCACCACACTCTTAAATCATTCTAGCACTTCAGAAAACCATTCCTTGATTCAAAGGTTAAAGCACCGCTTGTCTCGCATCTTAAAGAATAAAGACTATCAAAGAACAGTGGACCTGATACAATCTAGCACTGCCTACACATCTGCTGAATACACACTTTTTGTGCAAGCATGACAACAATTAGGTGAACAAGTAAATGCAGTCAGTGCAAAAGGATGATGAGGTCACAATAGAAAAATATTTAAGAATTCTACCTATCCTTCTTTTTCTCAGCATAATGCTAAGAAATTACTGTAAAATGTTAAAAATACTGAGCTCCAAGATATTCAGTCAATAAACATGACCAAAGATCAGAATTTCATCTTGTGAAATAAATAAAAACTATTACCCTGTTTATATTTGGCAGCTCAGGCCTATAACTCCGTGATGTTCAATTAACCAACAGCTTTGAACGGGCATTAGCACCTTAAATAATCCAGGGCATTGCACACAGAACACTACTATCAATTTTCTTACTATGGTGCAAGGTTTCAAAAGAAATAAAATGAAAAAAAAACACATAAAGTTGATTTTCTAGGCAGCAATTTCTTGGTCAAAGACAACAGCACAAAAATGTCTCCACGCAGATCCTACCCATGACATCAGAAAAAAGAATCCAAGATATCTCACCTGTTTTTAGCAAGCCAAAGGGACTGGGTAACAAGCTGCACACTGCCTTTGAATTCTCTAACCAGTGAGAGCTATGGCAGTGATTCTGGAGTAACACTGCAATCCCTGCTCTTTAGAGTGTGGTCTAGGCTCACTGTTGTTCGCAGGAGACAGAAGGTTTCTGCAGCTCTTTTAAGTTTTTGGATGTTTGGGGGTTGAGTTTTTTCATTCAACTGAAGTTATGTGCAAAACACAGTCTTTTTAGCTCAAACCAGAGACTCTTACTAAGAGTAAGTTCTGCTGTCAGCCATGGGGACAGTCATGAACAGTCACAGCTCCTCAGGAGCCCTTGCCAACACTGAAACACCCAAGATTTCTGTTTAAATGTACCCACGGAGAACATGAGTGCTTACACAGCCTTCAGGAGAAAGAAGAGCCAGGACAGAACTAAGCTAGACTACATTATGAAGATTGGACACACCAAGAGTGGCTCTTCCCTGTGGCATTTCAAGCTGCAGATGGAGGTAGGGACGGTATAAACACGGCGCTAATATTTCCCTTCCACAGCTTTCGTGTGACCTTTGGTGGATCTCAGCAGACATCTCTCCCATCTGTGCTAGTTTCAATGTACCTCTTCTGTCTTCAAGACAGCCAGGCAGGGACAAAAGCAGAAGTCAAAACATCTGTCAGCCTGTACTACCTACAGAAAAGAGCGGCTTTTTGCTTGAGAGACCACAACACCACGAAAGCATTGGCAGGAGGCCTAGATCTGCCAGGCTCTGTATCTGGCTGTGTGAGAGGGACACATCTGACAAGGGCAAACATTTCCAGGACATAAGCTACAAGCACACAAATGGGCTTAGGGAAAAAAAAAAAAACAGTCACCCAGGAATTGCACTGAGCAATAGGGGGACAAATCTGAAAGGGAAAGATGAAGCTGCGGCGAGATGAGAGGGAGCAGGAGGGCTGGAGCTATGCAGAGCAAGACTGGCAGCATATCTGGGATTTAAAATTAGCCTTTTGCTGATCTAACCAGCCTTGACTGCATTTCAGCTCTCACACAAACACCCTGATGCTCTTGGCCAAGGACAACCCCTGCTGAGGGCATGTAAATCAGACAGCAGCACTGCCCCCCCATTCGCCTGTCATCCCACAGCCATCAGTCTCCTCACAGGGCCCAGCACACATCATCTCTGGCTGGAGGACATTCCCAAAAGCAAGAGTGACCAGGGATGAAGCTGGGGAGGAGAGGAGAGCTGGCCAAGTGTCTGCCTCATTCATGCTCCTTTCTCCAGGGTACACTCTCACTCCTGAACAGCAGGAAAATCCCCTACATGTCCTTTCCCTTCCTCTGCCAGCCAAGATCACAAATCAACCTTGTCTGAGTGGCACAAGCAGCGACCCAGGCTGCAGTGCATCCATCTGAGTCCATGTCAGCTCTCGCACAGCTGGGGAACAATAAAAAGAATAAAAATATTGTTCTGCATATGCAAGGAATAAAACACCGAGACAGCGACTTTCAGGCAGCAATGCATCCCCTTCCCTCCCCTCTCCCCTAGCCCTGTTCCTGTTGTACTTTCATGTGCCTATCACTGCAAACAAAAGATATATGCCAAGCTAATGAAAAGTCTGAGCTGTTGTATGTGGGTGTATAAATGAGCCAGCACGGCCCCTGTGTGCATGGAGTAAGTGCAGGAAACACATTCCCAGACCTGTCAAGAGCCATTTGTTTTAGAAGAAATAAAAGACAGCTGACTTATTTTCCCCTTCAAGCAAGAAATAAATATAAAATAAATAAATAAATAAATAAAAGATAGACAGAAAGGAAAATGTATTAATAACTAAAAGGTAAGAAGAAATGTCTGACAGGTACCCTCCCATCCTATTATTTTTAGTGTGATGGATGTGCTGGGAGACCCCGCCTGCTTGTACAACCTGGTGCTGTACAACAGAGGGCTCAGTGCAGTCCCCTCCTGGCAGTAAGACAGGAATAAACAAGAGAGAAAAGAAACATTCAGGGGAATAGAGAGATCCAGCCAAGGTGGCACAACAGATCTGCAGCAGTCACAAATCCTAGCCACAGGAAACCCAGATTTCTTACATATATCTCAATGCTGCAGCTATCAGATGCTCTGCTTCCCTGCAGTATCTTCATAGCACCCTGATCTCCTCCCCACAAAGGCAGCTGTGAGCATTCTCTGATCCCACTGGAAAGCACTGTAATTTTCCAGTGCATTCTCTGTCATTTCAAGGCGTAAAAAATCTTATCATCACCCCTAAGTCCAACGCTCCTGTTCTGCACTCTCTGCACGTGGTAAGAGGACACACATCAGGGCTAAGGAATGAGCTGTCACCACACCAGCTACGCTTTGGCTTAAATAGGAATGATTCCTGACTTCCAGCTCCAAGGGCTCAGGTCAGCATCTGCTCCACCACAAAGCAGTGGCACCCAGGATGATGAACGTTTGATACACACCGATGAAAGCAAGTCAAAGATACTAATAAAGTCCCACATTGTGGCTCCTCATTCTTCTTTAGAGGGTAGGTTGAATGCAGACAACTGCAGCCTCTAGCTAATACACAGATATTCATAGATAAACAAATAGCACAAGCAACACAGACCTGTTCCTTTTCATCCAGAGTTCCCAGGTTCATTCCCCAGGGATGCTGCTACTCAATAGTTGTGTCCTTTTTTAGGAAGAAACAGAACTTAAAAACATCACATCTGACCATATTTCATGAAGATAAACTACTTAGCAGGGCTGTGCAAAGAAGTAGTCAATTGGGAGGTAATTTCTGTTCTGAATTAATTTCATAAGGGCAAAGGATTCTTTTTCAGTGCCTTGAAATATTAGGCTGGAATTCTTGTTGGCTCTCTAAGAGATCACAGTAGATCCCAGTACTTGTCAGACTCAGGCTTAAAGCAAGCAAGAGCTAGGGTAGCCCACCACAAAACCATAAAATCGGACAGTCCTGATCTGGAAAAGTGCCTGCTCCCCATATCCTGGGTTAGTAAGGCAGTCCTGAACTTGCAGTACTTACTAAAGTCACCTGCAATTACATCCCAATATATCAGGGAGGGTCAGGCATTCAGTCTCAGTAATGGTCCATGCATAAACACAGATCTGTGTATGGCCATTTGAAGCCTCTGATCTCTAACCCCAATGACCACTAGATCCTCCTGCTCCCTTGTAAGTCATCACTGATGCTGGCAGGTGTTTTCTGAGATTTAACCAAAAAGACAGGATTAACTGGAACAGTAAACTGTATGTCCACCACTTGTGAAAAGCCAAGAAAATAAATCCCGTTGCAGGAAATCCCCTCAGATTTTTTTCCAACACTCTGACTGGGCTGGGGAGCCACTCAGCAGCTTTCTGTTGCCCACTGGGGTTTTCAACATGTTGCAAGGGACTGGTTTATAAAAGCCTCCATGCTTAACTTAAATGAGGAAAACACCATAAGGATCTTGGGAGTGGGCAGACATACTGTCTCAGATAAAAGTTTTTACCTTATACCTTTGGATACCTCAACAACTTCAAAACCTTTATCAGCCTATGCCCACAAAGTCAAGGAGTACCACTTTGTCATCTCGTTCCTGGCAACCTGAGGCATTGAGAGGCCATTTGAATTATTCAACGCCAGACTGAAAAACCTGAGACAACGTAAAAATATCAGAATGGTGCTCTTGCCTCACCAGCACTGTAACTGTTCTCCTGAGGCTGCTTTGTCATAGAGTCATTAAGGTTGGAAAAGGCCCCAAAGATCACTGAGTCCTAACCTACCATCACCTCTAAACCGGATCCCCAAGAGCCACATCTGCACATTTTTTTAACACTTCTACTGAGAACACATTTTTGAACACTGTCTATTAAGTAACTTCCAAAAAGGGACTCCCTAGTGGTAACACTGCTGTAAGTAAGAAAGAGGATTTATTTCAAGTGCAGCAGAAGCACAGGACTTCCATTCAAGTAATAAATTTCTAATTATAGGGTGATGCTGTGCATTCTCCAACAGGAAGTTCTCAAAGGAAGTTTCTTCAGGGTTCCCACTGCTACCCAAGAGCCTAACTCTGATACACCAGTAGGAGCAAACAACAAAGGTTTCAGTTCCCCCTCAGCCCCACACACGTACTCACCCAGCCTCCCTCTCTCTCTCACACAGACACATTTACTTACTTTTCATTCAAATAATAATGATAATGAAAAGAAAAATAGCTAGAGTTTCCCAACAATCTTCACAGAGGACAGAGTTATGCAACCCTTCCCAGGTCATGATAAAACACTGTCTGAAACCAGGTAATACCTGGTTTTCCCTGTATAACACAAAATACTATGATTCTGTCTTTGCTTTACATCTGCTACGCATTGGTGATGTAGGGGGGAAAAGGGAAAGAATGAGGAATAAGATGGTTTTTATTTATATCAGCTGACAAGGATTCATTTCTGGAACACTTCCAGGGTAAAATTTTAGTTACAGGAAAAAAGAACACAACAAAGCTACACAGTTCTCACCCACACCTTACTCTTTCCCTCCTTTTTCATTGTGCTGATTGCAGACTAAGGGAGATTACTGTTCATATTTTATTAGAGCAGTACTCAGAGGACTTGGACAAGATCACAGCACCATCCCACAGCACAAGGAAGAGCACAACATTAGTACATACACGGGACAGGGGGCAAGACAAATGCAAGGTTCTGTGTTCCTGAGTAACCCTCCTATCCTCAGACCTATCTTACCTCACCAAACCCCTTCTTTCTTTTACTACATAATTCATGTACTTCCTTTAAGGCAGGACTTATGTGTTTGGGTTTGGTTTTTTTAACCAGGCTATCGTGCACACGCTTTCCTACTATTTTCTTCTCTGAGGCCAAACTTGTCCTCTTCTGCCACCATTCTCCAATATTTCTTAACGTGCCCTTCTCACCCCCTCCCCAGTCGTTTCCTCATCTCCTAACTCTTCTGCTCTACTTTGATCCTGTGCTGCTCTATGCACTTCAAATGACCTCAGAAAGCTTGCCAATACTCCGCCCTCTTGAGGATGTTTCTTTTGTGTAAGACTCTTCTTTCAAGAGTCTGATTTGCAGAACAGCTGAACTGCCACCGCTCCAGCAGGTTTCCAGGGGAGCTGGTAGGTGCACAATGCTTCAGGAAAAAACAATTTCATTTGTTCAACTACATAAGCAAAGGCATAGCCCAGATTAATAGCTTCAGAGTGGTTAATTTCTGTCTGTATGCTCCATTCAGTTCCTACCTTTGTCACCATCTCACTGATTCTGGGTAAGCACCTGAACTTTTCTTCCCTGAGTTTCATCTGTAAAACCAAGGTGACTGCACCTCTGTCACAGAACTGCTGCAGATTTAACCCGTCTGAGTTCACACTGCTCTTTAAGTTCTTCAGAGCAAGGGTGCAGGAAATTACACAGTGCTACAGTTACAGGAGATATGCTTTTGCATGACCACGAGCTGAAGAGCAATCAATCATCGAGGGAAATGGTGCTATCCTGACACTCCTGTCCCTCAACATTTTCCACTTGCAATACAGTCCTGTTCACATTTCGTTTCTGCTTTCCCTCTCTTGCTGTTGGAAGCAAGCATCTAGGTACAGCCTTTCTGATTAGAGCAAAGAAAGTCCTCACTTCACAGTGACCTACTATCCCAGACAGCCTTTCCCAGCAATCCAATCATCCAAGCAAACACTGGAAAGCACTGCTTGTGCCACTACTATCAGGAAAATAAGCAACAGTCTCCAACAGCCACAGGGAAAACAGCCACACAAACAAATTAAATTACAGTTTCCACTGTACACATTAAAAAGAAGAACATTCCTGAAAATCCTTACGCCTAAGCCAAATTTTATGCCTGCGGGAAGATTCTGCAAGGCAATGAGACTACCCAGAAATTTAAAGTTCCTGTTACGTAGAATTCCATAACCTGCATTCCAGCTTTGCTATTGCAGTGACTCCTACAAGGCTCTCTCTCACACACACACACACAAACCAGGCCTGCCTGCTGGTCTCCACACCTCGCCCTCTGCAAACTCAAAAGCAGCTTCCATTAACATGCAGTAGAAGTCCATATGCATGTCCCAAACATATTTCCTTGGGAAAGAGTACTTGAAAGACGAATACTTAAAAAAAAAACACCTGAGCCACATAACATCTTAAATGTGTGTCAGCATTCTGGTTGCTGGATTTAAACAAAGAACATATTGCAAGCTTCTTCATATCTATCTGCCTTCTTTGGATAAACTTTACCTGAGCTAGTTTCTGTGCCTTTCTCCTTTCCTGCTGTTTGTAACAGCAGATGATGATGAGCTGAACCCTCTTTCTGATGCAGATAAGGCTTCATTTCTGTGTCAGTTAAGGTCACTTGCATCTGCTCAGTCTTGTATCTCAAGGGCTTCAATTAATCATTGCCAGCTCAGCCAGAGACTGGGATCATCCGTTTGCAATGGCTCTGAGTCTCGTTCAGAATCTCAATGCAGGCAAACACTTGCCAAGCTTTCCCCTGGTGCACACGCAGGAAGGACTAGAGAGATATCCAGGCTCAGGCACACTTGTGGTCACTGCCCATGCACCTCCAGCAAGGCCAATGTTCTTCCTCCCCATCTTCACTGAGAAGAAAACTCCTTTCTGTTGTGTATTAAACTTCACTATACAGGAAGAAGGCTGGATATTGTAGGGCTGATTATACTGCTTTGTAAAAGCAAAATGCTCTGTTGTACCATATGCTGAGAGCACATGATGAATCTTGTGCTCCATGATTTGCCAGATTTTATGGTGAGATAGACACCAGCTATAGGGTCTTCTGCAGGCTGAGTCAGAAACAGTGAGCTTCAGCATGGAAATTCTGGTGCCTGAAACATACACATTTGGGCATGCAAATCCCTCCCTTTGATTTTTTTTATAGAAGTGGCATAGATCCATTCCTCTCTTTGGGGTAAATTCTTAAAGCCTCAGCCAGCCAACACAGAGAAACACTGTTTAGAGCCCTCAGATTACAATCTGTGGTCAATCTCAGCGGATTAACACCACTCCCTTGAACCAGGTCGCACTAATCAGCTCCCAGTGCTCAAGATTTCAAAGCCTGTCCAGCTGTTGTAAGGCACTGTCCAGACACACAAAGCAGCAGGAGTCAATTCCACAAATATCAACTCTCACTACTGAAGAATTAATATTAATTTAGTTAACTTAGTGTGGTTAAAAGGGACCGAAAAAGGGGAGAGGAAGAAAAACTGTGGAGAAATTAAGAGCATGGCAAACCTGACATTTCTTTCCTTGGTTGCCTTTTTAGCATGAGAATGAGCTTTACGAGCAACACGAGCAAATTATATGGTTGGATAAACTGTGTTTCTTCACTGGGGCCTCCTGGAAATTAGTTGCCAGATCCTGACCTCAATTCCCAGCCTATCAGAACAGGGCCTTATTTTGGATTTTTTTTCTGCTGCACAGGCTCCTAAGCATTTGTGCACATTGAAACCATAAGAGAGCACAAAGTAATGCTATCCAGGAAGAAATATAGGGAAGCATGACATTTTGGGTTCCTACTAAAGTCTGTCATCATACCAGGAGCAAGCACGGAAACTGCCTCTAAGCAGCAACTTCGCAAACACGATGCAGTACCATCCCCTCATCAATTGTCCCACGGAGAGAAAAACTACGCTTTAAAAAGAGGCAGGATGATAAGTTTTTTTTCATTTGAATTAAAACCTAATGCTGAGCTGTACCTGTCCGTCTGTGAGGTACAGTAATCTTTGAAAAGCAAAGCCATAATCTGACACATCTGCAGTGACTTTCTGAAAGCAAAAAGAGAAGAAAAGGTATTTGAAGAATGCTTTGTCCTCTGTCAGCATGAAAGGCTACCGCTGAAAGTCACTTGGTAAAAACTAGTTGGTGCTGATTCAATTCTCAGCTGTGCAGCAAACCTGGAGCGAGACTGAGAACTTCACACTCCCCTGACAGTGCTGGCCCACATCATTATGGTGTCCTGCTGCTCTGCAACACACCTCACTTCTCCTGATGATTTTTTTTCCCCCCCTCAAGAAGTGGTCTTAGCAAGGGGAAAAAACCCAAAAGGACCACTACGAAAGTGGTCAAGAAAGGATCCTGAATTCTCTACATCCTTGGCACTGAAGCACTGCCAACACAATGGTTACTAAATCAGGCTTTAGTTCAGGTGTTTAGTTCACTGCTTTTTGAAAATACTGGCTCAAAACCCTTCAACCTCTTCTCTCACCCCACAGCGATGCCTGCCCTCAGTCAGGCCCAAGACTCTCAGGGGGTGTCGGGTCAGCTCTTCACAAAGCAAGGTAATGAACAGGACCAGGGAACTGAGGCAGCTTTAAAAAGAAAAAAAACTACCTTCCCATTAGCTCCCCCTTCCCAAAACATGTTTTTTCGTGTTTTGTCTCTGAAAAGGTGAGTCGGGTTGGTGCCCTAAGAAGGGAGGCAGAATGTGCAATTGCACAGAACAGTGGATGGAGATGCTGCCTTACAGGTGCAAGGTAGCCCAGCAGTAGCTAAAACAGGTATTGCTGTCAAAAAAACTGTATCACAGAACTACAGCCTTAATAAAGTAGTGTTTTACACTCATTTTGTAAAGGGTTTGATGACTAAACAAGTGGCAAGACCAGGTACAAAGACTACTTGTCCTCCTTTGTCATGATGATTGATGATAATGTTGAAGTTAATGGTACTTTATGCACCCATCAAAATATTATCCCCCCCAGAGGGGGTGAAATGTGGCAAAGATAAATGAGGAGATGATGTCTAGCACTGTATATTTGCTCCTCAAGTCTCCTGATTTATACTGCACAGGAGGGATGCCTTGCACTGAGCTGATGTGTGGCAGAGTCATGCATCTGCTCAGTTATTTCAAATAGTTCAAAGACAGCTGCCTGCTTCATCAAAGGCACCCACGTGTGCACGAACAGTGCAAAAGGCCACAAATATATAAACCAAAAATGCATGAAACAATATCTGTTAAGGGTACCGCATCCATTTTTGTAACATTATTTTGTGCACACAGGAGTCTGGGGAAAGCATGATTATTACGATTTAAAATTACTGGTCATGTTTTTCACGAGTGATTAGCAATTAGAAACTCAAGAGTTTTTACAGAATCATAAAGGAGCCACTCATGTTGAATTCCAGAAATCTTTCTCAAGTAATATTAGCATTAAATGAGATTGAAATGGGAGAAAGAGATTAAGTATATGCAGAACTCTCCACTGTAGTAAAGCACTGATTAGCCTGGCTCTTCCCAACATTAACCTTCTTCACCTTCCCATCCCAGCAACTTTGAGGAGCTACATGAACTCAGGCAGTCAGCCTACTCCATTAATTATCTCTCTCACTATAAAGAGAGGCACACTTGCAACAGCTATCTATACACTGATAGTATCTCCTACACCAAGGAGTTAACATTAGTGTTAACTGGTGTCAACTGCAAAAGCAGCAACTTAGCCACATATGTAGATGTACAACAACCCCAGTCAAAACTGCCAGGGAAAGTCAATAAATCCTTGTGTTCAGTAGTTTCTGCATCTTATATAACTGCAGGTTAACTTTTTTTGAACTGTATAATAACCACGAGAAGGAAAATTAAAAAAAGAGAATGAAATCCATAAGAGGTACGTAAAGACAATTAAAATTGCAGTCTCTGTGAACTACTCAAATACATCCAGTTCTCATCTCAGCAGCCAGGAGGGCCCATTTATATTCCATTACATCTTTATGGCATGCTTTTGCCTTGTGCAGGACTTTTGAGCTGTGACTACCTGAATGGGGAAGATTTACATTTAAAGAAGAAAGTGATAGTAAATGTGTCCTTTAAGTAGTTTACAAACATTACTGCAAAAGGTAATGCAATTCAGAAACAGCCTCTTTTCAGTTAGTACAAAAGGTAGAAGCCAGGAGAGTCCACTCTGCTGAACTAAAGCTCTGACATAAGAAGCAGGGGAGCATCCTTCCATAAATTACAGTGTGTAAAACATGAGCTCCAGCTTTCTACAAGTTCACTCAGTGATGTCCTTACTGGAGTTTCCAGGGACACATCAAACAAGTCAAGCGCAATGTGTGCTCTAGTGTGTGCAAAATTAGATTTCACAAAATAAAACGTATGAATAAGATTTGTGTTGATTTGGAGTGCCCAAGAGACTTTTTAACTATTTCAGCCATGTGCTATGCCCCAAAGCTGAGATTATCAGCTCTTTTCGGGCACCTCAGAGTTGGCCTTTCAGAACTCCAAGCTCACATTCATATTTTCCATATGCAATACATACAGGGCACTTGTTGAAAAGAGACAAGACTGATCCTCAATTAGCAATTATCTCATTAACAGCGGCAATAACCAAAATCACTCCCGAGGAAGTAAATGCTCAGTTTAAGAGGATATATAGTCATCCCATAAAATCTGGACACAGAAGGAGCAGGTGTATACAAGAGCCACATGTAAAATCTGTCATACAAGTCCTAAACCTTCAAAATTATTGCAAATTCAGCATTAAAAACAGTACTTGCTCTCCTTAACTTCAGTTGTACTGATGATGATAAAACCATGCATCATGACAAGAAACCATCCCTTAAATGTCCCATTTCATGCCAGAGGGGCAGCACATGTTTTCCCTCTCTAATCCAAGGCGACAGCAGGCTAATAAATACTGGATATCAAGACAAAGAATACCAGAAGGCATCACAGGACATACATGGAGTACAGTAATACATGGGGAGGGTCCAGATGTGTTGGTCTCGTGTATGACAAAGCTCTGGCTGCTGCAGCAGATCACGTTGAGAACTTGTCACAGCTGAAAGGTATTGGCCCTGTGGCCAAACTTGCTGTCCCCCAGTGCCAGTCCCCATCTTTTGTTTGCTGTTTAGTAAAGGTGTTTCGGTGCTACCCATTCCCAATGAGAGACAAGGTGAGTTCATCAGTTCTGCTGCTGAACCCCACCAGCAGAGCATTAGTGTTTGGAGGACTGTGAAGTCTCAACATGTGTTAACGTGTTTTATGCCTCTTAGGAATAAATATCTGTGATGAGTAAGACTCAAGAAACTGCAGTCAACTCAGAAGGAATTTGGTGTGACTGTTACTTGAAAACAAATATTGAAGGCAACTCAAAAATATGTGAAGACATCAACTGAAATGTTACCTATCCTTTGAGATCATTCCATTTTAACAAAAGCATCCCCTTTTCCTTTCAGTGAAGGTGAAGTTTCCTTTCAGTGAAGGTTGTTCTATTTCCTCTTCCCCCCCTCTCCCAAATAAAACACTGGATCATTACCAACTGCAACTACAGCTGGTATCAGTGAAGTTTAAATGCTTTATCCCTGTTAAGCATAGGAGAAGTAAGTAAATATGTGTATTTCCATACCTTACAATTTTTCCTACCTCCTCTTCCATCTCAGGTTATGCAGACACAAGCCCAGATGAGCCAAAAAATACCAAATTATCTCAGATTTAGAAAAAGTCAGGTTACATATACTATATCTTACCAAGAAACCTGGGTGTGAGAACTTAAATCAAGCCTAGCGTGCAACTGGAGATGAGAATTCATACCTCCTATTCTTCCTATGGTTCAACAACACAGATGTTTCTCCATTTGTAAATCAGTAAAAAAGCAAAAATGCAAAGTTAGGCAACAGATTGTTTGAGGTGGACAGGCTTCTGGGAGAGCTTCTAGCCTCCCTTCCTACTCCTTCCCATCCCAAACCCTTACTCTGCAACCATCAGGTATGACATCCATGTACCAGAACAGAAACCAAGGACATGAAAAGTGATGCTGCCATTCTCCCCAAAGAGGAATGCTTTGCCCCAAAATCTTCCACAATGACAACGCATAACAGAGTGCACACACCAGGCCCCAAGGGATGCCAACCTTCCCACCATTCTTTATCCAACCAGTCCCTCCAGTCCATTCGTATTCTGTGTCCATGAGCTGGCATGCTTCCCATCTGACATTGGAACAGTCTAATTTTCTTATGGTAAGCTGGGGGAAAAAAAATTCCACCTTCCCTGCTTTCTGGTCCATGTTTAAATGTCCAGGGATGCTGTATCAGTGATGAGATTCTATGCCACGTAATGGTAAAACTAGCAGGAACCAGGAAAACAGAGTGGCTTACACCAACAGCCATGCACCAAGTAAAAGTAAGATCATCCCAAAAGTCTGATAGAAACAGGTGACCCATCTTCTACTCTTTTATGTTTATATTTATTGTCAAGGTATATGATCATACAACCACCATTCCCTACATACACACACACACACTTTTAAAATCCACCTGTATGTTTAAAATGCTGCTCATTGTCCATGAGTTTCTTCCCAGAAAAGACTCATCTACTGGGCAGATATGTACAGGTTACACCATCATCACTCACTGCCAGGGACCCTATGTATAATGTCACACTTTATTTTTATATATTGATTAAAGCAAATAAATATATAAATCACAGCTCCCATTCTGTTTTCTGTGATGGACCATAAATTCCTCTGTCATCAATT
The DNA here is from genome assembly GCF_022539395.1 of Myiozetetes cayanensis. NCBI lineage: Eukaryota > Metazoa > Chordata > Aves > Passeriformes > Tyrannidae > Myiozetetes > Myiozetetes cayanensis. The sequence continues at coordinate 44,778,703 of NW_026087853.1, read as the reverse complement.
GATTTATTTGTCATCAGCAACCTTGCTCTGACTTACATTTCCCAGCTAGAATACAGCAGTAACAAATCTTCGCCATACAGGGAATTCACTTGTTTAGATGAGAAGCAATTTGCCACCACCACTAACATAAACCTCATACACCTTTAAACTTAAAAGGACTAGAAGACCTCAGCAATCAAGAGAGAACCACCACTGATTAAAGGCAGATCATGAGTAGGCAGATGAGAAGAGATCCTTACAGTTTCATTAAAAACAGCAAAGCAACATATTATTGAATCAATGTTCATTAGAATGGAATACATTTAATAACCTGTTATACAGCATGCAGAACAAATTTGGAGTGGGGTAAGTGGTGTTATGCACTTCCAATCAAAAGGAAAGCATTCACGAGACGTAGGCTAAGGTGGCTTGCAATAAAGAGATGCAAAATGAAAGGACCGCATTAAAGTGAGATGGGGAAAAGAATACATGAATTAACAGAGACCAAAGCAACTATGAGAAGCAACTAGTGTGAAGGAACAGGATGGGGGAAAGGAACAGTTGAAAAGCACAATAAGCAGTAAAGCATGAAGGTTTGCAAGGAGACACTCATCCTGCAGAGACAGTGAAATGATAAGTAAACCACTATTCATAAGAGAGTTTGGGAGATGCTTTGCTTCTATAGTCTTGATGGCATAACAACTTCTTTGCAGATGTCAAAAGCAACAAAACCAGTAATTCCTCTAGTGTTCAACGTTTGTGCTGAAATATTAAAATACACTTCAGTTCTAACTTTTATTTCATCTCATTCTTTTCTTCCTTCCTTCTTAACCACCTTGGACAAACAACAAATGGCTCAAAAGTGATGAGTTGAGAATGATATTTATCAAAGAGTCATTAAACATTGGTACAGCAAACAATGGTTCCTGAAACAAGGAGCCATAATTATCTTCCCTCTTTAAATAAGTCACAGAAGATAAAGATGAAAGGCCTACTACATTTTCAGGAAATTTATTACTACTTACTTAGCAGCACAATTTCAGGCGTTGAAAATGGCTAGAGTCAGGAAGTTTTAAAGTCTGTGCTCTCAAAAGGAGAGCCACTTAAAACTGCATTTTGCACACTTAGGACTAAAATAAAAGTACACTCCATGGGCTATTGATTTATTCCAGCCAGTCGCAACTTTAGAGAACACATCCCATTATAAAATGTTCGTGGATGTTCTCCTAGTTCGTGGTTCATTTACACATGATTATAGCACTGTTATTTCATACACCAGTGCTTTGTAATAAACAAAAGCATTGCCCTGGAGGGGCTTCAGTTCAACTGACATTTCTTTCAGGCACATTCTGTTTGAAGATGGTGAGAAACTGCAGGAACTCCCTCAAGGACAACGGTCTTACAAGGGCACCCCATCAATTTACTGGAAGCCCACACATCAATTTGTCCATGTGAGGCCAAATGACAAGTTCTTCTCCCAGTATGTGGACTGGCAAGGCTAATGTGTCTCATAATTTATCTATCTCTTTGAAAGCTAAAATTCAATGACTGACTTCAATAGCACAAATGGCTGAAAGTGAAACACCTCATTTGACAGATATCACATCACCAGCTCACATTTGATCTGAGCCCCTGAACTGACTAGGATTATGATTAGCAAGTTCTTGAGATCATTTATTCAAAATAAATTTAAGCCATTTCACTAATACCCACACAATGCAGGAGATTAGGGAGTGCTAATGTTTTTTGGGCTGGGACAGATCGCCACTGAGAGCTACTGCACAGATGCAGTGTGCAATTCCTGTTCCACTGTGTAGGGGTGCCAGGAGTAGGGCTGGCACATGTCATCTGTCCTTAGAATAGCAGGGAGATAAGGCCCAGAGAGACACCTCAGTGTTATAAATTATGGTGGGAATGTACCATGTGTCCCCAAGAAAGTGACACTCCAGCTGATATGCTTTGTGATCTAGGGCAAGATGTCTCCCTGTAAAATTAGAGCAAAAGATTTGATCACCTTCTGTAAAGTGGTTTCAGAGTCTTAGACAACAGGCATTACCATAAATAGGAAGGATTTGTTCTACAACTAACAACATATTCGCTGTCCTATAAAAGCACTTCACGCCACTAAAAGCCTAAAGAGTGCACTGGGACAAAAATTTTTACACCACTGTAGGGTTTTAAAGTTTTATCTTCTTTAATTTTCAGTGAAATACCCATTCTCTATTTAATTTTAGTTGTGGTCCAAGTATTATTTCTGAGATGGAAAACATTTGAAAGTCAAGTGGCTCCTACTCACACCAGTGGGGCTGAGGGAGCTAAGGTTGTTTAGCCTGAAGAACAGGAGGCTCAGGAGAGACCTCACTGCTCCCTAAAACTACCTGAAAGGAGGTTTTAGCCAGGTGGGGGTTGATCCCTTCTCCCAGGCAGCTGAAAAGAGGAGAGGAGGACATAGCTTTAGCTGTGCCACAGGAGGCTCAGATTGGACATAAAAATGAATTTCTTCACAGAAAGGGTGGTCAAGCACTGGAATGGACTACCCAGGGAGGTGGTCGAGTCACCATCCCTGGAGGTATTCAACAAACAACTGGACGTGGCACTTAGTGCTGTGGTTTAGTTGACAAAGTGGTGATCGGTCAAATATTGGACTCGACGATCTTGGAGGTCTTTTCCAACCCTAATGATTCTATGATTCTACTAACATAAGTCATGCAAAAAAATAAGGCCAACGAAATTACAAATTCCAAATGACCATTTGTAAATCACAGTTCAAAATAGAATACAGGACACCCTCACAGGTCTCCATAGACCTCTGTATGGGAGCTACAGCAAATACCCCTGGATTTTATGGAACAACGCAAACAGTAGCTTGCAATACAAATCTCAGCCAGCAAAACCCTCAAATTCCTAATTTTATTTCATGATCCAACATCCATAGCCAACCCCAGCAGAAAAGATTTCAGACCAAAGTGTAAAAACCTGTTGCAAACGAAATAACAAAAACTACCTCCAAATTATGTAAGGTTCTTGTTCTTCAAGATTCTTTGAGAGCTTTCCCAAGTAACTCATGTGGCCACCGGTTTGAAGGGCAGGGTTGGTTTTTCTAACAATTCACCTGCCTCAAAGGCCTCTCTCTCTCTCAATGCAGTTTAATAAGAGTGGATACATGCAGGCCAATTCCATGATTGCTGTTAAGGAAACTTCCCTGTCTGACCACGCAGGAGCCACTGTCAGTCACACTCCCACCACCCCAGACTTTCACTGCTGGGACTGGAGCCCCTTCACAGCATGTGACTCCAGTGACCTGATGGGTGCCCCACTTGACTCTCTGCACACCCCACACTCACAGTCAGACAAGGTTTCCTTACCAGCTCGACCCTGAGTTTCCCACAGCAGAGTCCCAGACACCTGTTCCTTTAAGTCATTCAATCGTAGTGCAGTGACACACAAACAGCTCGAGCTGGTGCCGCTGGGGAGGAACCTCCAACAGAAGAACCCCTGGGATTTTGTACCCTTAAGAATCTGTGTGCCCAGACCGATGTCGCTCCTCACATGCTCTTCACACCCCTTACATGTGCCTCTTCACATTGTTTATTTGGTTTTACAGCATCTCTAGACAATACCACAGGTCCCTGTGCCCTTTGTTGTGCAGAGTCAGCACCAGGTCATGGCCCCCTCTGCCTGGGGCTCCCAACATTTTCCTCCCACCCAGGGCACAACCTGCAGCTCACACTGCAGCTGCACACCCAGTTACCAGCACTGGGTGTATTCCTCAGCATTCACAATGGCTGTGCCTTTTACGTATAACATACAGATGTATCGTATACCTTAACTAACAATCACTTGTTTTTGAAGAGCAGGAACAAGTTGAAACTTTCATAGAAATGCCTTCTCCCTATGCATCTAATTTTCTCATGAGTCCACATCTCCACTCCCACTCTACTATAGTTGAATTCAAGTAGTTTAAACACAGCTTCCAGTGATGCCACAGCGTGTGCTAAGTGTTACACTGAGCAGCCCGAAGCAAAGATGTAAAGAGGAGGAGAAGGAGGAGATGCCACTAGAAGTGAGCCAGGAATCAGATGCCAGCCAGAGAAACAAACTGACTTCTGCTGAAGAGGGTTGGGTTTTTTTAATTAAAAGATTAAAAAAGCAGATTGTCTGGCTGAAAAATGAACAGGTGGTGACTCTACTTAAATTCTGGTTTGAAGCACAGCCCAGGTTGAAGAACGAATAGAAACGATTGCTGAACTGTAAAAACACAGCATCATCATTGCCATCAGTTATACCCACCAGAGTAACAGCTCACTGTGAGCGAGCATACAGTCACCTTATGGTCACACCAAGGCACTGTGATACAAGGAAGTCTGTTGCAGTGGACAGATTTCTACAAAGAAAAGCAGGGACAATGACAAGTTATGGCCTGATGCTAAATGTCACCAAACTGGTGTCTATGAATTCACATGGGCCTTAAAGAATATCTCTTTCCAAAACTCTGTATGCAGTAAGGGCCTGTGATTTCCTTCAAACAGGACAATGCTATGGATCTACACTCAGAGTAGCAGTGGGGTATGTGTATGTCAAAGTAATAATCCAAAACTTCAAGAGTGAGATTTAAGTGTCCTGCCAAAATCCTCCATTTAGAAACTAACACTCCATGCAAACTGGACTGGCTAGAGGAGATTTTTGTCTTAAAACATCAGCCTGATCAGCTGATGTTTTAAGCTGAAATAAGATGCCCAATACTGTAGTCAATGCCCACATTATTCAGGTTCTCAAGAGACAGGTATACAGGTTGGCAATGCTACGCATGACAGACCAGCAGGCACTGAGCCTTTCTAACCACCAAGGGTCACTGTTGATTCACTCAGATGAGGAAACACTGGGGAAAGTACTTTAGATTATAATAACAAGAAACTGATTAGGTCTGAGAAGGCCTTCTAATCCCTAAGATGCTTGTCATGGCTTGATGATGCTCTTCTAGAATACTTCTCATGGTGACAGCAGTCCTGACTGCAGTGCACAGCCACTAAGACAGGATGCCAGTTGGCTGCAGATGCCCTTCAACTACAAATTCCTCCTCAATCATTTACATCTCGCTCCAGAACAAAGTGTGCTAGCAAGATCCTTAACAAGCCCATGAACACTAACAGTAGCTTGGATAACTGATCTGCCATCCCCAAAGCCTATATTAGCCATTAGCAAATTACAACTTGGAATTTCTAAACCATCTTCCTTAGCGTAGGCTAACAAGGAGTCACAGGACCCTCTTCCCTGCTGCCACAGATAAGAGCAATTCCCTATTTTTTTTCCTTGGGAACAGCCTTTTTGTTGGTTTCTGACTTTTTTGCTTCTTTTAGGATAGTTCTCAAAGTTCTCTGTCCACTGGGCTAATATCAACTGATTTTCACTACTCAACTTTACATTATTTTCCTTCTTGGTCAAAGAATTGCTATCATGTCATCATCTTACTTTAAAAAGGAGGAAAAGGTGATTTTGAGCACCAATTTTCTCTGTCTCAGGCTCTCTGTCTTCAAGTGGCAGAGGGAAAGAACTTCAGTGTTAACAAGACAATGTGCTAATGCACACTGCAGAGTGCTGTATTACCTCGGAGAGTGGCAGCACACCTTACACACATGTGGCATTTCAGGGTTTTTTTTCGTTTTAAGGAACAGTGTGCAGCCAGAAACCACCCCAACGTGACTAATTGCCACACTCCTGAATAAGCCAGCTGCTGTATTGCAGCTTCACACCTGCAGTTGTGTGCTGAGGTCTGCACAAGCCCTGAAAATGTTCAATCTGCTTTGGGATGACACCCACACAGTGAGGTGCAGTGAGCCTGCACCAGGATGAGGAACTGGACGGAATGTTCTGCAACAGCAGCTCCAGGCTGAGCCATAAATGGATACTGCAAAGGTAAGAGAAGCACATGGGAGTACTCCAACCTCTCCCTGCCACCACCAAGGCAGAGAAAGCAGCACATGAACCAGGGAAAGAAGTCAAACACCACCCATAGAGAGTGACAAGGAGGTGAATGAAGGCACAAGTATTTTTAGAAGCTTGTATAGGGCAGCAAGGATTGTGGCAAAAGTAAACTACAACTGAAGAAAAAAGGGCAGAAAGGGAAATTTCAACTGGCTGGGCAAAGGCAAAGAAACTGATAAGAAAACACTGTATTTGATGGGGTCAGGCAAGAAACTATAGGTTGAAGGTACACAAAAGTTGCTAAGTGTTGCTAAGACACTGGCTGTCTGGCCACACTGTGAAAAGATAGGCTTGCAGCAAAAATAATCTAGAAGAAGAGGTAGAAGAGGTTGCCCTTTGAAAAAGAGGCACATGCATAAATCCCTCACCCCACCTCCTGACCAGAGGTCTCAGTAATTCTCTGCTATCAACAAATTCATGTGCAACCTACTGGCAAGGCGTCCCAAAAAGAGCACTCATATACAAAGATGAAAAAATTACAAAATTTGTATCTTATATTTTTCTTGATGTGAAGTCACTCTCATAGTCCTGTGGTGGAGGAAAAGTGGCTACGCAGCTGCAAGTCAAGACAGGCAGCATCAGACTTTAGGAAATGTGCTGCAGGAATTGGTGTTAGTGCATATGCAGCCACCTGGGATTCTCAGTCAATCAAGGAAAATTGGCTGGATGAATATTCAAAGCCCAATACTCGGAGGACAGTGGGCAGTGAAGCCTCTTTTGTTGTAAATTTTCAGAAGGAATATAAAGGCAGAAAACTATCTTTAACTCTTCAAATTACATTACACATTAATAATTACATTAAGTATTTCCTGCACATTTTAGATATAACTTACATCACTTATTCGCATCTCTGTTGAATTAGGGGACAACTCATTTATGGGTCAGTCACAAACATCCCATTTACCCAGCGTCAGCATGATAGCACTTTCACTTGAGATCATCCCTTACAAAAAGGTGCAGCACGTGCACACTGTGGTGTCAGCACACAGCAAGTCCCTGCCCTCCACACTTCATAGGCTTGTTTAGTGCCAAGATCCTCTCCAGCCAGTAACAAGACCGTCATGAGAGGGAACCAGACCCGTGGGCACAGACCATATTGAAGCTTTGCTGAGAGAAAAAAAGATGAGTCCTGGGGAGCCAGGGCCAAGCAACTGCATGATAAAACAAACACAGAAGTATAGTTTTGAAGATCAATCTCGTACAGACTCACACCAGCAGTGATATTCAATCCTCCCTCTCCAGAAAGAGACAGCTACAACCTCATGTGCAGCAGTGGAGTGAGGGTCAGCACCCCTTCCCTCTGAACCTCTGCTGCAGCGGTGCACACACACCACAGAGCTCCTTGTCTGGGATTCAGAACTGTGTAACAAAACACTGCTTGAAAAGGAGCTCTGGGCCTGACAATTTGCATACAGAAAAGAAACCTTCCTTTAGGAAACAACAAAAAAAATGTGACCAGGAAAAAAAAGCAAAGGCTTGGTTACTTTGTATCCATTTACTAATGGCAGACTATTCTCCCCATGCCAGGAACCTCCCTTCCTTCTATCAGTACAAGTAAGGTAGAGTATTCCTGACCTGCTGACAAGGTTGTAGCTGACCTCAAGCACAATGGACCCAAGTGAAAAAAGGGGAAAACATTACTGTTGTTGTTACAACAAAGACTTGATAGATTGTATTCAGTAGCAAAGCAATACTCTGAAACGTGTACTACTGAGGGACTGTCATCATAAAAGTTTCAGCAGAAAATATTGTCTCTGCAGTAGCAGAGACAGAAGATATTCTGTGTTCAATGTCCAAATAGAATTTAAAAAGATGTATCAACAAGTCAGGCTATATACATACACATAAACACACACACATAAATCTTTCATCAGTTGGGAATGTTTCCAGCCTTTGATGCTCTGCCTTGTATTAACATTGCAGTTTCTCTCTAAGTTACCCTAAAGCTCTAACAGATGGTTGCAGCACTTGTATTAGTGCTCACCTGGAATGTACAGAAGGGAAAGATGGTGAGGGGAAGATGGAAAGCAGCATAGAAAGGTCACAGTTGTTTAGGTATTAAAATAGAAAGCAACTGAGGCCATTTGACTCACAAAAAGCTCTCATTTTAGCTTAAGACTGAATTAATTTCTGTCTTCTTATAGATACACAACTCAACAACTTCACTGTGGATGGTTCACATACACATGAGGACAAAACAGCCAAAGAGATACTGAATGTCTGTGCCAGCCACTCAAAGAAAATGTCCAGCCACATACTGAGCAAAGCTGCATTTGAAAAACACATTGGCTGCCCAGCCCAAGCTGCCATCATCCATCCACTCCCCTACTGTCATGACCAACTGGTCTGCAACCGGTTGCAGCCTGACATAAATTGGTTCTTAAAACACATCTAAAACCAGAAGATCAATGAAGATACAGAGCAGGCAGCTTCTGCCACTGCACCAACATTCATCAGCTGAAGCAAGGAAATGCACACCAATCATTCTGGATAATAGAAGTCACCTTAACGAAACTTTGTCACAGCATCCATGTCACTTGCTGTCAAAATAAACACTTTCAGTCTGAATTCCCTTTAGATAGCTACAGAGACGTCAGCCTCTGACAATATTTGGTTCTGCTAACATTATCTCTTAAGCTTATTTTGGATTTCACAACATATCTACGCTAGAGCTGCAAGTACCTGACAACATTAAGAGATGTTCTGATGGACACTACCGTGGTGCTTCCTGTGGAGGGAAGGGAAGAAGGAAGGAAGGGAAGAAGTCCCAGAAATTACATTTGCTTTGAGGCTCTGCAGCAGCTGGACAATTTTCCCGATAAAAGCCAGCAAAGCGTGCACCTGCTTGGAAGAACGAAAGCTGAAGTCCCCACCTCCCAGTGCAGACTACTTATAAAATTATGCCCCAGTACTTATTTATTTATAGTAATAAACAATGCCGAGACAGAAATGAATGGAAGAGTTCTGCCTAAATTTGAAATCAAAAAAGCATTTTTTAAGGCTGCAGGAGAAAAAAACCAAAACAACCACATACCAGACTTTAGCCATTGCACCCTTTCCTGCTTCTGTGTGATTTTATATAGACAATTTACTGATGTTTACAGGCAGTAGCTCACCAACCTCAATACAGAAAACTGCTGGTTGTCAAGAAAAACAGAGCACAAACAGCATCTCTTTGCTATTGTGTTCCAGCCGTCTGCATCTTGTCTGTCTTTCCTTCTGTAAGATGTTTCTCCAGGGTAAATCAAACTCCAAGCTCCATTCAGCTCATGGACCTTCCACAAGATCATCAGCAAAGGCTTATACATATAACATGAGCCATCTTAACTAGTGGATCACAACAGTACTACTTATATCCTTAACACATCTCCAGATGATTAGGTTAAAGAAATTAGGAAGAACCTCTTAATAAAATCCCTGTGAGAAGCAGACACACTGACCACTCATTCATTCAGGGCCCTATGATGCAGGTACGTGCTCTTTCTACATAAAAAGATCACCAAATCTGTTCATGAAGACCTTGTATCAGCCATGAGGCACCGATAACTACAAGCCAGATGCACCTGAGCAGGAGAAATTGGAGAATAAAATCCGCTGGCTGCTAAGCAGGAGCCCCTGTTTCCCCAGCAAAATGTTTAGTATTACTTAAGGCAGTGCCTATGCACATCAAGGTGGGTAAGTGCCTGTGCTCACTGAGTGCCTGTCAGAAAACTTACTGCTGGCTATCTCCCGGGCCAAAGTCTGATTCAGAGAACTACAAAGCAAAAACGAGCAGTCAATATCCCAGAAGATCTGTGAATGAGAGAGACGATTTTAAGTCCAGATAGACACGGGGGAACCAAGTAAATGTATTACAAGCACCAAGATTTATATTAATGCCTGGAGCTGACAAGGTCTCTTCTTATTTAATTGCCCACTCATGACTAAGCTAAGTGAGTCCACGTGGGACCAGGAGGTAAAGATGAGTGGCTCTGTCTAGCCTCAACACTGAATGCAATACAACACTAATAGAAGAGCAAATCTTCCAAGCACAGATCACTATATTATCAAGCATTTGCTGACAGGTAAAATAATTCAATTTAGAGTAGAAATATACCTTGGAGTGCATAGACAGACTGGTCTGCACACTAATCTGGCAACAATCTTGCTAGGAATTTTGCTACTGAAACGTCTAACGCTCCTACTTACACTTGTTTAAAATGATGCTGTAGAGATTCCTCCCGAGTTTAAAGATACAATCACAATGTTGAATATATTCACTGCCTCCTCCTGTCATCAGAGATCTCATCAGGTAGAAAGACCAAAAGATAGATAGATAGATAGATAGATAGATAGATAGATAGATAGATAGATAATACTACCCTGCCATGTTCTCCCCATTCTCTTCTGTTTTTCATATCCATTTATTGCCTGTGACTTGACTGAAAGTTCTTTGGGGCAAGAACTCCTAGATAATAAGCCTTTGTGTAATGCATTATTGATGTCCATGTGGGATTCTAGGCAAAACTGTGATACAAATCCTAAATGACAGTGGTAAGACAACTACTGGCATAAGCTTACAAGCCAAGCTGAGCCCTTTAGAAAAGTCTGGCCTCAGTGATAAATTCAGGTTTTTAAATAACCCACAGTCCCAGAGCATTTGTGAGTGACTCATCCACGCCAATCAATTTATTCTTACAACACCTAGGCTAGACAGGGAAATGTAAGCTCCTTCACTTAAATGACTTTCGGATACTGAAGGATGCACAAAGATAGGGACTGAATGCAAGATCTACAGCCTTTGATCTTAACCACAGGACTGTATGTTTTCCCATAGGGAACTACAGCCTGAGTCCTGAGCTCAAGTCACTCATCATCCCCATCATGCCCAACTCTCTTCTAGTAATTAAGAAGCGGTATGAATAAGTCACCTCTGGAGAGCAATATCTCTTACATTTATGAAACAAGGTCAGAGAAAGTTGGAATATGCAGTGTTAACCTGTGCAACCCAAAAGAGAACTCATTTAAAATGTGTGTTACTTAAATCCTAAAAGGGTAGGTATGAGCAAAAACAACAGATACACAGTATATGTGTAACAGTGGGAGAGAGGGAGGAAGGGAAAATTCAATCAGAAATACTTATTTTCATCTTTAAACCATATTAACTGTCTTCCTGACACAGCAAAAAAAGATACAAACCTCTTAATTTATCCTCACAGCACAGTATTAAATAGGGAAGTTTTAGCTCCGCTTTACAGATGAAAATTTGACATATATTGACTTAACTAAACATAAAAGAGTGAAACATCCAGCAAATCAAACAGCCCATCTGGCTGAGTACTTTTAGAAGCTATGTAACAAGATGGAAAAGCAAATAACCAGTAAAACAACCCATGGGGGAAATGCCTATATCACACCAGCCAGGAGCTCCGTGCAAGGGACAAGAAGCCTTGACCCTCAGCCTGAGACTTGGAGCTGGGTCCAGTTTCCACACTGACCCAAGCCTACCATTTTTAGAGTCCTGTTTCTGAAAGGAGTATAATATTTCCTTTTCATCTTGCCCATCTAGATGTTAAATTCTTCAACATCACTTACAGTTCATTTGTGGGGAGCACAGCCCAATGGGATCCTGACCAGGCACAAGGCCACCAAGCCACGTCATGGCAGGTATGATTACGCCTTCAAGTGGAATCACCAAGTTTGCACAATTATATAGGTGTATAATTGCACTTTACAGGATATTGTACAGTCCAGGTGTTTGCCCAAACATCTTAGGGTTAACTATAAGTGCTGCCCTAAGACAACTTGGCCTATACTCCCTAAGATCATGTATAAGTGCTATAAAATGTTATGGCACTTTTCAGGAATAAACTGGCATTTGCAGAGAGCAAGCATAGATAATATGCAGTATGTTGTTATAATCAGGTATCTTGCAACTCTTCCTAGATAACTGTGCCTCTAATAATAAGAGCCAGCAACTGCATTTAACTCACTGAATGCTATTTAGCAATATACTTCTAACATAAGTTTTCTAAACAAGTCTTAAGGAACACACTGAAGTCAGTTATTATAAGCAAACTCTTCACGGAGCAGACCTAGAAATTAGGAATCTTGAGTATATACAAAAAAATTTTAAATGCTATATGGCTGTATAAGAGGCAACAACTGTCTGGTATATGTATATATGAAACTATGGACGCTGTTGCCAGCACAGAATACATACACTTTCAAGAGAAACAGCAGAAAAAAAAAATACAAGGGCCAGGAATCCTTTCCCGTGTGTATGACTAGCCAGAGAAATTTCCACAAGTTCCCCAAGAAATGCCTGTGCCATGCAGGAGAGGAGCGTGGGAACCCTCACCCAGCAAAGACCCGTGTCCAGACTCGTGCCATGCACAGCCAGGCAGTCCTAGGAATCCGCTGCCTTTTCATGCAGCACACGAAGCCACGTCCGTAAAGACACAACCACACCAATATCGAGATGTGGCCTTCAAACCCTGCAACACCTCCAGCCAGCATTAGCTTAGTTAGTCCCACAGTTTTGGATGCACAGCTCATGGTTTGGCTTTAGTGAAGCTGTGTATTAATTCTGCCCACTCCCTGAACACAATGAACGTTCTGGAAAAAGAACTCAAACATAAAACAGAGTACTGATAAAATCCATGTGAAACTTTGGGATAGAGAGAGCCTACTCTCTTCCAGAGAGCCTCAACTGGTACAACAAGGTTAAAATTACTTAACTCCAGAAACAACATGTGCCATAGGAAACAACAGATTTATTAATTAAACTTTTTTTAGCATTTAGACTCTAAAGACATTGAAATGGCTACACCTGTGTGAAAGGGACCCCTCCTGGAAAGGTCCAGAGTGTTTGACTATACAGAAACAATACCCAGAGATATTTGAAGAGGCTTCAGACTCAACTCTGCCATGATGCTTAGGAAGTAAACGAAATAGGTAGACTTGAGTAGGGCTTTCATTTTCATTTATTTCTAAACCAGGTATTACTCCTGCCTCCTCCTGACTTACACATATTGCATTTGGACTCCATAGGGAAGGAAAAAAAGTGCAACAGAATAGGGAAAGAACGAGAATATGTAACAGAAGCAAGAAACCTGCATTTAAAGCAAAGCCTAAACAAACCCAGACAAAGCCACTTCAAGTGCCCCAAAAACAAAGGGCTTCAGCTTCACAGAGAAAGCAAAACCTGAAATCATTCAAATGAAATCCTTCATCTGGGCAAAGCTCACTGTGGTTTTGTCAATGACATCAGCAGGGTCAGGATTAGCTGTTCTATGTGTTGAAACACACTAACCTTATTGGCATGTTCTCCATTGTGAGGATTCTAGTTAGCACTGTGAAAATCACATCAAAATTCTGCCTCTGTGCATCACAATAATGCAGTGGTAGTAACAGCACCAACAGGAAAACACAGCGTTTCAAAAGATCCACAACTCATCAGAACAAGCATTTTTGCTGAAACCTGAGTGTTTCATAAAATCAACACAATACTGACAATACTAAAAAAAAAAAACAGGGTAAAAGTCATGCAACTCCACAGCCTTTCCAGAAGAGAAAGGTTTTTGCTCAACTCTCTTTTTAAAATTACTTTCCCTTATTTTAAATTCCATCCTTTCTTTTCCTGGGTATTATATTTACACTTCAGATGTCAGAATCTAAATTAAATATTTCAGTTTTGAAATGTGAAACAAAAAAGTAGACTGTAAGTCAAATACCTCCCTATACACACTTGTGAGATTATGGAGTTCTCCTCTGTGGAATCTCAGCAATTTTAGATTTTGCACTAAGTCAGTAGGAAGCAGTATCCTCAATATATTTCAAAATGCCAGAGAAAGCTGGCCTTCCAACCTCCTCGTGGCTGTTTCCACATCCCTTTGCATCAAATGATTTTAAACAAGAACAGAAGGCCAATTTCTAAGAATAATTAAGGAGAAAATCCAGAAAACCAAAATTTAAACTTGATTCTTTTTAGCTGATGTTATAAATGAACTCACACAGACAACATCACAAAGACATGTCTACTGAAGAATATCAAAGAGTTCATACCACTGAAGAGCAGCATCCAAAGCTCAGAAGGCTCATGCAGGTTCCTTGAGCTGAGCAGCCTGTGCAAGCTCTAAAGGGATACACCACATTTAGCAAAATAAACAAAACTGGCAGCCACGGAATGAGGACGCTTCACATTGAAGAAGAAAAATTTAAATTTAAAAAACCCACAGTAAACAACTAAATTTAGTTTTGTGTTACACTGCAGTTGGTCTGTCTCAGAGGTGACATCAGCTGTTGAGCAGTAAGGGCTGCAGTTAGCGATGAGCTCTGCGCTTTGTCCAGATCCGCTGTAGGGATGTCCACAGAGAAACACGGCACTGTTCCCACAAGCTGCCTGTCTGAGAACACCCCACCTACACAGTTACTGCTCCCATTCAAACACAGCCTAGAGCCACACAGATTGACAAGTAATCTCAGTAGACAGAGCAAGACAGCACATCCTGTTGGCAGTCAGCAGAGCTAGAGCCCGTCCAGTGTCAACAACCCTAAACGTATACAAACATGGGTGTTGAGTTCTTGAGCACTGTTTTGTTCTACAAATCCAGGTGAGGCTGTTCTACTTACATACATATAAATATATATATATATATATACAGACACATAAGTACATTTATACTCTTAGATAAATACCTAAATAGTACAGGACAAAATAGTGTGAATCACTGAATGAGACCTTGAAAGCTGGAATTCACTATGCTTATTACCGTGTTTATGTGTTTCATAAACAGAGCAGTGAAAACTCATTAATCACCTTTTCAACAACTTTTCTACATTAACACTTACACAGAACTCATCAGGTTTTTTCTCAGTATATGAGCTTTAGTGATAAAAAATACGTACTTACACAACTTATTAATCCCTTGTCGACATCTACTGTACCTGAAACATCTGGCATTTTTCTCAACCAATACAGTTCCTACGGGCTTGGCATATTAAGCACAATTATTTTAAATAATTCCAATTGTCAACACCAAATCATGTTGTGTGCCTTTAGATGGCTGCTGAGGGAATTATTACAGACAATGCATCAATTGCTTACACCTGAACATGTCTACTGAGACACAGAGGCTCAGAGAGGACACGCATTCCCCTGTCCCTTGCCATCTTCTGCATACTTACATAGGTCTGCAGGATTGTTACAAAAGAGCACAGAAGACTCCTTGGAAGCCATCATGAGGTATGAAGTCATCTGCTTCATACAACTCCCACTGGGCAGCATGCATACAGACAAAGCAACAGTCTTCTCCTTCCTATTCCTAGTCAGGAAATAAGCTCCTGATCAACGGATCACATGTTGTAAGAATGCCTACTTTATTCTCTATTACCAAAGATAAAGGACTAAGGGAAGAAGGATTAATTATTACTTCCCCCCTCCCCCCGCCATAGAAGGTTTCTTCTAGGTCTCCCACATATTATAAAGCTGCAGTGCTTCCAAAGCTGTGGGGACCCTGGTGTTCGCCTTTCCATTACACACAACAAAAAGTGTTTTCTCACCTCTGACTCTGAATGAGTCCTATTTCTAAAACAGCTGTCTTGCACCATTTTTCACTTAAGAGAAAGCTCTGAACAAATAGAGAGTACGTTGTCCTGGGGCTAAGAAAAATGTTGCTAAGACGCACAGCTTAATTGCATCTGTCAAAAATTTATTCGAGCTCACTACACCTGATGAATCATCACCCCACACTTGTGACTGCCAGATTGAACTCTTTAAGGACAACAGAAGTCTTGGAACTCATCCACCTAGAAATTCCTAAATAACAGTTCACAAATAATAACAGATGTATTATATGGGTCTTCATGCATTATCTCGGACAAATTCCTTGTTGTGGCACTAAAACCACTGTGCTTACAGTCTTCCTGAAGTTTCACAGAAAGGTATTATCACTTCCTCCTTCTAGCCTTCAAACTTTACTGTATCACCTGAAATGGATATCAATCACAGCCACCCTCCCCAGTTATGTTTCAGCTGAAAGATAAGTGAATTTTATTGGCTTATATTTACTTTCATTTCAGGTTCAGTTAATACTTGCAGTATGTCATCAGTGATTTCATCTGCAGGATTAGTAATAGACAACATACCATCATATAAATAAACTACATTTCAGTGACTTCACGATGAACTCTCTGGTAGAGAAAGGAAAACAATGTTTAAAATACGGTATTTCTATGAATCTTGCAGTGGTGTTGCAAGGGAGCTTTGCAAACTGAGAGTCAGAATAAGGAAAACCATACATTTATTTGTCAGCTCCTTTGACTAAATGTTTTACTCAGGTACATTCATCACAGCAGAACTCCAGATTACTTCTCTAAGCATCATTTGGTTTTCCACATACAGCTTTGTAAGCAGGATGTCACACAAAAAAACCCCCATAGAATAAAGGAAGTCCCTTCTACTTCAGTGTAAGATTAAATTTAAATTTCTTTCAGGTTTTTTGTCATTTTTCTTCTCTTCTCATCAAGGTTTGTCTATAGTCTTTCAGAGTCTATATCAATATCTACATCTGGGCTATACAACCCCCAAATCCCTCCCCTGTGTCTGTCCCTGGCACCCCTCCTAAGCTTAAAGGCAGGTTCTGGCCACCAGTTTCCAGGAGTTTATGTAAAATGCAATTATATTTCCACGAAGGTGAAGAAGTCTTTTAGGTTCCACTTGAAATATTTTACAATGTACAGTAATTATTCAACTCTTTTCAACCAAATCTTGGTTAAGCTACACTTTATTACTGATTTGTCTGCTTTCAAGTATCCTGCTTCTACAATAAGCCATTCATACAGCATATTGATATGGTTTATATGCTACCTAAGACTCTAACCTGTATTTTTTAAATTGCCCTTATACTCTAGATTGAGGAAAAATTTCTTTCCTTAATAATCAACAATTGGTTCTGCTCTTTTACTGCTGGAAAAAAAAATCTTACAGTCAGAATTGCTTCTCTTTCACAACAGTGTAAGACTGTTCCATTCTTCCAGAAAAAGTCACTTGATCTCTTCTTGATTGACAAGTTCCTAACAGTCATATTCCACCTAGAGCAGGTAAGACTTTCCTTTACTGGTTATAATAACTGTGACTGTATGTATAGAGATCTCCAACATTAATGATAAAATCCTGATCAAAGAACTCTGCTTTGGTTCATTGCATATGACTAAGGAAAGTCATCTGACTCTTCTGTATACCAGTCTCTTTTGTAAAATAGGAGACACTGATGTTTACCTCCACATAAGAAAATCAAAAGCTTGTTAAGTACTTAAAAATTTGCTGGATGGCAGATGCTAAGTATTTTTGAACAGGATTTCACACCAGCAAAATTTTAATTACTGTGGTTCCTAATTTGCTAGATTCCCTGATGAACTAATAGGCAGACTCTCATTTATTCACAGCTGAATGCCCAAAATGTCAACTAAGGCTGAGACAGTGTTGTACACAACTGGAGTACACTACTTGCTTTTTGGCCTACATACCTGCAAGGACAGCAGATCTGTTCTTCTCTGTGCAAGAGAGAGTAGAGTGACCCCACATGACACTGATCACCATGACATATGTAATAGAAGGGTTAACTTTGTTCATAAAATGTGTATGAGAGAATAAGAAACTTTGTTATAATTAAACAAGATAAGTTTCACAGACATCCTGTTAAACAAACAAGTGTCAGTATCGGTAAAATTTACAGCTGATAAGAACTGCAACTTTCATCTCTGACAAATCCCAGATGACCACTTAACAACGAGCCATGCACTGCAACCACAAGCAGATTTACATTCAAAACCCAGGACTTAAAAATGTATAAAAAGGGACATTTACTAGATTTCAGTGTGTGTCTTGGGCAGAGCAGACTGGCTCCCCAGACCACCCAGCGCTGTCTTTGCTTTATTATCACTTGCTTAATAAATTTATCAATGTTTAATTGGAATTGAGTTGTCTAAATTCTTATACTAACTTATAACAACATACTCAACCAAATGACATCATGCTCACAGCAGTGTCTTGAGCTAAGCTACATTTGTGGGGTTTATGGCTAACACTAACCTTTGCAAAAGCAGGATGCTCTAGGTGTGTCCATCAAGGAGACAGAGGCTCATTCTACTTAGAGTTTAACTGCAGTAGATGAAGGCGCACCTTCATTTGACTAGTCTGCAAACTAATATCCAGCACACTGGACAAGCTGGTAAAACCTCACGCAATGCTACTGCAACTTCCCAGGCTTCTCTCACCTTGCTACCAAGTTATCTAGGTGTTGTCTCTGCATGGACCTTTGAAAAACTCAACTGCTCCCCAAACTGCTCTTCAAAGTGATCCTCAAGCTTTAAATTTAGTTAAGCAGCTTAGCTTCACTTCAGGCTTACTCTCAGCTGTAGTTCAATTTAGCATGTACTTTATGTCACAGTGACCCAGGAATTTTTCACTTGAGCTCAAGGTCTAGCTGTGATAGAATCAACTTTTGTGCAACGGTTGAAGTGTCAGTGACTGAGCTGAAGGTGACTCCCCAGGTCGAATTACACCTGTGTCACACAGAGTACTGACTGGGCTCCGGTCCTGGCAGCAGCACCCTCCTCTCACATCATGCAAGCAGGCAGGTGTAAGCTGTCTCATGAATTCTAGCTCATTGACCCCTGCCTCAGACGTTTTGCTGCCACAGGAGACAATGATGTAAGCACCTGGGAAGTCACTGTCTGGCACCTCTGATTTTATATTACAAAATGGCCTGGATCAAGAATGACATCAAATTGGCTAATAGAGATTCTGAGCAGCATAAACCATGAAAATGGTCACTTCATTAGTACAATTATCATCTCCAGACTAGGCTGCTCCAGCCTCAGGGACATTTTTCCTAGGTATTGTATAAATTTGGGGTTCTATCTTTTGCCACACAGCTTCCTCAGGTGACAGCAGAGCAGCAAACCTCATCACATGCTACTTGCTTATGTAAGTGAAAAGTCTCCTTGCCAAGGCAACAGCTACCAAAGGCTTTCACAGATGCTGCTTGTGCAGGATTACTAAAACAGTTCCTGAACAATATCCTTAATGAGGAATGGTGAGACTTAATTAAAGCATAAAATAATTAAAAGGCAATCAAGAGCAATAAGAAGTTTCTTATTATTTTCCCCTGCATTTAAAATGTAAGATGTGGGGGAGGGGATTACCTAATCTCCACGGTTTTTTAATGTCTTTTAGAAAATTAAAGAATGAAAAAAATATTAGACAAAGATATGTAATATAGGTTTCAACAAAGCAATCAAATTATAGACTGATATAATAGAGATAAAAAGGCATACACACTGATCATGCAAATAAATAGTCCCATCTCACTTTTCTCAGTGTATAAACAAAACAGTTAGTCCTGGGATACAAATGCATTAACGCCCTGCCCATTGGTCTCAAACAGACTCTTCTTCCCTTGAGGCTCATTTTGATGGCCTGGGCTCACAGCAGTTTCCAAAACATAATTATTTCAAAGGAAATGGGTAGCTGGAGCAGGAAACATTCTCTAACCTTGAAGAAACATCTTGAGAGCAATTCAGTTTGAGCTGACTTTCCTTCTTCCTTTTCAGGAGGAAAAGAGAGAACAGACTGAATAGCAGTAACTCAGGATAACACTTTTACCATTACAATGAACAAGTGATTGAAAAAATTCTTTCCATTTCATTACATTAAAAAGGAAATTTTAATTAAAATAAAGTAATTTTCTTTAAATCCTGTAAAATGGGAGGAGTTTCGTTTAGTTGTGTCTTTTTAGTCGTGGGGTTTTCTTGGTTGTTTCTTTTTAAGTTTTTAGTTGGTTGAGGTTTTTTCTTTTTTCTTTTTTGTTAGTTTGGTTTGTCTTTTTTTGTGGTGTTTGTTGGGTTTTTTGTTGTTGGGGTGTTTTTTCCTTTTAAACAGCTTTCCTACTACTTAAGCACTGGAAGCAGTAATTGCTTTGTAGGAACAAGTATATGTCAGACCTTGCAGCCCCATAATGCAGGCTGCTTTGCTCTATTCTGTCCTTGCTCCCAGCGAGCACATGGCAGAGCACAGGACACTCCTTACAAAGTGAGCATGCAGGAGGAGGGTACAGGACATCCTAATTGCTCTTGCTCACTCACTCAATCATTGACTACCTCCTCAAATAATGTATGTTCACTGAGGCCAAAGCATGTAGAGACAGGAACGTTTTTCCCTTATGAGCCTGCCAAGCAGGCAATTCCTTGTCCATCTTCTCAATTCATAGAGCAACAGGAGCCAATGCTGCCTGTGCTAATGATACAGCTCTCCTGAGAGTGATGATCTGCATCATCCCCAGGTATTATTAGCCAGGTTTACACTTGCATCTCTTTGTGGAGTGGGGCAGGCCAAACAAAAGTCTGGTAGGAAAGAAAAATCTCAAGACAGGCTTGTCAGCCATCGAAACTAAGACAACAAAAGAATTTTGCTAATATAATGAGAAATTAAAAGCTTGAATTGTGCCATGTTCGCATTTTCCTATGATTTACACACACAGCAAACTCTTCTCCCTCACTTCACAGCATTAAGCACCAAACTGGTACAGAACATGATTTGTTCAATACAACACTACTTCTACACATACAATGAAACACACACACTCCAAAGATGAACCTGCAACAGGCAGAGCTAAAGACAGAAGAAGAAAAAAGAGGCTTATCAAGTTTATGGAATTTATTATTTTTCTCAAACTCATGCTGGGTTGTACCAAAGGAATACAAGTAGGTAAAACATGGACTTGTAAAAGAGTTTACATTTTTTCAGTTAAAAATCCAGGTGGTTGTTCGCTGTGAAACCAGAGAAAGGAAACCCTCCTGGAAATAAATTGCAAAACACCTCTACAAAGTCCTTTCCTCCTCATCACTGCCGGCACCCTTTCGCCACTCTCCCTTTCAGTCCTGCTAACTTCTGCCCTAGAAAACATTCATCAAAAACTAAGCCCAAGCTGAATGAGGTGCTGCCACACTCTTTTCATTCTTCTGTAACTTCTCCTCCTCCTAGAGGGAACTTGTCCATTGGGATCATCACCTCTCCAGAGAGAGGAGCTAACATACAGCAGCTGACACACCAACTTGGACCCTGGACAACACACTGTTAAGAGTAATTATTCAGAAAGCCAAAACCCACAGAATAACACTTGCAGAGGCTGCCATCTCTTGGACTCAAACTTATTCTTATCACTACATTTCAGAAAGACTCCATGGCAAAATTTGTCGCGGATATTTGTTATTTGGGGCCCAGGACATCATTCTTACAGAAGCTCGAATTGGTCTTGAAGGCAGCTTTAAAATGTGGATCGAGTGACAACTAGTGGAGATTTTCGTAAGTGCATCACTGTAGATTTTTCTGCACGATGTAATTTGCATCAAGGTCCCATTTCACTGAAATAGAATAGATGCAATCCAAGTATATAGAAAATCTTTCCAGGAGAAACGTGTACGTGTATATGAAGATGCGAGGAATGTGAATGTGTTCCTGTGACTTTAAGTTGTCCAGATACGTAGACTCACACAATCAGAAGCAACCAGACCCACAGGGACATGGAAATTAAGATGGTAGGGGTCAAAAGTTAGGAGAAGGCAGCATTGCCTTTCTCCTGATACACCCTTAAAGAGGATGTACCTTTCCTTTCCTTAAGAGTTCCAGCTGACTATTAGAACCTTACGGTTCCTCAGGAGCTGATATTGAACTATTCTGTTTTGCAGCCCATAAATCTCTCCTCCCTGGATTTCTCTAGTCTGTGTATCCTTTTAACACGCAACATGATCTGGCAATGAGTTCCACAGCTCCATTCTGTGTTACAGGAAAATGTATTTTTATTTACTTAAAATCTACTATTTATTTCATTGGATAGTTTCTAATGCCTTATTTGTGAGAAAGTGAACAATCATTCACTAATTTGTCTTCTTTCCTTTCCTCATGATTTCATTAGCCTTCTCCTTCGACCTCTAATCTACCTCTTTTCCAGGCTGACAAGTCTAGAAATTGATGAATTCAAGCACAGTAGGAAAAAGTCTTTCATTTTATTTGCCTATTTAATCACCCCTGAACATGGAGCTTATTCTTCCAAAGACTTATTAGGAGCAACTTTCCAAAAGCAGCATTAGTTGAAGTATGACTCATCATCACTACCCTCATATACTTTGTGGGGGTTTTGTTAGGGAAGGGAAGAAGGTTATTTTCTTTATATACTAAATACTTTGCATTCAGTGGTGATGCATTTTACCTGTCATTTTACCACCTGGTCACTCACTATTGAGAGAATTTCTGCAACACTTCAAACTGTTTTTATATCTGGCTACCCTGATTATTTTCATAACACCATCATGACTTATTAGCATCAAGCTCTAGTAAAGTACTACAACTCTAATACAGCCATCAAAACATTAGGAAAACAATCCTCCCACACAAATAGCTAGAATCAAACAAGGGCAAGAAATTGCAACAAGATCTTGGAGGAAATGTTTGGAATTTACCCTGCTCAGGTTTCCTGCCTAAAGCACTATGGTCCTGGTGCACTGACACTGAGAAAGCGATGGCTGATGTTGTTATAACAACTTCTGAATTTGGTAAAAGGGGGGTGGGAGTGGAGGAGTGAAAGAATGGGGGGGGAGGGGGGAAGTGTCAACTGTACATGTGCTTCAAGAATCCTCAGCATTATTCGTTGCTGAATAATTCAGGAAGCTGAATCTTTAAAGTGCTTTGAATCACAGCTGAAAGAATAGAAAGTTGTAGATCTGTCAACTTTTACTACTATTATAAGTCTCCTCTTGAGCATAATTGTCCTGTCTTTAAAAAAAAAGAAGTACAAAACTAAGTTTCTGCTCCTCCTGACTGCAGAAGAAAGCCTGGCAATACTAACCCCAAATGTTCAAAACGCAGAAGACAAATGAAAAACAAACCCCAATACTGTGAAATAAACTCATGATTTTAAAAAATATCTCCTGCTACTGAAGATGAGTCATCATATGACTGCATGTCAATTGGCTGTATCATTACAATGAGACTAGCAAATGTGTCAATTAATTTATTAATATTTGCAGTTTCAATTTTCATGGGTGATAGAGAGATATGAAATACTTAACAAGAAAACAGTTTAATCTCTCTCCAGAACACTTCATGTTTTTAAATCATCTCTCTATTCAATCAACATACTGAACGCAGCTGCCTCAATACGTAAATGCAATAAATTAACGTGGGCTACAGATAAAATTCAGATTCTGCAGAAGCTCAAGTTTCTCAAGAAATAATAAAGACTTTCTAGCTGCTCCCTAAAACACCTGCAAATATTTTCAGACTTGACTTCAAGCAGCAAAAAATGCAGTGTTGTTCCCCTAAAGAAAAAAAAAAAATCACAGAAAATGGGCACACAGCATGTGTTCAGCCCTTCCAGAAGGTAATGATGTCACTACAAAGTCTGAGTGGAGATACTAAGACTCAGGTATCACTAAGGCTAGGTTTGTGATGTGGGGCAGTCACTCGGACATTGATGGGTAGATTTGTCTGCACAGGGGAATCACAAAGGCAGATTTGTAAGACAAAATGTCCACAGCCACTACACTTCCACTGTGGGCAGCACAATAGGCTATCTGGCTTGTTTGTTCAGGTAGAGGCATTTGTCCAAGGATCAGGACAGAAAATCTGCAGAGCTCCAGCAAGCAGTCACACAGCTTACATCAGCACACAGCTAGTTGTTTTTAATATATACAATTCCACAACCTAGACTGTTAATTAGAAGTAGAGGGTTATGTACATGAATGAGTTTCTGGTGTTCAAAACACAGGCAAGGAACATGTCACTGGATCTTGGTTCTGCATCCCTCTTTTGGTCTATCTGCTTGGCTCCCCAGGCTCACAAGGCTGCATTCTGTTCCTGTGAACACTCACATAAACGAGTGCCTGAATTGTGACTACATCAGTGAACCACCCTGATACAAATCCTGCTCCTGTAATCTTCGTCCTGGCTGTCAGGGAAGACTGAGCTGATGATCTTTGTCTAGCTGAATGCACATCCAGAGCACCCACTCAGCTCCACAGAGGATGACTGGCTGCCTGTCCAGTGCTCCACGAGATAAGAATAAGCCATAAAACACCAAGGAGTAATATAGAAAGTGACATTCACACAGCCAGGAGTAGAAACCACTGGGAAAAAATGGGGATAGAAAAGCCAGACACACACACAAAAAGAAGCTGCAAAAATATCAGTGGCACAAAACGAAAAGTGTAACAGAAGACTGAGGGCAGCCACAGTCACCCATTTGTACCCTGGCTGAGAGGAACATGTAAGACCCACGGGCACACAGGGTCTGCACTACGAAGGCTTTGTCTCCAAGGCATAGCTAATGCTGCAGCACTTATTAACATCAGGTTGCTAAAATATAAAGTGATCATTGCACAGGTGAAAAAAAAAGGGAAGGCTCCTGGGAATACATCTCCAAGGAACAGAATGATCCTTATCTCATCAAGCAAAGTAAACAGAGCAGCACAGATTCACTGAGAAGGATAGGTAATCAGAGGTACAGTCAAAACCTATGGAAAAATCAATGGAAAGATTCACAGTCCCATGCAGATTCTCACTCAGAACCTTAGTTGTGATGCACATACATCGATAACAGAGCTGGATATATCATTTGGCCACACTAAAAATATTTCCAAGGTTAGAAGAGAATTACAGTCAGCTAAACAAAAAGCATTAGATGTGGATTCTAGCTCTTCTAGGGGAGCACAAGCACTGGGAGGGGGTACAATATATGGTGTCCTACAAACAAAGACTAAAAAAAGAAATTCCATGTGAAGCCAGACATGAGAAACACATAGATTCAACACTGCGGAGTTTATTCAATAATTCTACTTTAGAGTCTTTATAAAGTATACAAACAACTGAGGCACAGAGAACATAATGAGACAAAAATAAGCCCATAAAATTGTCTACCAAGGGAGTGGAAAGGAAAAGAATTCTCTTTTTGGGAGGCTTTGGTTGTTGTTAGTACTGAAATCACAGCTGGCACTATTTCTCTCACTGACAAGGGAATGCACGCTCCCTCTTATGAGAAATTTAAATTTCATTGTGCTTTTTCATGTCAAGAGAGAAAGACAGGGCTTAATCCAGCATTTAGTGACCAGCAGTGGAAGTACTGAAGGAATTGCTGAGCATCTAAACCACGGCAACACTTCAGAGTTCCTGCATATTTTGCTAAGTCTCTTAACAAAGATGAGATGCCTGCACCATAACTGGGCACACAGTTAGGGGGACATTGCCCCTGCCCTAAAGGGCTCCTCATCCAAGTTCCCAGGAGTTTCACCCAGCTGTGAGGGAGACATGTAAAGGAGCCTGTCACAAAGGCATCACCCCCCAGCTCAAAGCTTCTTAGGAGGGCACCCATTACTGAAGGCTGAGGAGCGCTGAGCAGAGGCTGCTGCTGGAGGAACAGAAGCAGAGCGGCTCAGCAGGGACCACACCAGCCCTGGCAGGCAGTGCTCTCCCACCCTCCACATGCCCTCCTTCCTGGGCAGCAACAGAGTACTGATAGGGGCAAAGAAAGGGGAATGTGGACAGTTCTGCCACACTCAGCAGCTTCTCCCTTGAGCAACCACTTCCAGGGCCATGCCTGGAGCTGGCTTTGCAGGTACTCCCTGTGCAGCATCTGTCTCATCATCTTCCAGCTTGTTGCTGGCACAGGAGAGTGCTAAGGGAAGACTTGAGAATGAGAAAAGTTGTCAGCTTCGCTGACCTTTAACTAGGACTGCTCTTAGATGCCAGATGTGACATGGAAGAATATATATGAAGGAGTTTTTTTAGAAATGCATGACAAATGAACACTCTAGGTTTAACAGAGCAGATGGGGGTGATGTCTCAGTGCTGCACTGGACAAGATACACAGGGAAGGGGTAGGCTGTGAAGAGCTGACAACAAAGATGAGTGTTTTGCATTTGGGTGGTAGAAAAGGAAGCCCGGTGAGGTGGCAGAAAAAGTGTTCAAAGTAATAAGCCAGAAATACAGTATTTGTAACCACATTCTTGGAACAGGGGAAAAACATGACAGACAATGAACTGTCTCAGGAGCAACACAGACCAGAATGAACTGCACAACTAGACATTTTGCAGATCACCACTGTTGTAGAACTGTGCCCCGGTGCCTTAACTCTGGAAATCCTGGGAGGATTGCATTTTAAGTACTGTCTGAGCTCACAGTCAGCCAGCCACAATGGACCAGAAGGGCACAGCTGCCTTCCAGGCAGCCAGTGACAATATTAAAATTCTTTGTTGTCGCTCCCAGGGACAGAAAAGAAACCAACCTACTTTCATCTAATTTGCAACAACAGAGCATAGTGCTCAAAGCTCATGTTCTGGCCACTATTCCCCCATGCTCACCATTTGTTTCTCAAGCCACCCAGGGCTCCACAGGGCGAAGCTTAGGAATTAGTCCATCCAACTCTAAACTCATGAGTTCCTGGTCAGGATGAGACACAGCTCAACAAGCCTAAGAATGGAAGAAAAAAAGTACCATGTTTCCTGCTGTTCACAGTGAGCTGACTACCATATCTTGGCACCTCGTCATCCCAGATCAGCAGACAGCAGTTTGCATGGCAGTCCTGCTACCAATCCTATTGCAGAACCCTGGCACAAAGACCTCCCCCTCGTACACTGATCCTAACACCAAGGTCAGAAGTCCTCTCCTTGCTGGCCACATTACACTGCTTCACAACAAATCTGCAGCCAACTGAAAACACTCAAACCAGAACGTGAATGTATTTTAACAGAAAAGCAGTTCTACTCACTGGAACTTTTTGCTTACTCCATACCTAACCAAATGCAGTTCTGTGTTCTACTTTTTGCAAAACCCCTGAAGAACTGATAGTTTCCACAGTAGTCCCAGAGCCTGACACGCAATACAGATGTGACTGGTCAAGGGATGTGTCTCAAAGGGTCAGATCCATCAGCAAATTACAGCAAATCAAGCAGGTTATAGTGTAAGTGCTGAGACAGTTGTTTTTCACACATGTCCTCCCAACCTGCTGCAGCCACAGGAGATTTAAGTTATATATCCATGGACTCTTACAGCTGGCTGGACCAAGACATCTGTTACTACAGCTCTGCCCGCAATATGCTCAAGGTTGAAGGCACAGAGAGATTACATTTCAGTCCCAAAAAGGCTCTGTCTAAATACCATGCCATGATGCCACACTAGGAATGATTTGACCCACAAATTCAATAAAAGTCATGAGCACAAGCTACTGATTCACTATTGATATTCAGTATTATTGCTGACAAAATATTTATCCTAATAAGCACAAGGTATGCCAGTTAACTCCACACAGATTCATGAAAACCCCTCAAATACACATATAGAATCAGTGGAAAAAAGCAGTAAGCATGGAGGTGGAGGGGAAAACAAGCAAAACACCATAGTCTGTTTTTCAAAACATATAAATGCTAGGGTGGGTGTTTTTCTTCTGGACAAAAATTAGCCATCATATCAGGTGATGTGTTTTTTAAGTGTAATTTACAGTAATGATGCTGGGACGAGACTTTATCAGTCACTTGGCAAAAAAACAACTTGTACAGAATAAACATGGACCATGACTGGGATTAAAAATCAGCCTGAGCAACTGAAAAAGATGAGTTTTGTGAGTAGCGAGATGATGGCAGCTTTCTGCCTTCCAAAGAATGAAGAGAAATTTTAAATTTAACCCTAACCTTTCCATTTCCCACCTCTTCAGCAGCCAGCTTTTCGTACCTAGCAAAGCCAACCGCAAGTCTCCTCCACAAGGGTCCTGGGAATAGAGACTGCAAACTCCTGTACCTTACCTGGAAAGAACACTGAAACTCTGAAACAAATATAAGGGTTTTACCCCAGAGTGGACATGGAAGAAAAGGAACATGATTCAGAAGCAAATTTTACAAGTCTCAAAGAACTACATGGATCTGATATTTGGAAATGCTTTTTATTTTAGTAGTCCTTCAGCCATCACTGACTCTCACAAGAAGTATCTGCTCTTTGTGTTCCTTTTACCCATCCTATGATGGAAAAATTCACAAGCAAAAAACAAAATATTTGTTTTCTCTTACGAGTCACCTTTAAGATTACAATCCATCCTGACACCAGGACAAGGAGTTCATTTTGAAGTTTAAAGTAATTCATCACTGAGCTAGGATCTAAGCTGCACCAAGAATAAATGCGTTTCAAAAATATGTAGTTGCAGAGTCTTTACACAGCCATTTGAAATGTCTAATGCAATCACAGTCCTGTGGTTTGCTTCCAGTACAAAGGCTCTTAGGTTTACATTAATCTCTGGGAATTGTCCTACACTACAGAAAACCACCAAGTGCTCAGATTATTGATTTGCCCACACGTTACTGGAGCTGCAGACTCTGACTTTACTATGTGCTTCAGTAGAAACCTGTAAGTGACAGCTCTGTATCCTGACATAAAGCAATGATTGCTCCGTGGTGAGAGCCCCAACTGAGAGCATGTCCCCACTGTTTTAAAAACAAATTCTCAGGATAAATCCCTGGCATCTTTACACAGTCAGACTAGGAGGTAAAAAGAAGAGGTACTATTTTACTGATTTTGCAAAAGAAGAACTAAAGCAGGTACTTTTGATATAAAAAGTCACGTAGGCACCTAATCCTCTCGAGATCAGTGGGAGTCAGAGACCTCAATGATTTTTGGCCAAAATAGTCCATAGTCACACCAATGAGATTTATGTTTTCCTGAGTAGTTGGGGATCATCCTTGAGCCTCAGCCCTGAATCCCAAACTCTCAGCCTCTGGCTTCAGTCTTAAGAAACTGGATAGCTCTGAAGCTCTACCAGTCCAGGAGGACTGGCTCAGGCTATGGCTCTGCCCTTCTCTGCAGCATGGACAACTAACCAGTCTCTGGCTTTCAAGTGATATATGTGCATAGTTGCCAAAATCTGTATCAGAACACTTGAACCCTTGCCTGGGAGCTTACATGCCCTCTTCTCATACACATTTTGGAAAGCAGCAGGAAAATACCCACTTGTTAAACAGGCCACAGAGAGCTAGCTACTTCTTTACTCTGAAGGGAGAAGCAGAATAGCTCTAGGCCAGGATTAGGCCTAGAGCTATTTTCCCATGTTAGACTAATGTGGGAAAAACTGCCCTGTTATTATCCATCTTTTACATCAACTCTGCCAACTCTCCCCATTTCATCTATACCTGACACTTCAATAATCACCTAAGCTTCTCAAGAGAGATCATTATATAATAATCGCTCTGTTATTGTAGGCTATGTTTTATTTTAATTTTTTGGCCTTCGTGTTTGTAAAGAAAAGCTAAGTGTGACCCTGAGTAGGCTTAATGCAATATGACCTGGGGAAAGTAGCACATTATGACTTTGAGAAGCCTAGAATGTCAGATTAGGGGATGCTTAGGGACCACAAGAGAGGGACAGAGGGCTTCAGCCTCAGAGGTGTCTACAAACTAAATCACACCCATAAGAGAACACAAGAGGCAGAGTTCAAATCATTGGACCATTTTAGGAGGGCTTCTTGTCGGGTACGTTGTGTGCACACAGTAAATCAGCCTTGCTGATTTACTGCACCTCATGCACAATGAGAACAGGCTCGCTGCATACAAACCAGATTGTAACAGATACCATGACATTCAAAGTGGCACTTACGAAAAAAGTGCTCCAGGACACAGGTTTGTGTCTTCTGGTGACACGTCCAGAAGAGACAAGAGGCACAGGCAAGTACTTGAACAAACACAGTGCTTCTGTCTATGTATCTGCAGCCTTCTTAGCCATCAAGTTCTTGGGACATTGCAGAAGATCATGTCAAAACATTAAGTTTGGAACTGAAAGAGTCATGATAGCAGTATGACAGCCTTCTGATAGTAAATGCAAACGCCATTCAAAAAATTCAGGAAAAGCCAGAATTCTCACAGCAAGGTTAAAAATAACTTATGTATCATGTGGATATGTTACTGTGCTGTCTTTCAGCCTCACAGGCTGGGCTGGGGGATGGCAGGGCTATTTTTTGTGTGTGTGTGTGTGTTTTAAGAATAGTTATGACCTTAAAAATAGTAGTTCTTGCTCACTCGCTCTCCAGAGTTCATACTTGGGATTTGCTGTTCCTTACAGGAAAGGCTTCTTTTGTCTTCAGCATCTTAGCAATGCCATTTCAAGTAACACAATGTAAGGGTTCTTACACAATCAGTGAAAGGTGCCGCCTCCACGCCCCATAAATTGAAATCCTCTCTGCTGCAGCTTCAGTTCAGCCATGGTAACACAGTGCCCTTCAGCCGCTCCTTGGCCTGTTTCAGCATCGCAGGTGATTTGGCTCCTCTTAAAGACCATTAAACTGATGACCTCTCCCTCAGATGACCCAGTGTGGCTGTGCCAACCAGCTGGCCCTGGCATCACAGCACATCATTAAAGCCACGGAAGAGCTAGGACATGGCAGGATTAGACAGCAATGCCATACTAACAAGAAGGAACACTGACTTTTACGGCTAAAAATCAGGATAGATGCATGAGTTTCTCCTGAAAGCACGTTGTCACCGAACAATAAAACACAGCACCAAAATGGGGGGATTTAAAACTGCAGCATTTAACTCTGCCACTACCAGAGGATACGTTCCTGCTCCAGCCTGGCACAGCTTATGACAAGCCTCAAGAATCTCCACACTGATAAAGGGTGCTGAGTGACACGTTTACACCCTGGACACTTCACTATGTTCCAATCTCCTTGAGTAGCAGTGAAACTTTCCCTAAGTTTCCTCATCTTCATGCCCTGGACCGTGCTACAGAAAAGGACTCTGCCCAGCATTCAGCTCTGGTTTGATTGAACAACAGAAGCATAGTTTTGACAGCAGATGCTTGTGGAGTGGATTTTGCAGCAAACCACCAAACAACAGGTAGCAGTAATTTCAGAAAAGTACCACTTTAGTCCTCATACCGGCCAGGTACTCAGTATTTAAAGACTATGTGGCTGGGTCTTTGATTGCTCGTACAAGGAACAAGTACTGCTTTACTTAGTCTCAGTTGAAGCTTTGGCCCAAAGTCCTCAGTACCTGTACGAGCAGCAGCTTGATTTAAGTCCCCTCCCTAAAGCCAAGATTCATCACTTCCAGCAAAGGAAAGGACAGGATATTTGTTCTGTGCTTGAATCCCCCGAGACTCAGAAGACAAGATGAAATGGAAATTTTTTTCTTCTTTCCCCTTTTTTTTTTAAACAGGTTTATATGACCAGTAAGGGCCAGATGAGACAAGGTGGGTTCTTAAGAGGCGAGGTCCCCTGGTACAGAGCAGAGACTGAATGTTATCAAGATAGTACATGCCAGTCATTAGGATGCTAATTGGCCCTGACAGGCCTCTGGTGACTGAAGTGAACATCCAAACTGTCACTACCTGGAAGCATTGCTGCAGGGAAGAGCTCCAAGAAGCCTAAAGGAAAGAAGTGGGTGTGAGTAGGTAGAGAGATGGGGGATGTTTATATCTCCCTATAGCTGTCTGCATCACATATTTAAACAAGGGAGAAGGAAGAGAGTTCTGTCTTTCTACACTGTGCTGATAAAATATTCCACTAAAAATCACTTTGGGTAATTTACATTTAAATGGACTTTGCACACAAAGTAGATTATTTTGCTGGTCATGTTTACAGTTCTTTCCCTGCTCCCTTTTCCCAGGACTCCATGACTTGTCTCCTGCACCATCTTTTCTTTCTCTGTCTCCCAACCTATCCAATTAAAACACCAAAAATAAATTAACTTGTCAGATTTCCCCACCGCCAACTCTCTCCTACTGCTCTATTCCTGTCAGAGCTTTACCTCGTCTTGAAAAATAATGGTGTGTTGAGTGTTTTTGTTTATTTGCTTAGGTGGCCAGATTTGTCATCTATGAACTAGAGATTTACAGCACTTTCAAAACAGAGAATCAAGAGTTTCTGAACAGCTTACTAGTGACAATGTGAGACCATTTCCAGTTTTGGTTGGACAACATTCTTGTAAGGCTGGGAGAGCACCAACAACAAGGTATAAAACTGAGACTAGATTATCTACACATTATAGAGAAGGCTGAGAGTTATCAAAATGTAGATTACTGAAAAATAAATGTTATTTGAATGTACTTCACTGCAAAAAACCAACAACACTGGCTCACTGAACCGGTGACTTGGTGGCCCTAAATATGACAAGCTAGCTGTACCCTTTAAGAGACCAGCTGTGAACAAGAAAACTCTGCTAGTGAGATGCCAGAACAGACACTTTAAAATAGTGTCTGCAACCCTGAATCACAGGCCAACATTTCATCCAGGCCCTGTGCATGTGACATGAAACCAGAGAAGCTACAATCACATTTGATCTATGACAAAATCAAGGGGGTTCTGGAATAATATTCGGGGGACTCGGGGAGGTTCTCCTTACAGCCACAATCAGATGTCCACTTTTCTTAATCCCTCAGTACCACAATACCTTGGCAACCCAATGTATTATCTCCCTGGAACTTCAGGGGATGGAGACCAGAACCAAAGCAGCTGAAGCAGCTGGTGAGATCCCCTCTCCACCCCAGCAAACTACCCAGGTGCTCCTGCACAGCCTAATATGGCCCATAAATGTCTGTGATCCAAAAATCTGCTGTGGACGAGAAGATCCTGGCAGAAATGATTCAAGGGCTTCCACACATGAGCACAATGCAGGTAAGTCACCCTTCCTCCCTTGCATGCCACGTGAACAAATTCATAGCCTTCTAAAACATGCACACAGTAAGACTGTGTCAAGACTATATGACTAAGGTGATGAGAGGAGGGGAGAAAAGTAACATGAAAACTAGATTCAGTTACTGGAACTCCAACAGTGTCTCTTAAAATGACTGTAGAACATAAAGTGAAAGGAAAAAAGGGGGAGGGGGGCAGAGGGCAGATGCAAGTCTCCATGCACTGTCTTATGCACTGGCATTGCAGGATGCAAGTTTCTTCTTGAAGCAGTTTGCAATTCAAGCAGACAAAGAATGGTGGGGAAGAGATGCAGAGGTGCCAAGTACTGGGATTTCCACTCCTCTAGCATGAGCAGGGAGAATGGAATCCCATTTTACCACCCTCTCTGCTCACCTTTCCAGCTAGCCTCAGCACGGCTCTTCCCAGAGGCACTGCAGAAGGGAACATGTGCACACAGCCAGAAGGATCCTGTAGAGCCCCAGAATTTGTGCCTCTCTGCTAGACCTCATCTGTACAACAAACATGACTGGAGAGTCTGTGCTTTCTATTGTCACTTCCATCAAGCCCCTGCAACCAGCTTCGCTTTCCTCTAAATACGTTTCATTGCTTCATAAAATGGATGTATTTAGTCACGAATAAAACTCAAAAAGTTACTGGGGAGGGAAGCAATACTCAGTGTACCACAGTCAATAAAAGACAGAAGAAAAGAAAAATATTAGCTGGAGAGTTCCAAGAAGGTTAGGGTTACAAAGAAACAAAATATTGGCTCTGACACGGGAAAAAGCTCTTCTGAATACCAATGTGTTCCACAGAGTGACAAAGAAGCTATACCTACCTTAAAGGAGATTAAGTAATATACTGCAGCACCTGAGGAAACAGAGGGAGGTAGAAAAAAAAGGCAAGCAAGCATAAACACAAAGAGAATAAGGCCCCTGAAGTCTGTTTCATATAGCTTCTTTTCCTTCACAGAAGAGATTTATATCTTTTCCTTGGAAATTCAGCATTCAGGAAAGTGGACTTAGTATAACTCCATAATAATACCCTCTTTTCCAGGCCCCAGGAAACTATAATACTGATTTACTGGTCAAAGAAATAAATGTGCCTCAGAGTTCCATACAAGGTCTTTCTGAAGTTAATCCAGCTCTAAGATGGATAAGCAAAAGTGGAAAAATACCACAGAAAGTATTTGTGTAGATAAAAGGAGCTTTCTAAAGGCCAGTGTTGCTGTCATAATGGAATAATTTTCATTTGCTAGATAAAGAGCTGGAGAATAAAAGCAGAAAAAGTTATAGCACACAACTGGCTCCCTTGGTACCGGGACATGTTTGCTGGTTGGGGACTGCACTTTATTGAAAACGTCTGATCAGTTACATTTAAAACTGGAAATATTTCATACGGGATTCATCTGAGCAAATGTTAAGATCTACATCTGACACTACAGTCAGTGGAGAGAAAGCGTCACCTGCAGGGCAGGATTCATCTCTTTCTAAAGCAGTTGGCTAAAACAGGGTCAGATGAACTATGTCCTAAAATATCTCTCTCCCTTTCCTGTCTGGAAGGAGAGTTCCTATAACTCTCTCAGATGCAGGCAGCTAGTCTGCAGGCATCTGAAGCTAATGGTGGACTCATTTCACCATGCATTAAAATGTCTGCAGAGATGAGACTCAAGTACACACGTGGAGTTTGCAGAAATTAATCCACTTTCTTCTCACTATTGATTTACTGTGTGGAAATCTTGCTCTGGAGAACACAAATACAAGTCCCAGGCTTCTGTACAGTCTGTGGTACCAATTAAAACAGATCAAAATACAGCCCCCATAGTTGCAGAGATAGCCTTTTAAATGCAAGGAAAATGCAAGTGGAAGCAACAGTATTCCTGAGCCTACAGATTGATATAAACAGGACTTAGTAATGCTCAAAAGCATCATAGTGGAATTCACAAGAATGACAGTTTTATCAAATAATTCCCCTTAGATTAATGTCAATAGAGCTGTCCCTCAGTTCCTAGTCTTGGGTTTAAATGCAACTTCCAGAGGGGTTGATAAGTCCCAGATTTCTGTTAAAACAACTTTTTTTTCTTTTTTTTAGTAGTGGACAAGGCAAATGAGTCCTTAAATAGAACTTAATGATGCAGACCACTAATGTCCAAATATATAGCCTGGCAGAACAGCTCATAAAGCCCTAACTGACCACCCCTAACAGAAGTGGAATCCTAAGCTGTTCCCTTACCTCTCTCCTGACAGGTGCTGCTTCATCCCATAACACAGATGGCTAGGAGCATATCGCAAGAACAATCCACACAAGCCCACAGCTCCTCTCCCTGCTTACTTGCAAGGAGTTCTCCTCGAAAAGCACAGGCAGGACTGGGTCACCTTCACCAGGACACCAGCAGTCCACTGCTGGTCACTGTCTTTCTCTACATGCTGCTCAGGAAGAGAAACAGCCTGTGCACAAGGATGTTTCCCAAGTTTCGCACTTGGGAAGCTTTAGATAGAGCAACTGCACTGTGTATGCATGAAGTACAGCTCTCACCAGCCTGTAGTACAAACTCTGGGTTCCCTCCACCTGGAAGGTTTAGGCACAGAGAGGATGAAGTCTCCATTCAGGCAAGAGCATTTACTAATGCAGCTGTCAATTATTCCATATAGGCTGAAACCTCTGATCAGGGACCATTTCCTTGTCCTGTAGTTGTAAGGTGTTTACATAGCAGAAGCCGCCATTTGGGGCTTGTGAACACGCTGTGGTACAAACA
This sequence comes from Myiozetetes cayanensis, assembly GCF_022539395.1. Taxonomy (NCBI): domain Eukaryota; kingdom Metazoa; phylum Chordata; class Aves; order Passeriformes; family Tyrannidae; genus Myiozetetes; species Myiozetetes cayanensis. The sequence goes on along the minus strand of NW_026087853.1, from coordinate 44,743,288 downwards.
AATAAAATCAGCCTTATTCACCAAATTCCAAAGCAGAGACTGCTTGCTTGGCCCCATTCTAGCTTAAATACAGAGGTCTGGGCTAACCTCTCAATTCAGAGTAAACCAGACAATGACCTTCTCTCCTTCAACAAGTCAAGAATAGCTGTAGGGAAGCTGCTTCAGGACTCAAAACAATGATTTATTAAAACTGAGAGATTACGTCTGTCATCTCCACCAGGACACGTGAGAAATTGTCCAATCTTAACTTCCATTTCAAATGCTAATTACTTTCCAGAACACTACCCTGAATTTTTCCTAGCTTCCACAGAGGATGAAAAAAAAAAAAAAAAAAAACCCTAAACATGTGTAGAGAACTTCATCTTTCCCTTTCTAAATTTATATGGATTATGTAATTGCACTTTTAAAGGACTACAGCAAGTGACTAAAAAAGAAATGCAGAATGAACTAACAATACTTGTGACAGAGCAGGGAAAGAATGCTTTTAAGAGCAGAAGAGCACTTTCTACCCCCCAAAAAAACTTGAACTACAATTGAATATGTGAAATTATTCAAGGACAATGGGATTTATGGCAAATTGTCTTAACAGCTGAGTTTATGATATACTCTAAATGATGTAAAGGATGCCAAGAGCACAAGGATGGCTGTCATCTCAAAGATGCATGCACTTAAAGACACATATTTTCTTAACGTATATATATCTGATAAATTATATACATACAATGACAGTGTAATCTAGCAGAAGGGGCTCACAGGCATTTTCTAAAGGCAAAAGCTTGTCACTGTGAAAGGATTTATTAATTATTATAAATAAAATTATGATTATCAAAGTTAAATGCCTGGAAGTATTTTGCCAAAATCATTTAGCTCTGGACTAAAACTCTAAGAGAAAAGGAAAGAACAACTCATTTTCTCAAGGTAGGATTTCAGTTAAAAGATTCAAAAAGCAGCTTATATCCACTGGTACTTGTTTTTTTTTAAAAAAGGGACAGAGCATTCACTCAACTGACTTTAGGACAAATGTATTTGTATTACTACACCTTTAATGAAGACTTTAGAGTAAGGCCCTGTGAAGCAGAAGAAAAACAGTACTTATGCTGAGAATAACACAATGGTTCCCCAGCAGAGGCTCACAGGGCCATGACAGATGTGTGTAGCCTCTCCAATAAGCAAAATTACTGCCTTCTGAATGCGAGAACAGTGATGTACAACAAACAAGGAGCTTAGCCTGCCAGAAACTTTGTGTTTGGCAACAGTTGATTGTTCCCAAAACATTAGAAGCCACTGAATGAGAGTATATTACAAGAGACAATGTGGAACAAAAACCAGAGACCGGGAGAGCACAAGGAACAAAATAAAATAAAATAAAATAAAAAACAAACAAACAAAAACAAACAAAAACAACAACAACAACAACAACAACAACAAAACACAAACACACAAAAATCACCCAAACTACAGCCCCCCTGACCAGCATCCTAACAAGAGTATTTCCAGCAGTGAGGGTGTTAAGCCACATCATCCCTTCGGGTGGGTTTTGGGACCACAAGCAGCCCTGTGCTACCGTCACTGTAAGCCCAATGGCTAAGCAGTGAGAGAGAGTGTCAACAGAAGGGTTTATGAAATACACGAGCTCAGCAGGGCCGGGCACAGTGTCACTGCCCCCAGTTTAAAGGCAGATCCAGGGAGTGGTTGTGCAGTTCACTCACGGACAGGCAGTGTGTGCCTGCAGCACAGCCAGGTAACAAACCCCGACTCTGGGCACAGCAGGCTGTGCCTTGCTCACAACCACATCCCACTGGTGTTCAGTGCCAGCAGAAGGAAAACAGCACTACACCAAACAGTGGGAGAAATCCCTCATCTTCATGATATACAAAGCCTGAAGGAATGCGCATTACAGAAAGATTTAGTTTGCTGGCATGAAATCAAATGTATAAACCCAAGATTATTCACAAAGATCAAGACAACCTTCAAAGAAGCCAGAAATCCAGGGGGAAGCAAAGTATTTCCAAGTAGTTCCACTTTTCTCACACAAGCTAGGGAATCTCAGAGAGAGGGTCATAAATAATGGACTTTATTTCCATTCTTTGCATATACTCTTGCTGGTGCAATGCCCAGTGTTATCTGGAGATGGAAGCTGATAATGAGCCATTTTTGGATATTCAAACATACCTTAGAAGGGACTTTTTCTTGGAATATGAGTGTTTGGTTTCTGAAATACAAACCATTGTAATTAACTGATTGCTTTACATAGTCTACAAGTATAAGAGCACTTTAAGAAAAATCATATTTCTGATAATAAAAGCCTCTGTAAACTAACAAAGAAAGGCATTTCAAGATGCAGTGACTGAAGGCAGCCTATTCAAATTAAGGTACCTAGTTAAACATCAAGTAACTAATCATTGACAGAACTCTCCTAGAGCAGAAAGAGTCACCATTACTTAATGTCTTCAAAGCAAGACCAGAGGATTCTTCTTAAATACATATATGACCACACTTAAGTCACAGTTAATGGTTGGATGTTGAAATGAGCATTAATGAAAGCAGCCATTTCTCAGACAGGCTTATCGTGAGCAGTTCTGCTTACAGCAAAATTCAAAGACGATTTACTGAATTGAGAACAGGTTCACAAGAGTGCTGATAAGAACAAGAGCCCTATCTCAGGAAAGTTTGGCTCATTTAAGCTGGCAAAACACAGCACAATAGAGGACAGAATCACTGCCTGCAAATACACTTGAGGAGAGGAGCTGCAAGAAATGAGAACAGACATTTAAAGCATAGGATTTGCTTGGTAGAGAAGGGAGATATACCAACCAGGAACGCTTCTCAGCTGGAGGTCAGAGAAATCTGAATGTGAAGTAGCTGGGATCTGGAGCAGCCTCCCAGTGGGAGAAGTGGAAGAGGAGAAGAAAGCAGATACAGAGAGAACCTGGGAGTCCACAGAAATGGCTCCTGCCCCATGCTGATGCATCAGCAGCAGGGAGTCTTCCCAGGACTGAGGCTTGGAAAGTCAGGTTGTCCTTTCCAGCTCTGAGCTCATACATGGAGTTCAATAACTCGGTAACCAGTTATTATTGGAAGAGAAATATTTATGTGTTTCATGGGGTTTTTTCTGTATATTTCTAAACCAGAAAAGTTTTTACTTTCTTTAGGTGCAAATATTAGCATTGTTTTTAATCACTTCTCCAATAGTTCATGAGAAAACACAGCAGGAGGAACACATGGCAAGAAGAGGTAATTTAGGATCTAATCTTGAGTAACCTGTCAGTCAGACAGGACAGCACGAGCAGCTCTACACTCCACCACCAGAGGTGGACTTCACAGATGTTCCATTTTCAAGATCCTTCAGATATTATCAACAGGGAGAGGGAAAACTAACAGGTACTGAAGAACCAACATCGAAGCACAAGAGATTCAAAAAGCAGCAGTGCTCTGCAGTGGCCAGGCAGCACTGGCTCCTCAGATTATCAGTCAATCTCAAAGTTTGAAGTATGTATCCTTCTTTCTAACAGACTACATCCACAGGCCCTGGATTCAGCCACCCTTTCTGCAGCACACCTAACTCAGTAACCATGTGAAAGTTAAAGCCAAAGTCACATCAGCCTAGTAAAGAAGCTGTTTGAGTTGCTCTCGCTCTCTCTGCTTCAGAACCAGCTTACCATAAAACCATCAAAACATAGATACTGGGACTCAGGAGAGCCAGGTTACCCTCCTGACAGTTCACCCTAAGCAAAAGTCATAAGCTTTCCATAACCACTTCATTGTCTCAGAGGCTCTCACTCTCCCGCTCTGTACACAAAGCTTCCCCTTTTCAGAAAGTCTGAAGAGACTCAAAGCTGTAGTGTGAAAACAAAATCGTGTGTTAGTGATCTTTAAAGTGACTTAATAAAGCAGTTTCAATTCCACCCTTCCTTCCTTCCAACTCCACCCTCCCCTTCAAGAGGGAAATTTGTTTGGGTTAATATGGAGGGGAAAAAAAGCAAGCTAAAAATAGCCTCCTTTTGCCTTAAAAAAGTTAAAGCTATGAATAAACAGCCTGAAACAGGAATGCAGCTAATCTGCCCACCAAATTCCTACAGTGTTTTCTTGTCCAGCTTTTCAAAACATTTTCATAAGGATCAAACACACAGACTTACATCTGCAGAGCCAGTGGTATCCCAGAACGGCCTGCTTTCATGCTCGTAAGGTAACTGGTTTTGGCATGGGAGGGATGGTTTATGAGACTGGATGAACTGAGGATACAGTCTATGACTGCTAAGTACTAGAATATATGAGCAATCTTCTTGCATCAGGAGAATTAATATGAAAAAAAAAAGAAAAAGAAAAATGCACCAAGAGAACACAAAAACATTTCTTGTTTCCCTTTACTGTACAACAGATAAACTGCATTATCTCCTAAAAATCTACCTTTCCAGCAAGAAGCATTCACACTGTTATCTCTGTCTTAGACCCAAGCCACATCTGTCCCTGACAGCAATAGCTGCCAACACTGAAAGAGCAGGGTGATCAGCCATCCTTTTCACCCTGGGCTGGGAGCCAAAGCAAGGTCGGCTTATGTATTTGCAGTGCAAAGCCAAAAACCTCTTTATTCTGTTCCCTATGCTATGCCATTAGCAAGCAAGAAGATCAACCCCAGGGTTGATCTTTGCAAGGTTGATCCTTGCAATCTGAATATTTGAACTCAAACTTGATTCTACCCTATGCCTCTTCACCTGTATCACCAGTGAGCTTCGGGTAATGCCATAAGAGTCACATGCACCATCCCATCAGTGCACACAGAAGCCTCTTGGCAGAGTCGCCTTTCATTCCCAGTTTCCCATAGCATGAGGCATCAGAACATGCTGCTGTGCAGCGCTATAGACACTGCTATGATACCTGATATGAGTTACATTTTTAGAAAGAAAACCATCTCCCTCCTCTTACAGCAGATGAGTCCTCTGAAAGGAGAAAGGAAATGTCTCACTTTCATCTCAGACTTCAGAGGGAATGTTTTATAGCTGTCAGTCCTACCAAGGTCTTTTTCATTGACACACCAGGGACAGTAACTGTTTTGAGGTAGGCTGTGCAGCCATGAAATAGCCAGGTTCTGAAAAGAACTTCGCCTGGTGACATTTGGAAAGCAAGGTAAAAGACTTTTCTGTGACCCTAAAGTACATGTTGAAAGCCAATATGCAATAGGCAGTCCAGATAAGTTGAGCAGATGTGACTACAACAAGGCAAAACCATATGAGGGAACAAAGTAGCACTTGCTACTGAAATCCCAGGTGAGGAATGTGAACCCAAGTTGTCTGTAGCCTCTGGTGTCCCAGGTCCATGAAAGCACTGTCACTCAGAGAGGTGAGACACACTCAGTGATCAGAGTGGGATGGTGGATACTGGGATCTCACTGTCATGGTATACAACCCTACATTCCCTATCCATACACATTACTCATCATCTCATTTTGACTGCTAAAAAGACTTCAGGAATACTATCCAGGCCGCACAGAAATGTTAGAGAAAGACGTTCTGTTTACCATCAGTTCCTATCCAAGGTGGAAGTGCCCTTTACAGACAGAAAACTAGCACAGAGCTCTCTATCATACTACTGATATACTGATACTACTCTGAATTCTCAGAGGGAATCTGCAAGTGGATCAGGTAGCTGAAACTGGACTTGCAGTGCTCTAAATCAGCTACCAGACCATTCTTCCAACGGGCGCATCCACCTGCACATATTTGTGCCGCTTCCTCCGAAAGTCTGGTGGCTCAGCCAAAGAACAAGCAAGTCAGAGTAGAAAGTGCAGGGTGGTGTGGGTCAAGAAAGCAACTGCATCGGCAGGGCTCCAGCATCCACTCTGCATCCAGCATTGCACCACGGATGACCTGCTCTGCTCAGAGCTTTGCTCAAGCAAGTGCAACTGTAGACTCCTGCCTTCTCACGGGTGCAGTAGCCAAATGCTGTAGCACACAAAAGGTGTTTGACATCACTAATCTCCAACCTCATCCTTTGTTGCCAGCTAGTTTTAGCAGATCCAAGTGGAGGTGGCTTACCCAGGTTCCACAGGGATTCAGCTTTCCCAGGGCACTGTAAACAATCAGAAGGGAACAGACATCAACTCAGGAGAAATAGAAAGCAGACTTAAGTGCATGGAAACAATCCCACTTTTGATCTGAAAGCAGAAAAATTCAAAAAAACAGCCTAGGATTTTTTCTTTGCAGAAACACAAAGTCTACAGTTCCTTTACACTCAGCTCAGTGTATTTCAGATTGTGCACACAGTCACTGCTCCCAGTGACAAGCCTGTACAGTGACTCTTAAGAAAACACCCACAATCACTACAAATGATTTGTCAGGAATACTAATTAATATAAACCAAAATGTCTTTGCCTCAGTAGAATCAATAGATTCTGCCAAGTATCTGTCCACACACCAACAAGCTGCTCCTTTGAGCAGTGTTGTCCATCAGCTGATACAGGAACATCTCACTTAAATCCCTTCTCCTTCCTTTATTTTATGCAGCTAAAATTCATGGTCCACAGTAAGATTCACCCATCCATCCATCCATCCATCAGGGAAAATGTCTGCAGACAGGTTCAAGTATATGAGTGTTTAACAGGGGAAAGGCCTGGGGGAGGACAGGACAGGGTACCATAGCCAAGTTCTGTGACAAGATCACACTACCTTCAACAGCGGCAAAGCTCGCTCACAGGTTTACTAGAGGACCTCAGAGGAGAGTACAGAGACTGATCTCTCCACAGCTCCTTAGCTTTTTTGTGATTAAACCAGTTACTTCTGCACAATATTAAAACAGAAGGAAGGAAGGGCCAAGCTAAGCACCTCATACGATGGTGACATCTCCATCACACCAGCACCAAGTGCTTCGTACTTGGTTACAGAGGAAGGAGCGGAATTCAAAGAGTTAAGAAATCTCGATTGCAATTATCAGGAAGAACAGTGGTAATGCAAGGTACAACCATGGCCCTGATCAATATTCCTAATACAGAAACTACACATCTCAGGGCATGTCTGCAGCTCTGGAAGCGGTCTTCCAGATGAGCAGTTGTTTTTCCCTTCAACTCGGCCTCACTTTTAACCACTCTTGATTAAAACGATTACTTTCACTCAATATTCAATTTCTGACAGGTAATATTCTCTACATATGTTGCACGCTGGCTCCATCCTTCCAGGCAAAACACAACAGCTCCCTAGAAGCAACCTTTTTTATTTTACGAGTCATGTATAATTTATGCATCCACAACACTGACATAGGCTAGAGATACACATCGTGCCAAAATCATCTCTTATAAGCTTTCAACAGATTTGAGGGGCATTTTCCTTAACCACTTACAGGGTTTTTTTTGTTCATTTAGTCCTCAAGTTTTCATCAAAGCAAACATTTGCACACGCATAGATGTGCTCCTACCCTTCCAGTCTTGCAGATGGGAGAGCTGAATATGTGAGTTGGGTATGCCCTGTGCAGAATCCAACGAGGTAAATAGTTGTCTGAAAACCAGAGATGGCTTTGCAAGCAATTGTTACGCAACTGTTTTAAAAGGTGCAAAATATTAAAAGACTAAAATCACCTGAGTGTGTTTTACTGAGTTATGGGCAGAGGAAACATAGGCAAGTTACAGGGACATTCACAGACAGCTGCCAGGAGTAGGGAAGCATTTCCTTCACTGCATTTCCTTTAGGCAGAAGCTAAAAGAGGGAATGAGGATTTTCAGGAGTTTTCATCTGGTATCCAAACAGCACTGAATTAGGTCCCTTTCTTACACTGCTGAGAAAAGTCCACTATCTCATTTCAAGAGTGTATCTAGGAATAGACTCAGGAACATTCCAGCATTGAGTCACCCTCTCTTTTCACCTACCACTGCTGTGACTAGATCCACACAGGTATGATGTGTTTGCTTCTGGCACACTCAACGAGTAAGGAAGGTTAATCTTCTTTGCCCAACCCATACTTTTCTTTCCTCTTTTTATTTAAATAAGTTTTTCTTTTTGAAGCCATTCTCAGGAACAAAATATTTTGTTCAACTCTCAACTTGGTTATTGGATGAATAACCAGAACACCCACTCAAAGCACATAGTCTTTGATCATCCCCCCTACAAGGTATGGAGGTGGCCAGAAGAGTTTGCAATGATGAGCTTCCAGTATGCACTTTTGGGGAGTGGGAGGTGCGTGTATCCACGTGGCCTGGGATTCGTAAATTAAAGCTTTTTGCTGTAGTAAGTGAACTGACAAAGTATAAATATAGACAAATATAATTATCACAGATTCCAGTTAACAAATCCTCACTGGAGAAAACAAGAGTGTGTGTAGGAGAAACTCACTGTAATTGGTGTTTTTGCAGATGACACAGGAGATGCAGTTGGAAGGAGCTCTTGATCTCTCACAGCAATAACAGCTGGCCCTTCAGTGACACCACTGCAAGACACAAAACAACAGATTCATGAACAAAACAGGCAGGTGGTGATCAGGAGTCACTTCATAAACAAACTGTTTGATCCAGGATTAATACTCCCTGCTTCACAATCCCCTTCCCCTCCCCTCTGTACTTCCACACACACTCCTCAGCCTCGATGGAGTTTGTTACTAAAATGAAACTCAGGTCACCAAATAAATATTGACTTATTGGAGAAGATCTCTTCTAGCACATTTCCAATACATAAATAAACAAATAAATATATAAACACACACACACAAATTAAAGTGACTTTTTGACATTAAATCCCCTTACAATGTAAGAGTGAACATGAAATGGCAACAGACAAAGGCATGCTGGGCATGCAGAGAAAAGTCCAAGTAAAGTGTGTGTACAGAACAGCACCCTGTAATTTATGGTCCATCAGCAGCCCAAGAAACAAGCTTTGTGGGTCCTAGGGAATAATGCACAGAAAGCATTATTCAGAAGAGAGCATGGGTTTATGTTTCCTATGCAGGGAGAAGGTCACAGCAAGGAAGTGTAAAATTAAGTAAAAATTTCTAAACATTCAAGTTTCTGAGACTGACAAATGCCAATGAATCAAGCTCAGTTGGTGGAAGCAGTTACTGCAGCAAATAGCCACGAATCCAGCAGCTTCTGCTGGTAAAACCAAGTGAAGCTGCCCAGGGAGAAGTTTACAGCTATATTCAAATGCAGGGCAACATCCAAATGCACGATCAGCCAACGTGTAACTTCTTAGCTCTACCTACAAAAGCAGCAATAAGGTCTGAGGTGCAAAAAAGAACAACCCCTTTCTTTTCCATTGCAGCTTTACAATTATAGTGGATAATGAATTACACCACCATTTTGCGGCACAAGATTTTTGTTAATGCATACATTTCCTTAGCATTAAGTTTGGAACTACAGATAGATTTTATAGCTAAGCCCAGTGGAATTAGCCTCACTGTAAATTACTGAGGGTTAACTATTACATCTTTACTGACCACAGGCAAACAAGACAGCACTTTATCTACCCACTTGAAAGACATTTGGTCTGCAGATGAACTCTGCCTGGCTTGCCATAGGGTAACTCCTAGGATTTTTTGTGCTTATTTTTTTTAATTTTGCTATTTCAGGTGCTTAATGATATTAATTTCCAGATGGTCTAGAAACCTAACACACCAGCAAGCAGACTATATCCCTGTTACGTGCAGCAGTGCTGTTCTCTGATGTTTTACTGTCACATAAATCAAGCTGGCCCCAAAGAGGCATCAGGAATGCATTCCCAAAGCACTATTTTATTTTGATTTTTCTAAAACAAAGAACTAAGGAAGTAGGTATCAAGTGATTCTTTAGAAGAATGAGCTGCCTGATGATTTTTAGATTTGTTTTTTTATCCTAAACTTGACAAATACCATAAGCAACATCACCTTTTAAGGCAAAAGGCAGCTGAAAGCAAAATCCTTCTTTTATGCCAGAGTGACTCATAACAGCAAAGATTCTTCCTAGAAAAACAAACTCAATCATAAACTAAGAACAAGCTAGAAGCCTTAGTGATAACAATTCAAACAAACCCTTTTTTTTCCCCCAGGACTTTTGTGGGCTGGTTTGGCTGGTTCAAGCAGGTGCTCTTGGCTACTGCAAAAAAGAAAAAGAGCTAGACAGACCCCTGGCCTGGCCTAGTCTTATCATTCATTTGCATCCCTAGAAAGTACAGTAAACACAACACAGATGGACAGGAACACATTTCATGCCTTATCTTTTCTACAGGAATGCAGGAGGAAGTATGTATCTGAAGCTATATCTACACCGCAGTCACATATGCTTTCAACACAGTCGACAACCAGCTCAAGAGATAAGGCAGAGAAGATGCAGAAGCATTCACACATCTGCCTCCAGCAAGCCCCTGTAGTTGTGCATAACCCAGTGTCTTCATCAGGCCTGTTAACAACGCTAATGAAACCTGGGTCACGTAGGGCTGTTCACGCTGCAGCCCTGCCTCCTGAAACACGGGCTGTCGCTGCCATCACAAGTGGCAGCATTATCCTAATGAGAGGATGTGATCTCGGTAGGCTGCATTCAAATCTACTCCTCAAATCTAGAAGACATCTCAAATCCTGCTCTTTGAGTAGTATCATAGTCATTGCACAGACTTCCCTTAACCTGTCCAACACGTGAGCTCAGGAAACTACATTTTCAGCAAAGAACATGCTGACACCACCAGCAGAGAGACCAGGGCTCTGCTTCCCTCTCCACAAATGACCTGTATAGCCCCAGGCAAAACATTTTGTATGCTTGACCCTCACTTCCATTCCAAGGTTGATTTTTTTTTTTGTCTCCTCTTTTGGCCAGGGATCATCTTTTACAAGATGTTTATGTCTATTTATCACGTGTTGCTGAGCACAAGGAGGCCTTTAAGCATTAAGTTTAATAACAACAGGAACCTCAGCTGTAGTATAACTCCAATTAGAGTTACAAGCACCCCCTCAAACCCAGATACACCAGACATCCTGCTCCAGAGACCAGAGCCATGTGTTTAATCTTTCTGTCCTGGCTTGTGTCAAATGCTTCCCAGCTCTCTGGTATGTCCCACACCACCTGGAGTCCATCTAAAAAACTGACAGCTTCCAACCACTTAGAAGATTCTTTTTTTTCCAGGCTAACTTTGCAGGTTCTTAAGGGAGGAAACTACAGCTTAGCAGGAGCAGGTGAATTGAGTCCTAATGCCTAAATTCAAACTATCTGATGAAAGATCTGTCACAGACAGCTCAGCTTTACAGGAACTTGGACACCCTGAGTTACACAAGAGTCCTGCTCTCTGAATTCTTGCTTTGAAACATCTCTCCTTGCTCTCCCCACTCCTGCATTCCTTCTTGGGCATTCCCCCCATCAAAGATAGAGATTAAGGTGACTTTCTGCTGTAACCCAGAAGAGCTGTTAATTTGGGCTTATATTTATTTGCATATTGGTCAAGAAACCTGGTTTCCAGATGTAGGACACCTCTCGGTGCTCTACTACTTTCAAGAGCTTGCTGATACATCACAACATCACAGAACGGTTGTGTTGGAAGGGATGCTCAAGATTGTCTCGTCCAAACTGCCTGCCATGGGCACAGACATCTTCCACTAGACCAGGTTGCTCAGGGCCCCATCCAACCTGGCCTTGACCAGTTTCTCTGGAAAATCTGTTCCAGTGTTTCACCATCCTCACAGTAAAGAATGTCTTCCAAATATCTAATGGAAATCTACTCTCTTTCAGTTTAAAACTATTGAACCTCATTCTATCACTACACTCCCTGATAAAGATTCATCCTTGTCTTTCCTGTAAGCCCTCTAAGTACTGGAAGGCCACTATAAATTCTCCCCAGAGCCTTCTCTTCTCCAGGCTGAAAACCCCCAACATTGTCAGTCTGTCCTCACAGGACAGGTGCTCCAGGCCTCTGGTCACCTTTGTGGTCCCCCTCTGGACCCCCTCTAACAGGTACACATCTTTCTATGTTGGGGGTCCCACAGCTGGACACCCCTCCAGGTGGGGCCTCATGAGAGTGGAGCCGAGGGGTAGAACCACCTCCCTTGACCTGCAGGCCACACTACTTTGGATGCAGCCCAGGAAACAGCTGATTTTCTGGGCTGTGAGCACACATTGCTGGGTCATATTCCTTTTTTCATCCACCATTACCCTCCAAAGTTCTCCTTAGGGCTGCTCTCAATCCGCTGTTGCCCAGCCCATATTTGTGTTTGAAAATTGCCCCAACCCATGTGCAAGACTCCAGCCTGTGAGTGAGTATCCCTCAGGATGACATCCCTTCCCTCCAGCGTTGTCAACCACACCACACAGCTTGGTGCCATCAGCAAACTTGCACTCAATCCCACTGTCCATGTCACCAACAAAGAGTTTAACTAACAGTGGTCCCAATACAGGCACCTGAGGGATTACACTCATCACTGGTCTCCACCCAGACACTGAACAACTGACCACTACTTTCTGGATGCGACCATACAGCCAATTCCTTATCCACCGAGTGGTCCACACATCAAATCCATGTCTCTCCAGTTTACAGACAAGGATCTCTCCGGTCTAGAGACAAGGATATAATGTGGGACAGCATCAAATGCTTAGCACAAGTTCAGGTAGATGACATCAGTTGCTCTTCCCTCACCCACCAACTCTGTAACACTGCCATAGAAGGTTACCAGACTTGTCAGGCATGATTTGCCCTTAGTGAAGCCATGCTGGCTGTCACTCCTTATTCTCCATGTGCCTTAGCACAGTTTCCAGGAAGATCTGCTCCATGATTTTGCCAAGCACAGAGGTGCAACTTACCAGACTGCTGAAAGGCAAAGAACGAATGTAGCAGTTAGGAGACACTTGTTACCATGATATGCTAAAATTGCCTTTTTCATTCTTCTGAGCTCAGTCAACAATTCTTTTTTCTTCCCCTTATATCAGAAAATAGCTTCACCTTTTGAGGCAAGATGCATCCTGTATACAAAGCTGCAGCCATTTGGGCAGCAATCCCAAGAAATTGACTCATTATCAACAAAGACATCATCAATAGCATTTGATGGTGACCTTAAAAAGGTGGGAAGGCTTTGCTGTGTGGGTCTTCTGGCATTGCAATAAGGCCTCTTTTTGACAGCGTTCACATAGATACCCAGAGCTAGATATCACCAGGGACAGTGGGAAGCTGGGAATTGTCCCAATTTCTGTCACAACAGCACACTGGGCAAACATCTGTAGTGCAACTCAACTTCCCTGTCTTGAAGAGAACGCACAAATTCCTAGCCCCACACAGATTAGACACAGCAACCGTAATCAGTGGTAAGGGGTACTTTTCAGTCTCTGCTCTGATTTTAACCACTGCAACCACTTCAGGAAATTTAATGACTGCCTGTAATCTGCTTGCATTAGCACACAGTGCCTATAAGAAAAAAAAAAAAAAAAAAAAAAGCTATTCTCTGAAGTCCTACAAAACACAAGAGGTTGTTGAAAGTGTATTTTAAAGCAGATATGAGTAGTGCTTGCTCGTTTTTAAGAGAAAAAATACAAAAAAGAAATGTCAGCAAGTTTCTCTACCACCACCCACCAGTCTCCTACCTATCCCTTCTTTTCTATGTTGTTGTTTTGGTTTTTTTTTTAATTAATGTTGTCTTTTTTGCCCACATGCTCTCCCCTCAAACAAAACTCCACTTGACAACTTGCAATTATTGGAAATCTCTTCCTTCAGTTCCTATTGCTTGATGCAAGACAACTCTCCTGTCGTGACCATACCCATCACTATCTATTAAAAAATCCAGCAAAACTGCCAGGTAAGCTATCTCCAGCTGATATCTTATATATATGTTATATATATATAAAGCATAGGGGAATATATAAATAGTTATTCCCTTCCAACTCCTATTTTAGGATTTTCTGAACTCTAGACTATTCTTATCTTCCTTACATCAGCATCAAACCTGACAACCATATTCCTGCAACGTTAGTTCACTTTTGTCTCTGGAAACCACTGGATTGATTTTACTATTGGAGTTACTCTTTACTATGTCCAGAATATGCAACTGCAGCATGCCTACATGGATCAGCTCTTAAACTGATGAACACATGTGACTTCCACTAGAGTTAGTGCAAACAGCAGATTGTCGCTCAGGCACTCTGCCCTAAACATCCACTTGCACTCTGCATCCCTCCTGTGAGCTTGACAAGGCTTTGTTAAATATTTGCATCCTGTGTTTCTGCTTGCAAAGGCATCTGTGCTCAGCACTTAGCACTGACAGGCTGGAAGATCTGTGATCCTCCTCTGGCTGTTCCCAAGTCTCAGCCTAACCGGTGAGCAAGTCCCCTCTTCTCATGCAGAGGAGCCTTTCATTTTTATCACTTTTATTCCCAAATACAGTGAAAAAAGATGAGGCTTTAAGGTCTTTCATATCCTGGGCACTCTAGATGGAATAACCAACAAAAACAACCCATATTTTCGGTAGGATGAGAGGCCTCAGTGCATTCTAAGGCAGTTACTCCTCAAAGCAAGTAAACCTACAAAGGAGGGTGAAACACAGCTGACTCCTTCCTGAAGGCCTCTCTGCATCAACCACTGCTTTCCATCATTGTCATCTAACTCTCAGTGTCTGCCTTTGTATCTAGTACTACTAGATCCCAAGAAGATCTCTGCAGCACATGCTACACCTCAGAGAGCACAGGAACAGCTCCCATGACAGCTCCTTCTGCCAGAAGGGAGAGGCTGTCTGAAGATGATTATTCGTCATTCAGATACTATTACGACCAGAACTAATAATTTAATAGTTCTAATATTCATAATTAAAGTGATTAGAAGTTCAAAACATGAAACCATTATTAAGGTCAGCAGCTTTAAACTTGGGTTTCCAATTTAGCTGTTAAGCCTAAAAAAAAAAAAAAAAAAGAAAAAAAAAAAGGGAGGGGGGCTGATTCTCCCTGATTAGTAACTATGAAAACATATAGATGTTTAGATTAAAATACCCCATACACTGAAGTTCAGCACGCAAATTTAAGGAAGATATATCACCATTCATTTATCTAAGAAGATATGCAATAAATGATACATTTATTCAAATTTCATTTTTTCCTGTTTGATAAGAATGAATTATGGATTTGCCTTTTACTAAAGTTGGGGAGGGTTTTTTGTTTGTTTGTTTCTTCTTTTGTTTTGTTTTCATTTTTTCTCTGTTTGTTTAACTTTGAGTGTCCTTGGAGGAAAACTGATGTTAAGGAAACTTCCCTGTCTGACCACCCAGAAGCCACTCTGTCAGTCACACACCCATCACCCCAAACTTTCACTGCTGGGACTGAAGCCCCTTCACAGTCGGGCAGTTCCAGTGATGTGATGGGTGCCCCACTTGACTCCTGCATATCCCACACTCACAGTCAGGCAAGTTTCCCTCACTGGCTCAGACCTGGTTTTCCCACAGCAGAGTCCCAGACGCCTGGCTCCTTTAAGTCATTTAATTGTGGTGCAGTAACACAGGAACAGCTCGAGCTGGTGCCTCTGGGGAGGGACCCCCATCAAAGGAATCCCCGGGGTTTTGTACTCTCACAGTCCCTGTGCCCATTCCAATTTGGTCTGGGGTATTCTCATTATTTATTTGGGTTCTGCAGACTCTCTGGGTGAGTGGCCACTCCTACACCCTGCACCCACCAAAAGTCCCACAGGTTCCTGTGCCCTTTGTCAGCATCAGGTCATGGCCCCTTGCCTGGTGGTCCCACCATTTCTCTCCACCCAGAGCACAACCTGCAGCTCACACTGCAGCTGCACATCAAGCTGGGTGTATACCTCAACAACTGAAACCCAATTAAAATCTGCAGAAGCAGCATTTAATTAAACTGCCCCAACCTTGATGACTCACCAAGAGAATAAAGTACGCATAATGAATTTTGCATTTAAAATTGTTTTTAAAATAGCATTATCTATAATGAAAGAAAGAAAGGAAAGGTGACTGGTTCTATTAGAATAAAGAGAATATCTCACCATCCCTGCTTCACTCTCTCGAATCCCTCCCTCACCTAAGCTATATGGCATTCTCAACTCCCAGTCAGTCTCACAACTTCATAAGCTGTGGAACTACTATTGCTGTAGAACTTAAATGACAAATATTCTCCCTAAACCTATAGAATAGGCTATTGCTCTCACAGATTATCCTGGCACTGCAATGAACTCTTTTTCCAGACAATTAGGCCATTGATTTCCTGTGGTTCGACCACCTTCATTTTCCTTTAAAGCCCTAGCCAAACCTGCACCAGTAAATACTTCTTAATTTAAGTGCTATTAAATGGTTAGGGGAAGTTTAAATCTTGACCTGATTTGTCATTATTTCAAATTCACCATTGAAAAGGTTTCTTTTTGGAGAATACATTTAATTGTGTATCTATGATCACACACACACACACAAATACAGACATAGCACTGTTTAAGTGCATTGATTCCAGTACTCATCCAGCGATTCTTAAAACTGTTCCAGGGCTTTCAGAAACAGAGGGTGTTTTTAAAATACACTTAGCTCCTGAAATATACTCCCAGTGGGCATAGCCAACTATTACCCACTGTAAACCCTTAAACAGAGATAAACAGGAGGTATTTTCTAAAGGAGTTATTCCAATTCCCAAAGAGCTGACACATCTCTTAGAGTATCCCAATATTGCACACATTTGTCCCTCTGTCATCCTTATAAGCATAAGAAGGACTATCCTTCCCATGCTGTGATTGGTACAGACCTGAGACACTATGAGCATGGCAAAATCAGCAACAACAGGATCCTCCTCACTCTCCAAGCTCCTTCTGAGCAAGGGTAATACACCACTTGCCTGGGCTCACTGATAGTTTACTATCTAGGTCTGGGGTCCCACCACACTCTTTCAGAGGTGTCTGTGGCAGGACACTGAGTCACAGCAGCGCTTCAAGCCATCCTGAGATCATTCACAACACTGGACATCATGCCAGAAAACAGAAGTGACCTTCCCAAGGAGTCTGCTGCAGAGTTAGGAGGCGAACAAAGTGCACCCTGTTCCCAGTGAGCACCCAGCTCCACAGGGAGCGAT
The DNA here is from genome assembly GCF_022539395.1 of Myiozetetes cayanensis. NCBI lineage: Eukaryota > Metazoa > Chordata > Aves > Passeriformes > Tyrannidae > Myiozetetes > Myiozetetes cayanensis. The sequence goes on along the minus strand of NW_026087853.1, from coordinate 44,726,316 downwards.
GGCCAGCTATATGTCATCCCACAGGCATGCCCTGAGCAAACACGAAGAAGCACCTGAGGAGGAGCAAGGCAAGACAGGAAAATCAGCCACCACAGGCAAAGGAAATTTTGATGGTAACAACAACAATTTACATGTCACTTAATTTCCTACCTCAATCAGTCAAGTGAAGTTTTCTAGTGCTGTAATATCTGCAAAGTACTCGCTTATCTTTTTTATTTAAAGCTTTTCAGCTTTTCCTTTTAAGCCAGTGACTTAAAACAACTGTTACCTCAATTTTGTTGCTGTGGATACACCAACACACATATTTTGCTCCCAGAAAATCTCCAAGGCAGTAAACTACAGCATACAGTTTTTACCACGATATTTCCAGGAACACACTTATCCTATCTTTGCCCCTTGCGGTAACTTCACGGAGGTTAAACCAACACATTCCCAATTTTAAGGCAAGTTTAGATCCTTTGCTCTCCTAAACCAACCATCCAAAACACACAAACCAAGTAAGTTTTCCATTTCAGATTGCAGCAATTCCCTCTGCTCTGCTCTTCCATCTGGCCACAGAGTAACTGGATCTGGCCGCAGGCCCCCTTGCTGGCAGGGTGGCGCAGCTTTGCTGCGAGCACATCAGCCAGCCTTCACAAATAACACTCTGGCTGGGCCAGAACCACTGCAGCTATGGCAGGCACTTCGTGGTAAATGAGAACTACTGTGCAGTAATTTCAGAGCACTGGTGTTTGGCAACAGTGAAAGCACTGAATGTGACTTAGTCAGGGGGCGAAGTTAAAGCACAGCACAGATCCATCTGGGCCAGGACAGCAGCATTCACATTGTTCAAGGAGTTCTTCAGTGTGACAGGTGCTGCTCTAAGCAACTTTCTGACAGTCTTAACTGCTGGATTCCCCCACAGACTTGCAGGTCCATGTTCCCATCTGTCTGGGGTGAGCATTCATATTTGGTTTGCTTCCACTCAAATCCTGTTAAACGCACAGTCACCCTCCTCTCCTGTCACAGAGCATCCCCAGGACTTCACAGCCCACTGCCCTACCCTTCTCAAGTGGTGCAAAAATTTGGATGACTTGGGTAACACTCTCAAACACACAGACCCAGTGAAAAGATAAGAGGCTTATTACAGGATAACTGCACAAAATGCATTGAGAATTTATTTGTGATCTATATAGAAATCAAAATATCACCTTTCAGGCAGGAGCAATTGCAGTTTATAACCCAAACTTATTTGCACAGTTTACAAAGCATCTAAACCAATACCTAGGTAATAGGTACCTATAACAAAGATACTAAACAACTATTCACATCACTGGTACCTCAAACATCTTCCCTCTGGAGAAGGATTTAAGAAATTTATTTAATGTGATCGTTATCACTACTAGGCTTTGGAAAACCAAACACATCTCATGAAGAATGTGTTTGCTTTAAGTTCCACTGTAGAAATGTAGGCTGGCTTAAACTACTGCAAATATTTTGGAATATTTTACACTCAGTCAGGAAACACTACATGGCTTCAGAATCAACATCTTTAAATTATTTAGAGGTTTTCAAAAGTTTTGTGCAGAGTCAGATGCAGTTGTGCCACATTGCACCATAAAGGTTAAAGCAACTTGACAGCAGATGCAGTTCTCTATCTCCTTTCCTGATCCATATTATACAGGCAAAGCAGTTACCTACAGGGCTCAAGTCTTCATTTCTCTGCCCTTGAGTTCTCACACACAACAGAGACAACATTCCAACTAATTGGTCCATCTTGCAAACAAAACCTGCCCTTTGAATCCATCTCTCACAATGCCTACTGACTATGTTTAACTCAGAAAATTTCTGGTTTTGTTTGAGGCAGAATGGGCAGTACAGCATACAAATAACTACTTGCCCATACTTAAGAAAAGCAGGGGAAAACAGGAAAAGATACATATATCATATATCCATTAAAAAAGTGCTAAGGTCCATACAAGTCTATCACAAGACAGAGGTCCCATCTTGGAGCTTCTGAAACTTATGGAAGACAAAAAGTATCCACACCAAAAAACCCCAAACTTAAAAGCATTTCACTTTGATTGTCCTTCTGTCTTGCCATTTGCTACAATCACACAAGAGTTAGTCAAGTAGATTAAATGCTACAGGTGGGAGATTAAACTTGGAGGGATTACAGCTGTTCACCGGCCACTAGTACTCTTTAACAGCATTATGGCTAACCAGCATATTTCTTATTAGAATCACACCAGGCTCACAGGTCAGTAACAATGGGGATGTCTATCTTTACTCTTCCTAGCAGTTTCTGCCATCTGCCTTTGGTTTTCCATCTCACCTTCAGCCTGGCACAGTCTGAAACTACTCTCTAGTTTATACTTCATACACATATTGTTATTCACTTTGTACAAACTCAAAACTTGACTGATGCTCATCCATTACTACCCTAGAATGCACTACTCTAATGAAAACAAAATGCCTCTTAACCCAGAAGCCAAAAGCAAGCAGGCCCCTTACAGAAATGCCTGCTTATACAGCGCTGTAAGCAACGGGGGTTGTCTGAAGACCATGAGTTAGCGGGTCCCTGTCCTGAGCAGATGACCAACAAAAGCACATATTTAATTTTCAACTATAAGAAATGCTGCCGTTGCTACCTACAGTGAGACTACACTGAAGAAATATTCTGCAGCTGTATCAAAACTTTGTATCCCTTAAGATGTAAGTAAACTCCTGCAGCGAAGATAACATCCTCTCACTTCTGATCTGCTTCAACATTAGGCAGTTCATGGGAGGATAAGGCAGAAGGATGATACCTCACAGCTGGATGGGAACAAAAGCCGAAAGTCAGCTATAGGAAGTCAGGTAAAATTCTGGAGCTGGCTGGAAGCAATTCCTCATTATGGACAGGTTGTGAAGTGTAAGCTCATACAAGCTGCTCATGTTCTACATGAGAGCAGGAGAGACGCTTAAGAAACAAACACCCAAACTTAGAAATAAAATTTTTTCTTGTAACTGGTCCATGCTTTCCACGATATCCCGAAAACATAATATTCCCAACACTAAGCCAGGCACACACTTCCATCTCTTATGAAGAGAAAACCATCCCCTTTATATACCTTAATCACTAAGTGTAGGTGATTTGTATCAACTCGTATGAAAGTCCCCCCAATTCCACTGAAGCAAGGTCAGTTGATACTGATTAATGATCTGGCTCAACATATCCAAAGAACTGACGCGCTTATTAGTTACCTAAACAGCAGGGTATCACAGTAAATTATTTCAGCTGCTGTGTGTAGTTTTTCAAAACTATTTTCTATGCCTTTAAATACAGCCAACATTGGAGATGTCCTTTACTAGGAAAAAAAAAAAATCTATAGATCATTACTCTGTACAGAGTCCAGCAGCCTGTGTTACTCGCCAGCATTTACAAAGCAGGGATGCACACAGTGTAAAGGCTTTGCTAACACCAATCCACATGGACTGCTTTCAGCAAAAGTAGACACAAAAACATTCTCCTCTCCTCATCATCCTCAAAGCCTGACATCCTCCCTGCCCTTGCCTCCTCTGTGAAGCACCCAGTTCTTTCTGCCATTAAAATATTGCATTTCTCTGATTTTAAAGAAGCACATGAATAAAGGCAGGGCTTGAATTCATGAGGAAAATTTCCCTACACCTTCTAAAAATCTCTCAAATTCTAAATATTTAAAGACATTCTGTAATGTCCCTTTATACAAATACCTCTTTACAGCCCTCAAAAATGTCACTCCAACTCCCGGCTTCTTCCAGTCTCTCCCACATCCATCCTGCTGTACTTACCACAAAAGAGTTGGCACAAGGGAGCACACCAGACAGAATAGCTTGGGCCCCTTCACCTCCTGTGCATTTGCACAATGTGAATTGTTCCTGCCTCACAGACATCCCAATTTAAACAGATGAGGTTGGGAGAAAAGAAAAGCAATTTACCTCATTTATAGGTTTTCAAGAGACTAAGAACTTTGTTCACAATCACACAAAAAAATTTATGGCAGAAGTAAGAACTGAACTCATACATCTCAATTCATTAGTATGACTCCAATAACATCTTTCCTTTCAAGAGCAGTGTGCCCAGACATTTCTCACCATGAGAGGTCAGGAAGGACTTCAGCTGCAGACAGACATTTTTCTCTCATTCTCCCCAACCTGAGGAAAAGTGATCATGTTTTCTTGGACTTCATTAGTTGAATGCACACACATAAACAGTTACAGCAAAAAAATATTAATGCAACAAATGAGCTATGTCCTATTCGTACTGATAACAGTTCTCTGGAGTCCTGTAAGAAAGCCTCACAAAAACACACTAGTGGAGTCCCAGACTCAGTTCCTTCATTCTGCCTTGTGAATTTCTGGATTCGAATGTATAACAATACCTTGAACCTTAGGCACATAAAAAGAGGACTAGGGAAAATAATTCCTGCAGACCCATTCATCTTGGAAACTCCTTTAGTTGTGTCTGCAAGGTAAAATAAACTAATAGTCCACAGGTTCACTGGAGAAGAAAACATCAACCAACCAGGGAGAGGGGGTGGGGCAAGTGGGAAAAGTATACAGCAAAACAAGCTGAGAAAGCCCTGCTTTTAACCCCTCATGGAAGCTACCTCAGAGGAGGTCAAGGCTGATACCTTTTTGAGTAGAAGCAGCAGGCAGGAAAAGAACAGGAGACTGAAGCCACTTTGTTATAATGCTGATGGAACACAGCAGGATGCTGGTCTTGCCACCACAGGACAGCTCTTCTTATCCTGTGCTCTCATAGCAGGAAAACAACTCCACAGGACTCGTGCAATGGTTCATGTCTCACACCCCAAGCCCCCTGTTATAGCAACAGTGGCGCTAAAGGCATAAATCCTGTGCTATAGAGCTAGGGTTGCACAGCAGCAAGCTACAAGGAAGAGGAAGGAATTCCAATTGCAGCTCTGACCCTTTTGCTCCTCCACCTACAGGAAAAGTCAAATTTAAGGAGTCTGTTTTACCAGTAATTCCTTTGCTGGAGTATGCAAAAGCCACCCCACTTCGTATTCTGAACTAGCCAGGCAGTGCAGTACTTTCTTAATCTCCACACCCAGGAGCCTCTCAGCAACTCTAGCTGGCCATAATTACATATAAACTTCTACAGAGAACATGCTAGGCAGTTTTGAAATGGGAATGAAGTTAGCAAATTATCAAACTTGAGGACAACTTCTATAACCCCTCACTAAGTGTCTATGGCACATGTAAAAACGTAACATGCAGCTTCAGAGTATTTCCCTTTTCAGAGGCTTTGTCAGAGTAACAGTCCTCACACACATGCACACACACAAACCCTGAGTCACCAACTAGAGACACTTCACATACCTCAGTTCTACCCTCATGTCAACAACTCCAATTTAACAGTCAGAGCAGAAAGAGAACATCAAACAAATTCAAGCTCATCTCATCTCTCACTTGCTAAATAGAACTATATTTACATTAGTTAGCATCATCTCTCAGGGAATTAATACAAAATCAAGCATTGTTTTTGCCCATTTATCAAGTAACAAGGATATTTATTGAACAAACACTTCCCTTACCCTATTAGATGCACCCATCTAACCACTTCGCCAGTAAAGGCACACCAGAGTCTCTTTTCTCTTCAATAAGAGCTATCACAGGAATGCAACAAAAGGGTTGCAATGGATGGGAGAAACAGCCCTTTCAGAAAGGCATCAATATGTTTAAATAAAGATGCAAGCTTTGCAGGAGCAAATAAATTGTACTTTCCTTCAGATAAGAAATAAGCAACGTTTAAACAAGTTAGTCATTTTACACTGATGGGATCAGTCCAACCATGGAAAAATAACATTTTACTGAAAAAGCTGTCCAGTTCATAGCCATTGGTGCTACTATCCCAGTATAAGAATGCTGGACTCTGGTATAGTTTGTACTCCTACCAGAGAAAGTTAGAGTAATACATTTATAATACTATAACAGAGACAGTAAATATTATACTCTATTCAGTAAAGTATCTGCCCTCACCCTCAATCACAGGTGTAATCACCCTCACACATTGTGGGATAGTCCTATTGCCAGGCAAGGGGATGCTAAACAATATGGATGTGAAGAGCTGGATTCCACAAAATCCAGCCACTGGGGAAGAGAAGAAAACATGCTTTACCCTCTGGTTCCCACTTTCTTTTTAAGGAACATGCAACTTTTGTGGATCTTGCTACCGGGCACATTTTGTAAAGCAGAAAGTAATTCCATTATAGATTTATCTTTCTCTTCTGCTAACACTTCCTTTGTAAGAGCAGCAAGTAAAGTTTCTGTAAGGTCAAAATTGGCTTTTCACCCTCTAGAGACACGACTGGTCTTTTCAAGCAGTTTAATAGTCTTTATCTCTAGAAAACATTTCTGTTGTGTGGGTGACTCTGATTCCCCTTGCATTATAAATATATCTGCAAACCCTGCCAACAGCATCAGGCACATATTGTACAGCATAGCCACCAAGCAACATTTTTCTGTTGAATACAGAGAATTACAGGAGCACATGCCAAGGTGTCGTGGTTTTGCACATGCTAAGGAGGCTTTGGGGCAGCTCACAGAGTGGCCAAGCTGATTCTATGACAATATCCATACAACTTCAGCCTTACTCACCCATTAGGTGCATCACAGACCATTTTCCAAGACTGTAACACTAGTCATTAGCACCTTCTTCCCAGCACACCTAGCCCAGCTTACAAGTACCAGGACATGTGGTAATGGTTTTAGATTGAGAGAGGGCAGGTTTAGATCAGATGTTAGGAAGAAATTCTTTACTCAGAGGGTGGTGAAGCAGTGGAACAGGTTGCCCAGAGAAGTTGTGGATAATTCACTCTTGGAAGTGTTCAAGGCCAGGTGGGATGGAGACCTGAGCAATCTGATTTAGTGATCTATGGCGGAGCGAGCCAACCTTTAAAGGTCCCTTCCAACCCCAAACATTCCATGACTGGATTCCATGTCCTACATGAAAGTGTGACTTTATTCAGACCATGATAGGCTACTGTCAGTTTCCACTCTCCATTAGATTTTTGCACTGGCCATTTGAGGCTGTAAGAGCATGAGCAAGTCCTGCTAATCACTCCTTGGCTCTCCAGCTGACAAATTTCCATATGGATAGGCATCAGAGTCTCAGTGGGTGTGATGCTGCCAGCAGTGCACCACTGTGGCAGCGATTGGTACCTGTTGTTCTTCAAGCCCTCAACAGAAGGGAACTCGGAGACTGGGCAAGGTATACAACTGCTTAATTTCTTCCATCTCCAAGGCAGCTATAACCAAAAGCCCCCTGGTCCCCTTCTGGGTCTTTGAAATACCCTCTTCATACCACAGGAACATTTCTGAGAAGAGGGGTGAAAAGGTTAGATTTTGACACACCGGATCAAAGATTCTGGTAATTGAAAGCAGTAAACTGAATTCATTTGGTACAATGTAATGCAGCTGGTGAGCGCAAATTTCTTTCAAACACAATCTGGATATAAGTTTTAAAAATAAATTTTGCTGCTTTGTGTGCTGTTACAAGAGGAAGGGGCCATTCTTTATCAAAGGCTAGTTTCAATCCTCCTTTTTATTTGCTACGCAATAAACCTACCAAAAAAAAAAGCAAAAATAGTTTTTACTCAGCATCATCAGTTATGCAAAGGTGCAAACAAGATCTTTCCAATGGAGATTTTTCTGCAATCAGGTCCAACACCTCAGACAGTTCAAAATTACAAGAAATCCCAAACCACACCACTGTCACATTAAGGGCAAGATTTTGTGATCCAAGCAAACAGTTTTTAAGAGACCTACAGAAGAGGAGCAGTACAAGATACTTTTGCTGATTAAACACTGCTACAGTCATTGTGCATAAAGTGCTCTGATTGTATTACAAGGAAGTATTTGTCCCTGATGAGGACCTTTTACTTAGTGTGGCTTTGATTTCTCCCTACACACCTTAGTAGAGCCTGAAAAATACAAGCTAGCTTCTCCCAGGCTTATTTGGATGTTGGGTATTTCAAGCCCTCTAGGTACCTCAAAACCTTAAATATAGCAAACCAAGTTGAATGCTGTCATCTCACTTAACTTTGCTGACTGCAGAAAAATATCCTAGAAACCCGTTTCCTCACACAGCTAATTCATCTTCCCTGTGTGGGAAGAAACCTGTTTCCTCAGAGAACAGAACAGTGTGCCAGAGACAGGCACTGATGTACTGGCTTTTAATGTTGATTTCATATATCTTGTTGGAGTGAAGCCATGACAGAGGCGTTTGTTATTCCTTCTCCTCCAAGCCTGTACCAAAACAGAAACAAACAAGGTCTTCACCATAAGACCAGTAAAAAGCAGCTAGTTTATATCCTTAAAGCAACATGAAGTTATCTCTAATTAATTCTTATTTTTAGAATGCACACCTAGTTTTAAATTTATAGGGATTTTTTAAAAGGAATCATGTTCCAACCTAATTCTTCTACATTCTATTTAGGACATTAAAATAATCTTTCAAGTACTCCAGAGAATGATGTCCACCCCAAATTTTAGTAATAGGTTCTTTCTAAAATTGCACGCATAATAGAAGCTTTGAATTCTGAGGTTAACTCAAGTTTTATAAATATAGCCCCGTGTCAAGTACTGCTTTCATTAAGCACCAAAAAGTAAATGCTCCTATTTGCATTTTCCCCAAATGTCAATACTTCACTTGAGAAACAGAGTTGAAAAACCAGGATAGTTTGTTTCTTTTTCCTTCTCTACAGCTACAAACAAGGTGGGAAAGTCAGCAACCTACTTGTTCTAGAAAGCTAAATGTCACAGGACCCATCTTTTCTTTAAATTAATGCCCAGCTGCATATTTTAGTGTTGTATATTTTTTGTACATTTTTGGGAACAGTGACCAGAAACAAACACCTAGTAATGACTCTGTTTAAAAATTAGTTAACGTTATAGGCAGGACACATTATAATAAATCTATCTTCCTTCCAGACCCCTTTTCTTAAGCTGCATTCAAAACAGTAAAAGCAGGGGAGGGGAGAAGGTCACAGGGAAAATTAATTAAAGTGAAACTAAAATTAAAGTACTGAATGGGTGCCATTTCAGTCTCTATTCAAATGTATTCAAATCACCAGTAATCAATTCAACTACAGCAACCAATGACAAAGCTACCTGAATAGAGCACACAACACAAGACTTAAAGGGGCTGTTGAAGTTTTCTATTTGCCACCACAAACCACAGTCACCACCAGGCTTCTGTGCCTCTGGCTTGAATGGCTGTTCTCAGTTCCAAACTACAGCCATATGTTTCACATTAAAACAGAGGACAACCAAGGTTCCTTGAAGGATCAGCCACAGTTATCTTTTAAAAATCACGCCCTCTTCCATCCCATGGTTGCATAACCAGGCACTAATGGACCTCTGCATCCTCGTGATTTCCCTGTTGCTGCTATCATCTAACAGCGTTCCCATGCTGCGCACCAAGAGATGAGGAAACAAATGCAACATTTCAAAATAATGGGGAGCAAGTGACATCTCCAAGACTGGCAGTACAGAGGACTGGGATAGGTGAACTGGCTCCCAGCCCGCCAGCAGCTTGGCTTCATCAGACACCAGCGATTTGGCAACCTCTCTCTGTTACCGCAGACCTCCAGTGGTCAGGGATTGTTGTTGAGCTATTGAGAAACACTTAATGAGCACCACATGTTTCGTTTCCCAAGTGTTCTGGGATGTAACCCTAGCACAAGAAAAAAACAAGAAAGTTCAACAGACAGCTTCCTGGCAATACAAGCATTCTGGCTTTTATGTGTGTCCTGCAGTAAAACATGCAGTGACCCGTGCCCTCTGCCAGCTTTGGAGAGCCTCTGCCATCAACATGACCAATAGCACTGCCAACAGTAAATCTGTCAACCCCTGCTGGGATGAAACACTCCCATCTTAGCGAGAGCCCTGACCTGCAGCTGGATTAAGATACACAAATCTCTGGTGTTGCAGGGCAGATGCACAATTTCTGAGCGTACCATGAACATATTATGCAGCTGCATCTGAAGACTTATCATCAACATGAAGACAGGTAGCATAAGAGGAATGCTATCAGAGGGTCCCATTTTTAAAATGTACTTAGAGACTTAAAAAAAAAAATTACACTGATTTAAGAGTTTTCAAATCAGGCTTAAATTTTTTTTTACATTCAAAGAGAGCAAGCATCCTACAACTTAGCTCAGAGAGCAAGTTAGCAGCAGAGCTCAAAATCTCCTTGGCCTCACAAACCTCCATTCTCTCTGTTACAGCTGCAGCAGTTATGCAAAAGTTATACACAGCCATATGTATTTACAGCATTACACAATAAACCAACATAAAAATCAACACTAGGTTATACTGTGGGAAGTGCCATCCAGATGGCAGGCAGATCTCGAGTTATTGCTGCAGGCAGGCAAGAAAAAGACCCTGGGTGGAAGGATGCCGCACTGGCAGGCAGATGAGCTAGAACAGCAGCTCTCAATCAGCAAGATCAGTCTCTTCAGCAAGGTGCCAGTGTTGTAGAGATGAGATATTAGTGACAGCCTCAAGTATCCCAGTCATAATGCTGGCACTGGGATCTGAAGTCAAGGCATCTCTGCAGAATAATTCAAGGCAGAAGGGAGGTGGATTCCACCAAGGGGAGGAAGGGGAAAAGGAGGGAAAAAATTTAAAAAAATAAATAAACCTTTTTTTATCAGAGAGGCTACAGGAAAATGGGAACCGTTGAGCAGAAGCATCTGAACAGCTCTCCTCTATGCAAGAGTGAGCTCCCAGATAAAGTAATACGTTTGTATATGCACCAGACCAATCTGCTTATCTATGTCTCAGGAACAGAAATAGCTACAAGCTACCTGATAATATACAGAAATCAGATCAGACTTTATTGAAAAACCACATCACCCTAAGGTACAAATACCCACCCTAAGGTACAAATACCCACAGAAAATCAACACATTTGGCTGTGACAGCACAACATTCCCCTAGCCCCTTTCCTTCCCCTCCACTCCCCACATTTACTGCCCCTTGAAACCAGACAGGTGTTTTTGCAGCCTGGTTCACCATAATCTAGAACAGGTCACCTGCTTTCACAGTTAGGGGTAGCACAGCTTCCAAGACCTTGCTGAGACAATGCAAGCCTAAGTGGCACAGAGTCCTTTCAGTGCCAGGATTTAATCCCACCTTGCACAACAATTCAGTTACAAGTGCAGCGATCTCACCACGGGCTCCTTCCAGGGCCTAACAAAAAGCTGAGAGGCAGTAGGGGTCAATGGAAAGCTCCAGGTGGTTCAGGCACTTTTTCTTTTTTTTTGCCTCCGAAGCTGTCAAAATAAATTGTCACGGACTCTCAAAAGGTTGGATACTACAGATAAGAACCGTTATGCAATAATGGAAGTGGAGAACTGAGATAATGTATCTCAGAGAAGGACAGACACAGAGAGCATTTTAAGTAAAATAGGCTAGAGCATCACTACATTCAGTCTCGAAAGGTCCCTCCTTTGATCATCTAGTGCATAGTCCAGACAAGGAATACATTACTTTTTACTGCTAACTGGCATGGGTAACTTCATTTTCTTTAAGGAGCACCCACAAGACACGATGGAGCAAATGTCAAGAACAAAGTAAGTACTGTGTAGTACAAATTTCAGAGACAACTATTTCCCAGCAATCATTTCAACGTTTTCAAGGTTTTATTGCATTGGGTTAATAGTAATTTTTTTTCTTACATCAACAGAGCCCTGCAAAATGCAAAAAAGAAAAAATAATCGTTGGTGAAAAGTAACAACCTAACTGGTTCTCAACCCAAAACTTAATTGGTAGATTAGCTTTCCCAAGAAGATTCCATTTGACACTGAAGTCCTTAGCACTTCCACTTAAAAAAAAATAAAATTCATACTGCAGAATAGAAGTTGAAATCATTTACCCTCTTTACTAAATTACTAGGTTTGCTAAAATTTCCTCCATGATCCTAAGTGACATCACTGTCATACTCATTTGCCAGAGGACAAAAAAAAAAATAATTTGGCAATAAGAAACACTGGAGACTGCTTCTAACATGAGATGCAGCTTCCTTAAAGCAGTGGACCACTTCCCAGCTATCACACCAAACCTCATTATATTCACTGCTTGGCATGCAGTATTCCTTGCACATTTATTTTGGCAATCTCTTCTCAAACTTACTGGAGTTAATGGGCTTCAAAATCAAGTTCTAAAATGGGGATGGGTCCTATATTGAGGAGCCCAAACACAAGTTATTCAAACCAAACACATCGTGGGAATGAAATCCATCAATGCACTTAAGAGCTCTTTACCACAGAGCTATCATCACAACAGGATTAATTCCAGCTCTGAAACATGGAGGAACATTTCTGAGTAATCTCTGTGTGCCTGCTGGATTTCAAGGATAAATTAATGCACTATTTTTGCACTAGCTGTGCCATCCATCTTCACTGTAAGTTACTCAGCAGGCAAGAATCAGGAGGTACAAACACAAAGGTAATTCCCTCCCCCTAATATACATGTCTGTTTGCAGTCATGTTCCCATTAGCAGGAAAAAGCGAGGCTGTAATTCTGTGCAAACTGTATGGTGCTATAAATCAGTGCAAGCATATTTTAACATTCAAGGAACCCCTCTTCTATACAAACTTACTTTGAAGAAGAGATTCTCTCAAAGAATTAGAGCAGAATCCCCTCTTTGCAACAGGACGGATGCCGATTACAAAATCCACAAGCCCTCTGTGTCTAAAACAAGTACTCTGAGAACATCCTACTATTGAGGGTCAAATTTAAGACATTTGCATTTACACAGTTACAGTCAGCATGCAAGTCCCCCAACTGCAATAAGTAGAGCTACAGGAATATGGAGAGAAGGCAGAGACTCCAGACCTTCTTCAAGTGTTGAATGCTGAACAACAGGCTCTAAGGATTTGCAAATTTATTGAGGAGATTAAAGGCACACACAGACACTTAAAGGGATTTTCAAAAGCACCTAAGCAAGCTAAAAGCTTTGAAAATTTTACTAAGCATCTGTTCACATCTTCAGGAACTTAAATACATTTGAAATCTAACCCCAAGAGCATATTAAAAGCAAATTCAATCTGGGGAACTTAACAAGCATACTAGACTTCATAGTCTCCAAAAACTATGTTTATTCACACTTGTCTTAGTAGAGGAGAGCTTTTTAGATGTCTCTCTTTTAGACTGCCTGGCATGAGAAAACGGAAAATTTTTCATGTGAATGAGTGATGAATCTAAGAACGAGAAAAGACAGGTCAGTCTAGGGGACAGCATGCTTTCTTACTGGGGTTCAGAAGAAATGCAGTGAAGCAATGTGACCTGGACAGTCATTTTCCCACTCAGAGCTGCAGCTTCCAAAAACATTTTCAGGCTACTGAGTTTACATTCTTTTTGGATCAGAGATTTCTCTCACTATAATATCCATACAGGGGGGCTAGTCCATAGCCATCATGTCCTCTAGCAATGCCTGTGCTATAACTCAGACACATACAACCTGATTTCTAGACAACAGCCCCTAAACCTGCCCAGCTCTAGACCTATTTTCTGATGGGAATTTGGTTAACCACATATTTAGAACAAGCAGAGTTTTTCTACATTTGTCTGTATATATAATACCAATGTTCACATGAAAGGGTCCTTAAATACCTAAAACATATGCAAACATGCTTTAATGTGCCTTTCTTTATATATATATATATTCATATATATATTATATATACATACACAGAATAATGCAAGCAGCAGACTCTTGAGTATGTAACTGGCATTTTATAAAGGTCACCTTTTTATGCAGAAAGAAAGGCTGCTGAAGGTTAATTAAATTAAATTCTACATTTATCCAAACTCTCCAAAGCAAGGACTTTAATAACATGCTTAAATAAAGCCAGCAGTTTTAAAATATCTTTGAGGACATGATGATCAGATAAGTCTTGGAGCAAGACAGAGAAAATCAACTGCATTGTACATGTTTTGTTCCTCAGTTCTCTTAGAGAAGTTTACAGGGGAGTGGGGGAAGGGATTTAGTTGCTGCGTTGGTGGTTTTTAATCAAAAAAAATAAAATGTTGGGAGTAGTTTATGGCTTCTGAGCTTCTGTTGTTCCCATTCCAAAACTTGTGTGTAACAACAACCATTTGCAACTTAGACTATACAGGCCTTCAGATGGCAATGACAGACATCCTTCAGTCAGGACCTCTGTGCTGATGCTTGTTAGCATAAAACTCAGCAGAAGAAATCCTGTAATAATGAAACAGCCCAAATCCCCTCAAAGGCCAAAGTATTTTCAACCATTACATTTCTGGCTGCTTGCTGTGAGCATGCAACAAAATACAGGCAGGGTAAAGCATGTGAGGGCTTCTCTCTCTCTTGAATTCAGCACAGTGCATAACACATGCATCCCGACTGGATTAGGATACTCTACCCTGTACACACCTGTTTAGGTCCCAGGGTTGTCACACCCTCTGGACAGGAAAGAAGCCCTGTGATGGCATCTGCTATCACAAGGTATGCAGTAGGAGGATCAGCTCTCATGGTAGTAAGGGCATGAAGTTACACAGTTCTCTGAAAGGGTCAGAAGACATCGTCACTTCCCCCATGTCCCATAAATCACACACTACAAGTTAACATTAGACAGTTCTAATTTATAATTTTTAGTCAAACTTTGTTACACATACTCAGTGATTCTCATACATTTGCTGTGGCCATATCTGCAAACTGCCACAAGGAGAGAGTGCCCTGCACTGACTCCAGGACAAAAAGAGAATCTACAATTGTGGCTTTCCAACCTTGCAGTTTAAACACGTTGTTCGCAGACACAGAACAAAAGGAAGGTAACAGCCCTGTGCAAAGGACAACTGTCACAGCAGAGACCTCATGATTCCGCAGGAAATAATGTTTTAAAGTTCTTGGCTCTGGACAAACCTGACAGATAACCTACAAAAAGAAGAGTGAAGCAACAAGTAGCCACCTGCTTCAGGTATCTCTCCAACCATAATGTCACGTCAACTTGTAGAGAAGCAATGGCCGAGATAGGCAGTGAGGCAGGAGAACAACATTCGCTTCTTCAGAATTCCGTATGAATAAGATACAACAGGGTCTGGTTTCATAACAAACTTCAGAGGAGTCACATACTTCTACCACTTTGAGAAACCTTTTTAACAAATTGTGTTCTCAAATATCCCGCTGTTCCCATATAATAAACATACACAAAAAGCCATCAGGGTCTATGTTCTATACATAGGGCTCAGAACATTCAAACTGTTACAGCAGCACTGGTAAAAATAGACTACTTATAAATAATGATTCCCTACCACAGATTTTATTAGCAGACAACATACTAGTAGAATCAGGTATTTACTGTCCAGATCAATTAAAGCAATTAAAAAGTTACAGTTCTGCAAAGAGGAACTATGCAATCTCTCAGGGGCATAGCATTATCCTAGAGTATGAATTATTGGGGGGTTACTAACTTCACTAGGAATCTGCCAATTTACACCAAAATGGCAGCAAGGGAAGTCTCTCATTTCCCATGGTGCTGCAGACACTTCCATCCTCCCTCTAGCTCTCCTCATTTAATTAGATCCTGTGAAGGATGGTGAAGGAATTCAATGTGATTCATTGAACTGTATGTAGCCAGGACACCAACATCTGCTCCTATTCCCAACAGGACACAACAGTCACTTCCAAAATTTGCTTCCTAGGACCTGCCCTTCCTCAAATGCTGCAACAGGAGAGGTGAGGAATCAGCAATAACCTGCATAGGTACCAACATACCACATGGACACATAAATCTTCATGAATCCCTTGTGATTTGCAGGGAGTGGAAGAAGATGATTCATCATGCCAGTTGATAATATCAGGTAGAGAAAGTAGAACAGGAAACAGATGTGTAGTCTCTGTGCTCTGCCCAGCTCAGAGTCTTCTTCAACTGGGGGTCAGTATGGCTGACCAAACTAGAGAACTTCATTATCAGGCATTGACTCTTCAAAGTATAAATATTTCCCATATCTTATAAACGTGGAAATACAGTCTCCTTTCACTAGAGGCTGCATTTGTTTATTAGATAGGGCTGTGTTCTGTATAAATTTGTAAAGGTTTTCTTTTATATAATATAATAAAAATATATAATATATAATATAATAAAAATATATAATATATAATATATAAATATATAACATATAATATATAATATAATAAAAATCAAGAGTATTTGTGAAGAAATAAAAATCCTTCTCTGGTATTTTCTAATACATACATATCAGTAATAAAATACACTCATAGGTTTACATTTGTATTACCTTTCACATCTCTGTGTACATTTGTCAGTCACCTCACTTACCCAGAAAAGTTAACCTCAGACTTTTCACTCCTAAAGAAAGAAAATTTTCGTGGAGGATCCTTGCAGAAGCTAAAGGTGAGAATTGTAGTTATTCCCCTTGTGCCTGTCCTCTTGGAAACTCTCTTCAGAGAAGTACAGAGACTGCATAATCTCTCCAAGCTTCAGGCAAACAAAGTTTACGCCAAAATAAGGTGGTGAAGAAACACCTGATTAACTCAAAGCTTTTGGTGCATTTAGGTAAAATTTGCCAAGCTTTGTTGGCTTAGAAGACAGTCCCTGGACAACAGACCCTCCCTACCCCTGCTGCGCCTTGTTGTTTGATTCTCAAGAGCATCAAAGAGTGGGTTCGAGCTGATGCTTTTCCCACAGCCAGGAGAGTCATAACATCTAGGTCAAATCCTTGCCATATCAACACAAAGCAGGGATTTGAGCCACAATTTAGGAGAGTACATTAGTAACTGAGCAGTTTGGAGCAAGGCTCACAATTTCTCCCAGAGAAATTGTGCTATTTGGCATAAACAACTCCATACTTGGCGGCCAGAGGAAAGGAGAGAAAGAACAACATGAACTCCTGGTCAGTCACCAGGATGTTCACTTGCAAGGTAAGAATCCACGCTGCAATCTTTGCCATAGATGAGCACTCTAACGTGGAGCCAGATGTCATTTATGCAGCTCTAGTCATGCTCCCGTTAGAATTGAAATTGAATTTGCAGTGCCAGATCCTCACACACACACAAAAAAAAAAAAAAAAAAAAAAAAAAAAAAAGAAAGGCAGTACATTCATTTGAGCCAACAGAGCAATATAAACACTTAACAAAAAACTGCAGTTATGTGCATGGCTAAACCAAGCCTGCCTGTCTTCTCTGGAGTTCTGGGTGTTTACTTCAGCAACTGGCCCCTCATTTTCATTTTAGGTAAAAAAAAAATCTCTTAAATATGTCAGCTGGAATAAAGCCACATTAGCCTTAGACACAGAAAACAATATAATCCCTGATGTTTACTATTTATCTACATGACCTAAGATGTTTATAATATACACTCCCATACTTCTACTCCTTATTGGGAATGCTAATACTACTCCTCTGAGAGCCCCGCTTCACCGGTAGCAAATGCTTCCCAATGAGTTGCAAGCAGACAATTTGATTTTAGAGGGATTGTCAACCACTGGTACGTGGCATAAGATCACTTTGTTTGTTTGTTGTTAATAAAACACATACAGAGGAAAAATGGAACAAACTGCACCAAGTTTCATGTTAAATTATGTCACTTAACATGCTAGGAGGTGCTCAAACACTATACTGACAAGGAACAAATACCGAACAATAATGCAACTGCTTTAAATGTGCAATTATAGGGGAAATCCCAGAAATAGGAACTTCAGTAGAGCTACTATTGGATCCAAAATCTTCATTTTCTTCAAATACATGTGTCCTTACTATAAAACGTAACCTTTTCTTCTTTATTACATATTCAAGATACTCAATAAAACTCAGTATCTAGCACAGTACTCCAATTAAGCTCCAAATCGGTAAAATGTATTTAATTCTCCCTTTAAACACACACATTTAATCACTCTTCTTTCTATACATAAATGAAATCAAGCCTTACAGTGTTTTAGAGAGCTAGTTGCTTTTTTATGGTGTTGGGGGTTTTTTGTGGTGGGTGTGGTTTTTTTGGTTTTGGTGGTTTGGTTTTTTGTGGGGTTTTTTTGTTGTTGGGTTTTTTCCTTTTTTTGTTGTGGTTTTTTTTAAGTGGGATTTTTTTAATACAGCTATAAGAGTAATACCATTACTGGAAAAGCAAGTATCATCATTGTGAAGTGCAGAAAAGCTATGAAATAATAACAGAGAATGTTATGTGGCCAAACTTGTTTTAAATGTCTGAAGAGAGAAAAATACAGATGTAAACAACAGAATAGCTCTACGAAGGTTTTCAAATACCAAAAAGGTAGCCTTTAAGGACTAATGAGATCAAACTCTCCAAAAGATAAGAGTCACTGGGGGCAGACTCTCAATACTGTCTTTAATTTTGACAGTGTATCTTGTTAAGCTTATAGCCTGACCTTGTGCCTTCTATAGTAGGGTTTCCAAACTTTTAATTTCTACCTCAAATTTAACTATGAAACGCCACTTGATATTTTGCAATGCTACTCATGAAATTATTTTTTTAATATCTAACTACAACTTTTTATGGTTTCATTAATATTCTCATCTGGTCAATAACAAAACAAGACAGAAGACTAATAAAGCATCATCTTGTTCTCAAAATAACAGTAATCTAGAAAATTCACTACACGGATGTCCAGTTCATCTTCTCAATTCCACTTTTTTCAGATAACAAATTATAATAATAGCATTGATACACACCAGACTGTTTAGTGCTGAGCCTTCACTAGCAACACAAGAGATGCATGTGGTCAATGGATGAAGAGGAAGGAAATTTTCTAGTATTGTGTACTTTAATATATGTTCTAGACTATAAGTCTTTGAAAATATAATACTGTTCTTAAGAAGAAGGGCTGCTCATACAGTGAATAATAATTGGAGGGAAGGGAGGAAAATAACCCCAAAAAAACCTCTCACCTAGTCAATCACATATCCTCCTCTCACCTATCTTTCTCATACTAAAGAGAAAAAAAAATTCTACTTGGTAGTACTACAAGCCACATGTGGAAGTTTTCTACGTGCACCCAAAATACCAAGTGATCGGCTACCTGAGAAGGCCATCTATCAAAGCAGCTTCCACAGGTCAAATGAGCAGGTCAATCTGATGTTCTAAGTTCTGCTCATGGCTCAGCCATTGACTCACCTTGACTTTGGGAAAATCACCTGGAACAAACAAGCAAAACACTCTGCAACAGCTCACAGCACAGCTTGTGGAAGCCCAGGAAGAATCAATTTTCAGAAATTGGTACGGGCAAAGGCACTTAGGCCAAAAGAAAAGACAGCAGCAGCAGCAGCACCATCATGTGTTCTAATTCTAATTGCAGAAAGAGGACAAATCCATTAACAAAGAGTTTCAGCTCTTCTATGCCATCACGTTCCATGTGCCTCCAGATGCCAGTTTACTTCTACTAACTCTGTAAAAAGATACCAAGAGCATGAAGGCTCAGAGCCCTCTTGCTGCTGTGGCCAGATCGATATACAAATTAACTCATGCCTCTGATACACACTTTGTCCTTGCATCCTCTCCCTAACAGTCTGGTCCTTCCAAGAACTAACAAGCATAAACTTAAGTTCTACTTTAAGCAGTAGGGAGTCTTTTAAATAAATTACTTTGTACTTCCAGACCCAAGGTCACAGGCATTCCTTAGTGACTGATACTACTGGGAACAGACACAGGGGAGCCTCACCACCTTCAGAAGGATACACCTCCAAGAACACCACAGAGGTGGGAACAGGCAGCTGAGTGTCATCTCTCATCCAAGAGTGCAAAAGACACCCCAGGCAAGTGACTGGGTGTCTCACAGTCTGTGCCATAACCACTCTGCCTTCAGAAAGCTATTGGGAACTCAGTCATACAGCAGCTGGTTGGTAAACCCCATCTGCCTGCCTGCCTGCCTGCCTTCCTACAGGCCAAATGGGCAACAAGTCATTTTGCCCCAATACCAGCTCCTACTTTCCACAATCACTGCAATTCAAGGCCACCACGGGACAAAGAGCATCACTGTACACAAACAGAACCGAGCACTACCAAAGGAGCTCTGCCACCCTATTTGTATTGAGGGGTGGAAGGGAATGAAAGCCAGCAGGAGTCATGCATGAGGGAAGCAGGGAAATCCCACAAGTGAAATCCCACAAATGAACCAGTATACTCTCCAGTACCTTCACTGTAAAAAGTCACATAAGTCTGGAAGTGACGTGATCTGCAGCAGCACTCACCAAGCCCTCAGTTACCTGTAACAATGTTCTGCAGGGCTGGGCATCTCAGGCAGCAGGAGCAGCCACAGACTCTCTCTCTAAAGGCTTTCAGCACCGCACAGCAGCAGCACTGGCAGGGAAAGGCAGGTCACATACAGCTGATCACTTTCAGAGAACATGGAAGCTATGAACTGACTGGGAATCTCCCAGACTCCCTTTCTGTCCTCCCCAGTTCAACACCACAACTGCATTTACAGCTGCCTCCTACTCTCACTCGTAGATAATTGCAACTTAAGTTCTCAATGAAGGCTCAGCAGCCAAAGCAAACCAAATGCATGTCCAGTTTTGCTGCCCTTTACACTCACAGAAAAACAAGAGTCTTGTCAGCACTCTCCACAGTTCTGTGGAGAGTCATGCCTCATACGAATGACCGGCACACAGCTATTTCTACATGCACTGTGTTGGCCTTCAGTATGTTAACCCATTGCATACATCCCTAAAGAGATTTTGTGCACAAAATCTCTGTGCCGACAGGTGCCCTCTGCTTCTCTCAGTCAGGGTCTTCTACTCAAAGGAAAAGATTCTGAGGTAACATTCACCCCTCCCCTTTTCTCTGTTCTTCAGTGCTACGATCTCTTTACCTCCTTTTCCTTCTGAGAGGAGAAGGTAGGGTACTTACAGCCTCTACACAAAAATGCATGACTCTAAAAGCAAGCCTCAAAACTACAAGGAAACATAAATGCTGCACCCTCTGGGGAGGTCAAAAAGTTTATAGCTGCCTCGTTTGCCTCACTTTCACAAGTTGCATGTGAAGTTTATTTCACAAGCAGACCTTGGCAGACCACTGCCTCACTCCTCTCCTCCAGTTAGACCTCTGCTCTGAGCTGCTGCACCTCTAAACCAGAACAACAAATGGTAAGACAAAGTTACCAGGTATGTAGCACCACACTGGAATCCTGCATGACGAAACTGAAAAGCTGGGATTTAAGGTTTTTAAATTTCCACCTTAGTAAATTTACTCTCAACAGATAAGAAGGTCTGTTCCCATTGTGGTTTCATCCAAACACCACTCAGCGTGTGCAAGCCATCAAGCTGCCTGAATGGATTCAACAGGTCTGTAATGAGCACAACAGCCAGTACATTTCCGTGCAACTACAGAACACTGATGGCTGAACCACACTGAGGTACAGCCTCTTCAGAAAGGCAGATAAGTATCAGGGAAACCTGCCAGCTGCATTGTCCATTGATGACATTGCAGGTGGCACCTGATGACAACAGAGAAAAGAGCCCGGGGGGCTTACTGGGTGTTATAGCTACAGATAAGACAAACTCAAGGACAAAGCTCTAGTTCTGTCAAGAGTTTTCAAGCTATTAGTTTAAATAGATGTTCATCATCACTAAACTGAATGAGACATCTCAGAGAGTGACCAGCAGCTTTTTAAGCAACGGTAAGAGATGAATTTTACAATAGCTATTATACAGATCCTACTAAAATTTAGCACCCACAAGGTACATGAACTCTGTTCCTCTGTTATTTGTACAGCCCCATTGCTAATGGTAAACACAGCAGATAAACAACAGTTCATAATCCTTCTCTCACTTAAAAAAAAAAATAAATCTATCTTCCTTCTATGTACTTGACAAAAAAAAAAAAACCAGTAAGCTCCAAGAAGCAATACTCCATTTTGCTGTTTTCTTTAGGCTTACTACATATTAGACATACAGATTAAATCTGTCTTTACAAAGGCCTTAGAAATAGTTGCATTCCTTAAAAGTCAGATGCATGGAAAACTTTCTCCTCTCCCCACTTCTGTGAATGGGATCTTGTGGTGATATAACACATTTATTCTTAACTTTAATGGACAGCCACACCAACTTGTTCCAGCTGAAAATACATTACCTAACACTGTACAGAGAAGAAGCCTGAAAAATGACATCTGCAGGAACAAAGCATAGAAAAAGCCTGCCTTTGTACAGAACAAGCTCCTCAGGGTTGAATAGGTAAGAGTGATGCACTGTTCGCACACTTTTATATCAGGGGAAATTGATGGCATTTGGTTGACCTGGAGTACCAGTCAATCAAAAGTCAGGAGAGAAAAAGCAGAGGGAGAGGGGAAGAAATGAAGCCCGAGCTGCAGCAGTCATTTGCAGGAAGAATTAAGGCTGAGAAGATGGTCTGATCTTTTGGGGATGCCTGCCACAGGCTGGCTTGGGGCAGTGCAGTGGGCCGTCTTCTGGTGCATGACACAGATATCTTTCCTTCTTAAAGGGAGAGGCAGCAGCTCGTAGGCAAAGCACCAACATGTGCACAGGTGTGCAGGAAAAACAGAACAAGACTGGCCCCTGGGTCAGATGTGGCCCAACTGCTAACACAGGTGAACCTCTGAAGTACATTTCTACCTCATGCCTATGTTTTTAATGCTGTTCCTACCTCTGATTACAATATTAATTTTTAAAAATGTATGTATTAATACCTACAAAATTACAACTCAGACTTAAAGATAATCTTTTCTCTCTGGAAGCTTGTTGTTAGAGCTCTGCTGTATTATCTAGAGTTGCGTGCTTGATTAGGAACCCCTATCACGTGTACCACAGCCACACATTCAAGGTTGAAACGTGCAGAAAGAAGAGACAACAGATCACAAGAATAAAAGAAAAAGCTGTTCAGTATCTGGTCAGTGTGCTTCCCCTTGCCCTCCCTCACCATGATAGTTTGCTGCTTTTGAACGATTTATGAAGACCTGCAAAACCCCTACTACACAGGCAGCTGAATACCGTGGCAGTAAGGCAGATACCGCAGCCTGAAATCCACTGAAATCTAATGACTGATCACCGCCAACTCCAGTAAGCCTTGGATCAAGCCCAACCTCCGAGTCTCATTAAACTCATCTTTATATAAAAATCAATAGCCCTTTTGCCTCCTTTCCTTCAGCTGGGAGGGAAACAGCAGAAGCACTTCTACAATCAGAATTACATCTTATATAGGCTAAAAGAGTAAAGAGCTCCACAATGAAATTAATCAAAGTGAAGGAGTTATAATAGGCTTTAAAATGAGAGCACATTAATAACCGCTCCCTTGTGGTAAACAGAGCTGGTAATCAAGCACAGGTCCAGCAGAACCTACCCATCACTGAAGCAGAATTAGCTCTGTAGAGACATGAATGAGCAAGTGATTGGCCTGGACAGTCACAGGCAAGGGTGGAAAGGGGGAAATTCAATTCATCCATCAAAAAATCCCAAGGGAAGAAAAAGACGCTCTTCTCTTAGAAAAGAGATCACATCTGTTGGTCATTTCAGAGGAAAGAGGAGGTTTCTCTGTGCACCATCAGGACATTTTGCACTGACAGCACCTACCATGGCAAGGATGATATGATGGTCCCCTAAAGCAATCCCTTCTCACTATGACTCCAGGTCTAGCACAGGATCCCAGTCTCTAGCTGGAATGACTCTATGATTCTTCAGAGCAGCCTGTTTGTGAAGACCAGTTGAAAGGTGTCCAGTTTACCTCTTCTGTTCTGTGACAATAACATTCTGACAGTTCTTTGCTGCCTTTCTCTTGGGTCCGGTAATTTGCCCAGAGAAAACACACTCTCCTACTGATCTTTCTTTTGTCAGCTTAGTAGCCTATGATACCATGATGCTCTTTGAAATTTAAGAGAAAAAGAAAAGCAAATGAGTTTTCATCTCTGAGCTATAATTTGTCAATGAAATGTTTTCAGAATCTTCGAGCTAAAGCACTGAAGGGGGAGAGGAGAAAACAAACCAGGACCGGCTATATGCAGCTTTTCACTAGATGTTCTGGTTATACAGGAACATGCAAAACCTTCCCCTTTCTCCATCATCCTACAGGCACTCAGTATATGAACTCAAAATCCTGATTGTACTTACCTTAAGAAGCCCCTTGGATATAGTTGCCTTCCTTTCACAGACAGATAAGAGGTCTGATAGACAAGCTGGTTTATCGAAGTCAATCAGCAAGTCTGCAGCTCAGCATTGAACTGCATGAGATTGACTTTTGCTTTTATGTATCTACCAGTTTTAGCATTTCAAAATTCATTTGAGGAAAAAAAAAAAAAAGTTGGACGAGAAGAAAGGAAAGCCACACCATTATGGAAGAAAAAAACCCCACACACAGAAGCTAAAAAACCCTACTGCACTGGCTGGAGTCTTTACAGCAGGGGCCCTTGTGCACTCTTTAACCAGCTACAGGACACAGGACTTGAAGCGACAATATACCCACATTGACAAAAAATAGTAGAATGGCTAGACAAACATTCACTCACAATGGCTGACCTTCCATATGAATGACAAACTACCAGGAGGAAGGGTAGCTGGAACCCCAAAGGTCTATAAACCTGGACAACAGTGAGTTCAGGGGAAAAAAAACACTCTCCAAAATCCGAAGAGTTAAACTCCCAGCTCCAAAACATTTGATTTTACACAACACAGGCTCCTATTTCAACAAGTCCTTTTTTCATTTAAGATATGTTCCCTCTATTTTTTCTGCAAGTTTTGTTGCACCATGCTGACAAAATCCACCCTTCCCCACCGTTACTGCACTAAGCAGTTAGCTGTCCAAGCAAACACACTGAACTTCTTCCAAGCACACTGTGAAGCCTTTGCAAACAGACCCTACTTGTCAAACAGGAGAAGCAGGTTCTGAAGCTGGGTCTTCTACACACAATTACCATCACGCTCCACTAAATACATGTAAGCTACCAGGAGGAGAACCCCACAAACTGAGCATCATCCTTCAAAGTAAAATATCTCTGGCTGCAAACGCTGCACAACCTCAAGGTACACCCTCTGTAACAAAATCAGTTGTTGCTCTAAGGACTACACTTGGGATTCAAATCATGCAAACATCTCTATCCAACTTGAGCTACTTCACTGTCAGATGCAGTCAGTCTCAGAGGGACATCATGGTTCCCTGTACAGCCAAAGAAAAGGAACAGCAACTCCAATACAGCCGGTTAAGGAAAATTCCCTGTTTGACCATTCTGGAGCCACTCTGACAGTTGCAATCCCACCACTCCAGACTTTCACTGCTGGGATTGAAGCCTCTTCACACCTGGCATCTCCAGTGCCCGATGGGTGCCCCATTTGACTCCCTACACGCCAGACTATCATGCCCATATACTGTAAGGGTGTTCTTCCTGCTGAGTCCCTGGCTCCTGCTGTGTCCCTGATTGTCTGATCACCTGGAAGGTGTCAAAGGTGATGCCAAGGGTCCACACCAGGTCACGGCCCCTTCCCTGGGGCTCCCACCATTTCCCCAGACCCAGGGCACAACCTGCAGCTCACACTGCAGCTGCACACCCAGCTACTGGTACTAAATGTGTTCCTCAGCATAGCCCATCTTGAGAAAAGCCCTGTTTGAGGTGGGATGAATCTCTCTTTGGTTTCCCCTGTCACCTGCAGAAAGAAGTCCTAAATTACTATTTAGATGTTTCTTAGACAGCTTTAGTTACACAGAATTACTGTAAGCTGAAGGTTTTACATTTTCTTGACGAGAAAAAAAAAATTGCTTCAGAGCTACGGCAATCCCTGTTAAGTCAAGCATCTCCTTTGCAAGAAAAGCAACTTCTTGATTTAAAAAAAAAAAAAAAAAAAAAGGAAAAAAAATCCTGGATAATAGGCAAAATACAGTTTTAGGCTCTAAACAGAAAGTGATTTCGGTCTCAATAACCCTCCTCCCCCTAATGCAGTTTTCAGACTTAAAGCCAGCACACTAAAAAAAGGTCTGGGGCAATTCTAAATACGATGTAAAGCATGGAGTTTCCTTGATCTTCAGAAATTTTACTTATTACCTGAATTGCCTTATTTGCCTGATTCCCATAATGAAGGTTTTCAAAACACCACTTTGTTCTTAAGTGATAAAAAAAAGCAATCACTATAAACAAAATCCTCATGCATTATTTCACCTACTGACTAAGATTAGATGCCAATTTAGATCACAGAAAGCTGTAACACTTCAATTTCTCTGTACTACGATATTTTTACTAGGTTGCAAAGATTACCTCCATAATTCTCTCTTCATTTTTTAAACCATAAAACTATCGTATTTATGTGATGCCTTGAACAAAGCTTTCCTAAACTAAGCTACTGGAGCCTGTTCACACTACACTTTGTCTTGCTTCTGTCATTTTTATCTTGCCCTTTCAGCACAGCTGAGAAGATCATACAGTGTCCCGATTGAAATGCATGACTGTGATCCCTGAAGAAGAGTTTCCATGAAACAGGGTCAAACAGAACAGAAAGCAGATGAGAATTACACTGCTGCCTTGTTTCTGCACACAGGACAGGAAAATAAAGGCAAATAAATTTATCCAAGAAAAAAATACCTCCAGGTAATTGTCACTTTGAAGACATTATCATATTTTACAACAGTACTGGCTTCAAGCCTCAAAAAGAAGTAAAAGACTCTTTGAGCAAGATCCAGGGAAAAGGCTGTCTTTGACAAGAAATCAGCACAGGAACGTGCCCGAAGTGCTAACATACAGTGCCCATGCAGACATAGCATTTTTACAGATCAAGCTTTTTAAATGAAAACAGTACTTCTAAAGCTCACTCTTTCATGGTTAGAAATAAACGCTCTCTATTGGGAAACTCTTTTAGAAATGAATTCAAAAATCAAAAGCCCAGATTGAGCAGAATAGCTTTGTTAGGGGAAGAGGGAAAGATGGAAAACCCATAGCCTTTTAACATCTTTCCTGTTCTCCCAAAACCTATATATCTACACTTGACTTTAGGGTAAGCACATAAACTTCACATAAAAATAGGGACCAAGAAACTCATATATTAGGCAAGAACCCTCTGACACCAGCACCCCTTTGCAATATCAACAAACTTTCTTCAGTTGGCAGCACTTGCCACTGCAACTCTCAGCCCCATGCTATAATGTAGGCATTCCATAGGCATTCTGTAGACAACCTTTCCCACACACACACACAGATACACACAGCTGATACAAAAAAGAATCATTTACCTCCCTTGTCTATAAGGCCTCATGAACTGCTTATACAGCACTGCCAGCATCTTCAGAAGGATGCTGTAACAGCATTCAGATGCTCTCCAGATAGCCACAGAGAATCAATGCTTATGCCCTGAGGAAAGTCAATGACAAGTAAATTCCTAAATCCCAAAGCAAGTTTTTGTAAAAATCCTGTCCGTAAAAATCAATCAAGAAACTGTATTGTATTAGTTCATGGATTCAAGCTTTCTTTGAGCAGCAAATAGCACAGGGAAGGCAGGAGCTTGCCAGCTACACTGAGGTGAAGTTTTCCTGGCAGAGATGTCTTGCCTCAATCTTTAAAAAAAAAAAAAAATCTACTTTTTTTTGCATTTGCTAGAGCCACAAGGTGCTCTAGCTGTATTTACAGAGTAGTTGGGGGCTGTGGAGCAAAAATGCTTTTGGCTTAGGTGCTTAAACATAGCAGTGCTCTAGAGAAATACTGTGGTGAACATCAAACATCATCTGCTGGCACAGACACTTTCTCTTCTCTGCTGCATCGCTTCTGACACTGCCTATATCACTGTCGTATCCAAGTGCCTCCCAGCAGTGCACTAAGTGCGGCAGCTCATATCTGATGCTCAGTTTATTCTCCCTCTTCCCTGAAGGAGAATCATATGTACAGCAGTACGCATTGTTTTGAGAGTACAGCTTTTAAACAGGAGCAAACAGCTTCTACAGGAAGCTGAAAGCATGAGTCCTGAATGAAAGGTGCTCAGGGACATTGTGCTTAATACAAGTTCATTTCACACACTAGGACCAATATCCTCCTCTCCCTTCCATTAACAGTCTCTTCTGAAAAGAACGGCTTTGCCCATTTGGAACAATGTTCTACTGAACCAAAAGCCAAATCGTAGAACCATTTAGACTGGAAAAGACCTCTAAGATCATCAAGCCCAAAACCCAGCATTGCCACACCTTCATGTTTTTAAATTACCTTCAGGGATGGTGACTGAAGCACTTCCTGGGCATCAACCACTCAAACACTGTCCTACCATCAAACTTTTTACAACACATACTAGTGCTGAAGTACACCATGACTGCAAAACCAAATCATTCACTGATGCTTGTAAAGTACTTTGGAATCCCTGAATAAGAGGAACTATCAGTTTATTACCCAAGACAGGATATCAGCCTTTGCTTACTCTCTGTTTTGCAGACTCCCTCATTTTCATGTCACCTGCACCAAAAGCTGATACTCTCCCTGAACTAGAACAACGCCTTTCCAGCTCCTTAGCAATACTCGTCACAGTAATTTGGCTTCCTCAGCTGTGCACATCTTTATCATCACACCCTGTTTCTGAAACAGACCTGCCTAGAATATTTGATAAAATCTGAATAAAATTGCCTGAATAGTAACGTTATTAGGAAAATGCCATATGTCATGGGAATGATACAGTAAAGTTTTCTTAATAACTTGTGTGCTTGATGGACAGAAATCACTTCCTCCTAATAAATGAGTAAAACCAGATTAAACTATTCCAATAACACCGGAACAAAGAATTAGATTTTTCAATGCAGAACTTTTGCATTGGAAAAGAATGGTCTTCAGAGGTGGTCGAGGGTTTTGTTATTGTTTTTTGACAAGTCATCGGAATCTACAGCCCCTAATAATAAAAATTCTTGTTCACAGACCAGAATTTTTTCTGTACTGAGAAATAGGAAAAAAAAAAAAAAAAACAGGAATAATTAAAAAAAGAATTCTACAGGGACAGCATTAAAAACAAACCAATCAGCTCTGCTCAAAATGAGCTCTCCTATAATTCCCCAGGGGACCTATAAACAGCAACCAATAAAAGACTTCCAAACTCTCCACCTGTTGATGTAGCTTTCTTCTCCGTGAAGAATTAGAGTTCACACTAGCAGCAGAAAATAAAAGTTACAAGAAGAGAGACAACAGCATCCCTGTAGTCTTAATACTATTTCAGATTTTCAACAATAAAAATTCTTACAAGAGCCAGAAAGTCACATTTGAGTCCCATATGTAGGTCAGAGACAAACTGTTCTTTCTAAAATAAATTAGCAATTAAAATTTAGAGATTTGATATAACTTCACACAAAGAAGTTTCCAAAGCAGCACATCTGCCATCTCTGCTGTGCTGGTGGACTGAGATGCTGTGAATGCTAGAAGCACTGTCAGCACCAGGAACCTAGAGATCCTGGAGGTCCAGAGCTCAGCACCCAAGCTGTTAAGTCCAAAGGTACCGAACAGGTTCTGGTGACAAGCAGATGTTTTAAACTGTAGGGGTCCAGCATAAATAACCATTTGATTTCCACGGATGAAAAAACAAGTCCAAGGTGCATAATACCTTGTGGTGCACACAGTTGCTCTTCTCTAGAATGAGCATCTCCAAGTCTTGGCTGAGGACTTTTCTCGAGGACTGAGGCGGGTGAAAGTGTCGGCCAACACAAACAGGGCAGTGAAAAGGGTGAAGATATAAACATGCAAGGAAAAAAGATTGTTCTTGGATTTTGATGAATGCACTGTGAGAATGGGATCGAGGTAACTCAAAAACACTACAAGCAAACAGAATAATTCCCTGGGGAAATTTGTATCCTGAGTTAGAATTCTTCTGCCTGTACTCCCTTTGGGCTGTCTGACTGTTTATCTGTCCTATCTATCACAGAGCCAGGTTGATTTTAGAAATGGTTAACACACATAGAAGTAATATCCCCATGTAAATAATTGAAATACTTGTCTTGTAAGAAATATTCCCAAACCTCTGCAAAATGCTACCACAGGATTTACATATATCTTTTAGTTCTGATGGCATGACAATCCACTTTGAATTGGCTCCCATGGTAACCGCAACATCAGGGTCCCCTGAGAGTCATCTCACACAAACACAGGATTGGAAGGGACATGCCTTTAGCTTTGCAGTTGAGAGACAGAACACAAACTTGATTCAGTGCAGGGAGTCTCTCTGCAACCATACCCTCCTTTCAGCTAACAGGATTCAGAAACACACCCTTTCTTTCCCTTAGGAAAGGAATTCAAGCTCTCAAGTCATCTCCAAGACTAGAGCATGCACTTCTCATTAGGAACTGACCCTTGCTACCTTCTTACCCTCACACCTGATGCAGCCTAACTGTAACACATGTATGTACTTAAGTCATTTCACAAGCAGCTTTTTGTTCCTCAGCAAGACTCAGCCTTGTAATTTTTCTGGTTGGGTTGGTAGAAGCCCAAGGAAGCCAAGAAACAAAGCTCTCAGTCAGCTGGAGTTACCTGCTCTAGAGAGACACTGCCATGCAGTCAGCCCAGAGATGCAGCCCAGGGAGAAGTCCCTTCTCCTCCTTCCCTTGCCATACAGATGGCTACAACGCTCCTGAAAGCAAGGCATCCTTTACCCACCCATATCTCATCAAATTCCCCTTTCCAAGGCCATGCCTCTCACCTCCCTCACTAATGATTTTCCTTAACTAGCCAGCCTAAGCTGCTGCAGGACACCACAACACCACACTCCCACAAGCACCCTGAATCAGGAACAAGGCAGTGAAATGCACCTCTCCTACTTCATCACCTTGAGAAGAGGAGCGGCAATGCCTAGACTGAAAGCAGTGAGGTGTCACTTACTGTTCCACCACATCACTGTGCTGTTCACTGCCACACACAAAAACAAGTCCCTGTCTTTCTCATTTCCACCTGCTAGCAACTGCATTTCATGCAGGACTTGGTCCAACTCAGAGGTTCCCCAGAAAGGGAGCTGATTTACAAACAAAACAACACACACCAAAGTTACATTGTCAGTATGTTTCTGACCTCTAGTTTGCTGTGGCGTGCAAACTATGAAAAGTATCACAGATTTTTAATATGAAAATACCACTTTGTGTAAGGTATATTTATCATCCTGTTCATGGAATACCCCTTAAAAATTTACATGAACAGTCCTAGAAGAGGCATTTTCACAAGATCCCATTGACAGACACGACTCCATCAGCATCCCTCCTTTCCAGCCTGCATATATTAGTATCAAAATCTGCAAACTCTAGCAAGCCTCTAGCAAGACAGAAAGAGGCAGGAAAGCAGCGTGAGTGAGACCTGCAGCAATGAGAAGGAAATGTTTTTCAGGAGAAAGACCAGAAAGTGATGGTTCACTCTTTGCCCCAAAAGAGTTAGTGCCTCTGGGCAAACCAAACCCTTTTGTTCATCTTCCAAACATATTTTGGCTGAGCTTTCAACTTCTAAAAAACAGGCAGGAAATAAATTAATTATAGTATCATGAAAGCAATAGTAAGCTAGAAGTTTGCACAGCTTTTGTTTAAGACTTCTGTCGAAAATAAGGGTTTTTTTGGTCAACTGTTTAGATTCTAAAGTTCTGCTTAACATTTCTAGAACTTTGATTACTTGTCGATAACAAGCAATGCACACTATCTGATGAAAATTACTATGAACACTACTCTTTGCTTGGGAAGTATCTCCAAGTAAACGAGCCAGAGATACTTACGCAAGCAACAGGTATTTTTGATTCAGTTTCTCAGAAGTGAGAAAAGAAGATAATTTAAAATTCCTGCCCATTTGGCACAGCACACTGCTCTTTCTGCATACCATTCTCTCCAAGACATGACATGGTAATTCACAAAGCGAATTCAAGTCCTAAACATATCTGCTATTTTACATCTGGTTCCTGTTATTTTAACCTCAGAAGCAAATTGGGAAAAAAAAAATTCCTATTACTGATGATTGCTTATACTTTCCAAAAATTCCCTTCCTTTGTTCTATCAGCCAGGTTATTTAGAGGATATTACCCTAATCCAACAAAGAACTTAAGAATATTTCCAGTGAAGGCAAAGGCTCTAATGGATCAAAATGCTTTATTTATTAAATTTCATCAGCTCAGGCTTCATATCCTAACTACTCCACCGAAATACCCTTGCAGCTTCATTATTCTGCCTGTTAGCGATAAATCAGGCATAAAGCACATAGATTCCACAAGGGAATTCATTTCTACCTTCCTAGGAGCAACTTTTCACACATCAGCTCTCAGATGATGATACTACTACCAACTTCCTCCAGACTTTTACCACAGTTATTAAAACTGGGTCAGCTGCCTGAAGAGCAAGAGGTCAGAGTGCACATCCAACATCCTGCCTGCCTTGAGGACAACCAGAAAACTTGCAAGACAACAGTTCCACAGAAAACAGCCAGTCAGCTGCTGCTCTTCATCCTCATAAAGTCATGATTGCCCAAAGCAGACGTACCATCAGATAACACTGGGCCAGGCTGTCCTCAGTTACACGAGGGCACTCACCTACTCACTGCCCTGGGTCATGCTCTTTGCATGCAGCTTTGTATGAGCACAGACTTATCCAGTGCACTTACAGGACAAGAGCTGCAAGCAAGTTAATGAGCTAAAATAAACACTGCTCAAGGAAATTCCTACTCCTTCATTTGTCACGTCTCGTATCGCTTGATAGAAGATCACATGAATTAGGAACCAATGTCATCAGCATTGCAACATTCAGGAAGTCAGAAGAAATGCATAAGACGGAAGGCTTGTTCCTGAATCCCTGCTAGCTCGCTGTGTTTGGCACCAGCTGCCAGTACTTCCACAGAACTTGCTCTATTCTACTCTTGCTCCATCCTATACCAAGTTATCCAGCAGGCAGTCCAGGAAACCTCACCTCAAACACAGGCCAGAGAAGGGGGGAAGAGAGAGATACTACAAACTCCCCTGGCACCTTCTTTCTCAAAGTCATATTGCAATGCCTCCACAGGAGCTTCTGCTTCTTGACCTCCTTTAAAAAAAATAAAAAAAGAAACAAGCATTATCTTTGCCTGCAGGTGTCAAGGAAATAAAAAAATCTCAAAGCTAAGAGAAGCAAGATGCACCTTCACTTGGAACTCCCTGTAGTCAATCCTATAGGACAGAGAACCTAGCTAGCACTAGGCAGCTGGAACCTGGATCCTTTTTACCACCTCCTCATGAGAAGCACCTTGTACTCAGACATGGCTGTGACAGGTTCCAGGCACCAATGATGCCACCACTGCTGTCCAAAGAGACCCTTCCTTTCCTGCATCTCACTCCTTCTCCCAGAAACACTCACTCATGGCTGCTTATGTGTTCCTGACTGTTAAAATTAGCATCTTCTCCAGAATAGAAAAAGGTCTTGATAAAGAAAGAGTCAGCAATTAGCAGGAGTGGGGAAATACATCTGCCCTATGGAAAACCTTCTGAAGCCAAACTGCAAGTGCACAAGTCAACAGCAACAGAGATATTCAAAGTTCTCAGGTTCCCCTAAATTTTCCTGTTACAGAGTTATACAAAGGATCTTGTTTTCTAAAAGAAAATGAAGCCTAGAAAATTGAAGAAACATATTAGTGCAAAAAGATTTCAGTGCGTATCTTTGGACAACTGATACAGAATTCATGTACTGGTGGCAGAGTGACAAATTACCAAAATATATCATTACTCTTCTGAAAGCAGGAATACAACACACATCCTCTTTATTCCACCTTGCTCATCTAATCCTAAACAAGAACAGGTACTTTAGGTGAACAAGGACGTCAGATATTTTTCAAGCATTTAATAAAGTAACAGCAATAAAACATCTAAATAAGGAAACGTTTTACATTAAATGGGGAAAAAACAAAAACCCAACCAACAGAGACTTCCCAGTAAAAAGATTATTGTATTTAATTAATTATTGTAATTAATGTATTAAGTAAGGGGGGGGGGAGGTGGGAGGGAGGTCAAGGCATGGGATGTCCCATACTGCAAAGAATAAAAACCATTGCATATTTAATGGAGTACAAGATTTTTATTTGAAAACCTATCAGGTTCTGAAAGCACAACCATCTTCCTTCCCTTCCCTCCCTTTGTAACCATTCTCCTCTGTGATGGAAGGGGGAATGTGGGGAGGGCAGACTGCAACACCCCACTGTCTCCTAGCAAGGCTGCATTTCCTTCTCCAGGGGAACTGTATCCTGTATCCCAATTCTACAGTAACACGGCCTGCAGTTTATTAGGCTCTTCTCATCGCAAAACACCAAAACCAAACCATAATCCCACACTTTGCCAAAGCAAAGGATAACAAAGATTGCATCTTAAAGTACTCCTGTGTGTCCCATGAAGTTTGCAAGGCAGCAGACCTCTCTAGCAATCATGAATCCTGCAATTCCTGAACTGTTTGACTGACCTCACTGATCTGGCCCCATGGCCATACCAGCCAGTAGTCTGGAAGAAAGGAAAGTGGTGGTTGACATCATGAAAATCAAAGAACATTCTTTATCACAAGGAAAGAAGGAGAAACTTTATTCAAGGCAGCACAAGAGAGTCATTGTCACTCACCAAAACAGCTCACAAGCTTCATCGATTAAGGCACACAGACTGAACCTGCTGTGAGTTTTGAATAAGAAAATGTTTCCCCCCCTTTTATGCCAGACCACAATCTAAAATTACTCATCTTTACCAAAGCAGAAATAAAACACAGTTAAAAGGATCACAAAAGTGTTGCTTGAGAGCTTCAACTAACTGCAGCTTCAGGCCTGTACCTTACAGCTAGGACTGTATTTTGAAAAAGGGAAGAAGAGGAGGGGGAAAATAGTCATATCACACACTCACAGAACATGCTCAGGAGAGTCAAACTTTGAGTCTCTCAGATCCAAAACATGCAAGGACACTCACACCTGTTAGGTTTTTTATGCTACCACACCGCACAGCTCTTTCACAAAGCTAAAGGATGCCAGGAGGGTACTTCGGCAACAAGGTGGGACCTCCACCTTTTGACAAATTTTATTAAAATTGGCTGACAGAGTCAAACATTATCACCATGTGGTAACTGTCTGAACGTGCCTGACAACCTCAAACAGTGTGATTATGCAGGCTCATTTTTTCAAGTATAGTTTCCCAAGGAAATGGGTGAGGGAAAGGCATTTTTACTGGCACTCCAACCAAAAACAGAGTTTAATCTGGCACCCTTTGCAAGTACTCAATTAGCTTCCAATTCAAGAACTGAAAAGAACAAATTAATTGACCATCAAAGTCTTAGAACAAGCCTGGTACTGTGCCATCAAATGGAAACAAGGGGAATTAGGCTGCAAACAGCCTTGCTGCAGGCATCCAAAGCTGCCCTTTGCCAACACTTCTCCCATGGGACACCTTTGGTTCTCATCAGAAGAGCCAACATAGTAATTGCAAGACAGACAGTAGATTCGAAGGCATGTACCAAGAGAATTTCCAGCAGTCAAAATCCACACACACAAAACCGGTGAGCTGACACAGTCATATACACAAATCAGACTACCAAGGGGTCTAGCTTACACAAATATTAGCTAAAGTATGAATCAGTACTGTGACATGTTAAACAAAAGTTTATGGATGAAAGCCACGAAAATGCTGCATCCCAAATTTCATCTTTACACAGGCGGTTAATCAGCATGAGTAAGCGAGTGAACGTGTTCACTTCTGTGTGTGCAGTATTCCCCAATGGTTTAGTCATTACAGCAATAGCCCTAAAGATAGATCTGCCTAAAAAACTTCAGAGAGCAAAATTAACTTGGAGGCTAACTTCCCTTCCGAAAGAATTGTATTAGACTATTATCTACAGAAGTCAAAATAAGGCCAACATTTAAGGGCCACAGGGGGAATAATACAATGATTGCAAAGGAAAAAAGCACACAGTGGCTAGGTGCTCAAATTTGTTTGAGTCATATACACAGTGGCATTCATAATGATACTAATTTTGAGTTCTGCTTTATAAGGCATATTCCTAAAAGGAACTTATTTTCTAATTATGAGCTCCAGTGATCATGCACATTAAACAATGAAAACAAACGGCAGTAGATATTAATGTTGTGACAGTCCCATTATCTCTCAAGCAATGCATGAGGATGAAGCTGTTAGCCATCCTCATAGGCAAAATTCACTTGAAATGTCACTTCTAGCAAAGTTCCTACAGCTGTCACTTTGCTCTCCCTCTATCCATACCAAAAGGAGGCAATTAGAGAAAACGGAATTAAAGATAAAAATTCTTACTTACCAAGAATATTTATAGTTTAGAGATCATGTCCTTAAAATGGTCTTGCTAGTTTTTTTAAGTCAAAAACCCCTGATTGGGAAATGACAGGAATTTTTTCCTTCGTGGTGCTGAACTTCTAAGGGGTTTGCTGCTCATTGCCCTCTTTTAAACTGCAGAGGCAGCCAAGACTTGATCTTCTAGGTTTCATGTTTGTCAGCACATGAGGTATTGCTGTTTTGCCACAGAGCACTTAAGGCTTCTAACAGTCCTTCATTATCTCCCCAGGAGCCTTCATTGGCAAACACAGCACCACTGCATTGCTCAGCTGAAAAACTTAAAGAAATATCTTCTACAGTCACCTCAAGGCTCAGCTAAGTCCAACAAGCAAAAGCAGAAGCTTGATGCTTGAGAGCCCCAGCATACACAGCTCCTTAGTCTTATTTCCTATCTTGTCTAGATGCATTAAGCAAGAATAAGAGAGACACAACACTTTCGGAAGAGTCACAGCTTCAGCCTTGGAGCAGGTGAATTTCAGAGCCAAATTATATTACTGAGAGCAAGAAGACAGCACTCGATTCAGAAGCAGCAGGGAAGTAAAAGATGTGCAGCCTACAGTAAAGTTACACCACCTCCTTGTAGGACAACACCCCCTTGGAAGGGGTTTAAGTTGGGGCTGTTCAGCCTGGAGAAGAGAAGGTTGCTTGAAGACCTCAGAGCAAACCTCCCAGTGTCTGAAGGGGGCCTACAGGGAAGCCAAGGAGAGACTCTTGGTCAGGAACTGTAGTGACAGGACAAGGAATAATGGGTACAAACTGAAAGAGGGCAAAATTAAGTTAGATAATAGGAAGAAATTTTTTACTGTGAGGGTGGTGTGGTGAGACACTGGAACAGGTTGCCCAAGGAGCTTGTGAATACACCAACATGGCAGTGTTCAAAGCCGGGCTGGATAAGGCCTTGAGCAACCTGGTCTAGTAGGAGGTATCCCTGCCCATGGCTTGTGGGGCTTGGACTAGATGATCTTTAAGGTCCATTCCAATCCCTTAGCATTCTCTGATCAGAAAACTACGTTACTTAATGGTTTTGCGCCTGCTGCATTACTGCTCTCCCAGAATCACAAGTGATTCCAGGCAGACATCAAGCCTATTGACAGTAGAAAAGCTCTGAAGTCTCAGCCCATACTGTTCTATCAGTGGCATAACCTATAGGTGTTTCTTAATGCAGCTTTTAGCTTAAATATGCAATAACTTTCACAAAACCGTCAACAAAGGGCTGAAACAAAAAATAAAAGCACTACAAGACTGCTCAGAGAAATCACAAACTTCTCCCAGGACAGACACATGGATAATGTCTGGAAGACATTCAAGTTATCCCCACACAGAGCAAGCGTGTTGCACTGAGAGAAGAGCATTTCATTTGAATTGGGGGAGCAGGACTGCTCAGTTACTCCTCAGTATCCTAAGAAGTCTTCCAGTGATTGCACAGAATAGACGTTCAAGGACAATAGCATGTGATGAAAGAACATTCAGAGACAAGACTGTGTAACTCTTTTTGCCTTCTACACACCATTCCATCAGGGTTAAAAGGATGCAAGCTGGCCCTCACCTTAGTCTGAATTCCTGAATAGAGACACAAATAGCAGTAATACAGGCATATACTTAAAAACAGCATTCCTATGCTGATTCATATTGAAGCTGGGACAGAGAATGACACATTCTACATAAGACATTTTAAAAGTTTTGAATGAGACATCCAATTTACATTTCTTTCAATAAAAATAGATCTGCTTTATTCAGAATTGCTGCTATTCCTATTGTAGCTCGTAAGAAATGCAAATTCCCAGAAGAAATATGCATTATCCACTTTCAGAGTGTGAAAGAAGATATTTGCACAGAATCACAAATGGGTAAATGTTGGAAGGAACACAGTGGGTCATCTGGTCCAACTTCCCTGGTCAAACAGGGTCATCCCACAGTACACTCCACAGGACTGCATTCTTGAATATCTCCAGTTCAAGAGATTCCATAATTTCTCTGGGCAACCTGTTCTAGTGCTCGGTCACCCACACAGTAAAGAAGTTCTCCCTCCTATTCAGGTGGAACTTTTTGTACATGAGTTTCTGTCCGTGGCCTATCTTCTCTTATTTCTACCTACTCAGACAACCTCTCTATATTCATTTCAAGAAGCCTGATCCTGCTTCCATCTCCTGTGCATTTCCTCCTTATGCCTGAGTAATAACAGGAGTTCATTTTTTCATCTGTGCAGGTCTCTTGCTCCCTTTGCCCAATTTCTTGCTCATTGGGATGCATCCTTCAAAGATCATTTCCTCCAGGCTCAAGAATGTCAACCAGTTCTCTTGGGTTTTGAGAAGCAGGGTCTCTCTTCAAAACACAGATTCAGAACAATCTAATAATTCATTAAAAATACCTTTTCTAGAATGTATTTCCATTACCTTCCATTACCAGTCAGCAAACTGACTTGAAGGCAAGTTCAATTAATGCCAATCACAAGAAAAATTATCCACAGGATCTACTCCTTACACAATGGCATTGACTGACATCATGCATCAAGGGAAATATTTTGACCTATGACACTCCCAACATACAAAGATTTATTTTTCTATGTGAGCACGTAAGTGTAGCCTAGCAACAGCCAGAGTCAGTACCTTCTTTCACATGCATCTGACCCCAATAAAGCATATCCTTTGTCCCAAACCCTAACAGGTTTTTCTGACAGAAAGTAGTGAAAGAACAGTGTTCCCAAGACAATAATGAACTACAAACATATTAAAAAGGAATAACATATCCCAGTAGATTAAAGGTTTTCCAAGTTTAGTTTTCAGTCTAACGTTCTCTGAGTGCTCAATGTATACAATCCAAACGCTGTTTCGCTCCAGAAAGGTCTACTGGCATTTCATTTCAAGTCCAGGATTGCAATCCTGCTTTTTGTCTCGTTTCCTCCACTCAGGATCCTGAACTCCATCTCATGGCCACTGCAGCCAAGGCTGTACACAGCTTTTATTCTCAACCTTCCTTGGTTTTAGGCACGTATGTAAGCAGAATGCACTTTTTCTCTGTACATTGCTTGTTCACAGCACTTGCTTTCCTCTCCCCAAGCCCCTCACACACACAGCCCACGTGAGCACCACCAGCCTTACCCAAGTTACTTCCTTAGATGTGAGCTGTCTAGGAACAAACCTGTAAAGCAAATACACTGCTCCCATCATCCACATTTTGGGATGGGGTCCCTTTGGACTGGACTAGTGTCATAATGTGCACCTGGAACACAGCTTCCAGTTTAGTTTTATCCAAAAAGGAAAATAAAATACGCACTCTGAAGCTACTCCACTATTCAAATTTAAGTGTGGTAAGGTGGGATAATTAGGAAAATTAGCTTATACTGCTAATGCAAATTAACTGTCCAACATCAGGGCACATGCAGCAGCCCATGGTCAAATTCACACTGCTTGTGTTACATAGGACCAATATTACACACTTGGAAGGTGCAAGATGCTCAGAAGAAAGAAACTTGAGCCAACCTGAACCCAAGGAAATCTTGTCCTAATTTCCAAAATTTGGATATCTCATCAAAAACCCCCAGACACAAAAGGTTTGGTATCTCTTCCAAAGTACTGGTACAAAAGTGACTGGAGGAAGTTATCCCAAGTAGTAGATTTTAACTGTTCTACCTCAGTGGCATCTGAATTATTTTTATTGTTATGACATAGAAGTACTTGTTTTTGCAACTCATTAAAGGGACACAATCAGGTTAGAAATAAGCACACTAAGTGGAAGTCAGGCTGATTAAAGATAAATCTTTGGCCACCAGTCCA
Organism: Myiozetetes cayanensis; assembly: GCF_022539395.1. Taxonomy (NCBI): domain Eukaryota; kingdom Metazoa; phylum Chordata; class Aves; order Passeriformes; family Tyrannidae; genus Myiozetetes; species Myiozetetes cayanensis. The sequence continues at coordinate 44,686,320 of NW_026087853.1, read as the reverse complement.
CTGTTTTATTTGCAGCACTGGGCAATGTTTCAGCAAGCACGAAGATGCTATATATATATACAATATACAATGCTAATATACAATGCCCTGTCCTCCAGCCAGATATGCTGCTTGACTTCTTTACAGGAAATTCTACCAAACAGGGCTTTAAGACAAATGCTGGTGTGTTTAAAATGAACACTAACATATGCTTTCCTAACCATCCAAAGCTTAAGGTTAGTAGCACGTTGTATACATACATATGAGGGGCAGGTTTGTGCTCACATGTATAGTACGGCAAATTGCCACAACATAACACCTATTTCCAGAGAGCAGCAGCTAAAATATATAACATACACAACAAAAAAAAAAAAAAAATAAATTCAGCAGGCCAGCAAAGAGTGCCACACAAGGCCATGTACCTGTCAGAACCTGGGATGCTGGATTAAGCACTTAGGGGACCAAGGCTCCATTCCCAGCTCCGGGTATGTTGGAGACATGCCCTGCCTATCTTCCTTCATTCGGAGGACATATTCCCAAGAACAGGAGCTTTCTTTCCTTGTGCAGTGCCTTAGTGCTTACAGGGTCTCTGATAACCAACAGAGCAAAGATTATTTCCCTCCTTTTCATAGCTGCAACAGGAACAAGCTGACAAAACTGCAAGCCATCAGTAACTGTAAATAAGAGAGAAAAATACATAATTGAGGCAAATTACATTTGGAAGAAAACACTGAAGGGAAAGGAACAAAACAGCATCTTCATCAGCCGAGACATCACTTAGTCACGATCTGGAGTGCTTGCACCTTCGCCGCTCAGTCACAAACTTCCACAGCTCTGAAAGGCACTGCAGCAGCACCCCAACGCCTCTCCTTCCGCCAAGCCTAAGCGGCATAACAGGATCATTTTGTCACTCACGTTCCCACTTAGTTAATCGCTGTAACACCTTCAAGTCTCTACAGTGTATTTCACGCAGAATGTCTGCACCAAGTAAAGCAGCCCCGTGGGTCTGCCCCTTCCAGCCCAGCACAAACTCCTGAGCTGCTGAACATGGGGGCAATCTTGCCACCCAAGAGCAGCGGGCTCGGCATCCTGATTTACCTGCATGCTTGGGCCTATTAACAACCCTGGTCTGGTCACTGTTTCCCAACATTCTTTTTTAATTTGTTATTTCATAGAGCCTCAGTTCAGAGAAATACTTTGGCACGTGCTGCTCTGCCTTGGCTAAGCCAGACTGATGCAAGACAGGTCTCAGAGCCAAGGAAAAGGACTAGTAAGGACTTAGGAGGAAATTCTCCAAGGACTTTTTAGGTAGAGGGTATCTATGAAGTGCTACTCTCAGTGCCTTCACAGACTTGAAAACCTCTGGAAATGCACCTCTGAGTGCTTAGCTGAACAGGGATTTGTCAGTACTTTGCGGAATATGGATCCAGATTACATGAGAATAAATAATACAGGGCATCTCTTTTTTGTACCTTGAAAATTGCTACCCTAAATTTCTTTCACCCCCTCAGCAGCAGCAACTTATCCATGTTACATCCATGTGGACCTGTTCAGTTCAGCTCCTCCATTACCATGCATCTGGCAGGTGATACAAGGAACGTTTGTTGTTATGATAACCGTTTGTCATGATGTGACAACTACCTAAACAAAAAAGTTCTTATTGCACCTTCCAACAGCCAAACCAGTCCTTTATTTGAGACACAGTGGTGACAGGAAAATACAGCAGCATAACCCTTCCTTCCCAATTGCAGCTGCAGACAGCCACATGGATTGGTGCCAATAAAACATTAAGTTTCTGCCTCCATGGAAGTGAAAAAACTTCTGTAGACTGAGAATGGAGAAGGAATAAACAGAAACCAATGTCAGGTCTTGTAACTCATATTAGTGCTTGCATGAGGCTGAGTGTTGACAGTTTCCAAGGCAAGACAAGGGGAAGATTTATAAACATATTTTTGAAAATGCAGTAGAATTGCCAGATTCATGGTTTTCAACCCTAACTGTTCCAAAAGTCCTGTCTACCCCATCCTCTCTGGTCAGACATCCTCTTCTGACTCTACAGTATGGAAATTATAGCACTGTCATGATTCCCAGCTCCTGGTCTTCTGCCACAGACTGTGAACCACTATCCTACATCCAAATGGTCTGGACAAGCACAGAACCACCCGTCTCACATACCCAGAACTGGAGTGTTTATCAAAGCCAAACACTACAGCTGTCTCCACACACCAGCTTATAACCAAGTTTGTAATGAATCTTTGGCAGCTAACTGCTTAATTTACAAACAGAGCTCTAGTTTATGTTGTTGCAAGGCTCAGCACAAGCAGCTGACCAGAATTACTTTATGTCTGTACAATGAGAACTTTCAGCTCCCATACAATTGTAAAGCATGCTGCTCTGAATGCTATAGCAAGTTATTACCAGCAGTTTATACGCAGTGTACTTTTTTCTATCCATTGTAGTAGCTGAGTGTTGCCATCCAACCAATTCAGAAAAAAAGAAATTAAATTATTCCTATTATCCAATCTTGAACACAACACTCTCACCTTTGCTCATCTTACTACAATCACTGCTGAAAATCTATAAAATCAATAAATCTCAGGTCCAGAGCTTGTTCCACCAGACATTCCACAGTAAATCACTAAGTGAGTAATAACCTGATCATCCCCAAAACTTACCAGTACCCACCTCAGGTAGGTTCAAATCCCAAAGCTTGAGACCAGCCAAATTCTCTCTCACCACTTATGGGAAGAGCACATAAGCAAGTGTTGGAACCAAGTGCATCCAGCTGCTGGCAAACTTGTCTATTTAATGCCAAAACACCATTCACTGTAAGCAGGTACCAACTCAAAGCCAAGTCAGAAGGAAAGAGCTCCTGTAACAGCTGTTTCACCAGCTATTACACTGAAAATCTTCCATCAGAGGTAACCTAATAACAGCAAAGAAAGCTGCAACATGGACACCTGTCACCTGTGAACCACAGAGATGTTAACACCCTAAATGGCTATAAGATGAAAAGAAGGAGATAATTACCCTACAGCAGTAGACATTCATATTTTGGATTTTTTTCTGGCCTAAATCTATGAAGGAATTAATTCAATTATTTTTCTGTACTACTGATTAACCATCCAAACACAAAATGCTGGCTACTAGACCTGTGTTTTTTCCTTCTCTTTCAAAAGATATTAGCTACAGTTCAGACACTTAAGTGTATAAATTCAGCCAGGCATGTTTAATGAAAGCTTTACCTCCTATCACTGCGTTTTTAAAGTAGAGAATAGGCTGCCTTTTACCTTTCAGCATCATAATGAAAAAGTAACTCTTTCCATGGAATTGAAGAAAATACTGTGGCTGGCAGAGCCCTGTTGAGAGACAGATTAATTATCTACTTGGGTGTGCATGCAAGAGTAAGCTCATCACAGCAAAGGGGAAAGAAATGGCATTCACTTAGGGAAAGGTAGCAAAGCTGCTGTGCTAACATTCTCCTCCTTTAGACCTCCACACAGTCCAGTGTAATGAGGGAGATGGCGTTCAGAAACAACAATAAAGGAAAATTTGCTGCCCTTTGAACAGGATTACTACTGGCAACACACAGTGCTGCCTTACCAGAGAATGCACCCTACTCCACGGTCAGGAGTGGGGAAGCCACATTTAGAGTGGGAGCTTAGAAAGGAACACAATGCCCTTCAAAACAAGACCAAAACTGCAGCCACAAACCAAAACAAGTGCTATCAGTGCCAGCTTTCTAGGGACTAGATGTCGCCTGGAGCTGTGCATGGCCCAGAGACACCCAGTGGTTGACTCGTACATCACAAGCACGTGTAAAGAGTGGAAAGGTTTGGGAAAGCATCCCTTCAGTTCATTTATTTAGTACAACCTCAGGCTGACATGATGCTTCTCTGCTCATCCCCAGCTCTCAGTCTGGGTGTGGGAATGGATAGGATGGTGCAGGAGAGAGACCTGATTCTAAAAAAGTGATGAACAGCAAGAAAGTGCAGGGAAAAGAGGAATCTGCAAGGTTTCAAACCAAGCTTTGTCTGGCACTCTAGTAGATGTTACCAACATCCTCTGGCCCTTCCTGAGGAAATCTCTGCGCTCAAGACTCTGCCTTATTTGAGGTCTCTGGCTGAGTTTGGGCAACCATTACCTCTGGTCTGAGATACAGGTAAGTGCTATACCACACTGAAGATCAAATGACAGCAAATGCTCCTTGCTGAGCTGCTAACATTGCCAGCAGCAGCTACGCTTCCTGACTTAAAGGAGAGTTAATGACTCACAACAACTAACCAAGATACAGGCACAAAACAACAGGCATCACTCTTCATATTACTAACAACATAGCACCAGTTTCTGTACCAGAAAAAAAAGAAAAGAAAAATAGATCCAACTTGAAACAAGCTTTTAAAAGCTCTACAGAAGTATAAGCAGAGTTTTTTAACCCAAGTAGCAGCAGAGCTGCAAAGGGTGACACGCACAATGGTGTTCCATGCAGTGCTCTCCAACATGAGGCTTGACTCCATCCAAACAGAGGAAGGCACTCATGAAATATCCAAGTTCAGTAGATCATCATAGTCAGCTTCCACTAAGGTAAATGGAGAGGGATGGACAGCTCTTCCCACCAAGATGGAAGTCATCATCTAGACATTAGCATCTCTCTACCTCTTATTTTAGACCCATCAACTAAGTGGTGTGAATCCAAACAAAAGTCTGGTAAGAACAGCTGAATTACACAGGGTCAACTAAACAGGATTCATATTATGCTCCCCTACTTTGCCTGCACTATTGTTAAACCTGAGTAGCAATGCTCAATTCAGATAAAAGTAAATGGTGAAAGCTATTCTCCAGAGAGACACAAATGCATGTTTTATGCTGCTTTGTGGCTCCTTCTAGAAAACAGCAAGATAAACTTTGCTTAAAACCCCTACCACGTGCACAAACATAAATGCAGCCTTTGGTCAGGGTCCAGCAGACAGCTTTTTTAAAGCTTATTTTTTAGAATTGAAATGTCATTTTTCTAAGGAAACAGTGTTTTTGGAAATAGCAACAATATCATAGCAAGGGACAAACATCAGGTAAAAGTAATAGGTCAGGTGCATGAATGGGTGACCCTCCTGTGATCATACTGCCTAAGAATTTCAGAATAGTTTCATTCCCTGACAGAAAGCTCAGAAATGCAGCAGCACTAGTAACCCAGAAACACTACAGTGACTCACTCGTGTTCAATGAACTCAGATGCTCAGGGGAAACAACAAAGGCATCAAACAGGACACAGCCTGGCCAAGCAGATGCAATATGGCAGCACGACCTGGACTCGAGCTCCTTAGGCTGACTTGCTGAGCACTTCACTTTCTGCCTCGCTTCTTATGTCCCATAAAATAAGCCCTGTTTTAGCAGAGCTTTGACCTACAAATGAATATTACTGATAACCAGTAGATGTTCTCAGAACACAAGCTGATCATGGTATACTGATGGTAAAAAAAAACAAAAAACAAACAAACAAACAGCACAAGGAGATTTTATGTTCCAACATCCCTGGCCCTGTACACAGAGAGGAAGTGAGGGAAACATCTCCAATAATGCAGGAAAACTCAGACAGAGCAGCTGTGTAAACCTGAGAAACCAAGAGAAGCAGGCAAGGCTGATCACTGAGAAGAGCATAACTAGCATGAAATGAGAGCACAAACAAGCTTGGAAGGCTTGAGGTCCTCTTGAAAGCAGAGGGGAGCTAGCCCCCTTAAGTCACACTCAATACCTGCTCTTGTGCTCAGCCATCAGAATTGGCAAAAGCAAAATAAGAAGAAATAGGCAAGGGACTGAACTAGGTCATCTGCAGCCCCTTCTCTCAGCTGCTCAGAGCTCCAGTTTACAGTACTTGCCCTTCTTCAGCCCTGCCCATGCACCCCCCTCTCAGCTACCCCCCATATGACTCAAATTTGAGGCACTTATTCCACATAATAAGTGGGCATACAGGGACACCAACACTCACACACTCAACTTCGCCAGTGACACATATAAGCAGCAAAAAATTAAGAGGGAAGGTTCCTTCTTCTTCTCCCTTCCTCCTCCTGCGTCATTAGAGCCTCATCTTTTTCTCTGTGAAGCTTTTAAAAAGAGAAAACCCACTCTGAAATTAAATGGGAGGTGTGTAAAAAGTGCCTGGAACAAAATACCATATGTGCAATGCCTCTTCTCCTCTTCCATGAGCTGCAAAAGTAAACAGCACCTTCTCTGGCAGAAACAACAGTGCTGTCTTATGTAACTGGGGGATGGAGGGAGAGGGAAGGGTCAGGAAAAACACACACTGTCCACAGTTCAGAAGAGCCCCTTTCAGCTGCAAGAAGGCTGCAGAAATGACAGCTTTGCTACCTCCCTGCCCAGCTGGCTCTCTGACCTGGCTAGAAGCAACATCCAACACCACAGGAAGATCTGGCTTTGTTTCTGACACTGCTGGCCAGTGGCCTTATACACAGGATGACAGAATGCTGCTTTCCTCACAAGTTATGATGGGGCAATTTATTTTCATTGGCATGAGCAGAGAAGGAGAGCCAGTCTGATCCACTCTGCAGCAGCAGGACACTGTGAAAGGCAATTTTGCACATGTACGTCATGCACTCCTAAGACAGTACACACATTACACACCCCTGTCTTTGAAGGAAAACATTCAAGAGAAACCTTTGATTTCACAAGATGAACTGATGCATTCACAGTCAGAATCTTCAGCCTTCAGTCCCCGTCAACCATGTGCTCCTACATCAAAGTAAAAACCTGTTTTGACCTCCTTTATGACTATCATCTCCCCATTCTCTCTTTCCACAGCAATCCGCTTTATAAAGTCACAGGAGGATTTTCCCACCCTGTTGACATCCTTTCCTCCTTGTTACACCCAGTTCAGTCCATGCCCAAGCTGCAGGCTGTACTGGGTAGAGCGTAACAGATCCATCCCAATCCAGTGATCCTTGCTGACATTAAGGTTCATAAGCAGCTATTACAAGTCAAGGCCAAACTAGTGAGTAACAACTTTATGTGCATTTGTGGCCATGCAAACTGTTCCACAGTAAATCCAGAAACTACTAATAGTCACACTCTGCTCTCATCATCTGCACACAGACACACACTTACACTCAGAGGTGCTAAACACCCATCAGGCTTTTTGCATCCTCTGTGATGTCTTCCCTTCCCAGTCCCTCAGATTTGTTGTGTCCATGCTGATCCTTAAGACTTAATAAACATTAAGGATGCTTGGCATATTGGGATTTCAGAAAACCTTTTTTCTCTCCAAGACTTCCAGCTTTCAGCAAGTCCCTTACACACCAGCTCTTCCAAACTGTGGCTCAGAAACAGGTCCTGTTTTCCAATATCCATGCAGCTGACCAAATGCTTAGCTCTACAATAGCACTATCATGTGTAAATCCTCACATCCAACAAATCAGAACAAGAAGATCCAAGTTGAAAAAAAAAAAATAGAAAAAGAACTCAAAACAAACAACTTAAATGGCTGCTAAAAACCTCAATATATCAGCTGCAATAGCAGCACTTTGGAGAAGATTTTTCTGGGACTTTTTATTATTACTATTATCTTATCTGCAGAAGGCAGGCCAAGAAAAGAGAAATAGATGGAACCAAGCCCTGCATCTGAGCAAGCTCTCTGCAAGCAAATGCAGACACGTTTCAGGGCTGGCAGAACATTGCACTGAAATTAAGTGGTGTGGGTTCTGACAGAAACACAATTTTTCAGATCTGCTATAAAATCTGTAATGCATGCCACTGAATAAAACTTCCATAGGCTGTACAGCAGCACCTAAATATTTGTCCTACTGCTGTTCATCCGTAGCTGGCACACATTCAGAGACTACAAAGACAAAGCCAAACCAAAGCTCAGAGTGACTTTTCTACCTCCAATTTGCATTGCACTTTTCCCTCGAGGGATCTTGCATGGCTTGGTTTGGATTCCATCCCAGCTCAGTCCCAAACAGAGAGATGTATCAAACAATTTCAATACAGCAACAGATTTCATTTTAAATTTAAGTCTTTGAATGCACATTCTTGACATTTCAATGCTATTTTGGATAACCTTTTAATCCACCCAATTTTTTACTACATGGTTACAGTGTAGGGCAGTTGGACTAAACTAAAACCAGAAAATTGCAACAAGACAGCATGAAAGTTCTTTGGGTGGAGTACTGCTTTCCCATGGGAAATTAAAACTTCATCACTAGCTATTCAGAATTTGGCTGTACCAAATTCTGTCCACCATGAGCAGGACAAAGCCATGAGATAGCAGCAAAAGGAGGAGGCTCCATAAGGCAAACTAGCTATTTCTGACTTTCACCCCTTTCACTGCAGATAAGGGGACAACTAACTACCAAATGCCTTGAGAATGTGGAGCAAATATGCAACTCTGCAACTTATACAAAAGACTGCCCAACAGAACTAGTCATGAACAGGCTAAAGGCAGGGTTAATACATACACTCTGTGCATGGGTATGTACCCATATACCTATAAGGAAACACCATTAGGAGAGGTCACCAAAACCATTTCCCTCGCTGCAATAAATAACATAGGCAGCAGTAAAGGATAGCTGGCTCTTTCCCAGCTGCACTTCCCTTCAGAATCAGTACTGTGCATGGTAAATGGAGCTTCCATTGCCAAAAACGACAGGGTGCAAAAGCAGTCTGACTTTGGATGAATCCTTGCTAGGACTGAACCTGCACAGGTAAACTGAGTGCATAAGGAAAGAACCTTAGGGGAGAGAAAAAAAAGCCAGAAAACGAGGCTTATGAAACTGTAAATGCTTTAGTACAGAAAATCTTATGTATTATTACACTGGCCAAAACAATGGCCCAGAACTGGTTCTACTTTCACAATCCAGTACAAAAGAACCTGAAACCAATATTGTCTAGCAATGGCTCATCATGTGTCCCATGAATTAAGGGCTTGGCAATAACCCAGCAGCCACAAGGCTTATGACAGCTTTCTCAGGAACTTATGAGAAATTGACTTCTTTCCAATAAGTCCCTTAGGCTCCCCGAGGAATCCTCAAACAGCTTTTCAAGCCCTAGGAGTCAGGCCAGTTGACAGAAAAAAAGAAGATGCCCAAAAGGCACTACAATGACAATCCCGCAGCAGAGCAGGAATGCAGGCAAGCAATGAAACTGATGCTAAACAGATCCACAATAAACTGGCCCTAACCATAATGTGAACAGTAGGGCACTGCCAAAATGAAATGGTCATTTAGTAACAGAGAAAGCAAAGAAATATAAAACCTGAATAGAACAGTAAGAGATCACAGACTACTTTCAGAAAGCCTACCACTGCATCTAGATGAAGCTAACTCCTCTTCTGAGCATAACTCTTTGTATCCTCACCTCCAGCACAGGAGCAGGATGTTCTGGGCAGTTCTTGCTTTCTGGTATAAAGGCACTCTATTGTCCTTTATTATCATTATTCTTCGAGTAAAAAATTCTCATGTGACAAAAAAGTCCTAGTCGTTCCAGAGTCCCCTTCCTCCAGATGTCCTGATTCTCTGACAAAGGCAGAATGCCCTAACAACACCAGCAGTACAGGCAGAGCCACTGCAGCACAGCTCCAGCCCACTACCACCATGACTGAAGTTAAGAATGCTGAAAAAAGTGCATCATGCTGGCACTTCTGTACAGAAGCAATAGCTCTTCTGTGCTCCAAAACCCCTTCTTCAATCCATAAAGTGGCTGCATATGTGCTGGGGGGAAAGCCATTCTTTCACCCACATACCATTTTGTTCTGCAGAAGAGAAGGGAGAGTGCATTTGTTCAGCATGTATTTTAAGAAGATCAATTAAACTAACTCCACATACTGGGGATGTAGCTCAACAGAGAAGCAGAAAAACACTTCTTTGCAGAAATGCAAATACACCCAAACACACCTCCAGCCCCAGTGCAGACAGGTGGCATCCTTTGTGTAACACTGCCTATGGCTAACATTCACCCACATTACAGGTAAACCACTGCACAGTTCAGTTCTTACAGAGCTGAACAGAATTCACACACACATTCATCTTCAGAGGTTTCTCAATACAAACAGAAAAGGCTATCTTTCACAGAATACAGGCACTTGCTTAGTATTAAGATTTTACCTTCCCTACTCAGAATGGCAAATGTCATAAATCAGAAAAAAAGTAGTGAAGCAGCTTGACAAGGTCAGACAGGGGGGCCTTGAAGAAACGGTCCTGGCTGGGGGGACATCCCAAGCAAGAGAACCCATGTCCATGCTCTCAGCATGCTACTCTTCAGGCCAGGTGGATGCAAGGGGGAAACGTGGAAAGATGTCTTTGTTTATGCCTACTTGGAAGAGAGCAAATTTAAGGAATGAACATAATTTAAGGGCATCCTCAAAACACTCAGCATATCCTAAAGGAGAGGGGAAAAGTGCTCTCCAAATAGTTTTGGGGAGAGCACAGGTATATACAGTTAAGTACCATTTTTAGATCAGGTAAGATTTTTAGGTTTGAAGGTAAGCTGCAAACAAAACTACAACCTTGATCTCCCTGTTCTTTTTACTTAAGGCCAAAAATGAATGCAAACCCGCAAACAAACCCGCCAGGTCCCTGGGCACAGCTCAAGCAGCCTATTGTTCCAGGAGGACTTATCAATCACCACAGATAACCCTCTCTGAGCAGGTCGTATGATTGAAGGCTTTCCTTTATTATTCCCTCACACCACGACCAAGAGAAGCAGCGAGCGGTATCGGATCAGACAAAGGAAGGGCTGCCCTTCAGAACAGACTCCTGAATAACTGCTCCCCGAGGTGCACCGCGTGTGGCTTTGCTGTGCGCAGCGGGAATGCGAGAGCAACCACGCCACGTGTGCCATCGCTGGCTGGGTTTAAAGAGGCAGCACACCTGAAAACAACCAGGAAATTCAGAAGCCAAGCTGGTCTTGTAATCTTGAGTTTATTAAAACTTCTAGACTACTTAATATCCACCAGTATGCTGCAACATTCCCAAATACTATACTCGTGCCAACTAGTGCTGAACTGCTGGGTACAGGTAAGAGATGATGGAAAACTCAGTGAAAGCAAGCCCTCTGCAGCTCAGTCCCAGCTCCACCACGCTGTGCTTCACCACTGTGCAGGCCTCAGGGCTTCTCTGTAGTAAGCTGGAGACTCTCCCTCAGGCCTGGGGTGGTATACCACACCCCACAGTTTCCCAACCCCCTACTACTCCAGTGCCACTGTGTTGTGATTAAAATACTGGAACCGGTTCTTGAATAAAAGATAAATTCACCTGCAAGCAAAACAACTTCAAAATCCATATTCATAAAGAATGTTTGAGGAATGTAGAGGCCTCGTCTCCTTTACTCACTGAAACAAAACAGCCCTCGGTCTTTCATATAAAACATGCCGCAATTTCTCTCTTTCCTGCTGCGCAGTCACTGTGCTTGTGTCTATCACTGTATTACCTCAATATTTTTTTCAAAAGCACTTCTCTAACAAAAAGGAATTCACTCGTACAAAGCAAACTGTATTGCTTCTGCAAAATTTCATTTGAGACTCCACAGCTAAAGTGCAGGACCCCTACAGTTACCAGTTCTGCAGTGTGATATCTTCAGCATCCCTTGTGAGACGAAGCATGTCACCTTAATGCATGCTTAAGGTGAGAGAACGACCAGGCTGACTGGCTTCATCACCCTAAGGACACAGAGACTGACATACTTAATCTGATGAGAGACACTAAAGCAGCGCCTCTTAATATTTTATGAAACATTTGGCTGTTTTTAATTTTAAAAACAGCAGCTCAATAAACAAAGCAATGGAGCGTTCCCGGTGGATGGCACTACGAGAGGTGCACAGCAGCCCACTCAGCTGAGTGATAACATGATACCCAATGTATCGACTCTGTCCTCCTCCCCACATCCATGCTGGAAGGCCCATACACTGGGAGGGCTCATGCTCTGCACGCCAACAAGGACTTTTCCAGAAATAGTTGTCTTTCCCCAGAATGCAGCACACAGCGGCTCTGGGGCTGGTTTAGGACATCCAGCTCCCATCTAGCATCTTAATCTGAAAATCACAGGCTGACATACCCAAGATGACTAAATTGTTTTAATATGAAAAACTGCATTTTCTTCACTACTTGCTCAGTTCTGGAACACGACTACAGATACAGACTTACATGAAACCTAAAATGCAAGCATCCCATTGTATTGCTACCACACACTTGCTTTCAGACTACCTGCTTCCTTAAGTAGCCACTACTGGCCACTTAAAGAGATAAGATATTCAACAAGATGGATCTTTGCTCCTACTTATAACAACCACCTTCTATTCCCACTCCCGTGAAGACTTGCAAGGTGCGAGACCGGCCAGAAGATAGATGGAAGAAATAGCCCAAGCATCAAGTTTGAATACAGACATAAGCACCCCCAGCAGCTCAAAGGATAGCCTTTAGCAGAGCCTGATCTTTAATTCTGTGCTCCAAATACATCCATCATCCCTCATGAAAGCCTTGGCAATAAGACTTAAAACAGAAGTTAGAAAATACCCCCATTTCATCGCACTGAAGTTCAGAAACTCATAGATGCCAGGGCCAGCTCCTACAAGAGGGATGGTCTGCTGCAGACTCATTAAAGTGGGATATATCCTGACGGGAGGGGACCTGTGTGCACATCCACAGGAAGAAGTTCCCAGCCAAAGACAGGAAGCACATCAGAGACAAAAGCACATCCAAGAGCTCAATGGGAATACACCCAGTCCTCTCACTATGGAAGACCACCACCTTGGGGCTCCTCCCTTCAAGCATTAATAATTGACAAGTCCTGGCCTCACCTCAACTTTACAGTCCATTCTTTACTCTGGAAAGAAAGATCCTGCAGAAATTAAAAGCATTATCCCAAGAAAGGAGATTATTTTGTCATCCGAGGACACTTGCATGGAAGAGCAGAGCTGATGGGCAGTCTTGTGATCTTCCTGATTAAAATGCTGCCTCAGGATATTACTCTCCCCCTCCAACATGAAACAGTCAATTAGCCTGTGATATATTCACTTAATAAAGGCTTTTTCTTATAAAATATGTCAATCCAAGACTGGTTCTACTTTTACCTTGAAGTGACCTTACTAAGAAGAAACATGACAGTTAAAGCCAGTCTTAAACTAGCTCAATACTGGCATCTGAGGAAGCAGAAAAGTGAGGTAGGAGACAGGTATATTTTTCAATCCCATCTTAATGCTTAAAAATCAATAAATAAATACACTTTCATTATTAATTTTATGTATATATATACACATAGACACACACAGCTACACTTACCTGCTACCCACAGCAACCTCTCTACAGGTACAACAGCACATTAAACCAAACAGAGCAAAATTCTGTTCACGGCATCAGACACAATGGTGTCAGATGACCATCAATGGACGATTCCCAGACCAGTCTCTTACACCACGTAAAAAAAAAAGAGTCATTATTGAACTGCCTTTGTGGACCATCCACCCCCAGCCAGAACACCATCTCAGCAAGATGATCACACCTTCTAAGCAAGGATGATCACAGATGGTCCAGCCATGCTTCTCCACAGCAATGTCCTGCCTCCGAGGGCCCAGTGAAACAGCACTAACATACACGAGAAGCGGGGACAGCTCCATGAGTTTTAGAAACTTACCCAACGCCACCACTGCTCACCATCTCCTACCAGTTCATCAGCAGGAGCAATTGGTAAATATGCCACAGAGCTCCTTAAAGACAGCTTAATGAATACCCCGTATGCTGTCGGAGTCCCGAGTACAGAGCGCCATCCCAGCATCCTAATTCCTGTCCAGTAAAGCAGAGCACAGTCTCTGCCCCACAAAAATAACAAGATAAAGTCTCTGCTCCCTTCTCAAGTAGTAGGCAGTGATCTTCACATCTAACACTAGGACACCTTAAATTGTTTCACGGAAAAACATTTGCATTTTTGGATGCATCTATGGGACTTCCTGATACACTCTATTTAGCAGAGACATCTGTTACTCAATATATATATTTCATCTAAATCCCACCCTCTGAATCATTTCCATCAGTTGTCACTAATGAAGCTTTGTGTGCAAAACCAAGTGCATTCTGCCCCCATTAGGAAGCCAATTACAGCAGGAAAAACAAGCAATTAACAAGGTGCAAAATAAACATCTTGCCACCTGCCTTTTAATAGCAATCCCACTTCAAACAAGTCACAGTCTCAGCACAGCTTTCAGAATTGGCAACTGATATTATATATGTATTTATGCAGCAGCTGTTCTTCATTGCAACAAATATTACAGGCTTACCAGATAAGGTCAGCATATTTTAAAAAAACATATAGCAAGTATTAAAACCTGCTTTGAGGCCCCGAATGTTGCTTTTAATGAAATCAGCAGCATCAGGCGTGTCTGGTATTACAGTGAAGCTGCAGTCACGTCCCCAGCTTAGAGAGATTTCTCCTCATTTCTACTTGCTTAGCAGCTTCTGTATTTGTTTTGCTAAATCCAGGGGCCTGAGCAGCTATTACACAGCGTGCAGGGCAACTAACAATGCAAAGCTCTACAGAGTAGACAAGTCTTTCTTCTTTCCATCATCTCTTCCTCTCCTTGGCTTTCTCCACCTCCCTACCATCGCATCACTATATCCAATTGCATTGTGGGGCTGGGAGGGGACAATGCCACCCACTAAAAAAAAAGAAAAAAAAAAAAACAAGGCGAAAACAAATCTAGATTCCAGCTTACTCTTTCCTCCTTAAGCCTTTATGCTTTAGAAGGGAAAGGAGGGAAATCCTTCCCAAGTCACACTAGCTATCTCCAGAGGGAGCCACTTTTCTTTCCCTTTTGTGGAACAGGATGAATGTCACACTTCTGAGTAGTTAACCAAGACTAAAGAAAGCCCAAGAGTAAATCTGCAGGATTTAATAACCTTGCAAGTGGAAAATGTGCCTGAGAAAACAGCAGCCAAGCTTCATCTTACATGTTTGCCTGTTTTTCAATCTTCCCCTCTGCTCTGGCTCTCTAGAGCTACATATTTGTTAAGCTTTCCATGTCACATTTCAGTTCCTGACTAATGTCCAATTTAAGCACTCATTTCAAGATTCATTCAAGTCTTTCACTCTTAGAGTCCTTCCCTCTCTGGCTCTGTTGAGATCTGAGGAGTAAAACACTGAGTATGGTACTTTTGCAACCACCTACAGGATTCTGGGGTGTTAGCTGGAGATGGAGTGAAAAAAGATCCTTCTCTAAATGACCACAGGAAGTGACAGGAAACAGAGCTTTTAACTCCAAACAGGGCCAACGGGGCTACCCACAGTTTTATAGAAGGTTGCAAGTCATGATCAATAGTAACAAAACAATCCTTCAGCGAAAAGTTCTTCTAAAAAGTCCTGAATTTAAACAACAATTCACTACCCTTGCACAACTGCTACCTAACTGGCAAGTCAGATCCTAAAAGACCCATGTCTTCAGTTCTGGTGATTATCTGCATGTATGCAGAATAAGCAAAGTCAGAAGAAGGGGAACACTGACAGAAGGTGAAAAGTGGTGAAAGGTGAAAATTTTCCAGACTCATATGGGTGCACACCTAAACTTGACCTACTGCAACCCACAAAGTAAAGAAAACTCCCAGCCACTGGCTTCTCACGCTACTAGTACAAGTGCAGAGATCCCACGACTGTTTCCTACAGCCATAATTACAGAGACAAGGTCACAAAAGACACAATCTGCCAACATGAGCTGCACGAGGTCATATGGCCACTCTAGCTATAAAAGTATTTTAAGAGTAGTTCAGTCAGTCAGGTCACTTCACTGACTTTATTTTTGTCTGTTTTTTAAACAAGCAGCAATATTTTCCTTTACATTTTGTGTGTGGGAGAACAGGAAGCAGGAGCTACTCCTTAGTCACCAGCCTAGTATTTCAGAGCACATCCCTAGCAATGCCATGGAGCGGTCATGTCTCGCTGCATTTTGCAGGTCTAAATCCACCAAAAATGCCAAAAAGGAGCCTCAGCCCAGCAGTCATGGTAGGACAGAGCCTTGTCAGCTTTCAGAAGTTGTTCAGATCACAGGAAGTCCTGCCCTGCATTAGCTAAGAAGTGGGATATATTATCTGCAATGCCCCACAGCAAAGCTTCATGTGACAGAAGCTGCTCCAGCTGCACATCAGAAAGGCAGCCCACAGCTCTCAAGCTTACCACAGCTCGATTAGTTCTCAAGCTTATTTCAACTTGATTAGTTCTAGGGCAGTCTCTTCCACTTAATGCTGAGGAGCTCCAATGGGTTTCCTGACCAGAAAGCTGCCTGAAGACCCAAAGAATCAGGAGTTTGAGGACTGCTGTTTGTTAAAGGTAGCAAGAGACCAGAAATGGGACAAAAACTTACTGTGAGAAAGCCTAGAACTACGCATGATTAGTTCTAGGAGACAGGACTACAATTCTTCCAAGGATGCTTAAAGAGATCTAATTCTCCAACTCTTCCAGCCCTCTTCAGAAGGATGCTTGAAGAGACCAAATTTGACTAAATACAACTTCAACAGGTGAGTGTCAACAGCACCCAGCTCACCTGAACAAGAGTTCAAAGGTGACAGTGCCACAACTGGCTCAAACTGCAGAGTCCCCCTAATCAACGTGAGCTAAGGCAATTAATCACTGACCCTGATTCTGAATAGTAACATGTGCACACTCCCTCTGCACCGCCTCATCTCTTTTAAACAGACTTCTGGGGTTTGGCAAATGGTCAGACTAAGTAGAGGATACATGAAGTTAAGCAGAGAATGTTCTCAGTATGCAGCAGTCCCTGCAGGTCATAGATCATAAAAATCCTTACAATTCCTAGGATCAAAGAAACTACAGCCATAAAATACTATTAGTTCGCTAAGTCCCTCACCCAACCAAAGCAAGTAATCCAGAAAAGACGTGACAAAGTTAAAGTAATAGTGAATGAATAAGCCGAGTAAAATCGTGTTTGAAAAAAAGACAGTAAGCGAAGTCAGATACATGAACTAGGTTTGAAAGTTAAAATTCAGTTTTGTTCCTAAGAAATAAGCTAGCACATTTCTACAAGGCAGCTATAAGAAGCTAACCTACATCTAATGATGTGGCTTTGCCATGAAGCACCAGTGACAGCCCTTCTTTCTCGCTCCCAATTGCAAATTTCCATCTCCAAACACAAATGCTTTTCACCACACAGTTCAGTAAGAAAATTACTTTGGAGCCCTAGTGCTGAAAATGCATAAAAGCACAATCTTCAAACTCTCACACCCCCCACCCCCCAAAAAAAAAGAAATCGAAGGAGAAAGAGAAAAGACACAGTTTGGCTCCCGCTGGCCTACAATAACGATAATGATAATAATCTAGAGGTTGCAGGAGGTTTGTCTATCCTCCAAGCCAAGTCAATTTGCCCCATTCACAACTGTGTATAATTGTCCCTGGGACTGCAAAAATTACCGTCTTTTCACTCACAACAGTATTGTAAAAATGCTTTCAAACAAACGCAAACCCTTATTTGTTAAAACAAAACTATTTGCTCTTTTACGGTTCATGTTAGGTCTGGCATTTCTATGCAGAGGGTCAATAATCCAGTCGTTCAAAAAATAGTCACGAAAGACGTATTAACATAAGCTGTGCATTAAGACACATTTATATGCCTGACAGTAATGGCTCTGCGCTGTGCACTGTATCAACTCACAGATACTTTAGCATGAAAATAAAACACTTTGGGAGAATTTCTGCTCTCCCAAGGACAATTAGCATAACACTAACGCGGAAACGAGAGAGCAATAAGGACTGACAGAGTAATGCTTCATCCCAGAGTCTCCAGAACAGTAGTGCCTGTCCCTAAAGTTTGCACCCATCACAGCATGCTTCCCTCTACTAAGCGCACAGAGCCCGTGCCTAATGCTTCCCCAATCCTTAGATTAATGAAACACAAGTAAGCAGTTTCGAGATGCATTATCCTGTGCTACCGAACCTCCCCGGCGCGGGGTGCCCAGGGAGACCGGCCGCGTTGCCCGCAGCCACACTTCGCCTCCCGAGCCCGGGGAGCTCCCCTGGCCCTCGGACACCGGCGAAAGGCTCCTCTCGGTGCGGGCTGTGCCCGCCGCTGCGGAACCGCTCCGTGGGCATTCCAGGCGCCTACGGGGCACAGCAGGGCGGAGCAGCGCCCAGAGTTAACGGGACGGCGCCGAGTCCCATCTGGCCCCGGAGTTTGGAAACTCCCGGCAAACCTGCAGCCACCACAGCGCCCACAGCTTGGCCGGGACTGGAGGGCGCGAGTGCCTTCAGAGGGACACCGCCTGTCCGGGCTGTGGGAGCCGCCGAACAGCCACCACCGCCGGCAGCGGGAGCCGGAGCGGGCTGTGCCGCCGCCTCCCGCCCGAGGGAGCCCCGAAACCGCAGGCAAACAGCCCCAAAACCACGGGGAAACAGCCCCGAGACAGCCCCAAAACCGCGGGGAAACAGCCCCGAGCGGCCGCGGCGCCGCACCGACAGAGTCGCGACACGGCGACTACGGCGGATCCCACAGCCCCCTCTCTCCCTGCCCCTGCCGGCCGCCCCTCAGCCGGGGTCGGACCGGCTCTGCAGCCGCGGGGACACCGCGGTGGAGCGGTGGGTGGGCTGCGCGGGGCACTCCGGCTCCATCCAGCAGCCCTGCTCGCGGGTATCCCCCTCCACCAGGATGCCCGGGCCGCCGGGATGCCCACCCACCCTTCGACGGGAATGCTCTGAACGCCGAGATGCCCATCCACCTCCACCCCTCCGCCGGGATGCCCTGAACGCCAGGATACCCACCCACCGCTCCGCCGGACGGGGCTTGCGGGTGCCGCGCTGCAGCAGCCACCAGTTGCGCTTCCCGCCCGGGACGGCTGCAGTACCTCAGGCAGGACGGGACGCGAAGTCTCCCCAGCACGGCAGCCCCTCTCGCAGCGCAACAAGTGCGGCGGGGCGGGGGCGGCGCGGGGGCGGTGGCGGAGCCGCCGCTCAGCGCTCGGGGCGCCCCGGCTGCCACTCAGCTCACCGCGACACCGCCCCCCCGCGCGAGAGACACAGCGCCGTCTCTTGGGCACCCGGGGACGCCGTACCCATGGGCACATACCATCGGGTACCACTAGGGGGGGAGACGGGCCGCTTAACCTGCCCGCCCGCCGTGCCGGCCCGCGCGGCGGCGGCGCGGCTCCCCCCGCGTGTGGCGGTGGTAGCGCCCCGGCGGCCATCGGAGCGGAGGAGCCGCACGGTGGGAGCCGCTCGGAGGGGCCGGGCGGGAGCGGGGCTTTCCCGGGAATGGCCGGGCGGGAGCGGGGGATCTGCGGGATCTGCGGGCGGGGGGCAGGGACGGGCCGCTCTCCTCCGCGGAGCCCTCGGTTCCGGGCTCCCCCGGCCGCCTCCGGGCCTGTGCGTGCCCGGCCCTGCCTGCGGTGTGATCCAGCGCCGTGTGTCCCAGCGCGGTGTGTCCGAGCGCCGTGTGTCCCAGCGCGGTGTGCGGGCGCCGGGCAGGGCTCTGATGCCGTGTTTTGTGTCCCCGCAGCTGCAGCGCAGAAATGATCATCCCGGTCAGGTGCTTCACCTGCGGCAAAATAGTCGGGAACAAGTGGGAAGCGTACCTGGGCCTTCTGCAGGCGGAGTACACGGAAGGGTGGGTGTTTATCGGTGTGTTCCTTGACTCACGCTGTAGGTGCGATTGTGCAGTGCACAAGATCACAGAATTGTCTCCTCTGGAGAGCATCTGGTCCAGCCCCCCTGCCAAGGCAGGGTCGGATGCGTTAAGTGCACGATCGCGACATTACAAAGTAGCTGTAGAGAGGCTGAAAACCACAGGTACATTTAACCAAAGGTTAGAAACTGTACTAGGCAAGAAAGCACTTGTTTCCCCACTGAATCTTTCAGGGCAGTAGTACGGAAGTTGCCAAGTCACAGCCTTTGTACCCAAAACATTCTCAAATATGTAACTCTGTGCTGCTTGTTTCTTCCATACACTCCACTTTGACATCGACTGGTTTTTACAGGGAGAGAAAAGAACAAGTTACAAATTTGAGAAATAGCTAGCACTGTTAACAAAGTGTACCCCTTTTAGGATTTTTGTTTTAGAAACTTCATATTGGCAACCCCGGAATTGCTAACCTTACTTATAAGCGCTGGTTTGCCGGGGAAGGGGAAGTTCTAAGTACCCGATTGATAGTCCTAAGGTTTCTGTTTTAAGAAATCCGTGTGTGCTTTGTGCAGCCAGAGTTGTCTGTTAATAATTCAAGGAGGGTCTAACTATGGTCAGACTACCTCAGAAGCTGTGAGAAGGAAACTCTTGAGAAATACTTACATTGTCACCAAGTTTAAGTATGAAGAAAGAAAAAAATCCGTGGATGTCTGCTATTCAAAGGAGTGAAAATGAAGTTAGAAATTATGTTGAAACTGTTGGGTAGAAAGAAAGTGGTATTTGCTTTGCATTCCAATGGTTACAGATCCTAAGAGTTCATACACATAAGTCCCTTTAAAAAACTACTGGAAGAACATGTATCAGCAACATGCACTGCCTTTTCTCTAAAGTAAAACTGAAAACATTCCCATGGTATAGGACACTATTTTGTCAAGGAAAGCTTTGATTTTTGAGCCTTATCTAAACTTGTAGAAAGTTGTGGTTATCCGCTGTGCTCATTCTTTGATGTGGAGTTTGCAGGGGAAGGATAGCCTGTCCCCCTACCATTTATCAGCTCCATTAAAAACTGTCCACTGAAAATCTTCTGGTAGTTTTCCTAAATCTCATTACTTCTGTGAGTGGCCTTTTTAGAGAGTATTTACATCTTAGAACTTGCCAAATATAGCAGAGTAGAACTTTGTAGCTGCTAAATGAAAGGGATCTGTAAAGTTCCTCCAGATTTTTTATTCTTTCATTTAGGGAGTTAAAAACATTACAATAGTTCAGGGTCCTAATCGTTTTTCACTAATACTGAAATTTATCAGAGCTATTCTGATAGTGCTGCTGACTTATTGTCCAGGGATTGCATTTTAACATTTTCCCTGTCTTCATTATTTCTCTGGGTTTGCATAGAACAGGAAGTTGTATATTGTCATTGACAAATGCTCACTTGAAAACAATTGCTGTGGTCACTGGTGTGATTCTGTGGTGCTTGTTCAAGCTAATACAGTTAGGGTATTGTAAGAAGCAGACTTTACAGATATCAGACAGTTAAAATCTTCCAGTGCAGTATTAGAATCAATGGTGGCTTAAGAAATGGATGGAAAAAATGGAAAAACTTGTCTAACGAATTAGGAGTTAAAAAAGACACCCACAGCTTCCTCTTTGTCCCTTAAAAGTGCTCTTTTTTCACAAGTCTTTGGAAGCTGGAGGCAAAGGGAAATACAGCTAAAGTTGTGTCGGTTAAAATGTATAGTATGACTTCTGGAATTCTGATTAATGTTGGTATTTTGCATCTCCATTAAGTGCATTTAGAAGTTCAGGACTTCCCAGATAGCTCTTAAAACTTACATGTCAACAGACATCAGATGCTTTTGTTCTCAAGTGTTTTGGAAAGTTTAGATATCATGTGATGTTATTTATAAGCATTCTTGTGAAAAAAACCCACAGTGTTCATATACTTCTCTTAAACAACTTTTGCAGGTGCTAGTCCCAAAATGAACAGCCCTGCTATTTAAGCCCTTGAAGAATTGTGGATAGTCACACTATCAGCAGGGACTAACTGATACCAGAGAAGTTGCTGCAGTTTGACTCCTGCAGTTAAGACTGTACTGCTTGAGGCCAGACAATCTTTTTTTAACTTATCCAGAGGCTTTCTTTCAGCCATTGGTATTTTAGAAAAGTATCCATCGGCTTCTTCCTACAGGAGAATTACAGGTTTCAGGAAATTACATTTGTTTTAAGCAAATGCTTTATTATTGCACTGCATCATATCAACCTAAAGACCTGAGATCAGTCATATGTTGTGAGTGTCAAATTCTGAAGTAGTACCTGACTGGCTTTATGGTTAATAAGCTGGAGTTAAAAGAGCTTGGCCGGTGTCACTGACCTTTAAGAGGTCTGATAGTGATAGCCATGGAAGACACATGCAGTGGTTCAGGCTAAGATGACTCATACATCCTCTACCCAATGATAAGAATCTGGAACAGTCACTCAGAAGGAATTAAGTGAAAAGCCTGTAAAACACAGGCTTCTTATTGATCAGCCAGCACATACTTATTTGTGGGGAGCAGGTTGTATAACTGAATGCCACCTTCTATGGGAACTGGAAAGGATTTTAGCCTTTCTCAGAATTAGCATCCCTGTGTGGGGGAGTTTGCATTTTGAGTTATTTTAGTTTCTGTGTATCTCACCTTTTTAGCATGGCCTAGATTACAAATTTATCTTGTGAAATAGGCAAGTATCATGCTCAGTTTACAGAAACAGGTTGTAACAGTGCCCTCTGAAAGTTTGGTTGTTGTGTCAGCTGGACACCGTCTTTGGCAGCAGGTCATGTGCTGTGGCAGGCCAGAGAACGGGCAAACACCCTGTGGACAGTAAATGGAAAAGAACATTAACAGCACATGCTGAATTTCTTTGTCTTACTTTGAACTGCAAACGAATTTTCCTTTATGACTGAGCTCAAAGTAATCAGTGTGTTGCTTAGGAAACGCTTACAAATGGTTCTGACTCACTTCATCCATTATTTTTTTTAATTGTTGTTCATTGATAGAGATGCCCTGGATGCCCTTGGTTTGAAGAGATACTGCTGCCGCAGAATGCTCCTTGCCCATGTGGATCTGATTGAGAAGCTTTTGAATTATGCACCCCTGGAGAAATAAGATAGAAAAAGTACTATGCTGCAAGCCATGTGGAACGGTATCTCTAATTCTAAACTTGAAACTGGACTTCAGGCACTAAAGGATGAAAGCCAACTGTAGCACAGCCATCGAGAGATGTTTATCTTCTGGATAAAATACTGCCCCAAGCCACTACCGTCTTTCAAGGAAACAAAGGAAAGATGAAGTCCACTCAACCAAGATTTGGAGATTTAAAAGTTGGGATGCTTCTTTTTCAATCTGTGTTTGGAGTTGTTTTGTGAACTTTTAGATGCTTCTGCCAGTAAAAATAAATGTTTGTTCATGTAGAAAAATTATTATATTTCATTACAATGTTGAAATAAAGGAGGTCTTTCCTCGTAGCCTTCATAGAGTTTCTGGATAAAGTTAAGCATACGCTTCAGTGGATCTTGCCCTTTGGTTGTGCTGGTTTCCTTGAGGTGAGGGATACTGCCAAGCACCCACTTCAGTGTCCTGCACTAGGCAGGCAAGGGTGGGAAATGTAGGACCAGACTCAGGTTCCAGTGACACAGAAGTGGATGAGCTTGTTTGGTAAGACTGAGGCATTACTCTGGAAAGCTGCTGGAGCCAGCAGAGTACACTTTCCACCACATTTAAACTCAACTTGCGGTCTCTACCCCAATCCTTACAAAACACTGGGGCTGCTGTATCTTAAAAACCAGTGAATCAGATGGTGCAGTGCCTTTGCTGAGGTAAAACATGTGTGAGTGTTCCCATGGAAAGCACTGGATGTGAGAATTTACGCGTGCTGGTGTGAACAGGATCAAAGTCCTGATCCTGCCAAGCACCTGCACCCCTCTGTAGCTGGTACATACGCAGGCTTTCCACTTGTTAGTCATTTCACTGGCTTCACGTTGTTCTGCGCGTGTGGTGCGGCACTGCCTGGCCAAACCGAGAGCTCTGCGCTCTCCTGGTGGCATGGAACAGGGAGAGGCCAGCTGTACCTGCAGGGCTTGGGAAGGCAACCTACACTGAGACAGGCGCTGACCCTGCAAAGGGTCTCACCTTCCTGCTGCACTATCAGCCTGTAAGCTGGACCACGTTTCACTCTGTCCTCTGACATGCAGAAAATGCAGCGTTCTGGGTGATGTGTGCCCAGGCACACACACCCACCTTACCTGAAAGGGAAGGAGGCCCTTTGGTACACCTGTGCACACTCAGGATTCTGTGCAAATGCAGCATTAGCTCATCCATTCCAGCAGCCTTGTAGAGAATGGGCTGGCAAAGGTAATAATCCCTTAGCTTGCAGCCTGTTGCTCCTTGGTGCAGTTAAAACTTTTGGCACTCACGTATTGGCTGCAGGGTTAAGAGGTACCTCTGTGGATTCTTTTCCGTAGTTGAAGAACTACAGAGGAGTTGAACAAAACCTGGCTTTCCAAAAATGGTAGTTATTTAAGGTGTTTAATGGGTCAAACTTGTACACACAAACTAGATTGTCTCACAAAACAAGCATCAGGACTGCTTGCCTTGGGATAGCCTATCACCCCACCAATCTTTACACTTGAACTTGCTTTTCAATTTACTAGGAGGCAACAGGAGATGTTTCCCATATTCAGCAGTTCTTCACTGAAGACATTTTAAAACTAAAAGCTTTATCCTAACACAGAGAGAATTAAGCAATTAATTCTAGCATTTGTTTCATACTTGGTTGGGTAGCTTATGTTCAGCATGCCTGCTGTGTTAGCCAGCTAAACGCACTTTAAGAAAAAAAAAAAACCAAACCAAAAACCCTTCACTTCTCTTACAGGTTATTTTTTGTTTTAAAAGGGACGCTGTGAAATAGAGGATGACCTTTCCAAACTGAACTCGTGTAGGACGCTTTTCCATGCTACAGTGGAGCGTCAGAGGGTGAGACACGCCAGCTTGTTCACAGATCAATCGCCCGGGCCCCGCGCTCGCTCCGTGAGCTGCACTGGAAAGCGCAGCAGCCCAGACGGGTACGTCTGGCAGAGGCAGCCGTGCAGGATGCCGTGCAGAAAGCTGTCCTGCATCACTGCCAAGGAACTGGATTAGACGAGCTGACAGGACTTGGGTTTCTATCTGCAAAAGCAAATTTCTAATCTAGTTTTCTGCTTTAGAATAACATGTTTCTTTTCAAAGTGCGTGCCAAGTTGTCTGATATGAAAAGTTATGGCTCTTAAATACTTATAATGAAAATGCAAATTGCAGAAACACAGCAGGCCTCACTCAAAAATGCTAAGGAAAAATCAAAACCACCTTGGTTGCTCTCGTTACTGTTCTCGAAAATGGTGCAGTGGAAGCCAACGACAGATGTTACACAAGGAGCAGCAAAAACACCTGAGTAGCAAGACTATGGGACAGCAGGCATTAATATTAGCTCATGCAGCACTTGACACCCTGTATGCATCACAACTTTTCCTCAAGAGTTTGCAAATGCAGTATTGACCAAAAACAAAAAAAGCCATTTCTGTAATGTGGGAAAGCAAACAGTTTATCGTGTTCATGTGAAAGGTTGTCCCAAGAGTTTTGTCCTTCAGAGGACTAGGATCAGAAGCAGAGCTTAAATCCTGTTGCAGAAAGAGTCAGTGAAATTTTCAATGGATTTCTATGAATCCCATCTTTCACCCCTGCTCATTGGTAACTAGGAAAGTAATTCCCTTTTTGCTGTCATTTCTCCTGTGTTACCTTCTGCAGCAGTTAATAACATGAGAGAATTGGATCTGCTTTCTAACCTGCCAGATCTCTTTGGGAAGAGCCATTAAATATACTCACAACAATGCCACTTTTTCAAGGCAGTGAAAAGACACATGCATATACATGGAAGAAAAGAAAAAAAGCCTTAGTTTTCCCTGAACCTGAAAAAGGAGCCCTTAACAGAATCAACAGATAGACAGAAGAGAAATGGTACTGAATATGCAGTCCTTAATTACATGCAAAATTCTGTCAATTGGAAGATTCCTGAAAAATACAAAAATCCCACCGCTCCTCTGCAGTCATTTATTCAATATACATATAAAACATTTTGGAAATTGACATTTCAAGTCTGTTTTGAAAGACTGTTGCAGGGCTCCCACTAATCTGGTGGTGTGGTTTAACCCCAGCCAGCAGTTAAGTCCCACACAGCTGCTCACTCATTGCCCCGCCAGCGGGATCGGGGAGAGAATCAGAAGGGTAAAAGCCAGAAAAGTCATGGGTTGAGTTTAGTTTAACAGGGAGAGCAAAAGCCATGCACACAAGCAAAGCAAAACAGGGAATTAATTCGCTGCTTCCCAGGGGCAGGCAGGTGTTCAGCCATCTCCAGGAGAGCAGGGCCCCATCATGCATTAACAGTTACTTGGGAAGACGAACACCTTAACTCCAAATGGCGCCCTTTCCTTGTTCTTCCCCTCACTTTACATGCTGAGCATGATGTCATATGGTCTGGAATATCCCTTTGGTCAGTTTGGGTTACCTGTCCTGGCTGTGTCTTCTCCCAACATCCCGTGCATTCCCAGCCCCCCTGCCAGCGTGGCAGTACGAGAAGCAGAAAGGGCCTTGGCTCTGTGTAAGCCCTGCTCAGCAGCAACAAAAACATGTCTATATTATCTGCCCAGTGTTCAGCACAAATCCAAAATACAGCCATCCATATCAGCCACTGTGAAGAGAGTTAACTCTACCCCAGCCAAATCCAGCACACCTGGTATTGGAAAAGCAAGCAGTCACAATTGGAAGTGTAACAGAAGACACCCCCCCATCACCCAGGCCGCAGCCTCTCTTCACACACCACAATTGTATCGAAATAATAAAGTAGTGCCTGAGACACACATGGCGGGAGCTGAGGTCATGAAAGTACAGAGGAATCTGCTTCTGGAGTTCAGCATCTTGCTTCTACCTGGAGCATCAGGCTACGTGTGTGCTTGGAAAGCTTTACGATTCTCAAGATGACAGTGTCAAACAAAAAAACCCCTCTTGATCATAACTCTGAGTCCTTCTGCAGGAAGGAAGTGCTTTTGTGCCTATCTGTAATGAGCCTCAGGCCTTACACTTCAAAAGGAGTTTTGCTCTAAGAAACCACCTCTTGTGAGGGTCTCACCCCAGGGTGATTTACTGAGAAATGTATTTTTTGGTTTTTGTTCTTCCCATGGCTTTTCCCTAAATGCAGCCTGAAAGTGGATATTAAAGTCTGACTTCTTGTCTGTGCTTTTTGTCTATACAAAGAAATAGGAAAACTCTAAACATCCTGATTAAAACCAGCACACAAACCCCCATAGCTGTGTGTTTCAATCGAGATGTCTAACTAGCCCTGTGGCTACAAAACTACATTTCACTGGTAATAAACTATGAGGATCTAGAACATGAGCTACCTCTTTCCCTTCAAAGGGCCCTACAGGAAAAATCAATCCTCTCCCTTCCGAAAAAACAAAAAGACTGCCACCAAAACCTATTTAGAGGCCTGTTTGCCTCTAAAAGCAGTTTAATTCCGAATTGTTTCTAAGTTCAGTACTGATCCTAGCAAGAAAACAGCAGTTCTACTTTGCCCTCTCTCAGAGCAGACCCGTGTAATCCATTTGAGCTCAATTAGCCAGTAAGATTTCCTTCCTACCGAAACTTCTCAGTAGTAAGACCGAGCTGGAGTTGAGACATCTCCAAAATACTGCTGTTTCCACCCAGCTCTGGCTGTCCAGATTGTGAACGCAGATTTTCTTCCCCCTTTCTGCGCACTGCACCAGGATTTACATTGTGGCTCTGTTTTCAGATCCGATTTTTATTCTGTTCCTCCAGCCAGTGAGAAAACATTTTTTAATTGCCCGATAGGGACAGCACAACAGGGATGTTTGAAAACCAAGGGCAGGAAGCACGTGGCTGAGACTTCGTCTCTGCCGTGCTGGATGGTTTGATGTGTTGCCCACTGAAGTCCGTGGGAGTCTTTTCATTAACTTCAATGCAACTTAAAATGGCCTGGTGGCATGTGGTGCCTTACACCACTCGGGTGCTCAGGATTAATTCATTTTGCTAAGTTCTGCTAAGAAAAGCCGTTTGAGGTGCCCAAACCTTAGATACTCAAAGAGCTTTCAGATCTTGCTGCAGACCTGAACCATGTGCACTTCTAGCACATAAGGCCATAAAAGTAAATAAAAGGTATGAAGTTATCCTTGGCTTCAGCGAGTCCTCCTGCCACCCAGAGAAAGCTGCAAGGCTTTGCTTTTGGGCTGGTGCTTGGAAGCAGCACAGTATTTACATGGGAGTGATTCTCATTTAAACCCTCGTTGCTTTCTCCCTCATATTTCCTTTCAGAAACATATAGGGAATGTAGAGCCAAGATGTGGAGAAAGCATTAGGGTCTGCACCCCTGATCTAATTTCTCCTCCACAAACGCACACCTTCCAGACTCTGTCAGTCACCCGTTTAGGTGAGCTACATCTTGTCTTGTGCTGTAGGTCACACACAGCTGGGGTGAAGCCACCGAGCTCCCAAGCACCACACAAGCTTCCCCACAATTTCCTCCAGGATACATCTCCTCCTGTGTTGAACATTTTGTCTTGTAACAGTCAAGCTAGAAAATTCATGCAGAAAAGCCCTTCATTTATCCCTCCAAAATACAATGCAAATGTTTTAATAAAATGGGTTCATTATTTCCTGCTTTTTAGGAGCTGAACAACCAGCGATCAAAGAAAGGCATGGAACAGCAGACAAAAAGCTAAAAGCCCATAGACTCTGGGAGCACAAGAACCCTGCAGCTAACAGCAAACTTCAAAGCAAGTGGCAAAGGCTGTGGTCAAGCCTTTCTGTAGGCACTGATGATTTTGAATTAACCCACACCCCACCCCATGGGCTGGATTTACAGTTACCAAGAAAGAATACTGAATACTTGCTGTTTGGGAAGCAGACCTCCTTCCTATAAAACCAGGTCCACTTGGAGCACTCCAAGAAATGAACTACTTCTAAAAAACATTAAATAAATCAGTGGTGTGATTCAGTGGGAGCACAGGACAGCTGTGCTCAGCACCTACTTTTAGATGCTGACCTTTCCTGAGCTGCTGCTTTCCACATTTTCTGGTGTTCTAACTTTGAATATCCTCAGAGATTAACCTAAATGTCACTGTCCTTGCCAACATTTCTCCAGAGACCCGATCCAAGTGCACGAAGCTCAACGGGAATCCTTCCCGAAGTGCTGGTGTACTTGGGGTCCATCCCTTTCCATCCTCTCTTTGCATTCTCCAGGCGGGTCCCATCAGGAGTGGAGAATCCCTTTGCCCAGTCTCTGTGTAACATCATTGTTCATATCTTTTAAAGACAGAAAAAGGCTTCACTACAGTGTCTGTTTAGGGACAGGCCCTGACAAGAACAAATAATCTTGTTAATGGGAACCTTGGGCAACCAGTGCAATGCCTCGGCTTCCCTGCCTCTACCTCTGAGTTGGCACCTCATCCCACTCTTCAGAAACCATCAGAGATGGGCAACAAGGAAAAGGCAAATATCACCAAACCCCTGGTGTATTCTTGCCTCCCTCTTATCAATGACCTCTATCACATAATCTCAAATCCTAATGGAATATTTTTAACTAGATTTAAGAATCATTTTTTGACACTAAGAAGAGCCCAGTGTGGGAACTGCTGATGGAAAGCTGCTGCCCTGAGCTTTTGCAGCAATTCAGAGATCAGCAGCATCATCACTGTCCCCAGCAATCCAGAAGGTACAAGAACACAGCTAAAGTCCAATTATCTCCAGCTATTTACTGAAAGCTGCCCAAAAGTGCTTCCCCTACTTTTTTTTCTTTTTAATGAAGTCTTCCCTACAGCAGTGTGTGAGAAAGTGTGCTCCTTCCCGGGCAGTGAGAGGAGAGAGAAGGGAGAAGCATCCACTTAATGGAACAAAGGGTAAATGGTAATTAAGGCAGTGCCAACTACTCAGGGTTAAAGGCTGCCCTGATGAAAATGTGTGCTCCTCCCAACACTGATCAGCCACTGATCACCCACCAGCTGATGGGCTCTGCCCAGCGCTTCATCAATACCATAACCAAGCAATACAGCCAAGCCCTCAAGCCTCCCATTTCCAAACAAAGTGGGAATTCAGAACTTTTATAGATGATTTTATAAATTCATAAGTAGCAATGCAATAGCTAACACTTGGGCTGGAGGTACAAGAGGTTTTTCTGAAATTATCCCCCGAAAATTTGAAAACAAAAATCAGATGAGTGCTGCTCTTGGCTGTAGGCCTTTCCTTGTAATGAGATGTGCAGCTGAAGCAATTACTAACTTTAGCTTTTTAAAGAAGCAATAGCAGTTTGACTAGGAGGTCCTCCTCCAGGAACGAGCTAGTAAATGAAAGCATTAAGTTAATAAGGGCTTGAGCGCTTCAGATCATTACAGAGATGGCCTACAGCTCCACACTTCTGCAACTAGATTTTTTTTTTTTAATATTATTGTCAAAACAGCTTGAAGAAAACCCTCTTTGGATCCACTGAGCATTAAATGCAGCACAGACAAATGGCTGCTTTCCTCTATTAAGCAACGTTTTTAAAAAGTAAAAAAGTAATAATTAAATTCCACTGATAAATAATTGCTTCTAATAAATAAAGAGAAACAAATACCATTGGCCTCAGCAGCTTTTATGTCAGTGACCCGAGCTGCTACTGAACCAAATGGACAATGTGTGCAGCAAGAGCTGGGAGCAGCACCACGGAGAAACTCCCATTTCAGCTACACCAGAGACATTTTGAGACACGGTTCTTGATGTCTGAGCAACAGCCAGAGCAACTGGTAGTTCCTGACAGCCTGGCATCCACACAGTTAAGCCCATGGTCTCAAACCTCAGATGGGCAAACTTTCTTTGGGCCAGGTTCAGGACATGGATCTGCATTGTCCAGAACAAAGCTTCGTCCTCCACCCAGGACCAAGGTGGTCGTGCACTGCCTGAGTGAAGGTCCTTCATGGAGGCTGGGGCTAAACTGCCTCAGACCTACCACCACAACAGTTTACCCTCATTCCTTGCCAGGGTAGCATGCCAGCAGGCCAACAAACCACTACAGCTTCCACATCTCAACTTGGGGCAGATTTCCACAAAAGAAGGTGACTCCTATAGGGAATACTCTGACAGCAGAGCTCTTCCTTCTATTGGAGACTTCTTACAAATTATCATCTTTTTTCCTCCTATCCTGCCTCCCTCAGGCATGTTCCCAACTGAAAACATCTGAAACTTACTCTAAACTTTGAGTATGATCAGCTAAACGTAACCAGAAAGAGCTTCAGGCCTTCGCTCCCTTTCACACATCCACTTCCAGAGGGGTTCACAGAATCACAGGATCAATTAGGTTGGAAAAGACCTCTGAGAACATCAGGTCCAACCTTTGATTGGATACCACCATGTGCCATGTCCAGTCTTTCCTTAAACACATCCAGGGATGGTGACTCCACCGTCTCCCCAGGCGACCCACCTGTGAAGAAATTCCTCCTGATGTCCAACCTGAGCCTCACCTGGCACAACTTGAGGCTACGTCCTCTCATCCTGTCACTAGTTGCCTGGGAGAAGAGACTGATCCCCACCTGGCTACAACCTCCTTTCAAGGAGTTGCAGCGAGCAACACAACTTGGACCCGAGCCTTCTCTTCCCCAGGCTCAACACCCCCAGCTCCCTCAGCCAACTGCTGCAGGCAGAAGCAGGCAAGTCATATTGTGTATGAGGTTACTGCAATATCACAAACTTAAGCTGGTTATTTCTTTCTTCTTTGTTTTAAAAGCTACAATATTCAGGTAGCTCAAGGAAAAACAACCTTTGGATTTTGTCTGCTCATAAATCCATCACAACAGCTTGGGGGAAAACAGTAAATAAGATACTGGAAGAACAGCACAAGAGGCCAAAAGAAGAGCATCTGCCTCTGGATGTGCTATTTGCAACCAAAGCCAGGTAGCTGGCTGTGATATTAGTGTGTGGTATTGATTTGTTCTTAATCCAGAGAAATGCCCCTGTAATGAACTCTGCTGTGCCCTTAATGATTTCATATTGAAGGATGTTAGGTGGCTTGCTCATAACAGAGTAACAGCAATTCCAAAAATAGCAATCCTCATAATAAAATGTTATTGAAGATCCTGAATTTCAATATAAAAGGGACTCTGCTGTACTCAAGGGCTTACTAGATACAAATGCATACTTTAAAAAGTTGTATTAAAGTCGTGTTGGTACCTGAGTCACAGAGGCAATGTGAGATGCTACTCCAGGGAGGAGCTGAGCCCCACGTCCCCAGGAAACTTTTAGGCAGATGTAATACAGGCTGGATTTAATCCTGCCAGATGACTGGGGCTGAGTGGCTAGAAAGAGCTGAGACGCTTTCGCGAGCTGCCTGGGAGGGCAGGAGAGCGTGGCTGCCGTGCTCCTCAGCAACTAACAGGGACAGCAAGGAACAGGGTGCTGGGCCAGGTGCCACAGGCCTGATCCTGGCTCTGCTGCTCATCCCCCAGCCTCAGGCAGAAGCCTTCCAGAGGGCCACCAGCGAGCTGCCACTGCAACTGGAGAAAAGGGGGCTTACGAGAGAGGACGGCTGCTGCCAGCCCACCAGTGGGGAGAAGCATTCCCACCAAGCTCAGGGCCACCACAGAGAACTCAGAGCCGGAAGCACCAGGTCTAAAATTGAGTTGCACTCACTTACAGATGATTTCTCAGCCTTAGCTTTGTCAGTGCAGCAAACAGCAGCCCCAAATAAAGCCTGCCAGCTGGGCTTCCCAGCCTTACCAGCACGGACCTCATCCTGCAGCTGGCCCAGCGGGTAGGACCCCAGGAGAAGGGAAGGATGGTGGTTTTCCATCTCCCACTACATGCTGGTTTTGTTGGTGCCAGAGTCCCCCTCCTGGACTAGAAGGGCAGAAGGGAAGACCCACCCCTGCAAAGAGTTGCTTATGAGCAGCTTCAAGCCTTCAAATAACCCTCATGTGCCAATCAGCCTCATTTAGAGCAACCAGGGGCATTTCCCACCACCTCTAGAGGGGCTGGGGACAGGATTAATTAGCTGGAGGAAACAAGGGATGAACATTTGCCTCCTACAAACCTCAAAAGGAAGCTCAGAGTTGGGCTCATCCAGGATGTAGACTGGGAAAAAAGCCATTAGCTCAATTATGCCTTAATTTAAAGCATAATTGCCTTAATTACAGCCCATTGTTTCTGACCCCTGCCCAGGAGGTATGTCAGCTGGGCTACCCCTGCCTGCAGGGTCTGTGTATAGAGCAGGTGGGAGCACCTGAGGGGGCTGTAGTTTGCTGCCTTCTCCTTCCAGGACCCTTTACTGGGGAAAAGTGGTATTAAAAACTGGGCTGGAAAGGTGAACTTGTTCCCCCAAACTGGCTCTAAGCAGGTGAGGCAGGAACTGCCTCCTTCTCTGCTCTAGCCTAGTTCCTGCTTCCACTTAAACCACAGGCTGGCAGTACATGGTCCTCCTCAGGGAGACAACAAGCATCCTTGGACCCTGACTCTGGGAAGGACTCTGAATCCTAAAGCAGTGAAACATGAGCATCTCTCCAGCAGTGAAGAGTGGAAGTTATCTGCACCCACAGTCCAGAAACCTCTGCTTGCATGAACAGGTTCAAGGTTACTAAAAGCTCCAGGTGATGCAAAACTAGAAAAAAAAAGACTGATTCTAAACCAGAAGCTGCAGTTTGACACTGATGACGTGCATTTCCCATTGCTGGTTTCAGAAGAGGAGTGCCACCAGACTTGAGCAGTTTTGTAGGGTCATAACTCCTTTGGAGCAATATTTTTGTTGTTACAGGCAGAACTGAAGGGATGCAGCTGTGACCGGGGCTCCGTGGAGCTTGGCACAGCTTGAACGGACACTGAAAGGAAGTTTTCAATCTAAGAGGGCAAGGAAAAAGAAACACTAATAGGAATTTGTCCGCTGTGCTTAGCAGGGGGCTCGCAGGTGCAAAAGAGCTCAGCCCTCACTCAGGCAGGTGCAGGATGGAATTCTCCTGCAGTGCTGTCTGCTCCTCCACTCCCAGCCGGCACCAGCACCAACAACATCTGAAAGCTGGTCACTTCACTAAAGGGGTCATGAGCTCTGCCAAAAACCCTGATACAAGACATATCCTCAACCCCCAGGCAAACTGGGGACACAACTCCAAGCTCCTGAATTCCAGTCAGTACCTCAACCACATCCCACCAACCCACCGCCCTGCTTGTGAAATGCCGCCTCTTCTCGTTTGTTTAAATTCAGTTCACTCCCAGAAGACAGAGTCAGTTTTTTGGTGTAAAGGGGGCCAAGAGCCCAGATTTGTTGGAACTATGATTTTAATAACCTCATCCAGCGACATTACCTATGGAAAGGTAACTGCAAAATATAGTTGAAAAACATATTTAATACATACGCAACCTTCTTTGCCGTTCCATGATTTAGGGCTCCACTCCCTGTTCTGGAGTTCGGGATTGTTCAATTCGGAAGTGTGGACAAACCTCTGAAATGTTTCTTTTGAGTAATCTTGTCACAGCTGCCAGCTAGAGCCCAAACAACTGAATCATTCATGAGCCCATCTGCAGAGCACAAGGCATTCAGCAGAGGAAAGAGCAGGTCAGCCTTTAACTGACTGCTATTAAAAACTTTCATTAAAGTCCTGGACAAGGGTGGTGGGAGAGGGAGAAAGGAGGAGAAGGAAATAAATTATAACATTGATCATGTCTGTGGAAGGATGATGGAAGTGGGATGGAAAATGCAAGAAAGGACAAAATGTGAATGAGCCTGGGATATCTCAGTCAGGCACGTTTCAATGGGACAAGATCTAATTTGGGTAAATATAAAATAGTGCTCAGCATATAACATGAATAACATGCAAGAGAGGAGCCATAAGAGCTGGGCATGGAGGGACATGCCTTCAGATGTCACTTAGTAGTGACATTAGCTGTTATTTCAGTCTGCAGGGAACTGAGCTGACACCTTCCAGGAATGGAGATAGCAGTTGGAGTCCCAAAACCTGAGCCTGGTGCTTCACATCTCAGGCCATCACTGTTTAATGCTGCATCCCAAAATGGGTAGCAAGAAATCAAAGTGTGTAAATCAACATGGGAAAGCCACTAGTCACTAAAGACTGTTTGGGAGGGTAAACAGCTGATTAAACAGGCAGCTCTCCCAGGAACTGGAGAGAAGGGAGAAGGTGACCATGACTCTGGAAGAACTGAACCTTTCTATGGTGGCAGATTCCTGGGGTAAAGGGGTTCCAGCACTTTTGATCAAAATAAGAAATATAAACCTCACCTGTTTAAGTTCCTGCAGGCAACAGAAATCCTCCAGGATGGCAGGAGATATGTAGATGTAGGTACACACACATGGTCACAGCTGTAAAGCGTCGCCCCACACCTCTGCACCCTGGAGTCAGTGCTTGGTTTGGGCTGGCCTCCAACCACAGAGGAGTGCAAGGGGCTCAGAGTGCCCCTCATGTTTCCCCCAGGGCAGCCAGGGACACATGCTACAGCCATCAAAGTCACATCTGGGACTGCAGGGGGCCAGGGCTGGCTTTTGCTCTCCCAGTATGGGGAGACAGCAGTTTTTGGCAGGATCAGGCCCTGCCAGGGCACTGGGCTCTCTCTACACACTGTGTGAGTAGAAACTGCTCTTTGCTTGTCAGCTAGATGGTTCACTACTCAGAAAAAGGAGGCCTGGAAATACCTGATGCTCAGCAGCTCCTTTCCTGCAGGCAGGAGCCGTAATCAAAAGGAAAGCTGCTGATCCTGATGGCCTCGGCACATGTAGTATCCTGTCTGTTAATGCAAGGCAGCTGGGAACGCAGAAGGAGCAACCTCCTTTTCAGGGAGTAAGGACTTCAAATCCCCAGCATGCCTGATGGTCTGCTGTGCTGGAATGAGTCACTGAATGCATTTGGTGGGCATCAGCACCCCTGCTGTGCGTGTAACTATAGCTCATTTGAGGGCATTATGCTCCCATCCCACAAGGATGTCATTTTTGAAGGCACCACATGAACCTGCTCCCCGTTGACCTCCTTGGCCAGCTGGGTGGTGCCACCAGTACCTTCCCTCCTGACCGGACTTTGGCGAAGAGCAGGGACAGGCAGACGTGCTCCTCCTGCGGGACCAGCTCCCACAGAGACACAGGCGCAGGGCCGGCAGCCCGAGGAGCTGCTCTTTAACAGAGCCCAGAGCCCCCACAGCAAAATCGGCTGGGCCGAGAGAAGCTGGGAGTCCCTGCTCACACACATCCATGCTGTGTGACAAGGAGCAGCGCGGAGCACCCCGCATCTCCTCCCACCGACCCATGGAAACCTGGGGAGGTTTTACGGCAGGAAAGGAGAGAGCCTTCCCCTCTGCCAGTTCCCAGACAGGCTGTATTTGTCCTGTCTGCACAGGGAGAAAGGTATCACTGCGTGAGCCTCGACTTTCTCTCTCCACCACTACAGCTGTGCTCAGTCCCAACCCACCAGGAGAACAAGGATATTACAACCACTAGGAAGGGAGGCTTCATAAATGGCAAAAGAAAGGGCACCAAGGCCTCCCTCCAGGGAAAATTCCTCTCGATTAAAAGGCAGGAGAAGAAAAAGCAGGTCTGTGAACTGGTTTGGGGTTAGAAGCAGCCCTGCAGGGAAGCATACAATACTTGTGTCTTCTTTGAAGCTGTAGGAACAGGGTGACTACCCACAGCTGGACCCTCGCAGAAACTATTTACTGCTACATCTGTTTTCCCTTTTATTCCTGAGCAAATTGTCCTGACCACCCGGGCCCCCCAGGAGAGCAGACCCCCGGCTGAGCTAACTGCCGAAAGGGGCAATTAGCACCGTACACATCTCCAAAGGGGAGAAGCCTGTGCTCCTGCCCCGAGAGAGGTGGCAGCATGCAGGAGACCTGAGGCTGCGGCCCGCAGGGGATGCTGTGAGATGGTAATTGCAGCCTGATCACAGACACTGCAGAACCCAGCCTGCTGTGATCACGCAGAGTGTCGTAATAAGAGAATGCCTGCCTGCTAAAACTCACAAATTGAGTCTTAGAGGTTTCTTTAAGAGCCAATTTTAGGCAACATTTCAAACAAAAAGAGAAATCCCTTTTAAGCAATTGCTTTGTGCTTAAAGCCGCTGTGCTTCACAGACTTCACAGACACCATCCTGTGACAGTCTTGTAGAAGGGGTACTAATTTCCCTTTTGGGGGTGGCAAAGGGTGGCCACGCTGCACCCTTAAGGACACAGAGGGGAACAGAACGAAGCACGAGGAAGAGTGCTGTGGACACTTCTCTCTCTGTGCAGCAGAACTGTTTGGACAGAGCACGGAGCCATCCGTGCCACCTTCTGCACCTCCGCTGCTATCCTGCAGGCAGGAACCAGCCAGCCTGCTCCTCCAGCCCCACTTCGGCCAACAGCCCTCCAGGACAAGCCCTCCCTTATTCGCTGTGTTCCACCTCTCCTGAAAACAGGGCTTGGGACAAGGTCTTATAAATGGACATGAGCACTTCCCTGTCTTACCCAACGCGCCCCAGGAATGCAGCTCCCTCCCCACAGCAGTACCGCAGCAGGGGCACCGGCTCACCTCGCCACTCCCGAGGCACCCAGGCCTGCCTCCTCAGCACAGGCAAACACACTCGTGGGTGTTTTTGGGCAGAAATCCCGGCTCCGAGCCGAGTGCTGGCCAGGTCAAGCTGTCCGCCTCAGCCTTGCGAGAGCAGTGCCGTGCTGTGGGCACGAAAACCAGGCCCGTCGCTGGGGCTCTCAGGAGCGACCCTCAGCTCCGGCGGCGGGACCCGGGCACAGCGCCGGGCCGCCAGCGCCACCGCGCGGCCGCGCCCCGCTCCTGCGGCCCGGACCCCGGCACGGCCGGGAACCGCCAGCGGGGCATTCCCGACCCTAAATCCCACACGGTAGCAACAGAGGGCACACGCCTGCTCCCTCGTTTGACATGTCTGTGATGCAAGGTGGACACAAGCTACTTTACAGCTACTACACCCAGAGTCACAGAATTGTTAGCGTTTGGAAGGGACCTCGGGAGATCATCCAGCCCAAGCCTCTTCTGGAGGCAGGGTCACCTGGAGCAGGTTACACAGGAATGCGTCCAGGTGGACACACAGCTCTGTTTCCCCTTTTTTTCCTAAGCAAATTGTACACAGGACCCAGCATCCACACATGCTCTGCTATCCACTTTGGTAGGAACAGGCTGCCCCACTGCAGTAGCCCTTGTATCCAAGGTGGAAAAGGGGAAAGATTTCCACTCTCTTTGGGGCAAGTGGAAACAGCAGAGCCCTGAGCCGATTCAGAGCCTCAAGTGGTCTTCTGAAGCAGACCTGGCTGATAACCACAGGCGGCAGCTGGGCCAGGACGGTGAATTTGGAAGTTAGCGGATGGCAAAGGCCCTGTCCCGCCTGCCTCAGAGCTCAGCCTGCTGCAAGGAGGTGTAGCCTGTGTGACAAGGGTGAGAGCACAGATGCTGGAGCAGTGCTTGGGTGTGCACACCACAGCTCATGTGCAATACCCCGTGCCCTGATGTTGTGCATCTTCAGCCTCCGGCGCCACAGGGAGCAGCCTGCAGCACCCCACGGCAGCACATCGTAAGTAGGCTGGCAAGGTCAGGAACATGGAGCAGATTCTCCCCCAGCTTCCTTCCCAGGCTGGTCCCTCAGAATGGCTTCTTCTCCAGAAGCTCGCACCTCAGCAGCAGGATCTGAGCCATCCATAGAGCCCACCTGGCATATGGTACCCGTTCAATTTTGCTCCACAAAGTCAGTACAGAACCTTAAGCTTTATTTTTCTATTGGCCAGCAACTTAAACTGGGTTAAAAAAAAAATCCAAAAGCAATGAATATTGTTACACAGAGAAAAAGTATAAAACAACTCAGTGTACAAAAGCCAACTTACTGTTCATATCTCATTCTTCCTGGCCTCTCCCAACCCTGTACAATGTGTTTGAAGGGAATGGGCAAAGGCAGCTATGAAGATATGCTTAAGAAACTAGAAATATTGCTTCAAGCAACATGCTCAATATTTTCCTCTTAGTTAGTAGTCAATACTTGTTAAGGAACTTTACTATAAAACAAGAAATAATTTAGAGATTTCTCCTTTAGATCATTACACAATAATTTAGATTTCTTTCCTCTCTTTCCTACTGCTGTGGAACCAAGGGTGCGCCTCAGTTCCTCCACCTCTCTTTCTGCATTAGTCAAGGATTATTTCTTGGGGCTGATGATGAGAGAGTTTCAGACTGACCTGCTCTGAATTTTAGCATGTCACCCTTTAGCGCCAGTCCAAGATTTCTGCTCTGTGAATGAAAAACCCCACAATGCTGCAAGACCCATTAGTGGTCTGGATGATTTTGCTTGTGTTGGCTCTCTGCTGCCAGGGACAGGGCTCAGCCAGCATCACTAAAAGCCCAAGAGAGGGAATAAATTTGTTTGTAGAAGTCTGAGCCTGTCTTCACTGCTCAGAAAAACTAAAATCCCATGGCCCTTGCTGCTTCATGAGTATATCAGGCAGACCAGGAATGAGGAGGAGAGGCACACAAGATCCCATGAATTCAGGCTGAGAACCTGCTGGCACCAAGTCCATGGCAGCAGTGATGTCTGTGTCCTGTATGTATACAGGATCCCAATGCAGAGACAATATTTAATTAAAATCTATTCCACTGCAGCAAACAGTCAACCCAACACTACCAATTTACCAAGTATATTGCGCCAGCTGGTTCAAACTGACTCTCCTGACCTTCTCAGCAGCAACTAGTAAAGCGGGCTTCCAAAAAAAGCCAGAAAACCCTCAGCTGATTAATGAGCTCTTTGGAGGCTGATAAAACATTTGTATATATTCATTCCCTGCCCACGGGAGACAAGCCTGGAGGTTTTAATATGAAAAATCAAGCCAAGGGCATCTCTTTATATGTATGGTAACAGATGAAGAAGGTATTTCCCCTAACCGAGCAGGCCAAAGGGTAGCAAGATATGCCAGCCCCACAAACAGATCAGCTCTTCACCAAACCTCAGCAGGGGATAGGTAGGAGGAAGAGTGTTCTCACTCATGCTAGAAGCCACTCAATAAAACAAACAGAATTAGAAAGCAGTCCATTATCTTTGCATCAGAATTGGTAGGAAGAAGAAGGCCTCTTGTGGCTCCTAATGGCACTGTGTTGGGGGAAGCTTCAAGGAAGAGGAAGTGCTGAGAAATCATAAGGCACCCACATCTTGGCAACATGAGAGTCACCACCAGATTTCAGCCGCACCAAGTTGTGCTCCCACTCAACAAGACAAGTAGCTCCTGCCCCAGTCAGCCAGGCAGGTATCCTCTCAGGTGGCAAACAACTGTGTTAGGATGTTGGTGCACTCTTGGGAGGAGGGAGAGAAATCTTCCATGTATGACAAACTCAGCTCTGGCTCCAGCTCAGCACAGAAACATCATCTGTCCTCAGTGTCAATGCCCAGTGCTGCTGAGCCACTTCTCAGAAAGCAGACCATGATTCTTGCACAGCATCCTGACAGCTTCACGTTGTCTCAGGAAAAGCCTCAAGAGAAGTGGCCTTGCATAAATCTTGCTTCATAGTTATATCAAGGGACTGTAGTTGCTAAAGGGCTTTAGTTGCTAAAGCTTCTAGCAGAGGACCCACAGCTCTTTTGTTTCTTGACACGGAGGAGAACCCGCTGAGCTCCCAGATGCCTTGTACACAACAAGGAGGGTGACTTTCCCCCAGAGGGGCAGGTAAGGCTGTGCATGGTTCTGAAGGCATTTAATTATAGAGCCAAGTCCTCAGGTTACAGACACTTTGGTGGTGGTGATGGAGAGTGGTCAGGTTGGCAGGTGCTAAGGGAAGTGGCAGAAGGGGAGCAACAGAGTTCCCACAGCTATTAATATGGTTCTGACTTTAAACTCT
The DNA here is from genome assembly GCF_022539395.1 of Myiozetetes cayanensis. NCBI lineage: Eukaryota > Metazoa > Chordata > Aves > Passeriformes > Tyrannidae > Myiozetetes > Myiozetetes cayanensis. Next base: position 44,645,813 of record NW_026087853.1, on the reverse strand, counting down.
TGTACAAGCAGCAGGTGAAAATCATCCCAAAGATCTACAGAGTGTAAAGAGAAGAGAGAAATACATGAAAAAAGAGAATGGATGCAATGGAGGCAGCCACTTGCAAACAAGCAGTCTGGACCCACACTGGAGAGGCAGCCAGCTCCCGCCTGGGGATACCACGCTCCAGCTTGCAATAAGCAGCAGGAGAGAACATAATCTGTGCTAATCCTTGTAATTAACCACCAGTAGCTTCCTGGGGTGTAATTTGGCTGCTTTCCAGAACAAAGGAGAAGATGAGGAACTCCCAGACACATCTGCATCAGAAAAAAAACAACATTCTGTGCTCCTGCCTTTAAAATGAGAGCAGCGGGCACCCATATCCTGCTGTTTTATTCATCACCCTCTCCAAAATAATGGCAGACCCACAGGGCTGCGACTCAGTATGACACAGCTGAGGGAGAAATTCTGGATGATTTAAGACAGTGCTGAGGGGTAGGAAGGCCCCTCCGGTGGAGCGGCCCCCAGCTGGGCGGGCAGTGACGGCACACGGACACACGAGGGCTCCCTCGGGCCACGGAGCCGCCGGCACGGCACTTCCCGTGGCCCTGGGGCTCAACTGTCCCCCTGGCCCCGCTGGACACACCGTCATCTGCAGGGAGTTGATCGCACTGGCAGAAAAGGCTTTGGAGCTGGTGAATCCTCGGGTCCCCGGAGTACCTGGCAACTTCTCCTTGCCCAGCATGGAAGGGCAATACACCACCAGATTTTTTTCCATCCCTCGGCTCAGGGTTTAACTTCTGCCCAGCACCCCCAAAACTCCACCCAGCCCTTTTACCTGCACACAAGCAATGCTGATCCCCACTGCCCCGATAATTTTCAGATGCTCCTGAATGAAGTTTTCCAGCTTGGTAATGCAACCGCTCTGCAGGGTGAAAGGAGGGACACGGAAAGTCAGCTTCATTTTAACCTCTTGTTTAATTTTATCTCATGGTTGTGACCCTTGAAAGCAACGTTATAGAAGGTGGTGTCTGTGAGCAACCTCTTCCTCCAGTACCACTGGAAAAGGGACACAGATGATGTGAACTGCATCGTGTTTTGTATTGCTTTGGACCAGCCAGCTCAAGAACCACTGAACAAACCTGAGGTGGCTGCTGGCTGGGCAGGAGAAATGCAGAAGAACCTGCCACATCACACAGAGCGTGCCACTCTTCTCTCAGATAGGTGGAGAAAGATTCCCTCATTCACTGCCTAGCACATGCCCGGGGAGGATATTTACTCCTGTCAGGCCAAAAGGCCAAGGAAACGCTGCTGAGTGAATGCAGTACAAGAACACTAAAATAACAGAAACCTTTTAAAAGGAAGTCCTTCCCACTGCTATTTATGACAGCAGCGAGTTTCACTGTGAACATGGAAAGCCAGGCTCCAGCTGCCTCTGTCTTGCAACAGCATCCTTGGCTGGAGTCATGACCTTTCCATCCCTGTTTCAGAGCCAAGTTTTTATCATCAGAAGGCAAATTAAATCAGTAAGAGCATTCTCTGTTGCTTTGTTTGTTTGTTTGTTTTTTCCCTTTAAATAATTAAACTGTTTAACTCTGGAGGCAGGTTTTTGCTGGTAACATCAGGGGGGGTTACTGTGTAGGCTACAGTAGTGCCCCAAGGATGCTGGGGGCCCTCTTGCCCCAGGAGTTTACAGTGAACACACATATATGCAGGCAGGAGGAAGGAGTGAGCACACAGCCCTCCAGGGAGGGTTGGCAAAGGCCTCATTTTTCCCACCATCAGATTTTGTGGTCAGACCCAGCTGCCTTGATATGAAGCAGATACTCCTGTTCCCTATCTGACCCTTTTCTAGGTTTTCCTTCCCCAAAGCCACTTAAGTACTTTGTGAACTCTAAGACTTCATATCATGATATGCAGCATCTGTCTGTGGATCCAAACCTGCCTTTTCAGCTTGTTCTCCCCTCTACAGCAATCCCAAAACATCTGGCAGCCTACAGGGCCTCTCTTAATGCAGCTGGGCAGCTGCCTCCAGCTTTACCCAGCACAGAGAGAGGATGGGGATTGCCAGCCCTGTGCTTCAAATGGTTGTCAGGTTTCCACTCTCAGGAACACCTCATCAGCTCGTGGATACTTCCTGCGCTGCTTCCTCATGGGGTCTTGCCCAAAAGGCAAACCTTATGGGAAAGCCTTCTTCCTGAAGTGCAAAACCCAGCCACACAGCTGGACATATGAGGGGCTTTGGTACATCAGAAAGACTGGACTTCATCTCCCTATTCATTCCACAAAAATAGATGGTTGGCTTCCTTTGAGCTGCTTATGTTTCTTGGCTTAATGCAGATGTTATTCATGTTCCTCTTCCAAGTCCTGCTCAAAATACATACTGTGAAAAAGAAATACCTGCTCTGAAGGGGCCATCTCTTCACCAACAACCCTCCTTAACTGTCAAGGGGACAGGAACAAGGAAAAAGCATGAGTTGCTGCTTTCCAGGCTGATAAAGCCAGCCAAGGTGCTGGCCACACGGATGAGAAAAAGGTCTATGCTGCCCCACAGAGAGCATCACAGTGAGCAAGTTCAAGCCAGGCAACAGGACTGGAGGGTGCCAAAATAAATGCAAGAATTTTCACCAGTCTTATGCAAACTAGATGAATAAATGGTCTGAGAGTCACATCTTTACTTACTCAGCTAGATTAGGATTCAACTTGCTTCCAGACAAGTCCCTATATCTTGACTCTAGCTACTTTTCAGGACAACCTGCAGCCCACTGGAAATGCCCTAATTTGTCTGCTACAGGGCCCTCTTTCTTCTCCATATGCTGTAGATCAAATCCCATCTCAATCAAGAACTAAAAGTATCTCCATTTGCATCTCACTGGGTTATTCCAACCACAGGAAGCTATGTCAAATGTAGGACTTGCATCCCAAGTCTCCTGCCAGAACCAACAACCTCTCCCCCTTCCCCTATTATTAATGTACTCCGTGGTAACAAATATAATTTAGTATTTTTCTCTATACCTACATATAAATTAATAGCCTAAATGACTGAATGCTCAGCTAAAGAAATGAATTCTGCTTTCTAAGGCACGCTACTGACTTTGAAGCCTGCTGATACGTCGTGCACCACCACCCTCACTCCCTGCCCACCTCCTTTAGATACTTTGTGACAGGATGTTCTGAAGCCCTTTTCTCTTTACCTCCTTGTAGATGTTGGAGGGATGGTCTCTTCTCCCACACAGGTCAGTTATTGTCTTACAGCAGCTGTCTGGGACTTTCCGCCCGTTGGCCTCTGAAGATTTGATCCACAGGCTGTCAGCCCAGTCCGTGTGGTTATTGCTCCCACAGCACTTGAACTGTACACACAGAGAGCAAAGCTGAGCCTTCAGCACTGCAACCTCCTTCTCCCTCCAGCCTCCCACACCGAGTCCTGGACTTCACCCTCCTTTGCAAAGACTCCAGCTATCTCATGGGTTTGGTTTTTTTTGGTTACTATAATTATTAGTGACTTTTGTGTTAAGAGTCCCCCAGATGGTCATTAAATATCAGGTTCATCTATCCTTCAGCAGCTGTGACTGCTGGTTACTGCTGGGATGAGCTGTAATCAGAGTGCACCTGCAGCTGCCTCAGCTCTTAATCACTGGAGAGTGTTAATGATGGCAACAGGGCAAGTTTAATTACCAGTTACTATCACAAATGCACCTGCTATGGCAGTATGTGTATAGCAACCCCCGTGCTTTCAAAGTGCCTTTGAACAAAGGCCCTTTCTGTGGGAAAACCTGTCAGAACTGTGGCAGCCCCAACCTGAACCACCCCTGAGCCAGGCACAGTGAGCAGCAGTAGTGGGAGAGCTCTTCTTTCATTACACCTTCCTCTCTAGGGTACTGAGAAGTTTAATGAAAAATGTCAGCAATTTCTCCAAAGCTTTGAACTGGGAAGTAGACACAGCTGTCAGAGTGACTTGGCAGCTCCAATTCACTGGGAGTAGCTGAGATGTTTCCCCAGTGCTACTGCAGGTCAGTGATCTGAACTGGCAATTGTGCCAGTTGCATGGCTCAGGCCCTGCACCTCACCCAACTTTGCTTTGAACCAGGACAAGACCATGCGCCCAGGATACAGAAGAAATACCTGGGGGTTGGATGTCAAGAGATGCCTTTTGTATGCTTGGTTTTAGGCCCTGCAATTGCATTAGTTCTCTTTGCCTGCAGAGATACTTACCTCCTGCTGCAGTTTGTCTACGGCACTGGTAACACTCTCTTCTCCCTCCTTCCGGTACTTCTGGGTCATGGTGTTCTTCAAGTTTTGCTTCAGCTCCATGCTCAGCTGAATGGAAGAGACAAGTGGGATAAAATCACTAGGCAAACTCACTCCTTGGCATGTTTTATTGTCTTTGCTCCAACAGGAGAGCAGAGAGCCCAGTGGAAGCTATAGCTTCCTTCAAGATAATCCTCCAAGGTTGGGCTGGACAGGCTTATTTCCAAATGATTACGGATCTTGCCTCTGTTTTAATAACTGGAAGGAGGTGCTCTGGGACCAAATTTCAACCCCTGTTGCACATCCCCATGTGGCTCCTCACCCCGAATATGTAAGATTGCCAAGACACGCCTGCAACAAAAGGGGATATAAAACTGTGCCTGCTTAAACATGAATATGCCTGTGACACCATATGTAGTCTTCTCCCTCTAAGCCTGTGAAAAATATTAAAATCCAAGTCACTCTGTCCAGGAGGAGGAAGAAATCAGAGTCCTTGGCATCCTGGAACGAAGCCATATAGTTTGAATACTTCTTGTATCAGCTTCAAAAAGGATGTCATAGGAGGGAATTAAGTGTGTGATTGCGTAAGTACTGCAAGGCCTTTCTTGATAATAGAGAGATGAAGTCTGATTTTGCAAGAGTAGAATTTCTGAAAGCATCATCATAAACCACTGGCATGTTCAGGTGATTGGATTCAAACATTTATTCCTGTGGAGACTCTTTTAAGCTAGCTGAATTCTTCTCACCCATCCAGACATCAGCCATAAAGTGCCAAAGAGCTGCACCTTGTTTTTATCATCCTAGATGATCTTTTTTTTTTTTTTTTTTTGTCATCCTGGTTCATGCAGCAACACTGCTTTAGTCCAACACCTTTGTTATTCCAACTTTCCTATACTAATAAACGTCAGTATGCTTTTTAGATGGGGTCAGTGAATGAAACAGGTGAGCAGCACCTTTTATTCCACACAATAAGTAGTAGACGAAAGGTCAAACATCCATTTATGCCAAACTGTGCAAGATACAATCTGGAGTTTATTCTCCTTTTGAAACACTGTTTCTTCGAACCCCATGTGTCAGATGGGGACAACACCTATCTCACAGAGCTGATATGAGGCCTTGTTCACTAATATTTGCAAAATGCTTGGAGATCCTGGGCTGGGAAGCTCTAGGGAAATGCAAAGGACTTAGCATAACAGTAAGAAAGGAAACAGTTCAGCAAGTGGAAGGCAAAGGCAAATAAAGGGGAGAGTCCATTAACAGAATTATTACTTGGGAGAAAAGCAGTTACCTGCAGGCTCACGGGGAAAAACTGCAGCATGAAACAGAGATAACAAAAGAACCAGTTTAGACAGACACGCACAAGAAGCCTTAGACACCAAAGCGAGGGCTGAAATAAAACAGTGGCACACAGTGCAAGCACCCTGCAACCAAGAGAGAAGGGGGATTTATCAGCCAGAGGGCAGTTATTGATCAAAGACACACTCAAGAGACCTAAAGCACTCAAGGGTACAGTGCCAAATATGCTGTCCCTTATTTCAACCCAGGGATCAGCTCCTCTTCATCCACTGTCACATATGAACCTCATGCCTTTGCACAGATGGATGGACAGACCCTGGCTTCCTGCCATGCCTGCCAGGATTGATCTTTTCCTGTTACATATGCACACTCATGCCCCAGATCCCTCCTGGGCAGGAGCCAGCACAGTTCTTTGGCTCTTCACAATCCACCAGTGCCCATCTCAGCAAGGCAAAGCACAGAAGGCCCAAGAGAAAAAGGAATGGCAAGGAATCCTGGCAGTGAAGTCAACAAGATGGGAAGTTCAGCTGCTTTTCAGACAGCCACTTGATAACAATCCTAATTTGCCATTTCCAATCAATTTCCAGACATGAGAGCAACTTCACAGGCTGTTTGTGCCTTGGTGGTTAAACGCCCTTTAAAAACAAAGTGATTACTTCAGCCTCTACTCTCAGCAACTGCAAAAAGTGCCAGGCTACACCTGCAGCTGTTGGGAGCCTGTGCTCTTTCTCCAGACCCTCAGCTGGGCTTAAGCTGCATTAAGCAAAGCTCTCAAAAACTTCTTGACCTGAAAGGACCTCTCAGCTGGACAACACTTTGTCTTTGCCAGTTCAAAGCATGGCAGGTAGCTTGCTGGATGAAGCAGGAAATGTTCCTACGTCCTGAACATTTCAAGTGGCACTAATGTGATTTCAGTTGTTTGCACTACACCTTGAATGGTGTCAGGAGAGTTCCTAGATCTACAGAGCCCCAAAAATTGTCTTCTACAAGCATCTGCAGAAAAGCAGCAGACAAAGGTGCACCACAGGAAGGAGCTGAGCAACAAGGCTAAGCAGCCTCCCTGGAGTAACCACCACCATTCTGTCTAGACCAAATAACCTAAGGTCTGTATGGGGAGGGGAGTGAGCACTGACGTGTGAAAAGGTGAACCACAACCAGACCTAGGTCCCAAGCCTCCAAGGCCAATTTTGGCTGGAGAAATGGGATGATAAGGAGCTGTTCTCCCTCCCTCATTTGAGTATCTAAGGTCTACTGTTCACGCACCTGCTGGTAGTAGATATAGGCCAGGATTCCAGCAATGATCTCCAGGAGAAAGATGCACAGCAGCAATATGAAGTACTGTAAAATAATGGGAAAAGCAGGACATTAGAACAGAACATAATGAGATGCTGTGAGACAGCTTTTCGTTAGCTGGTAAAATGCCTGACTATCTTCATCCATCCTTTCTTCAGCAGTGTTCAAGGGCAAGGGCTGGGATTCAGACTTGACAGAGTAGGAAAGGAACAATCCCACAGGTTAAAAAAACCACCAAACCACAGGATAATTGAAGACAAGCAGGAGCAAGTGTGAGTTTAACTCCAAGAGCCAGAGGGATATAGAGAATGGAAAAGTGCAGGCAAGTGAGATAAGATCACTGTACAAAAGAAAGTGGTTGCTGGATAACCTGATGACTGCACTCAGTATCATAGAAAACATCTGATTCTGACATCAATACAAAAAACCCCCAACTTCTGCTTGTTTTGATATTGTTTAAGGCATTTGACCAAGTTACTAAGGTGCAATCTATATTATAATGATGTTTCAGTAAAGCCACAAAGGAATCATTTCACCAAAGACACAGCAGAGCAGCTAAGCATAAACCATAGATAATTGTTCCCAATGACTCCTGTGGGACTCAGCCAGAGGCTGAGGGGACAATATCATATGGACAATGTCATATGCACAATACAGAAAACTGTTTGGGAGGCCTATTCCTATATAGAGGTAGGGAAGCCAAACCCATGAGGATTATACTAGATTAAAAGGACAAAGTAGGCCTGAAGACACAGGGTAATGTGGCCACTACCTCCTTAGGGTCAAAGACAGATTTTCAGGGAAATTCCCTATCTTAATAAACAGTCCCTGCCTCTGGTCAGCAATGAACAGTCTCTTTACAGATCCAGGGTGTTCTATGACTGCTATTAAATTCATCTTTCTGTAGATAAAGCTGAACAGACACCAGTTCCAGCTACAACAAGAACCTCACGCTAAGTCCCTGAAAGAGCTGACCTCCCCCGGAAAGAACAAGGAAATTATCACCTGTTTTCTGTTTTATCCCTGAAAGGTCTGTTGTTGTCAAGACATGAAGTGAATGGTTCTCTAAAAATGTCACTAGACATCAAGACATCTCTCCCTTCTCAAAGAACAGTGAAGACCTGGACACAGCAAGGTGACCTACACAGCAAAGATGCCTTCGGTTGCATGAGGTTTAGAATCCCAGTGTGCACTCTTTTCTCCAGGTGTTTCCAAGCCCATTTTGCAAGAGTAAAATTACAAAAACAGTCAGGCTTCCTCTTTCACCCTGTTGGGATTCAGCAGCTGCAAAGGACTGACAGCTGGGTTTTATCTGCAGACCCGGCTTTAATCTGAGCACACAATCTCAGTCTTTCACTCCCCAGCCCGCTCTCCCCCCCATGATCATTGACCATCTCTGCAGCCTGTACAAGGTACCCATTCATACCAGCAGAATGAGTCACCCAGCGGGGAGCAGGATAGCTAAAGGCTGGTCCCAACACTCACAGGAGGCTGAAGGGGGCAGGAAACGGTTGGCATGCCTTGACAGAATGCTGGCTCTTTTTGCTGGGACCTAGTTATGTTTAACTGCTTTGACATCATCTCTGCCAAGAAGGAGGCAGGAGCATGGAAGGATGCTGAGAACAACCAATGAATACGAAAGCTTATTTATTTCTCCCTGTTCTGTGTAATGTCAGAGACATTCAGGTAGAGCTGAAGCTGTGTCACCACACAGCAGACCTTAAAATATTTGAGTCACAAGGCCCTTGTAAAACCTTGTGAGGGAGGTTAGTGATCTACCACCCATGAATCCAACCTGTCTCTGCTGATTCACTCCAACATTATCCTTATCTCAGTGTCATTGTTCCCTACGTATCATGCTGATATAGGGGAGCAGCAGCTTTCACTATGGACACATGCAGAGCACAGGGCTGCTCTTCCTGCTCTTCATCCATAGCTAAAGGACTTTCTCAGAGGTCTGCCATGGGAGGAGTAGGCCAGCTATGTCATGGAACTGTAGGAACATGCCCTACTTGCTTCCCAAGTCAGAAATGTGTGATCACCCAAAGTCTTGCAGCAGACACATGCCTGGACCTGGGTGGGCTCTGGGCAGAATTTACTCTTACCCTGGCTCTAAGCCAGAGTCAGGGCTATCTGGTGTCTCAAGATCTACAAGGTCCAAATTGCTTCCACCCAGCTTCAAGCATCTGAATGAAGTACCAAACATTAGTGTGTTTTCTCTGAATAACCCAAAAAATAGTTCAATCAGCCAACAATCCAAGTAATTGTCTGGAGGCATCTTTCTACTGGTTGAAGAAGAGATATATAGCAACTATACTCCTAAATCAGCAACCTCACTTCAGTGGGAGGGCTCCAAGGTGAAATGCAGCAGGAACAGAAATCATAACCCCTGTGTGTTCCCTTCTCCCTGTCCAAGGGAGCTGACTAGAAGAGACAGTGTAAGGGGACAGTCCCGAAGAAAACGACCTTCTCTCTTTACATGCAAGGTCTTGTATTTGATGGGTCTTTTCCTGAGACTCCTGCTTGCATCTTGACTGATGTATAACATACTAGTGGCCTGTGTGCTTATAAAGAGCTGGAATGCAGCATCACAGCCAGTGAGGCTGCAGTTCCACTGCTGTGCCTGCTCATGGAGCCAGAGAAACTCCACATCTGCTGCCCAAGCCTCAGCACAGAACTTAATTAACAAAGGCAAATAAGCAATGTCATAAAAACAGTAGCACAGCTGTGGGTGATCAGCAATGAAATACTATGAAAAGCCTTGAAGTGGGCCCATAAAACTTGTAGTTACGTAGAAGGCAGCGAAAAAAATTCACAGCTTCCCACGTCTTCAACAGAAAAACAAACTAAACACCAGATATGCATTTTACAAACAGCACCCAAAGCTGTCAGAAATTGATTTTTAAAGGCACAAAGAAAGCACTGGGGAGAGCAAGGAGTGCCTCTTACACCACTCCCTCCCACATCCACAGGGGTCTCTTGTACAGAGGGAAATTGGGACCGGCTGGCACAGACCCTGGGGTGACTGAAGCTGTCAGGATTACTGTCTGAGCTCAGAGCTGGCAGAGGCCCCCAGCCAGGCTCACCCAGCCCTGGCAAGTACAGCCCTATCTCAGATTACTCACAGCAACCAAAGCAGAGCACAAGCAAGGAGAGACAATAGGCCTGTCACGACCCACCACTCTGAAAGGACCAGTGGTGTAAGGAGACAGAGTGACCTGTTGTTCCCAAGAGACAATTATTAGTTTTCTATGGCAGAATAACAAAGACAACCCCACTGGATTTTCATACGTAGCTTCTGGCTGAGGGAAAAAGACAAAGGGAGATCTCTTTGGCATGGAGAGCAAGCGAAGCAAGGCCAAAACAGTCTGCTGCAGACCAGGAGGCTAATGAACAGCATCAGCAATGCACTCACTGTGTCATCCTCTAAATTTTATTTGCCCTTTCTGGCCCTACTCTGCCTCTCACAGGGATTCACAGCAGTGGTACAAGCACCAGGCTTGCTCACAACTTCTATTTCTGCTCCTCTATCCAAACAGAAGAGGAGAAATGGGACAGTCAGGTGAACGAGCACTTGCAAAGGAAGGAGGTAGTGAAGAACTATCGAAGTATCTTTTTCTGTACTTGTGAAAACCAAGAGCCACCGATTGTTATTTCAGTCACTGCTCTCACTACTGTAGCCCAGACACCAAAACGGACTGCTGCTGCACTCCAGACTGAAGGGGACATTTGAGAAGGAGGGAGCAAAACAGAAACCTCAGGGCTAGTCAAAAACTTCAGTGTAGGTGTGTGAGCAGGGAGCTCAGGAAGTAACACAGAGAAAGGTGTAAAAGAAGCAGCCGATTATCAAAACAGTATGGCGGGGGGGGGTTGTTGTTGAAGCAAAACTAAAATAATTTTTTTGCAACTAAAGAAAATACTGGAAATGTTCTGATTTTTGACAGCCAAGTGAAGAAGTGTGTTAATCTGGCTCGAACCTACTGTCATTAAAACCTAGTTTTGCTGCAGGTCTCTCATATTTTCCTCTTCCTTCCCATTTTCCAAAAGAGAATACAGGATGGGCAGGGAAGAAGGAGGAGACAAAAGCCACAAGATTTTGAATAGTTTCAAATTGTTACACAAAGCACAGGTTTTACGGCTCTACTTTGTTCTTTTGAACCACGCAGCACATTCTTTGTGTGGATGAAAGGAAATGCTCTGCAGTAAAACCTGCCCCCCGGGGACAAGGACAGCGCTGCTGTCAGGAGCTGGAGGCCTCCGTGGTTTTTGGTCCAGGACAAACAAATAAGGTTGGAGCACAACACAGCCAAGCTGTTCCCCCAAACAAAACTACCAAACAAAACTTACCACTCTCAGCAAATTCCGACGCTCTTTGAAGGTGGCACAGCAACCAAGGATGCCAGTAACCATGACCACCACCCCAGCCACCACCAGAATATAAGCAGTTGCAGAGTATGTGCTGGAGGAGAGCAGGCTGATGTAGTCACTCTTCTCAGCAAGGGTCCAGGTACCCACTGCCATCACGGCCCCACCGGCCAGCTGGGAAGGGAGAGAAGCAAGCACATGAAGGGCGTCTGATGCATGAACCTCCTCACCTCCCAGAGCAACTGGACAGGGACACCAGCATGAGTCTCAGCTCCATAAGCTGAGCCAAAGATGATCTATGTTTAAGGACGGTTAAACTCTAAACTTGGCAGCAAATGAACACAGAGAAACCAATCACAGTCCTAGCAGCCCCCTCTCTCTTTGCAAGCCTTGTGTTTCCAGAGGGTTTTATGCAGCTTCTAGTAAGCTCAGACAGTTTTTCTTAAAGATCTGAGTTGGACACTCCAGTGCTCTGTCCCATGCACCAAAGTAAAATACAACCCTTTGGCATCAGTAACTTTTCCAGTGAAAAGTATAACTCTAAGAAGCTCTAGTGTGGATCAGCTGCAACAAGGTGTGTGTTATCCATGCTCTAGCTCTCCCACTTCACTGCCAGGACTCTTTCTGCCATTTTGAGAGGAGTAATGGCAAGACAGTGGATCCCTCAGGATCCTGGAAAAAGTAAACCAGGTAAAAAACCAAATTTTATTTTCAGGCTCCCTGTTATTTTCTACATTTGATAACATGACCTACAAACAACCACAGATAATGTCAAAATACAACTTCTGCAGCATGGGCAGGCAATCCCAAGGGACATGATTTCACCCCACAGGACAAAAGCTACGTCCTACTGACATCAGCACTTCTTGACAAAGACTTCATCAAGCCCAAGATTTCTGTGCCCCTGACATCAAAAGTGTAGTGCCATCTCAGTGCCTCTGAAACAGTCTGAAGTTTCTTACCCAGAAAAAGAAGTTGAAGATGAAGAGCAGGTACTTCAGACAGATGGTCCCACATGTTTCCTTCTTTTCTGTATACTCACGCATCTTTCCAGCTCAGAAAGCTCCTGTGGGGGGAAAAAAAAAAAAAAAGGAGAGAGAAGATCTTGAGTCAGTCATTTATCACATCTCTTTTCCCAAAAGGCCATTGTTACTACTCCCCTCCTGCAAGAGCTAACACTTTCAACCTTCTGCTGAAGAAAGCCATTCAACTGACTTCAGGGACGCAGGACAGTGCCTGTTTATATAAAGAGCAAGAGCTCCCATAGCCATTTGGGTGACCTACAACACACAGGACCTTGTACAGTGTGACAGGGAGGCAGATAGTACCAGCATGTGGTCTTCCTGTACTGCCTTCATCCTCTTCTTCTCTCCCCATCCTGCTGTCACTTCTGGAGAATCACTTTCCTCTAGATTGATACGTGCAGTGGAATGATCAGACCCACCTCTGCCTGAGTGGTCAAGCCAAAACCATGAACTGTGACCAAAACTCCACTGTGGAAACTACAGTAGAGGCCATGTTCACTTCTTCCTATTTGAACTGAAATAAATGAAATCACAGACCTGTTCTCCAGAAAATCCAATCTGGCTCCTGACTACCAACTGTAACTGCCGTTCTGAAGGCGGCAACAGAAACCTCTGTCTTTGATATCTACAGAATAACCCATCTCCAAAGAATAGTATTTTCTTACTGGTATTAGTTACAACTCCCTTAAATAGATCCTTCTCTAAGTTTGAGCTATTTTTAAACTTTACAATTGTAACTGGGAATGTACTTGTTATAAGTTCAAATGTCCTATCCTCTTTGAACCCCAGCAGCATGTTGGAGTAATTAATTCTCTTCTTCACTGCTTACTTCTCATGGCCCTTCTCACTGGCTAGCTGCTTCCCAGGGCGGCTGTCCCAGCTCCTAAGAGTAAGAAACATTAACCACTGGCTTCAGCTGGTCTGCAAGTGTAAAACATCTCTGCATACACAACAAATGGGAGTTCGTAGTGAGTCAGTCCCAGTGTTACAGATCTGCTGCTCCTGAGCAGGTTTCTCAGAAGCAGGTCTGCAGCAAGTGCAGCTCCATGTCACTTCACTGCCTGTTGTTCAGACCTCAGGAGGTCTGAATCTCTCAAAAAAACAAAAAAATTCTCACCACTGCCTGATCAGGCGGACAGGACAAAGGCACTGCCCGGATTATCACTGGCAGCATCACCTGTGTGAGGCAGGATGCAGAAGTGCAACCAAATTCACACCACCTGCATTCAATTAAAAAAATCATCCCTTTCCTCCCCCAGCAGCCAGCAGGGAGTGATGCAAATGATCATGCAGCCATATCAGAGCAAAATGTTTTCCTAAAACAGCAATTTCCTTGGAAGCAGGCAGGCAAACAGCCTCTCCATTTTTCCAGAGCCACTGAGTTCACACTTACTTAGATTACAAAACTTCTTTCCACAAGTGGTGTAAGCTCCCTCCAGGGACCCACTGCATCTGCAATGCAGCCATGCAGTACAGACACTGATCTGTGTTGGTAAAACACCTGACAGCAAAGAAAGTGAGCAACCTGTATGCACAGCCAGGCTGCACATCAGGTGACTGTCATTATTATCTCTGCCACCGCACTGCTAAGCTCTGGCTTTGGAACCAGATGAACCTAGGCCAGGAACAACAGCCGCCCATTCTGCAGCATCATTTCCTTGTGCTTCATGCCAGCCCACTCCTAAACCCCAGCCAGGCCTGTGCTTTAGAAACTAACAAATGAAGCTACCAGGGAAGGCAAGGGTGAGAATGTGCCAGCAGTCCCACCCATCACCATTTCACAACAAAACATTTTTCTGTAGAATAACATCTGGCAACAGCAGTTGGCAGCAGAAGGCTGCAAAGGGAGCAGCTCTGAGATGGTGGCACAGACCAAGGAGAACAACTCTGCAGAGTTATCTTCTGAAGAGATCAGAACCTCCAGCAATGCTCAGATTAATTACCGTGTTGCAGCACAAAAGGGCCCGGGGCGGTGGGAAGGAATGGATGCTGCAGATACTGCATGTACTGAACAGACTTGCAAATTCTTGATGCCAAGACACCCTGTGAACACAACATTCATGGAAGGTGACAGATTTACAGCTCCCAGAGGCTTCATTTAGCCACAGAACAAGAATGGCAGCAGCAAGGCAGGCTCCCACAGCCACACATGCCAGCACAACCCAAAGGATACCTCAGCCCAGACCTGAGACATGCCCTCAGCAACAGCTCTTTTGCCTACCCCTCCTAACATCAGGGCTGTATATAGAGGAACATGCACTGCAGGTCTGCAGAGACTGACCCTGATACCTATCAGTGATAGCCAGGGGATGGTAACAAGGCTTACTGTCCTTGGGCTGACTCCTTGACCCAGTTACCCTCTTACTCCCAAGGACTTTAAGAACATTCCTTCCTTTCCTTCCCTCAATGTCCCCTACCAAAAAAAAAAAAAAGCAACTACAGGTATTTCCACATATTGCCATAGAGCAGATGCTGTGCCCTAGCAAAGGACACTAACTTGTCCCTACTTCTGATCCAAGAGTGCAGAAATCCCAGTCACAACTGCATCCTTTTTTGGTAAGGACTGGGCAAACACACAGCTGAAACTGCACCTGCACTCAGATGACAGCCTGAAATCCCACCCAAGACTGCAGGTCCTGCTCCACCCAGGGCTGTGCACAGACCTTTCAGGCAGCTTGGCTTTGCTGCTGTCAGAGAATCTACCTGTTTCCAGAAAGCTGGCATGGAACAGCAGCAGGTTTATAAAGCAGGGTGATTCACCAGGGATGGCAGGCCATGAATCAGAAAGCAATCAGGGCTGTCTCCTGTATGATCTATCCTTCCTAGCCAGGAGCAGAGCTGATGGCACTGGCTGCCTCTGCTTGCTATATGACTCACCCAGCCAGCTATTCAGGGAAACAGCTCTCTCTAGACCCTCTTTTTGGAAGTCATGTGTTTGTGCTCCTTGCCTCAGAGTGCCTGCTGCCTCCCATCACCTACCAAGACAGGCTTTAGGGAGATATCCTGGTCTTCAGGGAAAGCAAGTGAGGGCAGGAAACTACAATGAAATACCTTTCCCAAAGAGCCTAGGCAATGGAGAGGGGAACCACAATCTCCCTCCCAGGCTTATGGTGACTATGGGTTCTAAATCTCATGGTCCCAAAAAGCACAGAGGTGTTGATCTGTGCCACAGCACCCGGCTGAATATGGGGAGGCCTCATCCTGAATTCACTGAAGTAACCAGGGTCTCTTGCCTTCAGTTATCTTGTAACAGACCCCTAGAAGTGATACAAATCACTCTTGAAACCAGACAAGAAGCAGTAACAGTAATTAACACGTTCTATTTTAAAACACTGAGGTAAAGATCTACTCTGAATCACACGGTAATTATGAATGAGCTCTCCAAGGAACAGAAAGTGGCAAGCTCTGCCACAGGGGTGTATTTACAAACACATAAAAACGTATCAATTAAACATGAGCCTCATAACGGGAAGCACTTTGCTAACTGAAAAAGTGGTTAGAAGACTAAAAGCACTTCCGTAATGAAGTTCACTTGGTCCAGTCTGACATCAGCAAGCTAAATTTAAGCAAGCAATTGTGGTATACAGGCTATGAAAGTGAATTCACCAGAAACAACAACAGGTTCCTGCTATGTCCACATGCACTTCAATCTAAGTGATAAGGAGAAATAATCCTCTAAGGAAAACAAAATGCACAAAGCTGGGAAGAGAAAACAAGGACTAACTCAGTGTGACAGAACCTACAGATGAAAGGGAGGGGTAATAATTTGAAGATTAATTCAAGAAACTGGGAATTGCACAGCTTGAATCCAGCTTTCCACTCTGACACACACTTTGTGCATGGACTTGGGCAAGTCCCTTGGTCTGATCTTTGCCTCTGCTCTTCCCCACTGCAGGACCTTCATCTTCCTCTAAATCCAGTGAGGTTATAAGGATCTGCACCGAGAAGCCCTGCTGACAGAGGAATGCCACCTGTGAGGCATGACAGGCTCCAGGTGCCTGGCAAATTGGCAAAAGCCCTACACCGACAAATTTCACTGTCTCAAAAGTGCTTTTGCCAACAGACTACCTCAGCCAGTGAACTGGAGCTAACTCTTTTGGAGTTAGCAAAATCCATACTTACGAGAGGACTGTCTGGCAAAGCAATTTTGGCAACCATTTATGAGGCTTGCTAGTTCCAATACACCAGAGATTGAGAAATGCTAGTAATGAAGTACAAGAGAACAGGGCAACAGTGAAGCATCTACGTGAAGAGCAAGGAGCAAAGGATGATCCACCAACATGAACATCTCAAAAAAATAAAAAAGACAAAAAGTGAGCTCATCCTGCCCTGTCTGAATGCCAGGCACAACCTCCTATAGCTGGATAGGAATATACAGTGCACGACTGCCAGGCAAGGCTGGGACGACTTCAAAAGTGAAACCATTCCATGGTCTGATTTTCTTGGGCTCTCATTCTACTGAGATTGAACCCTTAGGACAAACTGGACAACAGGGAGCTCATCAGAAGTCGAGCAGTTTGGCTCCATTTCTGGGTGTTGAGCACCTGGGAACACAAGCACTGCACAAACAGCTGTTTTGTTGTGCTGAGCCACCTAAAATTTCAACGGCAGGACTTGCTCTGGGTGTCCCACAGCACCCCACTGTATTTTTATTCGCAGGCCCAAAGGCACACACAGGCACACACCCACATCCCAGTGCAGAAAGCACGTGACATGCATACACACACACACTCCCCTGCTGGCTAGACATTCATTTAGTCATCCCAGACACTGCTTGGTGCATTTGCCTCAACTTGCACAGTAACAGTACTTAATTAAACAGCAAAGAAAGCCAGGCCTGCAGGCACTTTCTGCACAACCCGCCCTAAAGCAGCATCTGACAGATGGGGAAGAAACAATGCCAAAGCAAATTAAATAGCTCCTGGGCCATTAAGAGCATCGTTATTTTTAAGTATTGATTTTTGAGTGATAGCAAGAAAATTGGTATCCAACACATCAGTGACATCTACTTCATGGATAACTCATACACCAGAAGTTAGAGAACTTCCAACCTCTTTGCCAGTGCACACAAGAAAGACGGGCTGCAGGAAATCCCACTGCACCTATGCTGCTACAAAAGTAGCACCCCATAGGGTGCAGCCCCTACCAGTATAGCCCCTAATGCACCCACTGGGTACTCTGCTGGCCTGGAGGGAAACGTTCCACTGGAGTCTGTCTGAGCTGGGCTGACAACTTTGGCAGCCATTAGCAATGCAGATGTCCTCCCCTTGGTATGTGCAGTGCAGGTGTGGGCCAATAACTTTAATCTTCAGCAAACTGACCGAAGACCTCATTCTCCAGCAAGGCTAAAGTCCAGCCTTTGAAAGCATGAGCTCTCTTAAGTTTTCTCTCTGTAAGATGAAAACATTACCATTGTTGCTTTCCTTGATATTCTGAACATCCTCAGAAAGGGCCTCTGGCAGCATATCAACTCACCTGCCCAGAAAGCAGCTACACGTCATTTAAGCAAAGCCTTCCCAGGGCAGGAATTCTAAAGTTTGCAGGTGAAGAGCTCAAATTTATGTTGTGTGCCATTATCCAATATTGAGAGCCAACATGGATCAACAGTCTTGACACTGACCTTTTATCACCAAAGCAGCCTACAGGACCAGCGCAAAAGTTCAGTTCTCTCCAAGTGCTTTCTTTCACCTCCTCTCTTCTTGCTGGCTCTGGTCTGCTGCTGGATTCAGGAAAGCAGAAAGCTGGAGAAGAAAAGAAGAGAGATGCAGAGAATCATGAACTATGTCAAAGATTATTCAGGGAATCAATATTTGATTATATGCTTTGCCATCAAGTCCTTTGAAAGAGGCCATGTGATTTCAGAATGCACCTTGTGAATGCATTTGATTAAACAGCCAAGCATGCACTGGCTAACAGCAAAGGGACAGACAGCAGCAGAGAATATGAAAATCTTCTGGTGGCAGAAAGCTGTCAGAACAGGTTTATATTTACTGCTGCATCCTGTCAAGGCTGTGTATACACAATGACAGCTCATTCTGGTGCAAAAGGCCTGAATGCAACTCCATGAGGAAACTCAGGAAGATGACTCTTCTGTGCAGGGTGAAGCCCTAGCTGGTTTCAGTGCCTTGAAGTGATCATTGCTCCTAGCCCTCCCACGGGAACTGCCCAGGAAGAGAAAACTGGTGGGCAGATGGTACCAGAGCTCGTTGTATACATCCTACAGGCCCCAAAATATAGAGCACAAGGCAGAGCAGGGCCCCTGCAAAGCAAAAGTGTGCTAGGAAATCAGTCTTCTTCAGCCTCTATCCATTCCCAAGTACAATCAAGACACAGTTCCCAAGCATCATGGCTTCAAGTGTGTTCCAGTGTACCCAGCACACTACAAACCAAGAGGCTGAGGGCCCTTGCTAGCATTCCATCCCTCTAACCTTGGTGTGCCATCCTACGTCTTATCATTTCTGTGGAGGCAGCTAGGCAGTATAAGGCTGCTGTAATGGAAAATGGCCTCTAGTATGCCCTCTTTCCCCTGCTTTTCTA
This sequence comes from Myiozetetes cayanensis, assembly GCF_022539395.1. Taxonomy (NCBI): domain Eukaryota; kingdom Metazoa; phylum Chordata; class Aves; order Passeriformes; family Tyrannidae; genus Myiozetetes; species Myiozetetes cayanensis. Next base: position 44,627,070 of record NW_026087853.1, on the reverse strand, counting down.
AGATAGCGGGTCCCAAACTTTCTGCAATCATTTGTACTGCCCCAACCTCATCCATCTCACCTTCATCCTACAGCAGGCAGGCTCCCTGCAGTCTGTTTCCACTGGCACTGCAGGTAGCAGGATGATGAGGGGAAAAGAACAGCAATTATTCCTCTCTAACCTGTTTGGATACTGAATTAATGATCCTTTGATCTACACCCTGACACTAACTAACTTCACAGCCTAAGGCTTAAGCTCTTATCTACTGCCCATACCGAGATATGGAAGCACTAATACTTCTTGACTTGCCTGGGTGGGATAATGGAGTGTTTGAAAACCACCCGGGAAGAGAAAGTAGGTACTTTTTATTAGCAGATCAAATTTAATAATTCATAACCATTTTAACTTCCTATTATGTTCAAGGAGGGGTTCCTGCAGGCCTTCACCCAGCACAGTATGGGCGACACACCTTCATTTATAATCAGCTTGGATTACCCCTGCTGATTTTCCCCATGAAAAATGATGCCAATAAGAGACAGAAACTTGTTGATTCACATTACAACAAAGCTTCTAGACCACAAAAACATCTCTTGACAGAAACTGTGAAAATCCCAGCAATTGAGCCACTGAGAAGCAGCCCAAACAAAGTTCCTGGAATCATTAACTAAAGATCAGGCAAGGGAACTTTCCAAGGAACTGGGGAGAGGAGGGAAGGCACAGGCGGCACAGTCACGTGCAAGGCAAGCAGTAGCTCTGAAGCACCTCCCCAGGCTGAGCACAAACTCTCCCGGTGAGGGCCTTGTGCCCTACCATTTATCCATCTGCTTCATACTGCTCCCACACTCTTGGCCTTCCAGAAGGATGCAGAGCTAATCGCTTTGCTTTCTCTCTCAGCATGTTGGAACGTGCTGCAAAGTCAATGAACTTGTGCCTCTAGGGCTGGAGAGAATGCAAAACACAAGTCAGACATCCAGTGAGGCAAAGCTCCCTCTAAGGAATTGTCATTTAAGCTTGTGGGGGCAGACACACAGAATGGATTTTGGTCAAAACCCCTTCTCCCTGACATCTTTGGCAGATCCTGCTTGACCCTACCTCTTGACTTGGAGAGCACCTTTCTAAAGAACTGAGAGAGGACAAGTCTCCCATTCTGGGAGTTTTGGAGGATCTCATCTCAACACTCTCTGTGTCTAGGCAACATCTCTACAGGCACATCACAGTCCTGCTGTCACCCCTCAGGATGCTTGCCAAATCCCTCCTTTCTTCTGCTGTAGATCAAACTGCTGTGTTTTGAATAGACTCCTCAAGAGAGATGTAGACCCTTAACTCCCGCTAATTTTGATGAGAGCCAGGTATCCAGAGAGGAACTGCATGCCTAATGCACCTGCAAAGAGCTGCCTGCTCTTTGAGACAAGAGCTGTCTCTCAGAAGCAGAGCACTCAGCCCTTCCACTCACGTTTTCAAGACTGTTTATTGCCCAGGGGAGGGGCTTACTGAAGCATAAATAACAATAAACGTAAATTTCAAACTCAACAAGGATTTACACGTTCAGCACCACCCACATACCTGTGAATTAAGTGTTTTATGAGGGGGTTAGCCAAACCTGGGTGAGGCAATGCCTGGCTTCGAGATCCTTGAGGATAAAAGGGACCTTGGCATAAAACCAACTTTACAACCATTAAGGAAAAAAAAAAGCATGAGAGAGAAAGACAAGAGTGATCAAGTGTGCCTGGGACTGCGTGTGTTTGTACTCTAGCACAGTTGCACTACAAAGCAAACAAAAAACCCTTCATAGGCCTTTCTGGTCCTGACAAAACACGCAGCCAGCCACATCCTGAAAGCAGAAAGCCCATGTCTTCTGCTCCCAGAAGTGGATAAGCAGGGAAGCGAACAGACCCTCCAAGCAGCCAGTCCTCAGGAGGAGCTGGAAGGCAGGCCAGAGACCGGCACGCACTGCGCGACCAAGGGGAACTCCTTCTGCGTCAAACAACATCCTCTTGTATTTCATAAGGCCTCCTTTATCCTGAGGGATCCCAAAGCACTTTACGCTATTTATACACAGGAACCACTTCACTAGTCATTGAACTGAGGAGAGGAACAATACCCGTCTCTTTTCTCTCACTCCAAGCACCAGAATCAGTGCCTGGCTGTGTTTGCAGAGAGCTCATAGCAATGAGGGTTTGACACAACAAGGAGCAATAGTTCAGATAGGTCAGGGTTAGCCAACAGACAAGACAAACTCTTCACTGCAGCCTACTATTGGTATTTTAAATTCTGTTTTCCCAGCTCTGCTCACAGTGCATTGTGGGGTTCTTTTTGTTTGGTTGGTTTTTTTTCCTTTTTTTTTCTTTTCTTTTTTAAGCAGGGCTTTGTCTGTGCTGGAGAACTTACCAGTAGCATTAAACCACATTTCTAAACAAAACAGTTTGTGCAGAATCAGCTTTCTGCCTGATCCCTTCCTATTCATTATCTTCCTATTCATCACATTCATTTCCAGCTCAGCTCTCAGAAGTGAAGCCACTGGGTCCTCAGTGTTTTCAGGGAGTGCTCACAAAACCTCCCTTCCCTGTAGCTATGCCAGTACTAGGACCAAGTCAACAAGCACTAAAAGTCCTGGGAGGATAAAAATCCTCCCAGCCTCCGAAAAGCCTATTCAGGCAATTCTGTACATGAATTCAAAGCACTCTGCAAATAATGCAGCAATGATAACAATTTTTTCACTCTCTACAAAGAGCTGGGTTTTTACACAGTGGTTTGAACTAAGGGCAAAGACTAACCAAAGAACATGTGCTGTATTTTTGCCAGTGCACAGTCACTCAAAATTTGGTTTTAATGTCACTGTAGTTTTGTTCCCTACAAATCATCTGCCAAACTGTTCTGTCCTCTGGAAGACCAACGCAGAACACAAAGCCATAAGGTGCAAAGTTTTCAAGCTACTTGTTAGCACTGCTTTGTCTGTGCCCAAGACACCTGACAGCAGACAGCACAAAGCAAGCTTTAGCTTTTGTACAAAAACTTGTTTTGCTTTGAGTAGGCTGTTCCCCTTCTCACTTTCTGTGGTACAAACAAGTAAAGCAAAAGTCTCTGGAATCATCCCACAGATCTCTCCCAGGCTTGCCTCAATTTCAGCTCCACAAAGATCATATATTAAAAGCAGCTGACAAGGGATTTGACAATGGAAACTAAGGTTAATGTTCTTACTGCTTCTGATATGTTTATGATTAGCTCAGGACTGGTATCAGCCATGCCAGAGAAAACCTCTGAGCATGTTAGCAATGGAGTAGGAATGGGGCAATGCACTTTGCAGTGCCCTAGCACACTGACAGAAGAGTGTCACCAGCCACATCACGCAGACACAGAAGAGGGCAACAGCGGCTCTCACCTCATTATGGCAGCTGGAGATACCGGGGACACCTTCAGAAGCGTCCCTTCCTACCCAGGACAGCCTACTCATGTGAGAACACTCTTGCACCTGGAAATACCCACTTTGCTAACAGCAGCACCAGAAACAGCCAAGAAGTCTCTTCTGACCATCAGTCCTTATATATATCCCCAGTATCCTTGTCTCAGGAAGTATTTTGAAACGATCACTGAATGCTTTGAGAAGCTATACTCCTCTCCACAGCTAAAAACACTCTAATAGAGTGAGATCAAGTATCAAGCACAGTCAAGGACAAATTAAATGACATTTCATTTCCAAGAGCTGTAAGTCCAAATTCACGGGAGCTGTCTCTCCCTGTTGCTATAGGAGCAGTGCTGGAAACAATGCTCAATCCACTCTGCGTAAGGCTGCCTTGAAAAGGACCGTTCTTCCAGTAAAATTAAACAACTCCCAGCCAAAAATAAAACATTCCTCCCCTTCCGCCTTGCTCTTGTGTAGCACGTTTTTAATAACTCCACCAAAACACTTATGCAGCTTTTTTTGGACCAGCCTGCAAACTTGACAGAGAGGCACCAGCAAGTGAATAAATAACTTGGAGGCAAGGGCTGCCCTCAAGGAAATTACTTGCTGGCCCTTCACCCTGCCTGGGGGCAGGAGGAAAGATAAAAACAAGTCCCTCACCCCAGAGGACACACCAATAAGCTCTGCAGAAATGCCCCAGCCCCAAGCCATCAACCACTTCCCTGAAACACCTCGCTCCACCGGTTCCACACAGAGGCCTGGGAGCTGGGCTTGCTCGGGTCCTCCCTGCTGCTTCAAATAAACACACAAAGGGCAGCTCTCCGTGAAGGGTACAGAGCTATAACCAGCACAGCAACTTTGGCAAGTCTGTCTCAGTGTGTATCCTGGTTTTGGCTGGGACAGAGTCCGTTTTCTCCTTAGTAGCTGGTACAGTGCTGTGGTTTGGATTCAGTATGACAACAATGTTGATAACAAACCCGTGTTTTGGTTGTTGCTAAGTAGTGCTTACTCCAGATCACGGACTGTTCAGTTTCCCACGCTCTGCTAGCGAGGAGGTGCACAAGAAGGGAGGAACCATGGCCAGGACAGCTGATCCAAACAGGCCAAAGGGATGTTCCATACCATAGAGCACCAGGCTCAATACAGAAACTGAGGGGAGTTGGCCTGGAGCCGCTGATCACTGCTGGGGGATGGGCTGGGCATCGGTCAGCAAGGGCTGAGCAATTGAACTGTGCATCACTTGTTTCTCTTGGGGTTTATTTCTCTCTCACTCACCTTTTTATTGCTATTGTTGTTATTATTCTTATTATATTTTACTTTATTTGAATTGATAACTGTTCTTATCGTAACCCACAGGTTTTAATTCTATTTTTTGACTGATTCTCCTCCCCATCCCACCACCATAGGAGGATGAGGGAGGAGTGACTGGCTACACCTACACAGTTGCTGGCTGGGGTTAAACTACAGCAGTGTATCATCCATTGCATTCAGAGCTGTCAGGAAAAAGAAACTGGAAAAGGGTTCCTCTAACAGACACCAGCACAAACTAGCTGGACTTCAAACAAAGGAGGAAAATCCTGCAGGGGATTTCTCCACCAACCCACCTTCATGTTACCATAGCAGTCTATGAGCTAGTTTCAATAAAATAAAGCCTAACTTACTCTGAGACTTAATCCTCCCCACACGCACTCCTTGGAGGTCAATTTTCAAGTCAAAAGGGACCGTATCATCTCATCTGATCTCCTGTTATTTTAAAGGTTAAAATTTTAAAGGCTAAAAGTTGTCCACTTTTCTATTACAGTACATTCTACCCTGGATTAACCATCAAATACCAGGAAGATTCAAGAAGGTTTCAGGAGATGGGAGAAACCACATACTTTGTTCCCTCAGGAGTCTCTCAAAATGCAGCTGGCACATACCCAGCATTCAGATTACTTCTTCGAGCTCAGCAGAAAGCAACAGAGCTTTTTTTTTTTTTTTTTTTTGCTCTGCATATAAGAGACAGGAATATGGCAAACATCTGGTACTGGGCAGACTCATTATCCATTTTTCAATTCATCCAACGCCATTAGTGAGCCAGAGGAGAAAAGCAATCCACAACATGGCTCACTTGTAGGTTATTTAAGACACTCAGTAAGTCCTTAAATATCAAAAGCAAAACATACTCAAGAGAAAATCCAGGAACAACACAAGTCGAAAGTTTCTAAAGAAACTGAGTAACTACCTTCAGCACTAAATGCCCACCACAAAAATGGTATCCCTCTGGGATACAAAGGGATAGAGGAACCCAGAAAACAAAACTCACCTCTTACTTGTAAAGAATTTAGACTGAACTCTAGAATTCATGCTGGAAGTAACCAGGTCAATTCTGGCACTGAAAATAATCCTCCTTTTATTGACCTAGGATGAAAGAGTCCCAGCACTGACTGCTCAGAGACACCTCTCACTGCAGTGGTAGATGGGCATACAGGAGCAGCATCTGACTCAGGAACCACTACCCTGTGCCCAAACACAGGAAAACAAAAAAGGCTATCTGGTCAGGCTGATGCAGGGAGAGTGGACCTGAGCTAACTACACAGGGTTATCAAAGTAAAAATCTGTGAGGATACTGCTGATCCACAGCAGTTATGCTCTTTGTACACAGGGAAACCAATTTCCCACTTACACACTGCTAAACATACTGTTGATAACGATTACATAACTACAATAATTTCATTTGGATACTTTCACTGCTCTCATGTAAACTGGCTTCCCTCTCCCTTCTTTTTTTCCCCCCAAGGAGGTTTTCTTCCACGTGCAGACAGATGTAGCTCAGGTAAAGCTCGCGACACCAATGAAAGCAGAGGTTTCCCTCTATAATTGTCTGCTTTTCCCTCTCCCCTCTTGCAGCACACCTGTGAGCCAGGATCCACACTTCCCCAGTGCCTGAGGGCAAACAGCCCAGTGACATCAGCAACCAGGATTTTGTCCTGGTGTAAGCACGTGGTTTAAATTCCCTTTTTTTTTCCCTGTCTCAGGACACACTGCACACACCGAAGGTAAGCCCTGGGGAGAGCACAATGGACAGAGCAGGCCTTTGTTAAGCTCTCCAGAGCCCATCTCTGACACTGAGCACAGCCTCATTCCCCAGGAATGAACACAGAGGTTCAGCAGAAGGAAAAAAACCAGACAACTGGCATTCAAACGTGCAGAAATCATCCTGACAGTTCTTCCTCCCCAAATATAGAAACAGGTCCTCCCAATAACAGGAAAGTTGTCCTCCCAAAAACCCTCCAAGTGGACAAAGTACATTGGAGACCACATCAAATCTCTCCTCACCTCTGGCAGACCTCTCGCCTAAGCCAAGTCTCTCAGCGAAAATGGAAGGAGGCTACCCCATACAGCAAGGGGGGACCTGCAACTAACCACAGCTCGACTCCTCAGCAAGTTGTATTTCCACAAAGGACTCAACTCATCCCTTCTATGCTACAACAGCCAAACCCACAAGAACAAAGCTTTCCCGTATGCACATTCCTTGCACACAGCACTTGACACACACACCCAAGACCCCTTCCTGCTCCAGCACTGGCTCCAGCACTGCTCCAAGGCAGTGCTTGCCACACATGTCCGTGTGCCTGGCTTCTGTGCTCACGGTACACCGCTGTGATGGCACACACAGCTCCCCACCACCTCCCCAGCAGCTCTGCACGGAGCTCACAGTGACCACGGAGGAAAACAGCAAATCACCTCTGTTTCCAGTGCAATGTGGGGGTGAGATATGGGATATGAATTCCTCCCTTCTGGATTCCACCAAAGCTATTAAGAAATACTGACATTCACAGGCCATGACTCATGCCTGCCTTGTCAGGCACTACAGAAGTCCTGCTCACTGGCTGGAATGACAGAAATGTCAGCATGGTTGGCATCTGCCAGCTGGCTCTGTTAGATATATAAATTAGACCAAAATCATCCTTCCCCCTTGTTTTCTTTATTGTTGGTGGTCACTCAGGATCAGAGTGCTTCCTGAAAACATAACCATGCAGGCACTACGGCTCCTACTCTGGCAGGTGACAGGTCAGCAATGTACTTCAGACAAAAGAAAAACCTCTCCCCCAGTAATTCCTACCTCAAACCACTGTTGGTCCCAGTTTTAACTGGATCTCATTAGTGAAGAAGCCAAAGAATATATTGTTCATACTCCAGCTATGTTGTTAAGTCAGACACTTGAATTTAAAGAGCTGCCAAGGACTTTTTTCAGTCTGTGTTGACCTTATTCCACTGCTGCCCAAGATGCACCTACCGAGCTGCACAGCACTTTTAGCTCACACTGGAGAGTTGTACCCACCAGGCCAGCAAGACTCAAATGCAGCCCTGATCCCAAAACACACCTCTTACACTGCCATGCAATGCCAATAGTGCAAACAGTAATTATCTGCTTGAACTTTCTCTAGTCAACTTCTTCCCCACAGGAGCAGAAGTGTTCCAGGGTGAGGTATCAGGTACATTTTCACCTTGCCCACTTGTACAGTGCAGCAGATCTTTCTACCACAGCATCTCCCAAATGTGTTTCCTTCTCTCAACCTGTCCCTCTCATACAGTAGCAAAGACATCTGTGAAACATGCTGCAGATTTCAGCACAACTCCACAGCTTCTTAGGAGTGTACAATTTCCATGAGGCAGCTACAGGGACAAATTTCACCAAAGCACAGGCACTTTGCCTAACAACTCCTTCCACTGCCCCAGATCCCCACTGCTGTTTTCTTTCCTATAAAAGTAAAAAGAACTGGTTGAACAAGTGAACTTTGCTCCTTCTGCATTCAGCTCTGGTACCAGCCACAGATAAGAAACAATGGTCAATGCCAAACATTTTATGTCACCTACTTATGCCTCGGTTTTTCTTTCATCAGCCTCATTACCGCCGCCAGGAACAACCTGTGTGTCTGAGCAACATCCTCTCTTGCACCTCCCACATCTCATTTCCACCTCTCTTAAGAGGCTGTGCCACATCCCACATCCTCCACACTCCCTCTCTCAGATGCACTCACCTCAGCAGCCTACACGGATGCAGAGTTAATCATGAGTGAGCTGCACGGTGTGTATTTGGTTGGCTGCACCCTGCTGACAGAGCCTGTGGGTCAGCACCCCAATGAATTTAAACAGCTGCTAAGGACACTCCCTTAACCACCTCAGAACATAATTCCTGACATCCTTCCTTATCCCACTAAGCCAGTATCCTGCCTCCAATAGTCCAACACTGCTGGCATCAAAACTACGTGTGAAACTACACACACACACATACATATGTATCTATAACTGCATGAAAAGCCCAGGTGGCATGTCATGGCCTCTCTTCTTGCCTGCATCCTTCTACACAGCTACACGTCCTTCTACACCGGATACACTTTTAGTCCCATTGTTGATCTTACTGCACTCCTGCCCGAAATGCACCCATTGGAGCTGCACAGCACTTTTCCGGCTCGGACTGGAGAGTCCTAAGCACCCAATTAGCACTAGGAACTTAGGTTAGAAATACAGACCAAGCTGGTCATACCCAAATTCCCAGGTCATAAAACATACCTCTTACTCTGCCATGCAATGCCAGGAGTGCAAAAAAGTCATCACCCTCCCTCTCATTTTGCTGGAGCTGTATTACTGTCAGCATCCACGACACAGGACTAATAGGACTGTCTGAATTCATTCCCTGGGACCCCAGGCTGTTGAGAGCACAAGCAGAGGAGTCTGGCAGGCAGGACAGAGAGGAACACAGATGAGAGAGATGCCCATCAGCAGTGCTGCTATTACAGTGCAGATCCTTGCCAAGAGGGTCTGGCAGCCAACAGTTTTTGTGCTGTGGGGAGAGATGGAATGAGATGTTCTCCACAGAACTGACCACACACCTCATCTCCACTCTGCAGGCCTGACATTCCTCATTTCTCCCTCCACATCTTGGCTTCAGACATGGGGTGGCAGGGAAAAGCATGTTTCTTACAGACTGGGAAGATGGTAACCATCCTGGGGGAAAGCCCTATCAAAATGCACATGCAAAAAAGAATGGGGAAACGGGGTGATTTTACAGTGACACTGTTCATCTTATTCCAGCTTTGCTGTGGCAAAAGAAAAAATCACAGTCAGGGTCTGAAAGACAGGATGAGTGGGTGAGACAGAAGGAGACCTGGTCTTCACCTGTACAATCTTGAAGATTTTTAAACAACCAGGGAGGTTTAGGTTTCTGTTCCTTGCAGCCAGGGAAGCTGAGATGAGCTGTCATTTCCAGGAGTGCCCCTCCCTCAGGCTTTCCATGACCTCAGCTGTCAGAGCACATACTCAGTGAGAGCTGGAGAGAACCCAGTGTCAAACCCAGACCAGAGAGTAGAGTAGAGGAGTAGAGGAACATCCTCTCAGGAGGTTTCAAGAGCAAGACTTATGAGGCCACTGGGGATAGTAATGGTAGACAGGGACATGAGAAAGCAAAGCTACCTCTTTTTTTGCTTATCGGAGTCACTTATTTTTTTCTTCCTAAGCTTTTGTCTTAAACAGAGAAACAGTATGATCACTTTATAAACAACCACAACACCTGGAAACACCAGACAGGTTAGTTTGCCACATACAGCTACACATGGTGATAGAGATGTTACAGGTACAAATACACATAAATACATGTTTTCCTTCTATGCATAAGAAGTAGCCCAATGTGCTCCTTACAGCAGAATCCAAACTATGCAGAAGCAACAAGAGAGTTTACCTGGGGGATGACCTGGCTAGAAGAGACACAGCTCACCAGTCAACCTCTTCAGGGCTGTCTCAAGAGTAAGGGAGTTGTTGCCCTCTATGTATGTGCAATGGAAACAGCTAAGAGTTGTGATACAACTTTTATTAGTTGAGAATAATATAATATGCCTGCTGGAAACTTCCTAAGGGTAAAAAGAGCACTTCATCAGCCACTCCCACCTAGCATTTTTGCTTGACAAGGGAATACAAGCAGCTTTCTTCCACCCCCTTGCTGAAAAATCTCTCACACCCAAAGACACAAACTTTTGGAGGCTGCACTGAAAGTAGCCTTCGCACATCTAAGATTTTGGCTGTGCGTGCCTTACTGTACTTGAAGAGAGGCCTCAGAACCCTGCCCACTTCTAAACTGGCATAAGACTTCCCTCTGCAGAAGGCAGCTGGGAAAGTAAAGCTTTGCAGAAAAATCTTCCTGGGTTGGTATTCCCTGCTTACTCAGAAGATTTAATACTTTTGTATTAAATCCAAGAGGAGAACCACAACGCCAACAGGACTGTAGTAGTTCCCATTACTCAGCACTCTGCACTAAGAACAACCCCCCTTTAACACACCTGTTTTGAGGCAGGTGAAAGAAAACTTGACTATTAAACTCCCACAAAATGTACCACAGGACAGACTAACCACCTCAGACTCCAGAGTAAAATGAGGTGTCACACATGGGACACTGTTTCAAGCACTCAGGAAAGGCATGTTCTTATTGTTTCGTGGAGCCAACATAGTGCAGGGACAGCCAGGACTTTTACCAGGCAACTGGGGGAGTCACCCTCCTCCAGCTGCAGAGGAGACTGCAAAAAGACTTTCCTGCAGAAAGACTCCACTGAGAAGGTAAGCCATTATTTTAAAAAAGCCAAAGGCCAATGAACATGTGCAACAGTTTGGAATGAAACATGCTTTTTACAGAAATACAGCATAAGGACAGAAGGACATACAGGTCAGGAATCACCAGCAAACTACATAGCAATGATGTAATCCGAGAAGAATTACATAGAGGAGCTCAAAAGTTGACACCTCCTCTAGGTCACAACCCAAGCTTTCAGCAAGAGAACCTGATTCAAAATTACTGGCATGTAAGAGCAGCTGTAGCAAAGCAGAGCCCAGGCCCACCTATGCAAGCCAGTATTATGCCTTCGACAGGGACCTGCCACCAGATGCCTCACATAAAACGTAAGTGATGCTGCCCCAGCTTCCAACAATCCAGTTCCTCATTGCCCAGCTCACAACAATCTGCAGACTGGGAACTGCCCATCCTAGGCACACAAACAGCTTCAGAGAACATAAATGCACTAAAACTTTTGCATCAACTTTTCTAGTTACTGTGAGCTCAGCAGAGAGAGGCACTCTGTTCCCTCCATCGCAGGCATCCTCTTTGGCAGCAGCAAGAGTCACCCAGGAAGACTGGGATGGACCTTTGACTGGTGACATGCCAAAACAGCCTCAACAGTACCAGGCAGCAGATATCCATCACAGCAAAAGCTTCCCTAAGAATGTTGGCAATGGCCTCCTAGGTGGCAAAGGAAACACGTTTTGGCAAAAAGGACTTATTTCAAAACTGCTTCAACAAAATGGCCACTACTGGGCCACCTCTGATGAGTTATGCCATGTTAACCAACCCTTGTTCTAGAAGGCCCCATGTGAACTCTCAGAGTGAGCCAGGAAGAGCTGCAGGGAAGCAAAGGAAGTGAAGCAGTGTCATTTAAGGGATGCTACAGAGTAACCTGAAATAAAGATATGTCATTGCTAAAATTCAACAGGATACTGCAACAGCTTGATTACAATAGCGCTCAGGACAAGTCAGACTTTTTTAAAAGACTCCTTATGGAAAGCAACACTGCTGAACATCTTCACCCATCAACACCTGCTCCCCATCTGATCCAGCTTCCAGAAAATTAAGGAATCAGTACATCGCCTGGACTGTGTGGTAAACAAGGGCTCGCTCGCTCTCTCCTCCGCCTCCAAGGGTCCTGCAAGCCCAGCATAAAGGCCAAGTCTTTAATTGTACAACAGGGAGACTTAACTGAACAAAAGGCAGAGGGGGATGATAATCGTTTCACAAGATTGTGGCAGAATTTAGAACACCGTTACTAATGCACTAATGCAAAGCTTCTGACACCACTCGCAACAGGTTAAAACAGTCTTCCGGAAAAAAAAAAAAAAAACAAAAGCAAAACAACAAAAAGCATGCAAGGGTCAAGCCCCTGCGAGGCTGTGCAGTGGCACTGGGCGCTGGAGGGGCGGCACAGCAGCGCTGCGATGGAGCCGGGCTCGGTGACCGCGGCCAGGTGCCCCCGGGTCCGGGGTGCCGGGAGGGCGCTCCGGGGCCCCGCTGCCGCACACGGGCCCGGGGGCACCGCTTTGTCCCCGCTCCCCCGGGACCGCCGCCCCCAGCCCCTTCTCCGGCCCCGCTCCCCCGGGGCCGCCGCGCCTCCCGCCTCCCGTCCCTGCCGCCGGTGCCGCCATTTCGGGGCGCTCCGCCTCACCCTCCGCAGCCGCTCCGCGCCGCCGCACGCCCCGACCTGCCGCGCTGCCTCGGAGGGAGGGAAGGCACCCCCTGAGCAGGGCGGGAGGGAGGCGCGGCCGGCCCAGCCCACCCCAGCCCGGGCCGCCTCCCCCCGTCACCCGGGCGCTCGCTCCGGGCCCGGCCCCGCTTCGCACCCGGTCTGCTGCTGCCCCTGCCCGTGGGAACAGCGCCCCGAGCGCGGCGGTGCCACCGCGGCCCCTGCAGCGCTGACCGCGGCTCTCGGCTCCCGGGCCTCACGCTGCCATCTCCATTGCCTCAGGCAACACGTTACAGCGAACTCCAACCGGAGCGGCTTCTTTTTTTTTTTTTTTTTCCTTTTTAAGGCGTCGGACCTGGTTGTTAAAGAGTTTTCCATGAAACACCCTGTAAATCAAGATCAAGCCCTGACTGGCACATTGCCTCATCCTTCCATTACCTCACTTTCAGCCGCAGCCCACATACCTCAGTGCGGAGCAGCCCTGAGCCGGGGGAAAGGCCCTCGCCCGCTCCCCTCCATGGCTGAGTAGTTTTTCAGGGATGGTGGTGAAGAGAGGAGATCTGGTCAGAGAGGGAGGAGGTATGGGCAGGGAGCGAGGGAAAAGCCAGCTTAGGATCTCCTGGGTGCTTGCCCTGAGTGTGACATTTAACCTCTCCATGTGCCCAACTCAAAAATCACATCATCTTTCCCAAGGAGTAAACTCACTCCTCTCTTCCTCAGCCCGGGGAATTTATAATCCCATGAGAATCCTGCCCAAGCTTTGTCTTGGAGCTGCTGGAGAGCCAAGTGATCGAGCAGAACCCTGGGGGACCAGGTCATGCTTACACGCTGGTAGGTTTCTTGCAGGGAGCGTGTGGCAGAACCTGGAAGCCACAAGCCCCTGGAAGCCCCTAACCCAGGCCTCAGCCCTCCTTGGAGGAGTCCCGGGTACCCTGCTCCACTGGGCTACTGCCTTCTTGCCATGTCCAGGGTTTCCATGCACAAACAGGAGAAAACATAACCCCCTGCCCCAGCAGATTTGGGTCAGCAAATAGGCACGACCAGGCACAAGTGTTGCCTGTGCAGAAATTGTGTGCTAGGGAGTGCCTGTGGTGGCTAAAGGTGAGACACACCACAGGACCCCTCACCTCCCAGTTCTCAGCTTATTGCTGGAGCAATAGATATTTACTGGAGATACCTGTTTCCCTAATTTTACCTGGTCAGGTGTCCTGTGGACTAGTGATTTCAGAAGAAGCACACAGCTACACTTGTGTTTACAGAACAGGGCCTTACCAAACCACGTGGTTTGATACACATACAAAACATACCTTGCAGGCTGGAGAGTCCGGAGATGGATTATTGTAGCCACACCAAGGGAAATTTTCATGTGACTCATAAACAGCCAGATAAGTAATGAGCATCTGCTCACAAAGCTCTGAATTGCAGGGCCATAGGTCTGTTAGCATTGAGTGGAATATTCCCAAACAGAGCTTTAAAGGTGTGTAGTATGGGCTGTGACATATGTTAATACTTGGAGATAAGTGCTTGGTCAATATCTATCTATATATATAGATTAAGCAATTAACAGGTAAAAAGAGCATGAAAAGAAACAAACAGAAGAAGGTGACAGGACAGAAAATAATATGTGAGAGGCTGCATGATCCCTATAGCCGGAACTCATTAAATGTGTGTAAATAGAAACTGTCCCTTGGAGTTCACACTGCTGGAATAAAGAAGGTAGAAGAAAACAACATCTCAAACCTTTGCAATTCCCGCATTAGTCCTATGGGAAAGCTTTAAACTTAACACTGTGGCTTAATGCTCTCTTTTCACCCCTGTTTTGGCTTTTCAAAGAGATGCTGTCAGGCTAATCCTCTTATGCTTACCCTTAGCATATTAACATGAAAGAGACAAGTGAAACGCAAAGCAGAGCGAGGTCCCTTTGCTGGCATGCAGAGATTGGTGGGACCATGGCTGCTTATCGGAGCAGCTGGTGGTTTTTGTTTTTGCTTTTGCCCCTAAATCTGATTGTATACGCAGCTGCACTGTTGCCTGTGCCAGGATAAAGCTTCCCGGGCTATAAAAAGAGTACTTTCTTGGGATAGGATTCCAAAATACCTTACAGGGTATGTGCAAAAAGTCACTTGTTCCCTAAGAGACTGCAGCCAATATGGTGAAGGAATAAGGCCCCAGGCAGTCTTATTTTGCATCCTCACTTATCTCATGCCACCTCAGGATATCCCCATTATTTGATTTTCATTTATCCTGCAGTTTCCAGTAGTCACTTGCAAAGGGTGACTGCTCCCGGTCTTCCGTTTAGAGGCAGGAGAGATTCTGACAGGGGGATGTAGTAAAATGAAGAATTTTTGTGGAAACTCTGCTCTAGTTTGGGTCTGGTATCAGACAGGTTTAAAAACTAACAACATGCCCCTTTAAACTGTGTCTGGGTGTTCGAGCAGGAATTATTGTGCTGAGAGACAAAAGACCTTCCAGGAGAAAACCCCACCCTGGTGCTTACTGTTGTCCACCGCTCAAACTCTGTGCCATTTTGTCATGCTTGAAACAAAAATCCATCTTTTCCTGCTAAAAAACCCCATGATGTTAAAATGAGCTACTTGTGTTACCAATTTACAGCAGGGGAAATGAGCAATAATTTGTTTGGTCAAGACTGCAGTGATTAGTTCTGTAATGCACGAACATCCAGGTGGAGCCATGCCAGGGTACAAGGATTAAAAGCAACCAAATTCATAACTCTAGTGAAAAGGATGCATGGGAAATTGATAAAATAAAGGTTTAGTTCTACAGATAAAAGTAACAAGGTGAGAACGTGCCCTCTCTGAAAGCACTACACCCCCAGACACTGGGGAAGCATCTCTGTTTTTTGTCCTCCCTGCCCTGCCTTCCCTGATCAGCTGGACTCTGGCTGCTTGAAAGAGGTAAAAAAAGACTGGAGATTATTTTCTCCTCTTCTGCCTCCAAGACATGGGTTCCTGATTGACTCTCTCCCTACTTATAAGACCCCCTGTGTACCATCATGGGGGACAGACAACATCCTGAGCAGTGAGAAGTCACAACAATCAGTAACTGAAGATGGGAGGCTGAATCTCCTGCAGCGTCTGAAAAAAAAAACCTCTCAACACAGTGGTTTGTAAGACAGCATTTCTTTATTATCTGTACTGTTTGCACACTAAGAAAACATGCTTAAGGTTGTACATTAAAAGAACCTGGTAGTTCTTGTCATTGCAATATGACAGCACTGATCAAGGTACTACACAGACTGCCTGTATTTGTGTGTCAGCTGTAATTTCATGCCTTTGTCTTTGATGTGCTCTATACAGAGTGCAGGAGGCGCACGTTCAGAACATTAGCTACTGCTCTCTTCCTTCTGCATCAGCTTCCCAAGTCCTGCTGCTGCAGGTAAGTAACTTTAGCATTACTGATGTGCCACAACCAAAGACACCAGTTCTTGGCCAGCCACTCCATGTTAACCGGCACCTGGAGCTCCCCTAACACAGGTGGTGGGTTTGACCTGTTCAACAGGTGATAATGCCTGTGCTCCTGCACGCCCACGCTGGTTAGAAAGTCACATCTATGTCCAGATTAGAGGTGTTTTCTGAAAACACAGATGATTTCTCTTCCCACATATTGTGTCTTGCAAACACAAGGAGTCCCACTGGCAGCAATGCTGGTGTTACCCTAGGCTCCACAACAGCTACCCTGGTTCTGGACCTTTTCTAGCTTTCTGCTTCCTAATTTCTGGAAGGCATTACTGCAGTTAAACACAGTGTGAGCCACAGCCAGCCGACAGTAAGGAGTGAGCAGGAGCTTATTACATTTGGCTATTCTTTTTACTCAGAAATCCTGCTCTTGCAGAGAAAAACTTCCTCTTTCCTATCAGGAGTAAAGGGCACCAGGAGGAACCATGGAAATTCTTTGTAACTTTCACACTGATGGTCTGTAAGTGACTCAGAGCACTTTTCCTGCATGGGATATTCCCAGAGAAATTTGTGCAATAAACAGACATTCAGAGTAACCGCCTTATCCCAAGGGAAGAAGCTATGCCAACGGGCACAAGGCTGGGGCCAGTTCCTACCTCAGCCCTCGCCTCCCCTCGCTCTGCTTTGCCCCACTCCTGAGTGACAAGAAGGTCCCTTCCCAATGGGATCAGGTTCAGTTCAGCTCTTTCTCAGGCCCTGCACCAGGAAAGCGAGGTTGTTGTGCAAAGGCACTGCAAGAGAAAAAGGTGCATTTGACACAGACAGTGGCCTTGTGCTTCCAGCCCAGGTAGATTTGAAAGCACTGCAGGAAAGGCAGTTCCAAGTTGCCGGATATTCTTCAGGAAAGGACAGGAGAATGGGAGGAAACAGGCAGCGTTCAGCCTTAAAACAGGCTATATATGGCTCCCCTAGTTTGTACAGCTCTGGCAATGGGTTATGAATCAGCAACACATGTCAGCGCCTGTGAGTCCCAGGGCAACTGCTCTGTGTTCCATAAACAGTAGGAGAGGGACAGTGACAAGGTCCATTAGGGTAAAAATGAGATGAAAGCCACTGGGGTGACTCATTCTATCAGTTCATACCATATTCATGCATGGAATCAGTTGACTACAATATTGACAAGCCCAACTTTATTTCGGACTAAATACAGGGCCTTATCCAGATCTTAAGGAAGTGGTGGAAGTGTTCTCACTTACCACAGCAGGATCTCAGCGGGGCAGTTACTGTCACAGAGCCAAGAGGAGATGCTGTTCTCCGAGATGGATGGATCACTATTTAAAGAAACTTAAATTTGGGCTAACTCTATCTCTTACACTAAAAAATTCTATTTAAGACAGCAACCACTGTGTCCTCCACTCTCTGCTGCTAGGCCAGTTCTTTACCAGAGGG
Organism: Myiozetetes cayanensis; assembly: GCF_022539395.1. Taxonomy (NCBI): domain Eukaryota; kingdom Metazoa; phylum Chordata; class Aves; order Passeriformes; family Tyrannidae; genus Myiozetetes; species Myiozetetes cayanensis. Next base: position 44,609,566 of record NW_026087853.1, on the reverse strand, counting down.
AAAAGGAATAAGACTTCATCCCTTTACAGGGAAGCAAACTCTCCAGACAGAAGGCCCAGTTTGTCCTACTAGCCAAGACCAGCCAAATTCCCCCAAAGAAGCAGAGGCCTCCAGAGACCAGGGCTGCATGCAGAGTTGGGAAATGGAACAGTGCAGATAATATGCACATTTTGGCCTGATTTAGTGCCTCAAAATTCACAGACTGGGAAAAGCTTCAGCTTCCCCAAATCTCTGCAGAGCTGATACCATCAGATTCAGCTTGCTTGAAAGGAACCCCCAGCTTCACGATACAGTGCTGGCACATGTCTCTTGCTGACACACTGATGTGCCTTATGTGCAGCACCCTTTCCTCCTGCCCATATCTTCCAGCTGCAGGGCATTCTCCCTCTGCCTGTCTTCTTGTGCTGTCAGCAACCTGGAAAGAGCAGCACAGACCAAGAACACAACCTGGTTACTGAGATCTCCCTGCCAAGGCATTTGCCTCTGCCCTTTGCTCCCCACCAGTCACTTAGGATTATAAGAAGTGACTGTCCAAAAGACCAGATTTGGGCTACATAAACCACCACACACAAAAAATAAGCCTGAATTTCCAGGGAACAGGGAAAGAAACTGGACACATATAAGAGGGGACCGCAAGGCTCAGCAGTCAGAGCACCTGACAGGGGTGTGAGTGGTCTGTGCCTTATTCCCAAGCTCCTACATTGATGTCAGAATCTCGGGCTGTTTGCTTGACCTGTCTGGGCCATCTTGGGCACCAGCATGGTAATAAAACACGCTGAAGGCATGTGCTATGAGAGACACAATTTATCTCACTGATAAGCAAATTATCCCACTTAATAAACAACTAAGTCCTGCTGTGGAGTTAACAGAGATGATGTGCCAGGAGGAGGTGAGGGCATAAAAGGAAACAAAAGGATAGTTTCCTTGCAAGATTTCAAATACTTTGTTTCCAAAACTACCTTTTTTTTAAAAAAAATAAAAATAAAAATCTTAGAGCAAACTTCTTTCAGCCTAACAAAGTGTCTTATCTCCCTTTAAAACCATTGCCACCAAAATAGTATGGTTGGTACAATGCTTAGTAAGATAAGGAAGAAAAAACCGTTAGAGGTACATGCAGACTTCCAAAATATCGAACTGAAAAACTGTGATAGTACACAAGGTTTATGTGGGGAAATATTCAAATTAAACTCCCAGTCTTGCCACACCAGCTCTGCCAGATGAAATTCTGTGTGTGAAAAGTGTCCAATCTACAACTGATGCTCTCCAGGAGCAGAAGACAACGACCTGGAGTCAGGAAGTCAGGTCTTTTTTGTGACATGGCAGAAAGTCAGTCTCTGACACCCCCCTCTTCTTGCCCATTCCCCAGGACAGCCCACACCAGTCATGTACAGCGAGAGAAATATCCCAGGGTGACTGTTCCTGTTCACTGACCTGGCCATGTGCAGCATGGGCTCCATGATGTTATAGCCAGTCATCGCACTGCACTCATAGAAGACAGCCTTGTATTCCTGCAAGAGAGCACAGCAAGCACACATGTTGGCTGCCACCTTTCCACCACCATTCATTCACATCCTTGGGACCTAGTTCACCCCCACCACCAGCAACTCTTCCAAGAGCAGTTGGGGGCCAGGAGAGTGGCTGTTATCACCCCTTCCCCAGCTCAGGCAAAGGAGATGCTTTTCCAGCATTGGGGGCCCAGACAGAGCATCCAAAAGGGAGTACTGGGGAAGTTGTTTGGGAAGAGAAAATATCTGCTCAGGGTACTTTAATTCCTTTACCTTTGTGTTGCAGAGTTCAGAAGATGGGGAACTACTTTGAGCCTCCCCTCACCCAGGGGCCAAGGTCCCAGAAAGCATCCCTCAGATGGAAAAAGTGCCATTCAAGTTCCCCTCAGAAAGACTGTAACAAGGCATGGAGTCTCAAGAGAAATAAATGAGCCTGCCTCAAGGGCCATTGTCTGCCACATAAAGGCCACCATCTCATCCTGCCTGGTACCAGAGGGACCTTGGTACATGTTTATATTGGAGAAATAGGGGGTGGGGGAGAGAGGCAAGGTACCATACTGGAAAATGGCTCCAAGAAGGGCTTTCTCCCAGCCAGGCTGCCCTGCTGACAGCTGGAGGGAGGCTGCAGAGCAGGTCAAGCAGCAGAGTACAGAGTCACACCTTCGCCAGCCTTTCCCCCTCCACCTTGGGCACATTCCGGGTCTCTCTCTGCACAGCATCCATTTTATTTCCAAGCAGAAAGACCACAGCTCCGTCCTCGATACCTTCCTGCAAAGGAAACAAGAGTAAAGCACCCTGGAAACTCAGCTGAAGGAGGGAAGTAACTCAGATCAGATCCTTCCAGCTCATGCAAACAAGACCTTCAGCAGCAGGATTGGGCCCTTTAGCTCATTAAAGGACCATTCCTTCAATAGCCCCAGGGATTTGTGGAAAGAAGTTAAAGCTACTGGAATGCATTCCAAATCTCTGGCATGTTCAGCTGGGATGCTGAGAGAGGGGAGACACGACATAAATTCATCTCAGGGAAATAACATGCCTAAGGAAAAGCAGCTTGCCCCAAAGGCTGTTGGGAACTTGAGATCAGGCAGAGCTTCTTACTAAAGTTCAGTAATTTTTGTGTGTATGTGATGTACTATTCCTCTGATGTGCTGTCCTAAACAAAATGATCTCTTGCTAAAAATCCATTGGCCCAGCAAGATAAGCAACTTTCAACTCTTGTACACTGTCTCTGTAGGGACTGCTTAGTCACAGGCGATTCTTGGTGCCTCTTACATCTCTGGCAAAACTCCCTCAGGTTTCACTGGCTCACTAGAACATCACCAGAGTAAGAACAGGGCTCAAAGTTATTTCCAAACTTGAGTGGCCTGGATGACATAATACAGTACCTGAACAGCTTCAAAACAAGATAAATACACAGATGGGCAGAGGAAAACAAGAGAGATATTAAAAGTTATGTATTTTGCCTGCTTTGATTTTCTGTGTGCTCCCTTTAACCTTCCTGAAAGAAGCCTGATTTTCAGAGGCTGGTTAGTTTTTGAAAATCTTAACCTTTGATCTTTTAGAATCCAAAGAAATAGCTGAGTGTTTGTTTGTTTGTTTGTTCCAACAGGCTTGTGGAAGTTAACAATATTAGAAACCTCCATCCTATGCTTATTAATTTCCCAGGGACCTTGGTTTTTTTGAGACTCGGCACAATCAAAACAAAGCCACCCTTCACAATTTCCATTCAACATCTTGATCATCTACACACAGCTTATTTAAATTATATAGAAGGGTATTTTTGTCTCCCCAAGCAGATACAAGCCACAGATGAACGCTTTTATTGAGTGTTTGGAAACAAAAGGCAGGGGGGCAAGCTACAATATTAATACACAGTTACCAAATAAAGAAAAAAAGAAGAGAAAAATTATCAATTCTTAAAGTTGGAGCAAACGAGGGAAACAAAAAAAAAGCTATTAATGATAATGCAGTCCCATCTAGAAATCTCCAGGCAGAGTCAGGATGTGACCATATAAAGTGTTGTGCTGCAGGTCTGAGCCTAAATGCACCAGGGCTGTCTCCCTTTCCTGTGTGTAGTCTGACGCCAGGGGATCTCCTTACCTGAGCACAGGTGTGATGTGACCATGTTTAGATGTTGCCAATGCACATGGGCTGCTTACAAACAAAGACTGTTGTTTGGGCAGGTCCCACCACATTCTGCCACAGAAACAGCCCTCCTTCACTCAGTGGCCTGCACTGGCTTTGGGATCTTCAACACAAAGCCCCCGGTCCCAGACTGACTCCCGCAGGCAGTACCCACAGCATCTGCTTTGGTAATTCAACTCCACAAGGACCTCCTGGGGCACTGGGGAATGTCGCTCCCAGACAGGCTGCTGGAACTGGTCTGGAGCAAGGCAGTGGCAGCACCAGGAGCACTGGAGAGCCACGGTCCCACCCTCACCTGGATGCTGCTCATCCAGTTCCGCACTGCCATGAAGGAGCACTCAGCTGTGATATCGTACATCACCAGAATCCCATCTGCCTTCCGGAAATACTGCTTGGTAATGCTCCGAAACCTGAGCCCAAACAAAACCAAAGGCACGCTCAGAACCACAAGAAACAAGAGTGGGATTATCTGTCTTTTAGTGCAGGCCCTTTGCGAGGCCTGGCAGCCCCCATGCATGTCCCCTGGGGCAAAAAGTCAAATCCTTGCACCCCTGAGGCAGGCCAGGCAGCCAAAGGTAAGCAGGAGCCTTTCCAAATGCATGGTGCTGAGAAAGCAGGAAGGAAGACCTTTGCAGGTCAGGAAGAAAGAAACAGAAGAATCTGCTTAGGTGGGATAGGAAAAGGAAATTGCCTATGAAAAGGGAAAAAATGTGATCTTTCCCTAGAATCTGGAAGAATCTGCAGACTAAGCTGTACCACAGTACAAACTAGGCATGCATAATGTCTGCCCCAGTGCTGCCAAAACAGCAATTAAGATCTCAGCATCAATAGAGTCTGTTTACAGTTTTGAATCTGTAAATCAATGCCATCATACATAAAAAATTAGGGGTTAGACATAATTTCCAGGAAAAACTCCCACCAGACATCTACTGTGTCCTCTCCATACCAATTAAAACCACAGGCTTGTATTTTTTGAATAAATTTCGAGGGAAAAAAAACCACAACAAAAACAAAAAACCCCAAACTCAAACCTTAAAAATCTGTAAGCAGTTTGTGACAGAGCCATGATATAACCACACAGTTTGCAAACTGATGGAATTAAACGTAATGTAAGTACTGAGATCTCACTGGAAAGCCGTGTATTTCAGCCCTGCATAGGACAGCACACTCTACTGTTCTATTATGAGCCAAGAAAACCTGCAGCAAGATGTGACCCTCCTGAACTCTTCAGATGATTGCCTGGAGCCTGTTCTTTCTCACTGCAATAAGGGCATGACACTCTGGCAACTACCCAACTGAGAAAGCACAGATTGTGTCTTTGGCAGTCAAGGTGCATCTCTGCAACTGCCAGACAGGCCAGATGCTCCAGAAAAAACATCAAAGGTAGCATGCACCTTTCTCCAGAAGCAGTAAAAGCTTTTGTTTCTTCCCATGTCTCCTAATCGGAGCCAAGTTCTCTCCTTCAAGCACACATCTAAGACCTGCTAATGCTAAAGATCCTTCTGCAGGCAATATCTTGAATTTGGCCTCTGATGCAACCTGACCCCAGTAAAATATTACATTTTATGTCATAACTCCCCTTACTGCTAAGTTTCAGCACTGAAGTATCCACAGGAGTCCTTTCAGAAATCATTATTTCTTCAGCATGGAGTTTGATTTGGGAAGAGATAGTTGCTTTTTGATAGGAAATCCTACTTAGTACATTTCCACCAGGTCCAGCATGGTCCAGCTGACTGAGGCAGACAGCATCATTGGCATAGTTTAAGATTATAATATTCCCATGACCTCAGCTGCCTCCTGAAGGCCTGCCCACATAACATATTTAGTCCTAAATACCCAGTACTTATTTTTGTCCGGCCCTTGAGGTTCATGGCCTCCTTGAAATAGCTTTTCATCTTAAGCTTCAAAGTGTATCCCAAGTAAAATGTGATTTACATGAAGGTAGTGATGGGTTTTCATCTCCCGTAGCAGATGAGGGTCAAATGTGTCCTTTACTACTCTGGTCCTCACCAACAGTGCTGATAATACCTAGAGGTGGCCCATGCTTTTGAAACTAGAGGCCTTCAAATGGGAACCTGTGTTCACTGTCACAAAAAGCTGCACAGTCCCTCTACCAAGGATTATCACTTCCACAAGTCTATCAGCAAAAGGGACAGTGGGAGGGGCCCATAACCTCACTGACAGAGTCAAGCAGGGTAGTTCAAATCACCTTCCCCACAGGTCAAACTAATTCAGCTGGCTCAGACAACTGAATCTGACCTGGAAAGGTTCACACAGTCCTTTCCATCCCCTGAATAGCAGGTAGTGGTGAGCAGCTGGGGACAGGAGTAGCACAACCAAATCTGAGAGCAGAATGTCTATCCAGAGCCTTAGTTTCTATCCTAACCTGTAGCCCTGTCCTGCAGCTTTTCCCAGAAGCAGGCTGATGCAGGAGAGCTTTGAGGATTGGAGGAGCTTTGAACTTCACACCATACAGTGATCTATGGCCAGACTACCTGGAGCCACAAGCATGCAGGTCACACATATGGAAAACTGCTTTTCTGCCAGTCCTGTGAGAGATCTCCCCAGGCCTTGCTCCACAGCGAAAACTTCTAGAAATCTCTTGAAAGAGGCCTTTGCTGCAAGTTGTTGCACTGGAATAGCTGCTGTGACCTCTCTGGTCTTTCTGAAGCTAACAGTTTTCCCTGAGGTAGAAACGAGCTGCATGCACTTTCCCTGTCCTACAGTGAGTCTGGCAGTAGGGCGCCCTCACAGAAATTACTTACCTTTCTTGTCCAGCTGTATCCCACAGCTGCAAGGCAACCTGGGTGTTATCCACCATTAGACTCTTCACCTGGTAATCAATACCTGTCAGGAAGGTAACAATGATCACAAGGTAGGAGAGGGAGAAAGCAGCTTATTGTTACAACGGCCAGGGATCAACTCTATTTACTTCAGGGAAATTGCAAGATTGATTCAATACTGGGAGAGGGACCATCTTGACCTTTAGTTTTGCTATAATACAGGCAAAAAACCATTCATCCAGGCTGACTTTCCCACCCTTCTTATCCAGATGAGTCAGGGACCCTACTACTTACCAATGGTTGCATTGAGCTCAGCCAAGAACCTGTCATAGCAGAAGCGGTGGATGAAGGAACTCTTCCCGACACCAGAGTTCCCTACAAACACCACTTTAAAGATGCGATCTGGGGAACAGCTGGCTGGTTCCAGTGCCTGGAGCTACAATGGAAGAAAGGGACTCAGTTTTGAAAAGCCCAGCTTCAGGCTGTGCTTTGATCTGTGCAGGCATTGGACCCCTGCACTATAAACCTATGGAGCTGGAGTTAGATGGGAAGAGTCAGAAACCCTCAAGTCCCTGGTAGCAGGTGTTTGAGGAAGAACCCCAAGTAACTGCACTCACCCTGGTTTCAGTGCCAACAGGCTGTGCTCTAGGAGGCAGCGGAACAGCATCTAAGCCATCTGCTTTTTTTCTGCAGTCAGTGTCACCCTTCAAAGTCATCTTAAACCACTCAGTATCTGCCGCCAAGGGCCATCTCTCCTTGTCTCTGGGGTTGTCTCCAAAGTTTGTACTTTCTCCTTCTCCCGTCTTCATCCATGTCCCGTTGCCTGGGAAGTATTTACAGTTCTTTCTGCTGGGTTCTTCCACTGCCACATCCGCTGGGAAGGCGAAGGGAAGGTCCGCAGAGGCCAGTTGTCTGTATTAAAGCTCATGAGCATCACAGGTAGGGTGGGAGAGCAGGGAGTGAGGAGATAGGGAAGAGGTTGCAAATTCCCAAAACAACCAATACAATCTAATTAGTGCATATGTAGTGCTCGCAGGAACTCTGCTTCATACATACACTCCCCATACTCCCCGTGACTAAGTCATCAGTGGCAGCACTAAGGAAAAAGAGACAGCTCACCTGAGCTATGCTGTACTCATATATGCCAACAAATATTTCATTGGTTTTAATAAAAATTGCTGGCTTCTGGATTTTTCAAGAATTCTTTGCCTCCCATTTCCCCCAGTACTTAAAAATGAGGCAAAACATACAAAGGTGGCAAAAAAAGAACCTTAAAAAAAAAAAAAAAAGGCAGCAAAAAATACCTCTCTTTTTGTTACAAAATGCAATACAAAGAAGTAACAAAGGTTCTGAGGTTAGTGAAGAGGGGTTTGCCTGCAGGCAGCAGGGCGAGGGCTGCCTGATATCCCAGGCAGGCTGCATGCAGTGTGCCCTCTGCTGCAGGCACACAGTCCTGCTCCAGGGAAACTGCCCAGCACTCCCAAACACTGCTGTACCAGAGTCTTACTGAGTTCAGGCAGCAGAAACCTGCACAGGTGTGCAAATTGCAGTGAACGTTCTCACACAGGTGAGAGTCACTTTGCCTGGTGTTGGCTCTGCTCTTGCCTGTATCTACACCTGGCCAAGGTAAGAGAGCCAGGACCTGAAAGATGTTTCTTTTTAAAGCTCCAACAAGTCACACTGGCTCTGAATGGCAACAAATGCCCAGGAACCCTATCTGTGGTAGCTGGGAATAGGTGTCCCACAGACTGTGCCCACATAAGAGCAGGGTGATGCACTTTGCTCTGCAGGGGGTAGAACTGACATGGTAAGCGGAGGAACAAAAGGAACTTGCCAAAGGGAGTGAGAACACTTAGAAATCATCCAAAGGGCTTTATCCACCACAGACATCTCCACTGCCTTCACTGGCCAGCAGATTGCATTTGAAAGCAAATTAGAGCTTACCACAGTCAGTCTCTTTAGAGGCAGTACATTCCACCTCTCTTTGCAACATTCTTCTCTTGCTACTAGTGCAGGAATCAAGACAACTCTCCTTTCTCACTCCTACAAGTACACCTCACCCGGCTTGAAAAATTCCCCTGCTGCCACGCCAACACTTCCATGAAAGGGAGTTCACATTCCTGGTTGTCCTCCCTGCATCTGCCCTGAATGCCAGCCTAGAGCCAGGCCAGCTGGAACCTCTCCCCCTGAAAATCAACACATACTCCCAGGCTCCCAGGGCTGGCACAAGTCACTCAATGAGGAGCTGAGATTCAAGAACCTCTTTGCAGGGGTGGGGGGAAGAGGGGGTAAGGGACAGACAGACACAAAACTTTCTGAAGTGACTCCAGATCTCATTGTTTTCATTCATGTTTCTCAAGCAATGTGGTGTGACACAGCACAGGGACAGAGACAGGGCCAGCAACCACTTCTCCCCTTCTCACATCACCCTTACTGCCAGACTTCTCCACCTGTTAAGCCTTTTCAGTGGGTTTACGCCAGCAGCAGCTAGAAGGATCTCTGCAAGAAATACTTGGGGAGGAAGATGGGAGAAGATGGTAGTCTGATTTGATGGATAGCATGTGTGCCAAGTCACGCAGCCACAAAAGAGCTCTGTCTCAGACCTATCCAAGCAATCTCCCTGCTTGGGCTCAAGAATCATCCCTGTTCCACAGTCCACCTGGTTTTCCACCAGTCCATAAGCCAAGGAGCCTGGAGCTCAATTCTTAAATGCCACTACCAGAATTGCAGGCATTGAGGGTGGGTTGAAGCTGGAAGAAACTGTGAGCCTAAACCCACGTCGCTGGTTGGCACTGGGAGGAACAAGGGAGCAATGGAACCTTCTGCAGAGACCTGATAAGAGATAGGGAAGCGTGCTGCCTTTAAAACTTGCTTGGGCCCAGCAGTTGCAGGAGAGATGCAGCTCCAACCCAGGCCAGGGCTGGGCTGGCCTGCCCTGCCTCCCAGAGGAACCAGGCTTTTGGCCAATACCAGTTGCTGGTCACACAACTAGTTCACAAGGGTTGATGATAAATGCCAGCATGGTTCAGGCAGGCATATGTGGGTATTGAAGGAACTGTACAGTCTGCCTGTACAGGGTGGGGGGAAGAAAAGGCCTTGGCCACACAGACATGTTGACTGCCCTGCCTAAAAGGGAGGACTGGTGCACCAGGTGAGCTTCTGCAGAGGTGTAGAGGGAGATGGACAAGATGAACACACCTGGAGCCTGGCCCTCACCGTGGGGCCTTCACCTGCCAGAAAGAATCCAAGCCTAGTGCAACTCCTGCCCTCTCCCATGCCCCAGGGATACAGGCTCTGGCATGAGGTACCAGAGGACAGGATTTCTGCCTGAGGAGGAACTGGCACACTTGGGAGTTGATCCACTCATTTCAACAGAGCTGCCTGACTCGGTGAGAGGCAGCCTTTGTGACTCCCTTCCCATGAACAGTCCCAAACCTTCTGATGGCATTTAGGTTTGCTCCCCCATTGCTGCAGTTAAAAGCAGCAGGTGGGCTACCTCCCTGAGGAAATTAGCTAATGGTATCTCAGCTTCATGCTGAGCCAACACTACCTGATGCCAAGAGGCAGCTCGAGCCACAGAAAAGCTGCACCCCTCTGTGCTCCCAAAACCAGCCAGCACCAAGGTGGGAGAACCAGACACAGGACACAGCTTGACTGACAGGCTACTCCAGTGGGCACAGACTGACACCATGAACACAACACAGACACCCATCTAACCGTTTGACCGGCTTGTCGTCCAGCAGGTAACTGCCTAGCACTGACCCTTTCTTCAACAGGGGCTTTGTGTTCTGAGGCACCTGGAAGTTGAAAAGAGAAGGAATGGAGAATGATTACAACCCAGGAACCTGATCAACCACTCACCACCTCTGCAGAGCACTTCGGGGAGGCAAGGCCAGAGCCCTTGCAGCCCCACATGGTGCAGTGGTAGTGCCCCACTGGAAGGTTCAAACAGAGATGAGCACTGGCCGTGATCTCCTTAGTTCAGATAATTTAATTTGTGCAAGAAGCCATCACTATTGCTGCTTTCTCCTTCACAATATAATTCATCAAAATTAGTAAGCTTCCAAACTGAATTCTTTCTCTAGCCAGAGTTTTTATTTCTGCAGTTTGCTCTCCACTTGGTCTCACAGTTGAATCTCTCTTTCCCCACCTGCCTCTTTATTATGCTGATGTTTTGTGGTACAGACCAATTACCCCCTCCTCAGAAGACACTGATACCCCTCCTCCCCCAGTGCTCACCCAAAGCTGCACATGAACCCCAGGAAAGGAAGGAGACCACGCTGCAAAGGGCAATGCATGTGCTTTGCCTTACATTAATATTCCTCTCCATGCTTTCCCCCCCCTTACCTCGGACTGTACACTTCCTACAGCCAGTATTCACTAGCTCCCCAGAGAAGGAGAAAGTAGGACCACTTCTCTCACAACCCTCTCCCCCTGTACAGCAGCTCTGCATTCCCAGCAGAGTCAAAGATGAGGAGGTTGCCTGCAATCACACAGGAAAGCCTGTGGCAGAGAGGATTGACCTGCAACTCTTCCAAATGCCATGCTAAAGCTAGTTCCCCCCTCACCCCAAACTGGCTCACTGCTCTGGCCACACACACAAAACACTAAGTGAGACAGCGTAGCAAGGTGCCCGTTCCGTTGGCACTGGGAGAAAGGGAGATGTATCCAGTCTGCAAGTCTGGAGATTTCTAACGTGTCCTCACAAGTTATTTCTGGGGGTAAAGGTGTGGAAAGAAGGGTTTTCAGCCTGCCAGATCTGCCTCTCACTGCAGTTTTGAACTGACCAAACACCTGCAGGCAGCTCTGGACAGGCCTTCCTTTGTGCTGCCCACAGCCCAGGGGGAGGACTACGAAGATTATTTCTTCAATAACCCTTACCCAAGGCTTATTTAAAAAGGCAAGAAAATAAAGAAGCTGTTCTGTTGGCCAGAACTCCCAGAACACCTTCACTGCAATGCATTCAAACAAAAGCAGACACTCTGGACTCCACAGAGGGCCTCACCCAACTTAGGAACTTCAGGGGGAAAGGAGGGGAACAAAATATTTTTTACACATAAAACTGGTGTTCAAGAGAAGCTCCAGCCACTGAAACAATCCAGCACTGAGAGGCTCACAACCGTGGAGCACAAATCTTCCAAGGCAAAGGACCCCCAGGTGCATAGCAACACTTCAGTCATCACAGCTAGACTGTGTTTCAGACAACCAACAGTTCTCCAGCAGGGATGGAGGAGCAAGTTTTCAGTGTTTGAGCAGGTTCACTCAAGGGCACCTCTAGCTACATAGAAAGAAGGACACCATGTTACAGGCCAGTGGAGCACCCACAACCTTCAAGTCACCTGTGGAGCAAAAGGACTCCCACACAATCTGCTATGGCACAATCCTACCTGGAGAGGAAACAGCTCGCAGAACACATACTTGGGTAAGAAAGGACAAACAATGGATCGTGTTTTGCCATTGGTTCTGCCATGCTTTATTGGCCTGCCAGGTTTGTGCAACATTTGGCTTTTCACCAGGATGGTAAAGGGACAGACAACATCACAGCTGTATAACACACGATGGCAAGGATTCCACAACAGCACACGTACAAGCATTTTGGATGGGAAAGATTCTGGTTTATCAGTGAAATACAAATATGTGTGAAATGTAGGTGAAGTACCAAAACACTCTTCATGATGAGCAGACAAGAAATTTGCTCTGTCAACATACAGCATGCAAGCATAACTCCACAGCCAGATGGGTCATGGGTGTGAAACTAAACCTGCAATCCCCAGGTCTTAAGAATTCCCATCAGTGGTTTGCACATAGGCAGAAACAGCCACACATCACTGTTTATGACCCAGCCACTGGGACAAGAGAGCGCCCCACAGTGACATGGGGCCAGGGCCTGCCCACCCTGGCAAGGCCAGAAACTCTTATGAAGAGCAAAGTATCAAGCTGGGCACTGAGAAGAGCAAAGGAGCAGTGACTCGGTTGCTGTCACCCATGAACAGCCCGACCCCTCCTTCCAACCACTTCAAAATTTTTGCTATGAAAGAACCTCTTCTCATCACACCTTCATTTCATGGAAATAACATAGCTCTTCCCAGCACTAACAGAGGATATTAAGGCCTTGGGCTTCTTTTTAGCCTGTAAAAGCAATGATAGTCTCTGGCAGAGAGTGTGTTGCACACTAGGGATCCCCATCAGAAGGCTGGACTCTCCTTTTTGCTGCTGTAGGGAGTATTGATATTTTCTGTCACCCTTACATTGTGACAGGCTGGACAGCAGATCTTCTGCAGGTGTGTGATGATAGCAGCAGCACCTCTGCAATCCCTCGGAACCCTGCTTTCCTGCCGACTGAAATGAGAGTGGCCAGAGGAAGAAAACCTTACTCCAGTACAGGCTTCAACTGCCCAGCACAACACAGACTTGCCAGGTAAGCAACAGTGGTAGGAGGAGTTCACCCAGCATGCTGCCTCATTCCCTACTGCCAGTGGCGGCAGAAGGGAGAGAGTGGCTCCTCTGTGCTATGTCTCTCTCTGCTAGGCTCTCTCTTGGCTCTGCCCGCAATTGCCATGTTTCAGAGCAACCCCGAGCAGGTCCTAGCAAGGGAAATGGGAGAAGAGAATAGAGGAGAAGCAGACAAGCTTTGCACACCCAGAGGTACATACCTGAGCCATGGTCTCCACAGGCCACCCACCCCACCCACAGGAACCCAGAAGCACAACATATGGAAAGAGGAGAAGAAACCATTTTCTTTGCCTGCTTGCCCTGGACTCTGCTACAGAGTGACTGGGTTTATTGCTTCTCTAAGAGGGAGTAGGAAGCTCTGGTGCACATACACGTAGTTAGCAGCTTTAAAAATGGAGATTAAAAAACCTTTCAGCTTTCAGAAATACACACACACATGCAAAGGCATGTGCACACACACCTCATCTCCATCCAAAAGAGTTACTGACGTTATTTTATACCGCTCTCCACCTGGAGAAGAATTTGAGCCTCTCTCCCAGCAGGGCATTCCACCCCCTTTCTGGGTACAATCCCTGTGTTTCCTTCCACATTCATTCCTTACACATCAGACAGAAAGGCTCTCACAGCCTACCACTGCCTGTCCTCACTGCAAGGCATCTACGTCCAGATCTTCAAGTGGGGCATGGTGGCAGAGCAGGCAAAGACACATGGTGGCAGGGATGGGTCCAAGGGGACAGAGCAGCCTTGCCAGGGACACTGGGGAACACAAAGACATTTTCATGAAAAAACAGTAAGAATTAAAAATAGACCCCATATTTGTGCTCATCAGGGAAGGGCCAGAGATTGACTGTTCCAGATGTCAGAGGCTCTGCTTTACCCCAGCCTTCTGACACAAGGCTCACTGCTGCACCTCCACCCTGCAGAGTTCACAGGAAGGGGGAGCTGCCCCTAGAGGAACACCTGAAAACATCTGCTACAAACTCAAGGGGTCAGAAAAACTCCAAAACCTTCCCGTGTGCCCCTCCACACCCAGTCAACCAGCAGCACATCTGGGAATCCATCTTCTTCCTCACCACCCAGCTCCAGGGACATATCCAGCTTTACTCCCCTCCTTGCATGTGCCCAGTGCCTGGCACAACACACAGACCCCACGTGTGCAGCAGGCAGCACCCGCTGCAGCCCTGCACGGGGCTGCGTGACAGTCACAAGCCAACGTGCCTGGGGTTAAACCCAGGTACTTGGCAACAGCAACCAGCAGAGCTTGTCTCCAGCACGGACACAGAGGTGCTGAGAAGTCTGTATTAGGCACCACACCAGGCCCTGTGAGCTCAGGTCATTGTCCCCCGTGGAAGTGACGGGCCCCCGAGTGATGACAGCAACAGCAGCAGATGAAAGGAGGGTGGTTGGGAATTAAGATTTTCTTTCTTAGACTAACCAGCTTCTTGGCTTCAAAAGCGTCTCGCTCATCTCGAAGTTTCTTGTTCATCTCTCTGCTCCAAAGGAAGACACAGGAAAGACACAATGAGGTGCTTGTCCAAAATAGGGTAAAGGCAACATTTGAAAGTGAGGACAGAAAGGCAGCTTGAGACAGAGATAAAGATGCTATTTAAGGCCAGACATGTTGGGATTTCCATGTATCCCAGCTAAGGTAATGGGCTCCACATGTTTTTTTTAACCAGCAGGAAAGACTGAATTCCTCCAGAGGAGGGATTACCTCGTGAAATAACAGAGTCTGTAATCTGCCAGAGCTGGTCAGATTGCACAACTCTGTCTGGACCTAGAAAAACAAGCAGAGTCTGAGAACTGCTTAAATACAATCCCATAGCTTTCCATGGGAGAAATGAGAACAGTGCTGAAACCTCAGCCCCTTAAGAGCTCAGCATTTCCCTCCAGCCTTGCTCTTACCTGAGGAGCTCCAGCTGCCGAAGGAGGCTTTGTTTCTCTTTCTGCATGTTCTTGGAGACTCTGAACACATCCCTAGGTGAAAGGGATTTTAAAAGGGAAAATAAATTAATGGGAAAGAAAATTCAAAGATCCCTTTCTCAGAGGCACTCAAGGTATTCTCAAAGATAAAGGCCTGCCTTATGCTAGGAGGATTCAGAGGAAGCAGCACTGCTGTGGGAGCTGGGATGGCTGGGTTGTACCACAGCTCTCCTGCTCTCCTCCAACCTGAGGGCAGGCAACCCATCTTCTCCGTTTCCTCAGCTGCTAGAGATGGGGAGGATGGTCACTGCCATCTGGATTTGAAACATCCCAATGTTTTATCTATGTATTATTAAATTTAACCCAGAAAGGGGAACACAAGTGATTAGAAGAGGATCTTTAAAGATAGCACTATAGAGGTGATGGTGAACTGGAAAATACACGGAGAAGACTCCTTTAGGCTTTTTTTTTGTGCTTTTGCACTGATTTTTTAGCCAAATATCAGTGAGCATATTCATTTCCCTCTAAAGGAAGGCATGAGATAGCAATATCACTTCCTATTTAGTCCCATAAGACCATTGGGATGTTTCTTCTTTTTCTCAAGAATAGACAGGCAATCCTCTAATAAAACCATTTTTCTTTAACTGCTTGCCCAGCCTTCCTTCTCTGCCTGTGTCCCTGCCCTGACACCTCCTTTCCTGCCCTTCCCCACCTGTCCTTCTGCTCTTGCTCAAGCTGAGCCTCTTTCTGAAGCTTCTGCAATTGCCCCTTCACCGCCTCCAGCTCCCATTTGCTTTTCTCCAGCTCTTCCAGCAGGTTTTCATTCAGGTGCCGGAGCCTTTCATTCTGCACCCGGGTCTCCAGCTGCTCCGAGTTCAGTGACTGCAGCTGATGTTCCAGCTGCAATGTGAGAGGAGTAGGAAGGATTAAACACAGAGAAGAAGGATCTTGTGCTACAATCATGCCTCTAAGAACAACCTGAAAAGCAGATGTAAACAAGGCAGAAGGGGATAAACACAACTTTAGGTCTGCAGGACCACTAGTGGCATAGAGAAGGTGAACTGGAAAGAATTCTTTCTCATTATGCTAGCACTGGGGAGCAAACAATACAATTAGGCACAGTTGAGGAAGTGCTTCAGACAGCGTGAGGAGCCTGCTGCTGTCAGGAGTTGTAGAAATCAGAGCACAAATAAGGGTCAAAGGAGGACTGGAAAAATTCGGGCGGAAGCAGGAATGTGTCTCTCAGGACCTATTAAACACAGTCGTTGAAACGCATCTTCTACTTCAGGGACTTCCTGAGCCCACGGCAGCTGAAAAGGGGATACATCGAGGTGCAGAGGGCATCTCACACTACACCTATAAAGTCAAGAGATCAGGTGGCCTTTACTTACTGCTGGAGACAGACATACTGTTTAAATGTCACTGGGACACAGCTGCACTCGAGACAGCACAAGCCCCCAGCACAACTAACAAGCCTGATTTGGGAAGCTGAAAGCCTGCTGTCACATACTCAAGCATACTCAGTGACTCAATTCCTCATGCATAGCTGGCATAGTCTGGGAAGGAGTCACAGACAGACGCAGCAGTCAAACCTGCCCATCTCAGATGACAAGTAGATCATCACGCAGTAGATCCTTGCAAGAACGATCATACAGACACTTCAGTATCTGGCCAGCCAGGCCAGATAACCAGGGCCCTCTGCTGAAGCTCTGCACAGAAACTGCGGCACCATCTCAGAGCTTACAGCCCAAAATAAAAGTATTCAGTCCATGCTTACAAACAGAGGGAAGCACCAGGAATCAGGTCTGATCAGGGTAGCAGGTGGCAGAGTCAGCCTCCACATTTACACCTTCAGCCTGCCTTTCCTCTCAGCCTAGTCTCTCCCCCTCTCAAAGGAAAAATAAAGCAGCACAGCGTGGCACAAGGTAAAGTGCCTTTTTCCTTGCTACCCTGCTTTCTGCCAGCACATGTGTACAACAGTCATGAGCAGGAATGAACAGAGCTGACCTTTCGTAGGTTCATTGAAACACAAACCCTACATCTCTTCCCACTGAGGCTACAAGGGTAAGTCACACCCAGTTTTGCCTGGAGACCTCTAGTCCTTTGGACACTGGGGGAAAATTTTGGCATGACCATATATGCTGAGCAGTGGAGTGTAGACTAAGAAACCCCTGCTTACAGGGGACAGACCTTAAGTAAAGCACCCCTGCCCCTCCCTAAGAAATCTCCATCACATAAAACTCTGCTGTTTATGTTGCCTGTACTTGGAAGTGATACTGTAGAATAGCACATCACAATACTGGTCTTGCACCACAAGAGGGAGTCGATTATCTACATAGCTCAGAGTTAAGGGCATCAGAAACGACAATTTGAGTAACAGTGTCTATGCAACGCAAGCATTTCTACCTTGACCCATAGCAAGAGGAGATGCTACCTAGGAAGAGCATGCCTGGGCTCCTAACTATGGTTCAATTCCCTTCATACCCCCCCAGCATCCATGGACTCTGCACTAGGGATGTTAGAGGCCACATCTCTGACCACTCCTCCTTTTACTAAACATTTACAAGCCTATTGTACAATTGTTTGTCCAATAAGTGTTTGAACTGCCCATCCTCCCTGCCTCCTGCGGCCAAAAGTCCAGCACTAATCTCTGTGTGAAGAAGTATGGTCTTCTAAATCAAATTCATACTGGTCTCACTGAGTGTCCCTCATCTCTTCTGTTGCAGGACGTGGGGAATAAGTTTTATGTGGACCTTATCTGTCACCTTCCCGAGTTCATAAAGCTCAGTCCTCTTCTCTCCAAAATCAAATCTAAGCTTTCCTGGTTTCCCTTCCTAAGGCAGATGCTCCATTTCCCTAGTAATGTTAGTTCTCTGTATCTTCGCTACCCAAGAATGACACAGTGTAATTAGAGAATACAAGAACTGCACCACCAAATGAGGCATTCAAAGATGTGGGCAGCAGGAAAAATACATTCACGTTATCTTATTCTTGATATCCTTCCTGATGGCACCTCAGTTTTGCTGGCTTTTCCAGCTGCTGTACAGTGAGCTGATGTTTTCAGAGAAGTGCTGTTTCATCCACGTCACAGCTAGGTATCCAACTTGGATGCCCTCACTCACCAGCATCCTACAGGTGCCTGCCATGATTTGTTTCTGTGGGGTCCATGCAGCAATTCTTCAGACACCAAGGAGGAAGACATTCAGAATGTCTTACACCACAAGAGGGATACAAATGTCCATGCCACTGATGGCAGGCTAAAGGAAAGTCTGTGCTTTGATCTTTTATGAGATTGATTAATCAGTACATCAAGTGCCCAAATGCAAACCCACAATATGTACCTCTTTAAGTGTCACAGAACTGTTCACTACAGGTCATTTTGGAGCAGCCAGAAAACAAAAACTAGAGAAATCTGTCTCTTTTATGTCCATCTACATCTTCCTTATACACCACAAAAGACAGTAAACTCACAACTTTCAAGTCTTTACTCTGTCTTTCTTGCCACTATTGTACAAGTGATAGGAAGATTGTGCCAAGAGAATACGAAGCAGATAAGAATGCATGGACAAAACATTCACAGAAAGGCATTACAGTTGAAGACAAACCAATTATTTGACAAACCATTTCAACAACTTTAGAAACAGGAGAGAACTACACCAGCTAATGCCAGATTGGCTAATACTAACCCTGAGGAGATAAACACCGTTTTGGGTCAGAGAAAGCCTTAGCAGAAAGACAGCAGAAGGGGATGTGCTTGTTTAAGGAGGGTTTGGGTCCTGTTACCTTCTTCTGGCGGTAGAGGATTTTCTCCAGCTCCTGTTCTTTGTTGTGCAGTTCCTTTTGGAGCAGGTTACTCCTGTCATGTCTCAGTGCTTCCTGCAAAGGTAAAGATACAAAGCTGTGATACAACACCCAGCACAGTAAGAGCTGTTCAGTGGCCAGATGAGGCACCACCTCTGCTTCACACCAAAGGAAGTCTGCCTTCAGCCAAGAGATAGATGAGGTACCTGGCAGACCAGCCTCTCCCTTTCTGCTTTGATCTGTTGTTCCATTTCTTCATAAAGGCACCTGACTTCTCGGTCATGGTCTGACTCCTTCCTACAAAAGGCAGGTGCACACAGGTCAGGAGAGAAAAAGAATACAGAAAGGAAAGAGGAGGGTGGATATGGATTCCTATTAACAGCTGGGTGGCTTGAGCATGGATTCCTACTAACAGCTGGGTGGCTTGAGCAGGATTTTAACCATTTACCATTATTACGGGTGGGCAGTGATGCCAAACATACTCATGGGGATCAGATCAAGATACAGGGTCATTTTATCACAGCAAGAAAAATCTCTACATCCTGTAACCCAGTCTCTCCTTGCATTTGAGGCAGGACCCCAGCATCAGCTGGTTCTGGACAGCAAATGGCCATGATGTTCTCCTCACCGCTTCAGTGCCTGTTCCATGGACTCCTTCTCATGATTCACCTCCCTTATGTACGATGAAACTCGCAACAGAAATTCTTCAAAATTGGATAAGAGCTCCGGACGCTCCTTCCGTAGCCGAGCCCAGAGCTCCCGAATCTCATGTGGACTGCACCAACCATACAAGAGAGAAGGAAAGCAAATGAGTTTCTGTGTCATCTTATGGACTGTTATTCCAACTCCAGCATGCACTCAGGACAAACTGCTGTTCTCCTGTGATGCCCCTCATTACACCATCAGAGCAAAGAGGGAAGCTGGACAGTGACAGAGCATGCATGTGGAGTGGCATCTGTTGTGAGGTTAAAATAAAAGGAGTCATCTATGAAGTTCATCCTGGAGTTATTATTTTTCCCAAGTACTCAGCAATAAGACATTTCGTGTGTAA
Source organism: Myiozetetes cayanensis (assembly GCF_022539395.1). Taxonomy (NCBI): domain Eukaryota; kingdom Metazoa; phylum Chordata; class Aves; order Passeriformes; family Tyrannidae; genus Myiozetetes; species Myiozetetes cayanensis. Next base: position 44,589,905 of record NW_026087853.1, on the reverse strand, counting down.
ATCAAGACTTGAAGAGATGAATATTCAGCAAATTTCCTGTGAGTTATGGTCAAGCAGCAAACCGTTATAGCCCAGGGATTTTAGCACACATCACAGGTGTTTTTCTTACACCAGGATTGTACGGGTCCTGCTGCTGTCCTTTTTTTTTTTAATGGGTTTGGAAACTGAGGCACAAAAAAAGATGCAAATTTGCTCAGGTGCCCCATCAGAATAACAATGGAGAAAAGCCCTAGAAAAAGTCTTGTTTTTCTAAACCTGCAGTAATGATTACACTGTTTTGACATTTAATTCAATGCAACTTTAACACAGCACTTACACTCTTTCTCCAAGAGTCTTATAAGCCTGCAGACATAATTTCGTGCTTCTTTTTAGTCAAGAGATGTTTTGGGTTTTTTTAAATCTATTAAATACTTTGGGAGAACTGCTTTGAAATATACAGAATAATTATACCTATAGACATTATCCAAGTAGATTTTTTTTTGTATATGTATTTGCCTCCCTTAATATTCTTTGTGGAAAAAAGCAAACAAAATAAACAACCAAAAAGCTCTGAGATTTCCTCCGCCACAATTACATGACAGCCCCCTTTTTCTTTCCCAAGCTGAAGAAGTTGTTGCACTTCATCGAAACTTCATGTTTTAGATAATATTGAGCCCTGTTAGTAAATAAAACCATTTATTTCTTGAGAAAACAGTGAAAATCATTCAGATTCCTGCTTTGACCTCAATTAGCTTCTGTTTTATATTACTTCTTTACAACAGCTGGTTTGCTACAAAGGCGTGACATGAAGTAGCTACTGAACTCATTGCATAAAACTGCAAGTAAGAGGTCAAAATAAAACACAGGATGATTCCACTTTAAGACCTGATGCTTCTCAAAGCAGAGTTATAAACAGTAGAGACTGTTTTTCCCAAAATGTTTTCCTTTCACAGTGTCATCCAATTATTTGAGGTGTAACAGCTTTCCAGAATTTTTCAGGATGGGAAAAGTTCTTTAGCATTAAAAACACGCAGGTGCTTTGCATCACAATGCAAAGGAGACAAAAAAAGTCTGTTTCACAACAGATGCAACTCTGAAAGCAGCAAAATCCTTCACTTTCAGCTTCAATCTCCAAGCCTGACTCTCTCCTTCCCTAACCTGGGCTGCTCCCTGCAAACTGGCAACACTGTTGGACTACAATGCCAGAAAAAAACGACTGCCACAGATGCAATTGGCACCCCAGCCCCTGCAGTTGTGCATCAGTAAGAACCAGTTATGCACAGTGCTTCACTTTAGAAAACGTAAAGACAGGCTGCATGACAATGGGGCCAGGAAACTCTACTGGGACCACATGCCCACCGCATTAATACCAAGTTTCAAGGCTCAGGTAAGCATCCCTTGCCCAGTTTAGCCTTTCACAATCTTCAAGATCAGCCCAGTCCCAAGCAACAACTTGAGCACAGATTTTTCATGGAGATTCTTAGAACTGATTGTCTGAAAATACATAAACAGTCACATATCACTTTGGAACAGACAGCACACTCTTCCTCCTTATCTTGTCTAACCCTCACATGCTTCTTTTCATTTGCTGCCTATGCTGAACTTCCATGCCACTAAGTGTTGTATTTTACAGCTGTGGTATGAACTGGACTTTGGGAAACTCTTTGTGAAAAGCACTGAGCTAAAAGTAATTGGTAACTGATGAGAAAACCCTCACTACACTTGGTACCAAGCATATGAAAACTCAAGCAGTGCTTCCAAGAGCAAGCAGCCCAGTTCACCTCTTTGGTCTGTTCTGGTACTTTGAAGTTTTGGTGCTGCAAGATCAAAACAGGGTGAAAGTAATGCCATGCAACTCCCCTACTTACTCTTCAAACAACTGGGCTGCTCCGAGCTGCTCCATCATGGAACAGAATCGTTTCTCTTCATCATCATCTGCTGGGTCCAAGTCATCTGACCAGCCTGACTCAAAGGTCTCCTCGTGTCTGGAGTGATCCATTCTCCCAGCCCCTTGACACAATTCAATCCCTATTAACTTCCCTGGTGGAAGGAGAAGGAGAGAAGGGGAATGAAAAAAGTCAAATTGGGTGTCATTTAATAAGCTGCTACTTACGTGGCAGCCTGACAGAGCTGCAGGAGCAGCTGCCCGCACTCTGCTGGGGCAGAATACAGCTCCTGGTCAGTAAAGAGCCTCCGTTCTGACGTCCTGAGTGATGTCAGTGTCCAGTCTGCAATGCTGGGACTGAAGGTGGCTCCCAGCCCAACAACAGGCTCACATCTGTACAGAGATGATCTACCACCCACGGCCTGGGATTCTCAGCACGGAAAGCACGCGGCATGAGGTCACTTCACTCCCACGGAGCAGCACTGTGAGTTCCAACTGCCAATGATCCCACCAGTTCCCTGGGGACTGCACACCCGGCCCTGAGTAGTACCATGCCTCAGTTCCTCAGCTGAAAAATGAGGAGGAGCTCGTTATCCCTCCCTTCTCTTGTGCCACACATCTGTTCTGGTTCAAGCGCTACAGGACAAGGAGAGCCTCTTGCTAGGATTGTGTGGAGTGTCTGAACAGAATGAACTTATCCTCTGAGCACCTCCTCCTGCCCCATCCCACGTACGGAAGGCTTCCAGCTCTCTGGATTCTGTTTCATGCTGTGACACTAATTCCACGAGAACCTCATGCTATGCAAGGCATGTGACAAACACTGGTGCTGGGAGCAGCTTCTTCTCAAGAAACAAATCAAGCTATCCTATCCAAAACACAGGCCCCCATCCTGTATACAGAGGTCAGACTTCCATCAGCAGTTACTCTTCTTTCCAAAATATATCTGCTTGGCTCAAAAGGCAGAAATGACAGCCCAACTGCAAGACCAGGAGTCAAGGATGTTCAGAGCACAGATGAGAACATGAAGCTGCTCTAAGGGGAAAAATATCCATCATTATTTTACCTCAAGGGACTTAACTCTACCACTTCCTAGCTCCATGCATCCAGAATCAAGCTGCTTCTTTCCAGCTCTTAAAATGTGCTGTAAAGAAACTTGCAGTGTGGAGATACAGGCCCTACTCAGCTTAAAGCCTGATGCTGAGACAGTTAATTGAGGAGAAGGGGTTAGATTAGGCACTTTTGATGTCTGCTTTAAAGAAAGAGTCATTATCTCTTGTTATCTCTCTTTTACAGATGGGAAAATTGAGGTAGAGATAGGAAAATTGAGCTAGAGAATGATCTGAAGATTGTTTTGTCATCCTAGAAGGAGCAAGGAGCCCTCTCAAGAAGTAGACTTGATTGCAGCTCGAATGGCTTTCCTTGATTCCTCCCTGTACACTCCATAAGGAATACAGCAATATACCAGGCCCAACTCTTGAGAGTTAGGGGCAAAGTCTGAAAAGGATTTCAATTATTCCAGACACAAAGAATGATTGCAAAGAAGAGAAATGCAGAGATTAAGTGTTTTGCCTAGAGTGGAGTAAGTGCCACAGAGCCAGGCTGCCAACACAGGGTGGTCCCTGACACAATGGGAAAACCTGCCTACCTCTACCAGCAGTGGCACTGAGGCAGGTGCCCTCATGATGCCCATCCGTGGCCGGGACAAATGCCTCAAACAACTCTATCTGGGAATAACCAAGTCATAACACAGAGGGCACCTTGGATGCCAAGGTGCCCAAACGTTGCCTGCTCACCTTCTACATAGTGCAAGACAGGAAAGCCCACCCTCCTGAGATTACTCTTGTTCCTAGCAAAGGCAGCAGAACCAGCCAACAGGGGCACAGGCAGGACACAGGCATAGTCAGCAGGCGCTCCTCAGTGGGTTAAAACAGTCCCTGAACAGACTGTCCCAAGACACAGCATTCTGGGTTTATTCAGGGGAAATGTTTGCAACTTCTCCACTCACAGTGGCTGTTTCTGACCATTCCAATTCAAGCATCAAAATCCCTCCCTCCCAAGTTGTGAGAAAGCCAGGAGCAGCCACAATCTGAGCAACCAGGACAGCGAAATCACTCCTGAAAACCCTAGACCATCTGTGTTCACTTGCTTTGACCTGGTACACTTAACACCTCCACATGTCCAAGGAAGGTGCTAACAGGTGCAGATTTTCTGGGAGCTTAAAACCAGCTAAGGCAACTAAGCACCTGTGCTGCTGGGTGGGGACTCTGGTATAGGAGCAGCATTCTCCTAGTGTTTGGAAAAGACAACAGTAAGAAGAAAACAAAAGTTCATTTGCCAGTGTTCTAGCCTACTAACAGGACTCCTACTCATGCTCTTGAACAGCACTGCTACCAGCTGGAGACAGTTGCCAAGGGGCATATTTCTGTTCCTTTATCCAATGAGGGTCCTTATCCAGATGAATAACTGAGGATCAGATAGCCAGACACAGGCTGCAATATGTACCATCTCCAGCAGGAGATGTTCAGAAGCTGGCTCTACCAGGTAGGCAGGTAACAGTTATGGAAGAAGGCAACACAAAGCCTTGGGAAGGGGGATAGCTGTATAGCACACCCACCTTCTCCAGTGATGCTCACTCGAGCATGGAGCATTGTCCTGCATAGCTGGTGCAGCTTCAGCAGAACCACTGCACTTTCTTTCTTACCAACATAAAACACCATGTCACATGTGGGCTTTTTCCTTCCTCTGCCTCTGTGTAGTCCTTACCTAGTCCCATGCTGAACTCCACAGGCGTCAGGTATCCCTTATTGTTCTGTTCCAAGCTGTCAAAAACAGTCTCCAGCTGCTGAAGGGTTAGAGGCAGTTCACTCTGGAGCCGCTGCAAAGACAAGAGAATGAACCAGCTGCAGGAATGACTCAAGTCTTCCCTGTGACTGTCCCTGCCATCCTCAGCTCTGGCTCACAGCAACGTGCCCTTCCAGCACTGCATCCTGTCCAGGATGTGACAGTCTGCCAGTACAGCTGAGTGATGACACAAACACCTGTCCGGAGCCATGGATATGGCGACACTTTCCACTGCTGGATGATTCAACCAGAACTGCAGAGAGGGAATTTCAGGTTATTTTGCTGGGAGGGAGCTCAACCCTCCTCCTCCCCTACTTGAGAACCACTGCCTCTGGTTCGCTGTCCGCCTCCCTGCACCCCTGCCCAGAGGTGGCTGCCCCACCCCGGGGCACTGCCAGCCTCCCACGACCAGCACTGCTCCCAAGAGCGCTCTCTGCGCCACATCAGGTACCAGCTCCATCCCTCTGGCCAGAGAGAGAAGTCAGACTTGTGGGTATCTGGGTTCAGTTCCCAGGTCTTGCAGGAAATCTTGCAGATCATAGATTAAATGTTCAGTCCATAACAGCAAGTTAGTTTTCTTCTGTCATATTCTGTCTGATGGAACGATATTATTACTCCCACAGCACGGGCAAGGAGCAGAGTAATTTCCCTTCATAATACACGTGCACAGCACCTACTGTGGAGGAAGGGCACCCAAAGAAAGTTCCAAATAACAAAGAGGTGTAGGCTGAAGCCTCATAACTGTCTGTTAAATGTGCAGCTTTAGATAAAAGCTTAATAAAAATTATATTAATACAGCTACAAAAAAGTAAGCTTCACACAACCCCAAACAATGTGAGTCAATATTTTAAGCAGCATGAACCTGTCAAATGTTAATTATAGATGTAGGGAGAGATGGGACAGGAGAAAAACAATCCACATGTAACCTTCCTTATAAACCTTTAAAAAAAAACTCATTAAGAACTACAGAGACTGCTTTGAACAGAAAGGAGCAAAACACATTATTTTAGAGCAAAGGTAAAGTTCAGGCCTAAAGTGAGTTTTTGAGATGAAGCTTTAGCTATGACTGAGACAAAAAAGTTATACAACTTTTTTTGTTAAAAGGTTGGTGGATTGTTCATTGTGTGTTTTTTCTGGGGGGTTGTTGTTTGGTTTTCTTTAAATTAAACCAAGATTGTTTCCCCCATATTTCCCATCCACTGCATGCTTGATATTTGTAAGAGCTGTCACAATTTTTTTTTATTTTATGCATTCCTTAAAAATTTGGAACTGCAGTCCAATTTGTCTCAGGAATTCCCTGGAGGTGCAAGGTCCTCCTGGGATTTTTGGTTCCTCGCAGCTGGCTGTGGCAGTTTGGCTCCCAGATATATGAATGAGACAGAACCTATGGGCACACCCACACTCACCAAAAGTAAAGACATGCCACATTCTCCCCACTTCTGCCACTCATGACTTTACAGATCCTCCCAGGACAGGGGAAGGATTTTTTTTTCCTCTCACCTGCATGTCCACCTTGGTGATAAAACCCTTCTCATCCTTGTCACACAGCTGGAAGAGCTCCCTTGCCTTCTCAAGCATCTCCACCTCCACATCTTCCAGTCTGCTCATTTGGCTGGAAGGAGAAACACGAGAAGCCACCTGATCCTTCTCATCCCCTTCCTCTTCTCCTTCCCAGTGGACATATCCCAAGAGCACTCCCCTCTGGTTCTCCATCTTCTCAAAGTCTTTTCCCCCAGGGCATGGGCAAACAGAAGACCTGTGGGGCAGGAAACAGAGAAAACCCTGTCAAACATGACCCTCCACTTCCAACCCGCACATGATCTACTTACATCCTTTGTCAGCTGGAAGAGCAATATCGAGCATCCATATCTGGATTAGATAACCTTTAAAAGCCCCTTCCAATCCAAAATATTCCATGCTTATGTGAACTGAGCAGGGGGGGAAGGGGAGTTTGTGTCAGACACACACACCACACACAGGTACACACTGTACACAACATGGGTGTAACTAAGCCTTCCACACAGACCTAACCCGCCACCTGCGATGGGCTCCAGACCCTGCACGGAGCAGGGATACTCTTTTGCCATCTCTCCTCCTCTGGGTCAGATCTACAGGGCTCTTTGCTGGTGAAAGCCAGCTGCCAAAGGAAGATTTCAGCAGAGATGAAAGATTGGGAAGGGACTATTAAAGCACACAGGTAAATCTGTGTGGGAACACAGAGATCGTCCCACATCAACTGAGACAGGAGGCTCAAACACTGCAAGCTGCTTTTGTCTGGTCTTAGTTCCTTTGCTAACAACACGTACTTTTAATCCTCTTGTTGCTTTTCTGCACCACCTCTGAACACCAAACCTGCACATCAAAACTGCAAGAACCCAGAGCAGGACAAGAGCAGACAGGAAGGAGTAAGATCTGTGCAAGTGACAAAGGAAAGAGAAGAAGGAATGTTTCTCCCAGCCCTCTCCCACCCAGGCCCACCTCTGACATCTTCTTGTTAATGCTTTCCAAATAGTAACTCCAACTTTTTTTATGCTAATACAGCACAAAGAAAGGTCAGACAATTGCTACACTGAGAACTCTTGACCCATTGCCTTCAAGCCTCTGTTTTGGGAGCTCATAAGCTGCCAAATAGAATTTTAATCTGAAATGGTCACCTTTATAGGAAGGAAACCACACAACTATGGAGACATTTCAGAGGCCAAAGAAAATAATTCCCATTACTTACAAGTACCTAAAGCAAAAAGGGGAGGAATGAGAGCACCCATTTAAGCACAGCACTGTGATTGTAAAGATTTATACAATGCATCCCTACCCCAATCCACCTTCCAACTTACTGATGACACATTAACACTCTCCAGACAGCTTTTCTTCAGCAACACCACAACATTTTTAAAGCCTTTTTGCATGGATTGCTCTAGATTTCTCCTTCTGCAGATCTGTGTTCTGCATTGCAGGGCAGAAGTGAGCTGTGCAAGCAGGCTGAGAGCAGATTTAAACAGTGCTGGACAAAGAGGGCTTGAGAGTTGGCTTCGTTGTTGTTTTTTTTTTAATCTCAAAGAAATTAAAAGTCACATACAGATGCCATGATAACAAACAAATTCTGTTTGCACTCCTGGTACAATGGGAGGATAAAGAGCACCATGGCCAGGAAGAATGTCACATGTGAGAACGATATGAAGCTGACACAAAAGGAGAAGGCAATTATGTACCACGCTATTTGACTCTGTTTATTACTGCTGGTTCGTGAGCCAGCGGGTGGTTCTGCTTCAAAGGACAAGCAGAACGCTTCGCTCCCCCTTTCAAATCAGTGTTTTCCAGGACACCTCTGTTTAGTGTCACTTGAGAAGATTATTTATGAAACTTATGCAGAAGACTGCCTGTAAATGGGTACTACTGTATGTTTCTAATCAAGTCGACATCCCTGGCAAGCAATGAATTCACCCTTTGGGAAATACAGGAGAAGAAAAGAGGGAAGAAAGCAGGAGGAAAAGTAAGGAGGCAGATGGTGTCTTTCTCTCTTGCTCTTTTTCAAACCAACCTTCACACCAGGCATTTTTTTGTGTTATGGAGCCAGAAAAGCAAAATCTAGAGACTTAAGTTTGATTGTATCCATTAGCTGGACAAGTACCTTGCTTCTGATGGCAAGTCTGTATGTGTAAGTAGTAAAGAGGTCAGAAAAAACACCAGCTTACTTTTCACATTCAAGTGAAAGATGTAAAGCTGGCTTTGAAAGAAATTGGAAAAAAAAAAAAAAAGACCCAAGTATCTTATGTTGCCTAGATTTTACAGGTGATTATGGTGAGGAATAACAGCCACATTGATGAATGATAATTATTGGCTGCTACAGGCCACCTTCCTGAAGTTTACTGCCAGACACATTCCTTCTGCAAAGATACAGCCTCAGCACAAGCAGCACCCTGTACCAGACAGGGAACACAGGCAGCAGCAGAGGAGGAAAGAAAAAGGGAGTTCAAAGCAAGTGCCATGGAAGTATTGCTGAAAACAGGCAGAATAAGAAAAGGCACGAGTAAAAAATACATTTTCTGAAATATCACTCTAGATGCCTAAGAGACATCTGTCCTATTAGATTACTTTCCTATTATCAGCTCCATCATTTCTATTTCAAAAGCCAGAGCAGCCCACGCAGTTGATGTCTCCCCAGCTTTGCTGCAGCAAACAAAAGGTGGTACAAGGAGGATGTTCTGTTCTCTCTCCAAGACATTTTTTTGAAGCTGAAATCCAATCCATTACATCCCTACCTCTAGCATTTCCTCACTTTATCAAAAGCCCAGCTGTACTGTAGCTCCCAAACACTGGCTGAGCTAGAAGTCCCTTAATTAGAAGAGCTGGGAGCCTGACACGGACAAAAGTCTGAAAGGATTTTACTCATGTAAAAGACCAAGCCCATTAATTCGTTGTTCAGAGCAGGCAGTCTCTTGTCCAAGCCGCTTCAAGTGGCTTCAAGCCAGATGTGGCTCTTTCAATTGCGAGACAGCACTTGCTGAGGAACAAAGCAGCAACTAAGAGAGAGCCCCAGTAAGCAAAACACAAAATACATCGCAATTCTGATGGACTTCTTTCCCAGAAGCCTGTGACTGAGAAGCTCTTCCTCTCTATCCCTATTTATAAGGCACTGCATGATGTAAGTGCAGATGAGGCACAAAGCAGATCTCAGTCTAATAAGTGCTGTCACACCTTCTCCAGTTACAATCATCACTGCAAAGTACTGTGGAAGCAGCTTCATCAGCAAGATGCAGAGCATCACTGAAAGACTTCTTTGAAAGAGGCTGAGGTCACTAGAGTGCCAAAAATGTGGACTGGTATCCAAAAGTGAGGCAAGCAGAGCTGGCTCGGGTGCAGAAGAATCAGCTTGAGAAGAGCCATGCTTTCCTGGCACAAGCGGTGAAGGCAGAGAAGATAGGTACAGGTAGACAATGCTTTTGGTCAGGCGAACCTGCCAGGCTCTGCCAGCAAGATGATGTCAAACCACCTCCAGTTACGAAGCCAGCAATTGTTATACAAACTCCCTGACATAATTAATTTTCCCATGTCCCTTCTGGCAGGAAAATGCAGTTATTGAGTCAGCACCAGTTAAGAATTAATTTCCACACCTAGCCTGGAGTCAGGATAATCTCTGTATCTTGGGCTGTTGATTTCCATCACAAAATGTCCACAGTGGGTCATGGCAGAGTTTGTCCAGCCCATCATCTTGCCCTCAACAGTGGTTACGAATGATTGGTGAGGGAAGAATAACAGCAGGGCAAGCAAAGAGAAGACTTCCCTGAAGACACCTGTCAGCTACTAGCCACTGTCAGCCTGGGGCAATTCCTGAGCCACTTGTTCCTTCCTTGGAGCCCCTGGTGGTCTAGTGGTAAAGGCGCCGCGCTATCACCGCGGAGACCCGGGTTCGATTCCCGGTCCGGGCCACTCCCGGGCAGGTGGGGCTCGTTAGCCCTTAAAGGCAACCCACCTACGTCCTAAGGACCTCGCTGCCACCGTCCAAGCTCGCTTGGCCCCGGCAGATGAACCTTAGGATTAAAGGGTGGGCTCAGTTCCGCGCACACTGTGTCTCACCTAAAAAATCCAATGCACAGGCTGGAAGGTGTAAAGACCTTCCCCGGATCTTCGCTCGCGAAGACTGGCCATTATATTATATTATGTTCCTTCCTTATCTTCCAAGACACTTGCCCAGCCTCCCTTTGAAACTGTATGGAAACATTCACTGTTCACATGAACATGCTGACAGAAATGGTGTGCCTGCTGCAGTCAGTGGGTGCTGACAAGGCTTCATGGGACTATTACAGTTTTCTGGCTACACAGTTTGACCAGCACCAACGCCACAAGAGATGGCGAGTCCCAGCTTCAGCTCAAACAAGACTTCACTGCCACCTTCACATCTGGGAACTGTGTTAGAGACCAAAAACTCCTCTCCCAGGGCCTGGAAGATGGAAGCCCCAGGGACACTGGGGGCACCAATGGGCTCCAACTGCCCTGGTCAGCCCCATTGTGTAATGTTCTTCTGCAGCCCCATCTTCCCCCACCCCACAGGTTTGTCTGCCTGTTCTCAAGGTCAGCTCTGACACTGCACAATCCAGATTTGGGCAGTGTCCAGCACCTGAAAACCTGATACACAGCTCGAGAGAAAGCCAGGCTTCAGGTCCCACAGATTACACTGGGTACCTCCTACCAATGTGTGTGCAAGGGCTGAGCAAGCAAAAATTCACCTGTTCCTGCAACACAACTTTCCCACAGCCTGGAAGCAAACATTGGTCTTCTCAGACACAGCACAGAATGGGAAATGGGCTGCCATAAAGACAGCTAACAACAGGTCTTCTATTTCTGCACTGAAGTAACCCAGACCAATCTTACATCAATATTCTTAACCACCTGAGGCATAAACAGAGGTTTGTCCTGCGAAAAACTGTTGCAGAAAGTCAACTAGATCCCACGGGCTTGGCATTCTTTGGGGAAATCATGAGACCTGAATTTTAATCTGGACTCAGCTGGCCATATGGCCCAGGGTAAGTCACGTCACCTGCCTATGCCTATAGACTGTCAGCCCCTCCAATTTGGTTCCTGATGCTTGTGACAGCTGGCACTTTATTTTAAGACTCAGATCCTGGAGACTGATAATTACATGTGAAACTCAAGCACCAAAATAGTTTTAAAGACTCGACACTGAAGAATGAAAAACCTGAACACAGAAACTGCAAATTTCAGCAAACAGAAGAACAGACCCAAGGTGCTTTTCCTGGAAAGGGGAAATACTTCTTTGAAGGCAGCACTACAGGGTCATGGTTTCCAATTTATTGTCTTGGAAAGCTTCTTGTTGTAGCCACAAGCAGTGTTAAGGAGGTAAAGTCATGGCTAAAATGCTATTGACAGCCAAGCCCTTATCTATGTGACCGTGACCACCATGAGCACATGACAACTTTGGGGGTGTGTTTTTTTCCACAGCCCAATGACAAGGAGAAAAGGGAAGTGGGGAGTGCAGCCAAATTTTCCACAGCTGGTCTTCAGATGATCCTATTCACCACAGGGCACTGTACATGCACTGAATTCCTAGCAGTCCTCCCCAGTGCAAGACAATGAATCAACAGTTAATAAGGAGGAAAAATCTAAGCATAACTGGCTTAAGCAGCTTACCCAGGATTACAGAACAAGTCCAGTGTTCGGGCCCTGGAGAACTATAAGGGAAAGCAGGTTTTTGCTTTCTTGTACAACTGAATTTTTGGTGACATAATTGTAGAGGGGAATATTGAAGACTAATCGTTACAGGTGTCCAAGGTGCCCCACAAACAAAAGTGCTCAGATACTTGCTGGGAAGTTTCCCAAAAGACATCCTCCTGTATCTCTGCCTAAGACAATATTATTAGAAACAACAAAACCACCCCCATACTAAAGCTAAATATTTAAGACATTTATTTAAACAAATCAGGGGAACACACACCCTTTCCTTTCAGCTCCCGACGCAGAAAAATAGTCTTACAGCTTCGAAGGAAGGAATCCACCAGTTGTTTAAGTGCACACTGATCCCGCTCCTGGCACATACACTCGATGAGACAGGTTTGATCCCTTATATGAGAAGATACTACACAAAGGAGAGAAGGGTTGAGTAACAGATCCCTGCAGCAGGAGCCCTTTGCTTCAGCAAATTACAAATGCACAGCAAACACACCCCAATACGCAGCAGGACAAAGCACTTCTTGCTTGTTCATGGAATGGGAGCATCACTCAAGAGCAGGTGAGTAACAGGTAAGTTTTAAAAGAAAAGGGCAATAAAAGCTTTCACATACCATTTGATATCAAACACATGGCACTTGCTCTGTTTGTTCTACCTTCCTTTGGCAGCCAATGTTTTGAAAGCTAATAATTACTATCAAAACTGCATGCTGTAGGTCACAGTCACATCTACACATCCCAGATTTTATAGTACTGTGAAATTCAGTGATCAGATATACATATTTACGACTTTTATCCTAGTTGCATGCAAAGAGCGCATACTCTAAATGCATTGACAAAATCACAGGCATGCAAAAGTGAACAGGTGAAGGCATAGCAGAGGTCTTGCCAGGGAAAGACACTGACCCATGTGTCAAACTGACTGCCACACAGGCTTAGTTTCCAAAAGATGCTTAAAGGAATTGGGTACCCACTTGCTGGAAATTGTTTTAAAACGCTCTGCCATGGTGCCTGAAAAGGCTGTGAGGAGAGCAAAAGAAAATAGTGATTTCTCTAGTGTACTTCGTTCAAAATTAATTTTGCTCTTTCCATTCTCTAGGAAATTTGTTTCCATTGTTTGGAATTTGTTTGGGTGGCTGTTGGGTTCTCCCTTCCCAAAGGGAAGGGCAGGAAAAGAAATACACAAAAAAAAAAAAAGAGAAAAACATCAATTGTTTTGTGTGGGTTTTTTCTTTAGAAAAACCTAAGAAACCCATACACGCCCTGGGCAGAGAGCCTGAAATCAGGTGCTCATATCTAGAGCTACACTTCACTCTCTCTCTTTTAATTGCCTGCACTTGACTTTATCCCTTTAAGGAAACAGGAAGGAATCCAGGAACCTTTGTGTTGTTTATTCAGCAGGGGATTAGCCCAGCTTGATAGCCCTGAGCTAACCCCTCCTGCAGGATCGATGGATGACTTCATCACGGGATATGCCAGTAGGATACAGAGGTATATCCCAGAAACAGGGACAGCTGCAAGGGGCTTCGTCTTTCTGATGAGCAACTTAAAGAGGCACTCTGCTGCCATTCACCATTTCCCTCACCAAAGCTCCTCAAAGGGCAATTTACCATATCAACTTCTTGATCTAAACTTCTTGATCTAAAAAAACTTGCCATGGGGAAATTGTTTGAGGCAGACTCTCTGGTCCTATCTCCAAGCAACTTCAGAGTGGTAACACCTCTCTTTTTCCATTTTGAAAGGTGAACAAATAAACTTCTTAAAACTGCGCTCAGTTACGCTTCCTGATTCAACAGCACAACAGAAAGTACCAGCGTTTGCCCAGAACTATCAATACGAGAAATCTGCAACACAGACAGGTAATTAAAACATACCAACACAATACTCTTCACCCAGAAATTGCCACAATTCCTCCATCACACCCTCATGCCGCTCCCCAGCTATGCCCCTCTCAGTGGCACTTTGCAGCTCTCTCACACTGGCACAGCGTGGGCACTGCAAACACTGAGGGCGCGTGTTTGCACTGGAACCTCTCCTACTAATCGAGGTTTTGGCTTTGTTGGGTTGTTTTTCTTGGGGAATGGAGAGAGAAAGCATCAGTTTTTCCTCTAATAATATTTGGGCCAAGAGTTAATTCTCAGCAATTAAAAACAAAGGCCAAACCACATTTTTCCACAAACAGCTAATGGTCTTGGATCTGTCAATGTAACTAGCACATAGCTGATTTTTCAGAAAATAAAAAGCATGCCTGCAATAAGACATGACAAATAGCAACAGCTATAACAGTTGTTTAAAAACAACTTATTTTCACAAATTCCTTTACTTTATAAAGACTTACAGGTTTCCTGAAACTTTTAAAGAGACAGAGCATTACATAATGTACAGTGCAACATAAGGATTCATCTTCTATACCCCAGCAGCGGATTAATGGAAAGAGCAGTAATATTGAGCCCTTGGGGTTCAAAAAGAATTTATTGTATTTTATAGGCTGGAGATCATGCTGCACATCACAAAGGACATGGTTAGCCAGCAGGAAGCAAGTATCTTTCAGTTAGTGAAGTAGAAAAGGCTCTGACCAGTATCATTCCCCACTGATGCCACAACTGTTCATGTTGTACCACAAAGGTGAAGTTGTTAAAAGACAGCAACAACCAGCTCAAGAACATAATTGAGAAAGAGAGGATATTTTAGCTTAGATTATGAAGAGGTAATACAGATGTTATTAGCTAAACACTACTAACACCATAGTGAAGCTGGATGTAGATGCTGCTCTGAGTTCAGCAATCAGAAGGTAGATTATGCCTATGTAACACCAAGTATGTTGACTGCAGAATATGTGCTCTGCTCTGCTGGTGATAACTACGGGCCAGGCAGATAGGCAGGAGGCAAAGAAACTTTCTTTGCCAGTCCAGGTCTGGGAAAAGGAGGGATAGAAGATTCAGGACTTGGTGTTTGAGATCAGACATGCTGGGTCATTTTTGACTGAAAGCAAAAACTGAGCACTGGGAGCTCACGCAAAGGAGATCCCTGTTCTCTTCTCCTCTTTTCCAAAAGCTGGTGAGGTAGGCAGGAACGCCTCAGAAGGAAGACAACTCCAAACCTAAGCTGGCATTTAAAGCTCTTCAGGAAATTACATAAATCCAGGGCAGCCCCTCAGCTTGTTTAATTGAACATCACTGGTAATTCCCTCCTGCCTTACCTGCCTCTTTAGAGAAGGGAGCACGTGTGTATAGAGCAGGTTTACCAGAGGGAACAACCAGAAGTCAGCACACTTCTGCTGCTCATGCCACTAGTTACTGAACAGCTGTCATCAAGGGAAACAGGGCCTCAGCTTTAATAGCTCAGCAAGGACACATCAGGAGAAATGCTGCTGGGGAGACTCCACCCTGCAAGCAGTAAAGGCAACAGGTACACGAGGCTCTTCCCCAGCTCTCAGGAATGCAACCTACAGACAATTAAGTGTGGGACTTGCTGACACAGGATGCTGAGGGTGCCATGGGTAGCAAAGTGGCTGTTTTATTCTGCCCTGAGTTTGTCCATGAAGGACAGTTACATAAAGTATCTGTTTTGGTGAAAATTTTCCGATTCACAAACAGCCAAAAGAGTGTACTAGAAAAGTATCATCACACATTTATGCTGGGAAGATGAGGGATCTGCCATTAGCTGCTTAGGAGACACAGGGCTAGTTCAGCCTGGCTGCTCCTCAGCATGAATAGAGGCTGTTTTCTCATCTGCAGAAAACACCTTCAAAGTACACAGAGTCTTTGACTAAAAGGCCCACAGCATTTGCTGCGTTTTCACCACTAATAGTCCTGTGAACTGGACTTGGTACCCCAACAGCCAAAGGTCAGGCTTCTCTCCACAACTATCACTGCCATCAGACCCATAACCTGGGCGCTGAAATCAACTCAGTTCTTTCCTTTGAGTCCCCAGATTCTAGTTGTCTGTGTAACACCAGAACAAAGATTTTTCTCCCAACAAGAAGCTGAATTTCTCTGTGACAGCCACACATCTTGTCTGGCCTCCTGTAGGATCCCTCCTGGGCTGCTCTTACCTATGCACACTTGTCCATTAGAGTCACCGTTTAAGTCAGGCATCCTCTCTAGGCATCTTTTGACTAGTTCTCACCTCTGCTGTAACAGAGAAACAACTGATGTTGCTTCATGGAGGATGATCCTTCTGCCACCCAACCTTGGTATGCTGAATGAGAAAGGTGTTCACTGATGCCCCTAGTTGACTCCCAATCTTGTTCTGACACTTTTTCATTAAATTTCCCAACACCCACCCACTGTCTTGAGTTCAAGCCCCTCCAGGCCATCTGCAAGTTTTCTTCAGGCACTTCAGTGCCCTCTTTGTACAAGGCTAAAAATCTTGTGACAATCCCATCTCACCTGGAGCAGCACAGGTGCAAGCTCAAAGAAGAAGGCAAGGGCCTCATCTTTGTTGATCAAGATCCTTTGTCTTGAAATCAGCCTCACACAAATAAAAATTTGTAGCCTTATGTTGTCCTCAGCTCCCCCACCATACACTGGCACAGCTAAAATATCAAACTAGAACATCAAACCTCCTGAGCCTTTTCTCCTTTCAAAGGAGAAACTTCTCTTCAGTAAAGCATTCACTCACACTGCTTACTGAATACATGTGACAGACAGTGATTTCTTTTCCAGCTGAGCCAGTAAGTTCTCTGCAGTACCTGAAACCTCCTTATCCAGAGGGCTACAACTGCAGTGGGCATGCATGAAGTTCAAGCATCTTCTCCTCATCCCGGGAAATTCATCTCCAATATCTTGAGAACTGCACGTCCCTACCTCACCCCCATAATATTTTCTAGGCCACATGTTAGCAACGGGACCTGTGGGAGAAGCTTAACCTCACTATTCTGAATTTGCAAGATGCACTTAAAGGGCAAAAACGGTCTGCAAATATTAACAAGTAGGAATGAGTATGGAGAGGATTTCCAGGCATCACAACTCACTGTAGAAGCCTCTCCATGGCTGGTGCTGTATTGGTTTTGCCCAGGAGGGATGTATGAGACCCATGGACAGTTTGGCCTTTCTGCAAATGTTGTTAAAACAACAAACAGAGCTGAGGCAGATGGTGAAGCCAATTTCCAAGAAGACATTTAACCCATTCTCTGCCTCACAGAGATGAAAACTGCCATGTGCACAGGTGTGTGACACTTGGTTACCTCTCAGCTCATAATCTACCCTGCTAACAGCGGGTACAAAAGTAAAAATTCACTCCTTCACTGAGCTAAGGAGGTGTTGGTTGTGCTACGCAAAACACTTCTCCTGAAATGCCAGTGTAACCTAAGCACTAGAAAAGGATGAAACCCATGCTCCTAGTAGAGAAACTTCTTGGCTGTCAGACCACTAAGGGGGACACAGGTAAAGTCTTGAATCCAGGTACTCCTCCCTCCCAAAAGAAGAAAGGATTGGTCTGAATGTACAAGATATCAGAAATACCCTCTCCCTTTCTCATTCGGGGGGGGGGGGGCAATCACAACAAAATATTAAAAGCTTCAGATTTCTACACGACAGAAAACTAGAGAAAGTTTTGAGCAGCCACAAGCCTTGAACTGCTCCTTCACAAAGTGGGATAACATGTGCAATTGAAGGGCACCCGTTCCCTGCCTCCCAGGCACAGCTTAGTGCAAGGAGTAATCAAAGCAAGGAACAGCATTTGAAGCAAACTTGGAAGCCAATGCTGTTTGAGAAGTGCTTTTGTTCAACATGTAGGATTGTTCTGAGAAGGGTAACATTCCTGTAGAGGGGTTGTGCAGTGGGATATTCCCCTCTTTGACAAAGCTGTCACTGACTCAGAGGCCCACAGCAGGAACAATGATGTAGGATTACAGAAAGGGGCAGAGGGGAATAGGGATGTTTATGAGAGATAGAGGAAAATTTCCTGCCAAATGTTTTTAGAGAAAAATTTCTAGTGGTCTTCAAAACCATGCAGCAGGAAACCCTTAGTTTTTAATCTGACCAGCTCAAGGCATCCACTTCATAAGAAAACATCACAATCTCAAATATTCTAATATTCGGCTATTACTCTAAATGAGCAGTTTCCAAAATCAACGAGCCACTAGAATTAGTTAAGCATCTTGCAGAACCACATCAGAACCGAGAGCAAGTTTCTTCAGTTCAACATTTGCAAAGACCTCGAGTGATCCAAATTGAAACATTAACATACTGTTAATTAAGCATCCCCAGCTCTTGAAAACCAATCAATAAATTCTCCTTCCTCTGTCATGGGAATAACAACTGGTTTTTGCAGTGATATACAGTGCCACTGCACTCAGTGAGCTCTACTCTGCTGCTTTAAAGCAAAAGCAGGAAGTCAGAACAGAAAATTCCTAGGAAGAAACTCTGCTGAGACACAGAACTCGCAAACTCCTTCAGACTTCCTTCTCAAATAATTCCTTGCCCCAGTGAGAGAGACTTTCTTCCCTCCCTCCACACCATTTTCTCTCCCTGTAGGTGTCCCCAAATACCTTGAGTAGCAGGACAGTATTGCTCCCCTTCCTTGGAACCGGCAGTGTACTCCACAGCAAAAAGCTAGCGGAGAAGGAACTCCGCCACTGTAAACAGAGTATCAGAGCCGGTCCAAGCTGGGAGGTGTGGTTTGCAGTGTTCCCTACGCATCTCATCCCCTTTCCAACACAAGCTGGTAGCCATCAGTTCAGAAAGCAGCACAAGAAAACCTGCCCTTAAGCTTCCAAGGTAAATTCGTTGTAATCCTGCCTTGCACACAGGTGTGAAAGAGAAGGGCTTGTTTCTGATCTGCCTTAGGCGAGAGAGGAAGAAGCGATAAGCAAGCAGATGAGCCCTGGTCTCATGCTGAACTTACCTTCCCTAAGAAACTCTAGCTGTGCTTGTAGGTAGCTCTCTGCCTACCTCCCATCCAATTTCCACAAGGGAAGAGCTGGAAGCTACCCCTGTGAATCCTGCCTCAAGTTTAATTCCACTTTTACAAGGCTGGCAACCTGTTTCACAAAGACAAGCACAGAGAGTGTAAGAAAATAGAAAAAGCATAAGATGACAGGGCAAGGAGCATGTTTCCAAAGCACCGTAAAGCACACCCCAGGGGTGGGGTACACATCCCAAGACTATCTCACTAAAGCAGCCAGAGATGCCACCCTCTATTCTGCCACTGACCAAAGCATCACTCTATCCCATAGCAACCCAGAAAGGAAGCAAAGCCACCCTGCCTGCTGATAGCTGGAGATGCTGATGGGGATTTGTCACTCAGCAGCAGCTCCAGAACCCCCTGGCAGCATGAAGATGTCCTCAGCTGTGTCAGCTCCCACTAGTTGAGCCTGACGTCTTCTCAGGAAAGGTGACAAAGGAAAAGGAAAAAAGAGCATGTCTACACCCTGGCAAGCTGGCTCTTCATCACCTGGTATGATTTTGTCCTCTTTTCTCACTCTTACCCCAAATGCCTCTTTGTGTCAGCCCTCAAGGATATATTTGCTCAGAAAACAAGCTTTGCCATAGTCACAAGTGGGCAAGCCCAGCCTCTACAGAGAGTAAAAAACCCCTCTTCCACCAGTTTCTACTGAGAAGGCTCCAGCTGGTATCTGAACAGCAAGAGACCTCATCAGCCTGCAAAGAGAGGAGCTCCAAATAGCCCCATCCTACCTGCAACAAGCAGTTACGGGACCTGCAGAAAGCAAAGGTAAAGACAGGTCCTTCCCTGTTATTTTAGGATGGTTATTTCAAAACCCAGATTAAAAAATGGGCATGATGACAACTACAAGCCATCACAATTGTCTTTAATACAGGTTTAACAGGGCCAGAGAGCTCCCCTGAGCCATCTGGAAGGGCTCTGTGATGCCAGAGGGCAGCTCTGCTCCACTCTGACCAGGACAATCACCGCTCCACTCCTCGGAGGCTCAGCTTTGCCTCAGCCCCAGGACCACACATCCTTTGGGGAAAGCTCAGCAGTGTGGCAAAAAAACCCAAACCAAACAAAGCCATGCCAGGTGAGGTATCTGCCTCTGAGCAGGAGAGTTTACTCACCATTTTGTTCACTGTGGCTGCAGAAGTCATGCTTAACACTGACCCATGGGCTTGGCTGGGATTCTGCTAGAACAGCACAAATACGCAAGCAAACTGCTTTCCTGCACCTTGCAGCCTGTCCTGTCTCTAATCTCCTCTTGGGGTTCTTTATAAAGGTTCTCTTAGTACTGACTAGAACAAAAAAGCTTGTAAGACACAAAAAAATAAATATACACATTGGAGCCACACTAAAGAATCCTTGGCGTCACATGGATAAAGGTCAGGAAACACAAAAACTTATGGTTCCCATAGTAATGCTAATCCAACCATACTGCACATCCTTGTGTATTTAATGGTACACATTGAAAAGAAAAACCTTCATCTACCAATGCTTAAAAGGTTTCTGATTAGGTAAAGGCACTTGAACACCAACCCCCACACACAACATTTATTGTTCTGAGCGGTGGATTTTCAGATCGAATTGGATTAAGCCAAACTAAGCATCACTGTAGCTCCCCATATCTAGGGCAATAGCAAGAGCTCTCAAGCATGATTACAGACTGAACATTATTTGTCCAACCTGAATAGAGGAAAGGGATCCAGGCGTCAGAATGGGTTGAGTCACCAAATCGCAGTCGGCGCAGATTCTGCACTTGGATGCAGCAGGGAGGGGGTAAGCAGGGAGGGGAGAGGATGACTGACCAAGCCCCAGACACCCATAACCAGTAAATGTTAGTCCACTTCTATAAACACTCATTTACTTGATACTGATAGCCTGAAATATCCTCCTACCTAGTATCCCACCCCAAAACTCTGGAAACAGGTTGTGAGTGAACTACAGCCGTGCTGACCTTCCTCCGGCACAAATCTGTGTATTCTCTGCTCTCCAGGCTCCTGAGGTCTTACCTTCATGCTTTACATAACGCCTGCACCACTCTTCCAAGAGGGAACAGCTACAAGTGGTCCATTTGCATTTAGCAGCTCTGACTGAGCAACCAGATTTGCATCAGAAGCGAAGGACTCTTTGTGCCATAGGAAACACATTAAATCAAAAAGGGTTTGAGCACCTATACTGGAACAGAGGATTACTCCTCTGGTTACATGTCTGGGAGAAAGGAAGGCAGAGCAGATATCCTGTACTCCTTTAAGAGGCAAAGAGGGTGAGGAAGAAGGAAGGTAGCTCTCAAGCACAGCAGCAAAGCAGGCAGTGGAAGAAATGTGTATATATGGGCATCCACATGTGTCCTTTTCCACCTGCAATAAAATTGAAATATTTTCCTAGTTCCCATGATCTCAGACAGAAGGGCACATTTCAGGACAACAGGCATCTTTGAACTTCAAAAACCAGAGAGGTGAAGAGAGAGACACTGCTTCTGAAGATGTTCTCAGCCCTGCTCGATACCAGGGCACCCACACAGCCCTGCTCATGGAGCAGCGTCAACACCAGAGTCCTCAAGAGGGCACAGGAACACTCAGCAGAATTCCTTCTGCCCACAGGGTTACTGGATGCCGGTTCCTTTATTCATATCCATCAGCCCCTTGCTCTCCCTATCCCTTGGGGTGCACTCACCTTCCCTTTTGTGCTCCAGCATCAAGTCTCCATGTTTTAAAGAGGCTTTGCAACCCTCCCCGTAGCTGCAAAGCCTGGCTACTCCTTTGAGCTGCACAAATTCCAGCTGGCATCTAGCCACACCTGCCAAGGGTAACAAGGATTTGGTCACGCTTTATCTTATCTAAGCAATGACGACGCTTGTCTTGCTTCTTGGGCAAAGCTCAGGAGCTCTGAACCTGCCAAAGAGGGGAGCTGGGCAGAGGCCAGGAGCTTCAGCCTGCAGCAATGCACCCCAGAGCAGGATGGCTCTGCTGGCCTGCCTGTCCCACCCACAAGAAACAGGCACTTAGTCCACAAACAAGAACTGTGGAGAAAATAAGGGTCAGCAAAATGTACAATTCTCATCTCACCACCACCTCAGGTGCTAGCACAGGCATACAGCTCCCCTTCCCTAAAAACAGTACAGCCACACTAGACACTTGCCAATAGACAAGGTGCTATTTTACAGGGAATCTGGACCACTTGTCCAGAGAGAAGACTTCAGTATCTGTCCTGCTGTCAACCTACAGATCACCTACAGCTTCAATTCACAGCTGGAGATGAGCTTGGTTTCCTCCTTGTCATTTTATAGAGGGAGAAGAAGGGAAACTGAGGCAGATAAAAGCATTACTCTTACTCACAAGATGTTTTGCTGAATTAGGCGGAGAAGGATTCAGTTACTCTAGCAGTGAGAGCCACCAAGTTCCTGTATTATGTGCCATATCTGCCTCTCTGCACCTCTCCACAGCTCCCACCATGCTCACCCAAGGCTTTACAGCTAGCCTGCAATCTCCTTCTAACCCTCCTTTTCCAGAGGCTGGACTCACCCAGCCATTTCCAAACCTAGCTGGATTTTTCCCAAGAGGTTTGTCTTCCATAGCCTAAATTATCTATTTATGCATTCCACAATTTTATTTTAAACACCACACAGCTCTATTACTCCAAAGGTCTGCAGATATCCTGCTTGTTGTTCATTGGAAGAACTTGAGATAGGAAGCAATAAACAGTTGGATGTTGTTACCTTGATTGCACAGCTACAACAACTAGGCATTTTTCAAGCCTTCACTGCATTGCTTTAGCCTACCTCCAACACACATGCTAAAGGCGAATTATTTCAAAAAAAGCTGTAGGATAGGTCTCAAGAACCTTGTTCATAGTCTCATCTCCTCTTCAGAAACACAGGTTGCCTCAGCCCATGACACATCACCTGCTGTGAGCAGGGACACCTTTGCATCTGCCAGGATCTTACCAACAACCCAAGTTCAGGCCAGCCTCAAGCCCACACCGTGCATGGCTCCCAATCACATTTTTAGAGGTCTCCTACCATCCTCCGAACAACACAAACCTTTCCTGCAGGACTTTTCAGGTACGTGTAATCCTCAAACATCCTTCTGAACCAGGCACGCCCTTCCACATAGACAGGGCCAGTAACTGGGGCAGAAAAGTGATATGAAGTCTCCTACCAGCACAGAGATTAAAACTACAGAAGGAGAGGCAACAACTCCTCCTTCAGATGACATCACTGCTAAATTAACTGCACTCACACACTTCACTAAATAGAAAGCAGGGATGTTACAAGCCTCCTTGCTCTCAGTTTTATTACATGACAGATTTTCTTCCAGTTATGCCAAGCAGACGAGAATACTGTACCCTTCCAAAGCATCGTACCATACCCCATTTCCTCCAAAACAAACCTGTGATTAAAGCCACAGTCTCTAAGAGCACAAGACAGTATTTGTTCCTGCTTTAGTGCTCTGTGACACATGGTTAAGAGAAAAGCACTTGGTTAAAAAGTACACAGGGCTTCCCAATCATGTTACCCCAACCTGAACGAAGCACAGGGAAGCTCACCATGGCTCCAGACTTCATTTGAAAGTCCACAGTACCACAACCTACACACAACCCAACACCCACAGCTATTTTTGGCACTGTTTTCTCTCAAAGCTCACAATATTTGTTACTGTGCTTGAGGCACCCAGGTCCTGCAGTCCAGTGAAATACTGAGACTCAAGCATTTCTTGGAAGCTTATACAGACACGTAGGCAGAAATCTCTAAGACAATCAGAAATGAGCACGAGGAAGCCAATTAAGAATTTAAAAAAAAAAAAATTATGTCATTCCATGGCATTTTTTTTTTTTAATGTCTGGCTGATGGTTTTTAAAAGCCTAGGGCTGGCAAACCTTTTGAACATATGGCTTGAGGAGAGCACACGGTGCTCCTTGCCACAGCAGAAGCACATGGGAATACTTAGTAGATCCACCCCAGTGCTCCTTGTCCAGCTGCAGAGGTCAGGTTTGCTTTGCTGAGCAATTAGGGCCATGCAAGGGAAATCCTTCTTGGCATCAGGCAAGAAATTAAAGGTTCAGGACACAGGATGGGGAAAAGAGAACATTGACAGAAAACATTAAGGGGGTAATCAGAACATCCACAGCACCTCTCCTTCAAGCTACTGGGCTACAGATACCTCAAAGAATGCGCAGTGACAAAGGACAGAAAGCCTTAATAATTGTTGCTATTCTGCTCTTCTGGTAGGACAACAAAATGAATCATTCCAGATTCAGACAAACAAAGTAAATCAATTATTTCCACCTCAGCTTTTATACAGACAGCAAGCCAAGGCATCTGTCAGGAACAAGATGGCTGCTCCACCCAGCGGAGGAGGGCACATTGGCTACAGCTGAAGTTTCTTATCACTGTCCTTGAATCCAGGATGAGCTTCTGCAAACAGGCAAGGAGAAGAGGGAGAATTAAGGCCCCAGAGCAGCCTTATGAAATCAAACAGATTTAGACAGTGAGTAGCTATATTATGGAAATCAAACCTAGTTTATTGTACATAAGGATCAATATCCTCAAAGCTCTCTGACCATGAAGAACACTGTGCATGGAACTGTGTCCATGTGACTGCTGTTACTGTCAATTGTCCTCACCCCATCAGTTTATTCTCTGAGGCTGCCTGGCAAAGTCACGAGGAACACCAGTCCCCAGCACTGTCTGCATGCTGCTAAAGACAGCCTCACATGAAGTCCTCCTTTGCAATACCATCTTCAGATCAGTATAGCGTTTTGATTCATTAGATGCATTAGACTGGGCTGAGAATAGAAATTTTCCTATCTGATGGTAACAACACAGCTGAGCAGACTTTCCAATTGGACAGTTCATACTACCCACCATAGCTTGCCACAAAAAGCAAGAGAATGCTCTGGGGATGCAAGAGGTGCTCTGGAGAATTAAAACCAGCAAAGTAGCCCTGAAGATATTTTATACCAGCTTTTGAGGGATTCTAAAATCTAATGCCTCAGACCTCACATCAGTCTCTGTGCAGCAGGGTATCCCAGCAAAGAGAGGATTCTTCAAACCCAGCTCATTGCAGTTTCTCAGAATCTACTCTGGATCACCTGAATCAGCCGGTGAAAGGATAGACTAAACTTATTATCTGTTGATCTAGAAAAGCTATTTCCATCACTCTTATACAGATGTATATATATTTTTATATATATATATTCATCTGCATAAACCTGCTTATATGATCCTCCAAAATAAATTCAGTTCTAGAATATGAGAAGTAAGATGCAATTGCCCCTAACCCTGCATAAAGCAAAGCTAGAAATTAATGTTTTCTGAGAGCCCCTTGATGCACAACAGCCATCATCTCCATCGGAATAACCAAGAACTCAACAGGTCACAACTGAACAAGTAAGCTGTGTCTGGATTATCCTGCCTCCTCAGGATATTCCTGAGCACCGCTATCTCCCTGTGTCCCAGGCTGGAGATCACTGGCCTCTTTTCCCCTTGGCTGTTTTCAGGAAGTCCTACAGGAAGGACTTGAGGTTCAACACCCAAGTTCACTGAAGTGCATCCCATGCACACAGGATGTTAAAAAGACGCTGCAGTCTTAGGAGAGGGAAAGCTCTGGTATTTTTTCCTTCCAAAGAGAAGGAGAAGCAGCACCAACACAGCTGCCATAGGGACCTGCAGCATCTTTACTGGGCAGTGTCATCTGCACTTGAATCATGCTAAGAGATCAGTCCCTGAACAGAGGATGCTGAAAAACAAAAAAAAACCCCAAAAAAAAAAAAAAAAAAAAAAAAGTGAGAGAGTAAAAGGTCTGCATTCAGGTCCAACACGCAAGACCAAAGTCCCGTGACCTTATATCAAAGAAGCCTGGAAACTTCACAGCAAAAGGAGAGGGCGAAAGGGGCGGCAGCTCCCCAGCCCGGACCCAACCCGGGCAGCGCTCCCCATCCCATGACACGGCCGCGGCTACGCCTCAGGAGCCGCGTGTGGTGGGGAACGCAGCTCTGCACAGGAACGTGGATGCTCCGTACCTGTCCTTCACCGGCAAGGCACCCCCGACAGTGGCTCTGGACAGGCGAGCCCCCCAGCGCTGGCTGGCTCTCCCCACAGCCGCAGGGCGGTGCGCGGGAGGCCGCACAGGCGAGGGCGAAGGTGCCGGGGCTCTTCCCAGGGGCGGCCGCTCCGCGACACCTCAGCACCGCTCCCGGCCGGGCAGAGCCGGAGCTGCCCCGCGGAGGGGACCCGGCCGAGGGGTACCGCGCCCTCAGCCCCCCCGGCTCCTGCCGGTGCCGCTGCCGGCCCTGCCCGCCCCGGGAGCCCCTCACGGCGCTTACCTGGCCCGGCGAGGGGAGCTGGGGCCGGGGCAGCGGAGCCGCCGCTGGCGCCAGGGGCGGCCCCGAGCCGGAAATGAGCGGGGCCGCGGGCGGGAGCGGGAGCCGGGGCCGGTGCCGCTCCTGCCCCGCGGGATAAGCGGCAACAGCCCCCACCCACGGCCCCGGCCCCAAACACCCCGAGAGACACGAAAGCCGCACGCCCAGCCCCGCTCGCAGCTGCTCCTGCGGCGGAGCCGCGGGCGTCGCCCAGGCGGCTTTAGGAAAGAAGGCTCAATTTCACCGCGAAGGGGCATTTGTTATTTTGGTGGCAGGTCCAACACGCAAGACCAAAGTCCCGTGACCTTATATCAAAGAAGCCTGGAAACTTCACAGCAAAAGGAGAGGGCGAAAGGGGCGGCAGCTCCCAGCCCGGACCCAACTCCGGGCAGCGCTCCCCATCCCATGACACGGCCGCGGCTACGCCTCAGGAGCCGCGTGTGGTGGGGAACGCAGCTCTGCACAGGAACGTGGATGCTCCGTACCTGTCCTTCACCGGCAAGGCACCCCCGACAGTGGCTCAGGACAGGCGAGACCCCCGCAGCTCACAGAGCCCCCCAGCGCTGGCTGGCTCTCCCCACAGCCGCAGGGCGGTGCGCGGGAGGCCGCACAGGCGAGGGCGAAGGTGCCGGGGCTCTTCCCAGGGGCGGCCGCTCCGCGACACCTCAGCACCGCTCCCGGCCGGGCAGAGCCGGAGCTGCCCCGCGGAGGGGACCCGGCCGAGGGGTACCGCGCCCTCAGCCCCCCCGGCTCCTGCCGGTGCCGCTGCCGGCCCTGCCCGCCCCGGGAGCCCCTCACGGCGCTTACCTGGCCCGGCGAGGGGAGCTGGGGCCGGGGCAGCGGAGCCGCCGCTGGCGCCGGGGGCGGCCCCGAGCCGGAAATGAGCGGGGCCGCGGGCGGGAGCGGGAGCCGGGGCCGGTGCCGCTCCTGCCCCGCGGGATAAGCGGCAACAGCCCCCACCCACCGCCCCGGCCCCAAACACCCCGAGAGACACGAAAGCCGCACACCCAGCCCCGCTCGCAGCTGCTCCTGCGGCGGAGCCGCGGGCGTCGCCCAGGCGGCTTTAGGAAAGAAGGCTCAATTTCACCGCGAAGGGGCATTTGTTATTTTGGTGGCATTAGAGGTTAAAAATAATAATTAAAAAAAGCTGTTCGCTTTACCAGCTGCATGCTATAATGTTAATTACAGTACTCGTTCCCCTCACGTGACAGCACTTAGCGAAGTCTCTTCCTAAAAGTTTACTGCTGTCAAAAGCCTGGACCACGACGAGCCCGAGCCCTGCAGCGTCCAGCAGACACCCCGCAGCGGCAACCCCGGCACCTGTGGGGTTATTTGCCCTGTTCCCGGGGATCCCAGCAGAGCAGCCGTGCCCAGCTCCCGGGCTGGCACCAAGGACAGCCCCGGCTCTCCCACAACCCAAGAGCCGGTGGTTTCCACGTGCTCCAGCTGGAGATTACCGCGGCAGACCTTGGCGTCTCACCGAAAGAGGCACAACGGGCACTGCCATCTATTTCACCCACAGGCAGTCAGGGCCGTAAGAGACAGGTTCAGTTTCCTCAAGAGAGTAGTGGAGAACTTTCAAATTTGTGATTAACTTTTTACTGCCCCTTTCATAGGTGCCAAGCACCTCCTATTCCCACAAGACGGTGCTTACTTCCTCGTGGAAACCAGGAGTGTATCCAGAAGCTCCAATAAACAGAGGCTAATAGCATCTGGGTCATTTCAGCTTGAGGAAGTCAGAACTGGACCAAAACGCACCATTTTTTCACCTCCAGGTCAATGCCCCATTCATCACATGCTGATACATGTTTACCCTGAGAGGAATTTGAAGGTGGAGGAGGGGGCTAGCAAAACAAACCCAGATCATATAGTACACTCAAAAAATATTTAATAAACCTTTAAAGAGCAAGACAACCTACCACAGCCAGGTAAATATATTGAGAAAGTTTTTATTAGAAGATATATTTCTGCCAAAATAAATAGTTACATTTTCTTCAGCAAAACATTAGAAAATAGAAACAGGAGAGAGAAAAAAAAGCATCAACAATTTAATACTGAACTTTTAAAGTGACTGTGAACACTACTTAGTGACATTGCCGTGTAAATATGTGACTTGTGTATGCTATTGCTGGTCTGGTTGCTGCTCTGACATCAGTAATTTCCACAGGATCTCCACGTCTATTGTGTGCTTAAGGGTCTTCTGAAACTCAGTGGCAGCAGTGGAGTCCCAGGACACATTTAGCTCAAACAGCTGCTTTAGATGCTGTTTTCAAGAGCAAGAGAAAACCCCAGAAGAAAGAGGTATTTATTTCAAGGTTACATTTGCAAGTCTTCTGTTTGGGTCTAGAGGTTTCCTCCCCACCCTGTGCAGGAGGCTGATGTGGATCCACAGAGTGAGATGGATGCAGTTGGAGGCTGTCCCAGTAGAGCTGCCCACAGTGTGGAAATGGAGCAACGTCCCACCAGGAGACAAGGGGAAGGAGGGAGAGGAAAGGGGAACAAATACTGCTGCACTCAAAGGCAGATACTGCAGGGGCACGGAGGGCAGGCAGGCCAGAGCCCACTGTAAAGGCACAGGGTGTGTTTGGCACAAACAAGCTGGCTGACATGGCAGCCAGGTGAGGTGGTCCATTCTCTCTTTGATTTAAGGGAAAGACAGAAACAAAGTTTGAGAAAACTGTTGGGAAGGCCCTCTGACTTTGGCAATGCACAGCCCTGCCAGCCACCACATCTAGCACGTTCAGCAGAAATGGACCCTGAAGGGGAAAACACACACAGTTTGAGGTGTTTCTCCCAAACCACTTTGGCAAAAGTGAGAGCTCTTCTCTCAAAGGAAGTA
Source organism: Myiozetetes cayanensis (assembly GCF_022539395.1). Lineage (NCBI taxonomy): Eukaryota > Metazoa > Chordata > Aves > Passeriformes > Tyrannidae > Myiozetetes > Myiozetetes cayanensis. The sequence goes on along the minus strand of NW_026087853.1, from coordinate 44,560,923 downwards.
GTGAACTACTAGATTAATTTTTAAAAATGAACAAAACCACTGGGCAATATAGAAGTACTAGGAACACCCCAGTGCTGTCAGACAGCAGATTCTCTTTTATTCTCTGGTCTGAGTGTTGCAAGTACACAGCCCTCGAAGAAGCCATGACAAAACAATTCCTAGGTGCTATACATGGTGGTCAGTATTTTCTCCTATCCCTTGAAAATCAGCTTGTTAACAGTATTAGCAGTAGGGCAGGCAGCAAACCAAACCCAACATCCTACACACTAATTTTGGGTTACAGAGCATGCCATAGGTATGGACTGTTGTACACAAAACAACTCTATGGTGTTGTGCAGGTTAGGGGGTGGTTAGACACACAAGAAGTTCACCATTAGTCTTGTTAAAAGCAGCAAGTAATAACACAGGAAGGAGATAAAAAAAGTGGATTCCTGAATGCACAGACCCTTTATGTAAAACAGTGGAAACAGCGAGGGTTGGGACTCCTGCAAGAGCCCGGTGAATGGTATAAGGATAACTGGACATGGACTGCACAAACTTTTGGTCCAGGAACCTGACCTCTCTCCCACCATATATACTGGAGAGCAGATAGGCCCTGGCAACCCCCTGATTGGCTGCCCAGCCACACATTTTGCTGAAGAAGGGACAGATTGCTACAGATGACCTTGTTCCTGTGAACTTGGCAAGTGTAGGTTAATCAGCAACCGTCTGCCAGAAGACAACTTTGCATGCCATGGAGGTACACATAGAACAAAGTTTTGAAGAATTTCAGTTAGCATTATCACCATAAACACCTCCATATCCAATCCAGACTCTGCCACAAGGTCTCCAGAGATTTCAAAAAGAGTGAGGTCTCATCTAGACAAAGCAATACTGCATAAGAGAAAGCTGTTTCTTCAAAAGCTGCTACAACCCTTTTTCTGTATCAGTGGACAAGATATTTCCTATTTCCTTCATCCTTTATATCTGTGACAAATGAGCAGCAAGAATTTCAAGCAAATGGGTGAAACTTCTCAAAAGGAAGATGAGGGTAGTTTGAGGTATTTTTTACAGGCCTGCAGTTCCTTTATCAGAGCTCAAATCTATAAAGCAAACAAGCTATTGCATGACAGTCATTATATCACTTGGGCAGTAAAAACAGGCAAAGAAAGGGTTAATACAGAGTGGTGCTTTCCCAGTATCAGTTCACATTCACACCCTGCAAATTAACATAGGAAAAACAGGAATTTCCTCGTGAAAGTTAGATCTTTATATTTAAAGCCAGGCTTTGGTTCGTGGTTACAGTTAGAAGTGCACAAAAGTTTCTCTTTCAGAAGTTACTATCATAAACTAAACTACAGATGAGGGGAAACACAGAACAAAACTCAGGCCTTTTTAATCTCTTGAAATACATGAACCAGAACCTGCCAGCCTTCTGGGTCAAAGCACTGGAAGAAGTGGCATCAGCCCAGTCAGCGCAGACCAGTCGGTTCTGATGCAAAAGCCAAACAGAGGAAATCCAGGGGATAAGGGTGCCAAGCTGCAACTTCTTAGCACGCTCTGTTGCCAAGAGTATTTTGTTTCATAGTTTAGTGGTTTACATAATCACTCAGTGGTTTTACCAGTCCAGGAAGAAGGGATAAAAAATATAGTTGCATCATTTTCTCCACCCATATATTAACACAAAAAAGGCAGAGTCAAAAGGGCAGCAGCTTATAAACACGAGATTTTCCTTATGCAGCTTTGTTCCTCTCAGATGTTTTGCTTCCAGATAAAATGCCTTAATTTCTTGCCACTAAATATCCAGATCTTCTTGCCAGTTGCTCTGTATGCATTAGGGACAAGAGATATGCCTCTGGCAAACTAAGCAGCTGTGCATGTGCCATTCCCCCAAAGGCAGTCCAAAACAGTGGAAGAAAAGGAATCCCACACCAAACCACAAAATGAACACCTTTTCTCAACTCCAATTTTCATCAAATTCATCCTGCTCCCACTAAGTGACAGCAGCTTGTTACTGGTTCACTTCCATTACGTACATAGATCTAGAAGTAAGTTTTTTCTGCAGGCTTTAGACAATCACAAGATTGACTTGTTTTGTAATCCAATATTCCTATTCTGATTTCAGAATCTCCAATTTTTTCCTCTTCCTGTGGCAACTTCCCTGTTCCCTAATTGACTTAACTATGCAAAGCTTAAGACTAAATCTGACTGCGTAAGTGCAGGCCCACTTTATAGGCTATGCAGGCCCTTGTGTTACATAGGCAGGTTACATCCAGAAAGGGCAGTGGGGTAAGTCACAAGTTCATACTTGCACTGCCATCTCCTGGGCAGCACCACAGCTGCCCACTCCATTGCCTCCCAGCTTGGAACGGCCACTAGGAAAAAGTCCTGATGTTTATCAGAATCTCCACGAACACCAAACCCATGCCCAGTGCATAACTGTGCTGGTAGGAAACAGCACCCACCACCTCACCCACACTGCTCATCCAGACATGATTGAGCAGATTTGCTACTTTCTCCAGCTGTTAGTAGAGCTTCTGGTGTTATTTTCCCTTTCTAAATCTAAGGTGCAAAACAGAGTCTATTATACATCACTGTTCCAGGTATAGGCTATGTAATCAGCTTCAGATACCCTGTCCTGCTCCCCATATGTTTGCTTTGGCCAGTTGCACCTTTGGAAAGGTAGAAGACGCCTCATGTAGCTGGACAAGCTGCAGAAAGAAATACCAGGAGCTGGGTTTGTGTCGTAGTGTGAAGACTTTAAGCTTAAATACATGCAATCCCTGCGGGAAGCCCTGTCTCACCCTGTGAAGAACAGGAAAATTCATACTTCTACACAGCAAGTCACAACCAGACCACCGCTGAGAAGGCAGTGCCTTACAAGGCACAGTCCTGCCCTGCTACAGACCCACTAGCACTGGTCTTTTAAGGGGCAAGACAAGGAGTAGCCAGTTCCAAGTGGGCTGCATGTGCATCAACAGTCCTGTCACTTCTGTGCCTCTGCTATTGCCAGCTGCAGAGCTGTACCTGTGAGCCACAACACAAGATGAGCAAGCTGTGAGGTTGGTGTAGCTACAAGCCTAAATCCTTCTCACTCCAAAGCCTCAACAACCAAACTTTTTGAGGAAAAGACAGATAGAAGCCTCAGTTTGGCAGGAGATCCATTCTGTATCACCCGCTTGGAATTTCCCTCAGTTGTACAGCCCCTTAAGGAGCAAAGCTCGACCAACCCCTATCGGAGGCAGCCACTTCCCCAGCACTTGCTATGATCCTCCACCACAAGCCTCTCAAAAATAACATGCCCTGCACAATCTCACCTTCCTACAAGCACTTTACATTGCTTCAGCTGCTAAGCTAATCCTGAGATAGTCAGGTTAAGCTTTTCCAGGGCAAACCCACACTAACTCCATTCACACTGACAGGAATGGAGCCTCAAATTTAACATGTTTCCCTGGGAAAAAAAAATCTGTCAATTACTTCTTTAAATAAGCTCAATGACTTATTTAACACTCAGAGTTCAAGTTACAGCAGTTCCTTAAGTATAAAAATCAAAAAGGGAGAGACCATTACAACATGAATCATGGAAAATAAGTAACTTTTCTACACTTTTCCAGTTCCAGTGCAGTCTGCAGCAGGGCCAGCTCTGGCTTCCAGTGTGGATGCAGTTAGGAGAGAGAGAGAAGGACATGGTTTCAGCAAAGAAGAAACTCAAGAGGAGATTTGGAAACCATGAGAAAAGTTGGTTTGGCAAGAGGCTACTTCATCTTCCAGTAGCACAAAGAGCTAAGGGATACCAGATGATTTAAGGAAAAGAACCAAGACATGCTCTGAAAAACAAAGGAAGCTAAAAGCTGTACGAATGTGAGAACGTCATCTATGTCCTGATTATCTCGTGGTAAAAAGCCAACGGCAATTCAAAGTGCACTATCTGGGAGAGCCCAGCTGAGTCAGCATCAGCCTGGCCACAGGCAATGGCCAGGCCTCAACGCAAGTCTAGAGCAAGGTATCAGCTTGTGTGTGCCTTTGAACACAGAGATCCCTTGCCTGGCCCAGCGGGCAACAAATGGCTACAGTCAATTCCACCAGTCTCTATCCTGGGGAAGTCCCCTTTGCAGCATATTCTGAAGCACAGGGCAGCCTGCTGCTGAGGGATGAGACTGGTCCCACCCTGTGTCCGCTCCCCTTCCCACCCACCCTCATCCCCTCACGGCAGCAGGATCAGAAGAGTGGCAGGCACTCTTTTGCACAGTCTAGAGGTGGAAGCTTGATCTGAAACCCTTCCCGAGGGAAGAGGGAGGCCTGCATGTCCACGTTGATACAGAGTAAGCCCAGCATGAGCTGGCGCTGGTACTCCTCCCACTTCATCATGACATCAGACACAGAACGAGTGCTCCTCATCCACACGGGCAGTGCTTCACCACAAGGTGGAGAGGAAGGAATTGGCAGGCTCTGGGGCCCTCCAAGCTCAAGGTGATAGTAAAGCCTGAAAGACAAATACAAGCAAAGAATCAGTACATGGGAAAGCTTGAGCAGGTATCAGACCAGAGCTCCAGCCCTATTTTGTACTACCACTGACTGCATGACTGTAGTTTGTGTGTGTGTGTGCCTGTTTTCCTCCTCGCAACCTCAGTTATTCAGCTCTCGTGGATAAGAATCACACCCTTGTATTAGGAATCAAATCACAGCCAGGACCCTCTGCCTACAACTGTGATCTCTTCCTACCTTCATTCACACAGTCTTGCCACAGCCTCAAGCCATGGGCTATTCCAGGGTGTTCATTTCATAAGCACAGGAACACACACAGACCCAAAGCACTGTCTTGTTTGGAAACTCTGTTGTTTCCTGGCCACCACATTGCCTCCCCACCCTAAACCAGGCTGAGATCTTGAAGTAGAAGAGGTCCTTTGAACACAAATGACTTCTTGGAAGGGACTTTTAGAGGACCCTGGGCCAGAAAATGCCACAAAGACAAGCACCTCTGTCTTCTATAGGAAGCATGCAATGAACTAGAACACTGTTGTAATCAGACTTACATCTTCTGCCCTATTGCTAAAGTGACAGCTTCATTACAGCATCTGCTCTGGAATGGGAAGAAGGAAGGAGACCTTGTGCTGAGTCCATCGGAAGTCAAGAGACCATGGACCAGATTTACATTTAGGCTGGGCAGTAAATCCTTCTGGTCAATTTGTGCCTTACTTGCTCTGCTCCAGAGCATTAGAACCTCTAGAATTCAAAGGTGAAAGGAGGACTCATCCAGAACAGTGCTGTGAAGGAAAGCAGCCATACCTGGCTGAAAGATGGCTGCCCAATTTCTTCTTGGCTTTCTTCACAAAGTAGTTGCAGATTTCTGTTATCTGCTCTCTCATCCATCTAATATCCTCAGGAATATCTGGGAGCCATTCCAGCAGCCTGTAAAGAGACCAGAGACAACCATTAGCTGGGCCCCATACGGGAACAGGATGAAAAGGATGCCAGTTTTGTATTCTTCTCAATTATTTTTAGTGACAAATGTGTTGAGGCATTTACACTACCATTCACAGAATGAAGGGGGAGAAGCTGTGAAGGTTGAGAACAGGCCAGAAGATTATTCTTAACATTTTCTGTCTGCACTTTCCATATTTTTCATCCAGTTTCAGATTTGGAAAGTGTTTTTCTCTAGCCCCTTTATCTGTAAGGAGACAGTTTGTGCAACTTTTCATAGGATACTTTATACTAAGAACAAGCCTGACAGAGGTGTCTTCCCAGCTGAGAAAGTAGAGTTGGAAATGGTTGGGACTACCCTACCCCTCACTCTAGAGGGAAACAACCTCTTATGTAGTTCCTAATTTCATTCCTGCACTCCCAGATCAGAAATCTCTCTCAAGGTTCAAAAATTTACCACCATTTTCTAAGGAAAGTTCCAGCACAGTCATCTTCCTTTGAGCTGGAAGTATTGGCAGTAACTAAATGATGCAGGAAGATAGGAAAAGTTTTGGGTTCTTGGTTTTTCTGTGTAGTTTGGGTTTTTTTGGGGGGTTGGTCTTTTTTTCCCTTATGTCTGGTAGTTTTTGGGAACTCCTTCCCCAGGAACTCTGGTACTGCAGAATTAGAGAGGATCCTACTCTTTGTCCATTCATGCTCCACCAGCTACATCAAACACTTCTCTACACTGGGAAGAGCCCTGCTGAGGGACCAGCTGAAGGTTTACCTGACAGTGAAGGAAACTGCAGACTCCAGAGGCAGCATATAGGGCACCATCATTGCCGTGGCCACGCGTACAGGCAGCATGTTGGTGAGGCCAGTCAGGAAACTTCTTCTTTCAGCACAAGCCTCCAGAAGAGCTGAAGACAGAAGAAAACATGGCTGAATCCCTCCAGTAGGTCTATCTCTTTCTTTGTCATACCCCAGAAGTTACCCAGCCTGAGGTCTCCCCTCCCCACCTTCCACATCTTAAGGAGGTATTGCTCAGTTTAGTGATTCCCTGAGCACAGCTGAGAACAACAGCTTTTAGCTCTATCAGACTCCAGAGGAGCAAGCAACAGGATTCCCTCCTCTCCTTACCATGAAGAACACTATCACAGGAGTCAACCTCTCCCAATCCAGCCCCAACAGCATAAGTTACAACTTTGTCTAAGAGACCCCCCAACTCTATCTAACCATAGCAAGTGCTGGTCCAGTTCCTGGATATGGCCAAGCCCAACCATAAGCAATAACCACACACTCCAGTGATCCTCTGAAGCAGACCAGGCAGAACAGGAACCTATGATCTCTTCCTTTGAATTATACCTTGATTCAGTCTGGGAGGCAGGTGTTCGAAGATGTGCTCTTCAACAACAGCAAGGGCAGTATTGTCCTCTAGTTGGTCCTCAGCTTCTGTTTCTTCCTCTTTCTTCTCTCCTGGGGGAGCTTCTATGGCCAGGAGAGGACGGGCAGGACTTGGACGATGAAGGAGACCTGAGAAGAGAAGTCATACTTTAAGGATTCAAACCAGCTGTCCTGCCTTGCTTGGCCTCTAGAGTATTAGTCCTCACTTCACCCCAACTCCCCTGAGGCCATACTCAGCCTCTTTAGCTTCCATCTGTTGTAATGCTTACCACAATGAGCTAGAAACCTTGCTGTTATAATTCTCTCTTTCCCCACCAGAAATTCTCACATTTCCCCTTTATGTTCTGCAGAGTGCTTTTTGGCAGAGTTTTGTTGCTCAAATCTGCCAGTCACCAATCTTGCAGGCAAGACTTCCCTCCTGCGGCGCAATCCACGCACACAGCTGTATGACCGTTGTTATCCCCAGTTATTTCCGTTCAAATACCGGAGCAGAAAGTGCCTGATCCACTGTCTATGGACACGAGGTGGCAGCAAGCACACACCCACCGCTACAGCAGCTGGAGGCAAGAGCCCAGGGCTGGCACATGGCAGCGGTGACACAGCAGCAAAGCCTCACAGCTGCTGAGAGCAGCATTACAAACAGCCCAGCTGCATGCGGAAAGGAGCAGGGTATCTGCAGCAGGTCCAAATGGCACTGGTTGGTGCCCAGCAACTGTGCTGGCAAATGCAAAGGTGACCACTCCACCTCTGCTTCCTGAAGAGCTGAAACAGCCTCATTCACGAAAATTCCACATCCCAGTATCTGAGGCACAGTTCAGTTCTGCACTTCCACCTTGCATATGCGCAGTCGACTACCCCCAAAGCCAAGGCACCAAGCCTGGTGAGTCAGGTGAGTCAGCCCATCCTACAACACCCAGTGCCTTACCATTCTTCTTCAGGAAGTGCAGTGCATCCTGATAGCCCTGCTTGCACATATCCCGCAGCACCTGTGGGCAGAGGAAGGGAAGAGTAAGTCATTTGGAAACTGGCTGAGCAGAGAAAACAGCCAGCTCAGTGCTGGCTTTAGAGGAATTCTCCTGACTCCTGAGCTATCCCAAGAACAAGTCTCATTCTTGCCAGCTCTTCCCAGGCTTTGAACAGGACTGGGAGGCATAATGATGAATACACTGGACATGGGAATCACAAGATAACTGAGATTGGAAGGGACACCTCTAATCCTACCTAAGTGTGGGCTTAAGAGTTGCAGCTACCTCATTTCCCCACTCTAAAGCTGATGCTGCTGTGGGTAGCCTTCAGCCAGTCACTCTGACAAGCAGCCCAGAATACCTGCAGATGCCAGGAAGGGCCACTGTGTTTGCAGATAAAGCCAGCTAAGACTAGAGAGGGGGTGGGAACAGACTTGCTCAAGTAATTCAGCACATGAATGCATGCTTATTATGCCCAAATGTCAGGGCTCTCTGGCATTTACATTTCCTCAGAAGCACGCAAAGCTGTTTGCAGTGCCACCTGCTCCACTCACACTTTTTAGGAGACAGGTACTGGCTTCAGGCTGGCAGCATCCTGACCTTAAAACATCCTCAAGTGCACACTGGTTCTGATGGCTGATACATCTTTGTCTAAAGTGAGCCTGATTTCTTGCCAGCTCTACTCTAAAGAGAGCAACATGGGTATAACTTCCCAAGTAACTGCTACCCCCTAAATTCCAGATGTTCTAGTAGCAAAAGCAAATCAATTCATCTATATGACCTTGTGCAGGTATTCAAGGTTTGCCAAGCCACTGGGTTGATAGTGTCAAGATTAAAAACTAGACAAACAGAAGATAAAAAACTAACAGTGTCTGCAATCTTCTGCTACAGTGCACAGCACAGCCAGTCCCCACGTACTGTCCCCCAAATTGTGGTGTATCCAGGAAACTCACCTGTGGCTCTGGAGGAAACAAGGCCTTTGAGAGGCGGTAGAGGTTGCGAAGGTTGAACTGGATGCTTGTATTGGTGACTCTCAGCTCATGCATGTTTGTGGAACTGTCCCGTGGACAGATATCACTCTCTCCCGAGAATGGAGACACTGTGATTGTGTTCTTCAGCTCGTATTGTGGCAAATTGTCAGAAATCCCTCCATCAACGTATCTCTGAAATCAAGACAAATGCAGCAATCTTCATTCTCCTAACTGATCAAGCAGCTCTTTTACTGTGCCCCTCTTCCTATTTGTGCCAAAAACTTGGGGAGAGTATGGAGTACATCCATAGAGTCAAAATGAGTGATAGCATAGCTATGTTGCCTATAATCTCTTTTTGCTATGTGCTTTTCTTCCTATGGTTGACTGTGTTGGTCGCAAGTATTAATAAGAAAAGCATATTCACTTGTGTGACTGCTGACTTACATCTCCTATGGGGTTTGACTACTGTCCAATTAATAATACACACCAACAACCACCTGAAGTGCAAATTAGCACTGATCTAAGCTGTCACACTGTGACATTGTGCCATTCTTCACTTGTGTTTAAAGTGCATAAGCTCAGACACAAGTCCCCACTGGCAGAAGGCTTGTTACCTAAGAGTGAAAACAACGGATTTGTTGCTAGCAGGTTTATCAAGCAGCAATCCCAACACATGCATACACATTGGGAATCAACTTGCTGTGGTGTGATAACAGAGCACATGGGACTTGGGTTTTCCTCTTAACAGGCACCCTCTTATCAGAGAATGTTCTGTACTTATATGCCATAAACACGTTTGTGTTACCCTTGCAGGAAGGGCAACCCCAGTAGCATGTTCTCAAAATATCCATTGTAAGCTATAATTCCACAAGGAGCTGAGCAAGACAATCCCTATCACAGGACTTTGGCAGAGTAAGCAATATGCAAAACCTAAAGGCAAAGAGATGTTGGTCAAGCCAAAAGAGCAGGAAGTTTGAGACCTTTGCACAGCAACAACTCCAGCTCTTGCAAACCTCAATTACCGAAGAGTTCTGTCAGTTTTGTATCACAGTTGATTCCTTCCCTTTGGACAGGTTCAAACAAATTATTATACAGGGGCTACAGAGTCCCATAGGTGGGAGCTGTAACATCTTTCAGCTCTCTGATGGGTGATGAGCTGAGCTAGTATGTCTAAACTCAGGCAGAGCATGGAAATGCTGACTGGGAGAGGAGGTGCTCCATTCTGCATCCCGCTTCCTGTTGTCTCAGGCAGAGTGACCATCAACAGCCTTCTGCTGCACAATGCCTAGGAAAACACCAGATGTGTTGCCTGGAGGATGCTTTGCAATTTGTTCTCTCTTGCTCTGGATGGAAGACAAGGCAGAACTCTCCAAGCGGCTCATCTGAGCCTGTAGAGCAGTTTGCAGGCCCTTAGGCTGAAAGCAATCAAGTTCAGCTATAGGAATCCACCTGGATTTGGACAGTGAAGAATGTGGAAGGGCAGGCTAGATTAAACTCAAGGATGAGTACACCCTCTCAGAAACCATAACATTTAGCTTGCTTACAGGATGCTTTCCAGACAACAGAGGTGCCAACAATTAGTTGAACCCTCTCCTCCTTCTCAAGTGGCCATCAGCACTCCCTAAGCCAAAAGCAACCACAGCCAACTGTCATTGTCATCCTTTCCCCAAAGCTGCTCCACTAAAAGCCAGACTAGGCATAGCTAGAGCTGGAAGACATCTGGCTGACTCCCTCTGCAAGGCAGAGATCACAAAAGGTTGAGTGGGAAAAGGACAGAGCAAAGCAGGCAGCATCACACTTTCTTTAAAGAGAAAGGAGGTAAGTGATTTTGCCACTTGAACAACACTAGTTTTGCAGTAAGGATGCAGAAAGACACGTTTCCCTGAGGGTGGCAGCATGAGTGCACGGATGCCACTAGAAAAAAGGCTCAACTACAGTAACACCAACGGGCAAAGCCTTCTCACTCCACAGAAAATCCAGGAGTACACGTGCACACCCTACTCTTTGATCCACCACTTCCCAAGCAATGCTGATTACCATTCTTTAGTAAAGCTCAGCTGCCACTTCTGTGGATTTGCCTGAACCTCCAGCAACCCAAGCCTAACCACTCTCCAGTCTCCCACAAAACCCTAAACAGCACAGAGCCAAGGCTGGAACCACCAACTGCTTGCAGGCATGAGCAGCAGCTTCAGGGGATGGTTTGTGGACTGGGGTGCCCACTTCCATTCCCTTATTGTGTCCTCCTGTGCACAGGGCCCCCTCACTCACATGATCTGACAATCAGCTTTGTGACCCTTGTTAGGGGTTCTCACCCACGTGCTGCAGACAGTTCACAGCTACAGCATGTGTTGACATGGGTCAGTTACCGACCCTTCTGCTCCTCAGTATTTAATTTTTTTTCCTCCCCCACCCATCTCCATCATCCACTCCATGGGGCTACCAGACCTCAGAGAAGCAAACACTGGAAAAAAATTAGGAGGAAGGCAGAATATGGATTTTGTACCTTGCACACAATCCTGTCACCTTGAAAACTGGTCCTTATGCCAGGCCTGTCAGTTTATCCTGTGGCAAATACAGTCACCACAGGCAAGCTAGGAACCATGCAGTCCTGTTTCAAAATCATTTCCCAAGCTCACACTCAACCCAATTTAACCTTTTCCCTTGTCAGCAACCCACTTCAGAGTCATGCTTTTCTGGGGAAGAGGTAGGAATTAATTTCTTCATCTCATATTCCCCTCCCCACCTTCCCCCATGAGAGGTCATCCCTCAGTGTGCCAAGGGCAGCTGCACATTCCAGAAACCCCAATGCTGTACAGAGTTTTGGAATTCTGAGATTTTTGGCTGATGCATACTGACCTCAATTAGCCTCAAAGAGGTGTAAGGCAAGAGCCCTGCTATGCTCCCACCAGCTATGAGGGAAAAGCCCTGGCTGCAGTTACTGAGCAAATACCAAACCATTAATGATTCTGTTGCTTCTCTGAAGGGCTGGACATTGGACATCTCTTCCAGGTCATTTCCCTGCCCAGCATGTTTACACAAGGCAAAAACAGCCAAGTTGCATATTATGCAGGAGCAAAACAGACCTCACTCTTAGGACACAGGTAGCAGTGGAAGCAGATTTGATGCTGTGCTCTGACAGAGGCATTTTGGTCAGACCCCTTTTGGGAAACCAGGACATACATACTTTAACAGCAGTTCTCCCTCTCCTTTTGACTGTTTAGTTTGCAAAAACCCTGCCTTTTAACCTGTGCATTAACCTACATAGCACAAGGGAGTGCAAGCTCAGCCAAGGCCCTTAAAGCCCTTTCTGTAATATTCAGAAATGCTCCAGATCTGCACGGCTTTCAAAACTTTTCATTTCTAACATGCAAACATGATGGGAGAATATGACCTTGGACAGCACTGGACAGGACTTAAAGAAAGCTCTGGCAGGCAGCAGAACCTTATTGTCAGAGAAAGGACAGGAAGAACTCCATGGAAAAGAGGGCTGGTATCCATACCACTAGTTAAAACCCCACAGAAAGTGTCAGGCACACGTTAGAGGCACATGACTTCTATCTGAGACCCAAGTTCTTTCCACGTGCAGATGGTTGGAGCCTCAGGGATGGAGAGCATTGTGCCATGCAGCCATGAGAACCATCTGCTAAGCCAGCCAGCCCTCACCCAGACTGCTATATATTACTATCATGTTAAATCCATTTATAGTCAACTGTGGGCAGCAGTGGAAAGAAACTTCCACTGTTGTAAAACATTTATTTGGGAAGTTCTCATGTCTCTTCAGGCTAAATGCTGCCAGCACACAAGCAATGAGACTGCCTAAACTGAGTATCCGCATTTCTGCCTTCTTATTCATTAGTATGTAACTTAATGAAGGACCATCTTAAGAGTCTTACTTACCACTCCACGCAAGGTTGGAGGTATCAGCCCACAGTAGACGGGGATAAAGGTGCTGCAGACACAGGCCTGAGGGAGAAAGAGATCCAGAATTTAAGAATCATAAAGCCCACTGAAACTATTACTCTTCTCAGAACATCACATGTGCTGACAATTATACCCCAGTATTAAGGACATTTGGAGATCAAGGCATTTCTGCCTAGCCCTCTGCAGTAAGTTTTCATTCACCTGGATCAGTTCCTCCTTGGAATTGAAGTCTGAAAGAATCACATTTTCTCCATCAGAAACTCGTGTCAGGGAAATACCCAAACGTCCTGCTGCAACCTCATGCCCATTCTCTGGCACAGTCTTGGACAGACAGATCCGAATGGTCTTCACCAAGTTGAAAGAGGGGTGGAGTGGGCCCAGGAACCTCTTCCGGGCTTCTTTCGACACCCGAATAATGCTGGCACCAGCCTCACCTGCAACGAGAGGAAGACAAATGCACCATGAAATGCTAGCAAAACAGTCTTCTCCTTTACAAAACCAGGCATGGAAAAGCCTCGTTCCCAGATTTACTCAGAGGTTTCTCCCCACTGACTGATATACAACCCAAAACAAGAGGCTGTTACAGGTGGTGTTACAGAAGTCATGGAAATTCGCTGTCTTGGCCCTCACGTGCCCCCATCATGAAGAGCTACCCTTCTCTCATGTATGTTTTACAAAGTCAGGGAAGATGATGAGCATCTGGCTAAGGCCTCACACTTTTTCTTAGATCCTGTTTCACTGGCCAATGCAGGGCTGGTGAAAACAGACTTAGAAGAGAAACAAGGCAGATACTTTAATAGCTTTAAGCTTATGGCTAAATCCACTAAAACCTTTCTAGTAATCATCTTTTTCCTGATGGGGAAAAAAGTCAAAGCTAAGCAAAAGTGCCAGTAAACAGGAATGTTGGTGCTTTCTGGCTAAGTGATCCCAATTCTGCTGTGAATGTGAGCCACATCTCAGGTGAGATGGACTAAAGCTCCATTAAGGATTTTGGGGACTCAGTGACTTACTGCATCCAATGCCACAGCACTAAAATAGGCCCTCATGGGAAGGATGACTCACAAAGGCACAACTGCTTTACCCTGTCACACAGGGACAAACACAGCACAAAAGGGAAGGCATCTGCTAAGCCCATTATCTCACAGTCACTAGGAGCCTGATCTGGCAAGCGCATCAGAGCTCTCCAGTGGGAAAGAAGGGATGGGAGGAAACAAAAACATCAACCTAAGCCAAACCCTCGATGTCCAGCATGTTGCCCTTTGCACACACTAACTGCTGCTCCCAAACACATCTCCTAGTCGTGGTGAGATACAACAGTCCCTGTCAGGAATATACTTGTGAGAAGAATTTAAAAACAAACAAACAAACAAATAAACAAAAGATTTCTCTCCAATGAAACTGAAGGTCAGTTCCTGGAGAAAGATGAAAGACTATCAGTTCAAGCCAACTGTAAGTCCCTCCATTTTGCTCTCCCACCCAGTCTTTCAATTGCAGAAAGGAGGCAACAGAATGAAAGAACTCAAGTTAGACCCAGGTTAATAAATACAATAAGATAAGAACAACACCCTCAATGCTATGTTGACACATCCCACTCTTTTGCAATACACGTGTGCCAGCAGCATGTTTTCCATCAATGCAGCCTGGGAACGTGATTCCGTGCTTAGGAAACCCATCAGCACCAGTAGCTAAAGCACGCAGAGAACTGGACCTTTGACCACGACCAGAGGCTCTGAGGTCAGGATTTTTAGGCACTGTGAGGTAGCAACTTAGCAGAAAAGCCAAAGTTCCCCCCTCTGAAGCAATATTTAGCACTGTAATCCCAGTCTTCAGTCCTAGAGCAATGTTTAGCAGTCTAATTCTGATCTTACTTATCAATTAGCAGTAAGCCATTGAGCTCAGCCTGTTCCAGATAGTAGCCACATGGTTCAACATCCTTCCCAACATGAAGGAAGTCAGCCTCGCAAGAAGTTACTTTATAAGCACCATGACATTAGCACTCATAATGCTCCCTAAGACACCTTTCACATCAGACAAGGGGAGGAAAGATACACAAAGAAACTGTGAAAAAGCCAAAAACCGAACAAATCCCAGCCCAGCACCTTGGCCACACGACCCCAGGAAACTCCTCTGCACTGAGTGCATTGCAGAGAATTGCTGGCTTAGCTGTAAAACCCAGTGGGAGGGTGGGTATTGAGCATGCAGCTGAGGAGAGACACCCTACATGCAGAGGCCATGCTTGGGGGGGTACGTCACCCAAGGGATGGTGCTTAGAGAAGGATCCTTTCAGGCTTGGCATTTCAATGTCCAGGAAGACTTGAAAACAACTGCAATTAAATTGAGGTTATGACTGTTTGAGCAAAAATGTGAGTTGGAAGTTTTTAAGAAAAACAAAAGAGGAAAGTCCCAACTATGCCAGGAAAAAAGACTGTCTCAGCATTGGAGGGGAGGCTTCAGTTGTAGCTGCCTGCTCTATCATCATTTCACACCCAAGAGGACAAAGTAAGAATTACTGCTAATTAGCTAATTAGCAATTTCATTCTTTGAATACTTTCTGGGTGTCTGTTGTTTTGGGTTCCTTCTATACACATGTGCATACATGCATACCCACAGGAGCTTTGAGGTATTCCTGTCTAAGGACATCTGTAATTCTGTTGGACTTCCTGGCTCACTTGCACCCAAGCATTGTGGAATGGTTTTGTGGGAAGAGATTGGCACAGGGTAACCTGCAGCACCACCAGCTTTCCTGGAAATAAGGAGAGCTGAGGGTTCAGCCAAAGAAGATGAGTTTACATAGCCAGATCCATGACAGACAACAAGCCCTCTTGGAAATACATTTGGGAGGAGACAGGAGAGGTGCCAGTGTTTTGATCCTATTACTACCAGAAGTACTATTCCAGGAAAACCAGCTCAAATTCTGCTCGCAGCCTGCTGGAGGAAGCAGCTGAATGAGAGGTGGTCAAGAGAAACAATTCCTACAGGGGTCAGCCACCAAAGTTGTCAATTATTACTAGGACTAGTTCGGTCCCAATACAGTTCACAGAAAACTTTCCCATGGTTTTTGATGTATCTGGTGATTCAGGACAGAGGGAAAAAAATAAATTTATATTTCCTTATTGAGGTACGTACCAAGGGGCAGAGACAATCCCTAATAGTTGGCAGTGCTTGCTGAGAAAGTATTTCATTCTTCTCAGACCAACCAATTAATTCAACACTTATCCCTGTACAGATTTACTAAGGCAATATTCCTCAAAAATTTGGATATGTGTAGTATTTAATTTTCACTAGAAAAAACATAACCCTCTTCATGCTTGTTCCCGTCACTGCCCCAGTGGGTGTCTCTGTATGTGAACCCAAGTATTGCAGGGCCATTGTCCTTATCTGAATTTCAGTTATGATGACGCAAAGGAGCATCACACAGTTGTGTCCTGAAACACCCCAACATGTCCCTTGCCAGGCAAAGGAAGCCAGCAGCTCCCCCTCTGCTGGTGACCTGTGATCCTGTGATCTGCAGTGGCTACAAGGGGCAAGATACTGTCACCCATGGGAAGACTCTGAAGGCAGCTGCTAGTTCACATTTCATTTTCAAGCTATGTCGAGCCAGCTTCACATTAGCTTCTTGACATAGCAAGATTGTTCCCTTAAAGAACTGTTACTTTGCCTCTAAACAGAAGATCTGAAGATCAGTCACCTAAAACTGATGCTTGCCAGGCAGTGGGGAAGACCCTTAACTGCACCTAAAAGCTCTGGGATAAAACAGAAAGGATATGTCAAGCCTGTGAAGCATGGAAGGATGAGGATGATTGCAAACCTTGAGCATCACACAGCAGGAGAGGGGACAAGTGGGGAAGAAGGGTCCCTTCAGACCCACTTCTTCAGCAGTAGAGCTTTTGCACTAAGGGCATCAGGATGGTCTGCTGTTGACATTAGATCACACTGACGTCCACTTGCCAGCCAGCAAAATGACAGATGACCCACAAAGTATTTCAAGTGGAAAAAAAAGCCAAAGACATAGACAAAAATAGGAGCAGAAAAAACAGGCTGAAGAGAGAGAGGGGCACTCTGGATATTCTACCCAGCAGCTCAACCATGACACTGCAATTCCCTGTGGGAGAGCTCCACTTCAGCACAAAGATCACCCTCTGCACCAGGGACATTCCCACTCCCTGGCTGCAGCAGTAAACAGGACGCAAACTTAAAGGAAAGGCTCTCCAACAGGGATGGAGAGCAGAGGATAGCACAGACAGTTGACAGATGAAGGGACAGCATCTCCCATCCCTGCTGGCAGGAAGCTAGGACAGAGAGGTCACACCCCAGACTGCAGATGTAACAACTTGTCTGGACTACTGGGGCAGGCAGGAAACTGTGGATCTTCACTAAACCTACTATCTCATTCAAAACCAACAAGAATTCAAATAGACTCCTTCCTACGCATCAGGAACACAGGACACACCACTCCTCCCTCCTCAGTCCCATTACCCAGGTAAGGCTTCAGACTGGGCAGACACACCAACAGCTTTGAAAGGAAGATAACCAGTAGAAGGAAGCACAGGTGTTTTTGGTATTCCTCCAGCACCCTGACAGCCCCATGCCTTGTTAGTTTGGGATCACATGATCTATGGATCTGTGAGCTATTGCTCATATTGCTGCAAAATTTTCAGGGCAGGAGTCAGCTCCTGTGTACTGTAACCAGGAACCCCATTCCAGAGCTGTTTAAGTTCTGCTGTCTGCTCCAGTGATGTTTGTGTGATACTCAGCACAGATGCTCCCTGTAAAAGTCCTCAGCTACAACCTTCACACAGCTTTCAACTCAGAGGGTTGCTGAGCATCACTGGAGTTCTTGTATTTCTCATTGGTAGATCCCAGTCCAGATCTGAATTTAGGACTAGGATGAGTCAGAAGGAATTTACTATCGTGATCTTCCCCAAGGTTAATGTATCTTGGTTGTGTGTCCCCGGCTATTTCAGCTGTTCCTGTACCTCATCCCTGAAAGAGCTAAAAGTCAGTCTCTAATGGTGAGCACAGGTTTCAGGAGAGCTGTCCCACATTCTTCCTGGGCACAAATCCTCAAGCTGCTCCAGAACAGCATGCACAGCTCTTGCACTTGCCTCTTCTCCGAGTACCAAAAGTAAGCAATACACCCACTTTCCTGCCTGTCCTCTCCCAGGAGATGATACAGTCCCCTAAGGATAACACAGGCCTGTCACCAGCCCACAAAACGCAAAGCTGTAAACAAGAGGAACCAAAACAAAAGTCTGCAAGCTGACATCTAGAAAACGATTAACAGAGAACTTTAATGGATGTTTCCTCACAGGTAGCTCAGATAATCAGAAAGGGCCTGTTTGTTCACCCCAAGGAGCAGTGCACAGCAATGTGCCAGTGACCCAAGGACAACCCCAATTCTTGTGGGCAATGACCTCAGTCTGTGAAAGATCCCACTGCCTGGGTGGACTTCTGTTCCTCTTCCCACAAGCACACTGAAGCAACCCTGTTTCCACTCATTGTCCCAAGAGAACAAGAACCAGACAGCATTTCAGCTGAGCTGAACGAAGGCCAACTTGTCCTGAATGGGAACCTGACCCAAGAGGTTCTGTGAGGAGCTATCAGAGAGGCTGAATGGATGTCAAAGGAGAGCCAAAGAAGGCCCAAATCCATGCCAGCAGGAGGTAAAGAGCAATATCGTACAATTCACCTTGAATGACATGTTCAGGTGACAGGTGTACCCCACCACTGGAGGAAGTTCTTTAATTTCAGTCTGAAACCCTGGACAGATGCCTAAAAGCATTGGGAATGGAACTCACTTGCCAGAAGTTGTAAAACTGCCACTAATTAACAAAGACAAAACACTAATTTTTAAACATTTGAGGCTGGGGGTGGCAGTTAGCAGTTAGTACCCTTAAGGGCACCAGTTGTTTTCACATCTGTGTACATCTTCCTGTAATGCAGTAATATTGAGACACACCATGTACCAGAACAAGCTGTTCTTCTGGGACTTCCCTAATTTTTGTTGTTCTGAGATATATTAATTTGTATTTATTTAAAGGTTTTCACTCAATCCTTCTCTTCATCTATTTTGCCATCAGATAAGAAACAGTTCAGCCCACTTGGCTCCAGGTAAGAGATACAGGAAGGAAGCTTTTTATTTTTAGTGATACATAGGAGGCAAACAACTCCCCCCACAGCCCCACCCACTCAGTCTGCAGGCAGCCCTACTGTTTGACGAGCTGTTCCCTGTGGCAGATAACCCTTCTCATCAAGGGTTACCTACAGGGATTTGACTTCAGAGTTCAAACAAACGATTTTGCACAGGAGATTTCTTAGAAGGCCTGGCCACCAGCTGTACATAATGGTCTTTCTCCCCTTTGCTCAGGAGTGAGCAGCACTGACACATTCCCTGTTGGAGTAACTCCTAGGGATCCCTATCAGACTATGGTAAGCAACGCCTCTTCCGACCTTCGGGGTGGGGCTGGTGCAAACACCGAGAGGAAGAGACAGCTTTTCAAGTAGGGCCAGCTCTTGCAGCCAGAGGCGGATGCTGAAGGAAGGGCTCAGCCCACAACACTTTCTGGCTCATATTCTTACTGCTCAGCATTGCAAAGTCTAAACACAAACTGTGTTTAGCCCAAGACACAGCCTGCAGGAAGAGGGCTAAGTAAACCCAGATCACCTGCAACTAACTCAGAACCAGCAGCCTCCCTCTTATTAATGTGTTTGTTCCCAAGACATTTTTTTATTTCAACTAAAATTTGGGAAAAAAAAAAAAAAAAGAAAAAAGCTGTCAGTCATTTCATCTGTTAAGTAAAGCCAAACCAAAAGGAGACATTTTTCCCCTTTGAGTCAAAAGAGATGGTTATTTTGTGTGCTCTAGATTCCAGTTAATAGACAAACCAGAACTATTGCCACATGCTGGATATGGAGTGCATAAGGAGAAGATCTGCTTTTAAGGTGCCAAGGTTTTTACCTCTTGCACTGAGCAGCTCACCAGGCAGCCCATAATGACTGCCTCCTGCCTGTCCATCCACCAGTACCTACAGGGTAGGACCCCCATGCAAGCCAAAGAGCAGCTGCAGCGTTCACACCTCACTTCTGCTTTGTGCAGAAGCAAACAGGCTTTGGGAGAGAAGGCACAAGAGCTGCCAGGCTTGATTGTATGTCTCCAGCCTCACCAGGCGACTGCTGTTCTGCAAGCTGAGACTTGCTTTGTTTCTGTGGTCAGGACGGCAGCATTTATTTTTGCAACACAAATCAGAAAAGAGAGCAGCTGCTACTGAGAAACAATCAATAGGAAGGCCAGGAGGCAACTCAGTTCAGGCAGACAGCCAGGATCATCTGTCACAACCACAACAGCAATCCCCACTCGCCTAATCTTCCTCTACTGTAATTCCCTAATACAAGGCTTAATGCTGCATTTCTGTTCATACCATTAGAGAGAAATTAGATGCCATAACAGTGCATGAAAAGGAAAAGTTTCTCAGGACCCCAGGCAAGCTATACCGAAAGCCATGTTCCGCCCTCATCCATCCATCAATCCCATCAGTGCACTATAGTGCAACTGAAATTGCTTGGGATGACAAGAAAAGGGGATTCACAGGGTAAGAGAAGGTGCAGCTCAGGTCCTAGCTGCTCACTCTGAACCAGAGCAATGCTGAGTTTGAGGTAATTTTTTTAAAAACAAGTACTCATCCAGAGAAAGTTAGTGGAGGGGAGAAACAGACCAAAAAACATGTTGTAATGATGAGAAATTACCTTTTTCCTCGGGCTTTCACAGAGACAAAAGTGGAACCACATCCAACTCTCAACTTTATTCACCTGAGTGAAAACGACTAACATAAATAGTCATTGTTATTCTGAACAGGAACAAGTGCAGAAAGATCAAGCCTCACCCATGTGCACAATGTTACACACATATATTCCACATTCACTTCTCAGGGTCAGTTTGCAGGATGACACTACACACAGTCCCCCTAGAGAAAATTGCAATTTTTCCACTTCACTAGAGGTAAGATGTTTTGGAAAGACATCAGGGCCTGAGAGTACCTTTGCCAGGCACCACAGATCCACAAAGACAAAAGGTAAAGCAAGCAATCATCATTTCTATTTCCACTTTAAAGAAAGAGCTGCCATTCCAGCAGCCCTTCAGCTTTATCACGCACCAGCCATTGCCCTCAGCTGGTTCACCAACACCAAAGCAAGGCCCACACACAGCTTTTGGTGGCTTTCAGCCTAATCCCCACTGAATGCTTTCCTGTGTGCTTGCAGGTGGCAATTGTTTCACGTCCAGAGACACCAGAGGCACGGTTAGCTCTGCCACAAACCTGTCCTTCTCCCTCTCCTTTCCCACTGTACACGTGCGTGGCTGCTAAAACCCTGACACAGAACGAAAACAATGGCCCCTAAGTCCTCTACTGGCTCTCAGCCTGCATCATGCCCAGCTCTCACGCTTTCATGGCCGGCCAACTGCTCCAATCCGTGCCAAGCACCTCCCTGAGCACCTGCAAGCACACTGCCCGCTGTGCCATCACACGCAGGCATGTTCTGTGTCACCTTACACCCCAAACTCTTCCCCACTAGCCCTAGCATGAGCAGGGCAGGCTCCAGCAAGGAAGTGAGAACGGGAAACTTCGTCCCAAAGCAGAAGGGCACACACACTTTGCTCTAGAATGAATCTCATTCTATTGGAGCAGCTTCAGGCAGACCACAAGGTAAGCTGCATGCCTTGGGAGTCATGACAGGAATACCTGAAAACTCTTGCTACCTTTCTTCCACAGCAGTGGTCACCAAGCCACCAGCAACCAAATTATTTGAGTTCTTAAAACAACCGTGTGAACAGGACAGGAGCTACTCACAGAGGGTTGCACAGACCCCTGCAAGGGAAGAGCCTCTGCTTGACCCTTCCTATGAGGCTGAGCAGCACCCAAACACGAACAGCAAGACAGATGTAGCCATGTCCACCTGAAGCTCACACACAGAGAACGAACTCTGTGTGCAGAAGTACAGATAATAGTTAAATGCTTACTTTGTTCCCTTATTTTACCACCACCACCACTATGTATGAACACTGGGCTAGAGAAAATAGTTTAACTCCCTCTGTGTTAACAGCTCACTCGGAAACAGGACTCCAACCTTCTCCATGAATGCCATAACTATGGCAGCCTGAATCCACACCCTGCCTCCATGATACACTGGAATAACATTTTTTTGCCAGGCCCAGCACTGAATCAGCAGCATTCAGTAAAGCCAGCAAGTGCAGCTATTCTAATTAACATATGTAAAGGGCTACCTAATTCATTTACACCCTCAGATGCCACCTCCTCTATTTCAGGATGCTAAACTAGATAATCCACAGGAGTGGCAGCTCAGAGACACTTGCAGAACCTCCAAAGGATTGGTATTCAATCCTTTAAATCCTAAGCCTAAAAAAGGCCTCCAAACCCAGAATCCATCCAAACAAACTGCAGTGTATGAAGAGGAAGAAAATGGTTCATTCTCAGAAGAAGTCTGCCAGGTGAGCATGCCCAAAAGCCTGGGAAACAGCTACAGAAGGCACTTTGTGAAGTTTGCAGATTCCAGACATCTTGTCAGGGAGAAGTCACTAATGTGGATTTGGTCTTCATCTGTACTAATAGTTTCAGTTCTGGGCAAGTGCCAGAGGACAGCACAGAGCCCTGTGCTCTGCTAAAACTACCAGCTTCCACACCTGACATATCCCAAGCACCAAGAACAAAGAGTGTGCCACCCACCCAGACTTGTCACCACTGGGATTGCATGAAGCTTGGCTGTTCCTTGGCTTGTTCCAAGCCTTTTAGCTGGGGTACAGTGTCTCCAGAAACAGAGGGCAGCTCTCCCAGATATGCTGATCTGCAGTACAGTGTATCCCCAGGGACAGGATTAGGACTGTCACAAGCAGCTATTGAATCACAAGTGCCAAACTCTCTCCTCCCTTCCTCTGGCCTTTATAGCTACAACAAGCTCCAGCATCTTTTCTACACTCCCAGCCTCACCAATCCCCTCCTTCCTATGTGCACCTTGGAAGGTATTTTCTACTGCCCCAGACCTTATCACTTCAAGGATACGTTCTGCCTTTTCCCAGGGACATAGACTTATTTAGGGCCTTCCACATGGAATTATTTCACTACCCCTCGTTTCACTTGCTTGACAAGGAACACAACCCAAGGCAAACACACATACACAGGCTCTGCTGACTCCCACGTACTTGAAGGCACATCCTGACTTTCACCTCAAGTCCCAGGAACACTTGGCAGAAGGGAAAAGGACAGGTATTAGAGCTGGGCAACGGAAGTGCAGAAGTGCAGAGAATTCAATGGAAAAGTGGTAACCAGTTTGGAATCCACCAGCAGGATTTGTATTGTGGAGAGCAAGGTAGACAGGAGTCACCCACTCACACAGCTCTTTAGAGTAGGAGATTTCTAAGGCTTTGCAAAGGCCCTGTGATTAGAAGGCTTGTCCATTCCCATCTCCAGAAAGAAGGAATGCTGACCAAATTGCTGTTTCTCCAGCCCTTGCATGGTCCCTATCAAGTACAGTACAACAGAAGCATAGCAGAGAAGAAAATCCTCTCCAGCCAAGCCTGAGAACGTTTCATTCATGCTTCAGGAAAGGCACAGAGTGGAACAAGGAAAAACCCCCAGTGAGCAGTGGCCTGACATCAGAGTACAATCATCCCAAGCTCAGGGTGCTGGAGGGTAGCACGGCCCTCACACAGACAGGAAACAAACACCATCAGCTACTGCACATGCAGGCAGAGCTCCTGTGACCACTACAGCAGCAAGGGTTTGGAACTGGATGACACAGCAAGGAATCCGAGGAAGGTATCTTGATTTATCAGGACTAAACTTCCGAACATAATCAGTAAGCAGACATAGGATCCTGAAGAGCATGCAACAGCTTCTTCTATTTTCTAAGGAGGCCTTGCAGTTGCCTTGAAGGGTTGGGGAGATAAGGGGCAGAAAGAAGTGGAACAGCCTGGACGTGCTACAAGTTCAAGACACATTCTGAACCTGTGGGTAAGAAGAATGACCACGCAAAGACCTCTTGTGCTGTTGCCACTGACACTGCACAGCTGCTGCTGTGTCTGACAGAGCAAGGCTGGGCACCAAGCTGCTCTGCACACTTGCTGTCTCAGTGGGGTGCCCAAATAATATACACATGCATTGCTAGGACTACAATTTTCCCTAGAAGTGGCTATTTGGCTTCCCTTGCCCTCATCCAATGAGATGCCCAAAAGAGCACCTTTCCTCACAAGAGCCTCCTTACTAGGGCAGGCAGACAGCAGGAACAAGCTCCTTCCCTCCCAACAGAGGGTATTGCAGGGTGCTCTGGCTGCCAGCTTACTCCACTGGACACCTGATCCTGCAGCCCTGTGACTGCTGAGGGCACTGATCCAGGCTCAGCACCTCCTCCACCAAGGCAGGGAACATTTCCAACTACGTCGGCACAGAGCATCTCCCCGCTCACCTCTATTTTCCACCACAAAAAGCAACTTTACCACTTCCAGGGAGCACCAGACAGTTCCCCATGAATTACATCCACATCTCCACGTATATACATAAGGGTATTCCTCCTTCCATTGACTGGGCTGTGGCTACTGAGCTGCACAACTTTTTCCCCAGGTAAGGCCTCTGCAGGAGGTACAAGCGGCCATGTCCTTTCAAGGGAGGGACTTGACTTTTGAGATGCCCCAGATGCTACGAAGCTTTCCTTTGTGTCCCCAGGGAGATTCATACTCCCTTCACACAGTCACACAAGGCAACATCACATATACTTCCGCTAGGATAAGCATCATGATTCATGCTTTGACCAGCATAAACTGGCACTGCTCTGAGGACTCCACAGACTCTAAGCTGGTTTATTTCCCTCTCTCAATCTGGGATTTGGTATTAAGACTATACAACACACAAAAAATCTCCATGACCAGCCCTTAAGCCTTTGCATGCACTTCATGCAAACTGCAGAAGCACAACATTTAAGATGCTGCTGTCGCTAATTATCTCAGTTTCAAAAGGTGAAAGGCTTTGGGGTTTTTGTTGTTGTTTTCGGTTGATTGG
Source organism: Myiozetetes cayanensis (assembly GCF_022539395.1). Classification (NCBI taxonomy): domain Eukaryota; kingdom Metazoa; phylum Chordata; class Aves; order Passeriformes; family Tyrannidae; genus Myiozetetes; species Myiozetetes cayanensis. The sequence goes on along the minus strand of NW_026087853.1, from coordinate 44,536,221 downwards.
GGTTTTTTCCTCCTTCTATCCAATAGAAAAAGTCTCTCCAGTTCAGCAGTGTATTCCCTGGTGGTCACGTGGTGACAGCTGACAAGCAAACTCTAATGTCAAATAACTGTCACTTCATCTCAGGGCAAGCCTGAGACAGAGCCCTGGCCCTAAGACACCAGTTAAAAATAATTAAATAACTAAACCCTATAAACAACCCAGGAAGAGTTCTCCACAGAACATCCCAAACAACACTACTCAGCCTAGCAGATCTATGGCCTTTCTGTATTCTTAGTACTAGAAGCACCCCCTCATCTTGCTTTATCATTTTCTGCCCACTTTGTCATGCTTTTAGGAGAACAGCTACCTTCCACGTGGGGGTTTGATAGCCAGTTTTGCCTTTGACAGCAGAACCCACCTCTTCCCCCGAAAATAGAAGCAATTCAGCAGTTCCAACCCACGCACAGAAAGCTGTATAGGACAACACTCACATGCAACACAGACAATTGAGATGCTGTTGGTTAACTATGAGTCAGAAGCACAGGCTGGGGCCTTAGCATCAGCTCAAAGACAGCTTTTCAGTGACTACAGCTTCACATCCCATCATTCATCCAGGTTGCTACGCTCCCAAAGTGGGCACGCAAATCCCATACGGCTCACCAAAATAAGATGATTCAAGACCCTTAAAAATATATTCCCTATTCAGTATTGAAGATTTAAGAATCCAATATTTTAGCATTCCTCATGACTGAAAGAGAACAGTCTTGTCATGTCACATAAGCCAGTTTTCCTCATCCAGGCCAGTGACCTAAGGATTTATACAGACAGGTAACCATCCTTGGAGCTCCAGGCCTAGAGTTTATAAAAAGCTGCGGGATTTGCGGCATGCATAAGAAGGAGACTGCAAAGTTAGCACAAAAGCACCTTTCGCTTGCTTGGCATATCCAGGTGCATGACCTGGTGTGCTAGACTCCAACAGCCCCAGGAGAAGACACAGGTGTGACAGGAGGCTATTTTCCAGAAAATCCTTGAGGTAAGAAGCGATTCACTGGAGTATGAAGCTACAACACTGCAGTATGCACAGTCAAGTAACATGTAAACACATGAGACTTTGCTCAATGCACCCTGATAGCCACACAGATTATTCTGGTGGAAAAACAGCAATGCTTTTTCACATCAGCAAACAGAAGAACCTCAAAGCTGGAGAGAGCACTTCCGATGCAGGACAATACCACTGCTTTAGCCCCGGACAACAAATCCAAGATCCCTCCAACTTAATGGTAAAGTGCTTATCAAGAGCTAGGCGAGGTCATATCAGACCGTAAATACCTCTTATATAAATATAAAGTCCCCTGCCTAACTAATATGCATGCCCAGTGTTCTTTATTTGGCATTCTCAAATGCGCCTTTGAAGATCACAGTGTGCTCCTGAGGCTGCAGATCATTTAGTCAGGGCTTTCAGTTCAGCATTATAGCCCATAGCAAAGCCTTCCTGCCCTACACAAATGATGAGAGATTTTAATTCAGAGAGAAGGCAGAATGAGTTCAGAGGTAACCTGAACAGATGCAAAGGCCAGAAGGAAAAAGCTGGAAAAGAATCCACTAAGTGGGATCTTACACTCTGAAGTCAAGGAAAATTTCTCTTCTCTCTGATCAGGTTCTCAAAAAGATTGGAGTCAAAGAAAAACCCAAAGGAAGAAGTTTCTTCATTCCTCCCCAGGAAGTATTTGTCTTTGCACAGTAGAGTCTCATTCTGTTCACAGCCAAGTACATAGACATGAAGGCACTAACCTTATCTACACACAGCCAAATAAGCACATCTTCTGCAAAATTCCTCTCTGCTTATCATCCATCAAGAGACACTATTTGATGGACAGGGCAACTGATAGTGCAGGGTAGCAGTTTCCATAATATCCAAAGCCCATGGGCTATAACACCTGCTCTCAAGCAGAAAACAGCTGCACAGCAGACAGAGATACTTCAGACCCTACAAGAGCCTGTACTAGATCGAACAGCTCTCCTAGTACAGGCTCAGCCGTACCTTCTGCCCTGTCCCCTTTTCCCTGTATGATTTCATTCTAACCTCTGGACCTCTGTCTGGAAGCTGCACTGTCGAGAGGGTTTATGATATGGACAAAGTGCAGTGATACCATGTCCCGGCCACGCACCCCATTTGCTTTTACTTTCAGAAGTTAACTCTGCTGCCTTAGAGCTGCTCTCTACCCAAGGTGTATGCCAGTCACACAGGTGAATCAGAAGAAAACTATTCTAGAGACATCAGACTGAAGACAGAACTCCAACACCCAAGATCGAAGCTTTGGCTAGCTTTAAACAGCACAGTTTGCCCTCCTTCAGGAGGTAGGTGAGTGCTGCCTGCCTAGACGGTGGCCCCTAACTGAGGCCTCTTAATAATGCCTCCCACTGTACCTCATGGGGAGTGGGAAAACCTATTCCAATTCACAGAAAGCTCTCTACCAGGCTGGGTGCCTCCCTGAGGGCAATCCCTGGCACTCTGTGGATGTTCTGGACATATAGGTAGACATGATAACAGGCTTGCTCAGCACCTGAGCAAGGCACAGGATATGGGCACTACCATAGGCCTGTCTCACTCTTGTGCCACACCTCAGAGTGGCAGGGGGACCACCCCCTTAGGGAACTAATTGGGCAGTCACCTCTTCAACAGAAGCAACTGTAATTAAAGCAACCAAACCCCTGGCAGCTACCTGTAAATGGATGCCTACACAAGAAGTGATTAGGGGAGGCCTTTTCCCTTGTCCACGATAAGAGCTGGCATCATGGCAATTATTACAGCTTTTGAGACCTCAGACGGGGTCTGAACAACTGCTAAAAGCTTCCCAACAGGCTCCGGAAGTTACAGTTGCGCTTCACTGGGCATTTCTGTAAACAAAGTAGTCAGGAAGGAACATTTTAAACCTAACTGTACAGAAAAAGCTGACGTTGCTGCACGAAGGCTACATCTCAAAACTCTACCCATCTCCAAAGAAAATGAAGTGCTGTAGAAAGACACCTGCCATCAGAGTGAGAGGACTTCAAGCAGTAAACAGCTCTGGCTTCCCTTGGCTCTAGGAGAGGCTCAGAATTCTGAGACTAAATAGATATACCTGATTCTCTCACACCACATTTCCCTTTCAAGCTTAAGATACTTTTCTGCATTTGTTATTCTCAACGTAAGAGCTTCCAAGTACAGACGTCCCCCCCATATGCAAAACAACAAAAAGGCAGAAGGCACCACAGACCGTTTTCTTCACCTGTTTCCCAGACACACTACACTATGTATCTACTTCATAGTTAACTTTTTAATATTTATTCCGTAACTTGAAAACGGAGATAACATCTAGCTGGAGATCTACCACTTGCAGAGGGCAAGAGAATTCCTCAGTGCCGAACACCCTAAGGAATAACCTTCTTCCAGAATTAAAAGATTTCCCTACTCGGAGATGCTGTCCGACTCTCATCTGTACACAGGTGCTCGGTGTCTTCATCTCCAGCTGCTTCGCCTCCCGCTTGCGGCCACCAAGAGCCGGTGCCCGCACGGCAAGAGGCTCCTGTTCTCACCAAGAGCCCCGCCAGACCTACACCCAAGCAAGCCAAACCCACGCAGCGAGCCCAACAAGCCCACATTACATGAGGGGGGTGTGTGTTTGTGTGTGTGTCAGAACCAGGACCCCTGCGCTGACTTCCTACTGTGGGGGCCTCCTTGACCTCAGCCACCCGTCAGGGACCGGGGGAAGGGTGCGGGGGGGGGGAGCTGGGGGTAAAAGGCCGTAAAAACAAACGCCGCTCGCATACCGGGAGCAGGAGAGCGCAGAGCTGTGTCCACGCACACACACGCCTCGCTACCCTGTAATTAAAAAATTAGCAATACCAAAGGGAAGAGGCGAAGGAGCGCCGGGCTCGCCCCGCGCTTACCGAGGCAGGCGCCGCTGACGAGGGCGGTGGCGGTGAGCGCCCCGGCCGAGGCGCCGTACACCTTCTTGGCGTTGGCGACGAGGAAGGGGGCATGTTCCTGTAGGCAGCTGGCCACCCCGATGTGGTACACCCCTAGGAAGCCGCAGCCGGCGAAGGAGATATTCCAGGTGGAGTCCAGCGGGAACATGGCCTCCGCGCCCCGCGGGAGGCGCGGGCGGCAAGCAGCAGCAGCAGCAGCCGCGGCGGGCGGGGAAATCGCGGGTCTCCTCTCGCACCGCCTCGGGACGGACGGGAGATGCGGGAGGCGCTGCTGCCGGGTTAAGGGGTCTGGAGAACGGCAGGATCTGCCGCTGGTTTACCGGCGGCGGAGGCCCAACTTATATGGGGCGGCCCGGCCGTCGGGCCCGCCCCCGGCGCGGCCACCGCCCCTCGGCAGCCCCGTCTGGGGCGGGAGCGCCCGGCCCCTCCTCCCAACCCTTCCTCCGGTGAACCCTGCTCCCGGCCCGGGGGCACTGGGGCCACTCACCGCCTGTCGAGCTATAAAGCCGTGCTAGTGTCGCTCTGGAGCGGGAGGGGTTGAATTAGTTGCTCCTCGTAGCACCCCAAGCCTTGCCCTGTACCAGAGCAGCAGGTTGCTCTCCTCACACTAAACAAGCCAATTATTGGAGGCTTCTTCTCCCAAGTTCTTGGGGTTTCCTTGGTTTTTCGGGGTATGGGTAAGAAACGTAAGAGGAAGGGAAAAGCTTTCCCCTTACACAGAAAGCTGAGGAGCCAGAAGTAGGCAAGACTTGGCACACACAGCTCCATCAAGAAGAACTGGGAAAAAGGCAGAGTCCCCTTAAGAGCTTTCTCTGCTTCAAAACTCATAGAATCACAGAATACTCTGAGTTGGAAGGGACCTCCAAGGACCATAGAATGCCACTCAGTCCTGTACAGGACACCCCAATTATCACACCATGTGCCTGACAGTGTTGTCCAAATGCTTCTTGAACCCCTTGTATGTTTGGTGGTGTGACCACTTCCCTGGGAACTATGTTCCAGTCCCCAACCACCCTCCAGGTGAATAACCTTTTTCTAGTATCAATGTAAACTTCCCCTGACACAACTTCAGGCCATTCCCTCAGGTCCTGCCACTGGTCACCAGAGAGAAGAGATCAGTATCTCCCCCCTCACTTCCCCTCATGAGGAAGTTGTATGCTGTTGTATACTACTCACCAAAACGCACACAGTTGCTTGCCTTTGCTAACCTTTTCTCAGTCTTTTTTCTCCACATGTGCCTAAGCTCATCAAAGCACTTACCTTCAGTCAGGGCAACTGCACAAGCACAAGTAGTGCTTCTGCACAAGCAAACCCCTGGTGTATGAGCTCACCACAGAGCACCACTGGGTGAAAGGCCAGTAATAGCAGGCGATAAAAATAGATTTCAGAAGCTGCAAACATCCCCTTGTCATAAACAGTGCAGACTACAGTCATTCGAACAATTAGATAATTATGAAAATTTACAGGGATATCAAAAGAATCAGCATAGCAAGAAGCAGCTGCTCAACTCAGAGAAGCAAGACAGTTTTTTTAATGGAAACAACATAGGGCAAAAGCACTTTCTACCAAAGTTAAAAACTACTTAATTCATCATGACATAAAGCTCTTTGGATTAGTTTTCTTATAACCAATCAGAAGTTTCTCATTTGGGATACTGTTGTACCTGCCCTTAACAGCTCCCAGGCAAAACAAAGCCAGGCTTTCTTCCCCATAGGAATTTCACCAATTATGTTAGTGGAGGTCATCCAAGTAGCCCCTCTCCTGTTCCTTCCACTCCAAATATCCTTTCAAATGATACAGCGTAGGCTGATACCCTTCTCACAGAGAGGCCATCCAGGTTGCAAGAACAGCCGTTCAATGCCTCAGTCTACTGCCTCACAGTCAGGTGACAGAAGAAACCAAATTCAGCAGGTAACCCTTGTATAAATCTAATTTTTGAGGTTAAGTTAGACATCACACTCCAGCCTCTACAGACAGAGCATTTTTTCATCAAATGTTTGTGCTTTCCTTTCATCAGACAGGCAAGTCCTGCCCCAGAGCCCACCACCTCACCTGGCTGCCAGAAACCACACATTAGCTGATTCTGGAGCACCTAAAGAATTAACCTTCCTTATCTTAAGTCCTCTGCTCATACCCACCCTTCTCTCTCTTCCTCTCGTAACTGTACTTGCTTTTGTAATTTCCTTCCTCCTTTGCGTTTGATGTGGTTACATAACCCCTGTCAGCCCTCATCTCCTCCAGCTGGAGAGGTGAGCACTGGCACACCTGAGCTGTGACTCTCTTAAAGGCCCTTAACACCCAGACGATCACAGTGCTTTCACCCCATGCTCCTGATGACACAGAAAGGTATTTTCATGCAGTTGAACCCAAAGAAAACATCGTGTCTCACCTTTTCCAGAACATGGATTGCTCTACAGAAGAACCAGTCAATGGGTTGTGACTTCAGTGGAATTCTGTGGCAAAACTGAGCACTGAACCTTGTTTGCAGATAATACCTCCCTAGCGCTTGTAACTACAAGAACATCTTCATTCTCGAGCCAACGCTGCTCCCTTTTTTTGGCCTTTCACAAACCTTACTGTTCTAGCATATCTGGAAAACAGAAACAACAGTGCTGTGACAATGCTGGGGCTAGTTTCACTGGATTTCTCAACAGCAATCTCACCCTGAGTTGTTTACATCACTCTGCCTTGGCCCTCAAGGTTACTTATTTGAGTAGGTTAATGCTGCCCTGCTGAAACAGGTTGATGAAATGAACCATGTGAACACTAATCTCTTGTGAAGTGCTGCCCGGGCACTGGCATGAGCAGGCTGGCAAACAACTGTGTTTTTCTCAAAAATAAATTAACACCCTAAACTAATCTTTTTCCTCCTTAATAAGAAAGTACCATAGTTCTGCTATTGCTCACAATGAGGCAATAAGCCAGATCAGTGAGATTTACAAGGCAGCTTTTCACGTGTATCAAACTCCTATTGGAACATTGCAAGTTCACTCATGCCCTTACATATTGACATGCCACTGAGGCAGTTTTGTGTGCAGTCTTTCGCTGTTGGGTTTATTTTCTAGCTGAAGGAATGGTGAGCAGTTAGTACATTGAGATAATAATGTACAAGCAAACAATCTCTATTTTTCAGGTAGGACCCTGGTTGATACCAGCCATTGGGAACTCAAGGGAAGATGACAGGCAGTCTGCTACAGACTTCTGAATGTTACTTTAATACTGTTGCCCATAGTCAGCAAGACTAGTGTAGTGGTCATGAAGCCCAACTTAAGTGTTCTTACCATTGCTGGAAAGCCTGACTCTACTGTCTTTTTCTTACCTGTGATGTTTATGTCTATCAGACCATTCCATGACAAACACTTGGCACTTGCTTCATAGGTGCATCTCCTGAGCCAAAGGATCGGTCCTCTTGTCCTATTCTCTTGGGATTGAATTTTCCTTCTAGGAAAGCTACCACAGATATCTCTCCCCTATGTAAGTCGAACATAACAAGTTCAGCAGCCTGTTTGCATGTAGCTGCTTGCAAAATTGGGCCTTAGTAGTAGGAGTGAAACCAGTTAATTTGAGAGTGACCCCAGGGAGCCATTGCTTATTGCTTTACAGTAGTGTCCAGGATGTTCTCCCTGCCTTCCAAGTAGTGAAGATGCCATGTTACTCTCCCTGTCCCATGGTGTTTGTTAGGAATGATTTTCAGTCAGAGCTGATTTGAGAGGCAGCATTCGTGTGCCAGTGAGGAAAGCTCACACATTTCAACATCAAGCCTATGACTAAATCACTCTCTCCTCCTGTCAATTTGGTAATGATCAGTTACCAATGTAATCTCCAGGCACAAAACTATCCTTCCCTTCCTCTTCTCCTTAATGCCCTTGAGCCTTTCTTTATGAAGAATTCAGGACAAATTGGTTCTAACTAAAATTGATTCTGCAAGGGGACGGACTAGGCCATAAGTCCCTGTGTTTGCAGGCACTAGTTTTCTTTGACAACATTGGGGAATAAACACATCCACCCCATCAGCACCCACTGCCTTTGGAAATCATTGCTAAGTGTGAAAAGGCATAAGTGACACTTGAAAATTCAGAACAGTGACTACAGAGCAGGAGTAGGAATCCCAACTCCTTCATATCTTAAGCTCATTGAAACCAGTAGAATGGAGCGCACCAAACATCCAGCGCACCAAACAAGTCTGCAACAGACTTCCAGGCACATCACTGCTCATATACCAGGTCATCAGGTGTCAACTGTTTCATGAAGAGGTAAGGGGAAAGGAAGCTTAATAGGTTTTGATTTTGCTTTTGGAAGAAATATTTACCATGCAGAGGTTTTAGCCAATTTTGTAGAACATATGAAATCTTGGAGCAGAGATGTGCTCTGACCTTCCCAAGGAATACCTAGGAGGTGGTTATGGTACAAACCTGGTTCCTGAGATAATGCAGCAAGTGCTGCAATTTCAATGCTTTTTCTGAGAGCTGCCCCCCCAAATTTCTTCCCTAAGCAGTTTACCAAATCAGCTGTCCTTTTTCTCAAAGCAGATTGAGCTACAGTAGTTTTCATGAAAATTATGCACTTTGAGGAAGGAATTTAAAAGTGTTGGGGACAGCCAGCACAGAATCAGGTCCATAACTCAAGGTTTAACAGGTCACACAGAGAAGACAGACAAAAATTGGGTGAAGAAAGAAGTTATCTAGCTGTAGTTGTACTCCTCTCCTCAGTCACAATAGCCAGCAGCTGGCACCACAGGTTTCAGTTTCATCCCACCAGCCTGGGCACAGCAAACTCATCAAATAGCTCAGTGCCATTGAAACGAATTCCTTTGTGCATGGAAAAACCCTACTAAGTGATGTGACAGGGTCATCCCTTGCTGTGAAAACATCGTCACTATTGCAGCAGACAAGCAAGGCAACAGGGGGGAGGAGGGTAAGGGGGTACCTCTCAGTAAAGTCACATCAAAGAACCACTCTTTTTCAGTGACCTGGAGAAATCACCAAGGAAAAAAACACAGGTATACCTGCACCCCTCACAGGGCTGAATCACTGCCATTATTACAAGTCTGACAGAGAACTACAGTGAACGTAAGTGTTTCATTACTACCAGATCACCATGATAGGACTTGAAGAGCCAAAGTAGATGAAAGGTATTGGCACAGTTACCTCCTGTAGCTTTTCCTCGCAGCAGGCACAGAAGGGAAGCAAGGGTTAGTTGCTTAAATCATGGCCATTTCAACTGGTCTCCCTTGGCTGCTGTAAAGTATTGGGCGTTTCCTCTCAGTGCACCACAGGGAGATAAAACAGTTTTTTCCTACTTGGATTTCACCCATCTCTCCTCTCAGAAGTACTTGCCAATGACTCATAATGAACACAGCTGTATCAGCTAGTGCTTTTTTTTTTTTCCTCCCAAAACAACTACATTAGAAGACCTCTACAGTGTACGCTGCTCCAGGACACCTCTTTGTGACACCACCTGTGCAAACCTGACATGGGAAGATCATCACTGGTGCAATTTGTACTCTGTCTACTAACAGTGACAGATGACTTCCACAAGAAGTCTGGGTAAGTTGCCTAACAAAACCATCTTCTAGCAGAAGATACTTATAAATAAAGCAAAATTTACTGTCCTCCCAACCTGATGAATTCTTCTGGGCACACCAGAGATCATCTTCAGTTCTCCAAAACCACCATTGTTTCTCTTTGTTTAGATCAAGGTGATTCATGTCCTGATTGCTGAGCAACCCAGAGAACAGCCATTCAGCATGAAGGGGCACCTTTACATTCATTTCAGTGTCCCATGAAGAGCAGGATGCAGTATGGATTTTTTTTGTTAGAGATTGTTTTAAGCATATGGATATAATATGAAACCCAAGCAGTCAAGCATTTTATTGGTACTGTCTCTAGGTCTTAGAATTCTAACACAGGGATGAGATTGGTCCTTTTAAATTTTTTAAAAAATATTTTTAAAATTAGCTCTTAAATTATAATGTTTCTGACTAATCCAGACCTGATGTCCATTCAGTTTCATGTTTTGGAATTAAAAAAAAAAAAAAAAACAGACTCTCAAAAATAGAAGTCTTATTATTGATGAATAGATGGGACTCTACTGAGTAACTAGGATGGCAAAATGGAGGTTAACATAAGGTAGATTCAGCATCCACATACTGTTTAAGAAACACCACTGTCAAAACAAGCATCCAGGTTCACACAAGCTTTGCCATTTCCTCAGTACTTCAAGAGCCGAGTCCAATGGCTTGGCAGAAAATTCACACACCTGTTGCAGACAGAGATAAAAATCAAAGCCTGTCAGAGCTATTTTAAGAACAGCTGTCTGAATCCAATAGCACTTGTATGGTAATAATAATAAACTCAAAAACATTTAAAACAAAGAATTTTAATAATTTCTCTATAACAAATAATTAATCGAATAGGCCGAATCCCATGTCATCATCAGATTCTTCAGATTCCTCTTTCTTCTCTTCCTTTTTCTCCTCAGCTGAAGGAAAAAAAGACCAAGCAAATGGTCAGTATAAACACTTTCTGCACCACAGATTTTCAAGATACAAGTTTTGGTGATCTCAGCTCCCACATTATTGACATTTCAGTCTCCATGGTTCATCCCAATCCCTTTCAACAACCAAATACAAACACCAAGGGGACACAGAAACTACTGCAGGGATGTGCTTTACACTACCAAGTCTGTTTGATTCTCAGTTCTAAACCAGACCACTCTTAAGGCGGATAAAGAGCAAATGCTTCTGATTGCCCAAAGTAACTGTTCAGTTTACATGTCCATCACATACTGAACTGTCAAAGTGAACAAGCTTTGAAATTTGAACTAAAGGAGCTGTCTGTGCCTCTCCACTCATACTCACCGGCAGCAGGGGCAGCAGCTGCAGCAGGGGCAGCAGAGCCCCCTCCGGCAGAGACTGCCACTGCTCCTCCCGCTGGCATGCTGGCAAGTTTTCCATTACCTGAGAGGGACAGAAGAGAAAGTATTTAAATGCTCATCCCAAGCAAAGAGGTCGAGGGAAATGGAAGACAAATGACAGTGCAGAAAAAAACAGATCCCGTCTCATGGACTGAACCTGCCACTATTTGCTGAAAGGAAGAAGAGGCTGCATCCGTGATAAATATAAACTATTCTCTGAGAAACACTCAGTAGTTTTAAGCTTCACAAAGGCTTATGCCAAGAACACTGGCAACACATTATTGGGACGTTTTCTTCTGTACACAAAGTGCCCTATGTTTCTTCCAGAACCTGTCATACAAAAATAGTAGCAAACACACCCAGTTTTGCACACCCATGAAGACTGTTCTCCGAATACAGCACAGTAGCCCAGAAGTTGGTAATATACCCCTGAAGTACTGGATCGGCAGCACTGGCTTCCCCCACCCCTCACCTCCTTCTTAAGGGTATAGAGAACCCTGAGGACATGACTGGCTCACACAGGAGAGAAGGGGAAAGACGTATTTATGGCAAAGAGGACAGCATTTTAAACAAATTCCCCAGCACCCTATGAACACTATTGCATCTCCTTGAGACTCCTGATTTATGCTCATATTTGGAAAGCCTACTAGTTCTCTGGCATCTGTCTTTCACATACCAAGGCTCCCTTGGCATTCAGAGGTCATGTTTGCCTGTATTCCAATTTCTGGGAATCAGTTTCTAAATAATTCCGTGTTACTTCAAGCTCTAATAAAATAGCAAAGTAAACAAACATGTTTCATATGCATGTCAGTATGTTCTGAGAAACAATTTACTTAAAGTATTACAGAAGGAGATAGCATAAGTGTGTTGTAAGCTCATGCATAATAGCTCTCTCAGGTCTTCAGTGTCCACGTGCCCTCACAGCAAAGCCAGGCAAAGTCCTGGCAACCTTTAAGCAAAAATATGCCTAAAAGTTCCCTTGTGCCTACACACTTGCAAAAAAATAAAAATTCATTAATCAGAAACCTTTGCACTACCTCAGCTCTGCTTTACTTCAGCCCTATGACCCAGTCAATTCATGCCCAAAGTTCCAGCTTAAATCAATTCATGTTAAAAGTTCCCGCTTCAGTAAGAGCACAAGTTCTATGGAAGTCGGCACTCAGAATCCTATCTCAGGGAAAAGGAAATGCCAGGCTTGGGGAGCTCTAAAAGAGACGTGCACTGGAGAGGCTTGTGCTCCTCGCACAGGGTGTGCCCCCCATGCCAACTCACACTGTTCTTCACCTTTCACATCATTAATGCACATAAGTGGGCAAACAAAAATCCAGAGACCCTGAAGGAAAGCTGACTCTTTCTCCAGTCAGCATGTCCAGAAAACTGTACGATGAGCAGACCACCAGTAAGCTCATACATGCTTAAGTTCTCCAGTTTAATGTGGTCCACAAGCGAAACCCAGCAGGTACTGGCACTGACCTGCAGGGAATTAGAATGGACCTGGATTTCAGCCTATTCAGCTGCGATCCAGCATGGAAGTGGCAGCAGTTCCAGTTCTCAGATCTAAGCTATCAAAGTAGCAGAGGCAATTACCTGTAACAGAGACTCTACTCACCCTGAGCAATTACATCTTCGATGTTTTTTCCATTCAGCTCACTAATAACCTGTGTAATTAAAGTTTAGAATGTTAATACTTTCAAACCAGCATGAGAATAACCTACATTTTAACAAGTTCTGATTAATCATCACGTACAATGGCTCCAAAATTCTTTATTTCTCAGTGGAAGGAACAGGGCATTGAAATTAAAACCTCCACCAAGTCTTTTATACTTTTCTGTGAAACCTTTTTCAAGAGATCTGTTACAGTAAATTCATAATGAATCCAAGGATCTTGCAGAAAGGAGGATACACAGATGTTGTGAAGCCAATTAGCAAACCCCACTAATGGTATGTTAGTCACTGAGGGACTGTCAACATTTCTTGCTTCATGCCCCCTGGGAGGCTCTGGAGCTCTGGGTCCTCTACCAAAAACCACAGGGTCCCCTTCCCAGCCTTACCAAATGTTAACAGCCAAGCTGGCTATTGTATCCTTGCACTGGAACACAGAGTCCCAGCTTCAATTTTACTACAATTGTTGTACAACCACGGATGAGGAAAGCAAAACACAAACCCACAAAAACATTGCTAAAGCAAGAAAGCACTTAAAAATATAATGCCCCAGACCTTACTGGTGACTCCTAGCTATCAAGAGTCAGTGCTGAACACTGCTGAGTAGCCAAAGCCAAAGGACTTCAACCAAGAGTTTTCCAACAGGCACCTTCTGCTCACAGGGAGAGTGAGGTGTGTGAAATGCTCTGCCTGCATTCTTGCTCCATCCAGGAGAAAGGTGCTTTTAACACTTCACTACATTTACACTGGCTTAAGATACAGCCAATGCAAACAGAAGAGGATTAATTAATTATGACCAAAACAAATTCCAGGTATTGGAGGATCAGAGAAAGCAATTAATTTATGATGGTATTAAACCTAAACAAAACAAAAGAAGACTTGGCACCACAAGTTCAAATCAACATCCCAAACCATGAAAAGGATGCTGTCAGCTCAGACAAGGCATTGTCTGGTTGAACCTACGGTAAAACACTGTTTCCAACGGGGAAAATAACTTCTTTTTATCTCCACCTCTCTGGAAACACTCCACATATGAGTACGGGGTAGGTGAGAAGATCATTTCATTGGATCTTTTTTTTTCTCTTTTTCCCATGGCCACTGATTTTTTAAGTCCACAATGCTGAAAATGTTATATTACATGATACATTCTAGTTAAAAGTACTCTCTTCTTCAACACTCTGTCTTTCAACACAACCATTTCCGCATTTATTTTCAAAATCTTCCTACATCTTATAATCAAATACCTATAAAGTCCATGTTAGGATTTGCCTATGTTTCTTAGTGAAGAAACAAATGGTGCTTCGCAGCACACTAAGTAAGAATGTATGACTGAAAATCAGGCCTTTAGAAGTGTTAGTTCTGAATCAATACTGACCAGAAATAGGAAGTGCAGAGTATACATGATGTCAGAACAGAACTTATTTTCAGTGTATCGTTTCTAGCCACCATCTCACTGAGAACGGTTTGACTGAACAAGTCAGCAACAACTGACAAGAGACCTTTGGGGAGGACACGTGTTGAATTAGAAAACCAGACTTCTAACTTAAGTTGTAAAAGCAGCTGTGATTGGCTCAGCAGCGTTTTAGAAATCACACACGTAAGGGCCACCGAACATGGGCACAAAGTAAGGGCAGATCAGCAGCGAGGCAAGCGGAACACTGAAGCCAAGGGAACAGCTCCAGGGTCTGGCGCTGGCTGGGGCACGACCACCCGGAATTAAGAGGCAACGCCACCTTGTTCATGCGTTCATCGTCCGTCTCGATGCCGACGCTGTCGAGGATCTTCTTCAGATCCTTGGACGTGGGGGACTCGTTGCCCCCGAGCACAGCGAGGAGATAAGCAGCGACGTAACGCATCCTGCAACACAGGAGAGCGGCGTCCTGAGGGCCCGCGGCCGAGAGCAGGCCCGGGGAGCCCCGCCCGCCACAGCCCTCCGGCTCCGCTCGCACAGCGGCACCCGCGCTCCCTGCCCGCCCTCCGCCAACACGGGCCCGCGCACGGCAGTCCGGCCAAGGCTCCCGCTCCGCGCCCAGGGAATGTGGCGTTCGGCTCAGCCCGTCCCTCCGCCAGCCCCGGCCCAGCCGCAGGCCCGAGAGCACATGGCCGCCATTACCCCCCCGCCCCGACTTCAGTGGTCTTTCCCGAGCCCCTGTGGCGGCCGCGGGCTGAGGCGGGCGGGCCGGGCGCGACCATTCCCGGGGGGCAGGGGGAGCCCCGCGCACTCACGTTGTCTGCGGCGGGACACGGGCCGGGGCGTGCGCTCGCGACGGCCGCGCGGCGGGCGAAAGGAAGGGGCGGGGCCTCGGCAACGCCTTCTGCCCGACACCCCTCAACAACGAGCGCTGCCATTGGACCGCGCCGGCGGCGGGCGGGCGGACCAATGAGGAGCGGCGAGCGAGAGCACCGCCAGCGCGGCCGGAAGCGCATGCGCAAAGCGCGGCCGCCTCGTCCCGGCTTTGCTGTGGGAGTCGTGGGATGCGTTGGGATGGGCGTGATTCCCAAGGCGCACAGTCACAGGGTCTGTCTGCCGGGAAAAGACCTCCGAGATCACGGAGCCCAGCCTGTGACCTAACACTGCCATGTCAACTAGGCCATGGCCTGAAGTGCCACGTCCAGGCTTTCCTTGAACAGCTCCAGGGATGGTGAATCCACCGCCTCCCCGGGACAGCCCATTCCAATGCCCAGTCACCCTTTCTCTGAAGAAATTCCTCTAACGTCCAACCTAAACCTCCCCTGGTACAGCTTAACACTGTGTCCTCCAACTGCAGCATCCTGCCCTGCCCTGCCCTGCCCTGCCCTGCACTGCCCTGGGGTCGGCACAATCCCGATTGATCCACATACTGTCCTGGTATTTGTTCATTTTGTATCTACACAGAGAGGGGCACTGGGTGGTAAATCCACAAAGCCACAGCGCATCTCTGTGCAGACATGAAACAAATGTTTCCCCATGGCAAGGGTGGTCAGGCACTGGAGTGGGCTGCCCAGGGAGCTGGTGGGATCACAGTCTCCACAGGTGTTGAAGGAAGAACTGGACGTGGCACTTAGTGCTGTGGTTTAATTGTCATGGTGGTGTTTGGGCAATGGTTGAACTTAATGATCTCGAAACAGCTACTGGACAAGGGAAGTGATTGTTCCCCTGTAGTCAGCATTGGTGAAGCCACACCTTGAGTGCTGTGCCCAGTTCTGGGCCTCTCACTTCCACAATGGTATTGAGGTGCTGGAGTGACTCCAGAGAAGGACAATGGAGCTGGTGAAGGCCCTGGAGCACAACTCCTCTGTGAAGTGGCTGAGGGAGTTGGAGTTGTTTAACCTGGAGAAAAGGAGGGTCAGGGGAGACCTGAATACTCTCTACAACTGCCTGGTGGGTGTCAGCTTCTTCTCCCAGGCAACTAGTGGACAGGACAAGAGCCCTGACATCACTGAATCAATTAGGTTGGAAAAGACCTCTGAGATCATCAAGTCCAACCTATGACCAAACACAAACTTGTCAACTAGACCATGCACGAAGTGCCACGTTCAGTCTCTCCTTGAATGCTTATGGAGACGGTGACTCCACCACCTCCCTGGGCAGTCCATTCCAGTGCTTAATCACCCTTTCAAGTGAAGAAATTCTTCCTAATGTCCAACCTAAACCTCCTCTGGCACAGCTGGAGACTATGTCCTCTTGTCCTGTCACTGGTCGCCCTCTCCACCTCCCCGCCACGGCTACAACCTCCTTTCAGGCAGTCGTAGACAGATTTTGAGCAAGGGGCGCTTCTCGCAGGGCAGCAGCACTGCGGGGGCCCGGCCGGGACCCGCCGTGCCGGGCCTTGCCCCTCGGGGCGGTACGGGGAGCAGCACCCACGCCGAGGGGCCTCGGCAGAGCGAACGCAGAGACACAGCGGGTGGAAGCAGGTGCCCTCCGGGTGGGATGAGGGCCGGCTCGGCAGCCCCCAGCCCTGCGCCCTCCTGGGCTCGCAGCCCCCGCTCCGTTTCTCTCCCTGGGTTTGCAGCGAGTGAGCACAACACCCGGGGCTGCCCGTGCCTCCCCTCCCTTGGAGCCCAGGGGAGCCGCACCGGGACCGGCTGCGGTGCCGAGGCCGTGTCAGGAAAATCTCCTTTCGTGACACTGCCGTGCCTGCGGGATGCCTGTGCCTGCGGCATGCCTGTGCCTGCGGCTCCACGCCCGCCCCACGTCCCGCCGGCTTGGGCACCTCCCCCGCCCCGCCCCGTCCCGTCCCGTCCCACCCCGGCAGCGCCGCTCCCGAGCACTCTGCAGGAAGTGCCGGGCAGAGCCCAGCCCAGCCCGGCCCGGACGCGCTTGTTGAGGGCCAGCGGCCCGAGGGGTGAGACAAGCGGGGCCGTGCTCGGCGGGACACGGTGCGGGGCCCGGCTGGAGCTGCTGCCGCGGGCCGGGACGGCGGGATGGGGGGTGGCAGGGCCAGGGCCAGGGCACGTGTGGACGAGTCCGTGTGTGTGCATGTGCGGGGATGTGTCCGTGCACAGGTCTGTGTGTCCATGTGCGGGTCTGTGTGTCCACGTGCAGGTTTGTCAGTGTGTCTGTGCCTGCCAGTGCACTGGATGTACAGACCCGTGTATTGCAGCACACCCTGAGCTGCCTCTGTGGCCTCCAAGCCTCTCCAGCCTGGGCAGTCCGGATCTCCCCTTTGGTTCCTTCACCATCAACAGCTTTACAAAGCTGTAGCATGTATTGTGTACAGCCATTTTTTTGTAAGAAATGCTCACCTTTATACTAAAGCAGCAGTTTCACTTGTATCCCACTGACACTTGGTTTCACAACGGGGTTCGACAAGACCTGTCGCAGTTTTCGAGCTGCCTCTGGGGTCTGCTTCCTGTTCTTGTCATTACATTCCTGCTCTTTCAGGGAGATGGGTGTGACTAGTGTGGTGACGCCTCCACCAGACTGTGCCTTTGGAACATCAGTCCTGCCGTGTCCCACAGGTTAACAGTAAAAGCACTGCTCCTCAGAGTGTTGCTGGGGCATTAGCTTGTTTCCACTGGCCTTGAAAGTAAGATCCAAATTTGTTCTAGTTCTGCATCACTCACTCAAACTTTTATTCACCTATCTGATCCATGGCAGAGTTTGCAAAGAGCTCCTGATATTCACATCATAAGCTAGTTTAATTGCCAAGCTCAGGAGGAGTTGCAAAAGATAAAGGAAGTGGAAAGAGCAGGAAACAAGGTACTTGGAAGTATGTGACTACTGGTATAAAAACAAGTGTGGTGCCTCTGTTCATCTTTGAACTACCTGTGTACTATGGTGATAGTGTCTTCTTTTAAAAGTCCTGTATGAAGGCTTCTTCACACTAAGAAAGCAGAGGAGTAATTAATTTGTTCAAATTTCGTACCTCTGCTCCTTTAGGTTTGAAGCCTTCTCAGCATGCACTATGTGATATCTACTTTTTCCCTTTCCCTTTGTCTGTGGAGAATGCTGAAGGGAAGAAACAGGGAGTAGCTGGTAACTAGCTGGCCACAGCTCTGTGCCTGGTTTGCACTTCCACAAGAGCCCAGTGTGACTGCACAGTCCAGTGCTCCTGTGTCACGGATGTGCCTTTTCTAACCCCGTCCCTGGCCCTGACACGTTTGCTCTGCTGCCCTTTGCCCGCTCACTTTTATCCCATTGGCACTGGGTTTCACAACCGGGTTCAATGAGGACCCATCACAGTCTATGAGCTGCCCCTGGGCTTTGCTTCTGGCTCAGCTCTCCCTACCCCAGTTTTCTTCTCCACTTGTAAAGCTTCCCACTAAGGCACTTCGAAATCTGCATAAGGAATAGGCATTTCCATTTATATCTTTTAAGGTTAATATTACTGTTTATTCTGATGGTGGGTAATTGCTCCATTCCTTGATGAGATGTTGGCTGGGAAAACTCTGAGGTTTTCCCTAGGAGGAGAAGCCTCTGTGGCATCTGTCACCCTGCAGTTCTGTGCTCTCTGCCCGCAAAGCTTTCAGTAACATGCATGTAATCCTTCTTGCCCTTTTGCTTTGATTATAAACTCTTTCCACTCTGGGCTGGGGCAGGAGGCCCTCATGGTGCACTTGTGTTCTCTTTCAGCCCCATCTTTCCTCCTCCTCCTTGTCCCGGCTGCCTCGTGGTGCCGCTGGTTCCTGCCTGCCTGGCAAGTCAGAGCATGTCCAGACCCCATGGAGGAGATGCAGAAGATGGCAGAGCAGCTGAGCCTCTGGGGCAAGTGCGGGGAGGGGACTTCGGGGGCTCCTGCGCTTGCTGGCCCCTGCCTTGCAGGCAACAGACTGAACCTGGATGTTTATCCTGATGGCTGCTGCCATTTCCTCCGGCTGTTGAAGCAGCAACGGGAAGAGGTGGTCCAGGTGGAGTTCCTTCGTCTCAGCAGCAATGATTGCCTCATTGACACCACGCTGGACAGCCTTCCTCATCTGGAGCACCTGAAATCCCTGGTGCTGAAAGGTAAATTGGCTCATCACCACCCAGTCTTTCTAGGCTCGGATTTTCTGTTAATCCTTCTCTCTGCATCTGCAGGACAAACTGCCCTTGGAAGTGTTTTGTTCCAGTGCCCCTTACCTCAGCTTTGGCTCTTAGCCTTGCTCAGAGCTGCATGCAGATTTCAACAAGATACAGCTTCTAGACTCTTATTTTCTTCCTTTGTTTCTACAGCTGCCTGGGGATCAGTTTTTGGAGTCTGGCTGAGTTGATGCTGCGGCATTTTCTTTAGCCACTCTCTTTAAGAAGAGCATTTTTTGCAGTTATTCAAGAAGAGAGGGATTGAAAAATTTTGCAGTTATTCAAGAAGAGAGGGATTGAAAAGTGTTAGATTTTTTGATAAATGTTCAGCCCCTCTTTAACTTTTGGAAGTATAATAAACTGTCTTTTCTGCATTTCCATTTGAATCAATCCATGCTTAAATCCTTGGTTACTGCAAATAACTGTATGTTTAGCAGAGTTCAAGACAGACCAGAAGAGGCTGTTCAACATTTTATCTAAAGTATGACGCAGGGGCATGCATGTAATTTGGCAAAGTGTAATAACTGTTAGAGCTATAAATATGAGATCATTATTTGAACTTTCTCATCTCTTTATTGTGGGAGGATCTCAATACAAGTGGTATAATTTCTGTATCAGACTGAATCATTTACTCTTTGGGAGGTGCAGTTTTAAAAATAAATGAGAGAAAAAAGAGGGAGTTTGTGGCCAGAATGCAGGGTTCTACCTGAAAACTGAAAAGATTGAGGTTCATTTCTGTATCTGCCACAGATTTCTCATGTGAATAATTTGAGATTCTTTTCCATATTTAGTAAGGTGATGATAACAGCAATACCTTTTATTAGTCCTGTTTAGTGAGATGCACACATCCCCTGAGCATCCTGAAATGCAATAAAACAGTTCACTAAGATTTTCTTATGTACAAAGTGAAATGTGTCTGATAGTGTGGTTGTTCTCATTTTGCACCGTTATGCAGCATAACAAGTGTTTGGTGCCCTCTGCTGTATGTGGATACAAATAGAGAACAGGGGAGGGCAAGTAGGAAACAATGAACAAACAGAGAAGTTTCCTTTTGTTTGCTCAACTTATTTTCCATGGGTGCAGCCCTTCTCCAATTTGAGTGTCACAAGCTGGGTTGGGGAACTTGTATCCTTCTTTCTCTGTGCTGTCTGGCCTACACAAAACTGAATTACCTACTTCTCCCCCCTTCCCCTCCATCTTCACTGCTTTTGCCATGTCTGCCCTCCAGTCTTGCAAGGGCAGATCTCGGTCCTTAGGGCTGTTTGTTTCTCAACAGCATGGACAAAGCCTTGAGGGCAAGGACTATCTCCTTAATCCATAAAGTGTTGTGTGTTGGCCACTTCCTGGTGAGGAAGAGGTGGGGAAGGAGAGTAGGAGGTTTGGAAGTATGTGGGTCACCTTGCTGAAGGGTGGTAGATGTGTGGGGGTGTCCTGGCAAGTTCTGAGCTTTGACTCCAGATGTGTTTAGCAGAGCTGTACTGGTTCACTGTGGCATCTAGATTTCATAACAGATTTTTACCATTACACCCCTTTCACTGATCAGGAGACTAAGGCATGAAGCAGACTCACTTCTCTGAGTACTTTGTAATCAGTGCTGCTCATTGTGATCAGTAACTCCCCATCTCATGAGTCTCTGTGCTAAGGAGTCTCACGTGAGGCTGGTGAGATATCCCTGTAGCATATTGACCTCTTCTTCTACTTCCCTCCACACCCAGGAGGTCATGTTAGAGATAAGTTTGGTTCCTGCCAGCGTGGCTCCCTGACAAGCTTGCCACAAGACTTCGGGAACCTGAAGTGTCTCACCCACCTGGATCTCAGCTTCAACAGACTCTCCACCTTGCCGAGCTGCATTCTCCACCTCCCCAGCCTCCGTGTGCTCCTGGTGAGCCACAACAGCCTGGTGGCACTTCCTGAGGACTTTGGCTGTCTTAGCAAGTTGACTTTCTTCTCTGCTATGAAAAATCAGCTGACGGACTTACCTCAGAGCATTGGGGAGCTGTCAATGCTGCATACCCTGGATCTTTCAGAAAATGTTTTGCAATTGCTTCCTGAAGAAATTGGGAATCTGCACAACTGCAAAGAGCTGATTCTCTCTGGAAATTGCCTATCGAGCATCCCAGACTCCTTAGGTATGTATTTTTTAGGGGAAAAGAAGACATGGGCTTGCCAAGCTTTTGGTACAGCCTAAGAACGTGTGAAGCCCTGGGCCTTTTGTCCTCAGAGCTGTTAGCATGTTGGAGCCAAATGAAAGGGATATCTGGAAGTGGCGTGCTTGGTTCAGTCAGTCACTTCGAGCATTAATGACTCTCTGGACCACACTTTCTGTTCTTGTGGATCAGCAACACGGCTAAGATCTCAGTACAATTTACAATCTGGCCTGGCTGGTTTTGGGTAGCACCCGGGACTGGAAACAGAAGAGCTGGGGTTTGATGGGATGCAAATCTGGGCTTGAAATCACAGTGTACAGCGTGGATAAGTCCACAGAACTGGGCTCTGACTTCTGCTGCCCAGCCTCCTGGCTCTTGGATCCTCTATTACTTTGTGCCCAAGGTTGTTACTGATGCTGTCACAGAACTGTCTTACATCCACACTCATAGCTGGGTGCTGAAAAGCAGAGGACAGAGGAGATTGTGTTGCCTCTCAGCTAATTCCCTGCACCCGTTTATTTTGTGAGCTATAGAGATGTTTGGCTTTTGCGCTTTTCCCCCATTATATGTGCGTTTACATGGGATGAGGAAGGGGGGGTTAGAGCCGATGTGCGACACAATTAACAGCTTCTTGTTCTTGTTCTAACCTGCAGCCAATTTGAAGTCTCTGCGTGAGCTGCATCTCCACAGCAATTTCCTGGTGACGGTCCCTGCCTCTCTTGCCAGCCTGCCCAACTTGTCCAGACTTGATCTGCAGAACAACTGCCTCCGTGTTGTCCCCTCTGAGATCCAGGCTTTGCCATTTGTGGACCTCCATGGCAATCCCTTAGGAGAAACTGAACCATCTCTGCAGGCTGGTAATTGCAAGGCTTCTGCTGCTGTGTGTTCTGCCCAGCTGTTCCCTCACTCAGCCCAGCATGGTGTAGATGGGTTTGGATTAGAGAAGACTAGCAGGGGGGAATCAGATCAGCCTTTATTTGTCTGGAATAATTATTAGGTTGTAAGGATACAGACAGTACTGGTTATGTTTTTTATGAGCCCAAGCCTGGTCTGAAGGGCTCAGTGGTCCCTGGAATTGGACTTTCTCAATAAGGTTTTGTAGTGGAAGTGAAAATGGGATTCATGGGAAATGGATCAGGAGAGGTCCTTAAAGAGGTCCAGCCTTTTTAGCAGAGGTGAGCACCAGTTCTTGGACTTGCTGCAAGGCCCTAAGGCTGTGGTGGCTCATGCTAGAAGCTCAAAGAGCAGTAAGAGGTCATTTTGCTATGCAGTTACCTCCTGCTTTCCTGTGGTTCACAGGCATGCAGGGGAGCAGCTCTTTGTTCAAGGTGAAGGTGATGAATAAGCAGGAATCTGAATAGGGTTTCCCAATGGTGCTCATGTTCACAAGAGCAAGCACTGATTCCCAGGGGTGGCCCCAGGCAGTCAAACATGGCCCTGAGAGCTGCAGGGCTGGTAGATTGAAATATTTTGTGACTCTCTCTGCTTCTGAGTTTCCCAGGGGGAGAGTCACCATTTCCTTGTCTTGGGACCTCTAGGCCTCTTGCTATCCTCCTGCTGCTGCTTGATCTGTAGCCCACTGCAGTGTGATCAGGGTTCCATTAGTGGCTTCTGTCAGATTAGGATTAAGCCAAAACTGTTCAGCCTTTTTTGTCTACCCTGGTTTATGTAACCTCTGTGTTTTCCTCCTACCCAAACCTGGATGAGGGGAAGGCTGTGGATGTGTCTATCTGGACTGCAGCAAAGCCTTTGACACTGTCTCCCATAATATACTCCTGGAAAAGCTGGCAGCCCATGGCTTGGACAGGGGCACTCTGTGCTGGGTTAAGAACTGGCTGGAGGGCCGGGCCCAGAGAGTGCTGGTGAACGGGGCTGCATCCAGCTGGCAGTCACCAGTGGTGTCCCCCAGGGATCAGTGCTGGGCCCAGTCCTGTTTAACATCTTTATCGATGATCTGGATGAGGGGATTGAGTCCATCATCAGCAAATTTGCTGATGACACCAAGTTGGGAGGGAGTGTCGACCCGCTGGAAGGCAGGAGGGCTCTGCAGAGGGACCCGGATAAGACTGGAGAGTTGGGCCGATTCCAATGGGATGAAGTTCAACAAGGCCAAGTGCCGGGTCCTGCACTTTGGCCACAACAACCCCTGCAGCGCTACAGGCTGGGGACAGAGTGGCTGGAGAGCAGCCAGGTGGAAAGGGACCTGGGGGTGCTGATTGACAGGAAGCTGAACATGAGCCAGCAGTGTGCCCAGGTGGCCAAGAAGGCCAATGGCATCCTGGCCTGCATCAGGAACAGTGTGGCCAGCAGGATGAGGGAAGTGATCAGCTGTACTCAGCACTGGTGAGGCCACACCTTGAGTATTGTGTTCAGCTCTGGGCCCCTCAGTTCAGGAAAGACATTGAGGTGCTGGAGCAGATCCAGAGAAGAGCAACCAGGCTGGTAAAGGGACTTGAGCACAAGTCCTGTGAGGAAAGGCTGAGGGAGCTGGGGCTGTTTAGTCTGGAGAAGAGGAGGCTCATCACTCTCTACAACTACCTGAGAGGAGGTTGTAGCCAGATGGGGGTCGGTCTCTTCTCCCAGGCAATCATCAGTAGGACAAGAGGGCACGGGCTTAAGCTCTGCCAGGGGAGGTTTAGGTTGGATATTAGAAAGAAGTTCTTTACAGAGAGAGTGATCAGGCATTGGAATGGCCTGCCCAGAGAGGTGGTGGCTTTACCATCCCTGGAGGTTTTTAAGATGAGGCTGGATGTGGCACTGAGTGCCATGGTCTAGTAATCACAGTGGGATTGGATCAAGAGTTGGACTTGATGATCTCAAAGGTCTCTTCCAACCCAGTTAATTCTATGATTCTATGATTCTTATTGCCACAGGTGAATCCAGTGCCAGAGGGCTAAGAAGACTCTCCTATAGATTGAGAAAGAACAGGTAAGCCTCTGTTATGAAGAACTTGTATTACTGGGGTGTGACGAGGTCCCAGACAAGATTGGTGCAAGGTGGGTATTGCATTGCAGGAATGTATAGGCTTATAGCCTCAGTAGGCCAGTCAAACACAAGTATGAGATTCTTCTGTTGATTTTTGGAGGGCTGAAGTCATTGCACAGTGTCATACATTCATGCATTTCTTTTAGAAGCTTTCCTGTCACCTCTGAAGGCTGCGAAGTGGTCCTGCCCTATGGCATCCATTTGTGCTTTCCACCGGGGGCTGCCTCTGATCCTCTGCGGATCAGCTTCCGACTCCTTGAACCGGACCCTCAGTGGGTAAAGCTTAGACACCACGATGTCTTGCTGAGTAGGGTCCTGGAGCTGCGGCCTCATGGGATCAAATTCCAGCAGGTGAGGACACATCTAGGTCACCTCCTGATTAATCTGCCTTTGCAGCAGATCATCAGGGCCTTCTGAGAGAGCCTTTTGGGACTTTTGAGACACCTACCCCCATAACTGCTGCTTTTAAATATCTACAGAACTGCCTTTCAAAGAAGCCCCTCTGCAAAGACTCAGAAAGGACACAGCCAGCTTCTCTGGTGCTGTGCTGGCCTGGTGCCTTTGCCTTCCCCACTGCTCCTAATTCAGCTGAGCTGTAACCTTTCTCACTCACAACCCTCCTGCTGTGCCAGAGGATAAGTACTGTTCCAGTGTCTGGCCTTAGCTTGCAAAGAGAATGGTTTGCATCCTTCTATAAATGTCTGATTGTGTGGTTTTCATTCAAGCTGGCGAGTAGTTACACCCCCAGCCCCATCATGGCTAACAGTGGCTCACTGCAGAAGTTGCTTTGCCCTTTCTGCCCAGAAGGGCAGAAACTGCTGAACTTTTCCTGCTGTCTCACTCCAAAGCGGACCTGACATCTCCTGTCACCTCCCCAGAGACTGCAGGGTAGAGCAGATTCCTGCACTCCCTGCATACGGGTTGTGCTTCACCTTCCCCCTTCTTATTTGCACAGGAAGGAGAGCTGGGTTTGTTTTATCCTTTCTACTCATGTCTCACAGGAATGCTTTTTTGCCAGGAGGTGCAGATATGGATGCCATTTGTCCCACCTCAAATCCTTCACCAGAATGAGGTGGTAGTTCGGACCTTCAGTGGGCAGAGCTGGAGTGATCTGAGAACGAGAGTGGAGCAGAAGAAGGGATTAATGGTGAGCAGATTGAAATGACCAGTGACACACATTGGTGCTCTTTGGTTTTGCCCAGCCAAGAGTGAGCCCATTTGAAACATCTCACAAGCTGTATTTTGACCAGCTGTTATAAAATGTAGTGGATTTCAGCTCCAGGTTTCCTCTCTCGTGGAGTTGTGTCTCCTGAAAGTGGTGAGTTGCAGCCTGCCATGCTTCATCCCTGTTCTAGTGCTTTCATCTGCTTTGTTGATACTGGTCCTTATTTTCCTGCCTTTATTGTATTAAATTATATGCCTGTATATTTTCTTCCCTGCCTTCTGTTACAGATGACTCACTGTAGTGTCCTTCACTTCTCTTGGTTCCTTGTTGTGTCTCGACTTGTGCAAGATGAATGCAAAGTGCCAGCAGAGGGGACATTGCTCTTTTCCAGTGTGGATCCAAACATCAAAGTGATCTTTCCTCCTGGAGTCACCAAAGAGCCTCGCAGTGTCAAGATGCAGGTATGCATGCTTTAAAAAGCAACCTTTGGTAAGCTGTGGTGCAGATATTGTCCCATGGCACAGTACAGGAACTGAACTCAAGATGTCTGCCCTAGGGTAATTCCTGTCTGACATGGGTGCTTCATGGGTGGACCCATCTCAGATCGCCTTCTTTCTTAACTTCCCTGCCTGCAAAATGGGCCATGCTGCAAGCTGCCATGTGGCGTCTCCAGCAGACCAGCAGGTAGCTGCTATAAAGGGAACACAAGGAGATTTTCTGTCTTTTTCCCTTGCAAAACTGAGATTGGCAAATCAGCTCTGTGAGACTTGGGTGGGGGGAATCTAATGCGGATCTAGTTCTAAAGCCACCCCACTAAAATTAATTGTTCTGTATAGTTGTCGGTAGTGCTAAATGCTGTTGTAATATCTTGGTCTGTCCCAGCTTGCAGGTTGCTAGACTTCAGCCAAAGTTCACTGTGGTCCTATTTCTCACTGGGTCCTGAGCCAAGAGCAGCATTTTCCTGCTGGGTGCTGCGGGAGCTGAGTGAGCAATGTGGGAATTTGGTATCTGACTGCTCTGCTCACTGTGCTGTCTGCCATGTCCAGGTGCTGCAGGTCCCTGCGAAAGAGATAGACGAAATCACAGCCAGTGCAGGGTGCAGAGCCAGTCCCCTGCTCTGCCTCTCCCAGGACTCCCTGGTGGATTTTCTCAATCCAGTGACAATTCAGCTGCCCCTTCCGCCCGGAATCACAGGTTAGTTTGTTCCTAAAACTGGCAAAGAGAAATGCCATGTGTGGAAAACCGCAGATGGCAAGCTGAGAATTTTGTTTGCCTCCCCTGTTGATAATAAAGCTTGCTGCTTTTCCTGCAGGAACAGCAAAATCTATGTGCTGAGTGAGTGGTGTTATAGGGTGGTGGGAGCTGAAGGTAGTTCAGATCCATCAGATCAATGCTTGGCTTCACAGACCAGACAAGTTGGGAGAATGGCCTTGGCAAATGGATTTCTCTGTCAAAATGCATGTGTATTTAAACTGTTGGTTTCAGTATGGTGGATTGGAGAGTCACTCCTGCCAACCAAGGAGATGCTTTGTAAAAGGGTTTTGATTCATGACTGGGAGTAGCTTGAAACAGGAAATGAAGATGCTGCCTCCAGGGATCTGCCTTCTCTTTTCCTTGCTCATGACTCGGGTGCTGAGCCACTGCAGTTAAAACTGTATGATGAAACGCTAAGCCATATCCCACTCTCAATACTGCTAAAAAAGTAAAAAAGCCTCAATTGTGCCAGGGATTCTTCTGTTTGCTGAGTACCCTGTGTCTCCCAATTCCTATTTGCTTTGATCTTTCCTGGCTTTCTTGTGAAGAAGCAAATTTTTTTTGGGTGTGATACGGTATTTGTTATAACACTACTTGGTATTTGTATGTCTGAAGTGCATCAAGATTGGAAAGTCTGTGGGATGTACATTAGAAAGAGATAGAACTTACTTAGATTTTGGTGTTGAGAATTGTCAAATGAATCTGTTGGTGGAAACCAGCACACTATGATTTTTAGTCTGCATATTTTGCCAGAACATCCTTGAAGCATTGGGATAGCATAGTCCTTTTATTGCTGCTCTTCTTTGGGCAAAGTTAAGTCCTGGATGTTGAAGGCCATGGGCCTTAATTTGGTGTTTTTAAAAGTAAATCACCCAGATCTGTGTCTGGATTTGTAAAGCAATGAATAAAGGCTTCTACTGCCTATAGCATCTCTTGGTCATTGTTGTCTTTAGGACTAAATTTGGATCAGTTAAGGCTGCGTCTTCTCCATGGTGACCCAGAGGGCCAAACCTGGCATGACATTACCAGTCAGGTGGTGCTGAAACTCACTCATATTTATGTGATGTTTGAAGTCACTCACTTCTCCTGGTAAGTGCAGGATTAGTCCTGAGGAAAAGATGGGATGTTCATCTGCCTCGCTTTTCTCACACTCTGACCAAAAGTCATGCCATTAACCCTATCTCTTCCCTTTTCCCTTTGCAAGTCAGGCCCAGTTTAGCACTTTGTCTCTACCCATCATTTTTTAAAATCTTGTGGGTATGACACTGGTGTTTCTACCTGGACAGGATCCCTCCTGTTTCCTAATTCCTTGTGTGCCAGGTACTGGCTGTGGTACACCACTAAGACCTACATTGAAGGCATTGCCAAGAAGGTCTATGAGCGGCTGCGTCTGTACCAGGTGAACTTCATTGCGCTGCAGAGGAAGAAGGACCCCGAGCAAGTCCTGCTACAGTGCGTCCCCAAGCACAAGGTCTGATCTGGGTTCCATTGCCTTGCTCCCGAGCTTCCTGGGCCTCCATTTATAGGATACAGGGCAGCAGTGCACCAAATGGTCCTGTTTACTGCCCTAGAGTCATGGCTGGGGTGTGCTGTCACCGCACAGTTGGTGGTGTGATACTGACTCACAGGGAGCTGTGGGAAGAAGGAAACCTCATTCTATGCAGTGGCACGTGCCGTGCATTGATTTCCTACCCTGAGGATTGGGCTGCTCAAATCAGCTGAGTGACAGTTACTGGCCATGTGTATGCTGTTAGCATCCAGCAAATTTGTGGCAAAACACGTTGGCTTAAACTCAAGTCAAAGTTAAGGCTTACACTTCACTTGTCTGACATGGGCTAGTGGTGTGGGCAGCAGCACTGCTTTGATTTCCTTTGGAGTGGTTAGAAATGGTACTCTTCCCAATGTTCCTTGCTGTTTACAGTTCAAGCAGTGGACAGAACTTATGACCCCTCCTTAACCTGCTTCAGTGCAACATCAGGTTAGTTTATGCTATGAGTTTGAGCTAATCAGGCTGACTTTGTAGGGAAGGAGATGGGAAGCACTGATGCATTCTTTTCTCCTGCCTCTGCTCTAGGGGTATCAGCCCTGAGCAGTGTTGCTTCAGATGTTAGCAAAGAGAGTGTGCATCTGTGTTTGTGGAGCGTGTACCTTGGCAGGCACTGCCGCTCAGTGAGGTGAAGATGTTACCAGACTGCCAGTACTGGGCTGTGTGTCCAGCTCTGCATAATCCTCTGGTCTAGTTGCTTCTTCTCTTGTTTTGTACTGAAATGACCCATGGACACAAGCATCTGCAAGGATTTATATCTTGGGTTCTGGGCTAAAATTATCTCCGGAGAGAAGAGGCACAAAAGGCACAAAACTCAGAGCACCACTTCTTTGTCTTTAGTGAATGTACTGGGGATAGCAGGGGGAGGGTGTTTGTTTGTTTACATCTTTCTCATGTGAAATGGTCTTCCCCTGTTGATGGTAAGTGAGAGGAACGTCAAGAGTGTAGGCAAGGGGACAGACATGCTTCAGACCAAACACGGTGTCCTGTGTTGTCATCCTTGTCAGGTTGACCCAGTGCTGAAGAGGCTGCAGAACCGCTATCAAGGACCTGAGCCATCCGACATGGTGGAGATGTTTGAGGGAGAGCAATTTTTTGCAGCTTTTGAGCGAGGCATCAGCATCGATATGGGTATGGCAGTACTGGGCTCACTCTGCTGCTCCCTACCTCTTGTGCTTCTCTGGCCCCAGGCATATTTCTGCTGGGGGCTGTACTCATCCATGACATTCCTCTCTGTCTCTAGTTTGACCACTACTCACAGCAGCCAACCCATGATTTTGTTGCATTCTCTGGTCACCCATCTTTTGTGTCACTTTTCCCTATGAAAATACTGTTTGCAGACTTCCATTTCCTCTCATGCTCTTGTAAACCTGCAGAGGGCAATAGCTAAATGTGTTTATTTTATGACTGATCTGCTTCTGCAGCTAGCTAGGCCCTTTTCCTGGCATCTTAGACACCACACTGGGATGCCCATGGTGATCTAATTAATGTTGCCCGTTTCTGAGAGAACACATATAAAGTTGGGGGTTTTTTTGAGAAGATATTTCTGGAATAATCCTGAACACATAATTCCTCCTGCTGGAGCCACTAGAAGAGAAGGAAAGAGGGATCAGGACAAAAACTCAAGATAATGTTTTATGTCCCAGTGTGTCTGGACCTGTTACAGCTGCAAAATGAGCCATTTTCTGCAAAATTCGAACACAGAGCTCAGTTTCATTGGTGTAAAGTAAATACAAAGTACTACTAGTCTTTCAGTGAAGTTCATGAGGCTAGAGTCTGTCCCTCTGTCTTGATTTAGGCCAAACTCTTTATTTCCAGCTAATTACATATATGAATGTATGTACCTGATTATATTTTTTCCTTTAGCTCTACTCTGCACCCCTGTATAAATGGTGATGAGATGGGTAACCTCTTTGTGTGCATTAAAAGGTGCTATTGCATCTGATTCTGGCCTCCAAGAGATAGCATGGACTGAGATGGGAAGGAAGCATCATGTGTCATCCTGCCTTGCCTTCCATTCTTGAACTTTACCTTGTGTCCATTCTCCTTTTTCACTTGTAGGACCTGCTTTCTCCACAGTCAGTGTTTTCTGCTTTCCTATGTCACTCAGGGAAGGGGAAGGGAAGGTTGCAATTCTTTCAGTCATGAACACAAGCAGTAGTTAGTAGCATGGAGGCTGCTAGTGGATGATGGGCTGTTGGCCAGGCTGGAAAAGCTGCACACTTTTCTCCACAAGTTGACTGTTTGCTGCTTCTCTGCACAGATCGCCCTGACTGTGTGGACGGCCGTCTGTCGTTTATTTTTTATTCCCACTTGAAGAACATGAAGGAAGTATATGTGACCTCCCCTGTGGACAGGAAAGGCCAAGCTGTAAAAGGCCAGGTGAGCAATGAGTTACACTGACTTCTTGTTTCCTCCACCATCATCATCATTGCTTTTACAATACTCCTCATAGTAATCTGAGTGCTGTGCATGACTCTTTTCCTCCCCTCTTTCTTTGGTTTTGAATTTCACTGACTAAACGCTGAATAATCAAGAAGTGTAGTCTGGAAGGATCACTCATCACTTAGGACTTACATTCCTGATGTAACTTGGGGTGTTGGCAGTAAGTCCAGCCTTTATGGCAGAACCTCAGTGCTCCTCCCAGTTGCACGTAATTGAGAGGCCATATTTGTGGGCTGAGGATAGGTGAGAATGTTGAATTCAGACAGAAAAGACATGGTACCAACAGGCTTGGCCACTGTGCTTGAATCGGAGCCTCACTGAATGCTTTCTGTTTGCAAAGGTCTCCTTCTACCGAGGGGCAGTTCCAGAGAACATCCCTGAAGATGCCAGCAGGAGGAGGAAAGGAGCAGACTCCCTCTGGCTTGCTACTCTGCCCATCAAACTACCTGTAAGTTGTCTCCTACAGAAAAATCAGTCTAGATGGGATAAGAGCAATGCCTTCCTGCTCAGCTAATTTTGGTTTCCCCTGTGAGAAGGGATGCAATGAATGACCAATAGCTGCCCAATTAGGTTGTGGTGGAGATTTCTCACTCCCTGTGAGTGAGCTCTTCTGAAACGAGAATCATGAGTAGGTGGGAGTGGTCTCCATCTCTCCTGTCATCTTGCCTGTCAAGCACAGGCTTGTTGGTTGGGTGGTCAGAGAGGGCGGATCCCTTGAATGATGAGGGATGTAGTACACAAGGAAGCTCACTGTGATTAAGGGAAGTGTCTGTTTTGTTTATAAATTTCTTAGTCACACAGCTCATGCAGCAGGAAAAAAGAAAGGATTAGGATGAGGTAATTATGCTGGATTTGAACACACACAGCAAGTATAAGTATTCTGGTGTGAGCTTTAAAGTCGAGGCTGTGTGTTAGAGTGAGAACTTTTGCTTACGGAATTTAATTTATTTTTGAGAAGCTTAAAACAATAAATACTTTGGTAGGCTGGATGCTTCCCTTCAGATCACGTGCCATGATCTCATATCCGTTTCTGTCACATGCAACCTCAACTACAAATCTAGACTAAGTGCTCTCTTACTGCTGAGGCAAATACACTTTGGAGACATGGCTCATTTTAAACTGCTCTGTAAAGGCAGGAAAGGAAATTTCCAGTGTGAGCTATGTGAAAACTATGAAGTGATATTTTTCTGAGGCAGTGAGCATAGCTGGTCATTTTCAGTGTGAGTGCTCCTTACTTCTTACAGCCTGACTCTTCAGCCCCGAGAATTTCCTTTCTCCCCAGGAGGAGGAAGGAAATTGCAGTGTGGAGACCAAGTGACCAGACACTGTCCTCTATGAAAACAATTTGTAGAGGAAAGAATGTTCTTTCTTCTCTGTGACACAGCAATTGAAAGCCCGCTGCAATGAGAATCCTGGTCCCCTGTGTGGCTTCTCCTTCCCTCCCTTGAACCTGGGCAATGCTGAGACTGGCTACTTGACACAGGCAAACCTGCTGAGCATTGCCAGGCGTGTGGGATCTGACTGGCAGACCATTGGCCTCAACCTGGGCTTGACCTACCAGCAGATTGAGCGCATAGGACACAATAACAGGTAAGGTAGGACACAGTGATCAACAGTGATGCATTCTATCTATGTATGTATCTATGTATCTATCTATCTGTCTATCTATCTATGTATCTATCTGTCTGCAGTGTAATAATATAAATTAATGCTTGGCTGGTTGAAACACTATAATTGTTTCACTGAATGAAAGATGGGTTGACTAATGGTTCTTCTCAAAATAATGCCTTATATAATGGAAAACTGATTATTTTCTCTTGCCATTATAAAGCAAAGCTTTTTGTTTGAAAAACAAAATTGGGAAACAACAAACCTGATGAGCTCTGTAGTTCAGCCGAGTTGCATTCCTGTTTTGTTCTGTGATCTGGATTCCTGGCCAGACTCCATCTCATACAATGAGCAATGGTCTATGGCTTTAATTGTGAATATCGTCTGTATGCAAAAAGAGCTTGTGGTACCTCATGGGGCATGCAGTCTGACCAAAAAGCCAGAGCAGTAGGAGAGAATAAAATTTGTTACGAGCAAACTACTCTTCCTGTGGGGAAATTACATTCAAAAGCAGAATGCCTTAATTTGTTATTTCCATTAGGAAAATATTTTATAGAGAAATGCTAGTGCAGGAGCTGCAACTCCTGTAAGATGAGTGGGGAAGAGGGAGGCCCACTGAGTGTTTTGTGTATCTGGATGGCGTCTCCGGGGCTCTAGCTATGAACTGGGACTTAGGTCAAGTCAGGAGAGTGTGTTGGTTACTTCTGTGCTTCCTCCTTTCTTCAGAGATGACCTTGATAAGCAGATCTTGGGCATGCTTTTCTCATGGGCTCAGCAAAACTCAGAGGATCCTGACTGTGTGAGCAAGCTGATTACAGCCATGAAAGAGAGTGGCCGCCAGGACATAGCTGATGAGGTTGAAACCATCATTGATCTGGGACGACAGAAATACAGCGAGTCCATCCGCCGCGTGGGCTTGGAGCCGGAGAGCAGCAGGGAGGACTCAGCAATAGCTACGATGTAGCACCTAGCAGGAAAAAATGAGTTTTGCATGGGGTCCCTCTGCAAACCCAGAGTGGCAGTGTTTCGGGGATGCTGCCACCTCAACGGTCAGTGTCTTCCTGAGGAGCTGGGCGTTGATTTACTTGTGAGCAGACTGATGAGCTCTCTTGGGTCTGTATTCACACGCCACTTCTGCCAATCCCAGGAAGTTTCAAGTGCATTTATGAGCGTTTTCTCTGCTTTCACTGCTTGACCTTGAGCTTTAGCTTTCAGAAATGTGGAGAAATTTAGAGACTAAAGTGTCTGTCAGTTGAGTACTGGCTAGTGTATAGTATTTAATTAATTAATAGGAGCCCCTGGTGGTATAGTGGTTAAGGGTGCGGTGCTGTCACCGCCAAGGCCCGGGTTCGATTCCCGGTCAGGGACACTCCCCGGGCAGATGGAGCTCGTTAGCCCTGTAAGGTAATCCATCTACGTCCTGAGGACCTCACTGCCACCGTCCAAGCTCGCTTGGCCCCGGCAGATGAACCTTAGGATTAAAGGGTGGGCTCAGTTCCGCGCACACTGTGTCTCACCTAAAAAATCCAATGCGCAGGCTGGAAGGTGTAAAGACCTTCCCCGGATCTTCGCCCGTGAAGACTGGCCATTATTATTATAATTAATAGTCACATTACATGTATTTATTTGTAACTTATACTTGTAACTGTGTTCTGCTGGAAACACTGGATGTGAGTATTTGGGTCCATTTGTGCTCTGGTGCTTGTTGGGAGAGTGGAGGTGCAGTCATGAAGGCTGTTAATGGTGTGTTTTGCTCACATGAAAATATGAATTGTATTCTCCATGAAAAGGTTTCCTGTTCTCTGTCAAATCTCTTCTAGTTCCCTTAAGTCCAAAACAAAACCTAAGTATTCTTGTGGAAGAGGGAAAAACCAATTTGATAAAAATTTTTAGGAAAATTGCCCTCATTTTTTAGTGTTGCTCCAAAAACTGTTTTGAAACAAATAGGCTGCTGCCTGCTGCCAGGCTTTTTAGATGAGACCTACATGGTGCTGACCTTTGACAAAATTCCAGTTTCATTTTACCAAAAAAAGGTAAAAATCCATAACCTGTTCTGGGAGACAGTCTAATTTAAGTGGAAGTAAAATTTCCCTTGCAGTTTCAAAAGGATAGTCCTCACATCCTCCCAGTGAAATATGACTGTGTAGTAGTGAAGATGTGACCCCTCCTGAAGTCTGGTAAAAAGCATTACTTAAATTTGCATTTTAAAGACTGTTCTGACCAGCTTCAAAATAGGCACTGTTGTGGGATTGGCATGAATTGTGCTGAGCTAACTTCCCAGTTTTTCGGTCTGAGTATCTTGTATAAGGCTGGAAGCATTTACTGCTTTTTAACTGCTCAGTTGTTGACTACTGAGGTGCCCTTCTCTTCCTGTTCCCTGTCTCATGATGGCCCTCAGTTGTAATGACAACCCAGTAATGACAGTGGAAAATTTCATGCAAGCTTTTTGAAAGACGACCGTCATCTAAGTAAATTCAACTCTTTCAAGACAGATTTGAATTCAGCATAACTCTCTAAGCATTACTTAAAGGGCTGTTTGCAGTCTGAAAAAAGAAGTGTGTATAAAAATGCCAGGTTGCAACACCCAAAGTCAACCTGCAGTTGCAGGTTGGAGAAATCCTGGTGTTTTCTTCCCCTTATGAAGAATCATCAGTGGCTTCCCTGATGCTGTTTCAGACCTGCCATCAGCACTATTGAAAGAGGTATAAAATCGTTCTGCTTTTTTTTTCCATTTAAGGCCATTCTAACATTTCAGTCCCCAGAGTGCTTAGTGTCCAGTCCAGAGCACTGGACAACGACTTACAGACTTGAGTTTCCACCTTGGGCCTAGGGACTTCCTCAGATCTGATTTTTTAGGTGCTGCCCTCAAGTCTTATTTTGGGTTCACGTCATCAGTTCTCTTTTGAATGTACATTTTCTCTTGTATTCTGTGTCATATGTTCTTGTCTTTAATTTTGATGTATACCAACGAGGTATTTGTTCTTTCCTCCAGTTTTGGGGAGATGCATTTGGGCGTATTGCTCTGACTGGGAATAAAATAAGCACTTAACTGTTCCACATCACAGACTGCTAATCCATAAATGCCTCAAGGAGTTAGACAGAGACAGGTCCCTTTAAACCTGTTGGCAGAACTTGGTGAACTTGGCTTTGCTGTGCAGAAACGGGAGAAGAGCCCCTGTTTGGATACTCCCAGCTGCAAAGTGCAGGACAGACTGCAGCTGAGTTAATGGTATCCCGGAGCTTGGCTGTGCTGCAGCGGGCTAAGCTGAGAAACACAATGTTCAGGACATGAGCTGAGCGTATGTCTGGGGCTCAGGTGGAGCAGGTCTAGAGAGCAACAAGGCTAGTCTAGAGGGGACAGGGCAGAGGGTGAGCCTGGCCTGTGGCAAAGGTGTAGGAGGCTTTTGTCTAGGCAAACTAGGCCAAGGATGTCTGCAAGTGTCATGAGGTAGCATCCACAGCTACTTTATGAAGCTAGGCTACATCAGCCTTCCATTTGTGATGGCCAGGCCACAGCTGAGTTAGGCAGTGCTGCAATAAGGGATAGGGTAGGATGGACTCTATGAAAGGCTCATCCAGTCATCAACAGAGCTGCAGCTCTTCCAGGTAACAGACAGATTGGTGCCAGGAGAGACGGAGGTCTGGTGTTTAGGTTGCGCTTGGTATGTGCTGCAACCAGGCCAGGCAACAGGAGATATCAAACCCTAGACGGTATCGTCAGTAGAATGGCTCTTCAGGATTTGAAAAGCTGATAACTTAAGGAAAGTTAAGGAACTACCCCAGACACTACTATCTCCAGTCTTTCATTGCCGAATGGCGGCCGCTGGGCCAGGCCACCTTGCTGGCATCTGGTTTTCTCCTTGAAGTGACACCAAGCGCCCAGCCCAGGATCTGGAGGTGCTGGCAGGAAATCAGAGCAATTGCCCAACTGCTCTTTCCTTTAGCTGACCTGGAAGCAAATATTTGAGCTGGATGAGAATCAATGGGAAGCGTGTTATTTTGAGGTGTGTTATCTTTGTCAGTAATCTCTTTGAGGCACAGTAACTCCTTCAAGCCTGTAGCTGCTGTGGCCAGGAAATGCTGATAACATTTGCAATAGATGGTTGAAGCAGCAAAAAAACCCTCAAAACTAACCTGGCATTTATCTTTTAAATCAAAAGATGGTGTTCCTTTCTGGCTTTTATGAATTCATCACACACTGGAGTAGTCTTTTGTAAGTCAGCTTTTCCTGGTGCCTATTATGCGCCTTACAGTGTCCTACAAATGATCTGGTAGATTTTATGGTTTTTACTGGGCATGATCTTGATGCAAACAAAATTCTTGCAAATAAATTTCTACCAGGAAAAGCTTACTTACAAAAAAATTTAAAAATAAAGCGA
The DNA here is from genome assembly GCF_022539395.1 of Myiozetetes cayanensis. Taxonomy (NCBI): domain Eukaryota; kingdom Metazoa; phylum Chordata; class Aves; order Passeriformes; family Tyrannidae; genus Myiozetetes; species Myiozetetes cayanensis. The sequence goes on along the minus strand of NW_026087853.1, from coordinate 44,499,686 downwards.
GAAATTGCTTGGGGAGAGGAACATCTAAGATAGGTTCCTTCTTTTTGGCTGTAACTTCTATAGCTCTTTAGCTCTCACAATTAAACCCTTTTCTATTTCATAAACTTGCAGATCTCCAGGAGAATGACCAAGTGGCCCTGGGAGGTGAACAGTGTGTTTCCCATGTACCATCCTCCACTTCCAGGTTCTGCTATTTAATACACACTCGTTTCCATACTTGACAGTGTCATACTGCTGTTGCTTTGCAAAAGGGAAAGGAACCTTAAGTGGTCCTTAAATTCACTGTTTTCCTCCCAGAGGAGGATCACTGCACATCTTCAGCCTTTAAAGCAAGAGTAACTTTCACTGAGGAAGCAGTGGGGCTGATTTTCAGACAGTGGTGCATCAGAGTCTCAGCCCAGGGCTGCCTCAAAGTGAGCCCACTGTGGTTATCAGTTGGTATTGTTCAAATGAAGAAGACAGTTTTCGCTGCAACTAAGTGTGTGTCCATTTCCTGAACCCCACAGAAATAAACTGTATGTTCTTAAAATACTCTTTTTCTGTAAATCTGTGTCTTGAAAATCCACAAGGAGAATTTGATGCTTGTTCCAGTTTCCAGCTACACTGAAGGAACTTGGTGACTGGAAAATATAGAATCCAGGTAGGCACCGTGGCCATGGAAAATTTGGCTTCTACTCGTCCTGCCTCGCTGTAGGTCTGTAGGTTGAATCCCTGCAGAAGTTTGCTTTGGGAGGCTGGGGCTAAGATCCTTCTCTTTTTTTTGCTTATTGAACACCAGTGCAGTCCTTGTCTTTTCCAGATAGGAGATAGTGGAACTGGAAAACGTGAAAGGGGCAGGAAGGATGCTTAAAGACGAGTACTACAGAGTATTTTTTATTTTTTCTACAGCAAAACGATTACACCTCATGGGAAATGATGAAGACTGTGAAAAGATGATTGCCATCCACTGTTTCTCAACTAGGTGGCACCAAATGAAATAATCCAATATCACCTGCAAATAAGCAAAAGTGGGTACTTCTTTTCCCCACTGTGCATAGTTCAAATGCTAACTCTTTGCTGTAAGATGTTTGAGGCCAAAACACAAATGTTGTGTTCAGGAACTGATTGATTAAATTGGTGGGAAAAAGATCCTCTAGAAAGCAAATGAATATGGAAAGCTGAATGCATTCCCACATGGAATGAGTGAGAGACCTGGGGATGCTTTCCTCAGGCAAGAGTTGAATAAGACAGCAGCAACAGAGCATGTAGAGAAACAAGGAAAGGCAGGGGAGGTGGATCAGGCATATCTACTTGCTCTCCCTAGAAAACCCAGATGGCTGCACTTTTTGCTTCTGCCAAAGCCCTGTGGATAAGAGAAGACCACACTTGCAAGGGTTGGAGGAGGTGGCTGTTGCTTGAACCTTTCCTCAGAACCATGGCTGAGCTTCACTCCTGGACTGAGAATTTCAGCGGTGACCCCTAACAAATCAGGCAGCACTGCCCAAAGGGAGAGACAGGATTGCTATCTCGTACATGTTAAGCTTACAAACATCTGTTCTGCCTTGCTTTCACTGTGTCTCAGCAGAGAGCTGCAGCTGTGGGACAGTTCCAAGGCAGCAGCAAGAGCTCAAAGCTTTGGGTATGAACAGGTTCACATCCGAGTAACCCCAGATGTGTCCCAGCCACACTGTCTCTGCCAGGCTTCTGCCAGAGCAGGTCTGGCCAGACCTGGTTTTCTGGAGGTCTGTAGCATCACCAGGCTGAGAAACAGCAAATCTCAGCAGAGAGTGGGGCCTATGCAGGCAGTGGCTGCAGCCGCTGTGGAGACACCCATCTCTCCCCACTCTGTGAAGAAGGGACCTGGCTGATGGGCCTGAGTGGTTAGGCTTCTAATTATGATTTGTTGAGACGATGGAAGAAGCTTTAGATTACAGTGAGAAGTAGGGAAAGCTGGATGAGGGAGGTAGTAACAGGTTAGCTAGGTGAGGATATAACCTTAGGTATAAATCTTTACCTTACTGCTTCTTCAGCCAAGTCCTTGGAATATTTCACTCCCTCTGGAAGCACCAGTTGTTTGGGAAAAATGGTTTTGGTTTTCTTACCTCCAGGTTGGAAAAAAAATGGAAATCCTTATGATTCTTTAGCATCTTCCCAAGGCCAGAGCTGAGAACAAGTATGGGTTGTGACACTGGTTGTAGCTGCTCCCTCTCAACTCTGCAAGTTTCTGTCTCCTGAGGCCTGGCACATCCTTCATGTATTGCAGGAGCATCAGGCTGAGTGACAATCCTGGCAAGGCTTTCAACCTGGTGCATTGAGAGGAGCAAGAAAACAGTGTCTCCCCCTCAAAAATTCCTTACAACAGATGACTGGGTCACAGTCCGGGCAGGGAAAAGAAAATCCTGCTGCATAAACAGGCTATTTTGTGTCAACTGCTGTGCATCAATGATGGTTGGAGGGCAGAGGCAGTCACAATTGGATCCATCAGCTTTTTGGGGTCCCAAAATAACATGGCTCTGAAGGAGCTGGCGGCAGCTCTTTGCAAGGCGGCAAGCCTGGAAAACTGTGACTCTCCCTGAGGTCAGGCTGTTTCACCCATGACAGGACAGCAACGTCCTCAGTGTCCACTTTCCCCTCCGCCCTGGCAGCATGGAGCCATCCCACCTTTCTGCCACCAAGAAACAGCAAAGCAGGCTAACGTGGCTGCAGGTTTCCCGTAGTTAACTGCTGAAAGGGCTGATGAGTGAATGAGCTGTGGAGGGTGAGGAACGCTGAAAGATCCTGGAGCAAACTGCGCTGTTTGGCATTGTGTGACCACACACCACAGGGGGAAAGAGTGATGTTCCCTATCCTGCAGTGCCCCATTTATCCAAGGCCACCTCTGCACAGGGAGAGATGCGTTTTGCGGGATGCTGTGGGCCATTTTCTCCCTGAGAAGAGGGGGAAAGCCCTGCTGAAAGGCTCCTGGGGCAATAAGTGGCTGCAGCTGCGGGCTCCCTGCCAGCAACTGTGCCCAGAGTGAGATCTGGAGACCGATCTCACAGCCAAGACAGCGCCATTCATCGGCACTCAATAAACAAAAGTGCCTTGCTGTTTTCTGCAGGAGATAAGCATGCAGGGCATGAGATTGCTTTCCCTTGTGCTCTCTGTGCTGAGTGTGGGAGCCTGTGTTGGCTGCCAAAGGAGCCAAGGCACTGCTGCTGTGGGACATGCTGCGGACAGGCGGGTGAAATAGAGGCCGCTGGGTGTCAGGCAGCCCTGAGGCTGGAGCCTCACTGGTGCTATGCACTGGAGAGATGCTGGTGCTTACTGGAGGTTGCCAGCAGGATGTGTTGCAGGAGCTGGGCCATTTTGTAAGCCAGTTCATGACATGTTACCCCTTAGCACTCCAGGGTCAGTGCTGCAGCTCTAAAAGTCCCTTACAAAGGGAAGAAAATTCTAGTGGTTTTTTTTACAGACAGTTGTGTGCCTTGAGCATCAAGGACTTTCCTCCTACTACTTGTTAAGGCATTTGAACCAAATAGCTACTAAGATGATGTCTACAGGCTGTTTCCAAGCAGCAATGGCCAGAGGGGACAGACAGATCATGTACGCTGGTTCACCTGCGTGGTCTTGCAGCCTTGAACTTTCAGGGACAACAGGGCTGGGTTTAAAGCTGCCCTTTTTTCACATCCCACTCAGTCTCCAGCTGCATCTACATCCCCTCTCACTTCTGTAGTATCAAGTATCTGCATAGAAAATGAAACCAGACCTGCTGGGTCAGTGGTTTCTGGGTGATTCCCAGCATCCAAGCTGACGGCCAGCTGTTAATCTGTTCATTTTATTCGTGCTGTTTGGCTGTACTCTCAGCAGTCAGATGCTGAATGCCTCCCCTGGTGCCTCTGTGCTGTTACCTTTGGCAACGCATCCTGTGGTCCCGATGGAGAACGAGATCAGGCTCAGATGAGATCGATTTTTCCAGAAAACAATGTTGATCAGTGCTAATTATGTTACTGCCTCTTCAATAATTATCAGCTAAATTGTCTACCAATGCTCTGATACTCATGTCCACCAGGCCAAGGAACAGTGACCAAGCTTGCCTAATCTGGCTTTTTTAAGCACTGGTTTAATAACCACACCCATCAGGTGCTTGGGGATTTCACCAGCAATCCACCATTTATTGAAACAGAAAACAATACAAATGGGAAAGGAAGCTGAAAAACGCAACCTCATGAAAGCCTCTTTCTTTGCAGCAGACTGAACTTGCCCCATGTCCCTGCAGGGCTGAACCAGCCCACAGCCACTCTGGCAGCCAGGCTGAAAGCAGCACAGGATTCTGAGACTCACGCAGGGTGAGCTTTGTGACAAGCCAAACGCGAACCTGGTATAATGCCCCTGTGCGTGCCATGATGACAACAATGTTGCCTTGTACAGGAGGTCCTGAGCTCTGCTCTTCGCCTTGATTCAGACGCAGACACTGCTGATTTTGAAGCTCCACTCTGTACCGAACAGTTTTAAATCTCTCTTGTGTCTGTCAGAAGAAAAAATTGATGTCTGAAAGCAGAGGAAACCTTGACAACCTGGCACTTGCTGAATGTGAACTTTCTTCCTCTGCTTCCTTTTTTTATGCCCTCTCTCAAATGCTGCCGGAAGAAATGGGTCCTTTGCGCCGTGCAGGTTACAAAGAGCAGTTGTTTTTATGCAGCAGAACCAAAAATAAAAACGTGTGATTGCAGTCCTCCTAAGGCGCAGCCCAAAGATGGACAGTGTTAACCTCTTCTTTGCCAGGGGATGGTACTACCAGTGGATCTGTGGCATGGCATTCTGTGATAAAGAGTAAAATCTGAGTAAAATTGCTGAGTTCAGTTCAGCTTTTGTCTGAGCTGGTACAGCACAGTGAACCCACTGATGCCTTTACCAAACAAGGCAGAGCAGGGACGTGCCACCACCAAGGAAAGGAGTGGGAAGGAGTTTGCAGCTGGGGAGTGAGAAGGAGTGACTGCAGCTCCCCCACATTGTTTTGCTGTTCCCCAAACTGGGGGAGCCACATATCAGTGCCTGTCATAGCAGCCTGCCTGCAACCCTTGCCTCACTGCCTGCTTTTCCAAGGTCATGGTGGAGACAGGACTGTGGGCTGGACAGACTATGCTGGCAGCTCTCTGCCCACAGTATTTGCATTTTCCTTCTGTGCTGGATGCTCATCCAATATATGCCTATAAAATGGCCATGGTGCACAGGTCTCCTTCCTTGGTCAGGGACCACCCTTCTGCAGTGAGCTTTTCATCTCCTGTGCTGTACCTTCTCATGCTTTGACCAGTCCAGGTTGAAAAGCACACAAACTGCTCCCCTTTTCACCTACAACTCATTAGCATTGGCTTCTGATGCTTCTGATGCTTCACTGGCCTCTGGTTTACATCATCTTCTCACCTTGGGATCCAGGTCCCTGACTGTGATAACAAGCTCCTCTCGTTTTCAGGTGCATGAACAACTGTGATGTTTCTGGGCTGTTCATCACGACACCACATAATTGTCACCTCCTCTGTGTACACAATGTCCTCATTAGCCCTATGTGCTCCTGGTAGCATCCTTGCAGGCACTCTGATCATCTCTGATAACTGTGAATTTGTGCTCTGTCAGCTCCAGTGAGCCCTTGATGCAGAACTGGTAACTTCACGTTCACTGTGTCTCTTATTGGCAAGTGCTTGGTGTCTGTGAGCAGTAAGGGAGGTTCCTACAGACATATTCTCCTGGAGATATTTCCCTCTCTCCCTGGTGGTGTTGCACCTGTGGATGGCATAGAATCATAGAATGGTTTGGGTTGGAAGGGACCTTAAAGGTCATCTAGTTCCAACCCCACTGCCATATGCAGGGACACCTTACACCAGACCAGGCTTCTCAAAGCCCCATCCAGCCTGGCCTTGGAACATTTCCAGGGATGAGACATCCACAGCTTTTCTCAGTAACCTCACCACTTTCACAGCAAAGAACTTGGTCATCCCAAGAGGCACAGAGATCCGTCCGGCTGCTGCTGTCTTCCTTGCCTTCATGCTTAGTTTCCAAGGTGTGCTGAAACAGTCTCCATGGGTGTTTTGTCCCAGTAAGGACAAACTCATAACACTCCTGAAGTGGAGCCTGCTAACCCCAAAAGTGATGCCCACCTGTAGCCTGGCAGCTTTCTCATGGGGCAGCAGGCAGCACAGCACGGTAACCCAACTGCCAGGTCGCTATACTGAAGGGAATGACAGAATCACAGAATATTCTGAGTTGGAAGGGACCCACAAGGATCACTGAGTCCACCTCTTTGCCCTGCACAGGACATCCCCAAGAATCCCAATGTGCCTGAACGCATTGCCCAAACGCTCCTTGAACTCAGCCAGGCTTGGCGCTGTCACCACTTCCCTGGGGAGCCTGTTCGGCTGAAGAACTTTTCTCCAATATCTAACCTAAACCTCCCCCGACACAGCCTCAGGCCGTTCCCTCGGGTGCAGATGGCAGATTTATTATTTTCCCCGCCGCACTGTCGCTCGCCCCGCGTCCCGCCGTGTGCCTCGCCAGCCGCCTGCGGGCAGGGCCCGGGGGCGCTCGGAGAGCACCGGGGGCACGCCCGGCAGGCCGCGCCGGGCCGGGGGAGGCGGCGGCGGGCCCCGGCCGCGTTGCCATGGGGACGCGGCGGCCGCCCCGGCGGGGAGGGACCGGCGGCGGCGGCTGTTCCTGCGCCGAGCGCGGCCGGAGGGGGCAGAGCTGAGCCGGGCCGGGCCGCGCCGCGCCAGGAGCTCCGCACCCCGCGCCGCACCGTCCCCGGCCCCGGCGGGAGCCGCCGCCACCCCGGTAAGTGCGGGTACGGCCTCTCCCCGGCCCTCCGGAAGCGCCGCCGGGCGTCCCGGCACCCCTCCTGCCGCCGGGGTGCAACTCTCCCCCCCCGGCCTGGCCCCTGCTCCACCGGCCCCGTCGCCGCTCACCCCGGCCCCTCACCTCAGGGCTGTGCCGGGCGCGCTTCCTGCACCGCCGCTCCCTGCGGGGCCGTCATCTCGCCCCGGGGGCTGCGGGCTGCCCCCGCCCGCTCTGTACCCCCGTCACCCCCGGGAGCTGCCGGCTACCCAGATCTCCCACCTCCCCTCCTCACCCTGGAGGTTTTAAGGCTGCCCAGCCCTTCCCCTCCTCCATAGGGCCGGGGTCCCTCTGCCGGCCCTGGGGGCCCGGGGCTGGTCGCCCCCCGCTTTCCGCGGTGCGGGGGCTGCCCTTGCCGGGCGCGGGGCTGCAGCCTCGGCGCGCCTTCCTCTCCCTGCCCGCGCCGGGGAGATTGCGGGTGACACGTGTGCGGTGCCACCGAGCCCTTTAGTGCCGCGGAGCTGCTGCTTTTTCTGTTGAAAGCGGTTTCCGCATCTTTCTCCGGGGCTTCTGGTTTCTGGGGCGATTCGTAGGATTCTCTGGCCGCCCTGGTCGCGGGGCAGGGTCCTGTATCTAAGCCCCTCTGAGCTCCTTCCAGACTCTCCTAAGCCAGATCTGTGCCTCTTTGAGGTAGGTCAAGGTTATTGTGCTCTTCCTTCACTAGATGGGGAAAGTGGAAATATGGACAGACCGTGGGATTTCCTCAAGGTCACCCTGGAAATTGGACCCCAAGCATCCTCTCCTGTCTTGCTGCACCCTCTGCAGCTGCTTTGCTCCTGCTGGGTGAGGACGAAGTTGTGGAAATCGGATTTTCCAATGCCCCGGGCCTCTCTCCTGCAGAGCCTCTTGGCTTTTAGTTTCTACACCTTACCAGGTGTCAGAGCAGGATTCCAGCTATATTTATTTGGCCTAATATCTGGAAGCTGTTAAGTTTTTGCAGTTAAATACTGGGTGTTTTTGCCATAGTATGCTCATCTCTGAGAGTCTCCATGCTGTTAGGATCTGACCTCGTGGCGTTGCTGCTGCAATTGGGATGATATCTGCAGTGATTTTTGATCACTGCAAGTAACTGTGGCTTTGCTTCTCAGAACTCGCTTCTTGGCAAATGCAAGCGAAAGCCAATTGAACTATAGTGGTACTTGGCTGATAACAGTGTGTCCTGTGGGACTGGGTGGTGGTTGTATTCTTGTCCGCTGCTTGTGTTTTGCTTTGCAGGCTGTTACAAACGAAGATGTAGATTAGTTTTGGTAGGAGGAGTTACTCTCACCTCTTCTCCGAAATAAACAGCAGGATATAATGAGGAGTTACCCCTTTGAGTGTCTTGCCTGTAAGATTTTTTAACTGCGTGCTACTACTTCTTGTTCACTCAGGTGCAGTTTTTTTTCTGGTGCTGTGCCCTTGGGCTCATCTGTTCACTGAGTGCCTGTCATAGTAAGGAGTGTTATGTTTTGAGGGTGGTGGCGATCGTTTACAGGGATGGATGGCTGAGATGGAACAGGGAACAAATCCATGTCATAAATTGGAGCCCTGCTCTGTTCTGAAGGAAAGTCTGCGGTCTTGTTTGATGCCCAGCAATCTTGTTAATGTCTTACTAAGATGCCAGAACCGTAGAAGATCCTCCTGCTGCCGTTTTAAGAAGGGGTAGTGTGCTGTATTAGGTTACTAAAAGGTAGAAATCACTGACAGTCTGTCAAGGCCATTTGCTCCTCCTTTCCTGCCAGTGTTTAAGTTAGTGGGCAAGATGGTAGAATATCTACCTGGCTGGCCAAGGTGACAGCAGCATGTCCATGTGGAAGCAGCCCCCTGCTCGCTTGTGCGTCATGTTCTATGTTGTAGGTCTCTGGCAGGGCAAGGGTGTGATGGAGTGAAGGCACCAAGATGCAGCAACTGGTGTTTGGTGTGCAGTGAGGGTTTGGAGCTGTGCTCTGATGAGGGTGTTATAATGGAGAAGGTTTTGCTTAGAAGCTGTAAACATTTCATGTGCCTATACAGTTGTTCTTGCGTAACTGTTGTCATTCTGAGAATTGTGAAATAGTAGGAGGGAGAGATTTTCTGGAGAAGGGCAGCAGTGTTTTTAGGTGGGAAAATGTGCTGTGTGTAGCTACAGTAAAGCATATGTATAGAGCCAGCATCCCTGACCAGGGGTCCACTTCTGCAGATTCCCCTTAGAACAGCTTTTCCACGACGGGTAAAGCCCAATCTAGGGAACACCCTCATTGCAGGGTGTGCAATGACCATGCAGTGATGTGAAAATAGTTAATTGTCTTTGGCACTTCTTGAGGAATATGTTTAGTGCTGATAGTTGGGTGTGCAGCTGCAGATTGTGCCCTTGGCGGGGGGAAATGATGGGAGCCCCAGGCAGGGAGCTATAACCAGATGCCAACCCTTTGCACAGCAAAGAGCATAGGGACCTTTGGCACTGGCCAGGTGACCGGGCATTCAGACACAGCAGGAGCTGATGACACAGCAGGAAGACCCCAGACTGTTTTGGTGCCCAAACTGTAAGAGTATAAAAGCCCAGAAATGCCTTTGTTGGGGGTCCCTCCCTGGAGGCACCAGCTCCAGCTGTTTTTTTATGTTACTGCGCCACAATTAAATTCCTCTAAGGATCCAGACATCTGAGACTCTGCTGTGGTAAACCCAGGGCTGAATTGGTAAGGAAACCTTGTCTGACTGTGTGAGAGGGGTGTGCAGGGAGACAAGTGGGTACCTGTCAGGTCACTGGAGCTGCCTGATGTGAAGGGGCTTCAGTCCCAGCAACCCCTTGCTGGGCCCATCTGGAGTGGTGAAAGTGTGACTCCTGGAGTGGCTCCTGGATAGTCAGACAGGGAAGTTTCCTTGACACAGTCTGGGTTTTATCGGAATAATCTGCAACCAGGAGGCTGTAAGAGTGACTTCTTCTTCAGCAGGGAGTGCCTAAGTGTGGTGTAAGGCTGTATGGACTCCATCTCTGGTCCTCCAAAGGGCCAGGCTTTGGGTTTGCTGCTGGGCTGCTGGTTACATTTTTACAGATGCTGGCAAACATCTGGACTCCTTCACCCCACTGTGGAAATAAAATGCTCTTGGGGAGTAATTGCCAGATTCACAGCACCTACTGGAAGGTGGTACATCCTTGTGAAATCCAGGGGATGCAGGGCTTGTGTGTTGGGAAGAAAAGTTTACCAGTGTTGAACATAACTGTGGAGGGACTCAGGTCCCCTGGTGCTGGCTGGCAGCAGGTCTGCCTTGTTCCAGCACGATTCTTGCTTTTGTCACTTGATCCTTGGACTCACTTGGGGGCAGGGAACTGCAAATCTTCTGTGCTGCCAACTTTCCAGTGCCAGCAAGATGCCCCACACAGGGTGTATCTCTTAATGGGCTGGGCTTATCTGCCTAAAATCACTTTGTGCTGCCAGAATGACACAGAAGAGCTTTGAACTAGGCCTCAAGGGAAAAGGAAGAGGGGAGGAAAAATGCAAAATATTTTTGTTCCGTTGTTAGGAGAGCCTGTGATGGGGAGATGGTGTGTAACCAAACCGGGTTTGGAACGTCTGGGACAAATGAATTTCCTTGTGATTCTGAGTGCTGCAGTTCATGTGTATTATGGTAGGGTGCTAATGTCCTGTGAAGAGTTTTTCTGCAGTTTCCCCGTTTATAGACTGTTCCAGAACAGAGAGGCATTTCTTCCTAAGCCTGCCTTCTTCCTGGCCTTCATTTTTCAGTATTTTTTTTCCTGTTGTTTTGTTGCTGGGGTATTTTTATTTTTTATTTGCTTTGTTTTCCCCCAGAATGAAGTTTCTACATAGCTATGGCAGGTCGGTGGTGTCTCAGAGCTGTGCTCCTTAACCCTTGATATAGCTCTGGCAGAGGCAGTGGAGCAAATTTGGTTTGCACCAGCTGAGTTTGAGCCATCGTGTGGAAGCCCTGGAGCAACAGGAAGAGCCTGGGCTCAAAGCCTTCTTAGCCTGTCACTTACAAGTTTGTTAATGTCCTGTGAGGCTTCCAGTTGGACATGCTTTTCTCCCAGCTGCCTCTACTCCCCTGTTTAATTCTGCAATAGTGTGTGAGGACAAATGCCTGCACTGCTCCTTCGATAGCAACGGTGCGTGATGGGGAAGAAATTGCCCGGTCACAGCATCCTGCCTCCTGCTACTGCAGGTACATAAGGACTGGTAATTATTCCTTTTACATCTGTGTATGCATTCAACTAAATCCTTAATGGTGCTTTCAGGAAATGCAAAAGTCTGCTTTGATACCTGTGTTTGCATATTTGTACTTTCTTAGAAGTGGCCAAACATCTTCACAGCTAGAAGCTGGGAGAGTTGGAATTGTCAATTGCTTGTCATAGCAAAGGAGCTAGGGATGCTGCCTGTTGGAAGCAGTGCATTGTTTTTATTTGTTACTCCTGAACACGTTGAACACCTTGGCATTCCTCACAAGTGGCTGCATGGACATGCTGGAGCTGGTTGCCTTGCGTGTCTACAGTGAGACATCAGGACGTGACTGCAAGCTCCTCTTCTGCTCTGCCAAAGAGGTGTCTGAGGTCTAACTCAGTGTGTTTCAACTTCCCTGGTGCCTGTGATTTGATGAAGCCATCCTGCTTTGGCAAGGCTGAGTGCTCTGGCTGTGCATGACTGGACTGGGGACTGTCATTTGGCCGTATCCAGCTAACAGTGTGGCGGGTTGCTAGAGCTAATGCTGTGTTGCTCCAGCTAATCCTAACAGCAGATAAATATTTTTTTTCCTGTCCCCTTCTGTTTGCCTTCCAGCACAAAGATAGCAGGAAGGAGGAGGTGGATTGAGCTGTCCAATGCCAAACTTGGATGTTGCTTTAACCTTGCCTTATTGATTGCCTGGTAGTTCAAGTTATTGTGAAAGTAAAGTAGCAGGAGGTACAAAAGCTTTAGAAAACAAGGCAAAACCCCAGATAAAGCCAGTGAAAAGACCTTGTCACTCTGGGTGGCTCGGATTTCTGTCTGGCAGTTTCCTCTTACATATCTGCAAATATAAAAGCTTTGAACACTTGATGTCTTAGGAGGGCTGTCTACACAGAGATTATATCCTTGGGGAAGGCAGAGGCACCCAGGCAGCACTGGTTGTTCTGTTTCAGAAGAAATGTGATGGGATACTGTTTATTTAATTTGTGGGGTCTCAACCGATCTTAACTTAGTGCAGCCTGTGGTGAGCTGCTCACAGGAATGCAATCTTATTTTGTTAATTTTTTTCGTCACTGTTTCTTGTTCTCATTTTGGTATTGTTGTTTGGGTGGGTGGCTGTGTCTTGTCAAATGTCCCTGTGCCCTGCTCCTTCCTCTGGCACTGATGCTGGTGTATGGTGTATCAGGAGAGCTGTCTGGATTTTTTTTCTTTCCTGTGTCAGAGGCATTTATCCAGAGGCAGGAGGAGAGAGGCTGGTTTTGACCAAGCTGAGTTTCCCAGAATAGCATGAATTCGAGGAGCTGGAGATGACTGTAGTCACATCAAAGACTGTGCCTGCCCCACCTGCAGTTTGACTCCATGGTTGGGGCTCATTCTTTCAACTTAAAAGGCTGTCCCAGCTATGAGGAGCTTTGTGGACAAGGTGGGGAGAGGGAAGGAGAAGGAAATCTTTTCTTATACAGGTCACTGGTACTTCTGCACTGAGTGACTAACTGGCTTGGAGGAGGTGTTTGAGAAGAGAGAAGGTATGTGCTTTTCTATTTTAATTAAAGCACAAAGATAGGAGACTTTCAGCAAATCATTTTGGTAGGAGAGAGTTGCTGTGCAAGTGAGCAGTTGGTTTGGATCAAGACAGAAGAAGTGTGGTAGCTTGATCCTTCATTTCTGAATTCAACTTCCAGTGCAGCCCTTTTGCTTTGACAAGGGCCGTGCTGTGTGGTGTGGAAGCTCCTAGCCAGGAGGAGTGCTGGCTTTGTGTGGATAAGCACATGGAAGGAAGCAGTAGCATGTGGTGTGCCTAGTCTGGGGCAGCGCATCTTCTCTTTGGCAGAGGGCAGTTCCCTGTTGTCTGACAGGTGTGGTGGGATGGAAGCACCTTCTTTAAGGCCACGTGCAGACTGGGAGCGTGTTTGGTGCCCTGTTCAGTGCTGCACTCTTTGCTCTGCAACAGGGATTTATAAAAAAGAAGTAATTGTGTTTTAGGGGCAGGTTGTGTCAGGGGCTAACTGTGAATTTGGGTATTGCTTTCTCCTTTGCTACAGATTTAGAGCTTGACTGGGGATAAGCAATAAAATATCTGTCTCTGACTCTGTTCCCTAGAATCAAATGGGGACAGCAGTGCTTCCAGGGTTTTGCCCCTTGTACACAATGGCAAGGCAACTGTTGCAGAAGGTATGATCTGATGTAGTAAATGGCCTCTTCTTCTAGGTGTTAAATTTCCTTTTTCAGTTTGGGTTGGCTTTCTCAAGACAGGGGTAGTAGCTTCCTTTTCCATGCCCTGGGTAAGCTGAGCTCTTCTCTGTAAGGCAACAGGTGCACTTGTTTTGTCTTATCCTTTGGGAGTAGCTGTTGTTTACGAAGGCTGTTTTCTAAGGGTAGTAGTTTTTTAAAGAACATAAAACTCTTTATGATGGCTGGAGCCCCTTCCCCTGAACTGTCCCACTCACCTTGTTAGCAACTAAATGTGTGCATGACCTGAGCAGCTGTTGTCTTTTTAATGCTGTTTCTTATTTTTTGCAGAAACTTACAGTGTAGAATCACCAGTGCCCCACTCTGGTTCTTCACAACCAATGGAGAGCTTGAAGGAAATAGCCTGGATGCTGAAGTGATAAGCACAACAGAAATGCCAGACGCTATATAAACAACTAAAATCAGCCCCCGGCCCTTCCTGAAGGAGGGATGAGTTGCAGAAATACTTCAACAGATGGTCTGAATTTGACTTTGGAGAGGGGGGAAGAAATGCCAGGCCGCTGTGGAGCTGTGTGTGGGCGCGTGCCCAAGTGCACCATGGAGTGTGCAGCCTGCCAGCACGCTCCTGGGGAAGCTGAGCAGGCTGCTCCCGCAGCATCCGTGTGCTCGGGAGGCACCTGCGCATGCTGACTCAGTCTCTGTGGCCCTGCCAGATCCCTGGTGTGGTGAGGTTCAGCTGTGCCCGCTTGTCAGGCTGCTCTGGTGGAGGTGGGCGATATCCAGTTGGCAGAGGCACGGGGTCAACTCATGGAGAGAGGCTGTGGAGCTGCCGTGCAGCTTCTGAGGTGTTGCTTGGCACATGGGTGAGACTGTAGGAAGGTTGTAGGGTGCAGTTACCTGGACCTGTGTCAGTGCAAACTGAGCTGGTCTGGAGCTGGAAACAAATGGATCAGCTGTGGTAAAGGGCATGTACTCTTCAGAAACACCTCTGCATATACGTGAGCTGGCAAGCTTGCTGGCAGCTTGAAAGGGCATCGGATAGGAGAGGGTTTCCATGTCATGGCTGGGGACTCTGATGAACTCTGGCTGAGCTGGCTGCTGTGGCCAGCCTTCCCTCTCCCCTGATGAGGTTACTGCTCTTGCAGGGGAAGGAGAACATGGGTTCTCCAGATGGGACCAGACCTGGTGTCCTGACACCAATCATGGCAGCAGCAGAGTGGTGCCTCACCTCGTGAGTGGCTCTGCTGTGATGCAGGCAGATTCCCATGTCAGTAGCCACAGCTGACTCTGAAGGGAGTGGTGCATTGAAGCCCAGAAGTCCTTGTCCAAGGACCTCTTGAGCAGAACCGTGTGTCTGGTTCCTGCATTGCCAAACCATTGTTAGTTTCCCAGGGCAACGTGCCTGCTGCACTTCCCACTGGCGCGACAACTCCTTGTGTTCACTGCTGCCTGCTGTTCCTGCCACGCACTGTTTGGTGAGACAGTGTTGGTTGGTAGTTAGAGCAGAGTTGTGAGGTGTCCTTCAGGGATGACTTTTGTTTGGAAACTTTCTGAAGACAGGTCTAATTCTTAAGCAGTGCAGAATGAATTGCTTCACTGAGGATGTGTCAGGTAAATTCTTGTGGATACATCTGGCAGGTAGCGGCATTGCACTGCGCATGCAGAGTAGCCAGATAAGACATTTAATGTCTAGAGAAGGACTTCTTTTTCTCTCACTCTTTTTCCTTTCTTGTGTTACCCATCTCCTTGCACTCTGTTTAGAAGAGCAGGACTGCACTTGTTTTCATTTGTCTGTAGCCTCTGAAATATGTTGTCTTTCTGCTGGGAATGCCTTGCCTGCCTTGCAGTCTGCTGATTCAGACCAGTCTGGGTGAGCAGGGAGCTGGTGAATGGATTATGCCATAGACTCCGGAGCCATCAGGCGGTGGTTGCATTTCCCTTGACAATTCCTCCACTTGTCACAGACTGCGTACAAATTTCCCTGGAGGAGCTGCTAACCTCATTAGGAGCAGCGTGACCCGTGTGGGGCTGCCGATGTGTGTTTAGCTAGGAACCATTTTGCTGTGATCTGAACAGGTTTGACATAAGCAAACAGCTGAGGTGGGGAGGAGGGAAATGCTGTTTATGATGCAGAAGAAAAGCAGTTGTGTTCACGTACCCCCACAGGAAAGGGACTGGCAGTAGCAGTATCCTGTGGCTGAGAGACAAGGAATATTGATTAACATGACATTTAAGTGGCATTTCTTCTAGTGTATTGGGAGCATTAGTCAAATTCTGCCTTCAGCTCTGAGAAGTAATGAGATAAGCTTCCTTCCTCGGAGAGGTCTCTGCCTGCTGCTGCAAAGTGTTTGGCAGGCTGGGAGATGTCCTTTTGTTATCCTGTCAATTCTCTGTGTCTGGTCCCTTGTACGAAAGGCACCTGAAGTACACCCTTGGCTCTGGCGAGCAGCCTGTACACCAGTACAGGCTTACATGCTTACATGGTGGCTCCTGCTCTGTGCTTCTCGGTCACCTTGCCTTAGGTGGAGCCCAGCTCCTGACTCTAAAAGGTGACACAGGAGGGAGCATGTCCTTTCACACCCTGGGGTCCTCTTTCATTAACCTGCGATATTTTAGCATTGGTTCCCATGTTGGCAGCTCTCAGGGCACTGTGGCTTTGCTACAAGAACATGATGTGGGGTTTGATGGATGCTTTGCAGTTCCAGTCAAGCTCAAGCTGTCCTTTTGGGACTCCAAGTGACAGCTATCAGTTGACACAAAGACCCACTGGGCTCTGGATTTCTAAATCTTTTAAATAATTCTGTTGAGGGCCCAGAAGCTCTTACTTCCCAGGCTTCTCTGGAAGGATTCTTTTTCTATTTCGTTGTTGTTTATTTTTTTTTTCTCATGTGCACAGCAGGCAGGCTGCAGGCTGCTGCCAAGAGGGGCAGCCCTGCTTCCACTCCTGCCTCTCTCTGCTTGTGTCAGCAAAAGCATTTGTGTATTTGCAGCTACGTATTGACCTGGGAATAGGCCTGGTCCAAAATGAATTCTTCAGGTTGCTGAGGGAGGGGAGAGCTCACTCCTTTTGGCAGTAGGCTGATGGTTGAGTAACCACAGTCTCTGCTGGGAAAGAAAATCACCTGTCATAAGAGAGATGCAATTTCCAGGGGCTAAAAATCCCTGGTACTGTTCCCTTCATGAGAATATTTTCCCCTTCTTTGCCAACACACTGTCAAGACTGCACTGAGCCTGTAGCAGTGCCTCTTTGTGCAGGACAAACTGTGTTGTGCATCCTTCCACAGCATTGGTCTCACCTGGTGCCTGATTGTAGATTCTCTCTTTGAGGAGGAGACACAGATCATGTCTTTGTAACATACTGCAGTTTACATAGCATAGTCCTGAGTGCCAGAGAAAGATTGTTGCTTTTCAGGTCTCCTAAGGATGGCCCTATGTACTGCCAGACTCAGGTGGTATAGGAAGAAGAGAACAGAGGGTAAAACCACCCCAATGCCTTTGCTTTGTGCCAGCACAGTCCTCTAGTGCGCACAGGAAAAGCACGTGCTTCAGAAAGCACTCGGTGAGCACATGCCCTTGGAGATGCAAAGAAGTATGACCTCTTCCTCTTCCTATCCCTCTCTTGCGTGGCAAGAAGTGGTGGCAGTGCCTAGCAGACACCCTTAGTGTGAGCATAATTGATGCTGAGCCTTCCTCGCCCAGGGGTGGCAGAGGTGAGGGATCTGGTTAACCTTGGGCTGGAGAGGTGGGAGGCTCGTCTCTGAGCACATCTGAACCTTGCTGGGATTGTGTCTCTCTTTTCTGATGTTCTTTTGCTTCTCCCTGCTGCAGCTTGACCTGTTTCTGAAGGTTCTGTTCCTGTTTTGACATGGGAGGTATGCACTATCCTGCCTGCCTCCATTGCCAGATAGGTTAAGGCAGCATATTGGGGTTGCCTAATTTGGTTAAGCTCACACTGCAGGCTCTGCTGCTGCCTGTGTGGCTGAGCTGTCCTGTGTGACTTTAGGGACATGGAGGAGACAGGTCTGTGTGAGGAGCAGTACATGGTTGAATGCTGGATGACTTGCAGCCCTTGGTGCAAGCTGCTCCGTGGCTTGAGGCTGCTGGTGCCCTATGGTCCCTGTGGGAAAGGGATTCCCTGCATGGTCTCTGGCTCACAGTGTGTCAGCAGGGTGCAAGACTCCTGACATGCTCTGGGCCACAGAAGTAGGAAGAGACAAATTGGCTGGACCTTTGGAGAGAGGATTCTGTGTCTATCATTGCACCAAGGGCTGGGTGAACGAGCAGGGCTTTTTGCTCCTTAGCCAGGCAGCAGCTGGGCTGAGCGTGCCGTAGGGTGCCAACCACAGCACTCTGATGCTGCTTCTCCAAAAGCCTTGTCAAGGCAAGTACGTTCCACTCTCTCTCAGCTATTATGAAAGAGCCTGGGTTTGCTGCACCCTTCTCTCACTTGCCCTCAGGGCACGCTGGGCTTGTTTGAATTAATGTAATTAGCACATGCCTTATTAGCTCACTAAGGCACAAAGAACTCATGTATATTTGTAGCCAGGTTAAGCAGCCCCTATTAATTTAATAACCGTGTCCTCCTCAGTGCAGGGCAACAGTTAATCACTGGTGGTGACTCAGGACCAGCCAGTATGGAGGAAATTTGGGCAAGGTGTATATGTGTGTGGTTCTCTTTTATTGTGTTGTATTTTTATTAATGAGCAGAGATGTGAAGGGAATTAGCAGCAGACGGAAGGGAGCTTTCAGTGCAGGTTTACTAAATAGCCAGCCCTGGATATTTCCCATGCTCTATGCTGTCTGTAGAAAAGGATCTGTAGAATGAATCAGCGAAATACAACACTGACTGGGAGGCGGAAATGTACAGAAATAAACTTTAGCAACCTGTGCTTGGAACTCTGCTCCAGTCTGGTTATGTACTCTTTTACTTCATTGTCTACTCTTTTTCCCCGGTGAGTCCTGGGGCAGAGGAAGTAGCTAGTGTATTCTGGCCACTGCTCATATCTGAAACCGTGAAAGAACAAGGTTCTTGTGAACAGAGAAAAATAGTTGCAAGCAATTTCATTCTCTGCAGCACTGTGGTCCTTGGTTCCTTTTACTGGCCTGGAGCTTGCCACACACAGTGCTTGGCTAGGTCCAGTGGACAGCTGCCAAAATGCATGCCACCAGGTGTTTTGTGGGTTTGAATGGTTTTTTTGTTGTTTGTTTGCTTGGTTGTTTTTTCTTTTTGTTTTAGTTTTGGTTTTTTCTGTTTTTTAAATTTTAAAATGTTTGGTTTTTGGTTTTGTTGGGTCTTTTTGTATTGTAAGGGGTTTTTTTTTGGCTTTTTTCTCCACAGAAGCTGCAGGTTATGGTTTGTGCTCCCCCACCCTGTAATGATGCAGTCTGCAAGTCCATGCCACAGGTGGCATGTACCTGTGTTCCTGTAGTCCTGCGTGTGGGATAGCAAAGTCCTGCGCTGCTTTTAAAACTAGTGAGTTAAGCATTTTGAGGGCTTTTCTCAGCCAAGACCACTGTGCACACAAAAGACACTTCCTGCATTTCTTCTCTTCTTCCCCTTTCTGCAATAATCACAGGTCATGCTCTTTGTGGTGAGCTGGAAGGAGGAGCAGGAATAATGGTACTGTAAAGTGGCTGATGTGCTTGCACAGTTTTGGTCAGGTTTTCTGTAAGTAGCTGCCTGCTCCTCCTCCCACTTTGTACTTTACTCATTTTTCTGTTTCTGCCAAGTAAGCTTAGCCTTTCAAGGCCTGGACTGTTCCCGGTCATCATGAGCTTGTGCAGGAGCATCACTGAGAAGATGCGGCTGTTATAGGTGGAGGGGCAAGGAAGCCCCATGAAATTGGACAGAAGTGTGTATGTACTTGTAATAATGAGCCCTCTTGCTGCAGCTGGCAGAGGACCGAATCCCCAGGCTCCAGCAGAGACAGTGAGCTCTTCTGGCTTGCATCTGCTGAGGACCTAGCCCTCCTGGGAAGCATGGGAGGAAAACACAAATCTGTGAGACTGTGGGATGACAGGGGATGCACATGAGTCAGTATGCAGCAGGTTGAATCAGATAAATTTATTTGTCCTTCCTTAGAGCCCATTCTCAGGACAGGAGTGATGGTTCTGTGAGTGGTTAGTGGGGTGAGGAGCTGTGATGGGTGAAGATGTGCAGAGATGTCCATGAAAAGGTCTGTGGGAAGATAAACAGCTCCTGGGATACCTCAAAGGCTACCCAGAGGTGGTGATTTTTTCCCTCCCCCCCCTTTGTTTCAGGGACAGGAAGGGAAACTGCTCAGCTTGGTGGGAAGGAGTCTTTCCATGCAGGATCAGAGTAGCTGGCTCAGAGCTGTGGACTGCTTGGCACACACCAAGACAGGAGAAATTTTCCAGGGCAGCTTTTTAACCAGTGTCCTGATTTTAGCTGGGATAGAGTTGTGTTCCTAGTAGCTGGTACGATGCTGTGTTTTGGATTTAGAATGAGAACAGTATAGATAACACACTGATAGTTTAGTTGTTGCTAAGTACTGCTGACTCTGAATCAAGGACTTTTCAGTTTCCCATGCTATTCCAGTGAGGAGGTGCACAAGAAACAGGGAAGGAGTACGGCATCAGGAAAGCTCTGACGTAGTTGCCATCATGGAAACATTTTGGGATGACTCACGTGACTGGAGTGCTGCACTGGATGGCTATAAGCTCTTCTGAAGGAACAGACAAGGAAGGAGAGGCAGTGGCTCTATACCTTAGGGAGTGTTTTGACTGTCTAGAGCTCAAGGATAGTGATGATCAGGTTGAGTGCCTATGGGTGAGAATCAGTGGGAAGCCTAATAAGGCCAACATCCTGGTGGGAGTCTGTTATAGAGCACCCAACCAGGATGAAGAGGCAGATGAAATATTCTATAAGCAGCTACCTGATGCTTCACGATTGCCAACCCTTGTTCTTGTGAGAGACTTTAACTTGCTGGATATCTGTTGGAAACTCACCAAGTGGAGAGGAGGCACTCTAGAAGGTTCCTGGAGTCTGGGGAAGATAACTTCCTGACACAGCTGGTAGGTGAGCCTACCCAGGGTGGTGCTCCACTAGACCTGCAGTTTACAAACAGAGAAGGGCTGGAGGGAGATGTAGTGGTCAGAGGCTGTTGTGGGCACAGCAACCATGAAAGTGCAGTGTTTTTGATTCTTGATGAAGTAAGAAAGGAGGTCAACAAAAGGATCCAGGAAGGCTGAGCATCCTTTAAGAAGGAAATCTTAGAGGCGCAGTAGCAGACTGTCCCTGCGTGCCAAAAGACAAACTGGCAGGGGAGAAGACCAGCCTGGTTGTACAGGGAGCTTTTGCAGGAACCCAGAGGAAAAAAAGGAGGGTTTATGACATTTGGAAGAAGGGACAGGTAATGCAGGAAGGGTACAAGGGTGTCAATAGGTCATGTAGAGAGAAAATTAGAAATGCGAAAGCTCAGCTAGAACTCAATCTGGCCACTGCAGTGAAAGGTAATAAAAAGTGTTTTTATAAATATACTAACAACAAGAGAAGGCCAAGGAGAATCCCCATCCTTTATTGCACACTAGGGAAAACAGTGACAAAGGCTGAGGAAAAGCCCGAGGTACTTAATGCCTTCTTTGTCTCAGTCTTTAACAGAAAGATTGGTGATCCTCAGGGTAACCGGGCCCCTGAGCTGACAGAAGTGGAAGTGCTGTTCTGCTGGAGACTCTACAGAGGGATCTGAACAGGCTGGATGGATGGGCTGATGCCAACTGTATGAGGTTCAACAGAGCAAAGTGCTGGGTCCTGCACTTGTGTCACAACAACCCCATGCAGTGCTTGGGGCAGAGTGGCTGGAAAGCTGCCTGGTGGAAACAGACCTGGGGGTGCTGTTTGACAGCTGGCTGAACATGACTGCCAGCAGTATGCACAGGTGGCCAAGAAGGCCAATGGCATCCTGGCCTGTATCAGGAATATGTGGCCAGAAGGACCAGGGCAGTGACTGTCTGTCTGTATTAGGCACTGTTGAGCCCACACCTCGAATCCTGTGTTCAGTTTTGGGCCCCTCACTGAAAGAAGGACATTGAGGTGCTGGAGTGTGTCCAGAGAAGGGCAATGGACTTTAAAGAAGAAAAGTCTTTTCTAGTGCTGCATGCAGTGTTCTGAGAACGTGTCATCTTGTGGTATGAAGGTGAGGATCATCCATAGCAGCCGGTCGTTGACACGGCTGCCACCAAGCTCCTTGACTTAGGGCCATCATCAGTGTCTTGAAGGCCTAAAATATCATCACATGCATCCTGCACACCCCATGCTATTCCTGGGGCAGGGCTGCCAGGTCTCAGCACAGTCCACAGTGGGTGCAACACTAACCTGAGCTGTCAGTCCTTCCCCTCTGGCAGCCTTGGGTTTGGCCACAGTGAACCGGCACCGTCCCAGGACTGCATACTTCAAGGCATCTAGCAGGAACAGCTCTGTGGTTGTTTGAGTGTTGCTCTGGTGAGGCACTGATGCAATTTGACCTGAAAAGATGCTTATTTCTCCCAGCAGGGCCACTGGCACCCCTTTCTTTCAGAGGAGAAAGTTGAGAGCCAAGAGCTCTGGTTTTGTTGCTGATAGGGAATGAATGGTCCCTTTCATGCCTCAGGACCTCAACTCAGTGTTCTACCTCATTCCTACTGAGTGAGCTAGAATCCGACCCTTGCTTTTCCTTGGACTTCTGGGTTGATTGTTTTTAATTACTGTTTTGTACATGGCGATTATTTAAAATTGGGAGGAGGGAACTTTTTTCTACTCTATTGGTCTCTTGGCAGAGCACCCAAGTGAGGAATTTGCACCATTTAGTTTCTCCATGGTATGTCCTTCCAGATCAAAGGGTTGGTCTGTCTTTCACCATCAGCTGGCTTTGCCTTGACCACCACAGATTGATTATTATAAGAGAAATTCCATATATAAGTTCTTAGTTGTTCTCCCAGCTCTGTCTCCCATCTGCTGGACTCCCAGGTGCTCAGTGAAGCTGTCATCTTTCTTCAGCTAGTGCTGCATTTCTCTGAAGCTGTAATTTCTTAAAAACTGGTACAGAGAACAGATCCAGGAAAAATATTTAGAATCACACCAATTCAACATGTGACTACATGGTTTTATCAAGTGGCACTTGTAAAGGGGCATTGCTGGCAATAAGCACCCACTTATGTTGTCCAGTAATGTCCAAGCTGCACTTGATTGTACACCGGCATGATCATGGTGCAGGCAATTTTCCTATCTTTCAGTTAGCTTATGCTTCCACTTGTTGGCTCTTCAGATGCAAAATTAGCTCATTATAATCTTAATTTAAATAATCATTTTATGTAGAGGTTACCACTTATATACATATATATAGTTCATTGTGTTTGCATATGCAATATGTATATATGTTTTACAGATCCCTTTGAACTGGTGGAGGGACTTGCAGGTATCTACAGACCAGAGATTGAAACTCACCACTATTTTCAAGCAACGTGCTGAGCCTGAATTTTTCTGTGGCCATGCCCTGAATTTTTATCACTGCATCACTGAAGATTTTATGATGAGAGGAATGGAAAGGGTTTTTGGCCTTCTGGCACCTACTCCAAGATTGAGTTTGCCTTTGAGCATGAATAGTTGTCCTAAATTTAGAGGCTATTTACTTGTGTTGTAAGTGTTCAGAGAAATGACAGGGGAGCAGGGCTGTAGCATACTTGATGTGGCATTTGTGCAGCGCAGAGGAGCCAGGTCTCTTGAGACTCACCCACTAAACCCAGTTGCCTTTTTGAGAACTTGGAGAGGAGGCAGGTTGAGATGGGAAGAGCGCCAACACCTCCCATGGGTTTCCTTTGCCTCCCCCTGAGTCTTGCCAGGGGTTATATGAGGACTTTTAGACCTCTTGTCTCTCTCTTGCCCTGCCTTCAGAGAGTGTTTTAATGACTCCATGTGTTCTCAGTAAAATGACTGCAAGCTTGTTTGTCCTGCTGAAACCTTCCCTCTGGTTCCTTCATCTTGGCAGCTCCGATGTCCTGGATGGCAAGACTTCCCATGTGAGCTCTGGGTGAGTCACTTCACCTAACATCTGTCCTTACTCATCCCATCTTGCAGTTCAGTTGCAAAACCTCCAGCACTGAAGGTCAATGCAGCCCCTAAAATAACAGATCCCAGATATGCACCGGGGCCTTTTGGTGTGCTGCAGTACTGATACCAAGCTCAGCTTCAAGATGAGGTCAACTTTCCATCTCTCCATCCAGGGCAGTTTCCCAAGACACTCAAAGTCAAAGGGTATATCTGGTGTTTGTTCCAGATCAGCACAGCTTCTCAAGTCTTTCTGTCTTGGCAGATGGCTTCACATTGAGCAGTTGCCCTCTGCCAGCTTTTCTGCCCAGCCAAAGTGGGATGTGACCTGGTAACTGGAGTGTGACCTGGTGCTAGGACCTATGAAACCAGACTCTGTTTCCTGGCCTGTCCTGAAGTAGATCTGAGGGATTGGAAACTCGTTTAGGAGAGAGATCATGCTGGTGCAAGAAGAGGCCTCCAGGGGACTCCCGTTTTTAAATAATAGGGCAAATGGCTTCTACTCTAATCTAAACAGGTTGCTTTTTTTGGCCTGGAGAAGCTCTCCAGATCAGGAAGGCAGTTCTCTTGCTGCCCCCAGTGCTTTCTGGAGGCCTTTCTCCAAGTGTTTGCTCTCACAGAGGCAACAGCAGGTGCTTGTTGTCTTGACTTCCTGTAAAACATTTCTCAGCAAAGCAGGCAAAGTTGCGTGATGCTCTACTGGGAGTGGGGGACCACCCAACTCTTGCAGCAGGACGCAGAGCCCAAAGGGGAGGGGGAGCGGGAAAACGGGGTGTTTTCCTTCTGCTCCTACTGCCTGGAGGCAGGAACATCCCCATCTACTTCCCTGCTCTTTTGTCCTCTTGCTTTCCAGTAATACCTGCTGCTCTACTCACTTTGATCCTTGCTTTGGAGTCAGCAGCTGTGTTGACTTTTCCCAGTGTGGCTGAAACCAGGCAGACAGAGGGACAGTTGCTAGAAGCAATTGAGTGTCTGCCTGATGTCTTTAGTAACTCTTTTGCTTTGCATTGAGGTGGTCCTGGTGACTGATGGCAGCAGGTAAATTTGGAGAGAGAGAGAACTGCCTCCAGCACACAGTGGGACTTTTGTCCCTGAGATAGGAGGGTTGGTTCTACGAGCTCAAAAGAAGCTCTTGAGTGCTGAGACCTCTCCCTCTTTGGAGAGTGAGGAGGGTGGCTGTGTTTTCAAGGTCAGTTTTGTTTTCTTGACTGCTGTTGTGTGGATCTCTTGTAATCTCAAGTACATCCTGGTGGAGAGGATAGTTGCAACACTGTGCGTGCAGTATCAGAATACAGGACATTGCCATAGTCTGAGGGGCTTGCAGGATTGTCCCCTGTGACATTTCTAGCATGGTCCTGCTGTGACTCCTCTCCTTGCAACTTTATGGATGACTACACTGGTTTGCACGGGTAAATGATGTGGTGAGTAAATATGTCTGCTAAGACGTTGGACTATTTTTGTTCAAGGCTTGTTTTTTCCCTAAGCCGGAATGTAGTTGTAGGCACAGGGTGTTTCTCAGGCTACCAACTGTCTGAAGGTGAAGGGCAAGTCAGTGATGGAGCTGGAATGAGAGCTCAGGAGCCTTTACTGCTAATCAGGAGTTCTGTTCCTCTTTTTCTCCCTCTGTGGGCATCCAGGTAAATCTGTACTGCCACCACCTGCATTTGCAAAGCCAAACACCTCTGTAACATGCCCTCAGCCAGGGAACCTGACTGTTTCTTTGTGGCATGTGGGAGATGTTTTGAGGCATTCTCTCATCACAAGGTCTTACAGCATGAAGAAGTTAAGGCTCCCCAGACTGAGCCCAGCGTGCAAGGAGAGTGGAGGCTGGATATGGGGGCAAGTTTTGCCTGCAGTTTTGCAAGGGTGCCAACCTGCCTGCTTTCACTGCGATAGGAGGGGGCAGAGGGGGGACACCCATCCTGAGCAACTGTAGAAGAAACCTCACAAGACAGAGATTGTGGAGGATGGAAGGGACTGCGGGAGCTGAGGGTTCTTGGGGGGGCCTGTCAGGAAGGAGTTCCCTCCATGCTGGGGCTCGGCATCCCCGTGTCTTGCAAGCTGAGTGGGCGCTGTGCCACTGAGCCTGTTCCCACGGAAGGGAGAGTGTGAACAGCCAATGGTGCAGGCAGCTGGCATGGCACCTCCCCGCGGGGACTTTGGCCTTTTATCACCTGAGGCAAGGGGGGAGACTCCCCGGGCTGGGCTTGGTGCTTTCAGAGCTCAGGGTGGTACGGGGACAGTTGAGCGCTGACCACGAGGCAGGTGAGTTTGTGTCTGCAGCCCCTGGGCTTGTGTCTGGTGGCAGAATGGTACAAAGGGGCTGCGCTGTACCCCTGCACAGCTGGAGAGGGGCCAGTCTGTGAGGGTGGGGAGCATCCACCAGCGTGTTGGAGAGCTGCTTTGTTTTCTTAAGGACTAAGGCCTTGCCTGATCCTGCATGGAAATTTATGGCAGTCCCTGCTTTCAATTGCCTAAAGGCAAGCGAATAGCAGAGAACTGACACCAATTCCCTCTAACCTCTTTATCCCAAAATGTTTTGAGCAGGGGAGAGCCAAGTTGACAGCTTCTCCCCAGGTGAGATTTCTTGGTACTGACTCCTTCGTGCACTCTGTACCTGTCACACATCTAGAAAGCAGCTTCTTTCAGGAAATATTTGCAGTTTCATTTTGCACTCCTTAAACCTTAGTCATTGCGATGGCAGCTTTGCTTCAGTCATTAGCAAAATTGGGCAGAGTGTCCGCACCTTCAGATGCATTTGCTCTTAGAAGGAAAGTGTTGTGCTGATCCCAGAGGGTTTCTCCTCTCCCAGCAAATGTTTGTTGCTGATTGCTTCCCCCACTTTCTCTGACTATGAACAGTTTCATGGCTGTGTCCTCTTGACACAGTGGATGCTGGCACAGCTTTGCTCCCTCTTCTCACCCTCTGAGCCCCGTTTCTTGACATCAGCTTCTCTCACTGGTCCCTGAGTTTGCCTGCTCTCAAGACAAATCAAAGTATGTGGAAGGAAGTCCTGATTTCCCCTTTTGCTATTTATTCTCAAGTCAAGGTTGTAGTTTGGACATTTGCTTTCAGTGACAGCTTCCAGTGTGTGCTGGCTTCCAGTTCTATCTCATTCTTGCCTGACTGCTCTGCACAAATGTTTGTGCTGACATGAAATCAGGGATGGGAACACATGTTTAAGTGTAGGGAGAAGACGGGTTTGCTTTCTTCGGCCACAGCACCCGCTGACGTTTGCTAAAGGTTTTCTGTCAAGACGTCAGCCTGTGTGCGCTCAGATAAATCGGCATGTCCAACATTCTGCACCTGAGAGGATGTGCTCAGCTGCAGTGGAGCTGCTGGGGAGGGGAGAGCCTGGAAATGGGAGGGCTGGCTGAGGGCAGAAGCAAAGAGCTGGCCTCTGGGATGGGTGCAGGGTGCTACTGGCAGGACCGAGGGAGCTGGTGGACTGGAAGTCTGCAGCTGTCTTGGAGGATGCCAGCAGTGTCTCTGGCAGCCTGTCAGGGGAAGAGTGGGAGAAGGAGGGTGCTATACCCAGGTCAGACTGGGTAGAGCAGTGGCATCTGGGGGTAGAGGTGGCAACCCACATCCGTAGGGCAGTGTGGTGGCACTAAATGCAATGAGCATGATAAAAGAGGTGTGAGTAAGCTTAACCTGTTCCTTCTCCTATGATGTCTTGGCTCATGGAGATGTTGGGTGCCTGTATCTCCAGTCCAAGCTTGCTGGTGTGACTCGTGGTATGAGACAAGGTGAGGTCTGTGTGTTCCCCTCCATGCCTCACGCTGGGCTGTGACTCTCTGGTAAGCACTTTTCCTTCAGGTGATAAGGCGAGAGGTTGAGAGTTCAGCGCCGTGTTCCAGGCTGACCAGGAGAGCAGGTGCAAAGGTTGGTCTAGAGAAACCCTTACTGTGTGGATAACTTATGTGGTGTGTGGCAAGGCAGGGGCAAAAAACAGCGCTGCTTTGCCAGTGGCTTAGACTGTGAGGACCAGATACATCCAGAGTTGGTCAGGGTTGCCTTGTGGTATCCCAGTCTTGCTACTCTGTCACTGTCTGGAGCTGGCTTTTGGGAGGTGAGAAGAGGGAGAGGCAGGGTTGAGGAGGCTCCTGGGCTATTTACATGTGTCAGTGTGAGCTCTGGGCTGTTTGCACTGCTTCTCTGCGTAGCACAGAGATGATTCCCTCTGCTGCGGTGTGTGTGTGGCTTTGAAACTAATTTGCTCGATCATTTTAATAAATGTAAAAGGGATGTCCTGGTGTGCAAGTAATGGGGCATTAATCCATGCCTAGCTGTGTTAACAGCACTCTAGGAAGGAAATACGCCCATGCAGTTCTCACTGTTAATTATGGGGTGTTTAACTTAGGATTCCCCTTCTGTGATGGCTGCTCAGCCTTTTTGGCTTTCAGGTGAGTCTCTGGTGGCTCTTGTTTCCCCTGCCCACCCACTATCATTTTCCTCACAGCTCCTCAGCTCCTTGTGCCATGCAGATTCCCAGTTCCAACAGTGAGTGCCATTGTCCACCTAGCCATGAAGTTTAACAATACAAAGCCTTTTTGAGACATCAGCACCTTTGTGGTGTTGCTGGCTTGTCTGCTGCCCCAATGCAGGTGCTGATGGGAGATTTCCTAGGAAGATACAAGCCTTGCTCCCTGACACTGCTCCTATAGGATGCCTCAGAGCTACACCCCTGCTTGGCTGCAGATGCTTGCCTGCTTTTATTTGCAGCTTTTGGCTCCTTAGAGCACTGTGTTTCTGGGGAGATATACTTAGATTGTTACTTAATCTCTTTTCTTTCTAGGTTAAATGTATAAAGTTGTTCTGAATTTGTTTATTAAATGTCCTATAAAATTATTGGCATTCTTTTCCCAGTCTGGTTTATCCACCTCTTAGACTGCAGGACTGTAGAAGCTACTTTCTTGTCCTGGACGCGACTGGGGTCTGGCTCTCTGCAGGAACTCCCTGGACAGAGCACTGGGGGCTTCATCATTCACCATCTTTTAAAGGACTTAGGGAGTTCTGTAGATTGAAGCAAAGTGCTCAGATAAAAGTTTGCAGTGACTTCGGGTTTGTTTTGCAAATGGTCATTCGTTGGGGCTCTGTTTAAACAAACAGAGTTCAAATAAGCTTTCCACTTCAGTGCATTAAAATCCCTTAATTCATTAAAATCCCCTGGCCACAGACATAAAGGCCTCTGCTGTGCCAGGTGCTGTTTAAACAGTTATCAAGTGCTGGTGTCTGCTGTAAAATGATCGCATTGTTTGCTTCCAGTTGGTCATCCACGAGTTGAGTGGCTTTTGTTAGGGGAGATGATACTAGTCCTGGTATTTGCTGGCTGTACAGCCAGCACCAAGGAAACTTGTAACTTTGCCCAGTTTTAAACCCAGGAAGGTTGTTTTTACCCTGTTTTGCTGTGCAGCTGCATCAGGAGCGTCTGTTCCCTAGTGGGAAGCAGGAGCAGTTTTCCAGCTGGATCGGACAGCTGGGGAGGGCTGTGTAGTTCCTGGGCAGGTAGACAGCTGAAGCCAAAAGTCAAGAGGAAAAAGGGAAGAGAGACCTTAAACTCAGCTCTCCCAAGTCCCTCTTCGTGTGGAGGGACTCCATCACCCTACTTGTGTCATCAGGTAAGAAACAGCCCTGTGATACATTTGTGTGTCCATCCTGGTCTCTCACGCTCTTGGCTACCTGGCAGTGGTGAATATTGTCAGCCTTACTGCCTTTTCTTGGTGTTGCCCTTTGCAATGGGTGCCTGGCCTCCTGAGTGCCTCTCTGCAGGAAAGGGTACAGCAGGGACAGCAAGGGGGGAGTTGTGCCAGAGTTTGGTGCAGGCTATCAGGACCACTCAGTACATGTATTTTGTCAGAGCTGCCTCAGTAAACACAAATATCCTACTGAGGGTGTAGACATTATCATGTCTCATGAGTTTTTGTGGCTCAGGGAAGAAATTGTCTGAGTGCTGCTGATACACCTGATGAAAGCATGGGGCGTCTGATTCCCAGGCTGGAGGTGAGGAGGCAAGGATGTCTCCTGAAAGCTGAAAGTTTTGGCTGCTTCTGAAATTTTCTCCAGTGCCCAGATTTCTTTGTGTGGCAACTTCTACCAGTTCTTGTTAAACAGGAGCAGTTAGGAGTTACAGAGAAAACTGGTTCCTGCAGTCTTGAAGCTTCAGTGCTGTGCCAGCACAGCTGAGCTGAAAGGAGTGGGCCAAAGGACAAAGTCTCATCAATAGCTTGAGAAGGGACAGACACTGCTTAAAAGACAATGTGGGCACAAGATGGAACATGGGCTCTCCTGTTTGGGCTTGGAAATAGAGGAAGGATAGTAACCTCTGGAAGTGCAGCTTTTTGAAGACTGTCCTTTAGAAACAGCACATAAGTGTTGGAGGGAAGTGCTGAACAAGTCTTGTAATGACGCGTGATTGTCTTGGGCTGGCTGGGTGGACCTGCAGTGGGTTGGGGATCCACACGGTATGGTGTGAAACGCTCCTTGGAGTTTGAGAGAAGTGACAGACACTGCTGTCCTGGATGCTGGGCAGAGCTTGTGCCCTGCCTGACTGCTGCCCTTCCTCACATGCTGCTAGAGCCTGATGATTCTGGCAACTCTTCCCTCCATATGTCCCTGTATATTTATATACACACACACATTTATAAGGCTCCCTCTGGAGCTCAGTCTCCTCTCTGAGGAGATCAAGTGCTCCCTTAAGTCACTTGTTCCTCAGCTGGCCTAAACCTACAGGCTGCCCAGCAGCACCTGAGCTTCAGGAAGAGTGTAAGTGTCTCAACTTTGTGTCCTTGGTGTCTTTCTGTCCTTTTCCAGGAAGAAACTGAAGTGAAAAAGACGTGACTGAAAAAGAAAAATTTGAAGGAACAGATTCGTTTCTTAACAAGAACAAGTTTGAATTAAATGGCTGATAAACAGATCAGGTAACTTTTAAAAATTTTTTTGAGTTGTTGGTTGTGCTTTAGGTTTTTCTTTTAAAGTCTTTCAAAATTATTTCCATTTTTGATACAGGAGGTTGAAGGTAATCACTCAATCATCTCTTCCAGCCTTAAGCAGTTCTGATTTCTTCTCTGCTTCTTTCTTTATCTTTTTTTAATGTTTTTTTTCCAACCTTCTCTTGTTGTCTGTCTCTGCCATGATGTCACATCTCCTCTTTCTTCAGTTCTTTTTTCTCATTGCCTTGTTCTTTCTACCCTCTGCTTTATATCCTTCACAAGTCTGTTCCTTTTTGCTTCCTCTTTCAAAGGTCACCTTGACCTGCTGACTTCAGCTGCTGGCACCAAAGAAGCAAAGCCAGCTCCTTGACCAGCCAAGGATGCAGCGCTTGTAATTACAAAGTCCATGTAGCCTTGTGCAGCCTTGTGCCCTTTTAAAGCCAGTCAGTGACTGAGTGCTTGCAGGAACATGAAGAACCAACAGTGATTAGTGACAATTAAGTACACAGTGGGAACTTTAGAGCATTAGTCCTGGCATATGCAAAGGCTTAATTTGAGTCCTCCCTGGAAATGAATTGGGATATATTTTTGGGAAAGACGGTTTTGCCGTCTGGCTTCCTAAGAGCTGTGTCAGATGGATCTGCACGATCCTGCACGTAGTTTTAACTTTCTACTGCTTGTGAGGTTGCCCTGGATGAGTGACTCCTACATGCTGTGGGATTCCTGTGGGTTTTTTTGTGATGCTTTTCTAGCATCTAGTTTTCCAGGTTACCAGCTCAGGGTAGGCAGAGTCAGTGGTGAATGAAACCTGGTGACAAGAGGGCCAAGACTTGGCAGTGCCTGAATGCTGCAGGCAAGAGGGCTGGCTCTTCTTAGCGCTTACCACGATTAGGATATCTTCCTGTATGTCTGTCTTCTGCAAATGTGAACAGTCCTGAGCTGTGCTGATAATAAGACAGCACTGTGAAGTGTTTATGTGCCTAGATATGCCCATTGTTGGCTACTGCATTTGGAGTGCACTTGGCACTGTTCTTGCACACCATGAAGGATATGCTGAGATTCACCTCCGTGGAGCCTGACAGGTGTGTGTTCCTGATAGCCTCAGCAGAGCACAAGGACCAGATGTCCGTGGCCATTTGAAACTTGGTATTTTAAAGGAAGAGGAGACACGTCCTATCAGATGTTCCCTGGCCCCTCCGATGGGCTCCTGGCAGTGTGAACAGCAGCTTGTTAACTATTGGGGCTAGTTAAGAGGGCTGAGGAGGAGCACTAGGAGAGGAGAACTGCGATGCCCTTCTATCCCTTCTTGTGTTAAATTGAACAAATGGCTTTATTTGCATGCTGGCCTGTGTTGTCCCTGTTTCACTAAGCCCTGCACACGTAGGTAGTGAGAGGCAGTAGCTGTGCAAGAGCTAAATAGGACAGAGAGACCAAGCACAGCGGACTCTTATCCTATGAGAGAGCAGAGAGTGCTGACGTGAAAAGTAGGATGACTTAGTCACAAGGGAGAAAGCTTTTTATTCAGGTGCAGTGGCCTTTGTCTCATGTTATTCTCTGTGCCTCAAATACCTCATCTCTCCTGCTTTGGTCATCTCCAATCTATGCAGCAGTCACAGGCAGCCAAGCCAAGGAGATCTGTTTAAGCTTAGAGCGTCTACCAAACCCCTCTCTCCTTGCAGCATGCATCTTTCGCTCTTTAGTAGAAAAAGATTGATGGCAAAAGACTAATATCAACAGCAGTGGTTTGATACAAGGTGAGATCAAGGGCATTGTATTTCAGTGCATGTGGAACTTAGTGTCTCACCAGATACTGCCCTGTAGTCCATCCCTACTAGTCTCCCTCTGCAGAGTGCATGGGGGAACCTGGATAGTTGGATTCAGGTGTGATGGTGTTGTTGAGCAAGGGTTTCTCATGCACAGACAGAGGGAGAGGCCCTCTGCAGTGCATGTTGCCTAAATTTTTGGCTTGCCCAGGCACATCAAACTTTTCCCCTTTATTGCTGGGGTCTGTGCTGAAACCAGGGAGTCTCTTGCATTTACAGTAGCAGCAGGTAAGATCTTTGTGTCTGTGTCTTACTCCCACCTGATATAAACCCTGTGATGATTTCACTGTTGGAACAGGTTGAGAGAAGCCTGCCCTGGGTGTTTCAGGGACACTTAGAGAAGCGATGACAGTGCTGAGGATGGAAAGGGGCACTCGTTGTGCCTCACAGTCTGTGACCTGCCAACAGTGACTTCAGAGCTGAATTTGGGGAGACTGAGGTGATCCTGTCTAGAAATACCCTCCTTCCCAATGGTGCCTGTATCTTGACATGCTTTTATCTGGTCTCCAACGTCCTCTTCCAGTGTGACTGTGGGTTAAATAAGGAGGGCACCGTGATGTGAAGCTTACTGTTTGAAGTTGTCCCATGTCCTGAGAACAAGTTGAGCGTAGGAGTTTGCAGGCAAATCTGTTCCCTTCTCAGACTGTGGTGCAAAGATCCCCGAGGCAACAGAATCTCGAGCTGGTGAGATCTTGCATCTTGGCCCTGCACTGAGCTCATGCACTGATTTGGGCCTGCTTTCCTATCGTACTGTGCTTGATTTAATCTCAGCACTGTCTTGTTTGGAGTTGTGGGCTGAGCTCACATCTGTCTGCCTGTTCTTGGCACCTCTTCCAGCTGAGCCAGCCCTGGAGCTCAGTGTGTGTTATATTATGCAGGTGTTGAGGAGGAAAGAGCTTTGGCTGCAGGACAGCAGAGGCTGAAAGAAAATTCCTGGGATGTCAAGATCATGCTTAGCACTAGTGGACAAAGACTTTTATTTTTTTTCCACCCCTCCTTTGTCTGCTTCCCTCAGGGTGACCTCAAGTTGAAACCTTGAGGCTCCATAACCTGCCTTTCCCTCAAGCATGGCTGCTTGTCTGTGCAATTGCCCCTTGATGCAGAGTGCTCTGCAGTGCTGTTGGGAACGTGTTTGCAGGGCTTCACCCCACCACGCCGTGGCCAGCCTCACCACTGCTGCTTCTGAAGGCTAATGCAGCCTGTCCCCCCATCCAGAGCAGCACGTCACAGTCATGAAAGGCAGCATTCCTATTCTCCCATTGGGAGGACTAGGCCTTGCTGGCTCAGCCAGCTGTAAT
Organism: Myiozetetes cayanensis; assembly: GCF_022539395.1. Taxonomy (NCBI): domain Eukaryota; kingdom Metazoa; phylum Chordata; class Aves; order Passeriformes; family Tyrannidae; genus Myiozetetes; species Myiozetetes cayanensis. Next base: position 44,466,422 of record NW_026087853.1, on the reverse strand, counting down.
CTAGGACTGCTGTCAGCCCTCCGTTTAATATCCAACACATCCTGTGTTCAGGGAGCCATATCTTGTGCTTTATTGGTGGGAGCTGACTCAAACAGGCTTCCTTTGTCTCTGCGTGCAGTGGTTTATTGAGCATATAAGTGCAGGACATTTTTCTTAATTGAATTTGCTGGGAACTCGTGTTTAGCTGATGTGGCTTTCACTCAGTGCCACTTGCAAGAATTCCCCATGGGAGCACAAGGATGAGTGGAAAAAGCCCCGCATTTTGGAAGCGCGTGCAGCCAGCCAGGTTTTGATTTCCCCAAGAGGTATGAGCTCATGTCTTCGCATCTGTGGCCGTGCAGGCTGCCAGTCCAGTGGTTTTGCCAGGCTACTGCTTTGTGTGTGTTCCCCTCGCCCTGGGCGGTGGGTCTGGAAACAGTTTCCCGTGGCTGTGGCCGTCTGCTCCTTGGCTGCCAGCTGGGCGCTTCTGCCGGGCTCGTTCCCACATGATGGTAGCAGCTGACATGTCATGAACCTCTCATTAGCTGTGTATCTGATTGTGGTGCAGGAAAGCATTTGTCAGTAAACCTGCTGGCTCAGATGCCATCCGGCCCTAACTAAAGGCTGTCCACATGGTGGATGGTCCAACACTGTCTTTTCTCCTCTTGGGACCACAGAAACCCTTGGGTCCTGGGGAACGGGGTTTTATCTTGCTCTTAGCAGTGTGTGGGCTAGCTGTTTGGCTCCACTCCACTCAGCAGTGGTTGCTCCTGATGTTTGTGCTGCTTTCCCCACCTCCCCTGTTTATACAGTGGGAGCCAAGCTTTGCCTTGGGGCAGAGCTCCCTTCGTGCTGGGGAGGGACAGCCTTGTCTCACAATGATGTGTTAACTCTGGTTAACACATCAGTTCTTTTCTCTTTCCCTTCCCTGATATTACCCAGTGCTAAGACATCTGTTTCTGTCTGTCTCATCCTCTTACAGTCTACCTGCCAAGCTGATCAATGGAGGGATAGCTGGGCTGATTGGGGTCACCTGTGTATTTCCCATTGACCTGGCAAAAACTCGCCTGCAGAACCAGCAGAATGGCCAGCGGATGTACACCAGCTTGTGAGTACCACCTGTGTGGGCAACGTCCCTCGGGGCTTTTGGCAGGGAATCCTTCCTCTTTGTTACCTCTTCCGAGTGAATTCAGCATTTCTGGGAACTGGACTGTCCTCAGGAAAGCTACGGGACAATCTTGAACCAAGCTATGCTTGAGCAGATAATCCAAATAGAGCAGCTGTTGAGGCTGCTGAGCTGAGCAGACAAGATCTCTGTGGAGGGCACACCTGTTTGAATCCCTTGCTTGGGAGCAGAGTGTTCACTGCTCTCAGAGCTGCTGAGCTGCAATCAGGTGCATGAGGGAATTTCTACCCTTTTTCTATTTCCATCACTCTGGTGTTGGAGATTCTTCCTTTGCTGTGTCAGTTTTGAAAAGACGAAGCAGTCACCCATTCCCAGTCTAGAGCACTGCGTGTGAACCTTTTGAAGGATCACAGGTTGACATGTGCTGTAGTTACCCCAGCAGTCCTGTGTCCAAAAAAACCCCAAGTGCTGCAGGCTGTAGGAAAAGAAGGCATGAGTATATCCAGCCCATCAAATTCCCCTGGAGTTTGTGCTGGACTCATAGGGCTGTGCGTCTGCTCTGGGAATGCAGACCACACAGCACAAGTTCATCCTAGGAACCAGACACAGGCCTTAGTTTTCCAAAAGTGCTGGTGTCATTGAGGGGGAAGAAGGGACTGGGATGGAACTGGTGAGGTCTGTCCTGTCCCCCTGCCACTTTGTTTAGAATTTGAGGCAGAGTGAAGATAGGAAGGAAATGCTCTGTATGTTGATGATTTTAGTCTCTGTGCCTCCTTGCTCTAACTGATGACATGTAATGATGCATGAGCTTAGGCTGTAGGCTCTGGTGCTTCCCTTGACAGTTCCCATGCTCTCTGCTCCCTGCATTGTTTGTGTGCCCAGGCTTGTTGGGAGGATGCAGCTTCTTGCCTTGCCCCTCCTTTTGGTTGTGTTCTGCTCCTGTTGCAGATTGCATCTCCTCCCTGAGGATCACTTATCCCCCTGACCTTACAGGTGACAGAAACAGGAGAGTGGGCAGGATGGAGAACTTGTAGGCTCCCTTTGGGACTGCATGCCAGGATGCCTCATCCCCTGGAGGGGACCTCAGTGGGAGAGAGGCATTTATTCTCCAGCAATCGAGCACAGATCTGCTCCATAGCCAGGAATTGCTGTGGGATGAGGTGCTGTTAAGGAGTACATAGGATTTACCCTGTATATTTGAAGTGGCTCCTTCTAAGAAGGGGAAAGGATGAGCTTTCTTAACAAAGGCTGCCCAGTTACAGGGGCTTATTTTTCTGAAAGTGCTGTGTACCCATCAATACCAGATCTCAAAGATACCTGGGTGTCTGCTGAACACCCAGGAAGGCAGCTAGTTCATTAAGAATTTTGCTGTCTTACTTTAAGATAGCATACCTTGCTTCTGCTCAGCTCAAGAGATCTTTAGCATCAGGGGAACCCTTCATTTGAATGAGCCAAAGACACTTTGGAGCAGTCCTGAGGGCTGGAAATAGCTGGTATTTTGGGCTGTGCTGCCCCAGGTATGTTATGTGTCATTTTAGTTGGCTATTGGCTCCCTTTTCCAGGAAGAGAAAAGAGCTGGGCATGGGCTTGGCTGCATCTTGCTCTTCTGCAGCTCAAGGGGCTGGAAGTGACATGCAAGCATGGTGAGACAGCAGGGCTGCATGAGCGTGATGGGAAGCAGCTCTTCCCAATCCCCTCCCAGCCGCAGCTTTTCCAAAGCAGCACCACTGGCTCAAGGACAAATGCCTCGTCTCCAGCACTGCAGTGGAAGAACTTGATGGGAGGGATAGGAGAAAGGTGCACTGAGATTTCTGGGCTTGCAAATGTGTTGGAGGAGCTGCTCCAAAGAAGGAGATTGGTATGTGCAAGCTGCAGGAGCTGGGGTGGAGTGTGTGAACGATGGGATCCCAAAGGATGTGGGGAGTCCCAGCAGAGAGCGGCAATTCATTGCTGTGACTGGCAGCAATGCAGGATGGGCTCTTCACAAATAATGTGGGGTACCCTAGAACAGTCTTTTCCACCTCAGCACTACTACAGAGCAGAGATGAAGTTTATTCCTTGTGTCGCTGGATCTCTTAAAGATGAATTCTTGTTTTCATAAGCCACACTTCCCTTATTACTGCTTAAAAGAACCTTTTGGTCCTTAAATTACGTATACATGCATGCATTTGCACCTCTCTCTTCCCCTATGGCCATAGAAGTACCTATCCCTTCCCAAACACCCTAAGACCACCTTCAGCCAGCATCCAAGCTTCGTGCAGCTGTGGTCCAGAGAGGGAAACTCTGCCATGGGATCTGTGCTGCCTTCTTGAACTGCACCTTTGGATTTGCTAGGCGTGTGTCTGTGCCTTCAAAAGCCTTTGAGCCATTCCAGCACTCTGCAACAAGGAAGGTGATAGTTTTTTCCCCCCTTGGAGCACGGCACCCTGCCCTGCTCTCCCCAGGGCAAGAGCCTGAGTGCTGGCTGCCTGCTCTGGGACCTGATGTGTTAAAAGTAAATGCTTTAATCTGCGTGGGAGGCTACAGATGACTGAGTGTTCAGGTCATCTAGTGTTTGTGTGTGTGCCTTGTGTCAAACTTCACGGAGTAAGTCAAACAAACCGGCATGGAGGGTTTTGGCCCCCCTTATTTCCCTTCCAGATCTGGATTTAAAAATGCATACGTGGGGATCTGCTTGTTAGAGTATCTCATGTGCATTTGCCACAGGGGACCCTGGATAAACAGCCCTCGCAGCGACACTTTTCTCTTTTGTGTTTCTAGAAAGCAGACAGCGTGTGCAGGGTGAGCCGGGGGTTTCAAAGCCCCTGTGAATTAGGGGTTGAAACTGGACTCGGGCCTCAACAATGGCACATTCAGAGAGTGACGCAGTTCCCGTCTCTGCTCAGGGTTTTGCTGACAGAACGTAAATGGAAACCACTCCAAGAAATTTGCTTTGTTTTTCTCTGTTCTCACCCACCTCTGAGCTCTTGTGGTTCATCTCTCTGTTTTGTTTGCAGGTCTGACTGCCTCATTAAAACAATTCGGTCGGAAGGCTACTTTGGCATGTACAGAGGTAAGTAAAGCTGAGTCAGGCGCAGCACAGCTTTTGCGTTGGAAGCACTGGTGCGTAAGTGGGAGGAAAAGCTCTGTTCTCTGGCATATAAAGCAATAACCTAGCAATACCCTAAGAGGTTGAACATTGCAGCTGTTTCTGAAAATAACCTCCTCCATGCAGTTGTCTGCTCAGCTATCCATCATTGAGGGCTTGAGTCCTCCCTGTGGTGTTAAACCATACCATTTACCGACGTTCATCTGTACTAGCAGTTTCAGTGAAGCTGCTGGGCTTTGTTTCAGTACTTTGTGTGTTTGTTTCCCAGCTTGGGCACGGTCACTTTTGCCAGAGGAGCAGTAGCAAACCAGCTCTTGAAGTATCTTATTTTGCAATTGATGACTGAGTTTATGTCAAAGCGCACCACCGACATGATCAGTCCTGTTGTCTGTCAAGTGTGCTAAAGTGCTTTGTTCAAGTGTTAAGACAAGCAGCAATAAAAAAAAAAAAAAAAAAAAATAACCTGCCCCCAGAAAAGAACTCCCATGGGGTAGTAAGAAAATCAGAGGTTGGCTCACGCTGGAACTTCAGCTGTTTGGTCGTTGTGTGCTGACTTGTTGGAAATCTCCTGGCTCCTTGGCTTAGGCTGTCTGTTGCAGCAGCGAGTTCCTCAGCTGACATTATACCTTTTATAATTTAAACATAAAATCCATGGAAGTTTTTAAAGATTTTGAGGAGAGCAGGCCAAATTCTGACTTTACATATATATATATGGAGTACCTTCTTGACTCTCAGCACAATCCAGCTGGCTTAGTTGGCCTGAGGTCTGCTTCATTTTATATGCTGATAGTCAATTGCCTTCATATGCAGTTTTTATCTGAGTTGCTCAGATAGCATGCTTTGTGGCACTCATTCACTGATAAAGCCTGATTAAAGTACTACTATAATTAAGCGAGTCCTTGCTCTTTGTCTTTCCAAGCGGAAGTCTGGAGGTGCTGGTGCCTTGCTGTTGGCATGTGTAGCGTCTCTTGCTGCTTCTTCCAAAGCTCTTAAGGAAACACAGACACTGTGGCTGGCTGGCCTGGGAGCAGGCACTGGCTGTTCAGGCAGCATCTCTTGCCCAACTTGCTGGTGGGTGTTTCAGGGGAGTGTGGTGGATGATGGGGATGGATTGGCTGCTTTGCCTGAGCTTTCCTGGGATCAGGCAACAAGACAAATAACCCTGAGGAACCCTGGCAAGCTCCATCTTCAATGCTAGCAGTGACGTGTTCCTCTTTGATTTTTTCCAGAAACTGGCTACTTCTGTGTTCCTATCCAGGAATGGAGCCAGCATTAACTTTGGCTGTAAATATGCAGTGGCAGGCCTGCTTGGTGGGGAGCAGAAGGCAGAAGCTGTTCAGGGAAACCTACAGGAGAGACTGTAGGACCCATCAGGGCATTTGGGAGAGACAGCTGAGTTGTGTAAGGCATAGGGTGGTTGAGGGGATGTGCATCACCAGCCACTTGTCACTCCCGAGCAGAAATCTCAAAGGGTGCAGAGGGTTTTGTGTACCTCTTGCTTTTCCCAGCTACAATGAGTCTGGTCAGTTTGGTCCATGTCCCTACATCTGTTCCCTGAACCAGATAGTGGCTTGAATTTACTTGTCGCCTCAGATTATTAAATGGGGAGCTAGGATAGAGAGGGCTTCTCTGAATAACTCCTATTCCTTCCAGAAATTCACAGGTTTTATGGCATGGTCAAGGTGTGAAGGTGAGTCCTGTGCCTCAGTTCTATGAGCTGACATTATCAGCCCTTTCCTCACTCTCAGGGAGAGGGTTGGTGGGTAAAACACATCCCAGGTTCATGAAGAATGTGCAAGTATTTTTCTGGAAATAGGTAAAGAGATGTCTCAGCCTTGTGGACAGGGAATTATGGAAATCAGATGGTGGGATTGGTTCCTGCTCCCTCCATCTGTCCCAGTTCCCCAGCAGAATTTGCTGAATGACTCATGAGCTCTTATTTGTAGCCTTTAAGCTGAAATTGGGAGGATTATATGTTAATGTGCTAGAGTGGCAGCTGCTGTTCCCCATGGAGGAGTCACAAGCACATCGGGTTGTCCCTGCAGATCACTTGGCCTCAGCTGGAGGACAGAAGGGGTCTGTTTGGGTACAGCCATTCCAGCTGTGTGACTTCAGGGCTCCTTCACATGCAATTCAAAACTCCACAGTGTGGACAGGAAAGAGGCTTGAGCTTGTGGGATGCTTTTCTCAAAACACCTCTTAAGGGGTGTGTGTGGGCAGACAGTCCTTGCTTTGCATGAGTAGTCCATAGCAAATTGTGTGATGTATAAGGCAATCCCAACATTTCTCTCAAGTTCCTGGATTTGTTTGGGGCAGGAAGAAGAGGTTTTTCCCCTAATGTTTTTTCCCATAACATCCAGGTAGCTAGCAGCAGTGCCTCAAAGCTGGGTGGAGCTGTCTAGCCCTGTCTGTGCCCAGGGAATGACAATGTGCTACCTTCAGATATGATGCCAAGCGAATGAATCCATAGTGCCTGTGGGTTCCTGGACCCCATGGGCATCAGTGGTAGGGGACATTGGAGAGATCCTTTCTCAGCTCCCTGCTGCAGTCCTTCCAGAAGCCATCTAAAGATCCCAGCACATGTCCCGAGTAATCCCACTGCTGTTTGAAGACCAACTGTTTAGCCTCGCTGGCAGGAGCTGAAGGCCTAGATCTGGCTGGGGAAGTGACCTCTGCTGTTACAACATTTGGAGGGTAGCTGCAGTTTAGCTGCAGTAGTGTGGCAGCCTTCCCTGGCCTCTGCTAATAATATCTCCCACGTGTCCCAGTGCCGCACTGGGGATGACTCAATCCCCCTGTTATGTAGGTTGCTGGTGGTGCGTAAGGAGCTCTGTAGAAATGTGTTTTAATAGCAAAACCCAAAGCTCAGTGAGAAGAAGGCCCTTAAAAGTTCAGTTGGCAAACAACTGGTTTTGCTTCTCGTTGATTTTGTTCTTTGTTACTTGTTTTCAAAATGGTTTTTAATGATTGCTGTTTATTTTTCCATGCTCTTTGTCTATCTTTGCTTCTGGTATATGTAGCATTGCCTATAGACCAAGATTGGCTTTAATTAGGGAAATACTCATTGGCATGGGTATAATTGAAAAGCTTTGAGATTTTGTAAAAAGATGGAAAATGCTGTGGAAAGCATACAGCCAGCAGCTGAAGTATCTAATTTCTCCTCCTCAGTGAATTGAAGCTGTTATGGATTATTGAGGACAGGGATTATCCATTCTCTGCTAAGCAGCTTTACTGAAAATATCAAAGATGTAGGAGAAAACCCAGGTTCATTAACTTTTTTTTCTGTATATTGTGTGTTTTACCCTCTGCTTTATTTGCAATTGAAGGAGAAATTTCTTTGAAAGCCTCTTGGTTCCTTGAGGAGGTCAGCACGTGGAAGCATACTTCTTGAGTGCCTTTCTTACCTGATGGTGTGGAGTTTTTCTTTCTTTCAGTGAACTCTTTGCACTGGTGTTAGCGTAGCTGGTTTATGCTTTTTCCTTCCTTCTCCTTGTTTTTCCAGGGAAGTAGTTTTTCATGCTGCATGTGTACAGGTGTTGTACCTTCTAGCCGTTGAGAGTGGGGCTGAAGTTATCTTCAGCTTGGCATTTGAGGAAACACTTCATGGGTAGCCACTTCCACTTAAAAATTAGGCTCTGTGGATTTGCTTTGTAGATCCTGATATGATTGGCATTAAAAGATGGAGGTAGAGCATGAGGGTCGTGTCTGTGAGGCTTCTCATCTCGTGCAAGAGCCATGGTGGGGAGGATGTGATGGTATAGGAAGAGCATCAAACTGAAGCAGTGCAATCACTGGTGCACAACAAGCTTGCAAAAACCCAGAAGTGTGAGAGCGCTGCCCTGCTCCCTGCGAGTTAGTTTGTCTCGTGTAAAAGATGATGGCATTTGTTGGATGTCATGGCCATTGTGGAATGAATAAATGCATTGGCTTGGCTTGCTACAAGGTAGCATTACTCTGTGTTTTCTGCCAAATCTGAACATAGGAGTTGAAAGGGGGGAAGATTTGTTGGGCTGTCCAGCCCTGTGCAGCAAAATCTATCTCTTCTCTTGCTGCAATTTCCTGCATGGTGGAGATGTGTCTTCTGAGCAGAGGATGCAGAGCCAAGGATTCCTGTGTTCTGGTCCCAGTTGTACTGGTCCCAGGAGTCCCAGTTGCGACTTAGCTTCCTAATCTTAGGAAAGTCCCCCTAAACCTTTGTCTTTCTATTTTTAAAGGGAAGAGAGTCCATCCTGAGGAACAGATGAGTTGCCTTTCTTTAGGTGTGTTGAGTCCTTACAGCTTTTGTCAACTTGTGTTCAAAGGTGATGAAAATAAACCACACTAGCTCTTTGGAGCCTAGTGGGGGTGCAGGATTCTCTGGCTGCTTCTCTTTGGAAAATGAATCTTTGGGACAAGTTGTTTAACTCTCAGCTGCAAGCATAAATGCCTGTGTTTGTGTTTGTTCTTGCAAAGGTGTTCATAGGCCATTAACAAGTCTCAAATGTAAGTCCATCAGAGGGCTTGGAGCTCCATATGCTTCAGTGCAGGCAGGGAGAGCCTGAGGTTATCCACTGGAGGACTTCTTGAGCCGGAAGATTTAAATGGAGGAGAATATTCTGGATTGCTAATGTAATAGCGCAAAACGCAGTATACTGGGAAGGGGCTGGCCCTTCCCTCACCCCATTTCCCTCAGGGCAGCTTGGAAGCTGCCTCCCAGCCACTGTGTTGCCCTAATGCCAGTGTTCACGGCCCAGAGCAGCCGGCCAGGCCAGGCAGACCTTTCATTGTGGCAGGCACAATACAGGGATTTGCTGTTTGTTGCTCCTGACAAAAGGGCACTCCAGCGGGTGGTAGTGGGGGGCAGGGCGGGGAGCCAAGGCTTGTTTACAGCCCAGCAAGCCTTGCCATGGAGCTCAAAGGGGAATTTCTCCAGGCTGCAGCTTGTGGACAACAAGCCACTTCAACAATGGCTGTTCTGGGAGTGACACCAAGTGGTGATACAGAAGGGAAGCCACTTTATTCTAAGGGTCTAGAGCTGTCTGATTTCTGTGCAGATGAACCAAGTGACTTCAGCCAGTCTGCAGGTCTTCCAATGGCTCTGCCTTTTCTGGGCTGCCTGGTAAGCAAGCTACTCTGGTGTTTTCTGGGGAGGAAGGAAGCAGGGACACTAGTGAAGGTAGGGCAGGGGGGCTTTTGCCTCTCAGCATCACAAAATATTTGCAAAGACGTTGGGACAAGTTATTAATCTGACTTGTTTTTTGAAGGATTGATCTGCATCCTTCTGAATTCCTAGGAATGCACCCTTGGATGAGAGAAGAGGATGCATATGTACATGGTTGGAGGAAGTAGTGAAGCTAAAGAAATAACAAAATACGTATAGCAAATGGAGTAGAAACACATCTGGGGATATTTTCACAAACCCAAGGTGTTGGAAGGCAGAAATCCTATTAATTTTCAGGGATGTTTCTTATTTCTATATCCATTTGGTGCACTGGGAGCTCTCTTTCATCTGTCCTTGGTTTTGAGCAGAAGTAACGACACATTCCTAAAAGACACAGTTAACAATTCCTTTATTCTCATTCTCCAATGGCCTTTTTTTCTTGCCCAGGGGCTGCAGTGAACCTGACTCTGGTGACCCCAGAAAAGGCTATCAAACTGGCAGCCAATGACTTCTTCCGGCATCACCTCTCCAAAGATGGGTGAGTAGGGAGCTGACCTTCTGCGGTCAACTTAAAAGACACCGGCTCTTGGAACACGTCTGGTGAGACGTCAGGGCAAAGGTGGAACGGGGTAGTGCAATGACCGAAATATGAGTTGACCTTGAACAGCTCAGCTGGTGATTACATTCAGGCTAAGGATGTAATGTCTAAAATGGGAAGTGTAAAGCACTCCACTGGATGTCTGCTCTTTATTCAAGCTTCTAAAAATAGTCCAAGACTTAAGCCAAGGTTAGTAGATCCAGAATTTGTGGAGTAAATATTTGAGAGGAACCCAATGGCACTGATCATTGCTCAAACAGCTGCTGGGAGGACCCTTGTCCTCAGCATCCTATTGGATGCTCTGATACTCCTTCTTGCTCGAACAGATGGCAAGTCAAGTTCTGCAGACCCCAAACTTAGTCTCCCTTTTCTCCTTCTGTATCTTGAAAGCAGTTTTAGAGGGGTGGTGAATCTGAATTGACAAAGGGCACTTGTGGCATTACCCAGCCACTGACCTGCATATAAATGCTGAAGGAATAAAATTATCTGTTCAGCTTGCAAGGGGAGCGTGGTTCGTGTGGATTGCATGTGAGTAAAAGATGCAAGCTGAGCACTTGAGAGGGGCTGGGCCCTGAATATTTAATGCCATTTTCACCAAGATATTTCTCTTGCAATTTGGAGAACACTTGTGTCTCCCTTCAGACAGAGACCTTTCTCCACAGACTGAGAAGAACACTATCTCCAGTCCTCAAGTGACAGTAGCTGGAAAACAGCCTGCTTGGGATATGATCCCGACTCTTCCCATGAGCAGTTATGGGGTGGAGCCTCGCTGAAAATGCAAAGCTCTGGCACGATTACTTGGCTTAACAACTTCCCAAAACATACCACGTCAGTCTTGGCTGCTGCAGATCAGTGGCTCAACAGCTTCAGTGGAGATTGTGGACTGACACAGGTTGAGGATCTGTTTTTTTCATGTACCTATTTTTTTTTTTGTTCTGGAGTCTTTTAAAATATCAGCTAACATATGTCTGTGTGACTCATCGGCTCGCAGCTCTTTGTGATTTTCTGTCTCTTCAAACAGTGTCTCTGCTGTGCTGTGCTCAGACAGTGGGAGGTGATGATGTCCTCATGGCTCCTCACCCCTGCCAAGCGGTGGGTCTGATCCCTGCAGCAGACAGCAGAGCACACCTTGGTGTACTGCAGGAGACAGCGGCACAGCTCTACCACCACCTACCAAGGGGGGGCTTAGTAGGTTGTGCAGGCAGGACAGCAGGGTGCCAAGCTGCCACGTCTTGTACTGCTACTAAGAGAATGACCCATGGAAGAAATCAGTCTGGCATTGCAACATATTTGGCATTCTGTGAGAGCAAACACTGCTGTGATGTTTCACCCATTAAAATGTGACATGCCTGTCAGTGGATGTCCTGCCCCACGAGAGGTAAAGACTTCCTCAGAGACGTATGTGTGTGTGTGTGTGTGTGTGTGTGTGTGTGCACCTCAGTGGTGAGTCTAACTTAGAGCAGGACTTGGGTAAATGGGATGCAGCTGTTTCCATGAGCAGCTGAGGTCTTCACTCAGACCTCTTCCAGTTTGACTTTTGGGTTCTTGGCTGGTCTACACAATGATGTGGGTGATGGGCTGCATTTGATTCAGAATAAAGGAGCTAGGGAGTTTTTCCAGGAGTAAGACACTCTGTTCTCCTAAACCATATGTATGACTGTGACCTGGGGCAGGAGCATGATACCACTTGGGTAGTGGGGAGCCTTTGTGTCTCAACACAGAGCGGTTTTATTTCCTTTATAGAAAACAGAGGTTGGGCCACAGTTAGGTGAAAAGAGCTAGGCAGCATGTGGAGTTGGGGTTGCTCATCTCATTCAGCCACCATGGGGGGCTTGGATGAGTGAAATCTGGTCAGCTTCTCTCATGGGGGTAGCCAGCTTGAGCTGGACAGAGAGGCAGAGCCTTGATACTGCTGTGGTAGATGGTTTAGGGTGTTTCTAACAAGAAATGTCACTCCAAGATGTGATAGGAAAGAAAATGCCTTGCAGTTTTTGTCTGTGGGTGATATAGACTATGAACATGGAAGTTCTAGTGCATTCTGTCATCTTGCTTAGTGCATAGGGGGTAGAGGGTGATGGAAAAGCCCATGATATTACCAGTGATGCTAAGGGCCATTAGAAATTTCAGGGCAGTTGCTTATCATGCTTTGTGTTAAGGAAATCCAAGGCCTGGGGATGGAGTATGTAACCTGCTGGAGGAGTTGTGCCTGGCCATGCTGCAGGCAGTGCATGTACCTTGCCTTTGGCAGTTCACGTGGTCTTTTCCCATGTGTACCACGTGCAGCAAATAAGAGTGATGGCAAGGGGCTGTTTCATTGAGTCACAAAGCTATGTGACCCCAAGGGCTTGCCTTGCTCTTGCAAGCTGTTTGCAGTCTGCAGGTTTCTCCTTTTGGATGCTTCTGTCCCATTCTCCCCAGTTCTCTTTGTAAGACAGGGCAGGATGAGCAGTGCTGGGATTCAAAGGCCTCTCCTATTCGGGACAAAACAGGATGTGCAAGGCTGGACCACCTATTTCACAACTCCAGTCAAAGCCTAGGTATGAACACAGAATAGCTTGGGGTTAGAAAAGTGAAGATTCCATGAAGAAACATGCCAGCTGCTGCCTGTCATGTGAACGTGGTTTCATTTCTTGATATGCAGTTGCATCAGTCAAGGTGTAATATTGGGTAAAGCACAGCTGAGGGATAAGCGTAAGGGCTCAGTGAAAAGCTGGGTGCTGATTTTCATGGTGGGCCAGCAAGATCTTGGTTCATCTCCACCAAAGTAATTTTTGCACAATCCAGTCCTTCTGCTGTGCATTCACAGATGCTGTACTCTTAGGCCAGTATCCCAAAGGATGCTCTGGTGCTTTTCTGACTCTGCAAAAGTCTTCTAGACCTGTTTGACATTGAATGCGTTTGTTGCTAAGTATCTAGCACTTGTCTTGCTTGAAATATGTTGCATGAGTTGGTGATCCTTTTCTGATAAAATGTGCATGGCCTATCAGTATTTGCTGATTAAAATATGTGCTATTAAAATACACCTCCATGTGCAGGTGGAAGAAGCATGTGTGGACCAGACACAGTGTGGCAAATCCAGCATGACTTCAAGTAGTCTCAAGTTACACAATGACTTCCAGTGTATATGGATTTATTTATTTTTGTCCTTTGAAAAACTTAGTGATGAAGTTGCTTTTAAACTGCTAGGATAAAAAACTGGCATAAAGCCTATTTTTGAAAGGCCAGACTGAAAACAGCACCTGTGGTGTGGGAAGCTGCTGGCTACAAATTGCTGGAAGAATATTTTGGGGATGTTGTTATTGCAGGTTTGTGCTAGACTCCCTTTTCCCTGTCTGTGTTCTTGGATGCTGCTGGACATAGAGTATTGGGACAGCAGATCCTCACATGGGACTTCATGCCCGTGTTGGTGCATCTGTCTCCTTGTGTCTGGAGATGTCTGTTCCTGCAGCTCTCTCCACCCTGGGACTAGCTCAGTGCTTTTCCCTTCCCTTTGGTGCAGGAAGGTTGTGTGCTCACAGGCTGGGGGACTTGATTTCCCCTTCTTTGCCAGTTTCTATTTTGATGTCATTATGACAGCCTGCAGCTACTGCTTCTTGTTTCATGAGGAAACAAAACTGAGTTGGTCCTCCCAAGCTGTCCTGGTCATTTAGGAGCAAAGGAGGCCAGAGTGAGTTGTGTGAGTGCCTAAAACACACTTGCTATGCCAGGGAGGAAAGGAGGGAAGCCAAGATACTGAAAAACCTGAAGGACACCCCATAACCATGACTGAGAGAGGCAATAAGGGTCAAACATTTTTATGTGATAATTTTTACCTAAGAGCCTCAACAGTTCCCAGGGAAAGAAAAGATGACTCACAGAAGAGTCTTCAGGCAGGTCCTTGTGGTACTCTGTGGAGAAGAGTCCCCCAGTGGCTGGAGAAGGCAGGATGTGTGAGAGAGGGGAAACTTCCAGTCTTCAGGCTGCTGGAAACAGGTGGGAATTTTTTTTCCTGTGGCTTTCTGAAGCTGGATGTGTTGAGAGATTCATAATCTCACAGCTGCTGTTAAAATAGAAGTGGTTTCATTTTCTAGAGCACAGGACATGAGAAGAGGGTTAAGTGAAGCACTTGAGTGTGAAACTCTTGGGTGTGAAGCTGAGGAAGTGATTTAGATTGGTAGTACACCAGTTTTTATAGCACATCACTGATTTCTGGGTGGCCAGTGTGCGAGGCCTCTTTGGTTGATGTAAGTAGTGCCTACGTTTTATGTCCTCTTGGAATCTGGGTGTCAAACACTTCATAAAAATCAGTCCCTTTAAAGTGTCCTACAAGGTTTCGTGTTTCTCTCCAAAGTGTTGAGTGCCAGACAGCTGTTTTGTTTGGCATGTGTTTGCCAAGTTTTGTTCATTTTTCAGGTTCTTGGTGAAATATTCTACCTTGGCTACAGTAAGAAGAGTTTCATACCTTCTTACATAAGTAATTTGTTGCTCATAAAAACTCTCCAGTCCCTGGATGAGTTTCCTGCTGCTCTTCTCCAAGGTGTGTTATTCCCTTACTTCTCCTGTCCTCTTTAGTCTTGACCTTTATTTTGTTTGCTGTTCTGAAGCAAAGGCTGGCAATCTGCTGTCTTAGCAGCTCAGATCCCTAGGAAGACCAGCATGACTGACTCAATTCTGTCTTTGCTGATGCCAGCAAATTTTCTTCCTTTTTGCTTCCCCCTGACCTTGTGGCTTTGCTCAGGGAAGAGAAATAGCCAACTGCAATTCTGAGACAAGCAAGGACACTTTTCCTTCAGTCCTATGCAGCTGTGGAGACTGAAGCTTGTTCTCCATTGCCTTCCCAGCTGATATGTCTTCCCAGGACTTTTTTCTTCATCTGCTGTCCTTTCAGGCTCTTCTACAATATTCAGACCATCTCTTCTATAGCACCTGTTAAAGTATCCATCGCATGACCTGGCTGATCCTTGAGCTGCAGAATGCTGGCAGACAGGCTGTGAAGTGGGGCTCTTGATTTAGAAAGGAGGGATGCTGCTGCTAGTCCTGGTGCTGAGCTGCTGAATCACCCTGCACACACTGTGCTTTGGTCTTTCTCTGCCCTTGTGGACCAAGACAGCCTCTCCTGCAGTTATCCATTGGATGCCCAGACACTTCTTTAATGTAGGTAACCCTCATCCAACTCACTGAGACTTGTAGGTGAGGGAGAAAGAGACGGTTAAGAGCTGATAATCTCCCTGTGCCTTTTCAGGGATAGCTCTTTCAGGAGGGCTCTTTTATGTAGCACACAGAGACTCGGGGAATTACAATGGGTTGAAGCTGTTGACATCCAAGGCCAGCCAAAAAGTAAATGCACTTTTAACTGTTAATCTGGAGGGAACTAGGCATGGGCTGTTTAATCACAGAATGCACCCAGGAGAGGAGCACTGCCCTTGTCACCATTCCAGGCACGTGTCTTGGGACAAAATGAGGGCTGTGTTCAACATGCCCAGTCGTGTTACCCTGTTCCATTGTTCACTTCCACAGACATTCATATTGGAAAAAAACACTTGGGATCTCCTGCCAGGGCAAACCTGATGCAGGCACAGAGTCAGCCTTCTCTTGACTTCGTTCAAACATGCAACCCAGAGCTCCTGCACATATCTGGAATAATGACTACCAGAGCAACATTTTACCTGGCAATGCTACTTTGAGGCGGATTTGCCTCACATCAGTGCTTCATTTTGCTTGTCTGAGGCATTTTTGAGCTGGCACTAGAAGTGAGAGGGAGCTTGTAATGGGAACTTTCTTGCATTTACATTTCACAGCTTCCTAGGTCCAGTTTTCTGAAGTGTGGTTGCAGCAGCTTGTTGTTCCCCCTTGGAATATCAGGGGTTGGGTTAAAGGGAGTGACTGGTATTTTGTGAGCGTGTCCCCAGGGGGCTGTGGCAGACAGGGTGCCCTCCCTTTGAAGGATGACTCCTTTGTGTAGGTCCCCTAATCCATATGAAATACCCACTATTTAAATTGTTTGAAAGAAACTGTCTGGTTTGAAACTCTTGGGGAACATTCTACAGTCTGTTGGGCTGACAGACCAGAAGCAGAAGTTATATCATGAGTGAAGAAGGTGATTTCCAAGCTGGGCACACTAGCCTCTTGGGTAGGAAATGGAAATGGATGGCTTTGCATGGATGTTTAGTTAGGTCAGAGATTTCCTGTCCAGAAATCTTATCATCCTGATTCCAGAATGACTCTTTTTGGTCCCTGCCCAAGCACAGTAAACTCCCACATGATCAAGGTTTTTCAGAAACTTGGAAAAAATACTACTCTGCTCCCATGTGACATCAGTATACCAATGCTGTCAGAGATCCTAACTTTGGACTGATGTGTTGCTCTCGAAAAGTCCTCCATAAACCTCTAGTTCCTGTTTTTTACTTTATTTTTCAGCTCTAGTTTAAAACTCTTAGTTTACATCAAGCATGAATCTTCTCCCCTTCCCATTTGTCACTGTTGATTTGTCACAAATTAATTGTATGTCAGTTAAAAAAATGGAATGACTGATTTCTGCCAGTGCAGAATTTGGGACTATTGCATATATTTTATATTTAACACCCTCTTGCTGTGATAAAAGATGATTTGTAGGACCAGATCTTTGCTGATATTGCAGCTTTTGAAGTTAATTGAGATGTGCCAGTTTTTAAACCACTGAGGATAAGGCCTGTGGTGCCTTAAATATTTAAACCCCTTTGTTGTCTAGACATGAACCGTTTTCAAACTCCTTTTATGTGCAGACTGGTGAGGTTTTGCAAAGGGAATTTGACCCTTGTACGGCAAATTTTAAACCTCTAGTCAAAAGATTTGCTTATCTTAGGATACATTTTTCTTGGACTCTTCCCAGTTCCCAACCAAAAGCTGAAAGGCCTTGTTCTGGATGCTTTTGATGTACCTGTTTGACATCTCTAAAATAAAGCCACATGTATAATCCTTCACTGGGTCACACTGGCACAGCTCCACAGAGTTCAGTCAAGCCAGGCTGACTTTTCTTGGCTGGGATAATGGTCCACAGATGAACAAGTAGGCCAAGTCTTCCCGATCTTTTGAACTGGGTATCAAAGCAGTCACCCTGGATGCAAGCCAGAAGATATGTACTCCAGGGATGCTCCAGGGCTCTTGCTAAACTGGGAGATGCTCTGCTGTGCTGTAGAGGGAGACTGGCAGCCAGCCAGTGGTTTGCTTCCTCCCACAGCCATGCTAGGGACTGTGCAGCCTTGCTGCTGACTGCACTGAGCCATGCAGAGGCTGCTTCTGTGCTTCAGGCTGGCCAAAAGACACAAGTTGGCCACCTCCAGGTGGCAGTAGCAGTGGGGACCCCTGGATTGGCACACCTTGATACCTCTGTGCCTCCAGGAAAGCTTGCTGTGCACACTTCAGCACCCATGTGGGTAACGCCGTGGGAGGGATTGTTCTTTGCAGCTCCTCATCTTTGGGGGAATTTGGAAAGGGAAGACTGTGAAATATTCCTCCCGTCAACCTCATAGGAGAGCTCTATATTTAGTTGCTGGTAATCTCTGCTGTGCCTGTAATCCCCTGCTCCGATATCCTCCCTGGAGAAGATGAGAGGTGGGGAAATCGGCCCAGCTGACGTGGTGGCCCAGCAGGATTACAGCACATCTGCCCTCCCTTTCCTGTAGGGATGGCAGTGTTTTGCTGTCCCACTGCACCACGCTGTGCTCTGTGTGTGTGCATGTGAAACCCCTGGCACGGCAGCGTGCCTTGGTTTTGCAGGGGAATAGGGCATATCATTGTGGGACTGCTCTTGCCACTGTGTGGGGACTCGCCTTGAGCAGGTTAAGATGAGGTATGGCTGCAGCAGCGGTGCTGTGGGAGGCAAATATAGTACATGCATTTAAAACAGAAAAAAGATGAGACACTTTCTCTTTGGCTGTGTGATTTATATATATGCCTCTCTTTATTTCCCTTTTTAGAGAAGAGAATGTCAGATGTACTTTTTAATCAAGTCGGTGTTTTCTGGTGCCAAGGTGTGAGGTTTTTTACAGGGCAAAACCACATCAGTTTCTGAAAATTGAGACTTCATGAGCATTTGAATCCTGAGTTCCTCCTTTTAGTCTTAGCTGGGCTATTTCATGGCTTTGGAATGGAGGGAACAATGAAAGGCTACATTTTGTTAGGCAAGAACATGTCACTGATAATCCCTGCTCTCTAGTGCAGAGAGGATGCACAAAGTTGCAGTGATGGGGGTCCATCCCACCCCTTGTCTCTCAGGAAGATTAGTGCAAAGGCTATTTCTTCAGTTTTGGAAAGGCTGGTGAGATGAAGCAGCTCCTAACCACACTGGAGCTGTCTCCCTGATTCGTGTTTGCTGTTTATTTATTTTGTTTTTCTTGGAGAACTCCAAAGCAGCAAGTGGAATATTTCCCCCCATTGCTCCTTGCCCTGTGGTCTCTGTTTGTTGACAGTGTTTAAAGGACTAGGCTGGCAGAAGGAAAGCTGCTTATCTCCCTTTAATGCTCAGGTCCTCTGGTGCCCTCTGAAGTTGATACCCTTTTTGAAAGCTGTGCCCTGACCAGGGGCAACATCGTGCTGTAAAAATGCTGAAGCACTCTGTCTGTGGATGCAGAGGGTTGTGTGCTCCCATCTGGGGCTGTTCTGACTGGGCTTGTGGCTTTTCCTGAATGTTCTATTTCTGGGGCCGAAGGGGTCTGTTCTCCAGGTCTGGTGATGCCAGCAGAGATGCCAAGCCTGGGCTGTGCTGAATTGTCAAGCCAAGTCCTGTGTCCTGGGCTGCCTTTCCTGTAACCTCTGGGGTCAGAGATGTGTCCCGAGCCTTGTACCAGCTGCCCCAGGGTTACTCCAGGCCACCTCCTCTGACCACTCTTTTCTTTGGGCAGGAAAAAACTGACACTGATGAAGGAGATGCTGGCGGGCTGCGGCGCAGGTACCTGCCAGGTGATTGTCACCACTCCCATGGAGATGCTCAAAATCCAGCTGCAGGATGCAGGACGTATTGGTATGTGGATTTCTCTTCCCTGTGCACTGAGCAGGGAGGGGAGAGAGGGTTGGGACTGGGTTGTCAAGGTGGAGGTCAGAGAATGAGTGCAGAAAACCCTTCTCCTTCACCCTGCTCTCCTGTGTCAGAGGTATCTCAGGCAGTAATAGAAGTTTCTCCTACGATTCCCAGCTTACAAAAGGTCATGTTTTTTTGCTCAAAGCAATAGGCTTGGCAAGTGAAACAGCAAATGCTGCTGGTGGGTGGAAAGACAGGAGAGATGATTGGGTGGTCATCTTGTGAATGATTGAAACTCATTAGATACTGTGCAACCGAGGAGGGATTAGCATCCTCCAGTGCCTTTCCCCTGTGGTGTTTCCTCCATCTCCATGTTTCCTGATGTCTGTTCTTTCTTTCTTCTATCCCCCTGTAGCACCTCCCTAACAGCTTCCCGAGGGGATGTGCTCTTTCCAAATGACTTGTCTCCCCTTGTACTCTGTCTTCTTCCTGACCAAAACAGCAGTTGTCTCAGCTGAAACAGGAAATAAAGTTCTTCCAGTGCACTGGATTTGAACAAGGTTTGGGGTCAGGCTCTCGGGACTGTGGGCAGGAACTGGCAGGCAGAGGCAGGAGGGAGTGTGAGCCTCTTGGCTGAAGCATTGTGGAGTGTTTCTGGTGAGAATGCAGACCAGTCTGGCACAGAGGCTCTAGGGGAAAGAGTTGATTGCTTTTGCTTTAGTCTCTTCCAGGGTCAGCCTGGGCGATGGCCTCACTCCCCAGGAGCTCTGCATGACACTGTTAAAATCCATGTTTGTGGTTCTTCCTGGAAAATGGGCCAATTTGCCCTTTAATCTCTCATTGGATGCGGCGTTCCTGAATAATCGCGGATTTACTTTTTCTTTCCTCTCTTCACTGTTTTTAATGCAGACCTTATCCTCTTTGTGCGTATTATTTTAAAATGTTTGAAGGAATTAAGCCATGGTTTGAGGGTTCAGGAGAGGTTTTCGCTGCTGTGAACAGCCTGTTCTCTGCGTGGCGGGAATGCTGCGGTGTGCCGGTGTCAGCCAGAGGATTGCCTACAGGTTGATGTGCTCTCCATCTTCTGGCCAAAGGGCAGAACTGCATCAGTTGGGAAAGTGGGAGAAACCAGGTTGTGTTTATAAATGTGGCTGAGAAACTCCCCGGGTTAATGATTGCTTTCAAGGGAAGGAGGCAAAGAACAGAACTATTGAACATCTCTTGTTTATGAACATCTTTACTTTGTCATACAGGCAGCTCGGGGACATAGCTGGAAGCAGGGACAGGCACCTGGCTACTCATAGCAGGTCCTGTTCTCTGCACTGCAGAGATTGTGTGACAGGCTGCTCCTGCTCAGGCAAACCATTTGGTGGGAAAAGGCAGTGGGCATTGCTGTGGTGTGGCAGCACCTGCTGCCAGACTTGGACAGGCTGAGGGAGATGGGCAGACTGGGAGCAAAAGCTTGCAGGGCACCCGGCTGGCCTTCTGTGGCCTTCGTGCATATTGTGTCGCACCTGGAGATCTGCCTCTTCCTCCTTGTCCCGCGGCACCAGGCAGCGAGAAACACTGCTGAGCAGCTTGCAGACCCGTGGTTGTGCTCTCCTCCCCAGCGGCACAGAAGAAGCTGATGGCGGCACAGGCCCAACTCTCCTCTTCCCCTGCGGCGGGGGCGGCCGAGCCGGCGGTGGAGACGCGCACCACAGCGACACAGATAACGAGGGAGCTGCTGCGGAGCAAGGGCATCGCAGGACTCTACAAGGGCCTGGGGGCCACACTGCTAAGGTAGGGTAGGGTGGACAAAATGATGGTCCTCTGCATGTGCTGGGGTCTTCAGTTTGAGCGCTGAAAAAAAGGGGGAGCTCACTGATTCTGCAGGGTTGCATGCCTCCCGTGGGCCTGTTGTCCTTTGTGCAGTCAGTTTTACCCATGTGGGTTTCCCCTCCTGTCTGCATTGCAGTCGCAGAGCTGGGATGTCTGCATTGCACTCATGGCTGTGCTGCCAATGTGTGATGCTTGCAGCCCTTCCAGTGCTCACTTTCTTGGTGTCCCTCTCTGACTTGGCTTATCCTCATTCTTCTTTCTTTCCTTTCCTCCCACCCCACTGCAGGGATGTCCCATTCTCCATTGTTTACTTCCCACTGTTTGCAAACCTGAACAAGCTGGGCCAGAAAGACCCCAATGTCAAGGCTCCGTTCTACGTGTCCTTCCTCTCCGGATGTGTGGCTGGCAGTACGGCTGCAGTGGCTGTCAATCCCTGTGATGGTGAGTCCTGAGCAGCCTGTGGTCATTGCCTGGTGCCAAGTGACAGGAATGAGAAGCCCAGAGTGGACTAGGTGAGGAGGAGGTGACTGCCAGTATGAGGGCGCAGGGAGGCACAGGAGGCACTCTGCTGTCTGAGCTGCCACCAGCTCAAATGGTGTGACTTCAGCTGAGCTACAGTTTTGGCCACAGCTTGCACAGAGGTTTGCAGTACTCACTAGGTACGTCAGAAAGAGGGTGTCATTCATTTCAGTCATTCTTCACAGGAATGGCATCAGACATGCCCCTGAAAAGCCACATTTCCGTGTGGAGTGATAATATGCAGACCACTTACATACATACGGTCATGGACAAACAGAGAAAGTCTCAGATCTGTGGCCTTTTCTTCTGCTCCACAGTATCTGCCTTAAATACCACCTTGGTTTCTCTCCTGTGAAAAACACCAGGAAGTAACATCTCTCTCTCCAACACTGCACACAATCCAAGGTGTGAAAAAATGTAAGAGCAGAATCGTATATTTTAGATACTTCTTCCAGAAGGAGCTGAGCGTTTGAAAAGGAGTTCCCACTTTGCAGAAAGATATCTGAATTTGGAAGTGTTTAAAGCTTAAGTCAGCCTTTGAAACTGAATCACAGTGAGGGGAGAGGTTGGGTTTTGGATGGCTGTGTGGGTTTTTTATTTGTTTGTGAAGGGATGGGTGTTCCTCATTCTTGCTGATAAATATATGAAAGTGGTCTGTGTTCTTGGTACTCTCATTTTGACTGTGTTTCAGAGACATTACTCTTGGGCTGGCCCTTGCCTGCTACTGCATCCAGTGCTCACCAGCGTCTCTTCTCTTTTTGTCCCCAGTGATCAAAACGCGGCTGCAGTCCCTGCAGAGGGGAGTGAATGAGGACACCTACTCGGGAATCCTGGACTGCACCAAGTAAGACTCCTTGTGAAGGACGCCACCACATCAGGTGTATGGCATCTGCTGCTGCCTGCTGCCAGGCTGGCAGTGCAGCTTCTAGACACAACCAGCAGCTTCTGTTCCAGGTTCACTCTGAACCTGTGCTTTTATCAATCTATCTATGCATAGATGGAGATATATATATCCATATATATAGTTATATAAAAGAGAACTTCTCCCCATATTGAGCAAGATAAATATAGCATTTATATTTAAATACTTATGTCCAAACCCCAGTAGTCATAACAGTGAGGTTTTATTTCTGCAAGGGAAGGCAATGCTGTGGTTGTCTCTCCCGAGGCCCTGTTGTCTGAGAATCCTACAGTATTAAGTCTGGTACCCCTCCTGGGACTGCTCTGCACAGTGTCTGCAGGAGGGCTGCCAGAGTGGGCTGTCCACAGCTGCACTCTCCTCTGATCCTATGCTAAACTATGGTCTGGCTGCTTCAAAACATGAAAGGACTTTTTCTGCTTCTGTATTTCTGTCATGGCAAGAGATTCTGGCCATCTGGCTGTGTCCCATGCTGAGGGTGGAGCTGGCCCCACTTTGGTACAGGGGGACCTCCTGATGTAAGCAGGAGGTGGGTTGTCTTAGCTGTACTTCCAGACACAGGCAGACGCTCCTTCTTCTGGGTCAGATGTAGGGATGGGGCATGTTTCTGCATGGCCATTTGAAGAGCTGGTGGGGGATGACGGATGATCTGCTGTGGGGGCGGTGCCAGGTGACAATGTTTGCCTGGATTTAGCCTCTGGAGGGAGGCAGAAGGCTGGGGCATGGCCAGAGGCTCTCCTGGCACGGTAGAGGAGTTGGGTGGACACTTACCTGTCTCTGCCATTTTTCCCCAGGAAGATCTGGCAGAAGGAAGGGCCCACAGCCTTCTTCAAAGGGGCGTACTGCCGAGCTCTGGTCATTGCTCCTCTCTTCGGCATTGCACAAGTTGTCTACTTCATTGGCATCGCAGAGTTCCTGTTGGACATGCTCCCCAAGCCCCGGGCCTAGCCCTGGCGTGCCGGTGTGCCCTCCCGCCCTCTGCAGCGCTGAATTCATCCCCGTGTTCACCATCCGTGTCCGTTGATGTCAGAGCAACAGCACAAAGGGTTCGCGCAGGGATGCCGAAGGGACGTGGTCTCCAGATGAGCAAACATGGGGAGGGAGAGAGTCCCTTCTCTGTCTTGGTCTGGAACCTGCCTCCTCCTGCTCCTTCCACGGACAATAGTTAATTATTCATATCTCTTTCATTTTTTTTTATTTCCCTTTTTTTTTTTTTTTAATTACCATTCGTAAGGACACTGTTAAGCACAGACTGGGCTTGCAGACCCAGAAGTCTCCTCTCAGCCTTGGGAAGAAAAGAGAGAGGGGAAAGAAATAACTTGAACCCTCATCCACCCTAGTTTCCCTCTTTCTTCCTGGAGCTGCCAGCTATCTGAGGAGGAGCTGGAGGGGCAGCTGTGTCCCCTCAGCACTTCCAGGGCTCTGCTGACCTTGGGTCAAGAGCGGGCACTGCACATAGGGGGCCTATCTCATTGCTGCTGGAGGCACAGTGGGGGGGTTGCTGGACCTGGCAAGTTCCTTGGCCTGGAAACCTTCACTCCTCCCTTCTCCCTTTTTAAAAACGAGTTGGACTTAAATGAATGCTGATTGTTAATATTGATTTTGTAATTATTTTTGTTTTAAAGCAAAGGGATGTCCCTCCTAACTAGTTGTCACAGGCACATCCAGGTGAGGTGCAGAGATAAGATGTCTGCTCTGTAGGGAACATGTCTGTGGGATCACATGAATGTCCAAAGGTGCTTCCCTGCTTGACTACAAGCAGGGAAGGGAGAGGAACTTGGGATCAAGTTATTTTTGTTTGGGGGTGTTTTCTGGGTGGTTTTTTTTGGGGGGTGGGGGTGTTTGATTTTGGTTTTTTTTTGGGGGGGGGCTTTTATTTGTTTGTTTGGTTTTGGTTTTTTTTAATGTGGGGTTGTGGGGAGGGAAAACCAAACAACAAGAAACCACTTACATTCCTTCAACCTGCTCGCCCCCAGGGTGATAAAGTGGTGGCTGCAGGTGTAGAGTACCTGATCTAATTTTTTTCCAGCCTGACCCCACGTGTGTGAAGGGAGGCACCTGCTCCATTTCCGTGGTGCCCAAACTCCACAGGGAGCCGCACTAGAAATGCTGCTCCTGTGTTCTCACCTTGCAAGGTGAAAACACAAGGTCTGGTTGTGTTTTGATGTTTAACTTGGGTGTGTTTGGAGTCAGCCAGTGTGGAAGAGGCAGGGGGTTCCCGCACCCTGATCCAGGAGCTGTTTGCAGGTGCATGACCTGCAGGGCGAGTCCTCTGCATCACAAAAAGCTCGTCATGCCATTGGCTATTGGGGCGGTGATCACTGTTGGGTGCCAGAGGCCAAATCCATACCTACAACCCGCTCTGTCAAAGGGACACTGCCCCAGCTAATATCACTTGTCAGGGGACTTCCTCCTTCAGTACTCTTTTGGGCTGTGTAATTAATTCTAGCTTAAATGACCTTAAGTGTGAGACCTTCCAACCCAGTGTGATCTTCTCCATTATTTATTCCATTTGGTGCAATCCACCCAACTTTGGTGTTGAAATTAAACTGGTTGAATTCACTTTTCATTCCTTCTTTTTGTTTTGTTCTCCAGGCGCTTGCTTGGTGTTTGTGTTTCAAATGTGTATTTAAATTAATTAAAAAATCCCTGTTTTTAATGTTTAAAAGGAAACCATCTCTGTTTCAATGTTCTTGAGTTAGGTTTTTGTAAAACCTGTATGTTGAGGGCCTTCTTCTTGATGAATCCTTTTTCTCTTCAAGAAAGTTGTTCTGTGGTTGATTTGTTACTTGTCACTATGCATATATGAATAATGTTTTTTATTTTTCTTAATGACTTCTCCATGTATCTGGGAAGGAATCTGTGCAAAGATGATGGCTGTCTGTGCTGTGTGTGGTGCTGTGATGCTGCTCTTGCTCTGGAATTTCCCTTGGGTGGATTAAAAGAGAAAGATTTATTTTATTTTTTTTTAAGGTGCCCCATTCCTTGCTGCTTTGTGATTTACAGGGAGGGTCCTCAAAAAACACTTTACCAATAAAATTAATGGGGTTTCAGCCTGCCCTCCTCCTGCCTGTGAGGATTGTCCCCTGAAGCAGGATGACTTGTGGCTGCAGGGGTGTGTGTGAGGTGCAGGTTTGGATTGTGGGGTTAAGTTTGGAGGAAAATTTGGTGCAGAGAAGCACTGAGGTTCAGGGAAAGCTCTCCTTGTCCTTTGGGATGCTTTTGAAAACCTCTTTGTAAAACTGAGTCTTCCCTCTCAAATCACCAGCTCTTCTTCCACTGTTTTGGAGCTAGTGACCCTAATGGGGCTGATTTTTAGCTTCTTGGACATGTCCCTGAGTCAGCAGGACCTGGGGAGGTGGCAGGGGATAGTGACCATGGCTGCACAGGAGCTCCCTGGGCAGGCAGGGTCCTGCTTGCAAAAAAAACGGGAGAAACCTCATCAACTTAATTAATCATCTATTAACTGAAACCTCTTGGTATTGATTGCAATAATGAGGAATAAAAGTAAATAAACACACCTCTGCTCCCTTCTCTGCAGGTGCCAGTTGTCCCTGGGGCAAGAGCTGTCAGCCAGCAAGGGATCAACTCCTTGTGCAGCCTCGCTGGTCCCTCTGGCATCTCTCCACCCACGCCAGGCTGTTCCCAGTTGTACCTTGTCCCTGTCAACCCTCTCCCTTGCTCCCACCCTGCCCCTGGCTGCCATGGCTCCTGTTTGTTTGGGTTTCATGGTGTTCATTGCCCTTAAATACATTTTGCTGGAGGTGCTGTACTTGAACCTTGTCCTGGGTTCAGGTGCGTGAGTCAGTTTTGGCTGGTGGAATTTCCTGGAACGCAACAAGGAAATTTCCTAAAACCCTGGGGAGAAATTCCTATGAAGCAAATGGAAAATTCTGGCAACTGATAGGGGAATTCCTGGGAAGCAAAGGGGAACCATACTAGAAAGTTAAATATTCTGGAAGAAAATTGGGAAATTTTCTGCAAGACAACATAGGAATTTCCATGAGAACACTAGGGGGAAGTCCTTGAAAACAAAGGGAGAAATACTCTGGGAATTTTTAGAAAGCAATGGGGGGACTTTCTATAGGGGGGACAGCCTAGAGATAAAGGGAGAGAAATTCGAGAAAGCAAGGAGGAAATTTCCTCAAATACCTGGAAAACTCCTGAAAAGGAGAAGTGAAATTTCTCTAGAAAGTAACAGTAATATTTCCTGGAGGGGAAATTTCCCGGAAAATGAAGGAGAAATTGGTGGAAAGCAAAAGGGGAATTGCCTGGAGAGGAAGAATGATATTACTTCGGAAATAATTTCTTGCTTTCCAGGGAGTAAGTGTCATGGGGGAATTTCCTAGGAAAGCAGTGGAGGTCCTCTAAGAACAGAGGGAAAAAATCCTGGAAAGCAATATAGGACTCTGGAGAGCAACAAGGACATTTCCCAGGAAACAAGGAAGAAATAGCCTGTGAAGTGACTAGGAAATTTTGTGGAACACAGTGGGTTTTTAGGAAGGAAGCCGAAGATTTCCTGCAAAACAAAAGGCAATGTTCTGGAAAAACATGTAGGAGTGCCTAGTAAGCAGTAGGGAGAAGTTCCTGGAACAAAGAGGAAATTTCCTCATAAAGCAGCACAGCGGGAAGGAGGCAGCAGCAACTCCGTGTTTCAGCCCCACTGTCCCCCAGTCTGATCCTTGGGTAATGAACTCGAAAAACACCTCACGGGATTTGAGTGGTTTTTGCTGCTTCCCGCAGAGCTCCAGGGGGCTCGGGGAGGGCGCAGGGGCTGCCCCTGACCTGCCTCCTGTCGTGGTTATGGATGGGCTGTTTCACCTCTGTTTCAATGCCCAGCGCTGCCCTCTGGGCCTTGGCCTTCAATTGCTTTTTATTTCTTGACAGCCTTAGCTGCAGCCGAGGCAGCCCGGGAGAAGAAGGGTTAAAATAAACAGTGGAAATTGCCCCGGGGGGTTCCCAGCCCTGTGCTCGGGCGCGCCCCGGGAAGCCCCGGCGGGAGCGGGTGAGCCCCGGGGCTCTGGGTGCCCCAAGCTCACGTTTTAAGTCCGGTTTATTTATTTTAAATATTATTAGTCTGGGGAGGGGTTTGCGCGGGGCTGCGGCAGCATCTCCGGGTGCGGGGCCGGGCTGGAGCATCCCCCGGGAGCGGCGGGACACCCCTCCCGCCCGCCGCGGGAGCGGCGGCACTTTCACTTTCGGAAGGGGCACGTGATTTCCAGGAAAACGGGAGTAGGCGGATAAAGGATCGGGTGGTAAGCGGCCGCCCTCCGCATCGAGATCGCCGCCCGTCCCGTCCCGTCCCGTCGCGGCAGCTCGGCGGAGCCCGCACCATGGCAGCGCTGGAGAAAGAGGGGTAAGCGGCGCCCCAGCACCCCCGTGCCGCCGTCCCCGGGTGGCCCCGGTCCCCCCGGTGACGGCCCCCTGCCCGCAGGGAGCCCCAGAAGCTGCGGTTCGGGCCGTGGCTGCTGAGCGCCATCAGCAGCGGGAGCTACCGCGGGCTGTGCTGGCTCGACCCCGAGCGCACCACCTTCCGCGTCCCCTGGAAGCACAACGCCAGGAGGGACATCACCAGCAGCGACCTGGAGATCTTCAAGGTAGGTGGGACTGGGGTCACCAGCAGGAACCTCAGGGTCTTCAAGAGACCCTGGGATGGGATCGATACACAGCTGCTCTCTCCAGCTCTTCAGGGTGGGAAGGTGGGAGTGACCACGTCTTCCAGGGGGGTGGGATAGGGTGGTGACCAGCAGCAAGTTGAGGTCTTCAAGGTGGGTGGGGTGTGGGAAATAGGAAGGCAGGAGAAGATCAGTCATCCCTGAAACCTCCGTGCTCATGGAGAGAGGGGCCCTATGCTCACCCGTCTGCACCCACAGGCCTGGGCAGAGGTGAGTGGGCGGTATGAGGAGTCTTCTGAGGACCCGGCCAAGTGGAAGACCAACTTCCGCTGTGCCCTGAGGAGCACCCACATGTTCAAACTGCTGAGGGACCATTCAAAGTGTGGCGAAGACCCGCACAAGGTCTTCACCCTTAACCAAGGTGAGCCTGGCCCCAGAGAGGGCTGTGTTGGGTGAGGTGGGCGATCTCAGGACACCCCACTCCTGGTGCTCTCCTTTTCAGCCACCCTTCAGCACAGCAAGAAGGGGGATTTCAGCAGCCCTGATCCCGCAGTGGACCAGCAGCCAGCACAACAGCAGCCTCAGGTAGCTGGGTGGGCACCGCAGCCCACTGGGGTCCCCACTGCCACTCGTCAGGTATTGCACCTCTGTGTCCTTGGGCTGCTCTCAAGCTGCAGCCCAGCATCTGGCCAAAATGCAGGCCAGGGGGAGGCTGTGATCTCCTCACCCACAGCAGAAAGATCCTATTCTGCTTCCCTTCACAGCTGGAGCCTCATCCCCAAGACGTGGCCCCAGAAATTACTCTTCCAGGTAAATGTTGGGGTCTTTTTGGAGGGGGCACCCTGCTAGGCTTAGTTGGGGCTGATTTTGGAGTTGTGAGACGTTCCACCTGCTGTGCTCCCCCCTAGGCAGCACCGACCCCACACAGCCCATATCACTGGAGAAGCTGCTGCAGCTGTGTGACATTTCCTCCTGTGACATTGTCTCCATGACCCCGTCCTGGGTGCCCGCAGGTGAGACCAGCCCTGCTTGCAGGATGCAGAATGGGTGGCCCTATGGGTGGGTGATGCCAGCACCTCCCCACTGGTGATTTCCCTGCAGGGGACATCCTGCTCCAGCCTCACCAGGACACCCTGCTCCAGCTTCGTGCTGACCCCAGCCAGAACAACTGCTTCCCTCCCACAGCATTTCAGCAGTGGGTGCCCATGGTGGAGCAGCCCGCCTTGGGCACCTACAGCCCCCTGGACCTCATGCCGCCGGAGGAGCTAGGTGGGTGCTGTGGGGCAGGATCCAGCCCTGGGCACAGGAATGCCATAATGGGGTGGGGAGAGGCCAGGGTGCTGCCACGTGCACCCCACACTAAAGCAACCCCCGCCCCGCTGCATCCCAAATCCCCGTGCTGATGCTGCTCGTGTCCCGCTGCAGGAGCCGCGCAACTGCCGTGTCACCTGACGGAGGACGCGGTCCCCGTGCAGTCGCCAGGGGAGGCGATGTTTTTGGTCCCCACCGCCAGCGCTGTGCCACAGCCACAGCCACAGCACCTGGTGGGTGACACAGGTGAGGGTTATTAATTATTAGTAGCTGTAAATTATTATATTTATTATTAGTAAATAGTAATGCTCGGGGTGGGGGTCTTTGCTTTGGAGAGGGAGAACATTTCGGTTTGGGGGATGTGGCCGCTGATCACTGCCTGGTGCAGGTGGCTTCATCTCTAACCTGGACATCACCATCTACTACCGGGGAAAGGAGTTCCACCAGGAGATCGTGCAGGGCAGCCACTGCCTGCTGACATACCAGCCCCTCGACCTGGCGGAGGACCAGGGTCCCTGGCACGTGGTGCACTTCCCCAGCCCTGCCAACATGGCCGATAGAAAGCAGTGGCGGATCACCGAGGACCTGCTGGGCAAGGTGGGGCTGCAGCTCGAGCAACGCGACTACAAGATCTTTGCCACCCGCCTGGAGAAGTGCAGGGTATTCTGGGCCCTGTCCCAACAGCTCGAGGGTGTCAAGGACCCCCCATCCAACCTTCTCGATCGGAACCAGAAAACCCCTATCTTTGACTTCAATGAATTTAGCACAGGTGGGTAGGGATGTCCTATCGTTCCCCATATGTTGTTTCGTCTTCATCCTGGTTTTAGGGCTCACAGGAACCAGGTCCAGGATGTTACAAGCATCCAAATCTTCCCCTCTGTTCTGTTCTCCGGGCTCACCCCAAAACTGATCCTTGTCTTCTCTTGCAGAGCTAAGGGACTTCCGCAACCGCCAAAGGCGGCGGTCCCCTGACTTCACCATCTACCTCTGCTTTGGTCAGGCCTTCTCCAAGACCAAGCCTAAGGAGACCAAGCTCATCCTGGTCAAGGTGCAGGAGCCAACAACCACTGTTGCCCAGGGCAGGGGAGAGACTCATGGGGGTCAGGGGAGCTGGGACACTGGGTTGTTTGAGGAGGGGGATCTTCGAGGTCTGTGGGAGAAGAAGGATCTGGGTGGCTGAGGAGGGATCCTTGGGGGCTGGGGCAGATGCGTTTCTGGGTGCTTATGGATGGGGACTCATACATGATGGATGGGGAATGGAGGTTCCTCAGGGTCTGGGGAGCGGGACCCTCAGGGGCCAGGGGAGGTGAGTGCCTGGGTGCCCATGGAGGGACACCCTCTGTGGGCAGTGGAGATGGGGATCTGGGAGCCCTTGGCATTTGAGGCAGATGGATATCTCAATATTCCTTTTGGGGCTGAGAGAGATGGGGGAACTGAGTGACAGGGAAGGGGGACCCTTGCAGACTCAGGGGGGGTTGGGTGACCAGGGACGAAACCCCTGGGGACCAGGGAAAACAGTGGGGCAGGCGTGGACCTGAGTCAGAAGACACTCGGGGTCTGGGTGGGATGCTGTGGAAGGCAGCCCAGGGATGGGAACCTCGGGGTGGGGAAGACAAAGGATGCCCCAGCTCCACTCCAGGATTCCTCCCTCCACTCCAGGAAGACAGGGCTATGCAGGCTGTTGCAGCCACATCAGGCAGCTGCCCATAACCCTGACGTTTTTCTGCTGCAGCTGGTGCCCAAGTTCTGTGAGTACTGCTATGAGAAGGTGCTGCAGGAGGGAGCCTCATCCCTTGACAGCCACACCATCAGCCTGCAGCTCTCGGACTCCTTCAGTCTCTACGATCTCATTGAGCAGTACACCATGGAGCTGGACTGACACCCACCCACCACGTGGCCTCTGGGGCAGGCAGCAGGACCACTGGGCGTTGTGCAAACCGGCACCCCCAACTCAGGGACAGCTTCACTGACCAATCTCGGAACGCACGTGTTTCTTTTCCCCTCAGTCAGCTGCTAACGTGTTTTTGTGGGTTGTGATCATTTACAGATTTATTTTCTTAATTTGTCCAAGTTTAAATATATGTATAAATAGTTCTCTCTTGCTGGTGTTGCCTGGATGTCTGCCCCCACTATAGGTCTGAAACCTTCACCACCCCCTGTACCCCCCAAAACCACGGGGGTCCATGGCTGGCCTTGTCTCAGCAAAGTCCCTGCTGGCAGCAGTGGGCTGGTATCAGAGCCCTTGTCAGCAGCTTCTTCCTCTAAGTTTTAGTGAGTGAGGTGACTTCCCACACACGAAGGGATGCATTTATCAATTCATTTATTTCCGTGCGTTAAGACTGCAGACATGACTTTGACTTGCAAGCAGAGCACGTTAAGGACAGCTTGGCTTTGGCTAAACAAAAGTAAATCTTCAGCAAGTGCCTCCCCACTGGCTCGAATTACTCACTGGAGATGTTCTGGAAAAATAAGACAGTACCAGCAACCTGAAGCACTCAGACCTGAGCTCTGAGGCACAGAGGTGTGGTGGTATCTCAGGGAGGAGTGTGGAAACCAGAGCACTGCCTGAAGGTGGGATGCCCCCTCCCCAGGCTTCAAGGAACCACGCCCACCTCATTTCAGGAGCAAGGGGAGAACAAACCTGGCCATCACTGTTGGTCCCTGGGCAAAGGGGAGGGGGCAGTGTCCTTACCTGCCTAGTGACCTGGATGCTGCTGGGCCCAAAGGTGGTGGTCCCATAGCTTGTCACGTAATAGTGAGCAGGAGGCTGTGCTGGGAGCTCCTCCAGCTGACTGGGCACTGCGGGAATGGGACACCCTCAGCACCTCAGCTCCATGAAACCCTCAGCCCTCTTTCCCCTGAGAGCTGTTGCAGCACAAACTCAAGGACCATCGGGCTCACCTTTTGGCAGAAGCAGCTCTGTGCCAAAACGGTGCCCACATGTCCCACATGTTTTAACATCTTCCCTTGTCCTGCAGAGGGAAAAGCCACAAAAAGAAGGAGCAGGAGCTGCCTCAGCAGTCCCCATGTAAGATGATGCCAAGACAACGGAAGAGGCTTGCTTTTCCCACCCTGACCTGGGGTCCCACCCTTGGTGGACACTTCCTGTCCTCCCAGGGGCCTGAGCACCTTCAGCTCTTTGTGAAACAGGGGACATGTGGGTATGTGTTCAGAGTGAATATTATGTGCCTGAGCCCACAGTCTCAGCTTCTTCACCCTTCTTTCCATGGTCAACTTTCCCACACCAGTAAGTGCTAGTAACAGGTGGGACATGAGCTGCTGCCATCAGGAAGAGGGCAAAGTAGTGCCTGCCGAGTTTCACGACTAATTTCATATGGCCTTTAGGAGCTGGCCAGCCCCACCAGCATTGCTGTAACAGTCACCCAGGTCCTGCCCTTGCCTTGGAGTGGCACAGCGTGTACATACATGGCACTCGTGCCATCCATGTCTGGCCAGATGAACTCCGCGGGGCAGCCCGCCGTTCGGCAGGGAGTCTTCACACACACGTGCAGCCCCGGCCACTCCTCAGCAAGCTTCTGGATGATGAGCACAACTGCCACGAGGAAGTCCCAGGCAGACTGGAAACCTTCCAGGCAAAAGAAGAATGTCTCACTTGCTTACAGTCCCCAACCCCGGGAGATGCTGTCGTGACGCACCCATCACTCCCAGCCTGCCAGACCACAGCCAGAACAGTGGGACCAGCTCCACTTCTCACGTTAACCAAGGCCCACAGCCTTCATACAACAGCCTTCTAATGATATGTGAGAAGAGTTCCCCAACTCAGATGGCCCTTTTGCTTATCACTTGAAGACTCGGTCTGAGACTGTACTCTGCTGGGGCCTCTATGGGGAAGGATGACCCATTTGCTCCACAAAAAGACTGAAAACTTGACTTTCTACTTCCATGTGATACTTTTAGAGGAGTCATGAACAGAACTGGATGGAGAAAGCGGAAATTTTTAAGTGAACTGCTGGTGGGCCCTGGCTGGACTAGGACATGTGGCAGAGGTTTCTTGGGACACTGCCCAGAGGGCTGGAGGTGGCAGAGGGGGAGCTAAGGAGAGGCATAATGTTGGGAGTCATGAAATACGGATCAGGAATCTTACCTGTCCTTCCTGCTGGCTTTCTGCACCGGAGCTCCAGGTAGCTGTAGGCTCTCTGGTTATTCTCTTTGATCAGCAGAGGTTTGCCATTGCATACAAGCAGGCAGGTCACCTTGGCCACCCAGTGTGTGGAGTAGACGGAGCAAGCTTTCACCAGGAACCTGCGAGGACATTGCCTATGGCTTTCACCAGCCTCCTCCCAGCTAATCTCTTGCACCAGGAGAAGGCACGGCACCAGGTGAGCTTGAAAATATGAACCCAATTTCAGTAAGAACAGAGGCAGACACCAAATGAGGACCCTCTCCTACCAAAAGCTCAGGCAGCAGTAGCAGCTTCTTCAGCCAAGAGATGCTTCCAGAGTTGGCCATGTGTCCTGCTTTTGCCTGGGATGAAGTTAATTTTCTTTCTAGTAGCTGGCACAGTGCTATCTTTTGGATTTAGGATGAGAATGATGGGGATAACACACTGATGTTTTAGTTGCTGCTGCGCAGCACTTACACCAAGGCAACGACTTCCCAGGTTCTCACGCTGCCCTGCCAGCAAGGAGGCTGGGGGTGCACAGGAAGCTGAGAGGGGACACAGCCAGGATAGCTGACCCCAAATGACCAAAGGGATATCCCATACCGTATGGAATCATGCTCAGCATATAAATGTGGGGGAAAGCTGGCTGGGAGACCAGTTTGGGAATAGGCTGGGCAGCGTTTGGTTGGTGCTGAGCAATTGTTTTTCATTTGCATCACTTGTTCTTCTTGGGTTTTACTTCTTTCTTTTTCAGTTTCCTTTTAATTACAATATTATTATAGTTATTGCTGTTTACTATGATAATTTTTTCAACTATTAAACTGTCTTTATCTCAACCCACGAGTTTTCTCACTTTTACGCTTCTGATTCCCTCCCCCATCCCACCGGGGAAGTGAGTGAGTGGCTCTGTGGTGCTTGGTTTCCAGTTGGGGTTAAACCACACCACCATCAGGTAAAACTCTGGAAACAAGTCCACAAGGCCAGGAGATGTTCCCAAAATTGGTACGGTCCCAAGACCTGTAGAAACTGGAACATCCTCAGGTGGGACGGGGAGACCTCTGACTGCCTGGACAGGCACAGACTAGCCAAACACCACTCCAGATGAAGGATGAACCAGGAGCGTGGTCCTTGTTCACATCCAGACAGCGAACATCTCAATGGTTCATCCAGGACTCCACATGTGTGTGGCAGAGCTGAGAAGTCACCCTGATATCTTGACTCCCAGCCTCATGGTTCAGCAGATACAGTCTCAACAGCCAAGGGGCTTGCTGACAGTCATACTGCTGCACCGAGCAAAGCCTGAATCACACAACTTCATCAAGGGCTGGAAACCACTGCTTACCTCTGGAAGAAGCCCTCCGGTATTTCAGGAGAGAAGTAGGCTCGGATGTGGAGGTCCTCGAGGTGATCTCCTCCCCACACCTCAGAGACTTCTTCCGTTTGGTTCAGATAGGTTGGGAACAAGTACCAGGACTCGCCTTGGCTCCGTGTTGTCTCCCATGGCTTCCCAGGCACAAACTCACTGGCCTGTGGGTTGAGCGCTTCCATGTGCCTCACCTCCAGGCAGAGCTCAAAGTGCTCCAGGAGGCTGAAGAGCTTCCCTCTCCCTCTGTGAGGCCCCATGATTTCCTCAAAGACATCCCACATCCCTGCCGAACAGAGCTGGTGCTTCACCAGAGCACGCACAGCCTGGTGGCACAGCATTGCCTTTGACTTGAAGGTCCACACCCAGTTGGCCCTGTCTCTGATGGTGGCGTGTTCCCCGATCAGCGTCTCCACAGAGATGCTCTCGAGCTGCTGGACTAGGCGGTACCTCACGAGGAGCTGGATGGGAAGAGAGGAAGAGATGAGGTGGCAGTGAGGGTAGCCCAGCAAAGCTGCAGAGCTTGGGCCCTGCAGAGCAGATGGTCCTGACCCCCATGCTCACCTTGAACATAGTTATTAGGAAGGTGGGCTGGAGAAAAACGGTGCTTTCCAGTTGCTTGATTTCCTCGTACCACACGACAAGCCCGATGCGGTGGAGGTACCGCAGTATGTCCTGGAGAAGCTCCCTGCCCAGCCTGGCCAGGTGCTTGCGCTGGGAGAGTTTGCTGAGCAGGTACTGGAGGTCCATCATGCCTAGAGGAAGATGCGGGAGCTCAGCATGCATCTATCGGACACAGCATTCCAAGGCAGATGCTTTAGAGAGCCAACAAATGCCAGCAGCATTCCATATCACCCATGCCATCCCCGAGGAAGCAGCTGGGATTGAAGCAATGCTCAGTGGCGGTGGCCCAAAATGCTTTGCCTATCCTCAGCTGTCCCACTGCCACCCTGCAGCTCCCATGGTCTTGCCTTGACTCAGCCGTGGCAACAGCCAGGACCTCCTGGCGCATCTGAAAAATGAGGCTAATGCTGGTTTCTGTCATTGTTAGAGAAAGCAGGTTTGTTCCCAGCCAGAAAACCTTAGATTGCCAATTAAACCTCAGATTGTCATCCAGTCATGCAGAGAGACAGGCAACAAAACCTGGATTATCTCCACAAAAAAAAAGCATTTGCTCCTCATTCTCTGACCCTACAGTGGCCAGGGGAGCCAGAGATGACACAGGGTGCGGGTGCTGTTTATACCTGCTTTAGGTACATAAGCAAGGAGCTGCGACTGCCTGCTAGTCCTGCTAAGTG
The DNA here is from genome assembly GCF_022539395.1 of Myiozetetes cayanensis. NCBI lineage: Eukaryota > Metazoa > Chordata > Aves > Passeriformes > Tyrannidae > Myiozetetes > Myiozetetes cayanensis. The sequence continues at coordinate 44,430,548 of NW_026087853.1, read as the reverse complement.
ACAAGAGACACAGAGAATGGTCTAGGGAGGGGCAGAGGCCATGAAATAAAGTTAGCAGGATGTAGATTTGGGAACTACATAGAAACATTAAAGTTGTGGAGTTCCTTCCTGCAACATTTTTTAATTGCTTATACAGTGCAAAGAGGAGAAAGAACAGCGTTACTGGAAAGAAAGAAACCGGACTACACGGCCAGCTAGCAGAGCCTCCTGGTGAAGACACAATTGGCTTTCTCCTGTGCTTTTCCCCAGGCATCTGCCTGGGGTGAGGGGGGTGGGGCAGATGCTTGTAGCGTCAGAGCTGGGCAGCAGCAATTAATGCTCAGCAGTAACACTGCAAGGCCTTCAGCAGCCACACAAACAGGGGCAGAAGGTGCAGCAAGCACTGGAGACCCCATTCCAGATTCAGGAAAGCTCTGGAGAGAGCCTGTCTCAGGTACAGGACAGCGGGTCCTCCCAGGAAGGTGTGGCACTCACCGTGGTCTGCCATCTCCTCGCTCTGTGCGATATCCACGATGGCAGCTTCCACCTGCCTGTAGACAGGCGGCAGCACTCGGACCACCTCGGGGAAGAGCTCCTCGTTCTTCACATGCTCCAAAATAGTGGCCTCGAGCTTTTTGATATCACGGTGATCCGTGCAGTTGACAGCAACTAAGTTTAAGATCTGGAAAAGAGAAAGCACATACCTGCCAAAAGCACATCCAGAGGAGTCTTTTAGTTTGTGAGGTAAAGGAAGGACCTAATGCCGAGGAGGTCACACCTTTGTTCTGCAGCAGTTCCTGGAAAATCACCTGGTGATGGTAAATGACCCCTCACACTCCTCCTCAGGCACTTGCTACAAGCCACAGGAGGAGATGCCCATCACCTAGCGGGGACAAGGACCCAGCAGGTCACAGCCAGGGGTTACCACATCCACCCAGCCCAGGGAGTGGCTGCAGTAGGGGCTTGATGCATTAGCACCAGGTCATTATTGCCAGTAGCACACTGGGCTGCCAGAGACAGCAGGTGACCACAGAGAGTCAGAAACCAGGATAATCTCAGCCCTACGGTTAACGAGCAGCTCTCCATCTCTTTCAGCCTCTCCCACTGGTCCACATAAAACTTGGGCTCCTCGCTGTCCTCCAGGTTGTTGATGCAGTGAGCGAGGTTGCTTTTTCTCTCTGCCAGCATGGCTGTGATCTTGGTCATGATGTCCTGCCTCTTCTCCTCAACCTCCTCCTCCTGGCAGCAGTCCACATGGGTTCCCACAGGAAGCACCACTGAGTTTGGGACTCGCATGGACAGGTTGTTGATCCAGAAACCAACGAGCTCCTTGAAAGTGTTGTCATTAGTTTGATACCTGGGGAGGGAGGGAAAGAAAATCACAAATTCATGTCTCACTCTCTGAATCTCCAAACAACTTCCACCAGTGCAGGTCTGACCATGCACCCTGTGCTGTGCCAGGAGTTCACCGGAGAAGAGCTCAGATTTCAGAAGCTGACATGAGCTCTACCCAAGCTCATCCTTCACTCTTCCATCCTTAAGCTAAGCCAGTTGAAGCTATGGGGTGTAGAGTCCATCTCTGTTGTGGATGGGAACATCCCCATATAGCACAAAACCCAAGGGGTGATGCTCCCTTCACGTTCAGGGAACACCGCAGGATACAGAGGCATTGTAAAGGTATTTCCAAGGCAGAAAGCAAATCCATTTAGACAGGGTTCAATTGTCACATAAGAAGTTAGTGCTTATTCAGTCCCTCTAAACAGAGGCCTTTGGCAAGGTGATGACAGACCTTAATTAAAAGATTGATCTGCAAAAAGCGGGAGGGAGGAGAATTAGCTACTCCAGTGGTGAAAAGACTAGGGCTCGAGGTCCAATGGAAATGGTGTGAATTTGTGCAGGGGAAAGTTTCCCCAGTTCCTTTTTTCTTCCCCTGCCCCACCTGGAATCCAAACCAGTTGAGCACTTACATGTGAAGATTGATGACGAGGATGACGAGCGCCTGTGGGGTGATGAACACGTGGTGAGTCATGTAGTACTCCAGCTGGCCAGCAAAGTCCCAGAAGAGAAATGTGAAGTCCTCGATCTGGAACTCACTGATCTCTATCCCAACTGTTCGCTCTTCCTTGGGCACCAGTTTGGATTGCCCTTGCTTCAGGCTTTTGCAGATGGTGGATTTCCCTGCCAGTGAGGCCCCCAGGAACATGGTCTTGACCCTTCTGTCCTCCTGCCCCAAACCGTGTTGAAGCTGGATGAAGTAATTCCGTATCTGCTGAATGCCACCAGCACACACCTCACTGGGCGGCTCCCGGAGGGGGTTCCCATTGGCCTTAAACATTTTCAGGGATTGCCTCTGAAAGAGCTCCTTGGGGAGCTGGCGAAGGGCATTATTCTGCACATGGAGCTCCTGTAAACGTGCCAGCTGCAGGACAGGCTGTGGGAAGGTCCGGAAAAGGTTGTTGGAGATGTTGAGGTATTGGAGGCTGCCTTGACAAGCTGCGAGGTCCCTGGGGAGGGCACAGAGACGGTTGTTGTTCAGCCGCAAGTGTTTAAGCCTGGGGAGATGGGAGAAAATCCCCTCTGGGATGACTCTGATTTGGTTCTGATTCAGCTCAAGCCTCTCTAAACAGACGAGGCTCTGGATTTCATTGGGAAAGTCCACAATTTCATTTTTGGACAGTATCAGCTTCTTCAGTTTGCAGAGCTTGGAAATGCCGGTGACCGTCCTGAGCTTGTTCCTGTCGACATCAAGGCTCTCCAGCATGGGGTTGCTCAGGACTGCTGGAGGCAGCACACGCAGCCTCTGGGTGGAGAGAGACATTTCACGCAATCCATCCTCCTGCTCCTGACCTGGACACACAGGACAAGGGAGGTGGTAAGAGACACTTTGACCCTTTGGGTTGCAGACCACTTTTTTCCTTGAGCTCTGCACAACGTTGGGGTGATTTTGGCCAGCAAGGAAAAGCAGTGGAGCTGGCTTAACAGTGCAACCACAGTTGCTGCAAGAACAGCTCCTGAAGAGAGGAACTGAAGCCGAGGTACGAGGATCTTGGCTGGGGCCAAGACACAGCAAGAAAGTTCCCACCAGATGTTGACCTGTACACCAAGTGTCACCCTAGCAGATTTGTTCTCATGCTTTGAGCACTGCATGAGCTCCAGACACAGATGCATTTACCCCAAAACTGGCAGTTTCCTCATCCCAGCAGTGGGCTGGCAGGGCAGAGCTAACGTCAGCAAGACAGCTGCTCTCCAAGTAACTCACCCAGCCTACCCTCAGCTCTTGACCACAGCCTAGGGAGAAGTGTTGAAGCCAGGGCTAGTGAGTTCAGGCACTTCCTCTCTCACATCCTCCCCCCTCACCCCACTCCAGATGCAGATGATGCTGTGATTCCCTGCAGAGGCGCTTCCAGCCCCAGGAGAGAGGAGGAATAATGCAGGTGGACAGTAGGATTCCCCAAAGGACAAGGCACACAGGCAGGGACTCAGTGATGGCTGAGAACATCCCCAAACAGAGCGTGTTTAGAGCAGAGAGATTTGCAGGCAAGGAGAACAACAGCAGGATGCAGGATGGGGTTCACACGATAACAGAACATGGTTAGATTTGCTTTCCTCTCCCCTTGTTTCACTTCCTCACCACATGATGCCACATCCCCACATGGCATCCCCTTGTGCAACGCACCCTGCTCGGGACTGACTCATCATTTCTCAGCATCTACTTGAACATGCGACCTGCTACAAGCCCAGCAAGCAGGCAAGCTTTCACCCTCTCCCAAACACCCGATCTCTCCATCAGGGACAAGCCAAAGGACTCTCCCCCCACTCTGAACCAGAGCAGTGAAGACCCAGAGCAGCTACTCACAGGCTCCGGGCTGGGCCATGGCCCGGCCGTGCGGCACCAGCTGGATCCTCTGGGGCGTTCCCCCTTTCGATTCTCCCCTTGTTTCGCTCCCCGCCTCCCCAGGCTCTGCCTGGGAACCCCACCCTCTCTTTCTCCATCCAACCTCAGAGCAGCTCTCAACAACCCGAGCACTGGCCAGATGGCAGGGCCAGGGCTGTGTCCCAAAAGCAGTTCTGGAGGTCTCCTGTAACACAAACACGGTGGCAGAGCAGCTCCCGAGTCAAATTCCTAGTGCAGCGTCGCTCCCTGCCTTTGCTAAAGGAACTTCTGGTGTTATCCGTGTTGCAGAGGAGTAAAGGGACACTAACAAGAGGTTATGCTGTTACCAAATAACTGCATGTGTTCAGTAAGACTTCTTCCCTTAAACAGGTGGCAGCATCTGATCCAAGAGGGCCAGGAAGTAGCATACACATTATACTAGAAAAACTGTTTTCTAGAACGTGTGAGAAAAGGCATTTTTAGGTATATTTCTCATTGCCTTTCCCATGGGGCAGCCTACAATTTGATGGATTAACTTTTAATGGCAGACAGAAAGAACCAGTATTCTCACTGATACAACTTCAGTGGAAAGCACAGGCAGAAGATACAGTTTTCAGCTTCAGTGCTCCTTAAAGGCAGTCGCAGGTGCAGAGGTAACAAATTTAACAGGTCTTACACCACAGGCACTCTTAACACATCCTGCAACAGGCTGTTACCTTTACTGCCAATTCAAGGCTAACATTAAACAAGAATTAAAAGCAGTGAAACAGTCTGAGGAACAAAACAGACTGACATTGTCCTCCTGGTAAACAGTGTAGCTGTTTCTATTATCTGGTCAAGGCTTGTTTTTTCACACCAGCTACCCTTTTTCACTCATGGAGACAGGTTATTCCAGAATTGTTCCTCTGACACACTGGGAGGTGTCCAATTTCCAGCCTAAGTCTATGCACAACTGGATCACATTCCCTCATTCTTGTGCCAACAGTGCCATAGAAGTGTTTGAACTTTTATTGTGTCAAGAAATCTATCAACAGCGTTTGTATTTACAACCCCACACCCATATGCCAGGTATGCGTTCTAGCTACAAGTTTAGCTTGAAAACTACAGCTTCTCTTTCAGCTGTTCTGCAGTCAGTACTGAAGTGTTCTCCAAAACTCTTCAAAGCAACTCCAAAGGTATCACCTCCTTATACTCCATCCAGGCTGCACTTCCACCCAAGAAGCACAGAGAGCCAAGGAAGATTAACTCCAAAATGTTCAGGGCTCATCCATAAACATTTCTCTAGGATAGTGAATGATGGTAGTGAAGCATTGTGCCAGTCCAAACACTACAGCTACTTGGAACCACAGACAAAATTACAGTATGCAGACAAAACTCTTATGACCAAAATCAGGGTAACTGAAATTCCAGGAACGCCAGCAAGGAACCAAAGGTCTTGCTATTTGTGAGTTTGCCTCACTCACTGTGGGGCAGGAAAGAGCTGCTGTTACTTGTTTTACGAAACTCATCCCAGAGAGCCTAAACGTCTTCTCTTTGAAGACAAGCAGCAAGACTGTCCTCAAAGAGGGCAGTTTCCAAGGGGTTAGGAAAGCCCTCAGTAAGAAGTGCTGTTACCATCTGGTCAACCAGGTCACGTGCATTCTGTTCCTGTGAAGGGAAAGCCAGTTTCTGAGCTGTATCTTGCGGGTTTTCCCTTCAGCCTCCCTGTGAAACATCTCCTCCCTAACATGGTTAAATGGGGAGTGATTCAAGTCAGGTTTAAGGGTGCTGAATATATTTTTAAGTGACTGCATTTCAGATGGTCACTTAAAAGATCTGCTGCTCTGCAGTACACGCGGGCAAGGAGCGTTAAAGAAATCAAGATGAAGTCAGTACCTGTGCTGGACTTCTTTGGTTCTTGATAGGAAAATGAGTCCTCCTACAGAGGAGGGACAGTTACTAATCCAACTCCAATCCTCTTCTAGAGACACAGTATTCCTTATGCAAGAGCCAAGCATGCAGGTTTATACAGATCAGCCAGGGCAAAAGGCAGATGCAAGACAAACAAATGACACCTGCTATAGCACTAAAACCATTCAAAATAACTTTATAAACTCTGTCACATTTCTGCTTTGTACATCAGTTCAACCTTATCCCTCCGACTTGTTACTGAAAAGTCATGATGCTTGCTTTTTGTTTCACTGTTTCCTGAAAGGCAGACACGAAACCAGCCATCAGTGCATTATTTACACAAGTGCAACACAATCGCCCACCCCGAAATCAATTTTTTTCACTAACAAGGTACTTTCACTGTAAATAAACACCACAGCTTGAGCAGTGTTTCTGAAGTCAGTTTATAAAGGTTAGCTCATTTCTGCAATCCCCAAATGCCAGAGCGAGTAAAGCTTCGCTCACCATCCAACAGGCTAAAAATACAATATTTCAAGTATTAAATCAGAAATTTCTAAAGACAATCCATCGATAAATAAACACAAGGGAAACAGTATACAGCTTTCAATATACTGTAAGAAAAGTGGTGTCCAGTTTCAAACTTTAGCAAGACAAGTGCACAGCCCAAAAATGTGATCAAAGTAACCCTGAAAACTGTAGCAATCCAGGAGTCCCAAACATCAATCTCTTCTGCGTTTCCCCTCGAATTACTCTGCTGGTCTGAGGCATTTGATTGTTATTTAGTTCTACATCTGTAGGTAATCAAAAAAAAAATCCTAAGTTCATTCCCATATGGAAACAATTCAAGAGAAGGTTCCGTAGGTAAGTCCTGTTACAGTCTTGTTTCTCTGCACTTTGTTTACAGTGAGATGCAACTGCAGGTCTGTTATTCCCATAGTGTCCACAGCTAGGAAAAGTTCAGTCCAAATCATGCTGGCTGTGGCTTGCTCTCAGTTTTCCACTTCACGTGTATCTTCACCATCAGTTTTCTTATGTTTCCTCATATGTTTGTATTTTTCCACATATGCCTTCACCAGATTAGCCACCTTCATAGGGTTGATCTCTCCACTTTTGCTGTGGCAGATCTGCAGGGGATTAAAGGGCATTCAGTCAATTACAGCAGTTCAGGCAGGCAAGAAGTGAATGACAGACAGGACCTAAGATGCTGTCCAAGGGAACCAAATCCTGCACAGGCCCTCAAGTCTCATAACAGGGTACATTAGGCAGAAAACAAAGGTAAGAAGAATATTTTACTTCAAGCATTCCAGAAACGGCCCAGTGCTTATCTGCTGAGCACCAACTAAATGCAGAGGCATCTCTGAAAACAGAATTATTCGTTTTTACTACAGGCTTTTCCACCCATCCATCCAGTTTTACACAATATGTGGTAACCAAGGAGGAAGTGCTGATATCCCATATTTCTGATGATTTTGAGGAAGTAATGCTCAGACTATAAGAATTTGGCAGTTTTGAGGGCCCATCTGGAGATACAGGAGAAAGAACAAACCCTACAAAGAACTTTATCCATGTTCAGAGAGGAGTTCACAGTGACTTCAGCAGCGATGGGTGTTGCTCAGCTCTCCTACAAACAACACGACGTTGCAGCAATTACCTCATGAATTTTGATTTATGATGGAATTTCCCAGTGATGGCAAGAATGCAGAGCAAGGATAGAATACAGTCTGCTGAGGTATCAATTAATGGCCTTGACCACAGGAGCATTACTTCCCCTTACAAGACAACATTTACCTGCTGATCAGGTCTTTTTTAGCCATGATCTGATCAGCACTAAGATTTGAGACAGAAGTCAGTATCAGTAAAGCTGCCAGGCCCTCTTTTAAGGTTCAGGGACACCACAAACGCTCAAGGAACTAATGCACAAAGTCTTTTCTCACTTTATCAGAAAGAGCTGACAATTCTGGCTGAAGTTCCTAGTGAGAGAGATTCAACCATTCTCACCCAAGGCACGTGCCATGTAATATTTCATCTCAGGCAGCCGAAGCTTAGCAATGTTCTTGTCTGCTGAAACCGTGATATTCTAAAAGGAATAGACTGACAGCTCTCGTCAATGGCACCAATCAGTCTTGCTTAAAGCAACTGCTGCTTCACCACAGGACAGCAGAGTATGACTCAGGGTCCAAAAATCCGCTACTCAGTTATGGCATGTTAACTGCCAAAACTGGCACGTGCAATCCCAAGTACTGACACTTCTTTCATGACCTGCCCAGCTCCTCCTCTCGGCTCCCTTTCACTGTGCCCTTACCTTCTGCACTGCTTTTCGAAGGATGCTCTTGTATTCCTCCTTTGTAATCTCCCTCTTCTGGTAAAACGGTTTGATGGCGAGTTTCACTTCTTCCACAGCCCTTTCCTGCATGTGAAGCTTCTTCATGTACTGCAGAGCAAAGAGAAGTTCATTACTTTGTCCTATCTTGGCAATGCCTTCTGACTATTTTTCTCAGAAATGCTCTAACAATGAAAATTCTTATTTCACAATTTCAACAACCCAAGGAATCACCTCAAAGTGATCTCCTTTACTGTCAACTGCAGTCTTGAAACAAATACCAGTTTGCACTATGAGGAACCCTTGTTTTATGTAACATTTATTCTGTGTCTTAAAGAATGTGTTTTAAACAGGTGACTACAATGTCTACTCATTAATTTTGGTCTCCTCCTTCCCTTGCAACAGGTCTAAAATAAACTTACATCCATGAAAAGACATCACATTATAAAAGCAGCAAACCATTACTACAAACATAAAGCTTTAGATAGCTCTAAAGGCAATCTGAAAATTGCAGAGTTGCCTATAAATAATTGATTATAAATGCCATCAAAACAAGTTCATAAAAACTGCTGCTCATAAATGGAGGCTTAGTGGGAAAAGCATCTTACTATTTGGTTTTGTGGCAGAAAGTAAAATAATGGGCTAAGAAGTTTTTGTTCTCATGTCAGCATCCACTGTGCTTAGAGCAGACTGTCCAAACAGCAAACCAAAACTCAGCAGCAAGGGACTAGCACTGCAAAATCTCCAAAGTATTTTACTATCTCTGCATTTTCAGTGCTGATAGACAAGAAGATACAGTCCTACCTCTCTATAAGACTGTTATGAGGATTGACATTGATTTCAAAGTTGGAAGGGAAAGGAAAAACCAGGTGTTTAGAGACATCTGGACATTCTGGTTTCTGGAAAGTCCCTTCCAAACACTCACACAAGAAGGTTTCAGAACTTTAAGAATGTATTTTGCACACTTTAATCCCTGTCTTCTTGTGATGAAGCAGTAGAAAGTAGAATCCTCAAACGGAATAAATCCCAAAAGAATTCAAGGAAAGGATTGCCTGCTGCTCCTGGGTTAGCAGCGTCAGGCACCAAAACCAACAGTGACAACAGGGCCAGGAAAATACAGAATAGAAAGCTTTAAAATCCCCCAAATTAAGAAGTTCAAATAAACAGCTCATTAACGATATGCATTTGCTACTTGGTAGCATTCACTCACTTCCTCATTTTTCGTTTTATCCACTGGAGGTTTGGGTGCTTTGATCTTTTCTTCTGCATTTCCAACAGAAGCAGCTTGGACTCCTGGCTCGGATGCAGTAGCCAAGCTGCCGGGTTCTGGAGTGAGGCTCTGTCCTGCCATGCAGCCAAGCGCTGGAAGACTTCCCTGCATGATAAACTGCACCGTGGGCTGGCTGACCGGGGCGTAGGGGGGAAGGCTGGAGGGCAGAGGTGGCGTCAAAGGGATGTTCTGACAGTACACCTGTGAAACAGATACCACTCTGTAAATGCTTGTGCTTACAAGACAGAACGTCAGATCAGGATTTTCAGAGCACCAGGAGCTGCCACCAGCCTCTCTTCACCTTTTAACTGGTGGAGAGCACAAAGTGATGGCTCACACCAAGGCCACCAAGCCAATATTTACAGCCTGATCACAGTCAGGGAGAAACTCACAGCTGCTCAAACAGCACCATCTTTCTGCAAGTTACTGCTGAAAGTTTACATGCAGAGGCTGCACGTATAGAGCAGAATTAAAATAAAATACATTTCTTCAACTGTAAGGACCACCTGAGAGATTAAATGATTAGAGGATTGCTGAGGTGTATGGGCTTTATGAAATGTACCACACGCAGAGGAAGGCGAACTCTGCCATGAGAGGAGGGTGTTGCACAACGAAGGCACAGATGAGATGGGATGCCTTCCATGACACTTAGGTGCTGGAATAGGAACCAACCTGAGAGGAATCTAGATCAGGAAACATAGGCTCAGGAATCATATAATTGGTTGGAGGAGGCTCATTTAACTGCACCTGATTTAACGTTTGGTTCAAGTCCTCTGCTTTCCAGGCCCCTTCTTTTGCTCGCTGAAGTTTGTAAAATGGCATCCCTAGGTTCCCCAAGAGAAGAAAAAGAAAAGGACAAAATAAAAATAATGTGTCAAATATTTTAAAAACAATTATATTGTTTAAATAAAAAAGATCTAACCACAAAACTCGCTATAAAAGTATTCTGTTTAGCAGTCATCCACATTTTAAAGCTTCTGATAATAGAGAACTTCTCATTTCCCCCAGGGAACCACAGTGGCAACTCTGTCAACACAAATAGCACAGGGTCCCAAGCCAAACTGCTTCGAGCAGCTTTGGTTCAGCAGCACTCACAGGAGTGAGCTACAGAGACGTCATGCTCCTTGGTTCTGAGAAACATTTATAACTTCTGAAGGCAAAACAACCACTCTAGGTAACTGCAGAAAAGGTGGGACATGGGCTGCCAGTTCAGAGACCGGGCTGCAGCACGTGCTTCACGGCCGAACAAGCTGCCTCTGGCTGGCTGAGCGGTGCTGACAGCACGTCCTCTCCAATTCATTAACAGAACTCACCTCATGATTTCAACAAGCACAAAACGCCAGCTCTCAGGATTGGAAACCACAGGATCACCCCAGCTCAGATGACAGAGCTGTAACACTACAACCCTAGGCCTCATACAGTCTGCTTCAACTGCTGTTTGTTTTCCAAAAGAGACTTACTTGGAGCTTTTCCAGCAGACAGTGTGCCGCTTTCTTCCTCTTGAAGATTCCATGTAACTCTTTTCACTGCTGCTTTTGATTTCAAGGCAGGACCCTGAGGTACCACTTCCAGTTCAGGCTTAGTGAAATTACTTGATTTCTCATCTGATACAAGGCACTCCTCTTTAACCTCCCTCACACAGTCTGTAATTTTGCTTTTGGAAGAGCTTTGAATTGGTGCAGCCTCAGTTGGAACATGCACGATAACTTCCTTCTTTGGGGGTTGTTCCATCAGAGACGGACATAATGCAGTGTTTTCAATTTTAACTGTAATCTCTAGGTTTGTATTGCTACAGCTACCGAGCACTGCTTGATCAGTACTACTCAGTAATTCTGTTTCAGCAAAAGAATCCACGCTGCCAATTGGAACACAAATGTTTGTGATCTCTGGCACAGGGAATGCAGCTTCACTGGTCACTTCTTGACAGATGGGTTCCACCTTTATAGTTTCTTGGACCTCTCTCAGCTGAACTGGAGTCTCAGCCTGTACTTCTGCAAGCTGGACATTTGGTTCGATGGTTATGGAAAGCCCTTCTAGCACTAACTCCTCCTCTGGCTCTTGTTTGAGAGAATGGAGTTGCTCCAGACACGTGGTCAAATTTTCAGCTGGAGGCTTTTGATCCTTTTCTGGTGGAGGAGGAAGCGGGGTCTCTTTTGATCTGTGTTTTCTCTCTTTGGAACGTGATCGCGATCGTGGTCTTTTTTCCTTTGATTTGCTGCTTTTGTGCTCCCGAGATCGAGATGTGGAGCGAGACCGAGACCTCCACTTTCTCCTCTCCCGAGATCTGGATCTTGATCTCTTTCTGTCCCTTGACCTCAAGCTACTGTCTTTATCATACCTCTCATAGCTTTTGTCTCTCCTGTGCTTCCGCCTTTTCGTCCTCTCAGTGCTGTTTGATCTGGAACGGTCCCTCCGCCTTGATCTTGATCGAGACCGTCTCTTCTTTTTTCTGTTTTCATGAAACTCAGAAGTACTTCCAGGACTACCTGAACGTGACCTAGATTTCCTTCTCTCCCTAGACCAAGAAGTTTTTGCCTTTTTATCCTTTGTTTTATCCTTCATTTTCTTTTTTTTAGATCGTTCCCGACTGCTAGAACGGTCAGTAGAAGACCTCCTGCTCTTGGATTTCAATGTGTGTGTTTTGCCGTGCTCTTCTCCACCTGACCAAGAGGTAGATCTGGAGCTTCGGTCCCTTGAGTGTGCTCTGTCCCTAGACCCTGAACGCGATCTCTTACGCTCTTTGACAAGTGCTTTTTTCCTTTTCATCTTTTTCTTGCTTCGGGAGCTGGAGTTTGAACAGGATCTGGAACGCGATCGCCTCTCTGTTTGTTCTACCTTTTGGACTTTCTGCTGCCCATCACTCTTTGAGGGACTATCTGGTTCTAGTTTCACATTAATATTAGGTCTAATCAATTCTTCAGCATTAAAGAACACGTTAGGTCCCTCCCTGCTTTCTTCCTTTACACACTCTGTACTAGAAATTTGCTTAACAGCAGATGAAGTGCAAGGACTGCTTAGAAAATCTTCCTCATCTATATTGTCCCGTTCCTCTGGATCAGAGATCTGTTCCACAATCCTGCTTTCTACCGTCGCATCATCACGAGACTCTGTGTTACCAGATGGTGCATCAGAGTCAGCCTCAGATCCAAATATATTTTCTACCCTGTAAGGGGTGAAACGACGGACAGTTTGAAATGTTTGAACTTTTGGATTGTCAATGGAAATAGTCCTGGTAATATTAGTTAGTGGGATCCCTGAGCCAAGCCTTTCAGGACTGCTGTTTGCTGAACTTGAGTCTGATCCTGTTGGCTCAAAGGGATCATATATTTCACTTTTGACCTGCTTTTTCTTAACTGAGAAGAGAGGTGAAGGACTCTCTTTCTGTTGCACTTCGTCATCCACAGGGCGGAAGGTGTTACAAAATCCTGGGTTAGACAGCCTGCTCGGATGTCCTGCATTTCCAGGAATATTGATTTTAAAACTCTCAAAAGAGCCTGGGCCTTTGCCCCTGGAAGTGCCCAGTAGTGATGAACTGCTGTACACGCCAGTGTTAGCAGAAAAAGACACCCCGCTTGTACGTGTCTGCTGCTGAGGTTCCTTGGAATTCGACTTCTGACTTTCCACCTTGCTACCCTTTCCCGGCTGGTTAGTGCTCTCTTTGCCGGTCAGCTGGGTTATACAGGAGCTGGGGATGTCACAGCTTTGGCTTCCTGTGGGTTCTGGCTCCACCTGCTTGCTGCTGGTTTCTTTTTTAATCTTTGGTATCCTGGGAAGCTCAAAGATGTCAATTCTCTTGGAAGGTGGTTTCAATGGCTGCCTCACAGTTACAGCTTTGGAGCCAGAATTTAAGTTACAGCTCAGGGGCTTTGAAGATGAGTCACTGGGTAAAAAGTTTTTAGATTTTCCATTAAATCTGGGCACTTCACCTAACTTGGAGCCATGCCTGCTCAAAGCAGCTATATTCTGAGTCTGAACAGACCTGGGTGTCATTGAATATTCTGATTTTACAGTTGCCTTTTCCAATGCAGTCTGTGCAGGGTTTGCTGCAGACTCAGTCCTGCTCGGTGAGGGTGAAGGGGATGAAAACAAGCTTGAGGAGAAGGGTCTGGTGTGAGTACTCAGCCCCGAGGAAACGGAAGGTCCAGCAGTGGAGCTACTTGCTGTGGTCCCTGAGTGCACTGTACTTGGTTGGGTGTTATGCCCTGAACCATCATCCACTCTTGACTCACTTGCTGATTTTCTGTGAAGCGGAACTACAGCACACAGACAGACAATTAAGCTTTTCAGTACATATCTGGACATTTTCTGCCAACGTTAAAAGAAATACTAAGCTCATTATTTTAAGTTCCACTTTGGTTTGCTGACATGCCACACAGTAACAAGGCAATCCAATAGTTCTTTTGGTCAGATACTCATGGTTTAGTGCCAGGACAACCACATCTTTGAGGTAAACACTAATGTTTACAAAATAAATTATTCTGTTCTGTAGATATCACCAGATTAATGCTTATTATCTTGTAGGTGATGATTGACAAAAACTGACTATAACAGAGGATGTGTAGGGTAATTATTTAAAACCAAAGCTCTAAGTTTCAATTTGAAGAGATTCTTTTAAAATAATACCACGCCAAGGGAATACACAGCTGGAGATGCTAGCACATATTTAGAGTTCTACTTTTGCAAAGAAACTTCTTGCCAAGGTCCTCCGTGTTGCTTTTCAAACTGAAGTGCAGATCACAGGCATGACAGCAATGCATGACACATGCCAGAAAAACTGGTCTATCCAGTCCTACACTTTTATAATAAAGAATGAAACCAGTTCTTTCAGTTCTTTTGAAAACTATGTATTAAAACCAAAATCCTCCAGTAATATCCCAGCTCTGCAACTAAAACAGAGACAAGTAACAGTATTTCTGCCTTATAAAACAGATTACTGTTGGCAGCCACAGAATCTATCCTATGTATTCAGATGCTCAGTAAGTGTATCCGTGTGTCTGAAGCTACTGCAGCCTCTAGGATCAGGGCAGATGGGGATGAAACAAAGAGGCTAACTCCACTACGAAGTGCCAAGTCCTTACCTGCCTTCTTTGCTGTCAGTGAACCATCTCTGTTGATGACCACATCTGAACTACTCATCATGAGAAAGCTCTGTCCAGACAGGATGCTTCCCAACAGGTCAGGCACAGGCGCAGCTTCTGCTTCTTGATCGGGACTCAAGGCAGGCACGCTGCTTCTGCATGTTTCAGAGGGGTTATATTTCCTTTACTCTTACAGCACTTGTTCTATACACACACATTACATTACAAAGAAACCAAAGTCAAGGGCATAAACAGAGGTCAGCCAGAGAAGTCCACTACTAGTTTTGGCTTCACTAGTCACTCAGTGCCCATCTCTCTCTGACAAACAGAAGGTGAAGCTTTTACTGACTTCACACATGAACACCACAAGATAGAAAAGCCTGTAATCACACCTGAGGCTTTTTGCTAACAAATGCTTCAAATCTTAAGAGTGGTGCTCACTGTGTTGTGTGTCAAGATTAACTTTCCTGTCCATTTAGTATGCATCTTTGAAGCATAAATCACTGTTCATCACTTCAGAGGTATTTCCATCCTAGCTGCCTCTCTCGCCCCCACAAACACACACACACACAATCTATTCCTCAGGTCTACATTCCTATCTAAAAAAAAAAAAGACACAGCTTGAACCAGTGTTCAGCACCAGTAAAGCTACACAAGGTGCCACAGGTAGGGTACTTAAGAGCATGGCATAGAAGAAATACACTGAAAAACAACAGCAATGGTGCCACACGTGAAAACACAAAACACTTCCCTTCATGCTTTACTCAGTCTTATGAAGATGGTCTAAGTTCTTGGTTCTTGAAATATGGACTGAAAAGGTTTGGGTGTTTCTGGTGTTGGTATTTGGCTTTTTTTCTTTTCTCTCTTTGTTTTTGTGTTGATGGGACTTGGGGGTTTGTTTTGTTTGGGTTTTCTGAAAAACAAACTTCTAAAAGGGCCAATAGACCCAGCTCTTTGAGGGAGCTACATTTCATTTCTGTATGACAACAAAGCAAGCTTTATTAACATAATGTACGCCAAAACACCTGTAACAACATACATCAGAAAGACAAAATGGGAATGCTACAAGAATTGGCTGC
Source organism: Myiozetetes cayanensis (assembly GCF_022539395.1). Classification (NCBI taxonomy): domain Eukaryota; kingdom Metazoa; phylum Chordata; class Aves; order Passeriformes; family Tyrannidae; genus Myiozetetes; species Myiozetetes cayanensis. The sequence continues at coordinate 44,415,058 of NW_026087853.1, read as the reverse complement.
TAAGGCCAGACCAGGAAATTCAGTGTAGTCCTGGCAAATCAAGCCTTTAGAAAAGTTGAATGTCAGCTAAACAGTTCTACCTTCTAAACAATATGCTACTCAAATAACTCATAGGACATGGAAAGCTTCCTGAAAGGCCTCCTTCAGAACTGAGATGGGAAAGGTAGAGAAATACCAAGTTATCATAAAAATACACTGCCTTAATCCTGAGAAACCAAACTTCACTGTAAGGCAGATGCACTAGAGGACAGCCATGTAAAGCTCTCACACCTTTAATAACTTAAGCTGAGCTCCCTTTCATTTCTTTTCAGTTCTCTAAGCCTCGCAGTTGGTAGCGGCCTCAGTGATTTTCCCCATTTGTTTTCTTCTTGACATGCTCCTGGCTCCCTCTGTCCTACCCCTCAGTTCTGAGAATTCCCTGTGGCTGCCAGTGGGGGGCACCCAGGGCTCCCTGGACTCTGCAGGTGCGTAACACACAGACATCTGTCAGGCGGCAATGCTACTGTTAAACTGCAGGATCAAACAAAGAGGTTTTTTCTCAATTTTCTGAGCTCCAACAAATGGCAAAGGAACTGAATGAGGTGGGTACAGCCCACATCTACTTTGGGTGTGCAATTAGATTCCTTGGATCTCTCAAAGAAGCAAGTGGTTATTTAAAGGTTAAATGAGACTTCTAAAACATAAATGTTTTAAAACATAGAAATGGAGTGACTAAACAAACACAAAACAGAAAGCAAGAAGAGTCAGATTAGGGTGGAAATACTAATTTTAAATTTCAGTGTAAATGTTAAAGGTAGTATGAAAGAGTGTGTGTCCTTCAACATGAAAAAAAGAATTTTTGCACAAATTGATGTGGTTATTTATCTACACTTATGCAGGCATGCATGTACACACACATATTCTTTTTGAAAGAGGCAAGAAAAGGGTTTAAACCAGGATGATCATCCCATTTACTCTTTTGTTAGGGTCATTAGACAACTAAGAAAAATAAAACTGAATAACAATGGATTTTTACCTGGGAAGCCCCACAGAAATGGGTCTAGCTACAGGACGGTGAGACCTCAGTGCCGACTGGGAGAGCACTCTCCTTTTGGCACTCACTGGTGAATCTGGATTTGCTGGAACCTCTTCATTACTGTGGTAAAACACACACACACATGAACCCTGAAATTGTCTGAAATGTTTTTCACATCAAACAGATGAAGTAGATAATACTACTAGGACAGACACAGTTAGAGAGCATCGTTTCTTGTATTACGGTACACTGAAAAAATATCTGTGCAATGTACTTATTTTCTGTGGCTATATAAATAAAATAGCGTAATTCAGCCAGCAGAGACTCAAACGTAGATTTTTATTTCTAAAATATTAAATGGACAATTTCCTTTTATGAAAGGTTCAAAAAGACTTATTCAGTGGAAAATTAAATTTCACCAACAATAATTTCAGTGTCCCCTCCCCAAAATTCAAAGTTCAAGAGTGACACAAACTATGGCATAGTAAGATTTCTCCTCATTTTAAAGTTTCTAGAAAAGTGAAGATGAAGGAGAAGCACGGAAGATTTCACAGGTCCATTTAATCCTATATTAAGTCAGTTTTTATTGTGTATCAAACATGCTAGCTATCTTCACTTATAATAAATAAATAGAAAGTGATGGATCAGGATCAGACTCTTTCAGACTCCAACCTTTCAATAACCCCAAAGATCTTATTAAAGGTTTCCACGAGGCTGATTATTTCAGCAGAGCTCTTTAGAGAAGGCTGATTCTTTAAAAGCTCAGCAACTCTGCCCAGAAGGAAAGAAAGAACAGGCCAATGTGCTACGATGGGTTGTGTATCCAAAGCTGCCTTTAGATGCGAGTTGTACACTCTGAATGAAGTCGCATGTACAAATGACCCAACACTTGTGAAATTATCAGGTCCCTGATCATAGTCCAGAGATATCTTACCTTTCATAAGGATCCAACTCATATGGATCCCCAAACACAGACAGAGAAGCTGCTCCAATATCTGCTCTCATCAGACCAAGTGAGGGCTCTGTGGGTTTGTACATGGAAGGGAGTGAGGCCCCACGCATAGGTTTACTAAGACCAAGAGTTCTTGCAATACGGGATCGAGCAGTAATCTCATTTTTCACCTGCACACATAAAGAGATTGGGTTATTTGTATGTTAGGGCAGGTACATACCTTGCATTTAAAGCTCCAAATTCTTCAAAGGCTGAGTCATCAGGTTACTGATGCAGAAGTGGTGTGCATTTATTGTCTATATTTGTTTTAAAGCATTTAATGAACTTCTAACTGTGGCCTATATGTCACTTCAAACAGATCTGCATGTATCAGATAAGATATATTAAGTTTCTAAAAATCTTTAATGTCAACTCAAAACGCTGGTTGCTTATTAAAGGAGGACAGTTCTGTCTGTAGGAGGTAAACTCTAGTTAAGGTAGCTGATGACAGAAGTCAAACTGGTGCAGAGTTATTCAGTGTAATTAACAGGAGAACATTACCCAGAACTGAAAGGAATTTTGAGAATCCTTATGGCTAATTAACTAGGTTTGCAGCACCACAGACACAAACATCCACAGCCTATTAAAACGAATAGGTGGTGGTAATTTTAACTGAGCTTGCATCAGTACCAAGCAAACACCACAGCTGAATGACAAGGCAGAACACAAAGCCTGCAGGACATGCTTTACAGTCTGATCCCAACTGTTCAGGTAACAGGATTTGTCAGCAAACCCAGAAGGCCTGCCTGGAAGTTGCAGTTAATTTCCATGTACAGCATCTTTCTGGAGTACACTGGACACACTCCCACCACACAGAAAGGTGCCTGCTATGATTGTACGATGGCATTTCTTCCAACTGAATCCCATGTTATAGTGCTTTTAGAGAGGGCTGAAATATGGCAGATACTGACTGGCAGAAACTCACATGTGATCTTACTCTCGTCTTTTTCCCCCTTCTCTTCTTTGTCAGGCGCTTGCGTCTCTTCAGCTGCGTCCCTGAACTCTTCTTTCCAGCAGATTTTGTCTGAGTTCTTTTTTTGCCTCCTACTTTCTTCCGCCTACCTGATGGGACAAAAACCAAGGATCTGGCTAAGTGCCATCACTGTGTTTTACCCTGTGCTCCCCTTTTCGTACCCCATGACACATGAAGCAGCTCAAATAGAATACACTGTGCCACCAACAGCAGAGCAGCAGAAAAAGTGATACAATATAAATAAATTAGGATTTATTTAAAAACAACCTTCAAAACGTGCTGGTTTAAAAGTAAGCTGGCTGGAGAAATGAACCCAGCTCAAGAGAGGTTACAAGTCAGAGTCACAACTTACTAAAAAGATTACAATAAATATAATGACACATAGAAAAACTGGTTTTAAGCTGCAAAACAGATGTATAACCCAGCACTTTGGGACAAGAACAGAACAGTGTTCATTAGCCCCTGTGCTGAGCACCACGTGGCCCCCCTAGGTACAAAATAAAATGCAAAGAAAACCTGTTGGTCTGGATAATGGTCACAGTTCTGTTGAAGTAATGACTGCAGTCTTGTCAAGAGTGGCAGTCGCAGTCCTTATGAAGTTCTGGTCCTTCTCTGGATCCAATGAGTGGTACCAGAAGTCCCAAAACCCCAAGATTATATATGCTCAAATTTAGGTGGGCATGTCCAGTACCTCTCCCAGGGTGGAAGTTCCACAACAGGTGATTTAACTCTGTGAGTTATGGGATAGTTTTGGAATCTTTGATGGTCTAGGTCATCACAGGTGCCTATTATGCCAGTCCATTGTGGCCCATTAGCAGAGACGACCCCTCAGGCTGTGTGTGAAGCTGCTAATGCCTCCCCAGAGGGCAGTTATCACAGCTGAGTCACTGGTGTGAAGACAAAGAAACACGCCTCGCAGGGTTCTTTAACACCCAGCTTGTAGCCCGAGGTGCCAGGTGTGCCCTGGGCAGCTGCTGCAAATGATCCATTATTAACAGTCCATCAGAAATGACACAGAGGGTGTAGAATACATAGTTTTGGTTATGCCTACCTAGCAATAAACTCCTCCTGGCCCCTGTAACTACGACAAGACACTTCTGGGCAGAGGTGGTACAGGAAAAGAAAAAATGCATGTGGGATACTTCCCTAGCTGCACAGGTGTGGCAGCATACAGCAGATGTACAGTACTTTGCATGATTTGGGCTTTCCTAGAAAAGTGCCTAATGTCCTTACCTGTTTTTCTTTTCTGCCTAGCAGGAGCCCGTGGTGTAAGAGGACGCTGGTAGACGGCTGTGTTTAGACCTGCTACAACTGCCTCAATTGTTTCATCCAGAAGTGATGACATGAGGTACCTTGGCACGTGCTGCGTGGGGGATTAGAAGGTGCATGATACAGGTATCCAAAGGACAGCAACAAGTTACTTATAAAAGCATTTGATGAAAAATGGATTTGAGATTCGAATAAGGACCCCCCCCCCCCATATCACCAAGCTGACAGTTAAGCAATTATGTCACTTTTCCTCATCTACTGACTGACATATTAATGACCTTGCTCTTTGGCCTTGTTCAGAATTACAAGTCATGGCTAGTGTAACTCTTTAAATGAGAACAATCCCCGAGACTGACATTTCCTCAGTGAAAGAGTTCACCCAAGAACTTTCTCAGATTCACCTACCTGACCTCTGCCTCATCACACAGACTGTGGTGAGCAAAGACTGAAAAGCCAAAAAAGTACAGATCCCCTGTATTAAACACCTCATTCTTTAGGTCAGACTGACCTGTGAAACGTACACATTAGGGGACTCCCTGTGAGCCACCTTGCCATAACATCCCTTCATTGTCATTAGCAGGGGCTTCTCCAACAAGTTTCAGATTCACAGGTCAGTTCCTCTCTACACTCAGGGATGCATGCTGCCAGCTTCTCACTGTGCTTTGAGGACAACAGCTTACACACCCTCAACCAGAGGAATTAAGCTTCAGCCAACTCAAGGTACGAGCCAAAATAAGATGCACTTTTATTCAAAGGCAATAAATAACAGTGCCTTACTAGTTTGTAATCATCCCTGCACATTGAGAAGCAGAGCTAGAAACGCCTCTTAAGTCCTGGATTCCCAGGCTGACACGACTATGCAATGGTAAAGTCCCTGGGCACCACTTGTCTCACCTGCAGGAAAAAGCTGCACACTATTTCTAAAACAAGAGGTAGGGAAAGAAAGAAAAGTAGCAGCAGTTCCCTGGCATAGTCTTTCACTTCAAGCAGCACTCTTCTCCCATTACTTTTTCTCAAAATATAGCCCCGACTACTCAGATATCATTACTTAACAACAATGCATCACATGATTCCTCAACATGTTCTACTTTATTAATTCTTCTAAAGCTAAAATTAAAAGGCCTGGGTTTTGAGACAGTGGGGTTTGGCAGTCAAGATCACCTCCGTTTATAGAGGACATAATGAATTTAACAACAGCTAGAGCTCTCTGGAAAGTCCTTAATCCAGGGGAAAAACATGATAAAAACTTCAGGCAAGCTACATCTTCGTTCATGGCAGTTATTATTTCAACCTGTACTTAATACTGTAAGAAGGGATCTTGGGTATCAGGGATACTTCCTTGCATAGATTCTCTGGTACTGTTAAGGTGGCTGAAGTCACACTGCCACATTACTGAGGACACTAGCACCTGGGGTTTTTTCTTCAACAAGAGGCTGAATTTCAGCTCATAGAAACCTTGAAAATACTAAATTTTTCTCTTCAGTTGGGCTGAGGGTGATCAACAAGCTGCTACTGCTACGGGAAAAGAAGGAGAAGGACAAATAAAAAAAATACGCAACTGTCAAATAAACATGCTAAAGAAACAGATGTGATGCACAAACTGTGCGTTAATAACCACTGGGAAAAAAAAATACAATTTTGCTCACACCAGAGGTGATAAAAACACAGATTAAGAGAGGAAGCTACTGCAGCATTTAAAACAGAGAGTCTTGGCCATGTGCTGCACTCCATTTGCACATGTTCTCCATCTCGGTTAAAAAGAATTCTGTAACTACTACACATTGTGCTACGGACAGTCAACACAGACAGCTGAGCTACTCAGGTGGGGATTTCTCTCAGCTCTTCCACGAGGTTCTTCCAGATGCTCCCTAGCCAAGTACCCCAGCTCACCTGAATCCGCTGTGCTGTTGTTATCCGGTTCCGGTTCACCGTTGCCCGGACGCGCTCGCTCTGCCGGGTCCTGGCGATAGCTCGGGTCCGGACGTGAGGGCGCAGCCGACTGGTGGTGGGAACAACATCTGCCACAAGAGCAGCCACCTCTTCTTCACTGACATGGTCTGTGTCTTGAAAGAAAAGATGCTGAGGTCACTTGTCTTTCTAGATGTGAAAGCATTTAAAGAACTTCAGACAAAAAAAAAAAATCAGCACTCCCTTATTCCCTTTCTTAAACCAATCACCTCCAAAAGACGACATCACCCTCTCAAAATGAAATGAGCAGAGTTACAGGCTGTTACACAGGAAGATGCTTTCCTAGGTAACAGAAATTGCTGCTACCTTAGCAAACTGAGTTCAGTATACTGATAAACTCTTTCCAATGTAATACAAAGCAGTTGCATTAAGGTGCTGGGCTTGCCCCAGAAAGGTTAAAGAATGCTTACAAGAGCAGCTCCATAGATTGTAAATGCAGATGAAAATCTCCATAAACAGGATTGTCTCATCAGTCAAGACTTCAAGTCAACTCTTACGGTTCAAGAGAGAACACTTATCAAAACAGTTGTTTAAAACAGAAAAAGAGGACATTAAACACCTCTTCAGAACAGCACATGCTTCCCATTTTCTAACTCAGGAGAAAAATATTTACTTTGAGTGGATACTACAAAACCCTTACCTGCAGCAGCACTGGCACCCATGGGGGCACAGGCTGGACAGAACCATTCATCAACAGGGACTTCACTCAGAGGAGGATTAAGGCATTCCATGTGATACCTTGAGGGGAAGAAAAAAAAATCGAAAATGAAAAAAATCAAACAATGTGGTCCTTAACAAGAGAAGAGAGCCTTTCACCTCTATCCACGTGCTATGTAAGGTAGACTCATTTTCTTAAGCTTGAAACCACAGTCTATGCATCCACTTCCACCAGTCTCCAGAGAAAAGATGCTACCCGATGGTTATACAAGGGCCTTCAATTCTAGGCAGTATTTTCATCACTTTAGGCTCAAAAAGCTTAGAAAAGTGAGCATTTTTCCCTCACTGTGTGGTCATTTGAACCCAAGCTGCAAGAAACGTGCAGAGCCAAAACTGATGGTGGCAAGAGAAGCACTGGGAGACAGGCAACCAGGAAACAACATCATTTTCCTGTGAACCAACACAGCATTCACGTTACTGGCACTTATGAACATTTTATTTTGCATGACAAGGCACAGGTCAAGTGCAATGCCTTGTTATGCTGAATAAAGGCACTGCATCCCCATGCACATGTGGCACGATTAAGACAAGTGGTGATTAGGATTTCTGTGTCATTGCACAGGTTAGGTGGCAGAGCACTGGTCAGTCACTGGCCCCATAAAGCTGCTTGCAGGACTGGAGACTAAGCACACCGACTTCCAGACACCATCCAACTGGGAACTGTCCTTACCAAGCCTCAAGAGGAAAGAAGAGAGCATGATGCCCCCCTAGGTAGGCCTTTGAAATGTTCTCTACCCAAGAGGCTGAGCAGCCAGACTGAACACCAACCACTTACAGAGAAGCTCTGCAATTTCTTCAATCCAGCAGTTTAAACTCAGAGAAAGCAACACGTGTAAGTAGCATAGAATTTTCAAAGCAACTCATGTTCAAGATACACTGCTAAAAAGAATTAAAACAGATTTTCCAAGTAAATGAGATGCTTCCTATGAAAACTAAATGCTTAGACCAAGTTCCTTAGGCAAGGAACACAGGAAGATCATAGCTTTCAAGTAAGTTTCAGCTTCAAATCAGCAATTTCATGACCAACTTTGTTCTTTTTCTACAAGAGAGAAGACTACTGTTATTTCTGGTATAGTAGAGTGTTTAACTCTGAAATAAATATAAGAAAAAAGAGGGAAGCTCTCTGTCTCATCTTCTCTTAGCAAAATTCACTGACTGATAACTCAATGCCTGGCCACAAAGTAAGGGAAGGGAAGGTGCAACTGTCTAATCCTCTAATCCCATTTTACAGCAATACAGAAGAAGTAACAATGAAACTACAGCTGTTAATCTACCTTCATTCCATGACTCAAACTTCAGATTATGTCTTTCAAACCTGTTCCCAACAACCATGTTGCAATAAGCTCAATTTGCAGCTGTACTGTCAAAACTGCCAATACTATGTTTATACTAAAATACATATATATTAATTGTCAATACAAAGTGGAATACCATGTTCTCCTTGCATGAAAGAGTATACTTTGGCAGATGAGATTTTATGCTCTTTCTGAGAGACTGAAGAAGATGAAATGGAAAAATGCTACTTGAAAAAATTGTTACTTTAAAATTAGACTAGCAAAGTATATTCCTTCTCTGGGAAAAGAGCTCATTCTCCAACTGCCAGCTACCAGGAATGAGATCATTTCCCCAAAGTAGTATTCTGACAAGTAATATTGTTATGTTCATGCCAAAGTCATAGCAAAAGTACTTGTAGCAAGAACTTCATTACATACTTTTCAAATTATGTCTGGGAGTTCTGAAACCACCTTATGACCCATTTGACAAGCGAAGACTTTCAGCCCTAAAACTTTGGACACTGAAGAACCTATTGCAACAGCTATCTAGAGCCCCTTGGAAATGGAAAGAACCGCATCACGCAGAAAATCATCATAATCACACTCGGTGCTAAATATTCTAGAAGAATGATGCTTGTTTTTAAAAAAAAAACAAACCAAACAACAAAACCTGAAAAACCAGTCTTAAAGCAAAGTCACCTCACTCACAGTCACTCCCTCAGGTTCCTTTAATTGCACTCTTGCACCCACCCCCTCACAAAGACACCGTGTGACCCGAGTGGTCTGGCCAGGATTGTGTGCAACACAGAAGGCAAGAGATATTGGCCATCAAGTCCTCAACAAATCTCTTGAGCTCTGTGACCAGCAGTGAAGAACTGATTTCAGACTTTCTGTACCTTTCAGGAAGGAATGGGTGCTTTTGGGGAACTTCTGCCTCATTATTCTGTCTCAGCCTTCACAAACAATAAGAAAAAACAGATCTATGAAATTAAAGAATTTTGGTCATGGATGCAGCCCTGTTCTTCAACTTCTTGACACCAATCTCTGTATCACTGTTACTCTCTTCTTGCTGCTTGGTAACCTGAATGGAGTCATACATTAATGTGTCACACCATAATGCAATTAAACCTTTTTCTACTGTTTGTTCAAATGACTCGACATCCACACTCCAGTAGTCATACCAGTCCTAGTGCTATTGTTACACAGTTCAGAAAGTTAGGCTGTCACATTCCAAAATGACATCTGAAAATGGTTTCAGTGGAAAAAGATTTGATAACTTACATTTGTAAGATAACAGCATTATACCACACAGTTTGAACACTGCAGAAAGCCATGTCTAGCTACAAGCAGTAACTCTGTTCGCTTTAGAATTGCTGGCAAAAATAAATGAGGAACTTGTCAATCCAGTGTCAGGTCAGACAGAGAATCTAGAGGAATGAAACCAGGATTTGAAACAAGCTATTCTCCATTTTTCTAGATTTAACCTCAGCCATGGAGAGCTCGTAATGATGCCTTAAAATCTACATTACATAGATTTAGTATAGCTTTTTAGCACTTTTGGTATAGACTGGTAGTGCCTTTGGCCTGTTAGTACCTTTGTACAAGAATTTTAAAAATGCTGTTTAACATTTCTTGTCAAGAATTCCAATAGACAAAGACTGCAGCAAGGTAGAGAATATTTTATCTGTATGAAATATTCTTAAAATAAGACATAACAGGCACATTGCTTGATATAACTGAGTCAAAGTGGCTCAGAAACCTTAAAACTGTTCCAGAAGGTGTGCTACAGTGCCAAAGACCAAGCAGTAGGATGAGAAAGATGAAGATAAGGGGTCTTTGGGATCACCAACTCAGATTCAGGAGGTGTGGCAAGGGCTGTCCGATGGGACCAACAGTTTGGGGAAGCAGGTGATGATAACAGATGATGCACTGTTAGATACTACAGTATAAAACTGTAGGACCTCTGCAACTTGGTGTGCCTACTTCGGAAATGATTCCTACGCACCCAGCATGCTGTAAATAAACGAGTGCTATTTTGCTTTCTCATACTCAAAAAGAGTCTTCGAGGGTTCTTTCTGGCCATTTAAGGCATCAGTAATGACTTGCGAGTTCTTTTTCCAGAAGTGCATCTGGAAGTGCTAACTCTAGAAATCAAGCATATATAAAGAACTTATTTTAGGAAAATATGACAAAAATTAAAGAACTGTATCAAACTAGAAATAAAAATTTATACAAAAAATTGGAGTAACTGTTGAGAGATCAGAAAGAACTTAAAGAGGTCAGACCTATGAAACACTGGTCTTGGTTAAGTATTTTAAATTCAGCGTTCTGATGACGCTCTTAACAATATCTGGTGTTCCTGATTTTGTCTGTTTTCCAGAAGGTGAATCACTGTACATGGACACTACAGAACACAAAGACAAAACTAGACTTATCAGGTATCTAGTTAGCTTGCTAGAAGAAATTTTTGAAAGAGTACTCTACATATTCATTGCAAGCACCTCTCTTTGTTCAATGGGTAACTTTTGACAGCAAACTGACAATGTCAGAAGACTGATTAAACAGCAAACGGACTTTAAATTTTAGCAGAAAACTGTAGGCCCAAACTTGTGTTCAAATATCTTGATGACTCTACTTAAACATTTATTTTATTAATCAAGGAGGGTAAAAAATATGTTGGCAGAGACAGAAGTACGCAAGAGTAAGAGAATCAATTTAAGACCTGTGGCTCTAAAGGAAAAACATTTCAGAAAACTGTGAATCTTAAGCAGTTCTCCTGCACAGCAGTAGCGCCCAGTCAGCTGTGACCAGCCATACATCCTCCCTCAGAGACATAAAAGGATGTATATTTTTTTACCCTTCATGGACCCAGATGTTGCATGGACAAGCACAAACACCTTCATCACTTAAAGGCATGGTCACCTGTTTCTATGGGTGCTGCACTGATGTGCATAAGGCTCTCCACACACACGTTGCTACATGACCGGAAAAGGATCCATCACGTCATGGGGATGGATGTCTGCACTGTAAGCACATGGATGCACAGCTGGCTGCACGATGAGTCTGAGGAGAGCAGCACGGGGCAGCCTGCAGACCAGACCAGTCTGTGGACCAAACACCGGCCAACTGTGCAGGTGTTCCGTTCGCTTCAGCCTTTCTTACCCTGCATCACAGCCATCACAGAGCAGCAGGCGATCCTCGCGGTCACTCCTGCCACACACCTCACAGAAGGTTGGGTCATCCTCCCCATCGCTACCCTGAGTTTTCGTGTTCTCAACAGGAATCTAAACAAAGGAGGGATTCACATTTTATGCAGAACGTGGCACTTTTAAAAACCCATCATCACATTAACAGTACCTGCAGCAAAATCTAACAGTGAAGGAAACAAAAGAGCTGTTACTTATCAGAGCCTTTGTTCATTCAACACACCTAAGACCTGATCAAATGCCTGAAAACATCTTAGCTTGTTTACTGTCAGACACCAACAAATACAGGAAACTGCACTTTAAGAACAGGCAAAACAAAAATTCACAAATAAGATCAAAAGGAGTCAAAAAACCAAAAAGACCCCAAAAACAAGATAAAAGAAGAGAACAAACTTCGCTAGCCCCATATGACTTAAATGTTAAATTTGCACTTGTTAAAATACAAAACGCAAGAAACCATCAGTTTATGAAAACAGAGCATCAAATCCCTAAAAGTCCCCTGAAACCCAACATCTTTCTGATATCAATAAAGAGCAGTGACAGCTCTTCAATATTTCTTCATGAGCAACTACCAGCAGACACAGCCGGTGTCTCTCAGAGCTCTGCTACTGCCTTGTGCCCCTCTCCAAACGGTGCCTTCAGAAGCTCTATAATTACCTGCACCTCTCTCCCCTTACACACCCTACTGCTACACAGCATTGCTGGTAGCAAGACACGGGGAAGAGATCATGCATAACCCAGATTATTCCTATTCCCTGTGTACAGCACTTGCAGTACACGGGGCACTTTCCACGTGTGGAGAGGCTTATCCGTGCAGAAGAGTTTTCAGTCAGTTGTCCATTATGCAAAAGAGGCAGCTATGAGAAACACCCTTTCTGCCACAACACAATATTGCAGGAAACATGGTTAAGGGGGAAAAAAAATTCTTACAGTTCCTTGAAAGGCAAACTCAAAACAGAAAAGAAATAATTCATCCAGATGCTAAGTACCAAATAAACATGTTAGAAGTGTAAACCTCTAAATAACTATTTTATGGCAATTGGCTTTGTTGTTTGCCACAGTAGAAAGCTTACCTTTTTTAAGATTTTACCACCAAAACGTGCCCGGATGTTAATGTACTTAAAGAGGATTCGATCCACTGGACAAGAGTTTGCATTCTAGAAAAAAAAAACCAACAATACAATTCCCAATACAGTTAATAAGTGCATCTCTTTATTCAATTTCTAAAAAGGAAGTCTTAAATTATTAATGAAATAAGCATTAAATTAATGTAGTAGTCATTTTAACAGCTATGATCTTGACATTTTACGTACTTAAATCTGACTTATCTGATTTGCAAACAGCCTGTTGGATCAGAGAAAACATACATATTTAGAGAAGCATTTATTATACCGAGGCAATTTAATAATTATTCAATTGTAAAGCAACATCAAAGTTCTTCCAAACATTGCCTTGAAGTAGTACTTGCATTTTAAGGCATTTTCTTTCTTTTGGACAAATGGGCAACTAGAAATGGCTTACAGTATATTCAGGAAGAGTGATTTTTTTTTTATTTAATTAACACTGTTACTGCTGCACACATAGTAAGTTTTGTTGTAATTCTCACCCTGGTTTATGACTGTAGGAACTACACAGGTGGCAAGGAACTCTGACTGAAAACTGAATTCAGAGCAAGTTGCTGATAGTCATACTCTTTTACATCTTTTTTATGTTTAGATGTTTAAAACAGATCCCCATCCAGTGGTCACTGGTCAGAATTTAAGAAGAGATAAAGACAGATATACAGAGAAATATACATACACATATATATATATTAAAAAAAGCATAGAGAAAACCAGTATTGCTGGTGTCTTGACTTAAAAAAGCAAAAGAACTGAAAATGCCTAGAAATACACTTGCTTATGACATTATAGCTTCCAGAGAAGAGATTAGGATGGGTACAAGAAAAACAGACCCACGCTTCAAACATGAATCCTGACAAACAGAGCAGTAACCCAAGTCTGTTTAGAAAAGCTTAAAGCAAATATGAATATTACATTTTTTTGCTCTCATTACAGCAGAACAGCACGATCAGAAGAGAGAGAGGAGCACACCAGAAAGCCACAGGACATCACAGACAGAACAGCTCACCTTAGACCACTCCACGATGCAGTCCAAGCAGAAGTAATGGGAACAGTTCTCAGGAGTCCCAACAGCCTGATCCCTAAAAGTGTTGAGGCAAATGGGGCAGTTTTCCCCATCCTCATCAGAGGAGATGCTCGCTCCATTTAAACGTGGCTCTAATTTCAAAGAATCAGCCATTCCCTCCACAGCGGCCTCAGTTTCTTCCTCCTCTTCCTCTTCTTCATCATCATCTTCACAATCTTAAGACGGGAGAGATAAAAAACAACTTGCGTGTGCTGCAGGGCTTCAGCAATGAGGGCAGAGGGGGTGGGCAGGACAGGGTACCGGTTCACAGAAAATTCCAAGTAAGCTTATTTTATGAGGCTGCAAGAGCAAAGCACAGCCTTCCCAGTTTAAGGCAATAATTTGTGCTGGTTTATTTCTTCCTAAATCCCTTCACTAGAAAGCAATGGATTACTCTGGTGAAAAATAAAGCCTGATAATGTGAGTAGTCTTCCAAGAGATCGAAAGGACAGACAGCAGAAAAACAACAGATTATCAAAACAAGACAGTAAGCTACGTTAGACTACCACTGAACAACAAAGTTAAAACAAAGTTATAATAAAGTTGTAATGTACCCAACTTCAGAGGGCAAGCAGCAGCAATACACTGATCTGCAGAACAACAGATTCAAGATTTCCCCAGTATATCACCATTTTGAGAGTCAAGGGATCAAAGTGCCTTGGAGACCACTTAAAGAAGCCTGGTTTTAAGTAAAGTTAAAGACTTAGCACACATTGTTGAAAGGTATTTTTATTTTTAGTACAAAATACAAAGACTTATGTTAGTCTTTCCCTAAAACCTGTGAATTAAGTTGACATTTTCAAGAAACAGCAAAAAGTTACCTAAAAACCCCATACTCACTTTGGGGGTGAGGGGGAGGGAAAGAGGCTATTGTTGGGTTGTTGGTTTTTTGGTTTTGTTGTTTTGGTTTTTGTTTGGTTTTGGGTTTTTTGGTTGTTTTTGTATTGGTTTGGGTTTTTTAATGAAAATAGGGCTCCTGTCTTTTGTATTTCCCACTGAATTTTCCTGTCTGGACATAACAGAAAACACTCTGAAAAATGGATTAATAAAGCTTTCTGGCACCTGGCATCAATTTTTTCATCTGTGTTCACATCAGGCTAGCTGGTAACTTGGAAAATTGTGCTCCTTACTTCTCAACAAGTTTTAAGATCTGATAAAACCCCTCCACTTTTGTCTACGCTAATATTAATTTGACCATAGCACTGTCAGAAGTATATGTATCTACAGAGTATGTTTTCAGTAAAATTAACAAATCCAAGTAACTTCTTCCACTTTCCTTTTTCAAAGAAAAAATAGTCAAGTCTTCTTCCCTCCTCCCCAGGCATAAGAGTAATTTATTTTCAGAACTCCCCAACACAACATTCACTTTAGAGGCCCAAAGCAAACTAACAAACATGCTTTCATAAGTGAAAAAACAGCGTGAGCCATTGCTGCAATTTTGACTTTTTTTTTTTTCCCCAACTCATGCTGGGGCAGAGTTCACTCCTGATGACTGCAACTACACCACTTTGGTTAGTGCATAGTCTTTAAACAAACAAATGTTTTAAAAGCTTAGAGTATTGGGGAATATTATTTGTTTGCTTACTAACGTAGTACAGTCCGGCACAGCTGCATCTGTGGATTTGAATTTCATTCTTCATTTCTGGAGGAAAAGCTTTCATCTCACTCTTCTTCAGTTATGAAAAAAAATGCCTGCTAATGGACATTAACAGACCTACCTTCTAATTCTTCATCTTCACTTTCTTCCTTGTCCTCCTCACCTTCCTCTTCCTCAGTGTCATTATCTTCCTCTTCACTTCCAGTATCATCTTCTGAATCACAGCTATTTCCACCATTGCTTTCTTAAAAAGAAAAGAGAAGAAGAGAGGAAATACCTATTTGATGCAGGCAGGCAGACAGACAGGCAGAACAGCGAAGGAGACATCAGAACTCCTGCTCAGGACATTTTGTATGAAGTGAGACCCCAGATTTCTGCAGTGGTATCAAAGCTGCCCATTTTGAGAAACTCACGGCAAGTATGTCAGCAGTCTGATATACACAAGCTATGAAGCAAAGCAAACCAAAAAAATTCTCAGGGGGAAAAAAAAAAAAAAAAAAGAGATAAATGGTCAGAAATACAACTTTATCGCCCTTTTGAGGGTAAATTAATAGGTTCTCCAACCTAGAAGCAGAAACACACACATGCAGAGAAGCCACATTTACCTGTTTCACTGAGGAGTGCGAGACATTGCCTTTTGCCCTTTCCCAGAGCAGCATTCTTGTTTATCAGTTCATCCTGGCTGTCATCATCCATGGCAGGACATTGGAAATCCGCTCCCTGCAAGAAGGCAGACTTCAGTGAGGCAGTGCACCACCTACAAAAGCAGGGCATCAGTCTGTCAAAGAGCATCCAACACATCTGCAGAGATGTGAATGTGAATGGCAGAAGGGACACTGCCCTCCCCACACCATTGATTAGCTTCCCCAGGTTCAATTCAGAGGCAGCTACAGATAAGCAGCTATTGTTATGTGAGGTTTCACAGCCCTACTGGACTAGACGGAACCAGCTGCTTGAGAAAATCAACTTAGGTGAAAGATTCAGCTTCATCTTGGGCTCTTGCATGATAGAAAAAGGTATAATCAGAATTCCCTGCTGAAAACAGCAATAGAAAAACCACAAACTCCAAAACCATCCTGTGGACTAGAAATAAAATGCAAAAGTGAAAGGGACCAGAGGCCCTTTGAACTAGGCCTAACAGGATCACAATACGTGTTTCAAATCAAAATACTCTATCTTGCCTAACTGAAAATAAAGTAGATCTTAGGTCCTTAAAAAAAACCCACAACACAACGGCCTTTGCACAGGTCTGTCATGAAATAGAGAAGTCTCAGAACTCACAGCCATTATTCCATGGAAAGTATAAGACTTGATTTGGTGCATATTAATGCAATCACATTAATTGCTGTGCATCAGCACAGGCTGGCAGTAAAACTGACAGATACTGCGAGATGTCGCATGATCCAAACTCACAGTGACAATCAAATCAGAGCTTTTAACATATAATGCTACAAAGCATTAAGACAGACAGACCCCTGGCAAACTTCTATAAGCAAGTCATGGAAATATATAATTAAATGACACTTAAAGCTAGATATCATATCTCAATATGAAGAAAAATGGATTCTTCTGTATGTGTGACAAAGTTTCAATCAGGTGCTCTTCTCCCACTCTCCCTGCTCCCCACTACATATCTTGCATATTAAAAGATTTTTTTGAACAAAACAATGTTTTATTCAAGTGCTCTTGCTTGCACACTCCCTTTTTGAGCCACGTGGCACAGCTCTGCACTAAAAGAGCCTCAAAAATGTAGGTTTTGCTAAACCAGACTAAATTACAAATGGAGTCTTCAATGCACAAGGAAAAAAAACTAAACAGAAAAAAGATCGAGTTTCAAGACAACCAAATTCTTTTAAAGATTTCTCCTAACTTCAGTAAGATTCTTGCCTAAATAGCAGTTTAAACTTTTAGCTTAATTTGTGGCTGGTAACAGGAGTGTTTAAAAAACAATTAATGTTAGCTGAAAACACGCAGACTCATCAAAATCCAGTCACTCCGTGATGCAACTTAAAAAATAGGAAGAAACACTAGGAATTTTTCAAGTTTCAGCAGTGTGTATGCATGAATTATTCAAACTGAAACTCAGTTATATAATATTCTCTCAAAAGCTCAGTTAGCCGCAGCAATGCAAAATCTGTGGTGACGTGACAGCCAGGACATGTAAGGGCGAGGACTGGCAGCACCGGCCCCACAGCAGGTTGGTGGCAGGCACGTGTCATATTTGGGTATTTAGAACCTCTGCCTGTACCACCTCTCCGTCGGCAGGTTGTGGGAATAGAGCGGGTTCCTGCTGACTTGTCGCTGCCACATCCAGCCAGCCACGGCACTCCTGAGCCACTGAGGACCACGAAAGCCAAACAAAACCAGGGCTGGAGGGAGTAAAACTGTGGATAAGCCTCCACTTCACTACGACCATGACCTTAATTTCCCTGCTCTCTAGTTTTCCTTAAAGCAAAGCAGGTAAGCACAGGGAGAAGAAGATCTTTATATTTCGAAAAGCAGCTCCTGTAAGCCACAGTTCTGACCAACACACACTTACCTGCACTTCCAAACAGCCTGCATTTCTTCATTGTAGTGGAATAAAACAACTACCCATGTTATTTTTGCCTTGTTACCCCACAGAAAGATATCCTTTAAGCACAGAGGCAAACAAATCAGGACTTGTGACTTGACAATCTAAACTGACATATTTATGTTGCAAATGCAAGCTTGTACTTTGCTCGGAGGCAAAACTCCGAGTTAAGGAAAATCTGGTATCGCAGCAAACAATCGAGCCTTCAAATCCTGTCAGTAAAAAAAGTCTGTTTTGTGGGTAGTTGGAAATAGACAATGAAAACCCAAGCAACATGAAGTGAATTTGAGATTTTAAGCACATCACGAATATTACTTTTCCAAACTGGGCAGCTGCTCTTAAGAAAAAAAAATAGGAAACCAAAGTTGACTGTACACCTAACATGAGAGCTCCTTCTTCTGTGTTTTAAAAACAATAAGCAGCATTTCCAAGTGGTTTCTTTTTTTTACAGAAGACATCAAACAAATTACCACTGTGAAACACGAAAACATTCATGATACACTTCAGAGAGCTCACCCACCTGTACAAAAGCCCAGTTTTCTCCAGCACTTACCACATCAGAATCTTTCTTACACATCCCCCTCCTCGACCCAGCCCCAAGGTAGAATTGGCAAATACAAAATAGGATGGGAAGTATTTTTATCATTATGCAAACCAAGAAGTCTGGTGAAGGAGTAGATTGTAGTCTTTCCTCCAAGGCAAACCTTAACTATGTCCTCCTTTGACATAAAAACAGACTGCTAAAAAGCAACTCGTTATCCCTGAAGGCCACTGGACTCAAGCAACTACAGCTAATTTTAGTTTTGGGGGTGCCAAGGCCCTGCCCTCACTGCTGTACCCCACCCCTGGCTGCTTGGTCCCTTGGAAAATCCCGTGGTGTGCAGTACTCTGCATGCAGGCCTTCAGCTATAAGCAGCTCTCATATGCACCGATCCTCTCTTCTGCATCCCACTTTGCAAGTCTATTCAAAGGAATTTAGGATGCAAC
Organism: Myiozetetes cayanensis; assembly: GCF_022539395.1. NCBI lineage: Eukaryota > Metazoa > Chordata > Aves > Passeriformes > Tyrannidae > Myiozetetes > Myiozetetes cayanensis. The sequence continues at coordinate 44,396,302 of NW_026087853.1, read as the reverse complement.
CCAGGAACACAGATGCAGGGTAACCTGGCCAGAGATCCCTTGTCTTCAGACTCAATACCACTCACACTTATAGCAAAGCCCACCTCGGTTCCCTGGGCAGGTGCATCATCCATTTGCACAGCATATCCAGCATCTGGATTACAGCTGCACACCAGGTCGGCTGAAGGCAGACACTGCCCTCCTCCTCCTCAACATCCCCCTGCTTTCAAATTCTCATTCAGAAGTACCTCACAACACCTTCATAAACCAATAAACCACAGAAGAGATGAGTGCATGGCAGGTGTTCAATCACTTTACCCCCACCAGTGCTTCCCCCCAGCCGCAGTTTCCTTCCCCAGCTTTCCTCCACCAAGACACAGCCTCACTAGGACCAAGTCGGGTTTGCTCTGAGTGCTGTGTCCCTTCCACAGCACAGACTCTGCTGCAGTACAACTTGCAAGCCTTGCTTTGCTATTAAGACAGATTACATTTTTACACAGAGATGCCTTAAGTAATTTTAATTGTACAATCAAATAGCAATTACAAACGCTTTCTTCAAGCTGTATTAGCAACAGGGCTTTCTTTTGGCTTTAAGAACAGAGAAGATTAAGTGTTCCCTCCAGAACAAGTGTTTATCAAGCAAGCACTTCAGTAAACATTTAGGTTTTTGAACTAAAATCCTTACACATTACACTGTAATTATAAATTACAAATCAGTAATGTAACGTACTTTCTGTGTGTTCCAGCTAGAAGGCAAGTGCAGGTTTCCAACCCCCAAGACGAGACACATTCTGCAAAAGACACTCCAGCTCCATCCGATCTGACAGGAAGCCAACAGAGCTGCCTACAGCAGCCAGCAGCTCTTCCAGCCACGCGTGCTTTCCCTTCTAGCACCAACTGATTTCCCCCTCCAATAACTTCTCACAGTAGTTTCTTGGGTTTTTAGAAACAGTGGAGCTACTAGACAAGGCATTTACTTTAATCTGCTTGGGTCACACTCAGGATTATACACAGGTAAAGAAAAGTTTCTCACAAGATTTTCTCACAGGGTGGTTTTGAATCCTGATCTAATTTCATGGGCCATTACTGAGACATCATATTCCAAAGACCACTTATTACTAAACTTCAGTCCGCTAAATATTCAAATTCATGAGGTTTCAGTTCTCTTTGAGACATCTGCTTTATCTGTTGGTTTTTTTTTTTTGGGGGAGGGGGTTTGATTGTGTTTTTCTTGGTTTTGTTTTTCAACCAAATAATTGGGTTGTCTCTGGAAAACCATTATCTTACATCAGAGAACACTTGGGTTTGTTTCCAATTTCATATGCAACATTTGAAGAAAAGAAAACAAGAGTTATAAAAATCATTACTGTACACAGTTGGAAAACATCTGGATATGGTGTGAATACTATCTGCCACCACCACATTCCAAAGGTAAATTAAGACAACTTGGCAGGGAAATTATTTAACTTAACAAGAGACTCATACGGCCTAGAAGTGCGCACTATCAGTCTAGCATGCACAGGGAGCTTTAAAAAAGTTCTCTAAATCTAAATTTAGATCCCTGTTTAAATAAAAAAAAAAAAAAACAACAACAAAACCACAAAAACAGAACTTCTTAAATACTACCATCAGAACTTCCCATGCAACAATTTAAACAACTGAAGAACCTAAGAGATAAGGTACAGAAAATTAATCTCGGGGTAGGCAAGGAAGTGCCTATCTGTCACCCATTCTAGCCCTGCTCTAAATTTAGCCACCCTGAATTCCAGGAGGAAAATTGTCCAGCAGAGCTTTCCCAGGAGCTCTCTGGGGAGTTGGTAATGCAAACAAAGCAACACACAGGCTTTCCAAAAGCACTTTTGAAGTGCTGCATCTTACCCAGAGGAGCAGCCAGGCATTTTGTATTTCTGTATTCAAAGCAGCAGCCAAGATCTATGGAATTCCCAGTCTACAATTCCCTGCAGCCATTGGCTCTGCTTCCAGCTGTGAATTAAACACTCTCCAACTTAACACATCCTCCTCTTTCTTAACAGGCTTCCTTTCCCAGGAAAAGTCACTCTTACTGGTGAATTCCCTTTCAGTCTCAGTCTTTCACACCAATCTCACCTTCAACTACAGCTTCCCCTGCTGTTTATGGGCATGACTGCGGGAAAACAAAACAAAACAAACGCAAACAAACAGAAACCAAAGAAAAACCTCACACACTTTTTTTTGCATAGCCGTAACAAACAAGACCCACGGACCTACCAGAAAGGAAATAACACAGCAGACACCTCTGCAATACATCAGCAACGCACACACGGCAACAACCTGCAGGAAAGTCAGCAACTGAAACTACAAAACTCACACCCATCCCCTGTCACAGAGTGTGGGGCGGACCAGTGACACAGCTCAGAAAGCTCTTAGTAAGCAGGTCCCTCGGGGCAAAGCTTTAACGACTGAACACGACCTTGTGATAAGCTAATAATATACGATCAAAGAAGAAAATTGCAAGCAAAACATCATTTTTATTTGCCAGCCAGCCGCTGGCTGAAAGAGCTGATAACTTCTCCAGCACCCGTGGGCGCACCGAACACAGCGGGAATAGGTGGAAAGGGAAGAGGGGGGAAGGGGGAGGTGCAGACACGACACGCCGGAAACATCTGGTTGGTTGTTTTTTTTTTTACTATCCTTAGTATGTATTTAGCGTATTTATTTAGCGCTCTGCAAAGGCAGCTGGATGGCTGCCGGGCCGAGGCGCCCCCGAGCCCGCCCGGCCCCTCCGCAACCCGCGGGACACTCCCGCGGGAATCCCGGGACACCCGCGGAGAGCCCGGCCCGGGGCTGCCCTCCCGCGGCGGCGCCTCCCGCCCGAAAACAGCCCAATAAACACTGTGTTGTCGCTGCTGGTTATCGGAGCGGCACCAAACAAGCGACCCCGAGCGTGGCGGGGCAATTCCCCTCCGGAGCGGACGGGCGGCCGCCCCGCAACTCCCGCGGCCCAGCCGCCGCCGCAGCCCGCCCAGGCCACCGGCAGGCGCCCTGCCCTTCCCCGGGCACTCACCGAGGAGCAGCCCGGCGCTCACACTCCCGGCAGGAGCAGCCCCGGGCTCGGTCACATCCCGGGACCCCGCGGCCGCCTCTCCCCCGGAAGCGCTGGGGAAACACTGGCGGGTCACGGGGCGCCACCGGCCGAAACCACCGCGCGTCGGCGGGGGGGTCGGGCCGAACCATCTACTGGTGGGGGGAGAGCGGCCGTGGGGCTGAACCATTGCGGGGGAGGGGGGGCACGCCGGGCTGTACCACTGTGGGGCCGCGAGGCGGGGCCGCACCGGTTGATCCCCCGTGGGCAGTGCCTGTTCCGCTCCGGCCGCTCCCGGTTGTCCCATGGAAGCAGGGCATCCCTGCCATCCCTGCCCGGTGTCCCCAAGCTTTGGAGGGGAAGCGGGACGCAAAGGCCACCGTGCTGCGAGGCGTGCGGGGAGCCGGCAGGGCTGCGCCCGCGGGATGCTCCGCTCCGCTCCGCCGGCGGCCGTCTCTCGGGGCTGGGAGCATCCGCGCACGGCCCAGTCCGGCCCGTGCGGTGCGGGAGGACACGGATCAGTGCTAAATATTCTCGAAGGCAGCTCAGACCGTGGGTGTTTTTTTCCCTCCCCCTCTAACTGCGTGTGGCTGGGCCCGACCCAAATGTTCCCGTGGCACTGGGTGAGCGCACGCACGTAGAGGAGAAGGGCTGGTTTCGCACTGTTCCATCAGCCGTGGGTCTCCGCCGGGCTGTCCTCGGCTGTCCGCCGGCAAGGGGAGCGCAGCCCAGGCTGTGCTCGCAGGCGGACGTGACCCAGCGCTAACGTGCGTGTCCTCGCACACACTCGGGTCATTGTCAGGAATGAGACGGGGGCCGGGGAGAAAACGAGGTCCTTTTCCAGAGAACACAGAGCGAAGCAAAACTTGCGCCAGCCTTGCTGCTGCCTGCCCGCTCGGGGCCTGTGAGAGGGGCGAAGCGGGACGGGTCGGTGTGAAAACGCTGATGATGGCACAGCCGGTGAACACGCACCGCCTTCGTGTTAGAAAAGGCAAGAGCTGAGCTGCCCCGCGAAGAGACAGCTTTTTATTTGCGTGTTAATTGATGCCGTGTTTGACAGCCCCAGGGATAGGGTGGGGGAATGTCCCCCCTTTAGGCTTGCTCCCCGAGCCCACGGGGCAGCACAGCGGCACCGGCACCGCACCAAGGCGGGCACAAAGGGCCGGAGCCCAGGGCATCCCGTAACGCTCTCCCGCCATCCGCGGATGCAGGTCCCTGTCACCGCACGCATCGTGGCTCTGGCACCGCCGCGGGGACTGCAAGCCAGCTGGGAACAAAGGGAAGAGCTGCAGGGTTGGGCTAAGCGGGGGCTCTCCCCGGGGCAGCACAGGCCGTGTCAGCAGGACATTTCATCCCAGAGATTAAGGGCTGAGCCACGAACTTGTTTGGAGGTGGAGGGAGGGCGGGGGCTGAGGGCAAACAGCACCCACCAGCACTGTGGCAAAGCCCTCAGGCTCGGGGCCTTGCCAGGGCAGTGGCATATCATCCTCTGAGCCCAGGGGATCTCACTGTTCCTTTAAAGACTTGGACGATGGCACATCCAGAGCGAGGGCCCAATGCGCCAGTCTCTTGGACTGCAGGCGAGCGCTTCGCCCGCCGCATCCCGCATCCTCCTGCCGGCCATGCTCTCGTCTGGCTCCGCGCCGGCCCCACTCCACACTGGATGGCTTAACGCAACACTCAGGGAGGTCCGAGCAACGTCCACGGCTTGGCTGTGCAGGCAGCCAGCTGTGCAAGCATCGCTTCAAAACACACTCCTTCCCTGTGTGCCTACAGTCAGGGGAAGGACTTTTTTTTTTTTTTTTTAATAAAACCTGAAATGTTAGGCACTGCCTGGAAGAGGTGAGTGACTTGGCAGAGCACAGCAGGCATCGGCACGTGTCTCCCGTGCCCTGCAGAGCAGCTGGCAGAAGCAGCAGTGCTAACAGGGAAGTGTTGGGGCAGTACCCAGCCATGTTACTCCCCGCAAAAATACCTATTTTAAAGCAAAGTGAGTATTTTCCATGGCTGTGCCTTGCTTTTGTTGTCGGCTCACCCCTGGAGGGCAGAGGGGCTGGTGTGCTCCAAGGACGATTTCTCTCCAACTCGGGCACCAGCCCTGTGCTGGGAAAGATGTAAAATACGTGACTTTTCCCCTAAGGCTACTGGGTGAAAACAAAAACCCCCACATAGCACGCACACAAAATGACAACAGAGACAGCCTGTCATTGTGCAGACTGTCACGCAGAAGAGGGGCTGTCCCCCCATCCCCCCTCCCCACCGGCAACAGGAGAGCAGAGCCATCGATGGCTGGTAAAGTGCTTCAGCAACACACGTAAGGAAATCCCTTCGGCGGGGAATCGCTAACAGCTATCAGGGAGCCCGCGCTGGGTTTTGCTTCCAGATCTTACTCCAGATTGCAAAACATCTATTGGAGCTGGGACAGCTGATGCCAAGGAAGTTCTCACAAGGGATGCAGAGCTCTTGCCTTTTGTCGGACAGCGCGCGTTATCAATTCACCAAGGACGAGCCACATGTCTGCTGTTCAGTCAGTGGCCACATCCACACCTGAAGTGTTATTTCCTGACCATCAGCAGTGTGATTGAAGCGGGGATTCCCACCAAAAGTGCCCACTCCCCCGGATGTCTGAGGAGGGGACGTGTGACTTCGAGCAGACGGCAGCCAGCCAGCCTGCAGGCTCGACGCCCAGGTCTCTGGGCTCCAAACGAGGCTTTTCCCACTGCCAGACAGCGCTGCATCCCTCCACAGAGCTTTACCTCTGGTGCTTGGCAAATCCTCCTTGAGGTGCACTAAATTTTTCAGCGTTCCAGCCGTTTACTTGGCTGCGGCTTGTAGGGTGATGGGCGGGAGCGAGCCCTCTGCATGAGAAGGTGAGAGCTGTTACACTGAGGGTGCCCAGAGAGCCTCCAACTGCCCGTCCCTTTTTTTGGGGGGAAGTTGCTGGGAGCAGGCTCCCGGGGCCAAGGGACCCCATGCAACACCCCTTGGTGCGAGGGACCAGATCCACCCCCCGGCACTGCGAGGGACGCTCGGGTTCGCCACACGCTCAGCCCAGAGGGGAACAACCGGGGCGGAAATACACAACAAAATAATGTGACACGGTGACATTTGATGCAGCAAAGGGAGAAAGGGCAGTGGGGAGGGGGCGGCCGGGGACACCCCGACCCCCCCGCCGGCCTCCCCGGCCCGTCCCCCCCGCACCGCCTACGTGCGCCCCGACACTGCCCTGATGGCACGGCCCCGGCGGGCCGTACCATGGGCCGGGCTGCGGCGGGGGCGGGGAGGGGACGGAGGGGAAAGGGGGAGACAAGCGGCGGGGGCGCGGGTCGCCAGCGGGGAAGGGGCTCCCCGCGGGAAGCGGCATCGAGGCACGGGGGCGCCGCCGGCGACCGCCGGCCCGAGCGGGGCGGCGAGGGCGGGAGGGCGGGGGTCGGCGGGGCGGGGTGAGCGGGGGCGGGCGGCGGCTCAACAGGTACAAATGGTTCCTCCCCGCAGCAGCAGCGACGTGCAGAAGCGAACGCGCCGCGCCTGCCGCTGTCACCGCCGGGGGCAGGGGCCGCGCCGCGCGCCTGGCACGCCCCACCGCGGCCGTCCGCGGGCGGGGCGGCGCCGCCATTGGCTGGGGCCGCGCGGGGGCGGGGCCGGCGGGCGGGCGCGCGGCGTCGCCATTGGCTGGAGCGGCGCGGTGGGCGGGGCGAGGGGCCGCGGCGCGCGGCGTGGGCCGGGCCGGGGCAGAGCGAGAAGTTGGCGGCGGCGGCGGCGGGAGCGGGGCGGCGGGAGCGCAGGTGAGCGGCGGCCGCGCCGGGGAGGGACCCCCGCCCCGGAGCCGCGGGGCGCCGCCAGCCCCGGGGCCGTACGGGCGAGCCCGTCCCGGGCTGGGAGCGCGGAGCTGCAGCCCGGCGCGCCGCGGAGCCCGGGAGCGGCGCGGCTCCCCCATCCTGCGCCCCCATCCTTCGCGCTGCCCGGTGTGTCCTGTGCTGCAGGCGGGCCCCGCCGCCCCCCGTCACCCTCCAGGAGCAGGTGAGCCACTGACTAACGCACATTGTGCTCTCGGTGACTCCACTGTGCGTGTGACAGCGGCTAACCTGCTCCTCGGACATCGCTGTGCGGCCGCCTTGCCTCCACGGACCCGCGCCTCGACGCCTCGACGCCCGCCTCCCCTCCCGGCCGCCCCGGAAAGGGGCTCTGGCGTGCCAGGGAGTCGGCGTCCCCCATCCAGCGCCACTGTCCCGTCTCCAGCAGCTCCCCATGCTCAGCGCTGTGGACCCCCGACGTGCCGTGGGTAGCGCCCCGCGATCGGCCGCACTGCACAGGGGAGCGTGGAAAGATGGAACACTTCTCGCAGCAGTGCTCGGTGTGTCCGGCGGGAACAGAGATGAAGGGAACGGGCCGTGTCGGCATGTGGGTGCAAATAGTTGGCGGTAAAGTTGCTCAGGAGGGATGGCATGCCCCCTCTTTCCTCCCCCGCTCTTCTCCAAAGCAAATAAGTGCTAGTGGACTCCGTACCAAGTTAAAGAGACGCATCATCCCGTCCGGTGACGTCTTGATACCCGGTCAGTGACTAACTGAACTGCTATTGCCAAGGGTGTGTTAATAGAAGAAACTCTGCCTAGTATTGCCCCGGATGAGTCACATTTAAAGAGAGACTCTCTAATCTGTTAAATGAAAAGCAGAGACGAGCCTCACTTTCCTTTTTTGTTGCTGTTCCCATCCCACCCTTCACCTTTGCTTACTGCTTTCTGCTTCTTGTGCCAGGGCTGTATTGGTGCCCCAGCCCTGGCTGGACATTTTCAGAGCTGCCTTGCATGGTCGTGCTGTGATGTCACGCAGGGATCTCTGACTTCATGGCCCTGAGGAACAGGAAGGCGAGCCAGGCAGGGACTCTTCCAGTCACCCGGGGTGGCTGTCATTAAAAATGGAGGAAGTGACGAAGCAGATGGCTTCCCCTACAAAGTTCTCTCTTGTGATTTCTGGGCTTGTTGAAGAAGCTGGGTAGTTGCAAAGTGTCTTTTGTGAAGAGCAGCACAGCTTTATTGTCAGCTCAAGTTTCTAATAACAAGCTAGGATTCACTGCAGCCTGCCAAGGTTCCCTGAAAGGACTTGGGTATTCTCCCTCTTCCTTGGGCTGCTCGCATGTAGCCCTTGACTGTTGTAAAAGCTTGATCTGAAGGAATTGGCCTGGTCAGTAAGTAGTTAATTGCACAGAAGGCAGAGCAATGTCCGATGCATGGGTGAAGTCTCTCTCTGAGAAATTTTGCCTGTCCCCGTCGCTCCTGCCCGCTCTTATTTGTCATTTCTCCCTCTGAGTCCCAGAGGAGCGTCTGCTCTTCTGCAAAAATCAGCTCCCTCTGTTCCCTCTGCTGACTAGGTGAGTCTAGGGTGCTCCAAGACACTGGAGAGTAAGGAAAATCAACTGAATTTACCAGAGCTGATTTCATGCTTGTTCAGAAGCCAAGTGGGCCTTTTTTTATGGGGGCAGAGGAGGGGGCGGGGAGGGCAGGCAAGTTCACAGCTGTCTCAGCCCTGGAATGCTTTTTTCCTCCCTAGCTGCACCTACAGCATCTTCCCACTGCCAGTCCCGAGCAGGCAGGAGCACAGTGTAGCCACGCGGAGAGCAGGGAGAGGAGGAAACCTGGTGCAAAATCCACGTGTACAATTGTGTCTGAGAGCTGAAACTGCAGCCCACAGACCCCTACTACCCCATTTTATAGGTGACCATGCATGTAGCAAACCTGTGTCTGAAAATGAAGGTGCTCTGTTTCTCTTTGAAGAAATAACCCTGTGTTTGGGACTGTGCTGCCTGATGACTAACCCCTGGAGATGCCACTGGCAGAAGCAGCTCTGCGGGTCACCTGGCAAGACTTGTCCCAGTTCCTGTGAGCAGCACTGGGGTATGAATGTGTCCAACTTCCTGCTACCTATGGAACCATCCTGTTCAGCTCCAGTAAGCAAAGGGAAGGGGTCGAAGTGAAGTTTGCTTGTTTGTTTTTGCTGGTTTTTTGTGTGTCTCCAGTAAGAGGGGGGAAGCATACAGCTCAATTCCTGTTTTTAACATTCTTGGGGCGTGATTAAAACTAACCTGCTGTGCTGTCACCTGAAGCCTTCAATAAATAGTGCAAAACCAGTGTTTGGGTGCTGATTACTGTAATCCAGGGTGCCAGACCAGCTGAAGAGGAAAGCTGTGCCTTCTCAGTGATGTATCTGATGTTCACTGCATGTCCTGTGCCTCCCATCTCTTATTTTGCCTCTGGAGCTGGGGAAGGTGGCTTGAAAAGGAGAGCAGAAGGTTGTGACAAGGGTGTCCCTCAAGCAGAAGCCTGGCATCAGTGCCTTCCCTCCTGCCCTAGCCCAAAGGCTGCCAAGTGCTCCTGAGCAATGAGAAAATACACCAGGACTGTGATGCCCCTTAATTTCATGTTTTTCAGTAGCTAATAAACAGATCTGTAAGGTGATACTTAGCTTGGTAACAAGAGTAGTTGGGTGCTCTCCCTCAGAACTGGTGCTGTTAGCTTTTTGGTGAGAGGCAGGGCTGTGCCTTACAGGAGGGGAAGATGCTGAGTATCAGGCCCACTGAGCTGAAGGGACTCTCTATTCTCCTCAAAGATTTTGTTCTTGTTTCAGCAACTCATGGAGGGAGGCGAGCAGGCCTAGCCCTCCAAGCACCACACCGAGAAGCGCCTATCGTGTTCTCTCTGTAACGTGGCCCACTGGCAGGCCCTACGTGGTGAGCCTCACCCAAGGAGCAGGCTGGCCTATGAGGAACAGAAGGAGTACATAAATTGTTTAAGAGGAAGTCAGTTAGTTAAATGCAAGCAGGGACTTATATAATACATCCTAAAAAAAAAAAAAAAAAAAAAATTTCTGCTGGCAGGAGGTTCCATTGGGAGAGAAACTTGCTCATCCATAAACAAGAAAATTTCCCAGCATCCTCTAGTGCTTTATGATTTTTATTTTCTTTTTTCCAGGGCAAGGTAGAATGCACTCAGTCTGTACTCTGAGACAGAAAGAAAAATCATCATAGGAGAGCAGACAATGCTCCCTGCATGGACATGCACACCAGTTCAAGCAGCTCTTCTCCATCTGCAGTGAACTACCCTGGTAGAAGCTGTGCGCCTAGGAGCAGCAGAGCATCTGGACACCACTTGGGGAGCAAAGCCAAGAGGCATTTTCTCCTCCAGACATTCACACCTTTCCTTATGTAACTGGAGCTGAAGTGTGTGCTTTAAAAGCTGCTTGCCAAATTCAGGGGCTGGGAGGCAGCACAAGTGCTTCTACCACTCTAGATGAAATTTAGGGGAAAAAAAATCCAAACCCAAACACTGAGGAACTCGTACAAATCGGTGACTGCGAACTGGGGCTGGTGCAAGTGCCTTGAGAAACTGTACTGGCCTGGGGCAGTGCTGGCATGCAGACCATCTGCAAAGGATGCATGGCCTAAGGAGCTGACAGTCCAGAGTAGATGGGTGAGGAGATGGGGTCGATTTTTCTATTGCTGTATTAAAATTAAAAAAATTAAAAATCAGGTAGTGCAGTGAAGAAAAGAGCTCCAGGGAAGCTGGAGGTGGCTGAATTACTCCCCTGAATGGTGCCTTGTGCTGACAGAGCCTGCAAATTGAAAACAAAACGAAACAAAAACAGCAAAAAGCTGGGGCTGATCACCAGTTACAAACAGGTATATCCTTTGCTTTGTGATTTTTGGGTGGCACTGGAGCCAGTAGTGAGAAACATCTGAGGAGGGAGAAGCTCTGAAGCCCATTCCCACCCACTACAGGGAAGGAAGAAGCTGCCCACAATGCCCGAGGGACATGGGGACACAAGTCCCTGCTCAGCCAGGCACAGCATCCTCGAGCCACCCTGTACGCTTGGATCCCTGCCTTGCCCGCAAGCCAGTTGTTCCCTCTCCAGTACGCATCGTACACTGGGCTTTGGGGTTTTTTTTCAAGGGAAAAACAATAATTTATTTGCTTTGTTTTAATCTCATAACAATGGGTAATTCCTTCCTACTGCTCTGTAGTGGCCTAGAAAAGGACAGCATCATCTCCACTGTAGCAAGAAGGCTTGTCCCAGGGCATAAAATTTTAATTAGGAACAATCACGCAGCCTTGAAATGGGAATTGCGAGCAGCAAAAAAAAGTCAAACCATCAATAAAATATTCAATGGCAGAAATGTATTATTGACACAGGCTTTAGAGCAGATAAAAGCGGGAGGGCGGGGGAGCCAGAGTGGGTATTGAGCCTCACTCAGTTAAACAACACGCGGGGGCCCGCACGTTCACCCTGCCATGGCAGGCCCCCCGTGCGGGAGGAATATAGGTCACCCACGGCTGGGGAGATCCTGAGGTAACGGGTGGGTTCGATTAACGCCTCTCCCCCCACTGCCACGTGCACCACAGCAGGGACAGGGGTGTTAATCAAGGTAATTTATTACCTTACAAAACACTGCTGCCTAGGCAGCAGCTGGGCGATGGTTTGTAGGACACAAAATGAAGAAAATCTGCAAAGTGCCACAGTCTCGAGCTGAAAAAACAAGAGTTAGCCCCTGACCAGAGCACTCTTCCTAGACCACTGCCTGATTATCAGCCCTCAGTGGGGCACATGGTTGAGTTACACTGTCTCCCATCCCACGCAACAGTTCCAAATCCTGTATCCCAGCCAAGGGGCATCAGCTGAAGGGCCAAAATCTGCTGTGATATATATATTTTAAACCTGTATTTTCCACACCCTCCCACACCTTCCTCCAGGAAAGGCTGGTGCTGGTTTGGCCTGTGAGATCATGACTAAACAGAAGTAACCCACAACAACAATAAATAATATATAATCATAACAGAGGGCAAAATCCCACCTTCCAAATCAGATTCAAATTAATTTTCTGCCCCTGTTTTTCCCAATAGGAAGTGCCATAAGCGATGACCTTTTTCTCTTCATTACCATTTATTCTGCAGAAGGCAAGGCTACAGATACAGCCCCAAAAATGAAAGATCCAGTTTTTAACCTGCAGAGGTCAGTTTTTCAGGGCATGCAGAGGACATCCCATAACACCCCAAAATATAGCCATATCCAAGGCAAGCGAGCTTTCTGAACCCACTTCTTGGGTGTTTTTCCCAAGCAGCACTGAAATGCTCTTTGCAACCTCCATCACCCTCCACTTCTCTTAGCAAGGTGGAATCTTTTTAAAAAGCAAGAGAGTCCAAAAAAATGAGTGCACAAAGTCCGAAAAAGCAGGCAAATGGGAGAAACTAGATGCAGCTGCATGGAGCAAATAAATTTTTAACTAATTTCCCTGAGATAGATGGTTTAAGGTGAGGAGAACCCCCTTGAAAAAGAACCCCACAAGAAAACCTCAAAAGTCCCAATTGAAAAAAGACAACTTTGAAATTGCATCTCCCCACTGCCACAGCTCTCCAGTGGTAACCTGAGTCACAGCTATGCCACTGATCTCCCAACAAAACAAACTTTAATCCTTCATTATCACTTGACCAACCTGGTGGCTGTGATAGCACCTTGAAAATTGGCTTTGAGAGGGGCATGTCTCTGGGGACACAGCCCAGCAGAGTCTCAGGGGAGATGCTGATGGACAGCAAGAGCTGCCATTCTTGGCTGCTGTTATCCAGGTGCAGACAAAGGGACTTGAAGGCAAATGGGAGGTTTCCCCTTACCTGCTCCTATCTGCAGACAAGCGCCATCCCCTTTGCCTCCTGTCCTAAAATGCTCCGAGCTGCTGCTGTGCATTATTAAAAGGTTGTCATGTTTCATCCCAGAGATGGCCACATCTCACTGGAGACAAGCTGCATCCGCCGGCTGTAAAGCACTTTGTGATTTAAAAAAAAAAAAAAAAAGAAAAGAAAAAAAAAGAGCACTGTGTGCATAAGATTCAGTTGGTTATAAAATACTTACAGCTTTAATTCAGCAAATAGAAAGAGATGGCTTGGAAATGAAAGAGGCAGCTGCAGGGTGCACAAACAGCTCAGATTTGTCCGTCAGGCACCGGACCAGGAGCTGTCAGGAACGGCTCACCCGGCCCACAACAGCATGCTCGCTTGGCTCAAATCCTTTCCCAAAGATTTATTGAAAAGTGGATCTGCGGCACACAGGATTACATTTGCACAGGGAAAGCAGGATTTTACGGTGAACGCTGTGCCCAAGTCACGTTTTTTGCATATGACGCGTTGAAAACAGGCTTGGGGATCTGGACAAACTCATCCCGAACTGCTTTGGTTTTGCAATTAAAATACAAGGCGACCCACTGGGACAGAGGACAGATGAACAAAACAGTAGCTACTGGCCATCAAGGGGGGAAGGGAGGGAAATAAAAAAAAAACCCAGGGAAATGTCACCAAGAGTGTTTTGGTCCTGCTCTCCACTCACACCACCACCGGGGAAGGGCTCACTCTGCAATTTTTTATTTTAAAAACAAGTTGAAAATCTAAGTGGATATGAGAAAAACAAGCTCCTGCTCTGTGCTCCATTGTTCCCTTGAAGTGTAGTCCATGGCACCATGGAAAATGGGCTTCTACTACAGGTTTCTTATAACATATATATAAAAAAAGAGGGGCAGAAATTTGTCTTAAAGCTGCAGAAATTTGTCTTAAAGCTGCTCTTGTGCCTCCCCTGCAGTCAGGGAAGAGGCTATTTGCCATGGCCCTGCTTGCTGCGACGAGATGCTGTAAAATCGGTTATCTTGCTCCATCCAGGTGAGTCTCCAGGCAGGTCTCCACCACAGCTCTGCTCCCCTAGTCAAAGGAACAAGGACTTTTCCAAATGCACGATGGGTCTTTTGAGGAGGCTATGCAGAATGGGAGCACTGGTGTTTTCTGTTGAATATAGAAACTGCTTTAAAAAAAGTAGAAGGGGGTCACTTTCATCCACAGGGGAAGATGGTTGCTTTGTGTCATCAGTCTCTGGTTTTATTTTATAGTCTGTAAAAATACTCTGTCTGGCTGTCCACATCCATTCACGATATAAAGCAGTTAAAAAAAATATAAAATATATATATATATAATATGGTTTATTTATACAGTTACACTTGCAAGGCAATTGATCCTCCGCTGCCCGAGCCCTTCTACCTCCAGATGCTTTGCCTGGTTGATACAACTGCAAGACAAGAGAAAAAACCACCTGAGCAATCCCACCATGGTGGGCAAGTGCTCACAAAAAGGGGAGCAAAAAGAGGATGTACATGAGTGCAAAACTTGGGAGACGGACATGCAGATGCTGCAGCATCTGGCAAAATGGGGATGGATGTATTGGGCCATGAGGAGGATGGCAATGGTGGCACGGGTGAGAATGGAAGGCCAGGATGGAGGCAGCATCGCCATGGCGGGCAAGGACACCACAGCTCGCTTTTCTGTACCCAAAAATAGGTGCAAGGTGAAAAAAGAGTAACAGGAGGTAGAAAGGGGTTTGGGGAGAACTAGTTGTTAAGATGGAGCAACAGTAGCTCCTGTAAAAGACAGGAGACAAATTCTCCCCACTCTAATCACAGCAAGGTCTTAGCTCTGGGGGATGCAGAGTGGCAGGAGACGCAGTGAGGACCATCCTCCACAGCTCCTGGCAGGGCGGAGAGCTGGACTACCAGCATATGAGCCCCTGGCAGCAGAGCAGAGACTGCTGGAGTGTGAGCTTTGTGCTTCCTAATGGCATCTATAAATAGCTCCGGCCTCCCACTACCAGCACACGCTTGCTCTCTGCAGCCCATTTTGGGCAGCAAAAGCCTCTCCCCTCTTCCCACCCATCCTCTGCAGACTGGCTCCTGCTCCCAGGGCCCCAACGGGACATACGCACCCTCGGGGTTCAGGCTGGACACCAGGGGCTCCGGCAGGGTCCTGGGATGGCTGAGGAGCTGCTTGGTGCTGACTCGGGGAGGCGAGTCAGTACCAGCGGTGGGAGGAAAACCTACAGGATAGGGAAAAACACCTGGCTTAGGCAGGGCTTGCACATCCCGTGCTTTCTGGGCCCAGCTGCCGCAGTGCCGCAGGGCAGTCACGTCACCCACTCCAGGTGCTCTGGAGGAGAAACGACCAGGTCCCCTTCTGTGAGAGCCCCCCCCCCCACCTCCTCTTGTCCCTGCAAGGATGCAGACATGGCCCTGGGCACCACACTCACCCTTCCCTCACCAAACACAAAGAGGTCATCGGTGGCCAGAGCCTGTCCCCACCAGCCCACAGCCCCTGGGGACTGATGCTGGCCCTTGGCCACCTGCTTTTTGCTACAGCTGCTTTGGTGACATGCAGCAAGGCTGGGAAGGAAAGCTCCCTGTGGCCACCTCAGCCCCTAAAGCAGCACTGCAGGATCTGAATTCTGAGACTGTCTACAAGCAGCCCCCAGGCTTCAGAGGGGAGGAGGAAGGAACCCCAGGGCTGGCAAAGCTCAGTGACCCACTGGAGTGGTGAGCAACTGTCGTGTCAGCACCAAACCCCGTCCCTGCTGCCTAACCTCAGTGCCCAGGGCAGAACCAGCCAGCTTTGGGACTGACGCCTTGGAGAAGGAGGCAGGGAGCGGGCAGGGGTCCCGCGGAGCAGCCCCTGTGGCCGAGCCAGCGGCAGCATGCTGACCTCCGTTTCTCCGGTAGGCTGGCAGCTCGCACGGGCTCGGCTCCGGCTGGGCCATCCTCCTCAGACCTGGCCTGCAGGACAGTCACCGTGGCCCCCGTCTGCTGAATAAACTGCTGCAAATTACACTGCCTCAGCTCCTTATTTAACTCCTCCAGCTCTTGGGTCTGGGCCTGCAAAACACACACCGAGGGAGGGAACAGGATGAGCCGCATGTTCCCCCCATGTCCCCAGGCCACAACCTGGGGATGCAAGCCCTGGGGCAGCACCCCCAGCTGGGGCTCACTCTGCTGAAGCCAGTGGAAGGGACCTCAGAAGTACCGTGGCTCAGCTGCCCCTCTCCGAGGGTCTGCAGGAAGGAGGGTGCCCAGGCAGTGGCGATGAGGAAGGCGTGGTTTTGGGAACAGCCCTGGTTTGCTGCATCTCCACAAGAGGGTGCGAGCAGCCGGCAAATGGCAGCCGTGCTGTGAGATGCCGAGCACAAATGAGATGCTTAAGGCAAGATGCTGGAAGCATGGCCAGTCTTGGGAAGGACAGCTACCACTGCATGGCTGGGTGAAAGCTTTTTGCTTTTGCTCCACCAAAGGGGACTCAGCGGGTGCAAGGCAGGAGTCACGCAGCCCCTTGACCCCCTGATGTTGGGGGGCTGCAACAGGTGAGCTGGGGGGGGGGCATCACAGCTCAGCCTGAGCTGCCATCTCCACACTGTGCAGCCCCCTCCCATGAGCCTGAGCCCCTGCACAGCTTGCATGGTCAAAAGGCTTCATGCACAGGCACCATGAAGACCTATGCCATGCCCTCTGTGACTCCTTCACCCAAGATAACATTGACCCTTGTGCCAATGCCACCAACCCCGCATGTGGACCATTTGCTCTCCAGCACCACTGTCTCTGCTGGAGCAGGGTGATACTGTGCTCCCAGTGCACCAGTCAGCAGGAGCCTTAGCCCAGATGCAGTTTGCATGCAGAGCAATGGGTGTGGGACCCTGTGCCAGCTGGGTGAAAGTGGTGGTGTCCTTCCGACAGAGATCACTGCTGCTGAGCCACCTCCATTCACCCACTGCCACGTTCACTGCCCAGGTGGGGTAACTAACCCCACTCAACCACTGGTCCATGGGACTGGAAAGCTGGCTCCAACCCCTCCCCAAAGGTCCTACTACTCCATGGGGTGGCTCAACCCAGTCCTATCTACCTGCAGGTTCTTTTCAGCTTCCTCCAGGGCCTTCTCCACACTGGCCAGGTTGCTCTCCAGCTGGGTGCCTTGCTTGACCTTGGCCTCCAGGTCCCTTTTCATTTTGGTGGCCATGTCCTCCAGCTCTATGGGGCTGGGCACAGAGATCTCCTTTCCCCTTTTGGCCCTCTCAGCCATCTCCCACTGGATCTCCTCCTGCAGGGCTTCAGTCCGGGCACTCAGCTCATAGATCCTCTGGGTGTACTCCTCCAGGCTGGCCCGCAGGCTTCTAACCCGCTCCTGCCGCTCTCGCTCACACTCCTTTTCCAGTCGGAGCTCGCTCTGCCAAAATTCCTCCTCGCCCAGCTCTGTCTCATTCCTTCGTACCAGTTGTTCCAGATAGAGGATCTCATTCTCCTGGCCGGCAAGCCGGCTACGCTCCCAGAGCCGTAGGTCCATTTCAAGGGTGTCCCCATGGGCCTCCAAGGAATGCAGCTGCTCCTGCTGCTGCAGCACCCTCCTAAACAGCTCCTCTTTGGAGGGCTGGACAATCCCACCACCCTCCAAGTCTATTCCTTCCCGTGTTTGGTGCCTCCATCGGCTCACGGTGAAGGGGTCACTGGAGCCTGTAGGACCCAAGTTGAAGGTCATGGATTTTTTTGGCTCCCGAGAACGGGGTGCATCCATGCCGGTGAGCCTGGGCTTGATGGGCAAACTGGCCCGGATGAACGTCCTCTCAGGAGCTTGCGGAGCGCCCTCCGAGGAGGGCCGCTCGGCCATGCTGGGGCCTGTCCGCCGCAGGATGAACTGCACATCGTTGGCGTACTGCCCACACTTGGCCAGCGACTCCAGGGGGCACTCCAGCGGCAGCAGCTGCCGCTCCTTCTCCCGCAGCTTCTGCACCAGCACATAGCGGCCCGTCTGACCTGCCGGGAGGTGAGCACATCGTTTAGGGAAAGCAGTGGCCAGCACTGGTGTGCTGAGGCTGCTGCCTCACAGGCAGTGGCTGGCGGCATCCCCACAGCTGCAGAGCAGGACCCCCACCCACCCAAGGTCTCCCTTTCACAGGAAGCTCCTGCAAATGGGGCAACCCCTTGGCAGATGCCCCACCTGCAAAGGGACATCCCCCCAGCAGATGGAGATGGCTCACCGATGGCCCGTGCCAGGGCAATGACCACTTCTTGGCAGGTAGTTTGCTCTGAGACACCGCACACAACCCTCTGGATCCCATCCACCCAGACCTTCAGCTCCATCCCCACGGCTGCCGGGCCTCAGGTGCACTGGCTCATTGCAGGACAGGCTGCCTGTGGGACGAAAAGAAACCAGGTTTCCATCCCAAGCCACTAACAAGGAATACAAGACACTTGAAAAGCAGTGTCATTAAATCATCATCCCGTGGGTGAATCTTAGACCAAGGCTCGCTGCTGCCCTGCACAGATTGCATTTTTGTTGATGTTATTAAACACTGATATGATATTCATCTGCAAAGAAAAAGAAAAATAATTTTTTCCCCTCATGTCTGGGCAGTGGGTCCAAATCTTCCTGTGGTGCGGAAGAGATGGGGTTTGTGAGACTGCATGGTGTTCAGAAGATGCCCAGGTTATTTCTGCTGCGAGCACAGACTTTTAATGGGTTTGCTAGACTTTTACTGCAATTTCTCTGACAATTTGACAGCATGGCACAAGAGGATTTTCCAAACAACATTGGAAAAGGCAGAGAAACCACTGGCTGCCTGCTTTTGCAATGAGATTTTGAGGGAAGGTGCAGGTAATGCACATTGTAATCTATTTACATTCATCTCAATTTGTCAGAGAGGGATTAAGAAATTAAAATAATGCCTCTTTCTGCACAAAAGCATGACCAAAAGTCGGGTTTGGGAGAGGGATCCAGGCATGAACACCCATTGTGAAGCCCAGGCTCTGACAAACACTGTGGCCTGACTCAACTCCAACCCATCAGCTACTTCTAGCTTAAAACAACACCTGTTAGCCTGGGCCCACCCAACTCCTGCCTCTTCAAGCAGCTCAACAACTGCAATGGTCATAAAATAAAAAAAAAATTAAGCACAAGCTGTAAAGAACTCAAATATTTGAGCTTACGCTGTTTTCAAACACTGCACAAAGATGTATCTATTTTCCTCTTTATAATACTGCTTTTAGTAGTATCAGTCCTGTCTGAAAATCCTGGATGGAGGAACATGGACAGGAAATTTCCAGGCCTTCTGTCCTGAGGGTCACAAACTGCTTTCCCAACCTCACCCATCTGGTTGCAGCCCCTCCATCCTGAGCTCCAGCTGTCCCAAGTTTGCAGCAAGGCTGTGAGAAAGCTTGAACTCAGGTTAAACACCCCTTCTCCATTATTTTTTTTTGCCTACTTGAGTAATCAAAGGCGGGGGTTTGAAGAGTCCCATCTCCAGTGATGAGGAATTTTTAGTCACGGTGTGAGAAAGGAGAAAATAGGGAAGGCATGTCTTGGTGAGGCCGTTCCCTACAGGTGCCGTGTCCTGTTGGTGTCCCCTCCCTGCCCACCTCCGAAACACGGGCACAGAGCAGCGCAAATACCTCAGCGCTGAGCTCATGTTTGCCTTGGCTGAGCGACCGGGGAAAACCGGTGGGGATGAAGGGCATGCTGGGTTCGACTGACCTCCCTGTGGGCCCCAAACCACCAAAATTTACACGATTTGACCCAATTTAATTTTAAAGTTGGGTTTTGGCACTGCTCCCCCTGTCCTGCGTATTCACGGCTGCAACCGTCCCCTGGGACGGAGCAAAGTCCAGGTGTCACTGCGGAACCACCCAGCTCACCCTGAAACCATTGCTGTACACTAACAGACACACCTCAGTCTCCCCCTCAGCAGCACCCTAATGCCAAAATCAGAGAGGCAACACATCGCAGGGAGCATTATCCCCCTGCTAGGCACCCAGCTAGTATCAAATCCTGCCTTCTGTGCCATGACCCGGTAAGGAGGCCAGGAGCATAAAATTAAGAAAAATAACCCAGCTTGTTGAGTCACGCCACACAGTCTCACCTTGCCTGAGAAATCCAGTGGTTGCCGAACGCCGTGGGCTGAGGAAGCAGGATGGCTGCCGGCACACGGGTCCCAGGCACCTGTTTAGGTTCAAACCCTGCACCAGCCTCTGGCCCCGCCTTGGCTGGCGCTCCCGGGCAATCATTTACCAGCAGTGGCACACCACTGCCAAAAAGCTGGGAGCGGTGGCAGCCAGCTTTTCTCCTTGTGTGAGAGAAGCCCCCACAAAAAAGCAGCCAGGGCATTGTCCTTGCTGCGTCTCTCCCTGTCACGTTCCCCAGCACCCCTAAGTCCAGTCGATTTTATTGTTTCCTCAGACCTTTGCAAGCACAGGGAGTCCCTGTTAACTAACTGATCACTCACTGTAACAACTGGAGTTTTTGGGAGTCATTGTGCCCAGCTCACTGCCAGACACAGGATGTTATCTGTCCCCTTGAAGGGGGTGCTAAATAGAGCTGGGAGCTGCTCCCTCCTGCCTTCCAAGGGAGGATCAGCTCCCACCCAAAACCAGCCTGGCTGCCCTCTTCCTTCAAAACCCTGGGCTCACAGGGGAGCTGACAGGATGAAGGTTCATCCTCATCTAAGGTAAACCTCCAATGCTCCTTGCGTCCTCCAGTTCCTGCTCGGGAGGGACATCACAACCTTAACACAGCATCTCAGTCTCAATATCCCACCATGCCAGTATCACCCCAGTTCAAAAAATCCCACCAGGCAAAAGCCTTCACCTCACCCCCAACAGTGGCTGTAGCCCACCCAGCTCTTTACCATCAGCCAAAAACACCCAACAGCTGGGGGACAGTCTCATTGCTCCGCTTGCAAATACGACCCTCCTCTTCTCAAGCTTTTCTGCCAACCACCTGCATTAACAGCGGATACCTTTGTTACACCACCAGGTAGCAGAAAAAATAGGCTTTTCCTTGAGCAAGAACTGCTTTTCTTGGGGAAGAGCAGCTTCTGGACGGGAGGCAGGTTTCCAGCTGCCTGTTTGTATTTGCCTTAGGAGGTCACTTTGATCACAAACCAGGAGTGCAGGCAGCTGCCAGGCCCTGCTGCTGCCCCAAAACAGCACCAGGGAAGCAAGCAGGTGGCTGCAGGTGCTGGGACACGTGATGGCCACTCATTTTATTCTTTTCCCCACCACTCCACCACTGTGGATTTCTAAACAATTTTTCTTGGAAGCAGATTAAAAAAAAATGACTAATTTTTTGCTCCCGTCCCCATGCGATAGGTCCTAAAATTGAGAGTAAGGATGATTCATACCACGACTTCAACAGATTTCCTGAGAGTCGGAATTTCAAATGCCGACACAAAAAAAAAAAGAAAAAAAAAAGAAAAAAAGAAAAAAAAGAAGTCTTAAATCTTGCAGCTTTATTTTGTTTACTGGCACTGCTGTCTCCCAGCCTCCCTGAAACTTTCAGGCCAAAGGAAGAGGAGATGAAGCAGCATTTCTGCATGTGCAGGAGAATGAACATTCTGCTCCTTCAAACTGCCATACCAATGGCTGCTGGGACTCACCAGGGCTTGATGATCTCCCTGGATGTGAAATAATACATGTGTACTCACCCTCCCACCACCAATTTGCAGGAACACCCCTGCCGTGTTCCCCACAGGGTCCTTCAGAAGCTGAGATAGCACCTTCCAGCCAAGGACCGCAAGCACTTTGCAAGAGCCCTTTCTACCACATTTTGCCACACACAGGAAAAAAAAAATCTGGTTCAGAGAAAAAACACCCATATTGCACTCAACAGCAAAGCTAGCCTGCAACCCAAATCCCAAAGCATCCCAAAGACCTCTACCAGAGGTCCTAACAAGGACCATCTGGGACGAGCATAAAGGTTTTGAGATGAGCATACTGCCAGCACTAAGGTTCCACATAGTTCTGCGGGTTCACTCACCTCCCTAACTATGTCTATTCCCTAACTATTCCCTGGCAGGAAGCTGGGTACAGGGCAAGGTGGCAGGAGAGCAGGACCACAGGGAGAGCTTCCCAGAAAGTGTAATTAAAACTGAGAAGAACTGAGACCAGCCTTTTGGGTCAGGGTTTGGGCTGGGGCTAGAGTCATAAAGACGTAGTTAATAAAGATGTATTTGTACTTGAGAGCAGGCTGTGATGAGCCTGTCATCTATGAAGCACCAAGGTGTCTACAGGGAACAGCAGCTCTGCATCCCTTTGGATACACTCCAGGAAAATGATGGGGTACTGTCAGTCATTTTATTCCTACTATGAACTTGACCTTCTTGCTCCTCTCCCACCCAATGCCAGGGGGATGCTCACCCCAGGCACACAAATAAAAAATAAACCAATACATGAGAAAACAGCAAGCAGGGAGGGGAGGGGTGGCCCTGTGCCACCACCCTCCATGCTGGCAGGCTCGCCGTGACTCACTGCCCTGGATCAAGTGCTGCGGTGACGCATCCAGCAGCTATTTAATACTTCCTGAAGTCTCGCACTGCCTGAAGCACCGGGTCCAGCTCCTGGGCACCAAAGGGAAGAGACAAGTACTTGCCCGCCTGCTGAAACCTCTGGTGGGGGAGAAGCCTCCCTTCTACTCAGATGTGGAGAGGTGACCCAACACCGAGAAGATCCATAAAGAACCAAAGCCTCCTGACAACACTCATCCTGCAGCAGGTTGGAAGGGATGAACTGCAGTCCAGGTTTCCTTCCAGACCATCAACAGTGTCTTCTTGCCTCGGGTCCCTCTTTCGGAGTGGCATCACCTGCCCTCAGCTGGGCTGTTGCAGGGATCAAGCAGCTCTGCTGGGCTTTCCATGCCGTGTCCATCCCAGGCCAGAAGGTGATGCCACAGTCAGTGCTGACACTGCTGGCACGTCCAGCACTGTGCAGAGGTCAGCCATGGCAAGGGTTGATGGTGTGGCGCTCCCAGGGCTGGCAGTTCTCATGCTGGGCAGAGATGACCATTGACATCTCTGAATGAGCTGTCTGTGCAGCAGACCGTGGAGACCGCTGATGGTCACTGCCACTGCATCCCGGAGCAACAGGCAAAGCCCTGCCTACAGCGACTTGGTACATGACCTTTCCATCGTGCCAGCTTGTCCTGAGGATGCTGGCCCCAGAATCCTGAAGGAACACATCCGCTGGCCTAGTGCAAAGCTGTCAAGAGGGCCACCTATCAAAGAGGTCGTTGTCTTGTCCTTCAGCACTGGGGCCATTGGATTGTGGGCAGGACACCTTCACAGGGCTCCAAACCAGAGCAGCAAATGGGTTACTTCAACCCAGCACAAAGCATTGACAGTGGTTAAATGCGCTCAAGAGATGACAAACGAGTCCTACCAGAGTGGTCACAGCCCAGAGAGGCAGCTCTTTATCCATCTGGCGTCACAGGGAAGGTGTGCAAGCGTTACTCACCCTTCAGGCCTATCGAACCCACCAGCTCTTACGCAAGGCAACCACAAGCACCCAGGAGCAAGGAAGCAGCAGTCATGGAGCTCTAATTCACACCCAAGCAGCTTATTTAGGGGTGGCCATAATAGCCCCCACATCCTTGGTTCACCCATCATCCCCCATCCAGCTCCCCAGTCTAACACGATGTGTCTGATAGCAAGCCCTAAAAATCAGCAAATTACCGAAATCAGTAATTTAACCTGAAGGTGCAGTTTTACCAGAGATGTGCAGATGGACCCCAGCCTAAAGGCACCCACAAGCTCTGTGGCACTTTGATAGCAAGCAGTGCCTTGTGTGGGCATCCTACAATGTGTAATGCACATTCGGCATCTGCAGAAGTGTCATCCATGTTTCAAGGGCTTTTTGCACCCAAAAGACATCAAAGAAAAACTATGTCCCGTGGCACTTGCAAGCTCAAGAGCTGAAGCATGACTTGAGCCTGAAGTCAATAGACCACCACCAAAGTCCCCTGGCAGCCCAAGGAGGACAAGCCCCACGCATGAGGATCTTGCAGGAGCTGCCCAAAGAGACAGATTTCTGGAGAGCCATAAGCACTATGCCAGCAACCACCCATTAAAAGAAAAATAGAGGCTTGGAGATTTTCTGTTCCACTTCCTCCCCAAAATTACAGACCCACACTAACACATCTGTGGACGCTGGCAACGTGGAGCAGGGTAGGAAGAGTCAGGGACAAATCCTGCCCAGGGCTGTGACACAGGATGGGGAAGGTCCTCGGGGTGATGGCCTCTGGCAGGGATTTAGGGGAGGGAGGCTCATAACATGGCTGATGTCAGACACTCACTCCATCCCAGCTCCACCTGTGGGGATTTCTCTCACCATTTCTTTAACCCAAGCTTTTGGGTCTGCTACACCATCAGACCCACATGAAGGCTTCAGAAACAGTACTGGGAAGAAGCCAGGGAACTTCTTTATCCCACCCCTCCTTAAACAAGCTAAGATTTATGTGCATGGCTGGCCAGCATCAAGAGCCAATTCAAGGATCATAGGCAGTGATGACATTTCAGGGACAAAGATGAGCCACCTACCAAAAGCTCATTATATATTAAAAGCATCAAACACCACGCCCCCCTGCACACACTCACATTACAATGTTTCAGCCTCGGGAGCGGAAGGATCATCTTTCGCACCTTAACGCATCGCATTTCTCCCTTGCAGCACTAATGGTTACTGTCCATGGGGGAAGAAGAGCTGGCAGGGCTGGCTAGTGAAGTCTGCTGTAAACACGAAGGTTTTCAAGGGAACCATTAGCAGCACCTGCTATTCCTGTAACCATTACTATCCCCCTCAGACCCACATGTGAAGAGTGACTTCATGAAAGCAGCTGAAAGTAAATGCATAGTTTCTTCTCAAGGGGGAGAAGCAAAATTAGCAACAATGTGCAGATTAGAGGGGAAAGAGGAAGGGCTTTTGTACTGCCATGCTCTTTTTTCCTTTCTATTGAGCTTGCCCTAATGCCATGCCCAGGATGGGCTGGGGAAGTATTTAGGTTTGCAGCTCCCAGCACAGAGGCAGGGCTAGGTATAGGTATTTTTGGGCTCTAGGCTGATCTAGATTAGGTTCATCATCTTTAAGGGATGACTCTCAATCCAGCTCTGAAAAGGCTAGCTCTGAGGAGTATTTGCCAGACCATCTGCACAGAAACACAACCCTGGCACGCATATGCCAGCAGGTCCAGCATCTCTACTGCATTCATCTTCCACAGCAGTCATCAGTGAAAGCGTGAAGCAATTTGTGAACATTTCCCTATTATTACACACAGCCCATTCCCCCAAGTTGGACAAATATTGCAAATCTAGAGATGCAAGAGCCTGCTCAAGCCTTGAAAATACTCCTTAGTACACTCTTTCTCCTCCCCAGCCAAAGAGGAGAGAGAAAGAGAATTTCCATTCCCCCCGCTTGAGGGTGAGACACATAGGGGGAAAACCCAGCCAATGAGCTATTTGTCCCAATGGCTCCAGAAGAGCCAGAAACAACCCTCAAAGCACAGCTTCCTTGAGATGCTCACTCAGTCCAGCCCAGAGGACAACATGCACTTTGGCCAGTTACAAGGCAAGTTGAGACAGACACTCTCCCTGTCTCCTCTCAAATTCATCAAGAATTTAATTTCCATAGGATTACAGGAAAATTCAGGCTCTGCAGCTCTCCTCCAAGTAGGACCAGGGAGACAAAAAAGCCAAACGACCTACAAATATTCTCCCTCCAACCTGCCTTCCAGCATCCTTCAGAAAAGCTGGTGTCAGCCACCAGCAATTGTCTTTCCATTCCAATTCTCATCTTACAGGAGATGGTGATTAACAAATTAGCAAATGCACAACTAGGGATAAACCTCCCAGATTTTATTTTCCATTTCCAAAAAAATTTGCAGTTTCCTACCCTGCTTCATAAAGCAGCCACATGTCAAGGACATGCTGCTGGGTCTCCAGAGGAGAGGATGTACTGATGAATATGCAGGTGCATGCTGTCATGGATATTTATTTATAACTTTATAGGATTGAAAAGGCCTTTAATGACCATTTGTAGAGAGCTGAAAAGGCTCCTTTCCCACACACACAGACACAAAGACAAATAAACAAGAGAACCAGAATTAATCCAGGCTGAAACCTTTGATAAGACACTTGGGTATTTTAGAAGTCTCTGCTTTCACACTACCTGGTTAATTAGGTGGAGGTGCTATCAATCCCACCTAAACCTACTCAGAGATAATAAACTCTTAGAGCACTAAAATTATGGCATATCTCTGGAGAGGCAACTCATTCTGGGACATCAATCCTGGGGTACAAACCACTGTCCTTCAACAAGTGATAGAGATCATGGCCACATGGCCTCTGCTGGGAGGCAGAGGACCTTTGGCTGAAGGAGTTTTGATGCCAGCAAAGGGCTTCACCTCCCTCTCCACATGTAGGTCCAAACACTGGCAGTCAAAGGCTCTACCAGCACTCAGTGATATTTGAAGGACTAAGTGGGATGGGGAATTGGTGCCAGGGACTGCACCAGCTCTCCTGCCTGTGCAGAAAGGGGGACTCAATACAAATATATTGTTTTTTCTGAAGCATTTAGGAGCTTAATCCTCACACAACTAACGCTCACCTGGGTGGAAATATGTCCTTTTGAACTTCCTACCCCAACTTCTTTATACTCCCGGCAGGTCATTAAAAAGCCAAGTGAATTCAAAGAGGGCAGGACCAAATCCAATGTCGCAGCCTAGGCAATCCTTGAACCGCAAAAAAGTGCTCCAAAAATGCTTGAGAAGTAGTTTTGAGGGACAACTCCTCCTCAGCATGCAGCATCTCAAAGATTCAAAGCAATGTTTCTAGTACATCCACTCCTGGGTCCCAAGGATGTTTCCCTTTCAGACTGGGAAGAACAAATGTCCTTTTGCTATATATGATGCTGAGTTTGTAAGATTTTTAAAAGACTAGAAAAAGCAATAGAAAAGGTCTTAAAAACAAACAAACAAACCCCTACAATCCCCCCAAACAACTACAGGAATCCTTTCTGAGGTACAAATGCCTATGCAGATACAGCTTTTATTCCCCATTGATGGTGGGCAGAAGGGAACACCTTGGACCAGGTATGATGTTTTACAATCTTGTGCCCAGGCTGGGTTAGCCCTGGGAAAGCCTCACAGATCCACTCCTTTGGGATAGGACCCCAAGGACTTGACAAGCTGCCCTGACTGAGAAAGCCCCATCCCAGAGGAATCAGGGCAAGGAGAAGAGGAAGGAGAGACAACCTCCCAGCAAGTCTGGGAAACACAGACTTTCTATAGGATCAAACCATTATGCAAACACCTGGGCATACTGGTCAAAGGGGCAGGGGGACCATGAGCTGCGTTCTGACAACTGAGCTGTCCCTCAGAGAAGCAGGGGGTGTGTGTGTGCGTTCACATTGCAGGAACCAGCCAGCACCAATCACAACATGCAAAGAGGTAAAAGCCTGGTGTACCCAGCATTCCCACCACAGGTATGTTTGGCTCTTTGCAGAAAGGAGTGCTGACACCTCCAAACATTGCCAGAACTTGGAAAAGAAAATAAAAATTGGCAAGTGAAAACAGCAACCACAAAGCCTCCAAAAAAACCCAAAAAAACAACAAACCAACCCATCTTTATTCTTATCTTGAGATGCCTATGGTGTTTATCCAACCTGCTGCACACCACCAGCTGCCTCAGGCAAGCATCCAGAGGCAGAGACCAGCTCCCTGCTGCACACTCACACTTCCTCGGGAAAGCAACGTTCCCAGCAGGAATCATTAAACCAGCAAGAACCCTTCAAGTGTTCTCCCTGCAATCACACAGTCAGACGCTTTCACAACAGCATGTGGGTGCCAATGGCTTCCCTGGGCTGGTAGGAAAAGCAGGGAGCAAAGGGGAAGCTGCCACTCTCTGGGCATCTCTGCCAACACAGTTACTCTCCTACAGGGTGCTCTATGTGC